>NC_141990.1:126286919-128686919 GCF_049901715.1 Pseudonaja textilis | reverse complement strand
TCTGAACAATGTCATACAAATTTATCAATGTATCAGAAGGAAGAGTGCTTGGTGGAATAATTGGCAAAATAAATTAGGTGTGAGAAAAGATACATATAATGTAATGATATATGTATAAAAACTGCAAAAACTGAGGATGAGAAAATAATAGGAAGATATAATGTATGTGCAAACCAAAAGTTGAAGGCTGTTTGTTCAAGGACAACAGTATATATTGGAAATTAAACATGCTTGAGAATAAATTAAATGCTTAGCAAATGATTCAAGACTCAGCAGCAGATTAATCCACCAAGCACCAAAATAGTTATGTTTGACAAAGAAAAGACTGAATGTTTACTAATAATGGGGAAATGGATGAAAAATTCTAAGGCATAAAAATATTTACAGAAATATACTGTAGTAGGAGGTATGGGTAGCATATAGCCTGCTGCGTGGAGTAAATATTTGTTGAAAGGAGCAAAGTTGGGTGGATATAAGAACATGCTTCCCTCCACCTTATTCTATGTAAAAAAAAGAACGGAGTATGTCAGGAGAAACATAAAAAGTAAACTGAATGCAGTGGGATTAGTGATTTAAGAACTGCTGTAAAACCAGAAAAGACAAAATCTAAAAGTAATAAATTATTGTGAGTCAAATACAAAAGTGAGAAACCAGCATAAAAAAAACATATTGAGATACTAGTTTATTTGTACTGAGGAAGTGAATGATGAACAAATTACAAAACAAAACTCAATGCGTCAAGAGGAAGGAGAACACCAAGAAACTCATCTGATGAAGTTGCTGAGTTCTTTAAAAAATGAGAAGTCTAAAGGACAAGATGCAACATTTAAATTACTGTATGCATATGATGGAATAATAGAAAGCATGAGAAAGATATAGTGAATGGTGCTGGTATGAATTAGAATCCTTAGCTCATGCCTGTAATATTTTCCTGCTTACTTTTTTGTGTACGTTGCACAATATTGCTTATCTCAAAAGGGAACTGTGTGATAGGAATCTTTAGTGACTACAGAGATGAAGTGAGCAACCATTTCTTTGTTCATGAAGACTGGATGCACTATAATGCCAATAACACCAAAAAGTGATTCTGTATTCAGTCCGTAACCTTTATCTAGTGATTATTTTGAAGTACAATGCTCATGGCTTAGATATCTATTCTAACTTTTGAATTTATTTGTTTCTTCTCTATTTTCTTTTTGTAGCATCATGCCTGATGAATATAATTCAGAGTAATATAAATACTTGCACACTGTGTATGTCATCTTGCCCAGCTAAGTGTGAATAAATTGGCGAGAAACAGTAATCAACAGGATTCTGAAAGTTGGATTATTATTCAGAGAGAAATAATGCCCAGATATTAAATTACTGTCATTGGTCAATAATGATACTGCTACCCATAGCAGCTAATATAAATGAAGAAATTATTCTGTGGAGAAATGAACATATAGGGGCACCCCATAATCCAACAGTTGCCTTACACTAATGGAAAACCAGCTCTGCAAAGAGACTTGTCCAATTTTCTCTACGGGCTTCAGTTTTCTACTCCTATATCACCATTAGCACCATCTCAAATATGGAAGCTTGAAGAGAAGCACCTTTTATTTTTGGAATAAACCCAGCTTTGTTGCATAACTACTGATCTAATCATTTTTAGAAATAGCTATTAGGATATACTGCTTAGGAATGCAGCTTATATAAATAATTTGAAATATGCTAATTATTTATAAGAACAGCACTAAGAATAAGACCATATACTCAGTAAGGAAATATTCTTCACTGAGTGGGGAAAAACTGTTTCTATATGAGCCATGGTGGTGCAGTGGTTAGAATGCAGTACTGCAGGCTACTTTTGCTGCCTGCAATTTGGCAGTTCAAATCTCACCAGGCTCAAAGTTGACTCAGACTTCCATCCTTCTGAAGTGGATACAATGAGGACCCAGATTGTTGTGGGCTGTAGGCTGACTGCAAACCACTTAGAAAAGACTGAAAAGCACTGTGAAGTGGTATATAAGTCTAAGTGCTATTGCTATGGCTATGTATCTACCAATTTGGATTTGATTCTATGCATAACTAGGGGCTCAGCACCACACTGCTCAAATGACCCATGGTTATTTCTGATGGACATCCTTGATCAATTCCCATACAATTAAATTACAATACAATTCATAAATCAGCATTTGCTTTCCCATTGGAAATATACAGTTATCATCAAATGGGCCACCCAGTATCTTGTGTTGATAACACCTATACTAGAGGAACTCTGTCACACTTCTGAAAACTCTATCAAGGCTGAGAGTTCAAACTGACTATGTTGGTGGGGGAGGAGGAAATATTCCATGGTACAATATAGTTCTAACTTCAAGACAAATTGCCCAAGATCTAACCTGGGACAGTATAGCACTTCTAAGCCAAATCCAAGAAGGCTTCTTCTATGAGATCTTAGATAAGTTGGCCAAAGTTGGCCATCCTACCATATGTATATATGCAACAGAACAAAAGAATAACAGAGTTGGAGGTATTCCAATCCAGCCTGTCCAATCTCTTATTGAAAACCTACAATGATGGAGCACTCATAACCTCTGAAGGCAAGCTGTTCCACTGTTTAATTGTTCTACCATTAAATTTCTCCTTAGTTCTAGGTTGCTTCTTTCCTTGATTACTTCCATCCATTGCTTTTTGTCCTGCCTTCAGGTGCTTTGGAGAAGAGGCTGACCCCCTCTTCCTTGTGGCAGCCCCTCAGATATTGGAACATTACATCATGTCACCCCTAGTCCTTCTTTTCATTAAACTAGACATATCTAATTCCAGCAACCATTCTTTGTATGTTTTAGCCCCCTAATCATCCTTGCTGCTCTTCTCTGTACTCTTTCAAGAGTCTCAACATCTTTTTTATATTATTGTGACCAAAGCTGGATGCAGCATTCCACGTATGGTCTTACCAAGGCATTGTAAATGGTACTAACCATTGACATAACATAATCTTGAATCTATCTCTCTGTTAATGCTGGCTTCAAGGAAGGGGAAGAATGTCCAGCCAAATGCTTGGTCATGCTACGTGGTACCTGTAATTTACCAGTAGTCTTCTAGCATTTCAACAACATTATTTTCAGGAAACCAATTTCTTAATCATCCTTCTTTATTCCAAGATATCACCCTTGTCAAAAATCCTTTAGTATCTCTGAAAGCACTGTCTGTATGCCAAGGTGTAAATGAACACTTGCTACTCTACCAACAAAATACCGTACCTAGATCCAAATATTGCCCCTCACCAAGTTTGCCCACTAAAGCAATCTATATACCACTGTTTACCCCATATACAGCATATACTGTTTAATACCAGCTTGCTTATTCTATGCATCTGGTTCCTTATCCACTCTCCCAGGCAGGAAGTCCCTACATGCAATGGAATATAATCCTGACTCCCAGGAAGGAGGTTGTACATTTCACAGCAACAAGACACACTGAAGTTTTGATATGTTGTGGGAAGAGAGTTAAGACGGCTGTTCTCTAAGAGTTTTCAGAGTATATGTTTAAAAGTTAAGTAGTTTGCTTTAGTTTGGCAAGCAAGCGAGGAACAATAAATGAAATTACTTAGAGGAGCCTCTGCATGTTTTTCTTGGGTTTTGGAGTATGATGCTGCATTTTGCAATAATGAGTGACTCAAGAATAAGCAGCAAACACACCTGAACTTGGCTGCCTCTTCATAGGTGCTGGCTTTGCAAACAAAGCTGTAGCTGTGTACATCAGCAGGGAGGGGATTTAAACAGCAGATAGTCCTCAGTATTTGGATCTTCTCACAATGTCTGCATTCAGATGACATTTATCCTAGCTTCTAAAGGTAGACCATGAAAAAAGGCTAGATCCAACATTACTCTCTAATTAGTTTATGTCTATGGAGATTCTCAGTCATCCAGGTCATGGTTGTCCCAAAAGTGCCTTTTCAAGAGGCAACTGAACTTTCTAGTTTTTCTTTGAATATGTTTTGCTTCTCATCCAAGAAGCTTCTTCCACTCTGACTGGATAGTGGTGAATGGAAGGATTTATTCTCCTAACAGATAACTGATCCATGATTGCTTCTGTACTGTATAATATTTACAGATAACAGATAATCAGAGTTGGAAGGGACATTCTAAGTCATCTAGTCCAACCCCCCACCCAAGCGGGAGACTCTACACTATTTCTGACAAATGGCAGTCCAATCTCTTCTTGAAAGTCTCAAGTGATGGCGCTCCCACAATTTCTGAGGGCAAGCTGTTCCATTGGTTGATTGTTCTCACTGTCAGAAAGTTTCTCCTTATTTCCAGGTTAAATCTCTCCTTGTTTAGTTTCCATCCATTATTCCTTGTCTGGCCTACAGGAGCTTTAGAAAATAGCTTGACCCCCTTCCTCCCTGTGGCAGCCCCTCAAATATTGGAAGACAGCTATGATGTCTCCCCTGGTCCTTCTCTTTAACAGACTAGCCAAGCCCAGTTCCTGCAACCATTATATGTTTTAGCCTCCATTCCCCTAATCATCCTGGTTGCTCTTCTCTGTACTTTTTCTGGAGTCTCAACATCTTTTTTATAATGTGGTGAACAAAACTGGATGCAGTACTCTAGGTGTGGTCTTACTAAGGCTTGATAGAGTGGTATTAGTACTTCCCTTGATCTTGATAGTATCCCTCTGTTAATACAATTTAGGATTGCATTAGCTTTTTTTGGTGGCTGCTGCACACTGCTGGCTCATATTTAGCTGGTTGTCCACTAAGACTCCAAGATCCCTCTCACAGTTACTGCTATTGAGCCTGGTTTCACCCAGTCTATATGTGTACTTTTGGTTTTTCTTGCCTAAGTGTAGGACTTTACCTTTCTCTACATTGAATTTTATTTTGTTAGATACGTCCCAGTGTTCTAGTCTGTCAAGATACATCTGGATCTTGAGACTATCTTCTTGGGTGCTAGCTATTCCTGCCAGCTTAGTATCATCTGCAAATTTGGTAAGTTCCCCTTCTATTCCCTCATCTAAGTCGTTAATGAAGATATTGAAGAGTACCGGGCCTAAGACGGAACCTTATGGCACCCCACTGCTTACTTCCCTCCATGTAGACTTAGACCCATTAAGGACTACTCGTTGAGTATGGTTTGCCAGCCAGTTGTGAGTCCATGTAGTAGTGGTGCTATCTATTCCACTTTTTTCTAGCTTACTATGAAGTACGTTGTGGTCTACTTTGTCAAATGCCTTGCTGAAATCTAAATATATTATGTCCGCAGTATTTTGCTGGTCTACTAATTTAGTCACTGCATTGAAGAATGAAATAAGATTGGTTTGGCATGATCTGTTTTTAACAAACCTGTGCTGACTGCTAGTTATTACTTTACTTGTTTCTAGATGTTGGCAAATCTGTTTTTTATTATCTTTTCCAGTATTTTCCCGGGTATTGATGTTAGGCTGATTGGTCTATAGTTTCCTGGGTCTGTTTTTTTTCCTTTTTTGAAGATGGGAACCACATCAGCTCTTTTCCAGTCCTCTGGTAGTTCCCTGGTACTCCAGGATTTTTGAAAGATATGGTGCGGTGGTTCTGAGATTACCTCTGCCAGCTCCTTTAAAACTCTGGGATGTAATCCATCAGGCCCTGGTGATTTTTTTCATCAACTGGTCATTTGCATTCTTTTAGAGAGTTGTTAAGGCCACCTGGAGGTTTATCTGTATCATCAGGGTCACCTGAGATGTGAAAATGGGTGTAGAGCCTTCTTGGAACTGTTGAAAGGACTATGTTGTAGACTTGAGATAGATGATGCTGTTGACAGAGGGCCGCTCAATTTTGACATAGATGGCCTCTTTGACCTCTCTTTCAAAACAGCAGTCCTCTCTGTCCAAAATGTGGATTTTGCTGCCTTCAAAAAAGTGGCCTTTGTCTTTTAAATGCAGATAAACTGATGAATCTAGTCTTGATGGGTAGGTTTGTTTGTTTGTTTGTGTGTTTGTTTGACAATCCAGTCAGAGCTGAAGAAGTTTCTTGGATGAGAAATGAAACATCTTCAAAGAAAAACCGGAAAATCCAGTTGCCTCTTGAAAAAGCACCTTTGTGACTAACTAGCTTATCTTTCTCTAGCCTCATATCCTCCAGATATATCGGGACTCTTAACTGCCAGAATTTCTAGCTGGTAAAGTTTAATCTACTGTTTTCTATTTTTTTTTATTAGTGAAATATATAAAAAGTAATACAACAGTAAGAGCACAGTAAAAGATTCATACAAACAGCCATTAAAGAACTAAAACTTAAGAAAAAGAAAAGAAATGTATTCATGTAATATTAATATAAAACTAGCTCAACCATTTAATATATTAATTCTACTTTATATCATATAAAAGTCTTTGCTTTATCTTAAGTTTACAATAAAAAAATTACAAGCATTGATAAGTGTGTATGTCTTGAATTCATTAAATGCTTAACATTCTCTTCCACTACATAATTTTCTTTGCCGAACCTTCATACAACAGAGCCAGTATTTTTCATAAAAGTCAAATATCATGTTTTGGCATAATTACTTATCATATTTACCTCTTTAATTACTATATTTTTCTCCAAAGCTATACAGGTAGTCCTTGACTTACAGCTATCCGTTTAGTGACTGCTCAAAGTTACAGTAGCACTGGAAAAAGTGACTTATCACCTATTCTTACACTTACAACAATGCAGCCTCTCCATAGTCGCATGATCAAAATTCAGGCAGTTGTTAACTGGCATTATTTACAATAGTTGCACTGTCCTGGGTCACGCTGACACCTTTTGTAACTTCTCAATTTTGGGTTCAATTGTGATTATATATTGGGGACTACCTGTATTAATTAGTGTACTGCACTAAACCCCTTGAAAAAGAACCTAAATGGGCATGATCAAATCAATGGCTCATACAAATCTTTTATCTTTTTCTGATATGTATTATAAGTTGCAGCCCATTTTCTGGGCATCAAATTGCGGAACACTATTTCAATTTGATAATAGTATTAAATTGACATCATTACAACGAAGATCTTTTTGTTATAATGAAAATTTCTCCTTTACACTTTACACATACGAAATGCATAGCTAAGCTTTTTTTTCCCTAGTTTAGTTTTTAGACTCAATCATAGCTTAATCTGAAAAAAAAAAAATCAGATATTTTGAAACTGGTTGTGGATTGTTTACATTGTATTCTCAGGGGTTTCTTCACATACTTTATATAAAAACGGTGCCTTGAGCATTTACTAGCAGTTTGCCCAGTTTGTAAATCAAACAATAACTCATTTGTTTCTATCTTACAGCTTTCTTGAATTCATAAAGCTTTCACATGTTAGTTTTTATCAACACCAGAAACACGGAAATTGCTGTACTTAAAACAGAAATGCAATATATTTCATTATGGTTGAAAAGTCTATGCCTTGTCATACCTTTTCTTTGTTGTAACAATACAAACAAATAGCATGCTTTTAGAAGAGAAAGTAATATAAGTCTATTGTGCAAATAATGCTAATTGGTGTTTGAAGGACACAACAGCTCAGTGAACTGTGTCATATTTATAGACTGACATTAAAATCTAATGGAATTGATGAAACTTGTGATATACACATACATATACACATTCTCTCTCTCTCTCTCTCTCTCTCACTCACACACACACACACACACACACACACACACACAAACTATATATATATTTACTTCTATATATATATACAGAAGCCTGATGATGGCAGATGAGATTCTGCCGAAATGTTGCTACAGCTTTAAAAACACAACTATAATGACGTGGGAAAATACCCGAACAAAGCTGAATACCATACATATAAATACCCGCGAAAACTTAAGAAAATATCTATATCTGTCTCTGTCTCTGTCTCTGTCTCTGTCTCTATCTATCTATCTATCTATCTATCTATCTATCTATCTATCTATCTATCTATCTATCTGTCCCCTCTGATCTTCACCCAATTTAACAAATACGGACTGAGGATGGCTTCCTATTTTTACACTCTAACCATTCCCAAGTATAGAAGAGCTTTCTCCCTAGCTTGCTTTGTTTTGCCCTCAGCACTATTGGATGGGCGATTTAAGAGGCTCCTGATTAATGAGCAGCTATGCCTCTGTGACAGAGCTGAGGTTGAAACTGTGGAGCATGTCCTTTTATATTGTCCTATGTATAATGCAGGCAGATCTAAGTTACTGTCTCTCCTTGAAACAGACCCTTCTAGACCCAATGTTAATAATTTGTTCTTGTATTGTCTAGGGGATGGCTCCTCATACATCACTTCTCAGGTTTCCAATTTTTTTAAGAGCTGTAACCATCAGAGGAGAACATTGGAATTCCCCTTAGTCAAGTTTTTGGTGACCAATTGTTCATGACTAATTTTCCCATGTTCTTCTTTTGTTGTACTTGTGTTTTGGTCTGTGACCGCAAATAAAATATCATTATTATTATTATTATTATTATTATTATTATTATTATTATTATTATCATTATTATTATTATTATCATCATTATTATTATTATTATTATTATTATTATTATTATTATTATTATTATTATATCCAGATATGGATTTTTTTGCATTAAATGTAAGCAAACAAGTTGGTTTTGAAGCAAATAAGAGTGTGCTTGATGGAATGATATAACCACTACTGACATGAACTGCACTTGACTCAAACAACTGTAACTAAACCATGATCCTTGCTTGCTACTATCTATCTATTCACTAGCTTGTAATCAGAATTAGAAAAAGAAAATGACATCATATATTAATGGAGAATGCTTCTTTAAAAAGAATTAATGGTCATGAATTCATGGCAAACACCCTAATAAAATCTAGAATTTTTCCTTCTATAGTCATTGGAATGATGCTAAGTTGCACATTGTAATACACAATGAGCACAGGATACAACAGTGTTCTCTTAAACTTTGTACAACAGTATTTTAATATGAAACAAGCTCTTGGATGTTATAGAAAAGTATGTAGATAACAAGATGTTTTCCCTATCCATTCAATTGTTCTACGGCTCCTGACAGGGACAAATTTAAAATAACTAGTAATTAAGTCAACAATAAACCAATTTGACTTTTGATGAGTTAATGAGTGTGATAATACATAAACTATTTAGATGCGCAAAATCAGCATATTAGCAACTATCTCAGACCCCAACTGCAGTCACAGTGGTGATTACAAAGCAATTCTGGGTTCAATGCCACCATTTATGACCTTTGCAGCATCTCTGTCATGTGTCCATCATTATAGCCATTTAGCATGCATTGTCCTGTGCTTAGTCTTTTTTTGTTTGTTTGCCCCCTCGCAGAGTTGCTTTTCTCTACAGTGCATCGCTTCCCCAAAAAAGTCCTAGGAAAAGTGAACAAGTTCTTGGACATCAATTGAAGAGCTGTGCTGGCGTAGTGGTTAGAATGCAGTATTGTAGGCTAATTCTGCTGACTGTCAGCAGTTCAATCCTGGCAGGATCAAGTTTGACTCAGCCTTCCATCCTTCCAAGGTGAGTAAAATGAGAAGCCAGATTGTTGGGGGCAACATATTGACCCTGAAAACCACTGTGAAGCACTGTGAAGCGGTTTATACCGCTAAGTCTACATGCCATTGATATTAAGCTATTAATTGCTGTAGTTGGGTCACAGCTGCTGCCTGAAATATGTAAGTCCCAAATCAGTTTCAAATATGGGTAGTCCTTGACATACTGCAGTACCAGTACAGAGGGAGTGGGGAAGGGCATGCAGATAGGGGAAACTCAAGGCCCAGATTGTGATCACATGAACATTAGAATGCTGAAAGGTCTGGAACTCCAAAGATCTGTTGGAACCACCATTGTCTAGCACCGTCAGAATTTTAAATGGCTGCAGGTTAATGACTACCTATACAAGGCTTTGTCTGCTGCCTATGAGACTTGCAATGAGCATGCTAGGCAAACAGCACTCTCCCCTGATTGTGTATATATCCCTGCTCTTGCAATCTGTTCCTTTACAATTAATGTAAATACAAACATTAATTTCTCTCTTTCTAATTATTCCAGCACTGGGGTGAACATTCCAAAGGGCAGAGGAGAAGGGCAAAGATTTAATTTTATACCAGGCTTCCTCGTGAGTCAAATTCTGGAAACTTATCCCCCTTCCCTTCCCTTCCCTTCCCTTTGGGCTCACTCAGGTCATAATGTACAATACTTAATGATAGTCATAGGGTACAATCAACAATCAAATCATCAACACTTTTAAAACACAGTACAATTGGTAGTTTGAGATATCCATGAAAATACTGTAATAGCTTTAATGAAAATGGTTTAGCTTGACAAGTTTTTTTCCCAATAAAAACCTCTTAAAATGAATATTCCTGTCAAAACAACAACAGAAGAGGTAACAATGAAATAGGATAGAGATGGAATATTTAAAAACTAGTAAGAAGTTAAAAGCATAGTAAAAGCAGTTTTATAGTGGAACTCAAAACACAAGTGAAAAACAAATAGCAAGAGTGTTTGGCTCTACATAAAAGATTAATAGAAAAATTAAAAGCAGAGCATTCACTGGCAAAGTACTAACTAAGCATCTTGGATCAGTCTCTATGATCTGTAAGTAGTTAATTCTATTTAAATTAAATGGAATTGAACAAATCTGAGTAAAAACTATACAGATAAGTTATTTTAAATTAGATTTATTTCCAAGACAAAATCTTGTAGATTTGAGCTAAAGCAAAATCAGATGGGCATCTAACCTTCCTCACATTCTAACGTAGCCAAACATTGCAACTAATATAACAGAATGCCACTAAATATCAAACCCTTGGAGATAATGAAGCCAAAACAGCTTGCAGTGAATTTATTCAGATCAGCTGAATAATCCGGTCCAAAAGGATTCAGGATGATTTTCTGAATACACTCTTTAATATATTTTCCAACAGAGTTGTCCCCGTCATGTACTAAAGCAGGCATGTTCAGCCCATGGCCTGCTGGCAGCATGTGACAGCTGGTAATGCTGTCCCACAAAATAGCAAGCTTCCTTTTTATTATTTATATACAATAACTACGTTATATATTTTATACGTGGCCCAAAACAATTTCTCTTCACTCAATGCAGCCCAGGCAAGCCAAAAGGTTGGACAATCATGTGTTAAAGGGAAGCGGTATTCGAAAGTTCAGTGGGGTCCATTTCTAGTTGTTCTACTCAGCAGATTGTGTTATATAGCTGTATTACTTCTGAAATTTATATTGGCATGTTGAGCATTATATATGTTATTTTCTTCCAAAGAATATTTATTGTGTCATTAACCTGCGATGGTACACAAAATGCATTATTCTTCTCTGATCAGCTTATAGTACATAATGTACCGCATGTGTAATGAATGCAAGCACAAAATAATTAAAGTACAAAGAAAAGGAATGGCTCTGATGTGTAAGCTCCTACATTTAAAAGTAGATGCTTTTCAGATGTTTTATAAAAAATGATACATGACAAAGGTTACAACTGGTGGGCAGAGGCATGGATGGGCATTAAGTTCCTGTAGCTGACTATGGTAAACCGGTATCATTTTCTGACCTTGTTGGTTTATGACAGGTGTGATGGAATATATGAAGTACTTTGGGGAAAGAGATGCTGCCTAGGAAACAATGAGATAAGAAGGTCAGGAGCCACAGTCACTTAACAATCAGAGAAACAAACTTAGGAAGGACCCACCCTAATGGATCAAGTGATTAAAAATAGGGGCTGGGAAGTTTGTACCTTCAGACTTGCAATGTTCTGACCAAGGCTTCCTGAGACCATAATTAAGCACACACTTAATCCAAACAACACTCTATTTATTTCAATGCTGGGAATTATGTTCATTCCCAGCCCGTAATGAGTTCCCAAACAGTCTCTTGAGATAAGCATTCACCTTTATCCCCTTTGAATTGTTGCCAACAACTAACGTGCCAAATTAACTGTAAAAAAAACAAACTGAGTGCAAAATCCGCATAGAGCTTCAAGGTTTAATCTGAACAGAGCAAACAACATTGCTTCCTGCAAAGGTTCCTGTCCCTTTGCTCCTCCTTTATATCTTATTGGAGGGACAATCACCTCCAACCCTTCGTCCCGATTCACCCCTTTTGTCTTAACTGTTCTTCCCTTCTAGAAGCTCTGCGCACACGCACACTGGGAACAGGCTCCCCTTGTTCCTCTGCCTCGCTGCTGTCAGATTCTAGAGGCTCTGGATTCAGCACATAACTCCCAGATGGCCCTGGCCCCATCTCTGTATCAGATGTAGGATCCTTGTCTGAGTCCTCCTGAGACTCCTGGACTGGTCCCTGTTCTTCCCCACTGTCCGACTCTGCTGCCATCTCCACAGGCTGCCGGCAGACCACAACAGGCAAGAAGGATGTTGTTAGGAATCTGTCCACCAATTAGTTGGGTTGGAAATATATAAACCAACAATGTTTGTTTGTAGCTTTAAGACAAAATCACTGTATTGATTTATACTATATTCTGATTGATTGATTATATTGCAAATTACCATAAGAGGGAGCTAGAGATCATAGCTCTCTGACATTCTGTCTCTCTGACATTCTGTTACTATCTAAGGTTCTCTGTTGTATTTATGCTGAGCTGATACTTTGATATCTTTGTTTACTGTAAATGACAAAGGCAACCAGTAAGAAGACTTTGTAATTGGATGTTCTTTGGACTGTTAAACGTATATGACTTGGACCATATATTGGACTGTGCTATTTCTTAAAGTAAACTTTAACTCAATTTAGTATATTTGTGTGTAGCTGAATAATTATTCATAACTACTCTAATAAACATTCCCATGTGCATATCCTTGTTACTCAAGGGTTATTCTGTACATATCAAAACAGATGTCACCAACCCAGATAAATCAGCTGGGACCCATGACTAGATGAATGAATTCTACTTTATTCTAAATCTACATTAACAGAATCTTACAAGTCTGAAGGCACAAACTGGCTTGGGGCCCCAATAGGAGCATTCCACACTGGAGATAGTTAGTGGTCTAAGAAGATCCTACCTCCAACCTATTTATTGGTTCCCAGTTTACCCAGGTTTTTTTGTTAACTTTTAATGTTCAGTGTTTTAACTTTTTAATATTTAATATTTCTGTTTTATGACATAAGCCACTCAAGAGTCACTTAACAGTGAAATGGACTGCATATAAATTGAATAAGTAAATATTCCAGAAGGTATTACAAAGCTCAGGAAGAGTGGAAAAGAGTGCCATATCTAGAACAGCTACTGTACACAATAGCAATAGCACTTAAGACTTATATACCGCATCATAGTGCTTTTTACAGCCCTCTCTAAGCCATTTACAGCATCAGCATATTGCCCCCAACAATCTGGGTCCACATTTTATCGACCTCGGAAGATAATAAAGGGTTGGAGGTCACAACTTTAGAATCAGGACAGAGCTTAATAGAAATAATTAAGATTCCTTGCAGACCAGTAAAGCAAAGTTCATGCCCAGACTGAATGGGGAATTCTGGGAGTTGAAATACATACAACTTAAAGTTGCTGGAAATGAGAAACACTGCATTAATTATTGCACACATCGAATGCACATCATATGCAGGAGACATCTAGAATAATCTTTTCCCACTTTTGTGTATTTGTGTACAATGTTTTACAACTGTGGCAAATCAATACATACTTTTTTCTCACTAACGCCATTATAGATACTTTATTTTCAGACATGTTACCAAGGTACCAGCTGATCTGAAACTACCCTGAATACAGTTGTTCTAACTAGTAGACATATATATTTTCTAAAAAGAGATGAAAGAAGTGTTTTTTTCTTCAATTACACTATGGTTTTAATTACTATGTTTAATTACTATGTTGGGAGTAAGAAATCCATCACTGTGACATCTCATCCAATTAATTCTATTCTACTTGGTAGCAATTAGTGCTGAACAGCTTAGCTCTCACAAGAAAGAAAATACTCGCATTGAGAAGAATTTCTATGGATTTTCTGAAGATTGTAAACATTCTGAATTATTTAAGACGCAAACAAAACCCTTTGGAAAATTGGAGAAGTGGGCAAAAGAGTTTAGCATAAGTTCCACTGCGAAAAAAATAACACAAAAATAGGCATTTCTGAAATTCTAACGTTGCATATCTTTCTTTCTGACAAGTGCATACTTCCCTACCGTACTGTAAATAAACATAACATTGCTTTGTAATTTTTTTAAAAAAATTAACATTTTCAAGCTATAATAAAAAGGAGTCACATAAGAATGAATTGTTATGTTCAGAACCCTCATATTTACTAGCATTGTCAGGTGTCAGCCAAATCTAGATTGTTATCATCGTTAGAAGCAGGAATTGGCATGTCCAATTAATTCATATGTTAGGAATCTGAACCAAAATCTAGGCATTGCATTTCAATCACCCCAAAAAATGAACAAGTTTAGATTACTGCTGTAGATTGGGCCAAAATAGTGTTCCAGGCAATTGTCCATTCACATGACAATGAGACCTAAATATTTTCTCTCTGCGCCAAATATAGTGTTGAGAGAAATTTATTCTGCCATAATGAAAGGTGTCCTTCAAAACTACCTCCAGGGTGATGTGTTCCTCCATTATTCCTAAGTGAGAAATTTGCTTAAGGCTGATTTCTGCCTGTAGGGCAATCTACTGTCATTCTTCCTTGGGTAAACAAGAACAAATAATGCCTGAAATAACTCATAATGCATCTATAAAATGAATTATACTACTGCACTTTTTTTATTAATGTGAAAAAAGTACTAGTTTGACACAGGTGTTAAACTCACCACATCATGTTGATGTTTCACAACATTTTCACCATTCGTGGAGCTGGCACATGATGCATCTGGCCCGTGGGCTGCCAGTTTGACAGCCCTGGACTACAGCAACAACAATAGTACTCAGACTTATATACTGCTTCATAGTGCTTTACAGCCATCTCTAAGTGGTTTACAGAGTCAGCACATTGCCTCCAATAATCTGGGTCCTCATTTTGCCAAGCTTAGAAGGATGGAAGGCTGAGAACCTAGAATCAAACTCCTGGCAATGAGTAGAATTAACCTGAAATACTGCATTCGGACCACTGAGCCATCATGGCTCTTGACTATGCTAAGTCCCTCCTTTAAAAGTCTCTCACTCAATTCTGCAGTTTCAAGCTTTAGGACATCAGGAGAAATGATGTATCAAAGGAAGGTGGGGGCCTTTCCCCGATACAGCAGACACTGGGCAAACCATGTCAGACCATTGTTATGGCCGTCAGAATGGGATTCATTATTGTTCTCCTGGGAGGATCGCTCAATAAACATTTTGCTAATCATCTGCAGTGCTCTGGCTAAGAAAATGGAGTAACACTAATAAGATTGAGCGCGGTATATTGCGTTTGGACGTGATAAGAACTGAGTAACTTCACATGATATTGATGAGATGAGAAGATCCCCTTTCCTTATTGGGAAACTTGTGGCAGACAATTCTGTAGTAACCTTTAGGAGAGGAGTCGGTACATAATTTATTGTTTGTTTCCTTGATTGTTTGTTTACAGGGATGTATATGCCATTCCTAAACTTAGAGACTCTGAGCAGGTTTCTTGGTGATGCGATGGCTAGGTGGAAGGACCAGAAATTGTCAGAAAAGATGTTCAAGAACCAGTGAGCTGAAACCAGCCAGCTATGCCCTGGTTTGCCTTTACCTATAAATGTAAAATCCTGACAATCCTGGATTTTTGCCCATCAGGTAAACTGGGAAATTTATGAGGCTAGATGCCCAACACTGATTGAGGACTGGAACCCTATGCTGTTCTTATAATGCTATATAATCAATAAACTTGGGATGCTTTTCCAAAAATCAAACCATAGCGTCACACCTCCTTATACCAAAATTGCCCCTTACCCCAGGGCCTCTGGCATTGTAGGTGGCATTGTCATCTATTTCCATTTATAATTTCCAATCAGCATTGTTACATAGCACTTGGTTGGAGCATCAAATCTATATTGTATACACCTTATTTAATATTTCAAATTGTTAACATTTTAAAAATAATTCAGGGTTTTGTCATATCTGTCTATGTCTATGTCTATCTATATCTATATGCCATTTTATGTTTCCCCTTAGAGTTGGGCTTGTGATTATGAACTTTGCTTATGAATTACCAATGATAACTAGAAGTACCACTTCAAAGGAATAAAAATCATGTATTTGAGGCAATCATTCAGTTTATTTTCCTAGCAATGGTTTTCAGTAATAACAAAACTGTCATAGAATGATAAATGCTACCACTTAACCTTAACTATCATACTTCCTATGAGGCAAAATATTTTAACATACAATAATTTCCTCAACCCAACTAATATCTACATAGAAGTTGCAAGGTTCAACAATGTTAAATTCAGGTTAATAACGCTATATTGAAGTCCTGGGTTTATTTATTCAAAACTTTCCCAGGTACCTATCATTCTTACAGCATATTCTGTGATTTCATTAGTGATGTATCTTTTGAAGTTTTAATCAATATATCTCTGAATATGAACGTGAATTTCACTCAGATTTTATAAGAGAACTCACCATACCACCACCAGGGGGCATTTTGTTCTTATACTTCCCATTTCCCTCTGAAACTAAAAACAAGACTTTAACTTCAGAAATAAAAATGTAATTCAGGATTGCCTCTTTATCATCATTCTCTTATGCATTTGCCTCTACATCAAAAGACATAAAATGAGTATTGATGAGAGATATAACATGGGCATATTCTTTAATGTACACTTTAAGGTTAGAAGAAAGGAGGCTGTGAGTTCTAGTCCTGCCTTAGACATGAAAGCCAGCTGTGTGATTTCGGACCAATCTCTCTCAGTCCAGCCCACCTCACAGAATTGCTAGACAGTATATTCTAGAGCAGTGCAGTAGCCTAGAGCTGGAGCTCTCACCTCACAATCAGGAGACTGTGATCCAAAAGTGTTTTTTCAAAAGGCAACTGGACAGTATTTTTTCTTGAAGACGTTTCACTTCTCATCCAAGAAGCTTCTTCAGTTCTGCTTCTTCAGAACTGAAGAAGCTTCTTGGATGAGAAGTGAAACATCTTCAAGGAAAAACAAAGCATTTTTAGAAAGTACCTTTCAGACAATCATGATCTGGATGATTGAAAATCTCCATAGGCAGGAGGAGGCTGTGAGTTCAGATATTTCTCTCTTTGGACAGAATGAATAATTGTCTGCTGTGAACTCTGCCTAGACATCAGGAAGGGCATCAGCCAGTAAATTCAAGCTCCATCCAGTTGTCCCAACACCATTCTGATGCAAGGGATTACAGGGTCCTTAAAAGTAAGTGTGTGTGTATGTGTGTGTGTCTAATACAATTGCCCCAAAGAAAGAAATACTTTTAATTATCTTCATAAAATCACACTTAGAAATATTAAGCTATTAAAAGCTAGTACCTATTAAAACAATCAACATTGTCCTGACAGTTTACTTTCAAAAAAGATTATTAAAAACATAGAGATTTAGTGAAATGTCCAATACATTTTGAGAGCATAGGTGGGTGTTAGGTACTTCTAAACTTGGTTCTTTGTTACAGTTAGTTGTTCCTTGATTCTTTACTGTAATTGGCTTAGATTTTGTCCTATACAATGTTGGTTGCAATCTTAGTAATCTTTTATGATGCCACCTCTTTCTATTAGGTGAATATACATAATTATACATTATGTCATTTCCCTACATTGATGTTGGCATAATATATTTAAAAATTATTAACATTATATTATTTAAATTGTTAGGAATATTGAGAAATGAACAACAAAAATATTCTATCAGTGTTAACTGTAATTTAGGATGACACTATTACAAGCACAGAATAATTTTGATTTTTCATCTAAAATTGAGTATAAGATTAAAAAGAACCACTACAACTGAAATCAAAATAATTATTACAGATTTTCAACTTAAGATGAAAGTCTCCCTTGCATTGTTATCTTGTATTGTTAACTAAAGTGTGGGTCTGTGTGCATAAAACCTGTTATTAAAAGTAAAAACAAACAGTTGAAATTTAACAATCAATTACCCCAAAAAGGGAAACAAAAATAATAATTAAAAAAAGAACCAATTCCATTTTTTTTTCTTGCTGGGGTGTGCAATCATTTGATTGCCACACATTTCTTTGCAGCCCAAACAAATATTCCACACTGTCTAGTAGTAAAGCTGGAAGCAAAATTCAGACTTTCTCCATGAAAACAACGTGACATCAGACTAATTGTTATCACCAAAGCACTAACTAAACTTTATCTGCAGCACTTATGGTTATCCTCCACCCTGAACCCAGAAAACTTCAAAGGAAGCTGCTTGGCCTGGGAGCAGGATTTAATTTGCTGTGCCCCCTAGTTTTTGAAAACTACAGCAAGCCAACACAACATACAACCTGTGTGCAACATTCAGCATACCAAGCACCCCTGTGTAGCCCACTGACATTTTTTTTAAAAAAGTAGCATATTTACAGCTGCTGCTGCTGCTGTTGCTATCTTAAAAGACACGCTGCCAAGCACCTCCAAGTCTCCCTGCTGTGTTACCTAAAACAGGTAATCCAGGTATTTTTTTTGCTACCCTTTATGGATTTTTAATTCATCAATACGTGGCCCTTTCTCCTAGACAAATTGTGTGGGCCTGGAGTACAATAAATCCCCCATTTAACAAAATAACCAGGGAGATGTGTCCATTGCACCCAAACATGTATTCAATCCAAACTTATGTTCATTCTATAGATTTTAAAATATTTCTATTTTTAATGCTCACCAAGGATGTTTTGATTCTTTCTGTGTTCTTGTAAACCACCAAAAATTCCATGGGGTTGGAATGTGGTAGAAATATAATAAAGAAATGAATAATAAAGAAAGGACAAACTGCAATGATTTAAATCAATAGTCTTATGCACTACATTTTTGTGTTAAAGTATGGAAAGAGATTTTTGGAATTTCATATTAATCTTCTAAATGGGGGTGGAGGATCAGTTAAGTGAAAATTTTATTTTACATACATACAAACTAACATTTCCATAAAAAGTACACAACATTCAGATGCACTGTCATTTACACCTATATTTCATAAGTCATTTAAAAGATCCCAATGCAGGACGTTTTTTTTAATTCTGGCTGCTGTTCAAATTGCTGTTCAGTATTTGATATTTTATAATAATTATATTAAAATAAATTAATATAATTAACAACCCTATATATAGAGCCAAATTAAACACTTTAAATTATTTGAATCATGGCACTTTATTCTCAGGAAAATTATGTGAATACAACAGAATTAGCTTGTATTTGCATGGCTAGACAATTTAATAACCAGAACGAAGGGTAAATTACTGACTATGGCTGGGATGTGTATTTTTCTAGCAACAGATGTGCCTGTCATTTAACAAAAGCACCTGCTGTCCACCTCAAACTAGCAAGCTTTATATTGACAATGTTTCAGCTAGGATGCAGTTGTGAAGCATACAATAAAGTATTTTTCTTCTCTCTCTCTCATTCTCTCCTTCCTCTTCATTCTTGCAGCAATTTCATGAAGGACATTTGCTCATATATACAATTTTATGCTGCCAAAATGCAGTGGATGAATATGCATTTTTGACATTTAACAACTCTAAATGTCCTTCCTGTCAAAAGCAATCTACAGTTCTCTAGCATGTGTCAAGAAAGTATGACATAAAAATAAGCTTTTTTTTTTTAATAAAGGGAAAGCATGCAGAATGAAACCCCTGTTTTTAAACCATGTCTGTTTAAATAGATATGGATGGGTGGAGGGAGGGATAGGCAGGCGGCAGGATGCTCCCGGGATTTCTATTGAGCTCTCATCAGAAGTCCCACTAGAGAAAGTTGGAGTAGCGGAAACAATAGTTATTAATTTCATCTTCATCTCAGTCCGTGAGATTCTCTGAAAAGTGTTCTGGAGGACTGCCGAAACTGTAAGGAATGGTCTAAGTAAGGGCAAATCCTTCAACTGCATAGGATTGCTCCAAAAGTTGCCTCTAATTCTTCCTTTAGCTAATGAAATGACAACGAATGCCCGTCCAAATACTGCTGGACTCCAGCTTCCACCATTCCATGCCATTGTCCATATTAGGCTGATGAAAGCTGAAGCTGAACAACATCCAGTGCTTCTGTCTGTGACAAGGCCCAACTCATTCATATCTCATCCTAGGAGTCCCACTCATACAGCAGCCACAGCCATAACATCTCCCTCTCTCTGTCACAACCCTCAGCTGCCCTACATTAAAGATATCATCCCACTGAAATCAGTAGGAGGTCAGCCAAATTCTGGCAAACAGTCACACAAATATACATTGTGTTCATGTACTTAAGTTTTTTAGGCCCTTCTTTCCAGTGGTGGTATTCATCCGGTTTTCACTGGATTGGGCAAACTGGTAGCAAGAATTTGGCACGGGTTGCCGAACAGGTAGTAAGTTCTGGCTGGCCATGCCCTCGACCCGGTCGCCCTCCTGACATTTGCCTCAGATATTTCTTTTTTTTTTTTCCCACCTGACAATCTGCTGCACATAGATCAGCTGTGCTGGGATTCCCCTTGCTGAGGCCCAGGAAGGCAAAAAATGGAGGGAGAAGTTCATTGCCCCCCCACCCTCCATCTTTTGCCTTCCAGAGCCCCAGAGGAGCCTTAGGGGAGCAAAAACGCTCCCCCCCTGGGGCTCTTCTGAGGCTAGGAAGCTCCCAAAATGGAGCTTGGAGGGGTGCTGCGTGCCCCTCCCATGCTCTGTTTTTTTTTCTTCCTGTGCCTTAGAGGAGCTTTAGGGGAGCAAAAATGCCCCCCCGCCCCCGCGAGGCTCCTCTGAGGCTAGGAAGTTGCAAAAAATGGATGGGGGCTGCAAAGAAGCTTTAAAAAGCCACACCCACCCAGTCACATGGCCACGCCCACCAAGCCACGCCCACAGAACCGGTAGTAAAAAAAATTTGAATCCCACCACTGCTTCTCTCCAGCCAGGACTTCTACAGTCTATTAAAATTTGCTCTTGAATGACAGAAAACTCTTATATAGTAAAGGAATACCTGTGGAACTCTTCCCTTGCCAAAAGTTTCACAGAATCAAGAAGCTGAAGTCCACTAATAGAAAATTGGATCTTTTTGACTAAGGGTTTTTTGTGTGTTTGTTTTTCCCCTTAGTTTCTCACAGAAGCCCATTAAGTTCTTTCAATTCCTGGGCGCCTTCAACTTACTGGAGGCATTTCGCCAGAGCAGGTCTTCTTAAGGGGTCTCAGTACTTTCAATTATAGAGGATGAGGATGAGGATGATATACCATTAAATTAATTCTGTTAAATTAAATTTTGCTTTCTTTTCTAAAGGGCTACTTTTTGGCAGGATGGAGATTTTTAAATAGAACATGTGCTTAGCACAGTGATAATATCACTGCAGTATTTGCTTCCTGAAGAATAGCTTGGTAGGCTGCGTAAGCCAAACACACACACGCACGCGCGCGCGCACACACACACACACACACACACACACACACACACCAAATGAACCATTGTGTCACCATTTCAGAAATATTTCCTTACCTACATAGAGAAAAAGAATGACCAAAGGTGGGCAAAAAAGTGAGAACTTTTTATATGTTTCCCCGTTTTGTTTCTTAATGGGAAACTACAAGAAGCATCGAAAATCTTACTTCCTATCTTTCCCTCCTTCCTCCCACCCTCCATTCCACATTTAAAGCTATTGGTTTTCAGTCTTATCAAAAGACTGGCATAGCATGGTCTTTTGGCGTAACATGGCGTAATATTCATATCTGCATGGTTTGCCTTTCAAAGGCATTTCTTAAACAACAACAAATATCTACATGACCTTCTCCCTCTCCATATATCATAACAATAAATATAATACCTCTTAACATTGAATTACAAGATTAAGCAAATTACTGTCTAAATTCCAAACAGCAGAATGAAACTTGGAGAAAAAGAAAATTTGCAGTTGTACACTGAAGCCTTAAAAATTAAATCACACAGGCATTATTGTTTGAACAAGAAAATAATTCTACAATGTTCGCAGTATATATTCCAGCAGATGAAAAAGAAATATGAAACAGATGTAACAACCTCCCCCTCAAAAAATGAAACATCCATTCCAAATAATAAATTGCTTCTGTATTTAAAACAAGCTGACATTAATCAGGATAACTGCAGTTCATTTCATGCAATATACAGCAGATGTTTTTCACAGTATTGATTACAATACAGTAATCCAAAATTGAATGAAAAAGATGGGTAGTCATGGAAAAGCTTGTTACAAAAACACTGAAGGCTCCAAATGAAGCCCGTTACCTATGACGCAGGAGATGGATGGCAATCAACTAGATTTTAGGCCATTGTTGAACAACTATGCAGTACCACAGAATGTTACTAGACTAAAAAAGTTAATCTCTGCACAACAAATCACTAGTAAACTTACACGGAGCATATTTTGACATATCAAAACTAAAGATGTTATACCTCAATATGAATTTTTACCTGGATTCACTCTAATGCCAGTTTCCCCTACCTAACGGAAACAGCAGGATGTAGGATATAGATAGTCAGAGCATGAGAAAAAGGGACAGAACTTTCCAGATATACATAGAGGGGATGGGAAAACCTATAGAAGGCCAACATTCTGAGCCTTCCAGAACGATGGCAATCACTAGCACTTTTGCCAGATCTGAGATCCGTTCCTCCAGCGTGCCGAGGGATTTCCAGAAATCTTTCTTCCTGGTGCAGAAAGTTCTTCTGCTGTTATTTATTATCACAATTTGATTACATTTAGATTTAAACTTTATATCCCCAAAAGGTGCTTGGGTAGCTTAAAAACAGAAAGTACAACTACTGTATATACATAAATGAAAATGTACAGGTAGACCTTGTTTAATGATTGTCATGTTTAGCAATTATTTGAAGTTCCAATAATGCTTTTACAATCAGTCCTCACATTTACAATTGTCACAGTGTTCTTATTCAACATCTGAGTCCTTTGCAACCAGCAGGCATTTATGACTGTCACACACAGTATCCCATGCTTATGTGATCACAATTTTCATGCTTCACAACTATGGTCGCTTCCAACAAACGAAGTCAATGGAGAAGCCAAAACTAAAATCACAAGTCACAATAATATGATATCTAACTTAATGGTCTAGAGCAGGGCTGTCAAACTCCTGGCCCACGGGCCAGATGCGCCATGTGCTGGCCCTGTCCCCACCCAGTTTAGCCAAGGAAGGAAAAGTCACTATATGTCACGTGATGCTGCCATGATGAAGTGAGTTTGACAGCCCTGGTCTAGAGTGACTCACATAGCAATCAAATGGGAAGTAACATCCTAAGTCTGTTGCAGTCATGAGATATTTCACTTAGCAATCCACATTTAGTGATGGAGTGGCCAATCTCACCAAGCAAAGCCTAACTGTAGTTCAAATTATATAAAAATCACATTTAAGAAGTATAAAAACCCACATTAAAAGCACTGTATAAATTGAAGACAATTTAATTCAATTCGAACTGATTAAATTGAAGACAATATCTTGACATCCTTTCTGAAAGCAGGAGTTGATCTATTAACAATTCTGAAGAAAGCACAGTCTAAACAATAAAGGAAAAGGCCCCCTCTCACATAGCATGTTTCCTCTGAAGATATTAAAAAGCAGGCAGGCTCATAAGAAGAAATGGGTCCCTTGAGTATCAAACTCTAAGTTCCATTGGACTTTAATAAAATTAAATTAATACTTTAAATTATGCTCCCAAAACGACCAACAGCTGATGTAAAGTTGGACTATATGAAATTTTGGGAAGGTGTTCCTGAGCAGCACCAAGTATCCAGCACATTGCAATAGTCAAATCATGATATAATTCCAGCATGAATAGTTGCTGTTGGGTCTGATCTGCACAAGAATAATGATATTGCACTTGGCATATTAAAGGTATTTCTTCAATAAATGTCTGCAACCTAGAGATCCAGGAAGTGTATAAGATGACGTATCATGATCAGACCCCTTTTAAAACAACTTTTTGATTTGTGTCTAAAACGTTTGCATTAAATTAAGGATCAGGCATTTGAGAAAAAGGAAAGCCTTTAACAAGCTAATAATTGTATTTAATGATATAGAACAATTAAACAATTAATCCATTACTGTTACACATAAAACCAGGAGCATATTACTAACAGTGGTTTTTTTTATTCCTTTCTGAGAAATAAACTCAATGTAATTGAATGGATCAATCATTCAATTATGTATTAGTCAATTTCAGTTTAAAATAGGTACCTAAGAGATACAAAAGCAATATAAATGGCTAATATAGTATTACATAAATATTTTGTTTTTCTTGTAGTATCATACAGTGAACATGAAATTTAGAATACACATCACACACAAGCACACACGTAGTCCTTGGTTAATGGCCATTTACTTAGTACCCTTTCAAAGTTATTTATTTATTTATATTTCATGTTTCTAGATTGCCCATCTCCTTCAAGGACAAGCTCTGGATGATATAACCGACATATACTCAGATGAATTCCTCAGGCTCAATTGTGGCAGTATGGAAGCAATCGAATCTCAGTATGGCTTCCAAAGCTGACAATAACATACTTCTTATAAGTCAAGGTTATGTTATTTCTGCACCTGGTTGAGAGGACATCTCAAGTTGGAACGGATGGTGATTGCGGCATGTGATGCAATGAGGGGTACAGGGGGTAAATTTGTAGTTTTTACTTATTGCAAGGAAACCTGGAACTTTCAGATTTGGGATTTCCAGATGTTCCAGTTTACTACTCTAAAAAAAGAATCTTGCAGAGGATGTCTGTCTTGGAGTTTTGAAATGGAGGTTTTCTGGAACGCTGACATCTCCTTTCCCAAACCACATCATATACTTTGAACTAGACATTTTATAAATAAGGATCTTCCAAGCAAAGACAAGAAAGCTGGGCATCACTATTTGTAATTCTTCCCCTCTCTGGTCTAATTATCAAAAAATTGGGTCTCAAGCGAGAAACAACTTTCTATGAAAAAGTCCTACTTGGGTATTAGTTTAGAATTATAAGTAGTAGAAATTGTTCACTGATTTAGGTTAGAAAACTGTGTTTAAATGCCTCCCAAATCTGTTGAATTTTAAATTCCCAAATGTATTGTTATCAGAGCAAAAAAAAACCCCACCTCAAGTATTATAAAAATAGCATTGAATTCATAACTATATCATTTGGGTATACTAAATATAGCAGGGGTGTCAAACTCAAGGCCCGCAGACCAGATGCAGTTGGATCCAACTGGTGGGGCTGTCCTGGTCTACTTCCGTTGCTTCAGCCCAGTCGACTTGTGACGCTTCAGCCCAGTCTACCCAATGCAGAGAGGCCAGCGAAGCTTCAGCCCAGTCTACCTGGTGCTAAGAGGAAAGATCAGGCCAATGTAGCTTCGGCCCAGTCTACCCAATTAGGCTAGCGTGGCTTTGGCCAGGTCTACTCAACGCAAAGAGGAAACATGCCAGCAGTTTGGGGAGTGGCATCAAGCTGGCCATGCCCACCTAGTCGGCCACACCCACCCAGTCAACCAACCCCCTGGCCCCATGAGGTCAACCACAGCCCTGAGGTGGGCCTCAATGAAATTGAGTTTGACACCCCTGAACTATAGCATCATGTATGTAAAGCACATATTTGTTGCTAGGCAATACTAGCGTGCCTCAGATGAACATGCAACTATAAACAGATACCCAGAAGCTAGAAATTTATATATTAAAAGCTACAATGCAGTGTTATGGATTAATAAATTAAGAATCTCAAAGCTAAATTGTAATTCTGTTCTAATCTTTGTCACACAAGAATTGATAGCCCATTAAATAAATCCAAGCTCAGAAAGCTGTCAATGGAAAAATCAATCTACATGTGCTATACTAGCTGTCTCTTCTGGCTAATTTTATATGGCAATTAAACAATGATCCTATAGATATTTACCTGAGAATAAATCAAACTGAACTCAATCTTATTTACATCTGAATAAGCAGGTATAGTATAGGATTACTTTGTTGAGAATTATACTGACTGTAAGTTTTCAAGCCTAATAAGCCATTGACAAACCTCTTATTTTTCACTTGCATTTTCTGTATGTTTCTTAAGCACATTGCACACTTTCATTAGAGAGTGTGAACTACACAAGGCATCTCAAATATCTCCTTGAGCAGCTTCTTCCACTGAAATCAACCCACCGAAGATGTTTGTTCTGGGGAAACAGAAGGTAATTCCCCCTTTTTACGAGATACATTTAATGGAGGCTCATAGGCAACGCTTTCTGGTTGTAGCATCTCTGCTTCTGCTGAAGTTGTTCTTATAGTTTTATACTTCTAGAAATTATTGAAAATGGAGTTGTTGGCAAGGATCTAGAATGGTGCTAGAACAGATTACTGTACTTTTAAACTATTTTATAATTATGTAATTTTAATTACAACTAAGGGTTTTAAAAAACATTTTATTACTATAAATCACTAAAAGGGAGTGAGGTGGTTTCCCTCCTTCAAAGAAGTGATGGTGTCTCCCCTCAGGAAGCCTAACTTGGCCTAACAATGCTGGACAGCTGTCCACTAGTGTCCAACCTTCCCTTTTTAAGAAAGATGGTTGAGATTATTAGAAAGCAGATGCAGAAGACTTTGAAAGAAGCAGATTATCTGGATCCATCTCATCAAATTTCAATTGGGAGTGCAGCACGGAAACACCATTACTTGCTGACGACCTTTGAAGAACCAGAATAGGGGTAGTGAATTCACCATCGATCTCTCAGTGGTTTTTCATGCTATTTATCCCAGCATCTTTCTGCACCATCCACAGGATTTAGAGGTGGAAGGCAGTGTTACACCATGGTTCCCCTTTCTTTCTGTTCAGATCAAATCAGTTTTAATGGAGAGCAGAATGTGCATTCCCAGCCACTCACTCATGAGAAGCCTCAGGGCTCACCATCCTCATTCCTCCTGTTTAGGAGAGAAAGTTGTCAATGTCCTGACCCATCATCTGAAAATTGTTGGAGTCTGGATAGAGAGAAACAAATCCTGACAAGGATTATTTGAGGATCTTTCACCTTTTGTCTTGAGATTGAGGTCACATTTCTCAATTCAAGACGGGTGCATAATTTCGGGTCTTCTTCCTGCCTGGAATGCCTTTACCAACAACCCCACTTGGCATATCAGTTGCACTTTTTCCTAGAGAGGAAGTCCTTAAAACATTCAGCTACACTTTAGTTATCTCTTGACTAGGTTACCAGAATGCAATTTATATGGGGCTTCCTTCAAAGATTACGGAGATGCTACAGGTGGTCCCTAGTATGCTGATGCAGGCAGTAGTGGCTGAATCACATCACAACAAGTGTCATCCCTGCTTCACAGCTGCAATGGTTGCTAATTATGGTTGCAATTCGAGGTACTGGTAACTACCTATAAAGGACTATGTGGCATAGGGGATGATTATTTGGGGGTCATCTATGTTTGGTAGTTTTCATCTATGTGAAGTGAAGTTCAGCACAGTGGATACATTCCAGGTCCCTTTAATCAAAACACCTTCCCCGTTGCAGTGCCTGCCTTCTGGAACTGCATTTTTCTGGAGATGTGAATGGTTCCAGCCAAGAACTGTTCCAATAGTTGTTTAAAATGTGCCTCTGAACCTAGACCTGGGTTAGGATGCCTTTGCTAGTCTTTATCTTATATTAGATAGGGTATAGGATGGATAAATAGATAGTCTTTATCTTATATTAGATAGAGGAAGGAATTCGGAGGTTATTGGACTATAACTATAGGTTTCATTTACAGTACAGTGCAGTCCTATAAGTATTGACCTAAACAAATCTTCTTCCTATATAACTCCAGGCAAAATTCAAATTAGAATATCATAAGGACAGATTATTTCATGTATGGTTTGCTTCAGAAAAAGAAATGAGATCTTGCTCCATAAACTATAACTGTAAAGATGGGGTCTCCAACTCCTGGTGCATGGACCAGCACCGAGCTGCAGGATGCCCAAAATTGGGCTGCACAAACAAGCAAAGCCCCATCCATGGGAAGCAGGCAGCATGCAAAACCATGCCCCCTTCGGTCTGGGGAAAAAACTCTCTCCATGGAACCAGTCCCTGGTGCCCAAAAGGTTGAGGACCGCTACACTGAAATGTAACTATGTGAGATGGCCAGTTACACAAATGAGATTAAATAAAAATAAATAAATAAACTTAATGAGCCA
Source organism: Pseudonaja textilis (assembly GCF_049901715.1). NCBI lineage: Eukaryota > Metazoa > Chordata > Lepidosauria > Squamata > Elapidae > Pseudonaja > Pseudonaja textilis. The sequence goes on along the minus strand of NC_141990.1, from coordinate 128,658,715 downwards.
CAACTTTATTTATTTAAAATAATAATCTGTTTCCATTCAAGATGACTTTGCAAGTTTAAGCCACGAACAGTTAAATTAAGCCACTAATAGTTAAGTTAAGCCTATTATCATCCTCCCAAGTGGAGGATCAACCTAAAACTAAGGAGAAATTTCCTGACAGTTAGAACAATTAATCAATGATACAGCTTGCATCCAGAAGTTATGGTTGCTCCATCGCTGGAAGTTTTTAAGAAGAGATTGGACAGCCATTTCTCCAGAATGAGGTAGGGTCTCCTGCTTGAGGAAGCAGTTGGAGTAGACAACCTGCAAGGTCCCTTCCAACTTTGTTATTTTGTTCATTATTCACCTGCATTTCATAATGAAGCAAAGGTGACCAGTATCATATAATGTTCAAAATCCCTGGGTAAGGTTGCAAAAATCTCCAAATTGTTTCTAAATTATAATTCTTAATCTGATAGAAGGTAAATAATTTTTTTAAAAAACTTCCAGCTGACCCTGTTAGCCTAAAGACATATCTATTATCTAGCTAATACCTTATATTAATGAATTATTTGAAAAGAGAAACATGTTATACCCACAACATATGAGGAGGCCTGATCTGCAAGTTCTATAATCATTTCTGAGGAAAAATAACATTTTGTCCAAGTTCAGAAAGCAAAGCCTTACTTATACGCATAACAACCAAAAATAATCACTTGATTCACTATAAAAAGCTTATTTTTATGAATCAACATTTCTGAAATAAAGGGGAAAAAATTAATCGTTACTCTTCTTAAACAGCTTCATTAAATTTCATTATGTCCAAGACAGTTCTACACAATTATAATATTCCAACAGAAGAAAATATTGAACTGATCCTTGAGCTTAGTTGTTTGCTTAGAAATGTTACATTACTTGACTAGATAATATCAGTGCTCAAGAGCAATGATGTGATTACCTAGTCAGGTAATGAAAAGTCTGCAAGCAAACAACCAAGCTTAGAGAGCACCGACGACTCCACTATAATATTAATACAGAAAAAAACTGTGTTATTATGATAGATGATAGCTAGCTAGATATGTAATAGAAGTTGCAATATATATCGCAGAATATATATGGAGACACGTGTATGTAAGAGTTTCAGAATTTTTAGTTTTTAATTGGAGAAAATATGTAAACCAATTTGTTGGCAATCCCAACAAAGGATAGAAGACCACAAGCAACATTTCTCCTCGCTATGGAATAGTTTTCATCTTGATCATGGGTGTCAAACTCACAGCATCATGTTGCCGTCATGTGATGTTTTGCAATGTTTTTCACTTCAAGGAGCTGGGGTGGGCATGGCCTGAGCGTGACACATCCGGTCCATGGGCCACCAGTTTGACACCCCTGATCTTGATGTACTGGTAGTCATTGTTTAACCTTGTTTAACAACTATTTGCACTAGTGGTGATGAAAAAGTACTTTTGCAACCATTCCATGCAATTATGACCTCCCCTTGAGTATTTTATGTTTTAAATATTGCATACCACCAGGATTCCTTTAAGGTTCAGTAAGGTAAAAATATAATATTGTAAATTAGATTGTGGATATTATTCACACACAATCCTTTTCTCAATAATATTATGTATGAATTATATAATTCATACACAATGTTTCCCTTTCTGGGATGCCTTCTATTTCTGCAATTCTCTCCTGGGAAATCTGCATACTTCCTCTCAATGTCTGACCTTTTATTTAGTTTCTATCTGCATTAGCTGCATATTATTTTATTTCTGGACTATTTTTTCAGTTTTTGTAAAAATACTAGAAAGCAGCAGAGAAAAAGCACAAAGTACTATAAGGCAGAAATCATCTCTTTATCTAACCCACAGGCTAATCATGTATGCATTTTTGTAAAATTGATACATAGCTTATACACACATATTGACTGTAATCAATCATCATTAAATATTATTAGAAAATTAATCTTTAGATTACTCTATAGCTTAGCATTCTGAAGGACAGTAAAAGCTTTAATTTGATATAACTGTACTAAAAACTGGAGGTCAAGGCCACTCACGACATTCCTTTAATTGGCTACTCTGATAGGTAAGAATCTAAATTTCAAATGACTCACTTTCCTTTATTAAGAACATGAAAAAAGACTTAGGAGTCCTCTGTGTATGTGACAAGGACATAAATCATTAAGTAATGTGAAAGTGATTGAACAACAAAGTAATAAAACAAGTCCAATTAATTGTAAAAGTAAGACACCAAAAATGTGCAGAAACTTGGTTTATAAAAGAACCTAATGAGCAGCAGTATCCAAGTACATTAATTTTGAAACCTGACCTTTGTGAATCAATAGGAATGCTATCTTAAGAAACAGTTAATATTTTATTTTATAAGACTAGATGTCTGCAGTCTTAAGCCTTAAGTTAACGGTGGCATTTTAAAAAATAAAGTGTTCTTAGTTATTACATTGAAGCAGAAAGATAAGTCTTGCTTCTGAGCACATCAGATAATGCTGCTATTATTATTATAGGTGATTGCAAAATCAGCCAGATGTTTTGAATGAATTTGACATTTTTATCCATCTATTGAGTCCTTCCCAAGGAACCAAGGACAGATATTGTTGTTTCATGGTGTTAAAGGTATTGTTGCAGAACGTGAGCAGTTCCAGGTAGGGCTGCCTTTTGCAGTTGACTGAGGCCAATGGTATTGAAATGGTGCTGCAGATGTTTTGGGATTGCATCCAAAGCACCTATTACTATTGATACTATTTTTTTTGCTTTCTTTTGCCACAGTCATGCTATTGCTATTTGCAGGTCTTTGTATTTGTGATCTTCTCCAACTTTTTCTCTTCTTTTGCTGCCCCTTGAGGCTGACTCAGCCTTCCATCCTTCTGAGGTGGATGAGGACCCAGATTGTTGGGGGCAATATGCTGACACTGTAAACTGCATAGAGAGGGTTGTAAAGCACTGTGAAGCGGTATATAAGTTTAAATGCTATTGTTATTGCCCCTTGGTACTACAACACCCACTATCCAGACTTTTTTATCTTTCTTGTGGGCAATTGTTATGTCTGTAGTATTATGTAGCACACCCTTGTCAGTTTAAATTCTAAAATTCCAGAGTACTTTAGCTTCTTCATTATTGTGTAAAATCACAGCTGCCCATTCTTAAGCTGATGATGGCATCAAGTTCTTTGCAAGCACCTAGGATATTATATATGTATCAGTGTAGTATATATGTATATCCAAACAGCATAGTTGTTTCTAATTAACAGGTGAAAATTTTGTCAGTGTGCTGATTTTCTAAGTGCTGTCCAAGATATTTTGGGATGACACCCAGTATGATGATAACACTGGGACTACCATAACCTGTTTATGCCATAATCCTTCAACTTCAGTTTTCAAATCTTGATAATCCTCTCCAATTCCAAATATCTTACAATGTTTTAACCTGCTCATTTTCAATTTTTTCAACTATACACTGCTCAAAAAAATAAAGGGAACACTTAAACAGCACAATGTAACTCCAAGTCAATCACACTTCTGTGAAATCAAACTGTCCACTTAGGTAGCAACACTGATTGACAATCAATTTCACATGCTGTTGTGCAAATGGAATAGACAACAGATGGAAAGCATAGCCAGTTAGCAAGACATCCCCAATAAAGGAGTGGTTCTGCAGGTGGTGACCACAGACCACTTCTCAGTTCCTATGCTTTCTGGCTGATGGTTTGGTCACTTTTGAATGCTGGCGGTGGTTTCACTCTAGTGGTAGCATGAGACGGAGTCTACAACCCACACAAGTGGCTCAGGTAGTGCAGGCCATCCAGGATGGCACATCAATGCGAGCTGTGGCAAGAAGGTTTGCTGTGTCTGTCAGTGTCCAGAGCATGGAGGCGCTACCAGGAGATAGGCCAGTACTTCAGGAGATGTGGAGGAGGCTGTAGGAGGGCAACAACCCAGCATCAGGACCGCTACCTCCGCCTTTGTGCAAGGAGGGACAGGAGGAGCAATGCCAAAGCCCTGCAAAATGACCTCCAGGGGGCCACAAATGTGCATGTGGCTGCTCGAACAGTCAGAAACAGACTCCATGAGGGTGGTATGAGGGCCCGACGTCCACAAGTGGGGATTGTGCTTACAGCCCAACACCGTGCAGGATGTTTGGCATTTGCCAGAGAATACCAAGATTGGCAAATTCGCCACTAACACCCTGTGCTTTTCACAGATGAAAGCAGGTTCACACTGAGCACATGTGACAGACGTGATGGGGTCTGGAGATGCCATGGAGAGCATTCTTCTGCCTGCAACATCCTCCAGCATGACCGGTTTGGCAGTGGGTCAGTAATGGTGTGGGGTGGCATTTCTTTAGGGGGCCGCACAGCCCTCCATTTGCTCACTAGAGGTAGCCTGACTGCCATTAGGTATCGAGATGAGATCCTCAGACCCCTTGTGAGACCATATGCTGGTGCGGTTGGCCCTGGGTTCCTCCTAATGCATGACAATGCTAGACCTCATGTGGCTGGAGTGTGTCAGCAGTTCCTGCAAGACGAAGGCATTGATGCTATGGACTGGACCTCCCGTTCCCCAGACCTGAATCTAATTGAGCACATCTGGGACATCATGTCTCGCTCCATCCACCAAAGCCACGTTGCACCACAGACTGTCCAGGAGTTGGGGGATGCTTTAGTCCAGGTGTGAGAGGAGGTCCCTCAGGAGACCATCCACCACCTCATCAGGAGCATGCCCAGGAGTTGCAGGGAGGTCATACAGGCACGTGGAGGCCACACACATTACTGAGCCTCATTTTGACTTGTTTTAAAGACATTACATCAAAGTTGGATAGCTTGTAGTATTTTTTTCCACTTTAATTTTGAGTGTAACTCCAAATCCAGACCACCATGGGTTGCTAAATTTGATTTCCATTGATAATTGTTGTGTGATTCTGTTGTCAGCACATTCAACTATGTAATGAACAAAGTATTTAATAAGAATAGTTCATTCATTCAGATCTAGGTTGTCTTATTTTTGTGTTCCCTTTTTTTTTTTTTTTTTTGAGCAGTGTATTATTTTCTACATGGCTAAGTTGCACAACAGTCATAACTTTTAGTGGTTGTTGACATTTAAGCATTCCTCCCTGAAAATTTCCTTCAAAGACGGCAGCCATGTGTCCTTATGATGCCACGTGTAGGAGGACATCCATGTCTTTTTGCCCTTTTTTACTGTTCCATTCAAAGGGTTTTTGAACATCAAGTAAGATGATTTTAATATTGTACTGCTATCTTACATGTTGTTTTATTTGTTGTTTTAACTGTGTTTTCTGAATTTATTTTTTGTCAGTAAATGTGTATGTATGTTCTCTACTTATGAAGCACACAGAAAATGAAATCCATACATTATTTTGTGGTATCTAACATTTAGAATAGAATAGAATAGAATAGAATAGAATAGAATAGAATAGAATAGAATACTTTATTGGCCAACTGTGATTGGACACACAAGGAATTTGTCTTGGTGCAAATGCTCTCAGTATACATAAAAGAAAAGATACATTCTTCAAGAGTCAAGAATCATAAGGTACAACACTTAATAATAGTCATAGGGTACAATAAGCAATCAAATCATACTAGGAAACAGTCAATATAGATCATGGGATAAAAGCAAAAAAGTTACAGCCATACAGTCACAAGTGGGAGGGGATGGGTGATAAGGAGTGATGAGAAGGTTAATAGTAATAGTAGTGCAGACTTTGTAAATAGTTGGACAGTGTTGAGGGAATTATTTATTTAGCAGAGTGATGGTTTTCGGGGAAAAAAACTGTACTTGTGTCTGGTTCTTCTGGTATGCAGTGCTCTATAGCGTTGTTTTGAAGCAGTTTATGTCCGGGATATCAGGGATCTGTAAATATTTTCACAGCCCTCTTTTTGACTCGTGCAGTATACAGGTCTCAATGGAAGGGAGGTTGGTAGTAATTGTTTTTTTTTTTCCCCTGTGGTCCTAATTACTTTCTGAGGTCTGTGTCTGTCTCGTTGGGTTGCAGAACCAAACCAGACAGTTATAGAGGTGCAGATGACAGACGACTTTAATCTTTATGTGTGCACTATTTAATATTTCGAATAGGCACATCAATTCCCCGAATGTTTTCTGGGGAGTCAGGGATAGGATTGAGATCTATTTAATTTTTTATAAGCTTTGACTGATTTTGGACTTGTCAATCCCATATGAACAATGTTAATGCACCCTTCCTCAACTTTATATTATAGACCAAATCTGCCAGGTATATACATCATATTACAAGCTATGTATTGAATTGCATGGAATGTATTACTTCTAAATAATATCAGGTAAGAAATTTTAGATAGAATTGAGAAAAAGATGGTCTTCTAATTCCCCTTCAGTTACCACAAGGTTTTTCTGTAGCATCAACCTTGAGATCAAGTCCTGCCTTCTCTATGCTCATTGCTAATACCAAGAGTACATTTCCATTGCACTAAGGAAACTAATATTTTGTCAATATTTTGAAAGAACATAATATATACTTTAAAAACTTTTTAAAATTCTTAATATCTGTTAATATTTCATTTCATTACTTCTAATTATTGTAATCCACATGGCACTACAGACATATATAAAAATGCAACACTAAATGGAAATTAAAATAGTAAATGTCCAGTAAGTATATTAGGATGGAAGGTAACATTTTCTACTCATGTTTAAAGCAGAAATTGTTAGAATTTTAAGAACTCCTTTCTAATCTTTTATCTTACTTTTCACATTGAAGGACAAACCATAGCCACTCGAAGATCATTTTGTTCTATTTTCACTTTTCCCCCCAGTTGTATAATCTGATAGCAGCATTATGCAGCATAGCCTCTAGGAGGCAGAGGAACATTAATAAAACTTAATTGCCTATCTTGGTACGAAATTTCACTCCTATCTCAATTCCATTTTCTGTTTTAGTGTTTGTTATCAAATTGTGTTGCAATATCATTATAACTGCAGCAACAGCAATAATGAATTGCCCAAATGTAAACAATGCTGGAGAATTTTATCAGGAGCCTGTGGATATTTCTAAAAGCCTCACATAATTATAAAAGATACTTCTAAGAAAATTTATGAAGTCAGCAGTGGTTCTTTCATGTATGAAAACATAAATGAGATCCAGATACATTTTTCTAATGCGCACATAGTCTGAATTTTAATTTTAAACAAAAGACTCTTATTAGTATTTCCAATGATTAACTTAAAAATGACACCAGTAAAGTTTTGGTAGAACAAGCATTGAATAGGCAGCTATAAAGATTGACTACAGTATCTGCCCTTTATTTTATTTTGTTTGGGAGTAAATGAAAGAGTGTTTCCACTCAACCTAAGCAGTTCTGAGTTTGATTCATGCTCAGATGAATAATTATTTGAGAATTTTAGACACTGAAAAAAAATGTGCCAGGATTTGCCAGGGGTTCCTAAATTCTTTCCCCCACTCCAAAGCAGGAAAAAATTGATCTAGCCAGGATTATTTTTTCCAATCATCTATAGCATGTGAATTTTTTTAAAAAAGGAAGAACAATGACCAGCAAACACTTCTCATCAATTTATATAGGTTTGTTCATAATTACATTATTTGAATCTATTCTGTCAGACACTAGTTCATCTTAATGCTTGTGAAGTTTTGCTAGTTTTCATTTTGTTTTATTGATGTGAATATAATTCTTGCTTGAATATTGGCCATCCACTGTGATATAATTGGATTAATTAAGTTAAAATATGGGGTTTAGTGAGATAATGGATGCTTATTTTAGAAAGTGATTCCTTCCTACTATGTTAATGAAAGCTATGATAAAAACTTGAATACCATCATTACATTCATTGATATAAACAATTGCTACTTGATATTAAATATACCTTCTATACCAAAGGCTATGAACAGGTTGAATTTTTGGATGAAATTGATAATTTAGCTATTTTTAGTCAGTTTTTTAAACTGAATATTGGAAAAGAATCTGCTAATTCTAGACTTGCTCTGGAAATAATGAAAATAATTCTCCTGGATCTTGCAGATGCACAAGTAAAACAATCAATCAGAATGGAGCTGGAATCGGAGACTATGAAATGGATGCACAAAAAAAGTGGTAAACCAACTGATACACTGTTTGTAAACTTATGAAGGAAAGGATGATGTTTTTATGTTTTATGTGTTTTTGTTTGTTGTTAAAATTAATAAAACTGTTTTAAAAAAAAAAGAATGGAGCTGGAAGAGAACCTAGTGGTCTTCTAGTCTAACCCCCTGTTCAAACAGAAGACTCTATACAATTTCAGACAAGTGGCTGTCCAGTCTCTTCTTAAAAACCTCCAGTGTCGAAGCACCCAGAACTTCTGAAGGCAAGCTAGTCCACTGGTTAATTGTCTTCACTGTTAGGCAGTTTCTCCTTAATTACAGATTGCTTCTCTCCTTGATTGGTTTCCATCTATTGTTTCTTATCTTGCTTTCTGGTGCTGTTTTGAGGGAGTCAAAATGTGCAAAATGATAGGTAGGAAATCATGATCGAAGTCTTGCCCTAGGGTTTTAGTCACAATGCCACACCTGCAATCTTACAAATATTGATTCTCCCTATTCAATTCCCTACTATGTGCTTGATACTAATCTGGTTTAATCTAGGCTACCTTGTGGGGACATAATACTGAATTGGTTTACTCATAAAAACCCAAGGCTGCATTCTTGGAGACCTATTCTTCTTTGCTCAGTGGGATTTTCCAAAATTGTGTTTTGTCTTCTGTGGTATTTAGTATATGCACAAAATTATGATCAGAAGGTATGTATTGTGGAATAATTTTCCTTAGTGCAGGAAATAAAAATGTATGCCCAAATGCATATTCCATAAATAATTGAGAATGCTTTTGCTTCTGTAAAAGAAGAAAAATGCTCCTCAAATTTCTGTTACTGGCATTATTGCCGATAGAAAGAATATAAAAATATAACCCAATATAATCTAAATAAACAGATGGAATTGTGATTTAGGCAAAGTGTAATGTTTACAGTTTTAAAATCTGTATATTATATTTTGAGGTGCATGTGATAATAAACTGGTATCTAGAGCAGGACAGAGACTCTGGAGCTACACATAGGTAGAATGGGTTAAAATGTTTACAATTTTGATAGCACCTCATACAATTCGATGTTGTATAAGGCAAAGTTTGAATCACTGGATATCCCAACACATTTAGAATGCTAGCTGCCACATTTAGATACAACTCCTATAGTTTTAGAAAATGAATTAAGAAAGCAAAAATCAACGGATTTTATCAATCTATAGCTCCTGAATAGAAGAAGTGCTAGATACAGCAGTATAATAAGTTGTAATATGATCAAAATATTTCCTAAATGAAATGAACGTTCATAAGCAAAGCAACTGAAATTGGAATAGAAATGCCTCTGATCATATTATTACAGAAACTGGCAATTTATCCCACTAAAATAACAATAACAGGTGGACTGTCTAGTGGAACATTACTGGAACATTTTCTTTCTGAACAGATCCTAACTATCAACCAATATGTATAAATGCTGCTTTATATGGATACCCATTTCATAAACAGCAACTCTAGGCAGCTTTTTTTTAATCAATTTTTTTAAAAAACAGCTGCAATAATATACATAAAGTAGCAGCCAAAAACAGCAGCGATCACAACTCAAAGAAGCTAACCCATGTCCCCTTTAATTTCCCATCCCTCCCATGTTTAATGCCTTCCAGAATATTAGTAGCGTTGAAGATTAGTAGCCCGTTGAAGCTTGCGGAGAAAAGCTCTGCCTACTTGGGTCATGCAAATGACGTTCTTTAATAGATGGGAAATGGAGCATTCCTCCTTCTGCTAGACTTAGTGGAATGAATCTAACAGAATCCCTATTATTAATAATAGTGACATAAAAGAGTGTACTGCAATGCTGATTTTAAAGTGTTAAAATAGGACTGTAAGACCCAGATTCAAGTATTCATTCAGACATGAAGCCTTTTGTTAGGCCAGGTCCTATCCTTTAGCCTACAGGTGAAACTCAAAAAATTAGAATACCGTGCAAAAGTTCATTTATTTCAGTAATGCAACTTAAAAGGTGAAACTAATATATGAGATAGACTCATTACATGCAAAGCAAGATAGTTCAATTTGTCATAATTGAGATGATTATGGTTGACAGCTCATGAAAACCCCAAATCCACAATCTCAGAAAATTAGAATATTGTGAAAAGGTTCAATATTCTAGGTTCAAAGTGTCCCACTCTAATCAGCTAGTTAAGCCATAACACCTGCAAACGGTTCCCGAGCCTTTAAATGGTCTCTCGGTCTGGTTCAGTAGGAATCACAATCATGGGAAAGACTGCTGACCTGACAGTTGTGCAGAAAACCATCATTGACACCCTCCATAAGGAGGGAAAACCTCAAAAGGTAATTGCAAAAGAAGTTGGATGTTCCCAAAGTGCTGTATGAAAGCGCATTAATAGAAAGTTATGTGGAAGGGAAAAGTGTGGAAGAAAAAGGTGCACAAGCAGCAGGGATGACCGCAGCCTGCAGAGGATTGTCAGGAAAAGGCCATTCAAAAGGGTTGGGGACTTTCACAAGGAGTGGACTGAGGCTGGAGTCAGTGCATCAAGAGCCACCACAAACAGACGGATCCTGGACATGGGCTTCAAATATCGTATTCCTCTTGTCAAGCCGCTCCTGAACAACAAACAATGTCAGAAGTGTCTTACCTAGGATAAAGAAAAACAGAACTGGTCTGTTGCTCAGTAGTCCAAAGTCCTCTTTTCTGATGAGAGCAACTTTTGCATCTCATTTGGAAACCAAGGACCCAGAGTCTGGAGGAAGAATGGAGAGGCACACACTGCAAAATGCTTGAAGTCCAGTGTGAAGTTTCCACAGTCTGTGTTGATTTAGGGAGCCATGTCATCCGCTGGTGTTGGTCCACTGTGCTTCATTAAGTCCAGGGTCAACGCAGCTGTCTACCAGGAGATTTTGGAGCACTTCATGCTTCCTTCCACAGACAAGTTTTATAGGGATGCTGACTTCATTTTCCAGCAGGACTTGGCACCTGCCCACACTGCCAAAAGCACCAAAACCTGGTTCAATGACCGTGGGATTACTGTGCTTGATTGGCCAGCAAACTCGCCTGACCTAAACCCCATGGAGAATCTATGGGGCATTGCCAAGAGAAAGATGAGAGACATGAGACTGAACAATGCAGAAGAGCTGATAGCCACTATTGAAGCATCCTGGTCTTCCATAACACCTCAGCAGTGCCACAGGCTGATAGCTTCCATGCCACGCCGCATTGAGTCAGTAATTGTTGCAAAAGGGGCCCAAACCAAGTACTGAGTACATGTGCATGCTTACACTTTTCAGAGGTCCGATATTGTTCTATGTACAATCCTTGTTTTATTGATTGCATGTCATATTCTAATTTTCTGAGATTGTGGATTTGGGGTTTTCATGAGCTATAAGCCATAATCATCACAATTATGGCAAATCATGGGTTGAACTATCTTACTTTGCATGTAATGAGTCTATCTCATAGATTAGTTTCACCTTTTAAGTTGCATTACTGAAATAAATGAACTTTTGCACGATATTCTAATTTTTTGAGTTTTACCTGTAAATGGTATGTGTAGATAAAACTGCCCCATTGAGCTCCTGGAATGTAGATGGATAAAGCAAACCAATAAATAAAGAGTCCACTAGTGTTGAACAGCTATAATAAATTTGAAATAATAACAATAATTCCCTGAGAAAAGCACTACTGTGACATGATTGTGGGACTTGCGTGCTCTGAGGGAAGTGAAATATATAGCAGAGATTCAACCCTATTGGAAAGATCTCATCACAAGAACCAGGAGAAGAGTAGCTTTCCCATAAACAAAATAATTTACAGGTGTAATTTACAGAACCTATATCAGAATGGGTTGTTGCCCAGGTCAACCAGGACTGCACTAGGTGTTGGAAACTATAGACAACTGTTGACAAATGGGCTACAGGACTGTTGGCTGAACAAATGGGGCCAGCAGCTGCAGGCCTACTGGAAGAATAGCTATGGGAGGGCTATCAAACGTGCAACCTGCAGGCCGGATGCATCATGCGCTGCCCACAACCCCGCCCAGTTTAGTGAGAGCAGGGAAAGTTCCAATATGTCACAGGATGCTACCGTGACAATGCGAGTTTGACACCCCTGATCTATGGCAAACATACAAAGACTGAAAACAAAGAAATGATGACTTGTTATTATAATTAAGTCCAACAAGAAGAGGATATTTGAAACAAATGCACTAGTTCTAGAAAGAACAACATCTAGAATCAGAAATAACAGAACACAGGCTAACAAATCAACTTCTATTTATAATACAAAATAAAGTACAGGTAGTCCTTGACTTACAGCAGTTCATTTAGTGATTGTTTGAAGTTACAACGGCATTGAAAAAAGTGACTTATAGCTATTTTTCACACTTATGACCATTGCAACATCCCCACGGTCATGTGATTTTCATTCAGCTGCTTGACAACTAACTCACATTTGTGATGGCTGCAGTCTTCTGGAATCATATGATCTCCTTCTAGGACAGTCAAGAAGATCAGCTGATATGAAGCCCGATTTGCACAATTTCCAATTTCAATCAAATCACAAATGTTTTTACCATCCATCAAATGGGGAGACTTCAGTGAATCAGTCAATACCAGACCCCCCCAAAAAGCCAGTTCAGTTCTGGGTGCATCTGTGGCACAACACAGACAAAGAAAACAAAAGTGCAGCTTGGTTAAAAGAGATGGATCAGAATAAAAAAGAAGCTGAAATGAAAGAACTTGGAAGAGAAATGGGCAAGGAAGATCAATAAATGATCAGCACCAAGTGAAGATTTTTCTTTGGTTGAAAAATCTGAGTGGTTGATACCCACTCATTGCCATCAGTTTAACAACATATCCCAAAGACGTGAAATTGAAGATTAGTTAACATCTGGCAAAATTTACCTGCTAATGAAAAAGCCAACAAAAGGGGCAGCCCCAAGCAACTATGGGCCTATTACCTGATTAAAAACAACTTTCAAATTGCTAATTGGTGTGGTAGTTGATGCAGTCCAACAGCATCCAGTTAAAAGTAAGCCCTTTCCAGCAGAGCAGAAAGGAAATTGCCCAAACAGCTGAGAAACAAAAGATCAGCTCCTAGCTGACAAGATAGTTTTGGAAAACTGTAGGAGAAAGGAGACCAATCTGAATGTAATTTGGACTGATTAAATCAATAGAAACATCAGAAGCTTTGTGCAAAGATCAATGGCCAAATAGAAGCAAATATGCTGGTCAGTGGTGATAGACTAGGAGAGGTTAATATCAAGAAAGGAATGCTTCAAGGAAACTCACTCTCACCATTACTGTTTGTCATTGAACTGATTCCTTCATAAATAATATTGAACAACTGAGATCAAGGCTAGCAAACTTCAAAAATATCTGGCAGGGTATCCCACCTCTTTTGCATGGATAATCCGAAGTATATGTTTCATATGAACATACGAATGGAAACATAGCTTATATGAAACATATGAAACATGAGCATATACACAGACAAGATATTTAGAAGCACTTAAGACCTTCTAAATCTTAAATTTAGAGTTTAAATTTACATTTGGAAGATCTTAAAGTCCAATCTCAATGGAGAAAATACCATCAAGGCAATTAACACCTGGGCAATTCCAGTCATTAAATACCTAGCTGAAATAGGGACTAGTTTCAAGCAGGACGAAAAGCCCTGGATAGGAAAATCCAAAAAAAAAAAATAACAACAATGAATCATGCCCTTCATTCATACCATGAACACAGTGACATTGACAGGCTCTACTTACCAAGGAGCATAGGTGAACATAGAATGTTGCAAGTACATTACACAGTTGAAGAAAAAAAAAGGGGGGGCATTGGAAGAAAATCTAAATGACAGAGAGGACGATGCACTGAAGTATACCCATATCAGGAAAGCTTATTGAATATTGGAGAAATCAAACTAGCCCAGAAAAAAGCAAAGAAACTGAAAAAATAGTGGACTACCTAGCTAGCTGCTGCAAAAATATCATAAAGACTCAATTTAAACAATGGCATGATAAATAGCAAACAGATAAGCACTTGCCGCATAAGACTTAAAAAATTCTGATAAGAAACACAAAAAAGCCTGGCTAGTGAATGCTGGAGATAGCTACCTAAAGATAGCAAAACCGAAGAGAAAGAACTGGAGAAAATCATAAAATATAAAGACCTACAAATACAAGTAAAATGATTATGGCAAAAGAAACCAAAGATTGTATCAATAACAATAGGAATCTTGGATGCAATCCCAAAATATCTGGAGCATCACATGAACACTACCAGTATCTGCATTTACAAAAGAACCATCAGTCAATTGCAAAAGGCAGCTTCACTTGGAACAGCTTACATCCTGTAACACAGGGGTGTCAAACTCAAGGCCTGCGGGACTAATCCGGCCTGTGGAGAGCTTAGATCTGGCCCATAGAGCCACCCTGGAAACAGCAAAGGACCAGCCCAAAGTGCCTCTGCCAGTGAAAATGGAGATCCATTTTCACTGGCAGAGGGTTGCAAGATACTGTTGGATCTAAAAATGGAGCTCACAAGGGGCACAGGTATCCTTCCCAAACTTCGTTTTTGCTGACAGAGAGTTGAAGGAGGCCGTTGCAGCCAAAAACGAAGCTCGGGACCTCGTTTTTTCTGGAAGAACACTTGGGCCCCCACAGGGGCCCCGGACATGAGTCACATCAAGCTGGCCACACCCACCCTGGCCACACCCATCCCAGCCCCCAAGGACAAACACAACCATGATGTGGCCCGCAATGAAATTGAGTTTGACACCCCTGCTATATCAATACCTTTAATGCTATTAAACACAGCAAACCATCTGCCTATCCCAGGTCCTTGGAAAGACTTGATATGTGGATAAAAATGCCAAATCCGGTCTCTATATCTGGCTGACTCTCCAGCTAACCATAAGAGTAATAATGTCTATAAGACTTCCTCTTCAAAATCACTCAAATGTAAACTACTTTAGCACTTTAAGGACCAAAAAATTTATTCCTGTAATTTCCTGAACTACTATAAAGCCTAAAAGGATTTTAGTAACATGCTTTTGTAATGGCTTTCTACATATATTTACAAAAATCAATACTGTTTTCCTGCCATTTTATATTTTATTTAAAGAAAAAATAGGTGCTACAGAAAGGTAGGCTCTCTTGAGTAAGACAAAATTGGCTTTTCGCCTTAACTAGTTACTGTCACAGCAGGAACTTCATTTAAACTGTCAACAAGTTCATTTCCTTTCCTTTGTTCCCTGAGTGCTGTGCTTTATAAACATCTGACAGCATAATGAAGTTGTTTTAAAATTCTGAACCACCTTGAAATCAACCTTGTCCATATGCAACAAGACTTTCCTTTAACTGCATTTGCTGTGTGTTACAAATATACCCCTCTAAAAGAAGTAAGGAAGGAGGAAAATGTAAATATTCCAGTTTGTGGTGCCCGAATACTTGTCTCAACAACACTAATTCCTTCATGTTTTTAAACATATACATACATACATACACATACATGCATATATATGAAATACACATTACACTGATAAAGCCATACTGTGAAGTCTGAAAATATTAATAAATAATACATACTAACAGTAAGGAGACCAATCTCCTTATGCTGCATCACCTGTAAAGTCATGGAATCAATTATTAACCAATCCATTATCCTCCACTTAGAGACAAACAACCTACTCTCTAATAAACAATTTGGTTTCAGAAAAAAACTATCCTGTAATCTGCAACTCTTACACTGTAAAAACATATGGACTACACAACTCGATCAGGGCAAAGCAACAGATGAAATCTACATAGACTTCTGTAAAGCCTTTGATTCAGTGGTACACGACAAACTACTACTAAAACTAAAATCTTATGGTATCTCTGGACACCTACATAACTGGGTAGAAGTATTCCTGTCAAACAGACAACAAATGATCAAAATTGGGAGCGTCCTATCAAATTCTGTACCTGTCAACAGTGGTGCCCCCCAAGGCAGTGTTTTAGGACCAACTCTCTTCATACTCTACATAAATGACCTCTATGATCATATTAAGAGCAACTGCGTTCTCTTCGCTGATGATGTAAAGCTATTCAACACCACAGACAATACTACTACCCTACAAAAAGACCTTGACTATGTATCAGAATGGTCAATCAAATGGCAACTTCAAATCTCAACAAATAAATGCTCTGTCTTACATATTGGCAGAATAAGTCAGAAAATAAAATACAAGCTAGTCAAGATCCTTTTGTTGAGGATCCAAACTTTGTCAAGGACCTTCAGGAACTCATCTCTAATGATCTAAGTGCTAGAGCCCACTGTAACTACATAGCCAAAAAGGCATTAAGAGTTGTTAATCTAATCCTACGTAGCTTCTTCTCTGGTAATATCACACTACTAACTAGAGCATACAAAACATTTGCTAGACTTATCCTTGAATATAGCTCTGATGTCTGAAACCCATATCATGTATCTGATATTAACACAATTGAAAAAGTCCAGAAATATTTCACAAGAAGAGTTCTCCACTCCTCTACTCATTGAAGAATACCTTATGCCACCAGACTTGAAACTCTAGACCTGGAAAACTGGAACTACGCTGCCTCTGGTCTGATCTAAATATAGTATATAAAATCATACATTGCAATGTCCTACCTGCAAGCCTACCTACCTTCAGCTTCAATCATAACGATTCAAGAGCACACAATAGATACAAACTCAAAGTTAACCGCACCAAACCTGACTGCAGAAAATTCGACTTCAGCAATAGAGTGGTCAATGTTTGGAATACTCTACCTGACTCTGTGGTTTCTTCCCCAAACCCCAAAAACTGTAACCTTAAGACTGTCTACTATTGACCTTACCCCCTTCCTAAGAGGCCTGTAGGGGGCATGCATAAGTGCACCAATCGTACTTACCGTCCCTGTCCTATTGTTGTTTTTATTTTTCTTATAAGTATCTATCTCTTGTATTCAAAACTATATTTATTCTTATACCTGTATCTTGTAAGTGATTGACAAATCAAATAAAATGTAAAAAAAAAAAAGTAAAATTGGTAACTGGATGCAAGGGAGGGAGGGATTGTCCATATATATTTCAGATAGCTGGTTTCTATGAGCAGAGAGCAGAAACTATCTCTGCAGCCATTTGCAATCAGCTTGAAGTTGCAGGTTCCATCATACTTTAATAAATGCAGCCCATTAGGACCCAAGGTTTGACCAAATCTCATTTTTTAAAATCACTTTGGAGTTTTACTTTCTTATTGCTGTTCAAAAACTGAAAAAGTTTCAAAGTAACAAGTGTATAAGATGCTGGGTCAGATTCTATTCGGTCTGTTTAAAATAAAAGAACATCACACTTTTCCAGCTTTGTAAAATCTTTATTTTGTAATCTTTTGTAATATACAGTAAAGAGGTGATTTTAGTGTTCCTTTAGAAATGCTAAGGCTTTGTGAAACTGATTTAAAGAGTGTGAAGTTAATTAGAAAGAGCCTCTTGTGTAGGAAAGCTGTCTAGTTTTACATAGCAATTTTTAAAACAAAACCTTGAAGGTCGATTACCAGAGCACAAGATGGCTACTTTAAAGGAAATATTTGATTTATGAGTCTGTGGAGTGCTTGAAATGTTTAACTCTTTACTGGAATCAGAAGTTACTGAACAAATCCCTATGGAGAAAACTAAGGTGGATTTCCTGGATTTATAAATGTACAATTGGATGATCATTTAAAAATGGAAAAGGTTTTGTGGGTTACCATTTTAAATTGAAGCATAACAGATGTATTGGAGTTACTTTCTGGAAATTACAAGTATACTTGAAGGATACTAATTTTGAGGGAAGAGGAAAAGACACTACATAAAAACAGGAGTCAGAATTTTTTATAGACTTAAGGATGGTTGGGAGGAAGAAAGAAAAATATAAAATTAGTTTATCTGATTATGGTTAAAGAGTTATTTCTGATGATGTTGAATCATCGTCTGGATTGGAAAAAGCTTCTTCAGCTCTGAGAAGTTGGATCTTGGATGAGAAGCAAAATATTTTCAAAGAAAAACCAGAAAGTCCAGTTGCCTCATGAAAAAGCATATTTGGGGACAACCATGACTTCCTAGATGACTGAGAATCTCCATAGACTCAAGCTTATGTTCAAGTTCACTGATGGTTATGCACATAGACCATTTCCCTATTGCCTCATCCTCAGTATCTTCCTAATGGGAGGTTTTCTTGCTTCCAAAAGTTGGATTATACTAGCAATGATTAATGTCAGATCATATAGCTGAGCTGGCCTAAATCTGTGGGGTGTATATACAGTATCATCTCAAAGACCAGTGGTGGTAATTTGCAGGCTCCATTCTGATCCCAGTTGCAGAAAATCACTGGTAAAAATTTATGCCACTTTAAGGCAGAAAGCATATGAAAAAATGCTTGGAAAACATCTATTTAGGAAGAATGAGTGAAGTATAAACAAATTAAGATTTATGTATTTATGGCTAAAAAGTATGGAATGCGTCAAAATATGGTTTTTGGTTTTAAATATTGTTTTAAAGTACATAAAGTTTTCATACCTATAAGGTCACTGCAGGTACATTTAATGAATGATTTCTTTGCAGTAAGTAAACCTGTCAAGTTGTATTAGATAAAATGAAAAGCTTCTGTTAGATGACTAACAAAATAAAACATCCCATGACGTTATTAAGAAATGACAATTTAACCAAGCAATTTTATTCCATTTTAGACATTTGACTTAATTAAACCGGTGCAGTCATGAAGTCAGTCATGACCCAGTCTAAGTAAAATATAATCATATCTGAAAAGCATGAAATTATGCTGACTATAAGCATTACTTCTCTTCTTGACATCTATTATGGCCATTCAATAACCTAATTACTAAAAATTAAATTGCAGAATACAGAGTACAGTGAAAATCATTTCAAAGTGAACTCAAAAAATTATTAATTGGCTGTGGTTGAGTTGCACTAAATAGCTAGACTATACAGAATGTAACATTGATAGGTAAATAAGTTTATAATTTTTGAACATTCTTTTCTGATCAGAATTCATCAAAGTTAGTTGTTAAAGAACCACAATATTCTGAAACAGGCCTAATTTACTGCTGTCAACCACCCAGGCAAACCAGACAGGAAGCAATACTAATTTTACTTTACTGTACGGCTACATTTACAGAATTTTGCAAGTCTGAAAGCACAAACTTCCTGTTGCCACTTTTAGCTGATGCATTAGAGTGAGTCCTTCCTAAATTTCTTTCTCTAGCTCCTGTGATTGCTTCCTAGTCTCCTGGGCAGTATCTTTCTCCGCCCCATTCCTCAAAATCATCTACACATTACATCTCCATATAGGATGCCCCATCCAGAAACAGAAATATAGGATATGACTTATTGGTGCAGCAATAGTCTCTGTATAATATTTTATATATTTATCATTTCATTTATTTGAATTATGACATCTGGATGTTTCACAAATTACCTTTTGGTAATGCACATGAAATATTGCAAAAAACCTTGAAAGTAATACAATGGTTAGTCTATTCTATTCCAATGCAGTATTTTCAGAATTTTTAAATGTTCAGAATTTAAAATATTAGGTACACAAAAATATATGTCTAGCTTTATTAGCAACAGAGTGAGGGGAAAAGACAATGTGAAAGCAAAAAAGCCAACAAATAAAAAAATGAAAATTAAAAAGCATACATTTTATGCATATATATATAATGGTTGCAAGGTAACACTATATTACACACTTTCTAAATGAAAGAGGCTCACAAGTCCATGACGATACACAGCCAACTCCATATAGGTAAAATAAAAAACAGATGCAAAAGAGATGCTGGAAAGTGAGATTTAAATTATTATAATAGTCTGGAGTCTCACAAAATTCATTTCCAATTGGCAAACCAGGGCACAGTCACAAATGATCTAAATATAGTCCAAACAAATTTAATCAATATGTAAAAACCCACTAATTTTTGTTTGTATATATATATATATAGATAGATAGATAGATTTGTTTTCTTAAGTTTTCGCAGGTATTTATATGTATGGTATTCAGCTTTGTTCGGGTATTTTCCCATGTCATTATAGTTGTGCTTTTAAAGTTGTAGCAACATTTCGGCAGAATCTCATCTGCCATCATCAGGCTTCTGTATAGTGTTTGTCTGTGAGTCAGACTAGCACCAAATTTAAAACAGAAACGGCTGTGAAAGTCTGACTCCCAGACAAATACTATACAGAAGCCTGATGATGGCAGATGAGATTCTGCCGAAACGTTGCTACAACTTTAAAAGCACAACTTTTATGACATGGGAAAATACTTGAACAAAGCTACACACACACACACACACACACATTATTAGATAAAAGTAGGTTACGTCTCAAAAGGACCCATTAAGAGCAGCTCCATTCAGTCATCAACAAATGTTTATACAGTAGTTGGTCTGCTTCTCTATCTATCCTTCCAGTATTGTTAAAGTCCTACCTGGAAGAATCTACATGAGCATTCAAATTGTGTACTGTTTTTTAAATAGGCAAAAATACGTTATTGTACTGAATAAAATACCCATTTAAAAACTTAGGAGACAAAATAATGGTGAAGCTATTCCAAAACAGATGTTTAATGACACATAAATAATGTGGGGAGGAAGAAAAACAGCTTGATGATAAAATCCATTAGAACACTTCCATGAGCCTATGGCATAAGACTCAAGCAGACAATTAGGAGAGACTCGGTATATTTTTGCACCTCCTTTCTACCTCAACACCATTCCCCAAGATTTGTGCCATTATTACAAAGGGCTGCTGGAAGAAATATCTTCTACTAGCAAAATTACAGCTGCATGGTTTAGACTACAGTCCCTGCATTTTCTTTTCTGGGGTTCTCAGAGTTGCCATCTCCATTATTACTAAAAACGGATAGCACGGTTACCTGCCTTTTTGACTTGGGAAATAAGTCCTAAAATTGAGATATCCAAGTTAAAAAGCAAAGAAGGGTCGTTGGTCTTACCTGATACGCTCCTTCTCGGTGTGCTGAGAGAGAATCCAAAGAATGGGTTAACAATCCCCTTCAAAATCAGCCATAGGTCATGGCCACCATATCCATTCTATATAGAACAACCTAAGAAGAAAATCCTACCATTTGCTCAAGCCCTTTACCAGCACCATCCTACAACCTGGCAGTCTAGTGGCTTGTCCATGGATACTGGCTGTAGTGGTGGAAGTCTTGAATAATTATTTAATAATTAATTATTATTATTACTCAAGTCTTGAACATTCTGCTCCTGAAGAATAAAAAATCTAGCTTTGAAATTCAGAGACCAACACATTTTTTTTTTTTTTTTTTGGTACATGAGCAACAGTTGTGATATGTGGTGACAAATCAGAAATTTGCCTATTGAGAGTACTATAGAGCAGAGGTTGTCAAACTGGCAGTCCATGGGCCAGATGCATCACATGCAGGCCATACCCACCCCAGCTCCCCGAATGGAGAAAACGTCACAAAACGTCATGATGGCAACGTGATGCAGCGAGTTTGACACCCATGCTATATAGAGTATTGCCATTTTGCTTTTTTAATTTAAAACTAGGCTATGATAACAACTCATCCAAGTAACAGTTGTGGCCAGAAGATAACAGACCATCAACCTTGAGAGATATAACCTGATCTTGTAAGACAACACTGAAGTTCATTTATTTTGGTAACATTTTGTGTGTTTCTGAAAAAAAAAAAACCTCATTAAGACACCGGAGAAGCCATGAAAAGATTTCTAAAGGTCTTTCTGTAAAAACTCTCTCCCCCCCGCCTCTCTTTCTCTCCCTCTCTCTCTCTCTGTATGCATACACATATACATATATATCAAGTTTATATGTATCAAGTCTAAACGTGCATTTTCTCAACAAAAATATACATATTCATTAAAAGTATTTAAAGTGCTTATTTGGCCACTGGGATTGTCATAAAGAAACAAACCAGCAAACAAATAGGGATAACAAAACATTACATCCATATTGTAAAATCTGGTTGTTCTCAGACTGATCTGGTATAAAGTTCCAAACCTGGGACTTCAAATGAAAGAAGACAGGCAAAAACCAAAATCAAAATTCTTCTCATTTTTCCCCAGGCATGTACCATTTCCAATACTGAGTCAGTCTGTCTGAATGTGTGTGTGTGTGTGTGTGTGTGTGTGTGTGTGTGTGTGTGTTTACTTTAGATTTTCATCCCATCTTCCTCCAGGAAATCATCACCACTTGATAAAATTGAGGTCGACTCCTAGTGACTGCATACAGATAGTTTTCTTAGCAGCATTAAGGAAACTATTTTGCAGCATCGTTTTCTTCCACCGCCATCTCTTATGGACTTCCAAATCTAGACAGTATCCTGGGAATTCCTGATGGGAGGGGAGCTCCAATCCAAGTATTAAACCAAGAACTAAAGTCTGTTTAGCCAGTGAGTTGCTGTCACTTAGATTTTTATTAGCAAATACAAAATAACTTGATCAATTCACACAAATTATTTGGGGAAATAAACAGGGTTTGAACTGGAGCAGGATATCCTGACGATAGTAATTTATGCTCTGATCACCATCCAGCTGGATGACTACAATGAACTCTAATAGGACTGCCTTTGAAGATGGTCGCCTCTTTCTAGAGCCCCTCTGAAGGAGATATAAATGAACAAATAAATAAATACAGTATCCAAACAATTGCAAGGACAACTCATTAAGTAGAATAATACCTATTTAAAAGTTGCTGCACTATTTGCCAATAAGCTTCTGGGACCAATTCAGAGTCTGATGATTACCTATATGTACAGCCCTCTCCAATGAAATAGCAAAATCAATCAATCAATCAATCAATCAATCAGAATGGAATTGAAAGGGACTTTGGAGGTCTTCTAATCCAACCCCCTATTCAGGTAGGAGACCCCAGACCATTTAAGACAAATGGCTGTCCAGCCTCTTCTTAAAAACCTCTAGTGATGAAGCATCCAGAATTTCTGGAGAGAAGCTATTCCACCTGTAGCAGTGCCTTCCTATGTGTGATCCATCTGGTCCAATCTAAACACTACAAAATCTAAACACACCTCCACAGGAAGTATTTTTTAGTATTTATTTGATTTGTCAATCGCTTACAAGATACAGGTATAAGAATAAATATAGTTTTGAATACATGAGATAGATACATAAGAAAAATAAAAAGAAACAATAGGACAGGAACAGTAGGCACAATTGGTGCACTTATGCACGCCCCCTGCAGACCTCTTAGGAAGGGGGTGAGGTCAATAGTAGACAGTCTAAGGTTAAAGTTTTGGGGAAGAAACCACAGTCAGGTAGAGTATTCCAAACATTGACCACTCTGTTGCTGAAGTCGTATTTTCTGCAGTCAAGTTTGGTGCGGTTAACCTTGAGTTTGTATCTATGGTGTGCTCTTGTATTGTTATGGTTGAAGCTGAAGTATTCATTGACAGGTAGGACATTGCAATGTATGATTTTATATACTATACTTAGATCGGACCGGAGGCGGCATAGTTCTAGATTTTAGGTCTAGAGTTTCAAGTCTAGTGACATAAGGTATTCTTCAATGAGTAGAGGAGTGGAGAACTCTTCTTGTGAAATACTTCTGGACTTTTTCAATCGTGTTAATATCAGATACATGATATGGGTTCCAGACTGATGAGCTGTATTCAAATATAGGTCTAGCAAATGTTTTGTATGCTCTAGTTAGTAGTGTGATATTACCAGAGAAGAAGCTACATAGGATTAGGTTAACAACTCTTAATGCCTTTTTGGCTAAGTAGTTACAGTGGGTTCTAGCACTTAGATCATTAGAGGTGAGTACTCCAAGGTCCTTGACAAAGTTTGGATCCTTAACAAAGTCTTGACTATTTAGCTTGTATTTTATTTTCTGATTTTTTTTTGCCAATATGTAAGACAGAGCATTTATTTGTTGAGATTTGAAGTTGCCATTTGATTGACCATTCTGATACATAGTCAAGGTCTTTTTGTAGGGTAGTAGTCTGATGGTGTTGAGTAGCTTTACATCATCAGCAAAGATAACGCAGTTGCTCTTAATGTGATCACAGAGGTCATTTTTGTAGAGTATGAAGAAATTTGGTCTTAAACACTGCCTTGGGGGGCATCACTCTTGACAGGTACAGAATTTGATAGGACGCTCCCAATTTTGATCATTTGTTGTCTGTTTGACAAGAATGCTTCTATCTAGTTATGTAGTGTCCAGAGATACCATAAGATTTTAGTTTTAATAGTAGTTTGTCATGTACCACTGAATCAAAGGCTTTACAGAAGTCTATGTAGATTGCATCTGTTGCTTTGCCCTGATCAAGTTTTTGCAGTGTAAGAGTTGCAGATTACAGGATAGTTTTTTTCTGAAACCAAATTGTTTATTAGAAAGTAGGTTGTTTGTCTCTAAGTGGAGAATAATGGATTGGTTAATAATTGATTCCATGACTTTACAGGTGTACCTACAGAGTACACCTGTAGTACTCTGTAGTACCTACAGAGTGTGGGCCAGACAATAGTCTTTTTCATTTTAGCCACCATTGAATACTCTTTCCCTGGAGGCATGCTTAGCTCCAGCTTTCATTGCATTTTACAAGACTTTGAAGATAATACTATTTAAGCTCTTTCCTTAGGGGTGACCAACTTTGTGTACTGTATTTTGCTGTTATTTTTCTGGCATTTGTTTTTTTGTTTTTGTTTTATTGCAATATTACTGGGGCAGTTTCAAAATAGTTCAAATATATGATGAAAACAGATTGTTTTAATTCCAAGTCATTTAAAATTTTATAAACAAGGGGAAAAACATGTGAAGCCAATGTTGGTTAGAATTTATTATCTCCACAGTTCACAAGACACAACAATTCTTCTACCCATTTCCCCAGTCTGTTTAGCTGAGGAGGTATTGAAATAAAATGAACTACAATGTTCTAAATCTAATCAAAGCTGGGGTTGCTGCAACCATGTTCAACTTATCAAGAAAGACAAACAATAGATATTCTAGCCAAAGTGAGGCCAAAGCAACCACCAGCCCTCCAGTGCAATTCTGGGTCCAAAGCTACTTTTAAGTAGCAAAACTGTTATTTTAGGTTTCCAACTGCATCTAGAACAAACCCCATTCCCAATACCAGCAGAAATTGTATCTGCATTGAATTGAGCCATAATTTTCTTATCCAAATCAAGTCTAAGTATCCAAACAGTGGTCCAGATCTTCCTCAGTTATACATCATCATTTAGAAGGGAAAAATGGGAGGAATAAGATGATACTTTCAGCACAGTAATAGTATCCATCTGTAAGGACAAGCTGACTTCATTCAGATGAGGTGAGGGGAAAATCCAAGGCTAAAATTCATCTGCTGAAGTAAGTGGCTGAAGCAGTTTCTATTCCAACACCATTGAATCATGTCAGTGGACCTAAAGAATATGCTCCATTTCTGCAAGGTTTTCATGTGGTTATCACAGTCCTAAGGAATTACACTCTTAAGACATGTGCCTTTATAAATGGAGATATGGGTAGATGTTGGAACTAATGTAAATGCACCATTTCTGATTCATGGCAATGCTCCTTGCTGATCATGTCACCAATAGCTACATAGCACCCATTTCTACCCCAGAGGTGCTTTTTCAAGAGGAAACTGAATTTTCTGTTTTTTATTTGAAGATGTTTCGCTTCTTATCCAAGAAGCTTCTTCAGCTCAGAGCTGAAGAACTGTGAATCAGTCTATCTTGTGTAGCTAATTACACATGATGTTCCATAAAGATGCTGACCTGACGTTTTCAACTGAGTTTTTACTTTTGTTTCTCCATTCCTTAGTTAACATATCATGTTATAAAAGAAATGGAATAAGCCTATTTTAGCTGCCAAAACAGACCCAGCATTCTGAACTTCAACACTGTTCAAATATTGTAGAGAAAAACCAATTTCTTGCCCCTAAAACTTTCTCTTTTCAATGTTAGAAATCTATTTTTATGCCTACAACAGTCCAAGCTTCACAAGGAGATGATAAATGAGAGTGTATTGATTAGACTGTGCTAAACAGTCTCTGCATTTCAAGGTTATAACATTTGGAGAGTCGGTAAGTCTCATTACAGAAATCTGTCTGCTGACATTTACAAACAAAGAGAGCAGCAAAGGGATTCCAGCATGATTGTGCAACTACTGCATTTTTCTTTTATTGAGATAGAAAATTCGACACAAATAGACAGAAAACTTAGTAATGAAAGCACTAAAAACGATAAACATTCTTCAAAATGCACATTTTTTTCATTTTTTTAAAAAAATCTAATTTCTTTGACACATATCCACTTTCATTTTTCCCCACTTATCCTGATAAGCAAATTTTGAAGAAAATATTTTGCTATGGTGTATTTCCAAAAATGTCAGTGGTGGGTTTCAAATTTTTTTACTACCAGTTCTCTGGGCGTGGCTTGGTGGGTGTGGTAGGGAAAAGATACAGAGATGGTATTTGCCGGTTCTCCGAACTACTCAAACTTTCTGCTACCAGTTCTCCAGAACTGGTCAGAACCTGCTGAATGCTACCTCTGAAAAATGTAGTGGTAAAATAGTGCAGGGTTGTCTCCTGAAAACAGATGTTGGCTTCATTGATCAAAGAAAACAAAATGCTCAGAACTTTCAACTCAGTGGATTGCTATCGCACAGAATGGTATTCCAAATAAAAATGAAAAACAGAATTATACTGGGATAAGGTTAACTATCGTTATAGTTCACCATGATAAAAAAACTTCAAGACACTAATCAGATTTATTTTAAAGTATCTTTAAAATAAAAACAGTAGGGGCAATTTTAATCCATACTCAGCATGGGATATGATCAGGCCAAAATATTAAATAGCATACATTAGACATCAAGCAACAATTGGACCTAGCCAGTTCTCCAACCTTTGTTGCCGTGAATTCAACAAGTACTTTGTCTCCCCTAAGGCATACTTAATAAACTTTAAATTAAGAAGCTGTTTACTCTGACACAATGTCATGCCCTCCCCTCAGTTGTCCCTGAAGGCCAACATAGGAAAATTCCCTGTCAGAAGAGATAATGTCTCTGTGACTGTAGACACACAAAAACAACAGAGCATGTATTCCTCCAGTATCTCTATTACAAACACATTTCCCATTGCCTCATGTCACCATTACTGTATAAATACCCAGAGCACACAGGACAATTCTACAGGTCCCTTACTGCTTGAAGATACTAATCCTGCCACAGTATGTGCTGTTGGGTTTTGCGCAGCAACACTTGAAATCCATCAGTTGCACCTGTGCAATAAACTAGTTTCGATAAGTATTCAGTTTGCTATTTAACACTGCTTTGTACTGTGGTACATTTAGTTTGCTATATACCAAATTTTATATTTCTCCCTACATCTGTTTAATAGACGTACCACTCCCTTAAGATTTTTTGCCTCTTGTTTTCATATATACTTTATATATTTTAAGGGTTCTTTTGTTTTAAATTAGACTTTTTAAATTTATTTTTTAATTTTAATTATAATACAACACAATACATCCAACTTAGCTTTGTTATACATCTATACATTTTACTTCAACATTTATAATCTCCTTATTTGATATATTAATTACTAGCCTAATAATAACTAATATTTTGACCTTGTCTTCTGTTATATAAAAATTGATAAAATTTATTCCATGTTTTATAATATTTAGATTCTCCTTTGTCTTTTATTTTTAAAGTTAACCTATCTGATTCTACACATGCCATAATTTTTCTTATTATTTCTATTTCTGGAAGTATGATTTCATTTTTCCAGTATTCTGCATATATTATTCTAGCCACCATCAATACACATAGTATTAGATACATTATTTCCTCCTTAAATTTTTCTGATATTATTCCTAGGAGAAAAAACTTTTCACTTTTAAATCATACAATACATTAGCCAATGTTAGGTATGGGCATCTTCAGGAAGAAAGAAGGAAAATGACAAACATGAATCATGCTATCCCACACAAACTCAGCCTCTTACATACCTGGACACAATACTGTAATACAGATGCAGAAGAGTAGAGCTGGTGTAATGTCACAATGCATTGCCTTATCATTTGGACATCATTATATTTCAAAATTGATACCTGTCTTTATGTGTCCCAGTTTTGCCTCTTTGTTTCATCTTGAATTTGCCGTAAACTCACTTTTGGTAAGCAAATGGCTATCTAGAAAGTAAAAGAGCTGTTTTTGAACTTGGCTATTCAAAGGTTCAGCAATTTTTAAAGAAAAAAGGTTAATTCCAGATACATTATAAAGAATTTATTGTATAGAATGCACACTTCAAAAATGCAACTGTTTTGCATTTTAAAAATTCAGTGAAGAGTAGTACTGCTGTGCAGCAACAGGAAACTGAAGTTAATTCTAGGCTCATCACAAAGGCACACTGAGATTTTGGAGCAGGAGGAGGAACTGCGCCCTAATTATTCACCCCAGAGGAACCACTTTCTAGTCAACCTGATCCAGAGTCCAGTATTTTATATTTTTGCAGCATAAAGAAGATATATTGTTTCATTACTCCCACATCAAACTGTTACATTCAATTTACTTTTTCAGTGATATTAGAGTTAGAATAGCTTTTACTAAAAAAAAAAAAGAAAATCCCAGAAATACTAGAGAATAATCTTAACATTAATTCTGAAATCTATCCAAAGATTTTCAAATTTCTGGAAGTGCTTTCATTGAGGCCACCCTAAAATGCTCAAAGCATCTATGCACTAAGTGTTGGACATACACTTATCTGAGAGGGATGGAAAATGTGTCCAAGAACCACCCTCTCTAAACACTGATGCAGGGTACTATGTCATGTACTAAATACAGAGATAAAAATGCAATGTTGATTGCTGGTCTAATTCCATACAGCAAATTTGATTAAAATAAAATGTTTTAGAAAGCAAAGTGGGGGGTTCAAAACAGATAGTGCCTTGCAGGCATCTAAGGAACAATATGAATGTCTTTGTTTGCAATACTGAAATGTTTAATTTTAAATTGTATTTTAAAATTATGTATATTTATATATTGCCAAATTGAACTGACTGAGGAGCAATGAAATACAATTACAGCTGGAATGACAGCTATGTTTCAGAAGGAGGAGGAAAAGGAAATGATATCAATGAAACAAGCAACAATATTAACAGAATGAAAAATAATGGTAATGTTAGCCAATCTTAGCAAACATGGCAGTTCTTGTGTCCAAATATTTCCCATAGAAATTGAAAAATTGATTAACTATTTATGTCAACATTTTGAAATAAGATATCCCCTACTGTGGCCTTCAGATACGTTTAAGGATTCATAAACAGTTGATGCAATTGCCTCTTAACTTGTTGAATGATAGAACTAAAAGCTAAGAAAAAGAATCAGAGGTTATGGACACCAGTATTAAATTAAAAATCTGTCTGCCATGCTAGAAAATTAGAAATAAAGATAAATCAGTGAGGTCAGTCATGGGTGTGGCCAAATGAGACCTGAGGTCTGTCCATTGGGAAACTTTTAAAAGCCCAGATCTCAGATTTATTAGTAATAGGAACGTTCAAAATTATTTGTTGTAAAATGATTTATTAACTTCCAACAAGAACCAGATTTACATTTTGCATTTTAAAACTGGCAACTGACTGGATTTACAGTAACATTAGTCTGGCTTAGTATTTAGCTGCGGTATAATGTGCAGTATATAACACATTCTATAAGCGTGATTTGCTTTTACTCAACCTGGGACTGTGTTTAAAAACCTGCTGACTCCCTTTGATTGTTGTAAGAGCCAGCTCCAAAACAGAAGAGCCCTCCAGAGACAACTTTATTTGTTAGATTAAGTCACTACGGCTGTTATAAGCCCACTTCTTGAAGAATCTGGACATCCCATCCACACAATGGTGCCATTCATTTAGAGACTGCCTGGTTAGTGACCATTCACAATTACAGTTGTAATGAAAATGTAACTATGATCATTTCTCAGATTTACGATCTCCATAGGTCTGTAAAGCAAAGGAAAGTTGAAGTAAGATCACAGTCACAGTTGTGATATGATCTTACACTTCATCACACTCTTTTAGAATTTACATCTAGCCCGGCTAACCGGACTCTCGATTAAGAACATATGCACCAATTTGTGAATGTGCAAAAGGAGTTTTTGCTCATAAAATAAATAATAAATGTTGTAGACTTTTATTTACCTCTATGCATCTGAGTCTCTGAATAAAAAAAACAAGTAAAACAGGGGGTTTCATTAAAAAAAATTTTCATGACTCAATACTTAATGACTGATGAACTATCATCATGGGTTGCCTATTCATATATCATTTTTAAAACAAAACAAAACTCACAGTAGGCAAGTAAAATGGCCTTTCATATACAAAATATTTATGTGCAAACCGCTGCTTCTCAGTCATATAGATTATGAGAAGTCCTTATAATTCATGGCCTGCTAGCTCTCAAGATCTTTTTCTTATTATATTATGATGGGATATATTCCCTGCCATTTCTCCTGTGTGCTGGAAAGAGATCAGTGCAAATGCATGAGGATGCTTGCATTTGGCTCCTAAAGCGTTAAGAGCAGATATGCCACCTTCCTCAGTGGCTTATTGACTGGATTGTAGCAACAGTTTCTATATTCGATAGCATTCAGGTTCTTATCCTCAATCAGAATTATACTTTACCTATCACCACTTCAACTTAATGCCGGTATAATTCTGACTTTGTCTAGCATTTTACATCTTACAAATTCCTAAGCCTTCCAAATGAGTAAGTTAGAATATTTGGAATGCACAAAATAGAAAGGAATGCTGATATATGCAAATGCACACTTGAGAAAGACAGAAGAGTACGGTTAATTAAGGACTTTTGCCTTTTTTTCCCCTTTAAGCATCTAGAGAAAGAAATACATAAGTCCTGATTGTTCAAGCAAATCGTAAGACTTCACTCTAAGGGATATTTCTGTACTGATTGAACAAGATGGATACTTTTATAGAATACTTTACCTTTAATGCTTAGACTTCCAAAATTCTCATACATTAAATCATTTCAATGTTTAATTATTATTCACTAATTTTTAGAGTTTACATACTGCCACATTCTATATTGATTCTCTTAGAACTGTAAAAAAATGTAAAACCTCAAAATGAAATATAAAAACAAGAATATTAATAAGTATGGGAATGATAAATAAGACAAGTATATCCAAACAGTATCCACTCTTTGATTCCAAAATACCCTATAAATTATTCCATTTTCAGCAATTTCTGAAATGTTAATGATGATGCTAACCTGACTTGATTTTCAAAGGTAGCCCCACATAAATACATTGCAATAATCCAGTCATAAGTGCATGGATTGCTATTGCCAGAACTCCTTGCTCCAAAACTAGGGTTACTACTGCATCACCTGGAACTGGGCAAAGGACTCTTGTCACAACCTCCACCAGTCTATAAAGCAGTAGCCACGAGTCTAGGACCGTGATGGCAAACCGATGGCATGCATGCCAGAAGTGGTATCCAGAGCACACGAGCTGTCGCCCCAATTCAGTTCCACTGCACATGTGCACACACCTCCCACCAGCCACCTGATTGTCAAGTGTCTGCTGCGCATGCAAGGGGGCATGGCGCATGCAGGAGACACACGTACATGTGCAGGGGTGTGGAGGTTATGGGGTGTCATGTGCACATGTGCAGGGGTGGGGGTTACGTTAAGGCACTTTCAGCACGCAATGATAAAAAGGTTAGCCCTCACTGGTCTAGGAGATTCTCAAAGGTATATACCTTCAGGGAGACAATTACTCCATGCAAAATTACCACTAAGGATTGCCAAAAACTGCTTCATCAAGGGTCTATTGCGCAACTACCTTTTCAATCACCTTCTCCTTAAAAAAAAAAAAAATACTGAGCAAAAGTTGTCCAATATAAAGGGATCCAGTGATGGCCTCTTATGGAGGGGCTGAATCAAGGCTTCCTTAAAAGAAAGGAAACAACCGCCTTGCTCAAAGAAAAATTAACCATCGCTAAGACCCACTGATATGACACTTAAACATCCAAGCTGCTTCCCAAGCCAGGAGTAGGGGTGGGTTTCTACCGGTTCTGTCCACCTCTGTAGAACCGGTAGCTCTGAAGAGCAGCAGACATAGAACCGGTTCTATGTCTGCTGAAATTTTTGCCCACCTGCCCACCCGGGCTCTTACCTGATCTTTATTTCCTGATTTTTCAACTTCAGCTGCCGAACGAGGCACAGCTGCAGTTAAAAAAACAAGAAAAGAGGGCTGTTTCAAAGGCTGCTGCTCGGCACACAGTGTGTTAATGACGATGTACAGGCACATGGCTCACAGGGGGCAGGGAAGCTCATAAATCCCGAACTGGTAGTTAACCCTGTCGTATCCCACCCCTGGCCAGGAGGGACATGGATCTAAAGAACGGTGGCTAAATTCACAGTCCTCAGGACAGCCCTGATTACTTCATCAACTCCCACAGATTTTAACCATTCCTGGATAACCAGGCAAGACAAGAACAGCCTGAGCATCCCAGGTATCTCTTCCCGACTGGCAACCAGAGTCAGCATCCAACTGCAAGCAAATCTGAGCATTCTTGTTCAACAGATGCTGAGATACACATCTCTCAAGGTTTTCTGGGTCCTCTTTTACCCAGGAAGAGTCACCCAAAAGAGGGCTGCAGGACAGCAATCTACAGACATAATAAAGGTGGACTCTTTGAAGCTGACAGAGGAAAAGATTGTTTCCTATAATGAACCCACGTCGGCCAGTCTGACCTCACAAAGTGCAGTAATGATAATGTTGTAACAGTGAAGTTTGATTGTTATAAATGCTGTTCCTTTTTTAGGCATTGACATATGGTCTCTATCTAGCAAGATACAGACATTCCAGGTTCCAAAAATGATTTTCCTTTGATTTGTTTTTCTTGATTCTTGACTACTAAGGAGATGGTCTGCTAGCCATGGTTAAATAGCCAGATGTTGTGGAGTAAGAACGATTGATGTTCTTTTTCTAACACCTCCCTCATGCGAGGGCGGGAAGTGTTATCTTAGAAGGGCTGCCCAGTTGCCCTGGATGCCGCCAGACATCTCTACTGCCCCGGGTACTGAGATGAACAAACACTGGTCCAATGCCTGCCCATGTGCAGGTTTGCCAGAGATCATCTCCCACTGTTGCTTCACCACTCCCTGCCCCCCCGCTGCCCCGCTGCTGGACTCAACAGATTGGGTTTGGACTGAGATGATGAGTTGTAGTTGAAGACCAACTGTTCAAAAGAAACATGCAGGGGATGGAACTTTGAGTGGAACAGCTGTTGCAAAGGTATGGCCTCATTTCCTTAGCAGAGCAGTCCTTAATTCTACGGTGTGGAGAACCATTATGACTGAGACATTTCCCACTGCAGTGGGTGACCAGGAGGTCTAAATGTCTTGTGCTCTTAGTGATCCCCACAACCCCTGCTGGGTCTGCCTTCTTGACTGTCAAAACTGTTAACCAGTCTCCTCCACTCAATCTGCCAGGGCCTATCACACATACTGAGATAAGCATATCCCTTTCTCACCATGAGTTGGAGACCTGTTGGCTGGCTTCACCTGCTTTGCCCTGTTGTTTGATCTGTTGAGAGGATTTACTGGCTGTGCATGTGTTACAGCCACTTGGAGCCACAGGTGAGAGTCAATGCCAGGTGAGCACCAAAGATGAATGAGCAGCCCTAAAAAGAGCACAGTAGGCTATCTCTCCCTGAACACCTCATACGTGAACATCAATATGGTATTTTGCTGTAAATTATCTAGTGTTTGTCCCTGAGTAAAGCATTTATTTCATGCAATTTTTTCCCCAAAGGACATAATCTTGAATTATCATGAAATTTAGCAGGTTTATTGAAATTAAGATAATCAACTGCTCATTTCTTCTTTTATTATTTAAACGCTTTCAGCTATTTCCATGCCTTTTATGAAAAATATATTATGCCATGTAGAAAATAAAACTTAGCATTAGCTTTCATGACAATGAAACAATTACTGTGGAAGAATCTATTCATTTTTGGAAAATATATTTTAATGGCACTATAGATTCAGATGAATAATTTAGAAGCATTTATACCTTAAAATATTTCAGGTAAAATCTTAGTAAAATATAGCTGGATCCAGTCTTAATCATGTTTAGACTAATTATATTTAAACAAATGAAGATTGGCCCAAAACATCTTGCTGCCTGACATAAACAGCAAGTGATGCCTTCCGCCACCCAAGTCAAAGTGGGTACATAGAACTGAAACCAGCTAAACTATTTTGGATATTTATTAATTTATTTTTATTCAAGGACAACCTCCCCCTACCCCCGAAGAGAAAAGCAAAATATGATCAGAAGAGGTCTGAATGCTACAATGAGGAGCTTGGGACTACATAGAATCAAAGGCTGTATGTTTTCACAGATTAAAGAGGACATTATCTAGAAAAACAATGAAAAATATATTAAGGTGTTAACAAAGTAATGAATTGGAATTGAAGCTAACACTTGAAACTATGACTCTCTAATATTTGGAAAGAAATGAATGAATGGAATACCTAGGACTTTAACAGATTTATAACTGAGTAAACTTAAATGAGGCATGACTTAAACACAACTGGAATCCTAAAGTGGATCAGAGTAACCTGTGATACTCTCAACCTTTCACAAATTATTATAAATTACTAATCTAAATAGTTAAGTGGTAAATTGTTTATTTTTAAATCAAGACATTTAAAAGTTAATCCATCACATCTACCTAGTGCAAACAGTTTGTTAGAAATATAACATATAACATATTTTTATAATATAAATTCTATAGTATTGCATTTAGGACTTTTAGCTGTATTGATAGCTTCAGTTTATACCTTAGAAACAGCTGCTCACATTATTTCCCCCCCCAAAAATACCTTAACTTTATAGTATTGCTACCCATTTATTAGCTAGTATCACAAGAAATGAAAGCACTTTATTATTCTTATAAAAAAGAGGGAAGAAGTGTATGTGGTGGGAAATTGGATTTATTTAGGTTCATGTGAAGTTATTAAGAAACTGCTAAATTCAGTTGCTTGGATCCTTATCTTCCACAAGGTCTCATTTCTATTAGTCTTCAATACCTGAAAGTATCTGAAGGTGTGACTATAAAAAGAACCTTCTTTCATCAACAATCTTTATTCCTACTTTTGAAGCTGGAAGACTAACTGCAATTATTCAAAATTAATCTTACTTACTTTTCTACCGTAGCATCCCACAATTCACTAGAATTTCCACAGCAGCTTACAAGGTAAAGTAATAAAAAGTCAAAAGCAAATAAACAGCACACAACAGTAAAATCATCACATCTCTATTTCTGAAGGTGAATACTACTATAGCAACTATCTATTGTGATCACTGCTGAAGAAAGTACCCCAACCACTTTTTATCCTAAAGACAAGGGGAACATAAAATTGCTATTACATGAGTTGGGAATCTAAATATCAAATATGCAAAAGCTTCTTAAATAGTTTCTATGCTCAAACAACTCAAACAATTAACTTTATATTTGCTCAAGTTATTAAAGGACCAGATTATGAAAAAACAGCCACCTACTAGTTTTATACAAATGTGCTGTTCTCATCACTCACTGCAATAGACAGGAATTTGCTTATTGTATACTATGGGT
Organism: Pseudonaja textilis; assembly: GCF_049901715.1. Classification (NCBI taxonomy): domain Eukaryota; kingdom Metazoa; phylum Chordata; class Lepidosauria; order Squamata; family Elapidae; genus Pseudonaja; species Pseudonaja textilis. The sequence continues at coordinate 128,622,959 of NC_141990.1, read as the reverse complement.
ACAAGTTTAGCCTTGTGGCCTTATGTGCCCCAAGCATCTCTCTGGCTTCCACAAAGCCTTCCAGAAGTGGGATAGTTAAATATCTGGGCTCTTTATTCCTTTGGGGGAATTGTAGGATTTATTGATCAGACTAAGCTCTTTGGGCTTGCAGATGGTTAAGTCAATCATTAACTCATGACCCCCCCCCCCTTCTGCAGTCTTATCTAGTTTTAACACTTTGCTTTTCATAAGTTTCACAAAACCTAGCATGAGTTTTTAATCTGACAGGCATTGCACATATCTGCTATTTATGGAGGACATTGGTGAAATTGTCTTCTCCAGGACTGTTGTGTCTGCTTGCTCGGATAAATAAGTATAAGACTATAGAATAGAATAGAATAGAATAGAATAGAATAGAATAGAATAGAATAGAATAGAATAGAATAGAATAGAATAGAATAGAACACTTTATTGGCCAAGTGTGATTAGACACACAAGGAATTTGTCTTGGTGTAAATACTCTCAGTAATATATAACCTGAATCCCCACAACCTCACCACATATGAACTGCACATTTTATTTTTCCAACCAACCTTTAAAATAAAAAAGATTTTAGATAGAATTCAGTTATATCCAAACCATGGGAAGAAACAGGTAAATTTAGAAGGGATTTTCATTTTTCCAAGGTACGAATCTCAATCTACTTTTTTAAAGTTTACTATGTACAGAATGCAGTATAACAGAGTTGGAAGGTCTTCTAATCCAATCTCCTGTTCAAGAAGGAGACCCTATACCATTTCAGACAAATGGTTGTCCAGTCTCTTCTAAAAAACCTCCAGTTGAATGACCCACAACTTCTGGAGGAAAGTCGTTCCACTGATTAATTGTTCTCACTGTCAGAAAATTTCTTCTTAGTTCTAGTTGCTTCTCTCCTTAACCTAACCAAGTTATGTTTCTCCAAAGTTCTAGAAGGATGCACAAGATGGAAATGTGGTGCCATAGGAAGCAACTTTACAGCTATAAACTGAGTCAGTCATCAGACTACCAGTTTTGAAACATTTTTTTTATTTTCATGACAAGACAAAAAGTAAGACACCAGAAAAATCAAATGTGACTATTTATTAAAATATCTAATATTTGTTTTCTTCTAAATTAAAGCCTTATTTGACCTTGAGTCACAAACCAAATAACTTTCCTGGTCTCCCGTAGTATAACGAGGGGAAGGAAATAAAGGACTAGATTCATTACTTGGCAGGTTTACCTTGAGTGGTCAGACTATTTTTAGTCAAAAAATCACAGTTGCCTTAAAAATTGAAAAATCATGAGGTTCAAGAGAGGTCCTTAATGTTTACATTAATTTAATTCTATAGTTCTCTTATCTCTAAGAACCCAAGGGGTTTTGGGAGCTGAACAAGCTAGCCAACTTAGTGTATTTTACAGAAGTAATAGTTAATCTCATATATATTTACATCAATTTCTCATTATAACTTTTGCCAGATTAAGGACAGTGTTTTGTTTTGTTTTTGCTTTAGACACTTACATGTGTGCGCGCACACACACACACACACCATCCAGTCTTTGTGAAATATGACAGAACATTTTCCTTAGGTTTTACTAATAATGGCACTTTCTCTACTCATTTCTCCACCATCACCATTTTTTAAAAACGCTTAAAAAATCATTAGACTGATTTCTATAACATTTCTATTCTTTCATAAAAATCAAAACTTCCTGCAAATTTCAATAGTTTGCTAAAACATGGGAATTGATAATAGGAGAAAAGAACACTGTTATTAATTTTTTTGAATTTTTTCACTGAATCCAAGGATAAGTAGTTGGAACTACCAACTACTAGGGTAATCCAAACAAGACTGGATTATTTTAGAATATCCTGAGCAATTTGTCTAACCTCTGTACACCCAGAAATGTGACTACATGATGTCCTTTAAGAATAGAAAAGGATGCTAGTACAAGTTAGAAGATTCTTTATACAGATGCCTTGTATAAATTGTGATTGAGCCAACTATACTATGTATGTTTTGCAACTGAGACTGAAATCAAATGAATCCTCAAAAGTATAAAATATCATTGTCAATGAGAAGGACTTCTGTAAATCATAGTCATGTACATTTAGGCTCAATCACAGTCAACATATCCTTGACTTGATTACTTCTTGCATCAAATCTGTACACATTTCTACTTTAAGTAAATAATTTATGAATTAATTTATACGTAATTAATAATTATAAGAATATTTTCTTTTAATTCAATAATAAAACTTTTCAAAATATACATGCATGAACTTTAGATACATCTGTACAAATAAATCCAGTCACCTTATTATTACATAATTAAAGCATTCCATTCTTTTTCCAAGTTTAGAAATTGACTTGGCTTACCAAAGATACCAAGGAGCTTTGTTTACTGTTTCAAATAACAGTTAAATAATGCCAATTTAGTTCAAAGTCAGGTAGGTGAGATAATTTTGTTTGCAGAAAGTATCAGCAATCTAAAATAGTTCATGAAAGCAAATGCATCATTCAGTGTGATATTTGAAAAGCTGACAAACCAAGCCAGCAATTAATTTCAAACAACAATCCTTGAGAGTGACAAAAGAAGTAATTACTATTATCATTGACACCTCCTGAAGATTATGCGGTGCTTTTGTTAGGAGTCTTGCTACTAGGAACTCATTCAGGAAAGATAAGTAGAAACTATAATTGAAACAGCAAACATTTTCTAGTTCCATTTAATGTAAATAAAATTAATTATAATATAGAGGAAACAAAGGTACTTATGTGACACTTTCATTTCACTTTCATTAATTTAGATTCATTTAATTGAAAAAGGATCTTAATAAACTACCATTTAAACATGATTTTAAGCAGTCTAATATGTGTCTAAACATCTTAAATTGATCCATTGAAGTGAGTATGTCTATCTGCCCTTTGTCCTCTTTAAGTTGCTGTAACAATACACATTTGCCAAGATATAAATGAATACTATTTTTACTAACACAAATCTGAAGTCCCTACAGGTCTTTGCAGATAATTGTTTTCTTCATATGCACATCCCTTGAAAAATTAATTGTTGCACTCACTTAACTGAGTCACTATGCTATATCAAATAAAACATATTTTTTTTTATTACAGGATGTTTCTAATGTAACATATTTTGAATCTAAAAGTACATATATCAGTGTACCATGATTTACATTTTTATACCACACAGATTGAGGTCTTAGAAATCAGAGATTAAAGAGGAACAGAGAAGGCCAGACTAAATAACTGCAACTATAAAAGGATCATACTCCATCAATAGACCATATACTTTGCACACAGGAAATCTCCAAATTCAATCCCTAGCATACTGTTAAAAGGAGCAGAGAGCAAGTAATATTAACAATCTTTGCTTGAAATCTGGGATAGCCAGTGTTAGTTGGACTAGTTAATTCTTGACTAGCTAGACTCACATTATCTGACCTGGTAAAAGTGAACTTTCTATACTGCACATCATTAATTTTCTATAACCTCAGAGCCGTTATCTATCAAAAATAAGAACTATTTCCCAATGAAATTCTGAAAATTTCCATAATTAGTTCTTTCAGTCCAATATAAGTGATCATCATAGCCACAATTCAATATATTTAATGATCTCATATTGAAAATATAGACTTAAGCCATATAAACTATACGTATATGTCAGCGTTTAAAATGGGAGGAGTTGATCAACTCTTTACCATTTAATTCCTTTATCTATTATTTGAACGAACGGGCTGCATTTATTATTGGAGGGAAATAGAAACGGAAGAGTCAATAATATAATCATCTCTAAAGACTGTACATGTACAAGAGTCAGTTGAAAAGCCAAACCATTTAACAGATGTGTAGTGCCCATTTAATTTTTTCATTTCTTTCAAGAGAATTCTAAAGAAAATGCACATACTGTATAAAACTGGGTTCATTTATTTGAAGAGTTGCACTAACTTGTCTGAAGATGCAACCCTAAACACATCTAGCAAGTGTCAACAGAGTCGGTGGGAGATGATTTCTAATCCAGAGGGCAACTGTTGATAGACCTTGTTACTCAAACTATAGGGGCTGCCTGCCCCCCCACACCTTGAGACAGTAGCACAGGGATCTATTTCTCAAACTAACTCCCGCTTGCCCTATTTCTTATCCTCTCAATCTGCCAGGCTCCTTCAGCCGCCGACTAGTGGGAACAAAAAGCAGCCGACCCCCCCGCCCCGCAAATAAATAAAAATAAAATAAAAAATAAATAAACCAGGACCGGGTTTTCTGGTTCATACGATGCAAGTGCCAGCCCAGAGAGCTCCTCGCTGGCAGGGGAAAACTCCCGTCTGGGTGTTTCAAGTTCTGTTTGTATCCGAGCCGAACCGGGAGGGGACCTTCGTGGCCATAACTTCTCTTAAAATCTACTACTTTCCCGGACCTGTCGGGAACTGGGAGGGGGAGGGGGCAAAAATAATCATTAAAATCTCCCTGCTCCGTAGGTTTTAGACTAGAAAGACGCCCGCACACCGCGCCACAAAAAAATTGCCACCCCTCGTTCCCGTCAAGGGAATATTACCCCACCCTCCTCTTCCTCCTCGCCTAGCTGCCTCAACGCGCAACTTTGAGAGTTCCCACGAACACCGCAGCGGCGGCAAACCCGGAGGAAAGCGAGCGCCACCTCTCCAGCCAACCTCGGACATGGGAGTCTCCCGCCGAGCCCGGGAGGACCGAGAACAGCCGGGGAAGGGGGAGACGGGACGGGACAGCGGCGGGGGTGGCAGCGGGAGGCGGACTCGGGCTAGGAGGCGACGGCGGAGAGGGTCGAAGGGAAGAAAAAACAAAGTGGTGGTCGCGGGGGGTGGGGGGAGGCAGCCGGGGTACTTGCCCAAGTGGGGACGAGGAGGCTGTCCGGCCGCTCCAGCGGGGCAGGAAGAGTCGGCTTTCCTGCCGCGTTCATTTCCTCCCATATATCGCTCCGAGGAGTGCTGCTTTCTGAACGGCGAACTCAGCCAAGCTCGGGTCAGGCATTTAATTCCCGGGTAGGCACGCAGGCTCTCCCTTTTAGCAGCTTTGCAGGCGGCGGCGGGGCGACTCCGAAAGAAGGAAGGGAGGCAGCGAAAAAGAGGTGGCGGAGAGGAGCGACACAGGAGGAGCCCGGAGGGGTGGGGGGAAGGCGGGAACCGCCACCGAGCGCTCCGCTCTGGCGCTCACTCCAGGGGATACCCAGCCAGCCCACTCCTTCGCTCGGCTGAGGAGGAGGAGGAAAGAGAGAGAGAGAGAGAGCGGGAACACGCGGGCGGTGGGAACCGCCGCGCTTCCCAGACCGAGAAATAACGAAACGGAGGATCGCGCGCGTCCCACTTTAACTTGTGGTCTCGCAGTTCAGCCGGCTGACTCCTGAGCTGATTTTCCTTCTCGGGAGTTTGGCAATGAGTCGGAATGATGCTCAGCCCCAGACTAAGGCTGCTGATGCCTTTGATGGATTCTCTAGCTGGGGCTTCTTTTTCCATGAGGCGAAGGCACCTGTTGCAGGCTGGTCCCCGGGTGGGTGTATCAATCGGCCGCGCTCTCAGTTTCCTCCCTATGGCTTTCTCTGATGTTTGCACAAAGGGATCTTAAACAAACACGCCTCTTATCTTGTTTGGCCCTAACGTGGTCCACAGCCTTGGTTTTTATCAGAGTTTTTCTCTGATGGAAGCGTTAGATGTCGTGAGGGGAACATGTTTTTCTTCGTCATTTTGTTCTGCTGGAGCTGAATTCAAGCTCGGGACACCAAAGATATAATACTCCGTTTCTATAGGACGGTGACGCTTCAAGTAGGAGTCACTGCCCTGCCCTGCCCTGCCCTACCTTTGGCATAGTTTCAATGCCCACCTTCCCTACATGAGAGAAATGGCACAATGCACAATGCCTTCACTTTGCCTCAGAGCTAATCCTATTAGTTCAGACCCCAACTGTTGCCTGCCATCTTCACCGCTGAGCACCCCTCCCCCATGATTTGCCTTCTCCTTGCCTCCAAGCCCTGCAGCGACAAAAGGTACACAACCAAGATTGGCCTTGTTGTTTACAAAAAGAACAACCTTTAAATTCTGAAATGCACCACATTATTTTGAGGTTACCTTGTGTTCAGGTGTAAGATATGCTTCATGTTCAGTTCATTAATATGCAAGGTGGAACTAGATTACGAGGAAGGAAACAGAGAAACTATCCTTGTTTGACATAACAAATTTCAAAACTTTCATTGAGACTACTATATTAAAAAATGTGATTTCTTTAAAGACGGGAGGGATATCAAGTTGATAGAACCATTCAGAAATTAATATTTCTAATTTAATTTAAACTTACAAGCTTGATAATTATAGCAGGAGTAGTTAGAAAAGTTATATCACTTTATATATCACAGATTTATAATCGCATTTCAACCTCACACCTCCAAGGAAAGAATGAGGAAATCCAATATGTTACCATTATGAACTTTTTCCTCATGTGTATCTAATTGGAACACAAACCTGCCTTGGCAAATTCTTTTTTTCTGCAATCTCTTCAAGATGTGTCCTTTATCTGATCCCTGGTGCATACCATCCTCGAGGCAGTTTTAAATTGTCCTCCTTTCTGATACCGTGACAACTATTTCCCTTATTTTGGTACTTTTTGCCATGGATACTGTCCAACACATTTTTTCCAGCGGCCGTTTTGTTGTCAGCATTGTCCTAAGTCATTTCAGCATGTGTTCCTATCTCCTTCCATCCTTGATCACTGTCCTCTAGCACATATTGCTTTGGATTAACCGGAGAGGCCACATCTATCAGAGTTACCTCTTCTCTTCTACCTGCTATTTCTCCAAGCTGAAGATCCAGCTTTGAAATGCTGACTGGGGAATTCTGGTAGTTGAAGCCCACTAATATTAAAGTTGCCAAATTTGGAGACACCTCCCCGCCCCCCATTGACTATGACGGATGTTACCAGTACCTTCCTACAATATAAAATACAAGTTACAGCCCACATAGGTCAGTAAAATCAGCTGAGTAGTTACTCAATGGAGAAGAATATGCTAGAATTAGCAGCTCTCATACCTCTAGAAAGCTTCCAACACTGAGCATTTTGTTCCCTGCCTGACAAATATGATCAGAATCCTGGTAATTAAATTATTCCCCACTCAGTGTGAATTACACATCTCCTTAACAGCTGAGGATTTTCCTACAAACTAATTCCATGTACAATTTATAACTGGCCTAATGACAGAGGGAGCTGTAGAGTAGGCAATCCCCTTCTGATACAGAGCAGACTAGACATTGATACCAATTTTGTTACATTTCTGAAAGCTAACTGCAATGAATCAATCAAGTGACCACCAACCATGAAATCTATCATTGTTGACAGGAAAAGTGCTCAGCAAGGGACTTTATAGCTAACTTTCAGTTGTTAGCTCAGGATGTGGGCTGGAATAAAAAAAGACTTAATTGACTAAGTTTTAAAGAAACACTATCTGATAGGACAGGTTCATTTGCCAGAATCTTAATATCTGTATCAATCCAAGTCTGTTTGCAGTTGAGAGAGTAAGACATGATTATTCTCTTTCATTCCCTCTTTTTTTTCTGCCCACTCATCAGAACTAGGTAAACAGACCTGTTACTTATCTAAGTAAGCTGAAGATCTATGTTTATATTCTGGAGCAGGGCTCGCCAACCTTTGGAACCTCAGGGACCACCAAACTCATAATTTTAAATCCCGCGGACAAGAGACCCTGGGAAAGTCCCCCCAAAAGTCTGCAGGAAAATACCCCACCCTGTTTTCCTACCGATCAATCATTATTTGGGATCATAGGATACCGTCTCCAGCTCTGTTCTCAGGGGGGTGGGGGGAGAGAGACTTTTGGCTTCATGTACGGAAAGTAGTAGAAGCAGCAGAAGTCTTTCTTTTTCTCCCCCAAATTCCGCCAGAAATGAGTCTTTGTGAGACTTGTCATGCCAGCGCAGCCTCAGGATGCCTTACAGGGTCCCAAAGAGTTTCCTTGTGTGCAGCCAAAAGCAGAAGAAAGAAGCGGAAAGAAGCAGCCTGGTGGCCAGGCAAGGTACATGGGGTGAGTGGGGCAAGTTCCCCCCCTCCACCTTTTCCCTCCTCCCCTCACTACCTCATGTTGTTTGCAATGCAAGCGATGCAAGCCTTGTGTTCCCACGGGCCATGTGGGCAGCGCAACCTTGTGTTCTCACACAGTTTGGATTAATTGCTGTGGGGGTGACATTTCTCTGTGGACCACCAAAATTTTCTCGTGCACCACCAGTGGTTGGAGACCACTGTTCTGGAGAAGCTGAGCACTTCAACATCAGCTTCTTTTCAAGACCTTCCAATTTTTGAAGCATTAACTAGATATCATACTAGTTGGGAAGTGGGACATTTTGCAAATAGATCCCCTTAATGTTCTAGATCTGGTGTCTCAGGAAATGAGTCTGTCCCAGGTCTGGAGCCAAATGGACTTGGAAATACAGTTGCAAGCCTTAGTAGATTCTAGCTCCATGGACAACTTCACTGAACCCGTTGCTGCACAAAAATGTGCTTCACATCAAACCTGTTCAATCCTTATGGTTGGACTGAGATGACTGATGGCCAATTCTTGCCTATCACAGAGCACACTGCACCTTCCTCCATTCATTGCAGCAATTATCAAGAGTTCCTGCAACATTATTTAGTCTTCATATTACAAGCTCCAGTATTTTTGGAATGGAGTAACTTCAGACTTACAACCAATATATTAACTGGGACCAAGAAGTAGGAGATTTTGTGGAGCCAAGTTAAAGCCCTAACCAGGGGTGGGATTCTACAGGTTCACACCTATTCGCTAGAACCGGTTGTTAACATTCTAAGCAGTTCAGAGAACCAGTTGTTAGAAGAAATTACTGGCCTAATCCTGTAAGGAAGGCAGGAAGGAAACATTCTGGTGTTGTTTACAGAAACTGCCTCTCCATTAACTCTTATTACATTCTTGGCAGGACTAGACTTCCTATCTCTGGAACTTCTCTGGAGTTTTTTCCCCTCCTTTGCTGGTACTTTGCTTGTGTGGAGTGGAGTGGAGTGACCATTGAAAAAAGTGACTTATGACCATTTTTCACACTTACGACTGTTGCAGCATCCCCACAGTCATGAGAGGCCAGGCGAGGAAATGGGTGCCTCGATGTGAGTGATGTTGAGTTGGCCACACCCAGCTAATAACATGACCACCAAGCCATACCACCAACTAAGCCACACCCACAGAACTGCTTGTTAAAAGCTTTGAATCCCACCCCTGCCCCTAACACAAATACTTCTTGCCAGAGAAAACAAAGCACAAGTTCAGCTACAAAGTGTCAAATTGGGTAACTACCCCATTACAAAAACACTTTCTCAGAAAAACAACACTATCAGCTTAGCCATAGAATCTTCAGAAGGCCATAGAATACTGATAAGATAAGCAGAGCACAAGGGAAGCAAAAGAAAGTATGGTAACTCTTAATAGCCTACCAATAAACAATTTGCTCTTCAATATAATATGCCCTGGTCTGCTTTTCAGATGTACTTCTAAATTATTCTATTATTAGGATAAGAGAAACTTTGATTTTTCAGTATACAGAACCTCAAGTCTTCACAATCCCACAGCAGTTATTGTGACCTGTTTGGCTTGGCAAATATACGGGCTTAGCTTGATGTGTTTGGAAAGAGAGAGGCATGTTGATTTTGTGACTATCAGGCAGATATTTACAATAAACAAATCCTTATTCTTGGACCTCAGAGTCCTACAAAACCTCAATATCCAAGTCAAATCCAGAACTGGAATCTATTCAGATTGCTTTATTTCCCTCAGGCATTAGAAGATTTATGAATTATATTTTTGTACTTGTTTACTTGGACAATTTGCTTGTTTGTCCTGGCCAAAATCTTTAAACTATTTTCCTACTTCTGGCACTTACATGTGTTGGCTGTAGAGTGAGTAAAGCACTTATTAACCCGGGCTTCAGATAAACCAGTGCCTTTTTTGTTCCTGTCAATCTGTCTGCCTGGTGTGTTCCTATTTAATAGTAATAATGTTCAAAGCTGTGTAGTTGGCAGAGGGAATGGCCTTGAGGGATAGGAAGATCAGCTGTTCTAAGACAATGACCAGGGGGAAAAACGCAAGTCCAGTATAGAATCTAATCTGTGAAAACATCACAGTCAATACCCTCCTTAGTTCTAATGAAGATTAAGAGAGGGAAGGACCCATTTATGTTTTTCTGCTTGGAGTTTCAACGCTTTTGTATTGCAGTTGGGTTCAATGGTTGCCAATGGTTTCCTTCTTCCTATGCAAGAGTCATTCACCGGATGCTCATTCTTCATATCAATTTGGAGTTGCTTTTTCAATATAATATAGGTGGCAAATAAATTTAATAAATAAAATAAAATGATATGATTGTGTAGCCATCACCATAGCCTAAATGACCAAAAGTGAAATGGTGAAAAGTAACTGTGTTTTTAACTATTTAAACCTTTGTTCCTACACTTGGAAGACCTTCAGTATTGCAGCCTTAAGATTACTCATGAGGCACTTAGGCACTTTGAGTTTGATAACCCTCCTCTGCTCTAAGCTAGAGAAATATACATTTAACTTGCGTGTTGGTTACTCTATTTCCTCAAAAGAATTCACAGGACTACTGCTAAAGAATAATCTAGTCTGTTTTGGAGACTTTTCTATCATTTTCTAGGCTTTGCCAATTTTTATTATAAATTTAGTTGCTGCATTAATCACAATGTGGATTTAGCTTACCTAGAAGTGGTTTCCTCTGAAAGGAATCTCACTTATAAAAAAATAGACTTTCTTCTCAAGTAGACATTCAAGTCTCAACTCTTCCTACATAATCAAGTCTCACATCTGTTATATAATCTGATGCTTCCAATTTCACACTTGGAACCACATTTTTGCCATTTTGCTCCCAAGTTTGAGGGCACCATCCTGTTCTTTATCAGACCATTCCTTATAATGAAATGGAATGGCAATGCTTTATCAGAAGCATTTACCCATCAAAAAGGCTTTTTAATATTGGCACCATCTTCTCAAAGGAGTAAGTCAAACACTCTTCACAAGAATTTAGAAAATTTTAACAGAGAAGAATAATGCTACCTTAAAACAATATCTTAATCGATATATTAGTAAGACAAGCAGCCAGAGCTTTTAACTGTGGCTGATATCACTTCTAATAACTGATGTCACTTATAGTAACTATATCATTGATATTATAATGATACCAGCCTTTCTAAGCAACTACAGTTATGACAAATAGTTAAATGACCCACCACCAACAAATCCTCCCCATTCCAAAGGCCTCCTTTTTTCTCCAAGTACTGCAAGCTGCTCCAGTATCAACTGGATCATGCCAAATTCACATACAAGGTATCACAGAAAGTTCATCATTGTTGGAGACCACATCTAGTTTTCTACCAGATTTGTCTCCTCCACCTAACAGCCATTGGCCAGAAAAGGCAAGAAGAAAAGGCTCAGGAATTAAACCCTGAGTTAGTCGGTCTTGTCTGTCTGTCTGTCTGTCTGTCTGTCTGTCTCTCTCTCTCTCTCTCTCTCTCTCACACACACACACACACACACAGAGAGAGAGAGAGAGAGAGAGAGATGGACCCCTGGGTTTTATATTAGGCAAATTATCTCTGCATTTGTAATTTCTTTCTTAATTGCAGTAAGGCAACTTATCTATCTTTGTCAAGCTCTTGAGATTTCACTCTCATAGCTGATTTATTGTCCTGTCTTAGAGAGAGGTCTGACAGTAGCAAAGCTTCTCCTTGTAGTCCTTTTTCAGTCCTGATAGGTCTGGCCTAGAATATGGTGTGGCAGGGTATTGCCTAGCCTTGTAGATCATCATAGACCCCTGAAATGGTATAATGACCACTGGACTGACACACTATCTTATAAAAAAAGCAGGACAACACACTTTGTTCATGTCACAAAGAGGTTTTATTTCGGTTTGGTCTCTGCAGCAATGCTGTCATTATCCACAATGCTGCCTTCTGTTCCCTTTCCAATTCCTCCCTATTCTTGGACATTTAGACACATAGGAATGGAGAAAGAGCCATAAGGAGGTATGGGATCACTGCATTGGGCAGAGTAGAGAAAGAAGTGTGAGAAGTTGCATAGGCTTCAATCCCTTTAAACTGATCCTGAGCTCAGGATTGTAATTGGGGATGAAGGAAATCAAACAGCAGAATATAATGTAGACAACACATTTCACAACTAAGGCAAGTAAACAAGAGGAAACATTCAATATAGGAGCATAAATATAGGAGCAAATTTCATATTCCTTGAGCAGAAAATCCCAACTCTCAAAAAATAGGTACTGATATTGTCTAGGTGATGCTAGTATGCATTTGGCACCTTCCCAAAGTATCCTTATACTAGCCTCAAGGAATTTCACCTGTCTTCATTTAAATATACATTTTATGTACATTTACATGGAATAAATTTTAAAAGATGCTGGCATAGATAACACAAAACCTGAATAAATATTTGAGGATACCTTATCAGCAGCTTGGATCAAATCATTTTCAAGCATATTTTAATAAAATATCATTCTGGTGGTCTTATCCCCAACTACTTTTCCTTTTGCAAAGGTTAAAGTTCTCCATATCTTTCTTCTTTGAGGAAGAAAGACATTTGGGGAGAAAAAAAACAGCCTGCGGAAAGGTATAAACAGCATATGTTCCTGCTGGGCTTCTGGTTTCTATAAAGTATTACTTTCCGTACTTAGTCTTCATTTTAAAATATAAATATGTGTGTAACATGAATTTGGGCCTGCAAAAAGTACAGTTCTATTTTTAAACAATGAAAGAAAAATAGTTGTTGTAGCATTTGGGAATTGCTTTGCTAGATAATCACACCTGGGAACAGAATCTATTGAACTCTGTTGGACTTATCCTTAAGTAAACATGCAAAATGCTGGATTCTGCTGCTGTATAACCAAGCTGTATAACTTATTACAGACTAATTATATATATTTTAATAGCATTTATATCTAAGATGGTGTTTTATAACATTTAATTTAGACCTATCATGCGGTTCCAATCCGCCCCCAACTCTCATTTCTGCCTCCTGTTTCATCTTAAGGGAATAAAGTATACTCTGACTTCCTAATTTACTTTACTATGCAGCTTGGACACCTTCCGCACCACTCTTTATATCCAAATGAAAACAGAAAATTGGAGTTAGAGAGAATTTTGACTCTTTTGATGTTCTGCCCCAAAATTAGTAGACCTAGGTATATGGTAATTAATATCAGGAAATGATATTATGGAGAGTTTTTTCTGTTGCTGATCAAAAGTCTTTCAGCAGCTGCTCTGTGTTTCCTTCCTAATTGCTTTTTTTGTGGTGAGACAAATATTAAATGGTAAGTACAGTCTGGAAGCTTATAAGGAGAGGATTCCCCATAAAATCCCATGATTGAAGGAGTTAATTTCATATCCAGATCACGGAATGGAAAGTATAGAACCACTTCCAAACAGTGATAAGCTTCGTATTTTCAAAGCATTCTGCATTTTTCAGATTTTTAGAATATTTCCCATTACAAAATTAAAGGCGCCTGGCATGGATTCTCAGAACAAATAGCCTCCTTATAAATTGAGCATAGGACACTGGAGATGAGAGATGAAAGTAATGAATTTTGGCAAACCTTGAGAAGGATGGCAACGGAGAAGGAAAGATCTGAAGGTCATCAGTCTTTAAAAAACACAAGAACTGTGTTTGTGTGTATTATATATGAAAATTATTTACCCAGATTTAGGAATAGAAAATAGAAACAGCTGTGGCATTTGAGTATTAGAAGACCACATATGACCTATGAAGATATGAATTCTGGGTAATAACATATACATCTTGCTAAATGCCTATGGCGATTCTCAATTATCTAGGTCATGGCTGTACCAAAGGTGTTTTTATTCAGGAGGCAACTGGACTTTCTTGCTTTTCTTTGAATATGATTGCTTCTCATTCAAGAAGATTCTTCAGCCTTGACTGGATGGTGGGGAATGGAAGGATTTATACTCCTTGCAGACAGCTGGTCATTTGCATTCTTTTAGAGAGTCATTGAGGCCATTTGGAGGTTTATCTGTCTCCTCATGATCATCTGAGTAGTGTAAATGGGTGTGGAGCCTTTTTGGGACTGCTGAAAGGACTGTGTTGTAGGACTGTGTACATTCAGCAGTTCTAAGAAGGCTACACACCCACAGATGAAGCTGAAGAAGCTTCTTGGATGTGAAACGAAATGTCTTCAAAGAAAAACTTTTTTCCTCTTGAAAAAAGCACCTTTGGGACTACATCCTGCTATACTATCCAAAGTAGTATGTCTAACTCCAATGTATTGAATGCAAAATGCTAAAAGAGAAAGAGAAAATGAGTACTGTGGGGCGAACATAATCTTAACATTAATATATTTCTGAAAAAAGCAGAAAATTGCTCACAGTCTTATTTATCTTCCTATCTCGATTTAATTGTTTTGTTGCAAGTACTGTTTCACTGTCTACTGTTTCAGCTTTTATTATGAAGAATCTTTTTGGAAGTTCAACTTCATAAACAAGGTAACCCAAAGTCTAACCTCTTTCAGAGACTGACTTCCTGGGTTGCAAGGCCAGGGATAATGAAGAAACAGGCTGAGGAAGAGGTGGGCAGATAATGAAAGCTAGAGGCATCAAATGATTGTTTAACCAGTGAGCCACATCAGCTGATTTTTTTTAAATAATCAGCCACAAGTTTCCATATAAATCTGTTTCACTGCCTTTTTTCTACTCTGTTGCTTCTTGAACATTGCAGAGGAGGCTAAAGATTGTGTTATATTAAGAATGTGTGTAGGTGTTCTTGCTTGATGAAGCTATACAGAATATTGCATCGAACGAAGGAGAATGTAGTCTACAAAAGCTTAAAGTATGTTAAATTTATAACTCAAGTTTCCAAGGAATAATTCACATTATCCTGAAACAGATAGATGTACTTTCCTCTCTAGGAGGAGTGATATCAGCAATTCCATCAATGAGATTTCCATCAGTGGAAGGATTGCTTATGAAATGTTAACATTTCAGATCTCGTCTAATTGATACAGCTATATTTATACTCATTGAGCTACATTTTTTCCTTATTGAAACACCCAGATGTATTTTCCTTCTTCTATATAGGGAATAGATATCAAAGATACAACATTAATTTTATGTTTTGTTAGCATATCTCATTCTACTCACACTTTCCAGCAAAAGAAATATATAGTACAAAATATAAATTCAGCATAAGGTATGCAGAAATGAGCACTGCCCAGAGCCCCTGGCTGAGGGAGGAGTGTGGTTAGAAATATGAAATATAAACAAGCAAACAGTTCTAAAAGTTTATGAGAGTATTACATATTCCTCCACTACAGTAGAAGAAGAAAACTAGAAAGTTCTGGAAGAAAAAGTACTGTTTGCTTTTAAAAATTAAGATTTTTCAAAATTAAATGGACACTTGATTTGACTATAACTTTGTATCTTTTTAAGGATAATCAAATCATCACTCCTTGTGAGACATCTGAACAATGGTTTGAAATGCCATAATACAAACAATAACAAAAATATTATTTAATCTATACATTCTTAAAAGTTTCCTTTCCTAATGTTGGTGAATAGTGTTTTTTTATTTCTACATCCCTGTTTTGCTTCCTTTCATTTTCCTCTGCTATTTCATTAGCCTTAATTTATACAAGTAAAAAAAACTGGAAGTGTTAATAAAATTTAAATAGAAAATAAAGGTCATTTTAAATTATACCGTAATAATAAAGGCTTCCAAAAGGCATTTGCCTTTGTGATAAGTACAGTAATTAATTTTCAGAATGTTTCAACCTTCATATGCTATTTACTTTTCAATTTAAAAACCTATCCGTCAGAATAAACTAGGAGATTATCTGTATGTGTGTGTATATGTGGTTCTATGTGTATGTATCATATACACAGATATGCATATACACAGTATCTTATCTAAGTATTTTTAATTAAAATGTTAATTTGAATATTTCTGAAAATTGGTTTGCATTCAGTATATACGATGCTTCTGACATTTAAAAATTCCACTGTTATATATAAATATCTTTAAATTGCATACTGTTTATTCTCAGGTACATGGACATGAAACCTGAAAAAGATAATTCTGAAATGAAAGAAAATATATATTGAATGAATCAAATTACCCTCAAGTACATTCCTTAAAAAACTCAAAATATGCCAGAAAGTTTTCAACATTTTGAATCCCTTCAGTTTTATAATAATATCATACATTATAATCTTTGAAATATCTGTAGCCATAGGAAGCCACAGTTCTGTGTCTTAAAATATGGCTTCCTATATTTTAGGATACAGAACCAGAAAGCTCCATCTCTTGATGTCTGCCACCCATGACTGAAAAACAACTAAAGGGGCTCTTAAATTATGTAAATCTGTGTACAATATATATATATGCAAATGCTCGCACAAATGTTAGAAATATATTTCCACCACTTATGTGACTCCATTTCTAAGAGTGTCCATGAGAATTTGTTTGTGAATTGCAATTATGCACACACAAATCCCACATTGGGGTACGTTATCGGAATCTATATTCAGTCTTCCTAAAGATCTGAGCTTGTTGATAGTCTTTCACCTGGAAATTTGTTCTGTAGCTTTGAATATATCCTCCATGATAAAATATAGCTTAGGTGACTTGGGTGGGTGATGTCCAACTTGAGCTCATTCCTGCCAACTTCATACACACAACTATGCAGTCATCTGAATAGTAATTTGGATGTGGTTTGCTGACTTTTGCCAGGAAGTTTCTTGAGGTCTTAACTAGCTTAAAGTCCTGCTATGTCCTTGTTGGAAGAAAAATGCAGTCTGATTCCAAGGCAGGAGAAAGGTGCTGCAAATAAAATGGAGGCTGATTGGAAAGAAGGACTCTGTTTATTGATGAGCAGAACCAACTATGTGATATAATTCTGGGACAGCTGACAAATTGGTTTGAGGAGCACATGGATTTTTATAGGGTTCTGAGATGCTGCAGGGGGTTGTGCGATATAGTGAGCCTGGTGTCTTTGGTGATGAGTTAATCCTATTATGTCCTAAAGGTTGTATCCTGTTCTTAGAATTTGGGGGGAGAGGGATAAATTCTTAATCCCATCAGCTGGACCTGAAGGTGTTTTTTTTTTGTGAATAGGTTGGCTTGGATTTCTTAATGGGCACGAAATATCCATCTCAAAAGACTTCAGGCATCTGTTGGAGGCTTTTGGGGCTGCTTTCTCCTTTTCTTAAGATTTTTCCCCATTTCTCCTTTGGGGAAATATAATATCCTCCCTCTTTTAATATTCCCCAAAATATTTCATTCTTGAAGTGGGGGCTTCCCACATCCTGGAGAATTGCCACTCTTTACAACCCCGCTTAGCTTCTGAGGTTAGTCAAGATTGGCCACATGCTGTCATCTACTGAGACAAGATATTTTAAAAGATTTTCAACTAGGTATGCCCAAGTACCAACAGCTATAATATTTTAAGGCTTTATATTGCATTTTAAGTGCAGTTAAACTGCCTAGAATCACTTTTGGTGAGATGGGCAACATACAAGTGTAATAAATATTATTCTAGTATTCAAATTCCCAATAGCACATGATTCTATCAAAAGCCCATCTGGTTTTTATTTTTTCAGCTCTGAAAATTCAAAAACTCTGGACAAAAAAAGAAGAAATGGATTAATATGGTGTTATTGTACAACGTTATAGCTAAAGAATGCACATTCAACATTTTATCATTCTAAAGCCTGAAACAACTTATACAATCACTTCAATGGTTTAATTGAATTTCACTTTAATTTTACCAGCAGCAGAACTGGATAGTTACTGAAGAAAGACAACTGCATGAGCAATTGTCTAATAATCCAGAAATATTCTTTGTGTTAAACATTGGACGAGGAACAGGGAAACCTGAGTTCTAGGCCTATTTTAGACTTGAAAGCCAGCTGAGTGATCTCAGCCCCTCTCAACCCCGTAGAGGAATATTGAGGTAGACGTGAAGAAAGAATGCAACAGCTGTTATGAAAATATCAGTTTAGCCTGGAAAGGCAGGAAGCAGTGTGGAAGAAACTCAGCATTCCTGTTTTGATTGTCTTTGGTTTAAGAGGAGGTGAAAAACTCCATCCATTTTCTTTTTAGGATTCTGTCATTATACTCTACAAACACACTAACTGTAAACAGCCCAACCAAAGAACCTCCAAGATCACACCCACCAACATGGACAGGACAAGTCACCAGAACAATGGTTCTCAACCTGTGGTCTGCAGACCCCTGGTGGTCCATGATGTTGTAACAAGAGGTCCATGAAGGGTTGAAGAAATGTCTTGGTGGTCTGTGGTCCATGGTCACAAAACTTATTTAAAGAGGGTCCATGCTGAAGAAAAGGTTGAGAATCACTGCACTAGAATATAAATTGAGAGCAACCACATCCCTTACTAGCACTGATGATATTACTTAGTTTGAGTAATGAAATGACTACAAGAAAACAACCAAGTTCAGAGAATACCAAGGACTCTCAGTGTAAATGTTCCTCCTCACACCCATAAATAGCTACAGGTAGTCCTCCACTTACAACCACAATTGAGCCCAAAATTTATGCTGTTAAGTGAGAATATGTTATATGTTTTCCCCCATTTTATGACAATTCTTGCCAGAATCGTTAAGTAAATCATTGCAGTTGATAAGTTAGTAACCTGGTTGTTAAGTGAATCTGGCTTCCCCATAGACTTTGCTTGTTAGGTTACAAAAAGTGATCACATGGCCCCAGGACACTGCAACCATCGTAAGTATGAACCAATTGCCAAGTATCTGAATTTTGATCACATGATCATGGGGTTGCTGCAAAGATTGTAACTGTGAAAAATGATTATAAGTCACTTTTTTCAGTGCCATTGTAACTTTGAACAGTCACTAAATGAACTGTTATAAGTCAAGGATTACCTGTATATGCTAGTAAATATTTTCATAATATGATTAAAATTTTCTCTTATTCACCGATGTACTGTACATCTAATTTCTTTGAAGCTTGCAAAAAAAAAAACATTTCCCAAGAGATCTGTAATACCACATGTCATTTTGAGAAATCAAGAGGTCTTATTTTTAAAAGGGTTATAATAAACGTAGTTAAACTCCAGGCAGAAATTAAAGAAGGAAGATGACTAGTGTAGCAATCATACTTTCATACAGTTTCTTCATTCTGTATCAGTTGATGTAATGCATAACTTTAAAAGTCATAACTTTACTTCAGCATTGCAATAAGTATGACAACCATGAAGCATTTTCGAATTACTTCTTCTAGAAGCAGGTTAAAAATTTCATCTTGGCTATGATTTACATGGATTAAGAGACTGTTGTGTCTTTTCCAATGACCAAACTATGGAATAAGAATATTGTGCAATGTGATAGTAGATGGCCAGCAGAAATTCAATAATTCATTCTTTATGTTCTTTTTTAAATTATAGGACTTCTCATCTGATGCAAACCACCCCACCCCCACTTTAAACTCATCTTCCTTTTGCTGTGTTTACTTCCATCTCGATATGTAACATATGAACAATATGCCATTTTCTCCTAAATGAAAGCCAAATGGAGAGAAAGGTAGTTTCTTTAGATGTTTTCTGCTGCTACAATAATCAGCAGTAAGGGATTATGATTTTGTAGTACTAAGCTTTCTGATGGCGTGGCTTGCATGCCTCCCACACAGAGCATGTAGTTGATTAATAAGCTTGGTCTGAGATAGGATATTAGCTTAATTTATATCCAAGAAAAGTCCTGCTCAGGGAAAAGAACTCAAGCCTCACACATATAAACGTTCCCAGCTCAATCTATGGCATCTCCAATTAAGACTGGCAAATCCTGGTTAATTACTATAATTTTATTTTTTTATTTATTTTATTTGGTTTGTCAATTGCTTACAAGATAATAGGTATAAGTAAAAACATAGTTATGAATACATGGATACATATAAGAAAAATAAAAGAAACAATAGGACAGGGACGGTAGGCATGTCGGTGCATTTATGCACAGACCTCATAGGAAAGGGGTGAGGTCAATAGTAGACAGTCTAAGGTTAAAGTTTTGGGGGTTTGGGGAAGAAACCACAGAGTCAGGTAGAGTATTCCGGACATTGACCACTCTGTTGCTGAAGTCGTATTTCCTGCAATCAAGTTTGTTGCCATTAACCTTGAGTTTGTGTCTATTGTTTGCTCTTGTGTTGTTATGGTTGAAGCTGAAGTATTCATTGACAGGTAGGACATTGCAATGTATGATTTTATATACTATACTTAGATCGGACCGAAGACGGTGTAGTTCTAGGTTTTCTAGGTCTAGAATTTCAAGTCTGGTGGCATAAAATATTCTGCAACGAATAGAATAATAATAATATGCATAATAGATCAATGGTTTAAACTCATTATGTTGAAATTCTCTTAGCAGCCATTCTCCCTTCTAACAGGGTTGCTGCCCACTTGCAGAAGTCAACTTGAACATGAAAAGAATGCAAGTGTAAACAGCCAAAGTTTACAAAAGCTAGGTTGATTTGAGGGTTCAACCTTGATGAGGCTGAAACAGGTCCCTGGTTCCTCCTGAAATTTCTATAATGGAAGCACATCTCGTCCCCAGCCAGCCACTGGTGCCACATTCTCCTGAGATGTGCATGTGGAAACCTTGATTCCAAGCACAGGGTGCTCTGATTTAAACCAGGATTTTTCTATCTTGGTTATATTCGTTAGATATTATTTCATCCCACGCCTATTCGTTACTATTTAACATTCAGTCAAGGTTTATTTTCTGGCATGTTGCCATTCACTGCATGATATAATTTGGACATTCATCATCAGTCATTGTTTCTCTCATGCCATATTATTCTTTTCAGTGCAAAGAGGTGAATTAATTTGAAATAAATAGATGTTTTGGTTTTCATTAAACCATTAACTTGTGTATTGGTTTCAATGTTGGAATTCGCAATGTTAACTGCTGTAAACGTTCAAATGCAGGTTTTATGTATAGATTTATCTTAAGTGACCCTTATGTTTTCCATCTTATTTTAAATGCTGCGTTTGCGTGCGTTTGTGTGATTGATTTGCCTTGCCAGACAGTACTCTCTGCCATTTAATAGCTACATTATATAAAGAATCTTTCTGATTTGCAGAGAGATTAATTGCTTTTTTGCAGAAGCTTCCCACCATCCCCATTTTGCTGTCATGAAACTGTCAAGCTCCCTGGAATTTGCTCACTTTTGAGGGTGAAAGAGCATCAGTTTTATTCAGAAATGAAATAAAACGAGGAAGAGAAATTTGGGGGATTCTCGTGCCTGCCATGGGCACAATTAGACCACATCAGAAGCCAAAATGAGCAATTTGAGAGCTCAATACTGATAAAAATCTCCTAGATCTGTATTAATTTGCTTGCAAGTGTCCAGTCATGTTCTGAAGCAATCTTGATATGAAACACGAATTAGTAATCCAAAAGATATTAGAATGGGCTGAGATGGACAAACTCACTCCAGAGCTAAAAGGCAAAGAAGAGTCAGAGTACTATGCAGTATGGGATAATTGGTATAAAAGATTGAATAGTACAAATAAGAATAGTAGAGCTAAGAAAAATGAATATAAATGGATATAAATGTATGGAGATTTGTATAATGTAGCAGTGATGCCACAGTGTTGTTAAAATGAGAATGAGATAGGTAAACTTGAAAAAGCATAATAAAAACAAATTTAAAAAGAAAAGAAAAGAAAACTACGGTTATGCAACACTTTGTTTCATTTGATTAAGTGATAATTTAGCTGAATCACTACTCAAGGTAGATCCTCAAAGCAACCCCATCATACTCATTCTAAAATACTAAAAGTATCAATGTGCACTATTGTTCAGCCACAACTCTGGACTTCCAAGGGTGGAAAGATGTTTCCAGTCAGCTCTGGAAAGTGCCAAAAGAGACATCAGTTCCTGCCTAACGTTTGCACAGAAGCCCCACTAGCTCTTGCACATGCCAAATTGGGGTTGCAGATAACACACAGTGACACATCAAGATAAATCCTGTTGCGTCATCACTTTGAGAAAAATGGTATCACTTCTATGGCACAACTTCAAATCAAATCGACTTCTCACAAGCCTATGAATAAAACTAAGGAGCATGGTACCACTTCCAAGATATTTATTTATTTATTTATTTTGTCAATTGCTTACAAGATAATAGGTATAAGTAAAAACATAGTTTTGAATACATGGATACATATAAGAAAAATAAAAGAAACAATAGGACAGGGACAGTAGGCACATTGGTGTGCTTATGCATGCCCCCTACAGACCTCTTAGGAAAGGGGTGAGGTCAATAATAGAAAGTCTAAGGTTGAAGTTTTGGGGGGTTGGGGAAGAAACCACAGAGTCAGGTAGAGTATTCCAGACAATGACCACTCTGTTGCTGGAGTCGTATTTCCTGCAATCAAGTTTGGTGCAGTTTACCTTGAGTTTGTATCTATTGTTTGCTTTTGTATTGTTATGGTTGAAGCTGAAGTATTCATTGACAGGTAGGACATTGCAATGTATGATTTTATGTACTAAGATCAGACCGAAGGCATTGTAGTTCTAAGTTGTATAGATCTAGAATATTATATATAGAATAATAATAGAATATTAGAAATGTTGAAAAATTCTCACTGTATCTTCCAAATGATAAGGAAAAATTTTGTCCTGGTATGGCTAGGGAGACTGATGTCTCAAACCCACCTGTAGGCTGCAAGCATCCCAGTGCTACATTAGCCTGTATTTTAGTGCTTCATAATAATCTTTAAGTTCAGGCCCCTTCCTCTCTCTTTACCCTTTTAACATTATTGTGGTAGTCTTTATTTCCATTTCAGATACCTAGTTAGGGCAGTGAATAAGTGCAGTTTCTTGGATTTTCAATGAGAGGTCTGAAACAAGTATTGACAAGGGAGAATGAGACACTTGCTTTCCCTTATGACCACAATTGGACCCAACATTTCTGTTGCTAGGTGGGACATTTGTTAATTGAATTTTGCCCCATTTTACCACTTTTCTTGTCACAGTTGTTAAGTGAATCACTGCAGTTCTTAAGGTAGTGACACAGTTGTTAAGTGAATCTGGCTTCCCCATTGACTTTGTTTGTCAGAAGGTCACAAAAGGGGTTCATATGACCCCCAGGGCACTGCAGCCATCATAAATATGAATCAGTTGCCAAACTTCTGATTTTTGATCATGTAAACATGGAGATGCTGTAATGGTAATAAGTGTGAAAAATTGTCATAAATCACTTCTTAGTGCTATTGTAACTTCAAACTAAATGAACTGTTGTAAATTGAGGATTACCTATATTTGCCATCTTTTGCCTTTATCTTTTATTGATAGCCCAGAGTCATTGAGAGTCAAAACACATACAACTTTAATCAATTATTATTATTAACAACACACCCATCTTTCAGCTAATTGTTCTACGATTCTGCTATCCACAGTTCTTTCACAAATGACCCAACTCTAAATAATTATAATCTAAATGTCTGATAAATTATGAAAACTTATTTTGGGCCACTTTTCATTGTGCACTGATTGTCCCGGGGCATCAGTGTGATTGATTAATAGATGTAACATAGGGTACATGGCTGTTAAATGGCAGAGGGTACTGTCTGGCAAGTCAAATCAATCACACAAATATGCCTGGGGCAATTAATCCAGCAGCCCCATGGCATCAGTGATGGAAGGAGCCAAACAGGTCAAAATGATGGCAAGCTAGCTAAGTTCTGTCCCTTTTTTTCAATCATACACTTACCTTGACTTTTTTAATACCCCGTGAACACTTTGGAATTACCTCATATTTTGTAACCCATTTGAGTATATGCAGTTTTCTCACTTTCATATTTGAAACCACAGTCACAAATGTTTTAAACAAAATTCTGGCTTTATTAGATCAACTCCAATCTTTCTTGCAGGCATAGATCAGCATATATTCTGGTTTTGAGAATTTATATATATAGGAGAGGGGTGTCAAACTCATGTCGTCGTGGCAGTGTCGCAATGATATATTGGGATTTTTCCCCCTTCGATAAACTGGGTGGGGGCAAGGCCAGCACGTGACACATCCAGCCTGTGGGCCACAAGTTTGATGCCCCTGATGTAAGAGAAGAGCAAGCAGACAAAGAACAAGGGGACAAAGTTAATGTTTAAAGTTAAACATTAACTTTGTCCTTATGTTGCCACGAACAGTCTAAGGATCATGTGCAAAAATTCAGGATCATACATTAAGTTGCTGCCCAGAAAATTTATTCAAGTTTATACACAAGAATCTAATCAATTAATGGTCAGCACTAAATTGATGCTAGATAAGGGTCAAAGAAATTTAAGAGTGGAACTGGACTTGGATTGTTTGGGGCAATGTAAAGAATATAAGTTGATGACATGCTTAACTCTGATCCTGCTCTTCTCATATAATATATTTGCTACTGTAGTTTAAAATGGCTACAACTCAATATATAAATCAGAGACATTCAATTTTTCTGAAAAGCATCACTGTCTTCGATACTCTGAGTTTTATTGCTGCAATTTCTTTCTTTCTTTTGTAAGGTTGCAAAAAATTGTATTCAATGGTGGCTAAGCACCAGAAGAAAGTATTTTCGTCTATGCAAGATGGGTATCTAGTCTCTGCCTATTCAAAACTCT
The DNA here is from genome assembly GCF_049901715.1 of Pseudonaja textilis. NCBI lineage: Eukaryota > Metazoa > Chordata > Lepidosauria > Squamata > Elapidae > Pseudonaja > Pseudonaja textilis. Next base: position 128,598,239 of record NC_141990.1, on the reverse strand, counting down.
CTTTTCATCCTAATAATTGTTCAAGAGAAATGGGGGGAATCTGTAGGAATGCAGCAATTTTTAGCATGGGAGAATACAAGTTTTAAAAATAAATTAACTGCACTTGATAAGCGTAAAGCAGAAGATATGGGTAATATTACTCACAAATATGCAATGAACTTTATTGAGGTTAATTTTCAGTTATGCAGAAAATGTTAACATTTTGATAAACATAACTGATTCTTGATTAAAACCTTCAGAGAATTCCCTGCAATGTGCATTGTACAGTCCAGAGCAATAAGCTGGTTAATTTTGATCAGTGGAACTGACACAAATGATGTTGTTTCATTGATATTACTGATAAAACCATTACCAGTAACAGGAAAAAAAATTAAATGTTTCCTTAACATACCACAGACTTGCATCAGTGCCTATGTAATCCCTAGCAATGTGCTTTGTTTGCAATTCTGGATATGAAAATCTTAGTCTCAATTACTCTTGATTTTGCAACTGGATTAAATCCAGTTTAAAAACAGCCTTTACCCTCTTATCTCCATAGCTCCTAACTGAAGGAAATAGAAAATTAAAAAGGGGCAATGTCACTTACTATGAAGTGGCATGTAAGATGGAACAAGTTGTTGAATTAAATTAATTTACTAACCTTTGTCTTCTTTTCCACCAAGTGTTATAATTAAAACAAACAGAAGGGGCTTGTATTCAATCAGCCATTTAATTAGGGAACACATCACCTACACATTTGAACTACAGCACAACTCTCTTGTGCAAATGTATTCTCCAGGCTCCATACATTACAATTGTAACCCTGACTTTCATTTCATACTTGTGATTTCCTAGAGGAATAGCCAATAACAATCCTCTGCAATTCTCTTTTGGACATTTGTTTTGTTTTTTAACTAAACCTTTCTGCAGTGCATACATTCACAGTTTTATTTGTATTTTGCTCTACATCTCTCTGGCTCAGGTGTATAAAATTCTTATAGCAAAACTACACATGACAATTGCATGTATGCAAATGATCTTCTGGACAAAGAATGTGTGCCATTGTGCAGCATCTCTAAGAAAATCCCAACAGGGACACTGGTAAAATTTCCAAATGGGTAACTCTTTAGGTCTATTACAGTCAAATATAGTAGATCCAAGAATTCTGTGATACTTTAAGGGCTAACAGAACCAATGCATAAGCTTTTGTGGATGCCACATCTCTCTTCTTTTTGTTCTTTATTGACACTGATTAGGAGCTGATTTACGGAAATTTGATCTGCTTCAAACATGTATTTATATTACTTGGTAAAATGATTCACAGCTTAATTTGTTAACTTATGAACCATTTCAATTGAAAACATTTCATGCGCTGATTTTACACTGATTGATTTAAAAGCCAGTTTGGGTGTTTGATTTGTCATTATATTGCATGTTTAAGCCATATTTAAATTACAGCTTTTCAGTTTTAAATATGGAAACAAGGATATACAGAAGTAGATGATATAACATTCAGCCAGTAAAAAATAAGAAGAAAGAACAGCTAATTACTTATAAAAGTATTTGTTTTAAAATTGTTTGTTTTACATTTTATTTGGTTTTTTGTTTTGCAGGTGGGTGGTCTGTTTTTAATTCTGTAAACTTCAGGGAGATTTTTTTTTTTTTTGTAGAAAAAGGTACTCAGAAAATATAAAATAATCAATCTGAAAAGATTAAGAAAAGCTGAAGTAAAAAACTCCAACTGCTAAGCTAGCAACATTTTAAGTACCCAACCATTAGAAATACAAATATTATGCTTATCATCATAATCAAAGTAGGAGACAATAATGCAGCAAATAGCAAGCCACTTGCCATAGTTTATTTTGAAAGAAAACACCACTATTCTAAACTCACAGTATTTCAATTTACAGTAGCTGAATTCATAACTTGAAACTATCTAGGAAGGAAGATCAGGAAAAATTTGAGCACAGGGAAGGAGGCAAATCCATAAGGCTCTATAAAACTTTGTATTGATTTAGGTCAGGTAAACAAGATTGTAATATCTGATAGTGTTTCTGAAAAAACTTGCTAATATTCACTATAGTTTTTCTTCTAGACATGAAAAAAATGGGTACTTGATGCAGAACATTTAAACTACCAGCAGAAGTGGTATCCAACAGGTTCTGACCAGTTCTGGAGAACTGGTAGCAAAAATTTTGAGTAGTTTGTAAAACTGGCAAATACAACCTCTGACTGGCCATCTATTATCTGCCTCCCGAGTCCCAGCTGATTGGCTGGGTCTTCTTTTGTTGCCCTGCACAGGAGAACAGAGATGGAAAGTAGGTTAGTGGGGTGGGGTGGGGGAGGGAATGGGGATTTTGTAGTAACCTTCCCCCAGGAGTGGGGAGGGAATGAAGATTTTGCAGTATCCTTCCCCTGCCATGCCCACCAAGCCACACCCACCAAGCCACGCCCACAGAATCAGTAGTAAAAATGTTTGAATCTCACCACTGACTACCGATATGTAAGAACTGAAGCAAGGGAAAAGGTTTAACATGAAAAAGTCAACAGCTGAGTACAGATGTGTTTAATTAGAGAAAATCAACTTTCAATAAACTGCTGTCACATTACATGTGTTATGTGTGTCTGCAACCATCTGGATGGATTTATAATTAAGATTCATCTGCCCTATACTGTATATGAAAGTTCTCAAGGACTATTCATCTGCACCACAATTTTTTATGTAAAGTAAAACAAAATATGTAGAATTAAAAGAGAGATCAGCCCAGAATCCCTACATAGCCACAAGCAAACTAAGTCTAACCTTCCTTGAATTCCATTGACCCTTATTTAACTCCAAGCAGGTGCTAACTATTAACTTAAAAAGATTCCTATGCATAGGCATGAGTAGCAATGTGTGGACTTTATCTTTTGTACATGGCAGCTCCAGCCAAGCCAGTCACCTTTCATTGATGGATTATTATGATTTCCTTTCGAAAGGCCTAAACAAAAGAAAGTCTTTTTATAGAGTTCAAATTTTGTAGAGATATCTACTTCTATAACTTTTAATATTTGCACAAACAACATATACTTATCACAATTTCCAACACTACCCAGTATATGCATTCGACTCACTGATTTTTTAAGTAAAAATAAATGTATGCCCTAATATTCAAAAAGTAATTGACATTTATTGATTCTTAAACAAACAGCTACTGGTTTCTCAAGGCAAGGACTCTTATAATATTACTTGGACTCATTCATATTCAATTCAAATGCAATTCATTGAAATCATACTTTTGAACCAAGTAATCCTATCAAATCAATACACTGTGCAAAATTAATTTAATGCACCTCATCAGGTATTTTTGAATTCATTTGAAAATTTGCACATGTAGCACATATCTTTTTCCAGTTAAAAAAAATCAGAGATTTCTGAATTAATTCTTAAATCAGAGATTTCTGAATCAATTCTTTGAACTGAACAGACTTGTCAAATTAATTCTAGTTTTGGATGATTTAATAATCTCTAGTAATTAACAATATTTGTAATGAAATACACATTATATTAAAGGAATCAAAACAATTCATTTAAAAAAATAATAATATCTAGCTCTCACAAAATACCAAGCCAAGATAGGATTGTAGTTTTTGAGGAAAGAAAGCTTTTATAGCCCACAATACAATTTTGCAATTTTTTCCCTTGAAAGTTACTATTCCCAGAAGGAGCTTGCTTGCTTACTTCCTTGTTTATCATATTTGTATAGCCACCCATCTCACAAAAAACAACTCTGTGTGGCATACAATCAAATAAATTATGTTGGCGAATGGTGGAGCTAACATCAGTCTGCAAGACATAATACACCAGACCTGATCGTGAAAAGCTTAATGCTACCCACTATGCATGGTGATTTAAGTTCTGTTTGTCCATTTACCCTTAAAGTGGAAACTTTTCATTTATCGGAAATAAGTCGTTAAAGTGCTTTTGTGTGATTAATGAAATGTACAATTTATCTGTTCCTGACAGGCAAAATAATCATTGCATGGAAAATGCAAATGTTGTCGTTAGCTTGTGTGCCCATTTAGAATTAGATAGCATCCTATTATACCTTCCTTCCTGAAGTAGAAATCCTCATGTGTTCAAGGCATCATTAATTAATTAATTAATTAATTAATTAATTGCTATTTATGTACTGTGCTTATATCTCACTTTTTCTCTGAAAGCTAAATGCAAGTTTTTCCCTGAATGCATTCCTACAACTTACTTTCAATATGTAGATTGAGAATGTAAATGTCTGGCCTAAAGACACACCATGAGCTTTGTTCTTAAATGGAAATCTGAACCTGGTCTCAATCCAAAACCTTAAGTATTACATGACATTTTGTCTTTTTTAAATGTACATCTCAATCACTAAGTTTTCAGAAAATGTCTGAATTGCCAAAAGTAAGAACAAGTTTTCACAAACCCAATAAGAACTTTTCATCAGCATATTTGTTGAAATGATTCAACATCTAGGTTAATTAGAAAGGCTGATTTAGCTGATGGGTTATGTACTTTGATGATTGACAATCCAGCATAGAACTGACAGACACTTCAAATGTAATAACATTATTATCTTTTGAAATATGGTAACTATATTTCATGAGGACAATTTAATAAATCCTAGGATTTTCCATTTTCTTTTCAAGAGATCACATGGGATTTAAAGTAAGACTTCCAAAATCTTGCAAGATTTGGCAATCTCATTTTAGGTACCCCAAGGACGGTGCATGTAAACTTCATAAGCTGCATTGAGTGCTGGTTTGCTTCCAGTCCAATTCAAGATGTTGGTTATTACCTTTAAAGCCCTACATGGCAAGCGGTCAGGTTACCTGAAGAACCATCTTACTCCCAACACATTAACATTCAGGCAAGGAAAATATATTACAGACTCATTTAAAGAATTTTGACAGGTGGAGTCCAGAAAGAGAATCTTCTCCACTTTTGTCCCTGCTCTGTGGAACATCCTTTCCTCAGAGATGAGGTGGGTCCCCACTCTCCTGGCTTTTCAGAAGAGTTGTAGAAACTTGGTTCTGCCAACTCACAACCAAAATAGAAAATATGTATTGGAGGGGATGATACTTATTAGCCCCTGTTGTGAGCAGCTATATAATCGAATTGGAGTTGTTCAGCATCCAGAGTGAATAAAAATGCCAGGAAAAGGTGGTTCTTTTTTTTTAAAAGGTGCTAACAGGTGCATTGGACTTATCTGAATCCCTCTGAAATACATTTTCTACAATAGCTTCAAATAGCTGGAAAACATTAATATAAAATTACAACAGGAAAGTCTAAAATGCGGGGGATATGCTTAGATGAGGGAAATGTCAAAATGAGCATTGAAAATTAATGACACAAGCTTTGTTCCTTTTATACATGCATAATGACATCACTGTTCATGTGTGAGGGATAGAACTTATTCTTTCATTCTGATGAAAATTGAAAGACTGAAATGGTTGTTACAGAAGAAGGTTCATGGGCTGCACTTTTGAACAAATAACGTATTGCACATCCATACGTTTCTCATAATGTAAAGCTTTAATGTTTTAATGAAAGAAATTTAATTGTAATCACAGGATGTTATCATAAATAATTATCCAGTACAAATTCAGCGCATCTAATGCTGTTATGGAGAAGAACCTGGGATGAAGTTTTACAGATACCTTCAATTTTTCTTACAATAATACATTTGTTTCTAATACCCCAAATTAACATTCATTTAATTTAATTGGCCTCCGGCTAGGCTGTTACATTACAGGTATATATATCTGATGGTTACAGATATAAATCTTGTAGCCACTAATTAAAATTAAATCTGGTTTTCACTGATTTGTAAGGCAAAGTCTTAAATAAGCCAAACAATATTTCATTTTCTTAAGATGAAATATATATTCTTTTTATGTGTTTTTTCTGCTAGGTTAAAAAGCAGTATAAATTCCTTTATTTATGTATTACATTTATATTCTGCCCATCTCCGCAATAAGGAGACTCTGGGCAGCTTACAGATCACGTATACACTGGGAAGCTCTTATAAAAGTCCCACTGCATTATTCTTGACTATTCTTGACCTACTCACTGCATATTACACATAATATACTCCTTTTACTTCTTATTATTTATGCAGAAATCTTGGCAACCATGTTTTCAGGGAGGATACACTAAGTGAAAATGGCAATTGCACTCCAAGCCCCCTTCTTTTTTGCCCATGTACTGATGTCACACCCTTTGTACAAAGAGACAGATCATTCAGTATGTGGCCATGATCAGCATTTTACTTTTTAAACCCCACTCAATATGATCCATCTGAATAAATGATCTGCTGACTGCTGTATGTTGTCTCTCCATGTGTTTCTGGGAAGCATTCTAATAGCATTTGTTTATAGGCAATCCTCGCTTACCGACCACTCATTCTATGACTGTTCAAGGTTGTGATGGCACTGAATGAGTAGTACATACAAATTCGAGCCAGCGAGGCACCTCCAAGATCACATGATTGTGATTCAAGTGGCTCATACTTATGATGTTTGCAGTGTCATTCTCTGATGGCTTCCCACAACCAAAATCAATGGGGAAGCTGGCAAGGAATGTTACAAGTCACTTTGATAAATAGCCCTGTTACGTTCAACGTAAGTTTCCAATCTGGTCTGCACTTCAAGCAGGAGCTGGAGACTGTTCCTATTGGCTGAGCCATCTGACAGCGAACTATAAAAGGGAGCTGCCAGATGACATCAGCTGTTGCCTGTTGCCTGTCAGCCGAGCCTTCACAGATAGCGGCCACTGCAGGCAACTTGTTCCTTGTTACAATAAACATAGTTAACCTTCAAGATCATTGGAGTTCTTCCTTTCACCTCCATAAAACTGGCAACGAAGATGGGATCGATGTTGTGAGGCAAATTAGCTGAAGATCCTGAAGTGGTTTGAGGTGTGCTGTATTAATTACCTCAGCCAGCTGACAAGATGTCTTCCACTCTGCTGTTCCCGTGTTTCCACCCAACAACAGAGACTTGGTATTCTTATATAAATAGATTTGAGTGTTTCCTAGATGCCACTGATTTGGCAGAGATTTTGTATCACAGGAAAAAAGCTTATTTCCTGAGTTTTTGTGGGGCAGTGGTTTTTGACACCGCAACCACATTGTTGGTGCCTCAGACTGTTAAAGCAGTTCCCTGGGAAGAACTTTGGGAAATTCTTAGCAACCACTATACCATCAAAACCTCTAGAATCGCGAGGTGACATGCATTTAGACAAAGAGCCCAAGCTGAGGGAGAGACCATTGCATGTATATGGCCACCCTCCGAACAGCAGCGTTACAGTGTGGATTCAAAGAGCTTGATGACATGCTGCTCAACCAATTAGTTTGTGGAGTGAGGGACCTCAGACTTCAAAGATGTCTTTTAGCCAAAGGTGATCTTACACTGAAAATGGCGATAAAAGAGGCTCAAGCTGCAGATATGTCCTCTCTGCAGCTGAGATACAAGGCTTGACTAACAATCCTGGGACAAAACCAAGCACTACTGTTCATTTTGATGACTTTGTTCCTGACAAGCTTTTAGATTATGGTGAGGACATAAATCACCTCAGAGGATAACAACTACCACAACGGAAGAGCTCGGGCCAGAGAACAAGCTGCAGCAACCTCCAGCATTGCAAGTGATTTGTTTGAGTTGCAGAGGAAATCATTTAAGACCTGCCTGCAGATTCAGAAATGCCATCTGTTTAAACTGCCAGTGCAAGGGCCATAAAGCTAGAGTATGCAGGTCTGGCAGAAAAGTAGCCCAATCTCAATATCAGCCTCCATATCAGCTCAAGTTAGATCCCAAAAGTAAAGAGATGAATGCTTTACCATTACCAGAGTCTCTCACAATGAATCACTAAATAGTTTGTCACAACAGTTGTGTACTAGCAAAATTCATGTCACTGTCTCTTTAGAAGGTAAGCCGTGCCCGATGGAAATGGACACTGGTTCATCTCTCTCCATCATTTCCTGAAGCACCCTGAAGAGATTGGTTCCTGTGATCTCCAAGAAAAGGCTTCAAGCCTGCAATTTATCCCTCACAGACTACCCTCAGAGGGGCGAAATATTCCAGTCATTGGAACAGGAAAGTTTGCCATTAACTTTCAGAATTTCACAGGATGCCTACCCCTTACAGTAGTAGAAGGCACCTTACCTAGTTTACTAGGTTTAGATTGGTTTGAGGCATTAGGACTGAAAGTAATTGGAATACATTCCACTCAGGACCAGGACCTTCAATTGGTGCTAAATGATTTTAAAGATGTTTTTAATGGTGAATTAGACCACTGTGTAGGGACTCCAGTTTCTTTTACATTAATTCCAAATATAACACCAATTAGATTGAAGCCTAGGCGGTTCCCTTTTGCTTTAAAGCCAAAAGTGGATGAGGAGGTGGATAAATTAATTTCCCAAGGGGTCCTGGAGCCAGTAGAGTTCGTAATATAGGAAACCCCTATAGTAACACTAATTAGACATGATGGATCAATAAGATTGTGTGCCGACTATAAGAGCACATTGAATAAGGCTTTGCACACTAATGCCTACCCTGTACCAGTAATTCAGCATTTGTTACACTCAATGGAAAAAGGCTCCATCTTTGCAAAACTTGACATGGCCCAAACATATCAGCAGCTACCTGTTGATGAATCAACTGCCGAGGCTCAAACCATTATTACTCATCGTGTAATACAGTTTGGGGGCTCTGTGGTTACTGGCATATTCCAATGCCTTATGGAGCACTTACTGCAGGGCATTCCTTGGGTTATACCCTACTTCAATGATGTCCTTATAACAAACAAGACCTCCTTGCATGCATCAGAAGTGTCCTGACCTATTTCCAATTAGCAGGACTCAAATTAAAGAAGAATAAATGCAAATTTGTAGTCAGCCAACTAGATTTTTTAGGCTACCACATTGATGCGAAAAGTATTCACCCTATTGAATCTAAAGTAAAAGCTATTAAGGATGCACCAATCCCTACTAACAAAATAGAACTGCAAGCCTTTGGAGGGCTCCTTAACTTTTATTGCTCTTTCCTTCCACACATGGCTTTGGTGGCTGAGCCGCTCCATAGATTGTTGGATGCACATGCACCTTGGACTTGGGGCCCCAAACTGGACTATTCTTTCTGAGCTGTCAAATTGCTGCTGTCATCCAACAGTGTTCTAATTCAATTTGACAGGCAATTGCCATTAGTGCTTTGCTGTGACACATCTCCTTTTGGGATCGGCGCTGTTCTTGCCCATAGTTACCAAATGGCCTGGAAGCCCCAATAGCTTATTTTTCATGTACCATGACTGCCACGGAGAAGATTTATTCTCAAATTGATAAGGAAGCTTTGTCTGTCGTCGTGTCAGTAAAAAAGTTCCACGAATTCCTGTACGGTCACCGATTTGAATTAGTTACCGAGCATAAACCCTTGCTTGGCATCCTTTCCAGAGATTGTCAAAGCCCCCCAGTTTTATTACCATGAATGACTCACTGGACATTGTTCCTTGCTGCCTATTCATATACCTTATCATACAGGGCTGGGAAGCACCTTAGCCATGCAGATGTGCTAAGCTGCTGTCTGTTGCCTACCAAAGTCAAAGATCCCATGCCTTCCACAGCAGTTCTTTTAATTGACAATCAACCATTATCAATTACGGCTGCAGATATTGCACAATCCTCATGTAAATACCTTGCTTTTCTGCAGGTTTTGAACTGGGTGAGAAGGGGGTGGCTGGAAGGCTCTTTAGATGCTCAGTTCCTTCCCTTCAGAGCCATACAGCATGAATTGTCCCCCCAGCAAGGTTATCTGTTATGGGAATGCCGGGTTGTCGTTCCAAGCCACTTAAGGCCTAGAATACTAGATAGTCTGCATGAGGGCCATCCAGGGGTGTCCCACATAAAGTCCTTGGTGAGGAGATATGTGTGGTGGCCCGGCATAGATTCCAATATCACCACAAAGTCAAAACCTGTCAAGCATGTCAGTCCTCTAGATCTGCCCCTCCAACTGTTAATCCTGGGGAATGGGAGTCAGCCAAATCCCCATAGGTGAGGGTCCATATTGATCTTGTGGGGCCATTCCAGGGCCATACTTTCCTTATGACAGTGGACTCTTATTCTAAGTGGGTGGAGCTGACCCTCATGCACACTACCACATCTGAAGCCATTATCAAGGCACTAGACCACCTTTTTGCAACCCATGGACTCCCTGACATTCTCATGTCAGACAATGGTCCGCAATTTACTGCAGCTAATTTTGAGTTATTCTTAGCTAAAAGAGGCATTAGGCACACTCTCGTCGCCCCTTATCATCTGGCTTCAAATGGCTAAGCTGAGAGATCTGTAAGGTCTGCCAAGGAAGTTCTGGGGCAATTGGAGGGCAAAGACTGGCATTCAAAACTAACAAATGCTTACTGATGCAGCAGATTACCTCCAGTTCAGTTACTAATCACTCCCCAACTGAGTTGTTAATGGGATGAAAGCTTAGGAAGAACATGGACAGGCTCCACCCCAGCTATACCCCTACCATTCCATTAGATTCATTTTGGAAGGTCCAGTCCTTCAAGGTTGAGGATTTAGTCTACGCTAGGAATTTCATTGGTAGTCTTCTATGGCTTCCGGGAAACGTAATAGTAATTATGGGCCTCAAGTCTTATAAAATAAGTTTACCAGCTGACCGAGTATGGCGCCACCATGTAGTCCACTTAAGGTGTCATTGGAGTATGTCCTCTGAGCACCCAGTGGATGACAAGCAGGCCGAAGCAAGACAGTGAGAAGTCAGGGAGCCAGATGTCCCGACGTTTGAAACTACACTTGATGAGCCATACCAAGAAGCTGGCCTACCGTTTGGAAGTTCTCCTGCATGAGTCCAAGTCATCCCCGGTGAAAAGTCCAATGTCACCTCTCTGGAGACTGTTGGTCCTACAATGGATCCTCCCTCATCAATGGTGCAGGCTGAACTGCGTAGGTTGGGGCCAGTTAGACAACCCTCCATAAAAAAAACCAGCCTTCCTGTACTCACCTTGTGGCATTTGTCTCTGATAATTCACCAGGAGAGATTAACAGAAGTCTTGTAGGGAAAATTCATTTCTGCTAATTTGCCCCTATCACATAACAATAGTAACTGAAACAAATCTGGGGTTTTTTTCTTACTTATAATTTTTTTTTATTCTTTCTGTTTTATTATCCTGTTAAGTTTCATAACATGTTCCCCAGAGTAAAAAATAAATATAAAATTTTGACCAAGATTCTGACAGCAAATGACAGTTCTTTAAAAAGAAAAAGGGGTTTTCTTCCCCGAAGAAGGTTTAAAATAAGAGTAAAATCCCTTCCTCCACAGAACAGTGGCTGTAGCTTTAAGGTGGTGGTGAATTCAAACTATTCTTCAGAGTATTGAGTATATGATCCCTGTCTGCCAAATTGTTTCCTTCATGATGCAGAATAACCGATCACCTGGTGTCCTACTTTCCATCTTTATTCTGCTGCTGCTATATACATAAAAGAAGCGAACAACCAAGAGCCACTCACTTTGGGATTCTTCATGAATATTATCCACAATTTTGATTCCAGTGGTTCTGGAAAATTCCATGTATTTTGATATAGATAAATAATTAAAGTCTTGTTTGTTGTTGAGATCTCTCTCTCTCTCTCTCTCCTCTCTCCTCTCTCTCCCTCTCCCTCTCTCTCTGCCTTCCATTTACTCCATTTGGCCAGCTAAATGTTTTGATGTTTGCTGATGTTTATTAAATAAACATCAAGTTATATTCTTGCTAGCTGAACTGAATAGGATATGTACTTGCTCTGATTTCCAATATCAGAAGCGGCTGGGAATCTGCTGGCTTAAATGAAATTGGAAATTATCCACTGTGATTTTTCCACCCAGAGCACATAAAGCAGCATCTCTCTGCAAATCCTTAAACCAAATATATCTTTGTCGAGGCTCATATTGCCCCTGAAGAAAGACAGTCTGATGATCAAGAAAAAGATGCAACAGTTCTAAAGAATGGTAGATAGATGAAATGTGAACCCTCTGTTTTTTCTTTGATTCTGAAGCCTTGAATAAACCCTATGAGTTTTCCTTATGTGCCTTATTTTGTGCCTTATTCCACTCAAAAAGAGTTGGCAGCTGTTGTGAGATATAAGTCCATCTTATCTTTTTCTATGGCACCCATTTCAAATTCAAGCACAATTATTAATCTTAGATCAAAATTACTTATCTCACCAACATATAAACGTTATCTATTTTATTTAGGATGTTTAGAAACAGTTTTTATTCTAGGATTATAAAGCTGCACAAATACTGAGTTTATCTTCAGTTTGTCCACATGAGAACAAACTGTGTGAACTAGATTGGAGGGAGAGACTAACCAGCTCAAAATTACCCAGTGAATGCCATGATCTAATGGGAACTGAATATGAATGTTCCCACGAAGTCAAATCTGACCACATAATATTTGTACTTCATTCCTGATATGGGACATAAGATGCAGGCTTCGTGCAATTCTTACGCCCCCCCCCCCTTTTTAACAATTAATCTTGGGCTGCTGAAGAAACGACATATTTTTAATTTCATTTCCCCAGGGCTAAAAGAGCTGATTATAAAAATCTAGATGTCCTCCAGATGGCAGCAAAGAGTAGATATTTTTTCTGTATGTCCTTGTTAATATCTAGTGGTCTTCTGTAGTTTTGCAATGCAGATCTGGTAGGCTTTCAAGGTTTGAGGATTATGTGCCAGCCCATTACTCCATATTGTGGCCATTTATGAGAATCAGCTTGGTGTAGTGGTTAAGGCATCAGGCTAAATACTGGGAGGCCATGGGTTCTAATCCTGCCTTAGGCATAAAGCCAACTGGATGATCTTGGGCCAGTCACTCTTTTTCAGTCCTAGAAAGTAGGCAAGGGCAAAACCACTTCCGAAAATCCTTGCCAATAAAACCACAGAGAGTTATTCAGGCAGTGTCCAGGAGTTAAAAACTGACTTGAACGCAACCATATTCTGGCTTAGCAATGGATGTTTCACAGCCTTACACAACTTGGAAGTCACACAAGATGAGGACAAAGCAGGAGAAATATGTAGTGCTATTAACATGCAGTGACTATGATTTGAAGATTAGACAGATGGTTGTATGGCAGAACTCATGGGCTGTCACCACCTTCTTCTTCCAAATGTCATAGGTATGCATTTTTCCACCCAAATTCCCAGGCACTAATTGTGGCAGCCTCAAAGCTTCTAAGTAAAACATGGCTTTAAAGGCACAGTTTCTCTGAAGAGATGATTTCAGTGAAATTCCATGGATATCAAAATATGATGACTTGTGGACCTGTACTGCTTAAATGATAACTATATAAAGATTGTTCCCATTTCAGTTATTCTATGCCTAGCACCAGATGTTCTATGCATGCAGCTGGCATAAGTTCAACTCAGCCCAGCGGTCATCTGATATCGCAACACAATCTGTCTACTGTGCTCAGCAGTTCCTAAAATGTACATGGCCTGAAATCAGTGATCAACACTTACATTGTATTTGATTTTCCTGCCTGGAGTTTTAGGATTTTGGAAAACAAATGTCATTCCCATGAATGACAAAAGGAACAGATAAGTTGGCAAAACATTTCAACTGTTAAGTCTCCCATTGTTCCCCTGTATCTAAAGTTTACCTCTCTATCCTGAAATAAGAAATACTGTATTTGCTACAGGAATTATGCCCAAAAGACAAAGTTGGAGAGCAACAATAACAGTAGCAGAGTTGGAAGGGACCTTGGAGGTCATATAATCCGACTCCTTGTTTAATAGGAGACGTAACTATTTCTGATAAATGACTATCCAGTCTCTTCTTAAAAGCTTCCAGTGATGGGGCATCCACAGCTTCCGAAGGCAATTTGTTCCACTAATTAATTGTCCACTAATTAATTGTTAGGAAGTTTCTCCTGAGTTCTAGGTTGCTTCTTTCCTTGGTTAGAATCCATCCATTGTTTCTTGTCCTGCCTACAAGTTCTTTGGTAAATAAGTTGGCCCCCTCTTCCTTGAAGCAGTCTTTCAAGTATTGGAAGACTGCTATCAAGTCACACCTGGTCTTGTTTATTCGCTAGAATAGGTATACCTAATTCCAGCAATTGTTCTTCATATTTTAGCTTCTAGGCCCCTAATCATTTTTGTGGCTCTTCTTTGAACTCTTTCCAAAATCTTGACATCTTTTTTGTATTGGGGTGACCAAAACTGGATGCAGTATTCTAAGTGTACTCTTACCAAGGCTTTGTAGAGTAGTACTAGAATTTCATGTGATCTTGATTCTATCCCTCTGTTAATACAATCTAGGATTGCATTGGCTTTTTTGGCTGCTGTCACACACGGTTAGCTCATGTTTCGATGGTTGTCTACTAGGAGCCCAAGATCCCTCTTGCAGTTACTAGTTTTGAGCCAGGTTTCTCTTAGTCTGTAACTGTACTTTTGATATTTCTTGCCTAAGTGTAAAATCTTGCTTTTAGCGATGTTCATTTTGTTTGGGGCCAGTGAACTAATCTATCAAAATCCATCAGAATCTTGAGCCCCTCTATCTAGTCCAGGGGTGTCAAACTGGCAGCCTGTGGGCCGGATGCATCATGCGCAGGCCACACCCACCTCAGCTCCATAAAGGGAAGAAAAAGTCACTTGATAGCAATGTGACACTATGAGTTTGATACCTATGATCTAGTCTATTGAGATCCATTTGGATCTTGAGCATGATCAGCTGTCATTTTTAATAAAGAACCTTTAATACCTTTATTCTCTAATACTATACCAGATCCATCTTCATCCAACTCCATATAGCCTGGCAGAAATTCTTTAGGCATTCAAGCAAAAATATTTTCCTATCTTCCAATGAAGTCGTTCCCCCCCCAACCCACCCAGAAGAGAGGTATGGAAAATTAGAATACCTGAACCAGTCTCAAAATGCACTTGGGAAGTGGACTTCTGTTGGCCAATAGTTTTACCACTTTGGATCTTGCTGCCTTAATATTAACTGCTCTTGATTTCCTGACAGGCCACTGGACTGATACAAGATTACAGTCAATATTTTATTGCCCAGAACTTTGGCTTCTGAAGCAACCTTGCAGTCCTGTACTAGGATGAGATTTATAGCTGTCACAAAGACCTTTATCTATGTCTGACCTTTCGCAATTGTAGTTGTTGATAATGGAGAGCCCTCCCCCCCTTTGCACAGCCACCTTGAGTTGTGAGAAGGAGAAGCTTACAAGTAATTGTAAACAAATAATTATATCAGCTATCATTTCTGTTTTGACCAAAAAAATCCTCCTATTCTTGTAGCGGAAGATAAATTTAGAGCACAATCAAATCGCTCTAATTAGTAATGAATTTGAAACACACAGGAACTAATGAAGTGTTGGTAGCCACATCCTGTTCTGCCTATAGAATCAAGTGAAATAATTGGAAGTGGATAATTAGCAAACAACGCTCAGAAATAAAATGGGAACTTGTCTCTATAATTCATCACAACTCTTTGAGCTATGGCAGGAAATATAAAGGAATTAAAAATATCTCTGGTACGCCTCATTGTTCCTGTTAAAAAATGGAACCATAAAAATTAGCACTGATCAACTTTTTTTTACTTTAGCCTTTACTGGTGGGGTAGTAATTATGCTGGCTTCTTAAATGGCTGTATACTTAAAAGCAGATATACCTGTCTAAAGTTTGGGAGGAAGAATTTTATCATTACAGCCATTGACAACTCACTTAGAAATCCTGTAGAAAAAAAATATAGAAATGTACAATTCTCTTTGTTGCTCACATCCTTTCCCCATGATTTTTAACAGCCATTTCTAAAGTCCACCAGAACCTTTTGCTTTCCAGAGAAATAAAATAAATATGGATGTTACTTATTCATTTTGTTTTCTACATCAAAACCTGTGTTTATAGTTTCCAGTTCCTGATCATTTGGATTCTTCTTCCTAAGCCTATCTTTCTCTTGGCCACTTTACTGGCTGAAATCCAGTAAAAGGGAAAAAATATTGCCTACTTTTAAATTGTGGGAATTTTGTCAAAAATATTCCAAAGGAGGAAATTTCTTGTGCATGCAGTATATGAATCTGAATATTTTATTTTAGTATGTTACTATCTTTCTGGATTGTGTTAAGAAAAAACTAAGAATGGTTAAATGTTCTTAGTTAAGAGAACAAGAAATCAACTTACCAATCTAGGATAAAAATAGGCACATCTTTGAAAATAGATTGACCACTTTTGGCAATGTTTTGTCCAGATGCTTCTAACAACTCCTTTGGTTGGTTCAAGTGCATGAATTGAAGAAGATGCATAAACAGCCTGATCGTTACCAAAAAACATCTTTTCTAAGTCAAATTCTTCTCAATATAAACATGTCACTGGGGGTTAGTCAGTAGGCTGGTCAGTGCAACTCCCCATTATCAAATTAAGAGCTTATCTCTATGGCAGTACACAAAATTCACTTTCAGCATTTCCAGCAAATGCCACTGTATTCTTACTGTGATTTGTTCCACTACTGGCAAATGTCTGAATGGTATCTATAAAGATGTCGTATCCAGAAACCGATTCATACTGTCAGCAATAGAAGTGAAAACTTCTAGGCACTATTGTTTATCATACTGTACCATATCACTCAGTACATTTTAAGAAGGCCATAGGGACTAAGAATCCAGTTGTACAGTCTCTTCTTGAAGGCTTCTCTGTCAAACTGACCTTTTAGAATAGACCTTTAAACTTCACAGCTCCCCTTTTCTAGTGGTAAAATGACTTATATGAATACACAGAAAGCATGGTGAAAGGTGTACTGTGGAGAGAATAAGCCTGACACAGAATTTTGTTTGCAGGAACCAGTGGCTTTCTTATACAATTCAGAAAAATTCCTCTGCCTCCTTTATATTCCCCCTTCCTCTACTATAGAACCACTGCATCAATTCAAATAGAAAAGTAAAGGATTCCTCAGCTTTGGATTGGACATTTCACCTGCTATTCTCCACTTGCTGCTGACGCAAGCATCTCTCAGACTAAAATTACTGTACTGAGTGCAAGAAAACTCACCTATTTTGAATGACTTCAAGCAAGTTCAAGCACGCTCTTCAACTATTTACATTCCAGGTTCCCAATATGCAGTTTTTGTGACTTTATTATACCAACCTCAAGAATACCTATTTAGAAACAAGTCAAAAAACTTCTACAATTTATGACCCAGGGATCTTGTTTTAACCATGATAGCCCTCCCCAAAACCTGATATGTTTGGAGGTACAGGTAGTCCTTGAGGTCAAAATTTCTGTTCTGAAGCAAGACAGATGTTAAGTAAATTTTGCCCCATTTTAATGACCTTTCTTGCCTCAGTTGTTAAGTGAATCACTGCAGTTGTTAAGCGAGTAACATGGTTGTTTAGTGGCTTCCCATTGACTGCATTTTTGCTTATCAAAAGGTCACAAAAGATGATCACATGACCCTGAGACATTGCAATCATTATAAATACAGGCCAGTTGCCAAGCTTTCAAATTTTGATCACATGGCTATGCAGATACTTACAATGGTGGTGTGAAAAACAGTCATAAATCACATTTTTTCAGTGCCATTGTAACTTTGAATGGTCACTAAATAAAAAACTACCTGTATACAAGTTTATGCAGGGTGGTAATAATCCAAATCCACCAGGAGCTATTTCTTTTAGAAGGTTGCCTTTTTTACTTTTAACTAGAGCAGAGGTGGGGAACAATGGCCCTTTTATGACTTGTGGACTTCAACTCCCAGAATTTCTGAGCCAAGCTGAAGTCCACAAGTCATAAAGGGCTCATCGATCCCCACCTCTGAAATAGAGGTTTAGATGCAGACGGTATTTAGAAATAGCAAAATGGGTCTTTTTTTTCTGGAGGGAAGAGCTGTGAATCCAACACAAGTCACACTTTCCAAACTATTTGAGCCCTTGGTGGAAGGTTCTGGGCAAAGAATGAAAGCTAGGCCAGAGGGATTTCTAACAGCTGTTTATTCAATACTGCCATGAGGCAACTGTAACTCCCTGGCTGATAGAGCTCCTTTTATAGGAGCTCAGCCAACTGATCAGCCTAACAACCAATCAGGAGAAAGTATTTTCCCGCTCCAACAGAGGACCAGACTGAGAACTTCAACTGACAACTCTGTATACTATATACAATACACAACAGGTTCTATCCCAGTGCCAGTGTTGAAGTAAGATTCACTTGCCCCTGAAAAATGCCTTTAAATGAAATAAAAGGAAGTCTTTACCTCAGCATTATGGCCAATCTGACTATACTTAGCGCATTTCTTGAAATATGATTTCTAGAAGTATAGTTTGATTCTCATGAACCATCTCCTTAAAAAGTGCTTCCTTGGCAAATACATTTTATGGTGTCTCCTACATCTGGTGCATGCCAAAAATATATTAGAAGTCACCTAATTATCTTAGCTAGGGTGAAATTAAATCAGTTTTTCACCCCACAATGAAACATTTCCCACCTAGGAATACTAAGTAATTTTGTAGTGTTTTCATAATAAAAATTGGCAGCACAATTTCTGCTACTAATTGTATTTTAGTTGCTGTAAAACTTTAATTCCCCTTCATTTTAAAAATCATATAGGTGATGGACTTTTGGCAAGCGCCATAGAGTGTTCACAAGAAAAACCATGGCTGGATTCTGGAACTGGACTGGTAAAATCCCTCTTGAAAGATTTTTGAGATAACTCACATGATTCCTGAAAGCCACTCCTCATGAGTAGATTGAAGGAACTGTCCTTTTTGCAGTTAGCTTAAGGATTGAATAGTTTGAAATCAAGGGATATGATCAAGTTCACACTTGTGACAGCCTTTTAAGGACATAAAACTTGATAGACCCTCATTTGCTAATCATTTTTTAGACTTTTTAAAAACTACTGGAAATGTTAGGGTTCTTCAGACTGGCAAGGTGTTACTGTATTCATCTTGTTAAGAAAGAAGGGAGCAAAATCTTCAATGGAGATTTTTGAATTTTAGTCTTCAAGATGACTTGATATGATAAATTCTATATCAATGGAGCTATAGAAGAAAAATAAACCTATTAAAGTTTTGAAAGATTTTTAGGTTAAAAAAATGAAATGCAAACAAAATTTGAAATGGTATTGATGGGAACAAAAATTAAGGTTGCTAAAAGAGAATACTGTACAGAAAGAATACAAGATTGGCTTATTCAATTAAGATTAACAGAAAATTAGTTACAACTGGTTTCCCTTACTGGACCTTTGCTGATAATGAATGAATTGCAAGTCTTTTGGCTTTTATATTTCAGTTAGGAGATGAAGTATGGGGTGGAAAAAGCGTATTTTGTATTAAGAGATAGTGGTAAGACATTAAAGTTGTTTTTCCTTGCTGAGATGAAGGGTGAAGTTACTTCTTTAATTTTTTCTTGTTCTTATTTCTGTTCTGTTTTTTTCCTTTGTTGTATTTTTCTTTTTGTATTTGTACATTTGTTGCAGTTTGATCTAGGTTTTTATTCTTTCTGTTTTAATAAAAATTACTTTAAAATTATGTGCATAAGCAACATACTAGAGCTTGTTGACAAGCTCTTATTAGTTATTGATTATTAGAAACAAATAGATAATACTATTAATGTCATTAATAATTAAACTAATGTAATTTAATAATATTAATAATAACAAAGAGGGAACAGGTAGGAAGAAAAATGGAAAGAAAGTAAGAATCTAGAATTTGGTTCCCATCACTTTTAACCTCACCAAATTCTTAAAAATGACATTTTAATTACAACCAGTGGAGGCAGTACTTTAAAACTTTATTAAAAACAATTATGTGTTAGTCAAAATAAGTGACTTTACAGACACTGATTATATATACATTTTGAGGTGTATAAACTGAAAGAAAAATGCATTGCACAAAATAGGGTTGTTGTTTTTGCTAGAGATTATATGTAAGCTGTTTCTAGATGAGTGATCTTAGCATTAATAAATCAATGCTCCAGCACTATAAACTGCAAGTACAATTATTACTGACTTTCCACATATAATATTCCCCCCCTCTTGCATAGTTTTCCTGCTGTGTCTTGTCCACCCCAGTGTGGCCATTTAAGAAAAATATTCCAGGCAATCTTTCACAGAAAAAAACCAAAACCAATTCCAGGTGCTTATTCATTTAAGAACATTTGTCATTTGCACTCCAAATCTATATTTATGTCCTGTATATATTATATAATTTACCACCTATTGTGAATTATAGCTGCAGGGTTTAGGTGGAGGAAAAGTTGCTAAATTGATGATATTGACCATTTTTAAAAAGAGCAATATAATGATATTGTCTCACAGAACTCATTTATTTTGGCAATAATTTTACAGATAAAATGGGCATAGTTTTATGGTCATAATGTTATGGTATGCATATATATATAGGTATATATATATATATATATATATATATATATATATATATATGTGTGTGTGTATGTATGTGTGTGTGTGTGTGTGTGTGTATACCCGCGAGAACCTCAGAAAACCTATATGTGTGTGTGTACATATACACACATATATACATACACACACATACATAAACACATACACAGATACATATATACATACATACACACACACACACATGTAATGTAATAATATACCATATTTTTTGGAGTATAAGACACACTTCCCTCCCCCAAATTGGGTGGAATTGTCTGTGCGTCTTATATTGGAAATGTTGCTGAAGTCCTGCCCACCCAACGGCTCCCACCCTTCAGCCTCTGCCTCCCAGCAATTTGCCTCTTTGCAGCAAAAAGCAAACAGCCTGGTCAGCTTCAGCACAGTCTGATTTAGCATGATCAGCTGATTGGCAGTTAGATTGGCCTCCTAGGATGCACGGAGGCTGAAAACAGGGCATGCGGAGGTGGAGATGGGTGGTGGCGATCCCTGCAGACTGGAATAACTTATCGTCGGTATTCCGGGAGGCAGATCCAACCGACAATCAGCTGCTTGTGCTAATTCAGGCTGTGCTGAAGCTGACCAGGCTGTTTGCTGAAAGGAGGCAAATTGCTGGGAGGCAGAGGCAGATATTTTTTTTCTTGTTTTCCTCTCCAAAAGCTAGGTGCGTCGTATAGTTCAGAGCATCTTATAGTCTGAAAAATACGGTAGTAAAGCATTTTGTAGTGTAGTATAGTGTACTATATAACAGTAATGTAATAAGTATAATATCATTAATATAATGTAATGTAAAATAATGTAATGTAATGTAATAATAATATCATATCATATCATATCATATCATATCATATCAAAGAGTTAAATGCTTCAACATATACGTATCAAAGACTGTTAGAACATTTTATTGGGATTGTATTGGGAGCAAAGCTGAAGTCCAAATCTAAAGAATCAAGGCACTTTGGGATATATTTTTATTCACTGGAGGCCAGGCAAATGTTTTTAGCTCATCTTTCCCCTCGTCCAAAATATTCATTAACTGCTGGTTGCGATTTCATGCCATGGAGCCCTCCTGCACTGCAAATGCTGAGGCTACTGCTGGTAGCAAGAGGGGAAAACTGACAAACCAAACCAACACCTAGCAGGGTTTGACCTCTCCTTGACAATAGGGAGTGAAATTCTGATTGCGTCCTTCAGTCCCCTCTTCCCTGATGACCAACCTATCAGGCCCAAACTCGCTAACCCACCTTGTGCGTTTTGTGAGGCTTTAATCAGGATAACATCCCTTTCTAGCCAAAGGTGGTAAATCAGCAAATTGCTACTGGATCAGGAAGGCAACTACTCCTCAGCTGCCCCTCGTGTGGGTTTGTTACCTCTCCTATGGCAGCAGAAATACAGTCCGGAGGCCCAGAAATGTCACAACATTTGTCTCCTTCAGAACAACCCTGGCTCTCCCTTCCCTCTATCAGTCCTTTCTTTCCTGCCTTTTTCCTCAGAGCTGCTGAGTACTATGGTTCTGCTCCCCTGCACTTTGTTTCTACTGTCTCTGTTAGGAGATTACATCTCCCAGAAGTCCATTGTAACTCCTCCTCCTCCTCCAAATTCCAGCCACAAGGCTACAGGAGAATACTACACTGTCCTCAGCTGAGAGTAGCTCTTACATGCAAAAGCATACTTGGTTACCCCAACTGAAGTTTTTGGGGTACATCGTGAAATATAATGATGGTGTGTTTTGGGGACCAATGAGGAAACTGAAAGGAGGCAGGGAAAATGAGTCTTATTCAAACAGGACTTATAAAGATTGTTCTGAGTTTTGGGACTGGTGGCAGAGCAACCAGAATTAGTTGTGAGAGCCCAGAGATGAAGAACAATGACCACATAAGCAGGTTATAATGAATTTTCTTAGAATCAGAGTTGAGATTATGACATGATTTGGGAGATTTTAGTGTTATGAAATTAGTGTTTAGTGAAGGAATGGAAGGAATGAAGATAGGGCCCTGGGTAGAATATCACCCCTTCTCCTTATATAAAAGTCCAGATTGTTTCACTTCTATCTAGATTGGGTTTCCTAACAGTGATGGGATTCAACTTGTTTTACTACCAGTTCTGTCGGCGTGGCTTGGTGGACTTAGCAGGAGAAAGATACTGTAAAATCCCCAGTCAGAGGTAGTATTTGCCAATTCTCCAAACTACTCAAAATTTCCGCTATCGGTTCTCCAGAACTGGTCAGAACCTGCTGAATACACACCTCTGTTTCCCAACCTGGGCAACTTTAAGATGTGAGGACTTAAATTCCCAGAATACCCAGCCAATTCTTGCTGGCTAGGGAATTCTGAGGGTTGAAGTCCTCGTGTCTTTAATGGCTAAAAATCCTTTCATTCTACAGCATTCAGTCAGAACTGAGGATGCTTCTTGGTTGGGTAACCTTGGTCTAGACCACTGACTCCATGGTGATCTATTGCAGGTGGCTTTGTAAGCTCAGGTAAGATAGTCTGTTTAGAGTGCTTTTAGAAAAATATCCAGGAAGCAGGTTGCTTGGCAAAGATGAAAAGGATCTTGACTACATCTTATAAACAGATTTTTGGGGTGCATAGCCTGCAAGATATCCGGCATTTTTCTGAACAATGCTAGGTTTTCAGCAGTAGGGAAGCAAAACAAAACAAGCCTAGGAAGATGTGGAGTAAGACACATAGATACAGATTAACGGAGTTGGAAGGGACCTTGTAGGTCAGGGATGTTGGCCACGCCCACCCGGCCCCCTGAGGTCAACCATAGCCCTGATGCAGCCCTCAATGAAATTAAGTTTGACACCCCTGGTTTATATAAATGAACAAGACACTTCACCCAAACACCCCATTGAAGTTTTTACCTAGTTTGGTAACGAAATGTCCAGGAGCTAAACAGCTGGCTCAGAGAACAAACCCTGCCAAAATCACCATTTTTCTGACCTCTGGACTATGCATATTCCTGGTTGGTAGTGTTAAAATATGATTGCTATTTGGAAAAAGTTTAAAATTGTTTTAAAAGAAGCAGGAAGATTTAAACTGCTCACACAAACACACACACACACACAGTTTTTCTCCCCCCCCCCGAACTTCAAGTCAAATTCAGGGCAGGTATATATCTTATAAAGTTAAGGAAAAAGCAACTGATGTGCACAAGACTGAGAATTTGTTTCAGTATCAGAATTAAACTCTGTAATCTTTTCCCCCCCAACAAACCCAACTGATCTTTTCTCATTTTAGCAATGTAATTATTGCTTTTACTTTTGTTAAACAACCTGAAGGCAATAAATCCTTGGTGTTTTATAGTAATTTACTCAAACATCTAGCAGGAGGTCCTATCTGATTCTGCTTTCTCCTAATCCCTAGGATAAGAAGTACAGATCTGAGAGAAATAGAATCCTGTACAGAAGCTAGAATTCACTTTCTCAGTCTCATTTCCTTGTCACTGGGTATAATCAGCAAAAGGCAGTAAGGAGGTTGCCAACTAACTGAAAACAGCATGACCCAGATGTGAGGATGCAAGCAAGATATTTCCTAAGGTTCAGAAGACCCTACAGAAATGGTAGAAATTGATGGTTTATTTCACGGGGCTGTTGGCTAGAAATTAATTAAAATGCAAGCAACAAAGAAAGAAATAGCTAATGGCCCAACAGCAGGAAAGTTTTTACATTGTATGCAGGGGTGGGATTCAATTTTTTTTAACAACTGGTTCTGTGGGTGTGGCTTAGTTGGTGGTCATGTGACTGGGTGGATGTGACTTGGTGGTCATGTTATTGGCTGGGCATGGCCAACTCAATATCACTCACATCGAGGCACCATCTCCTCACCTGGCCTCTCATGACTGTGGGGATGCTGCAATAGTCGTAAGTGTGAAAAATGGTCATAAATCACTTTTTTCAGGGCCATTGTAACTTTGAATGGTCACTCCACACAAGCAAAGTACCAGCAAAGGAGAGAAAAAAAAACTCCACAGAAGTTCCAAAGACAGGAAGTTTAGTCCCACCAAGAATGTAATAAGGGTTAATAGAGAGGCAGTTTATGTAAGCAACACCAGAATATTTCCTTCCTGTCTTCCTTACAGGATTAGGCCAGTAATTTCTTCTAACAACCAGTTCTCTGAACTGCTTAGAATGTTAACTACTGGTTCTAGATAATAGGTGCGAACTGGTAGAATCCCACCCCTGTGCGTATGTACAAATTGTTATTTCAAAAATACCAGATGGTGGTTCTAATGGGAGTCATCTTCCCCTAATTCTTCTTTCTGTGCATAGTTTTCCTGTAATGGTGGTATGAAGTGAGGACTTAAACCTTCTCTTCTGGAATGCTTTGGCGTCTGCAACTACACTAGTTGTACATACATGATGAATGGTGTCTCTGTGAGGCAGGGTAACAAAAGTCAAGATTATGGTTGCAGCAGAGTGATTAGAGCTGTGCTTGAAGAAAATTCTGGTTCGTTCCAGGCCATGTTCAAAGAACATAGGGCAACTGCTTCAAGCAGAGGTAGAGTTTAATTGACAGCAAAACTGATAGTTTAGCAACAACTGATAGTTCAGCCACAAGTTAAAAAGACAAGATTGGTCATACTTATAGGAAGGGCCATTTTGTTTTGTTTTTTAGGAAGCATGCAAACATGGTATGTTCAAGGGATGAGCAAGGTCCGGTAGGGAGGAAATACAGTTTTATCACCTTGCAGGGTAAGATAATCTAAGCCCCTTGTGTGTCTGGGTGATGGGGAAATCTTATTGTGTAAAGTAAAGGATTTCCATATCAGACGGGATTTTGAGTTGCCGGTATTTTCCAATTTCCAACATTTAGTCAATTTCAGTCTAGGTATCAAAATAGGGGAAAAGACTTAAGCAACCTTTTGTTGTATTGTTTGGAGTTCAAGGACATGTCAGGGATGGCCAGGCTTAGTGGGGGAAAGTGGGTGGCGTGAAGTTTTCCTCCTCACAGCCCTATCCCTTTTGTACATGCATTGACATTACTCACATGTACAAGAAGCAAGGCTTTTATTGTGCTGGTTTAACTTCTATTCTTACTTCTTTAACTCACCCACATAGATATAATTCCATATGACTTCCCCTGGCAATCAAGCAAGATAGGTTCTTAGGAGTTAGACATTAGAGAGAAGATTTGCCTTTTCTTTCTCCCTGGTACCTTCTAAACTAGCTTGGGACCTTCCGTTAAAAGAGAAGGCTGTATTCCAACAACACTGTAAAAGAAAGTTTCACTGGTCATCTAATTCATTGCTACAGGAGCCTGTGCTGCCTATATATACTTCCATGGTGGGATGATTGATCACACTATTAGACTGATATACAGATCCTTAACACTTGTTACTAAGAATTAAGCTCCCAGGGACCTTTGGAGTGAACCTGACATCATTGTAAAAAAGGATGCCTGGCATTTAAAGGACAGCTTCCTAATCACAAGATAATAATCATGAAGTTGTTGTAAGGTAACATATTTCAGTAAGGAAAACAACACTCTTCGTAGAAACTGGCCGCAGAAGATCATCTGTTATAATTTAGCTTTTCTATTCAATTTTTAATTAGCTTCTCTCTTTAATTTTACTAATTTCAATTGTTTTCTACTGCCTTTTAAAAAAACTTTTCATTATATTGTAAGCTGCCCAGAGCCATGATATCAGTAAGATGGGCTGCATAGAAATTTAATAAATAAATAAGTAATTTATACTAATACCTTATTTTATTTAATTTGTGAACGTTGAAAGGGATTTGTGGATTTTAGAATCTGTTGTTCTTTGTGAAGAGGCTTCTTCTCTTCCTGTCAAAAGGAAATCTTTCTTTGAACTCAAGACACATCTGCAGAGATGACCGTTTCATTTTTCAAGTTCACAATCCCTTACATTTTAGGGGAGTTTCAACATTTGGAGTCACTCAGTCTGGGATCACCCTCTTTTGTTCACTATAATTTTTTGTGTTTGTGGGAACGCCAGTCATGTAATCATGCAATTCTAAATTGCATTAACAGAGGGTTACAATCAAGATCAAGGGAGGTGCTAATACCACTCTATAAAGCCTTAGTAAGACCACACCTAGAGTACTGCATCCAGTTTTAGTCACCACACTATAAAAAAGATGTTGAAACTCTAGAAAGACTACAGAGAAGAACAACCAAGATGATTAGGGGACTGGAGGCTAAAACATACGATGAACGGTTACAGTATGGGTGTCAAACTCAATTTCATTGTGGGCTGCATCAGAGCTGTAGTTGACCTCAGGGGACTGGGGTGGGTGTGGCCAACTGGTGGGTGTGGCTGACTGGATGGGTGTGGCTGACTGGGTGGGTGTGGCTAGCTTGATGCCAGTCCCCAAACTGCTGGCATGTTTTCTCTTTGCACTGGGTAGAGCAGGCCAAAGCCATGCTGGCTCAATCTTTCCTTTTTGCATTGGGTAGACCAGGATGGCCCTGTGGGCCTGATCCAACCACCTCATGGATTGGATCTGGCCCATGGGCCTTGAGTTTGATACCCCTGCTATAAATGAACTTCGTGAAAGCAATATAAAAGACACTTCACACAAATACCCTGCTGAAGATGTTACCTAGTTTGATAATGAAATGTCTGGGAGCTAAACAGCAAGCTTGGAGGACAAACCTTTGCCAAAGCCTCAAACCCGAGCTATAAATATTCTCAACCATTTCTTAATGGTGATTTGTTGGCCAATAGGACACAGTCCAGTAAAAGATATAAGGTAGTAACAAATATGATGGAAGCGTTACATAAGGTCCAGGTCTTAGCTTCTTGTTGAGTCTGAAGATTCATCAAACTCACTCATTAAAACCTTCTCTCTATTAGAGCTAATGTCATCCCCTGTCAGCAGCATAATGCTGCCACTTGGCAGTCATGTTTTCAAGAGCTCAAGGTCTTTACCAGAATATTTTAAACCCATCCTATTGAACCGACGTGTGAAAAGGGGGAAGATTTTATTTATCTTATTTTTTACAGATGCATTACACTGATGAACTGTAAAGCTAAATTAGGATTGGGCATTCCAACCACAGAAGGAAAAAATATTCTTTTCAGAAAGAGGTAAATAAATTGATTCAGCGTTCAACTATTGTTGCTATTTCAATACATCTCTCCTCCAGCATAGACTGCCCAGAGATAGCCACTGTTAATCATGTTGCTTTTGCAGTGAAGTAAACAAGGAAGCATTTGTGTCCTCCCTGGGACTGCTAAAACTGTGCCCTGTTGCCCTCCTGTATGCTCAGGTTAATGTAGGAGTGGGTGGTAGGAGAGGAAGAGGTTAACTCGGTGATAAATTTTCATCCATTTATGCCTCTGCTTAGCATAGCATTCCCACTCCTGGGGTACTTAGGTGAATATAAATTGCATTGGAGGGTCAGGCCACAATATTCCTTACTTTGAGCAGAGCCTGATCTGTGCAGAATTGCAATAAATCGTCTAGCACAAAGCATGCCTCTTCCTACCTCTCCAATTCAGCACATTATACACAATAGCTGTTTGGATCCTATCACCCAGAGCTTGCTTGCTTGCCTTTCTTCTCTATCTGTCTATCTAATTTGTATGCAACCACAATCACAAGACTCTCAGTGGCTCGTAGGACAAGAAGCACAGCATGAAACTAATACAAATGTGGCTTCAGACCTCAAAAATCCTCCCGTAAAAGCTTCGCCTTTAGCTTTTTGACTTGCCTCCAGAAATTGTGAGTGCTCCAACACTGGAAGTTTTTAAGAAGAAATTGGATAACCATTTGTCTGAAATAGTATAGGGCTTCCTGGCTGAGCAGGGGGTTGAACTAGAAGACCTTGACGGTTCCTTCCAACTCTATTATTCTGTTCTGTTCTGTTCTGTTCTGTTCTGCTCTGCTCTGCTCTGCTCTGCTCTACTCTGCTTTGTTCTGTTCTGTTCTGTTCTGTTCTGTTCTGTTCTGTTCTACTCTACTCTACTCTACTCTACTCTACTTATTCCTTTTTCTTGAAATGGACGATGTTTAAGACAAAGGAATCTCCAACAATTCCACAAAGTTGGTCCTTATCAGCTCTTTCTCTTCCTCCTTTGTATGGGCCTTGGTAAAACAAGGTGATGAGTTATTACCATTTGTAATTAAGCAGAGTTTCTGATCACTGGATTTAATTTCTTATCCCAGCCATTCTGTGACCACCTTTGATATAATAGTGATATCCTGGGATGAAATGTCTTTTTTTTTAATGTTGGGATTACTTTTTTGATTAGTTAAGTTTCAAAACTCCCACCCAACTTGCCTGCAACATTGTATGTATTATGACCAGTGGTGGGATTCAATTTTTTTTACACCAGTTCTGTGGGCGTGGCTTGGTGGGCGTGGCAGGGGAAGGATAAAAAAATCTCAAGTCATTTGCCAGTTCTCTGAACTACTCAAAATTTCCACTACTGGTTCTCCAGAACTAGTCAGAACCTGCTGAATACCATCTCTGATTGTGACATCACAACACAATATACCCCCTCACCCCATTTTGGCATTCTTATGGGTAGCTATAGACATATGTGTATATATAATATTGGATATAAACCATTTATCAATATATTTCTATTTGTATTCTTGAGAAATTTTAGGAAATAAACATTTGAGCTATCCTAAAAATGATATTAAATAAAAACGAGTTGTGTAAAATAAGCACCAAACTACTTTAGCAACAAGGACATTGGGGGCCTAAAAGTTTAACAGTCCCCATAATGAGCAAGAATATCAAAACTTTAAAAACAAAATACAAATGAAAACCCTCAGTAATTAAAAATAGCTAATAAAAATGAGAAAACTGGTGATTATAATTACAATAGTTGACCATGCATTAATTATAAGAGTTTTATTCCTTATGATTGATTTAAGTCCTATTGAATTATTAATCAAATCTCTTAAATTCAGCAAGACTTTTTGCGCCGATTTTTGTCATTGAAAAAAACAGAGCAAGATTCAGAGAGCACAAAGGCAACCAGAATAAGACATAATTGTTATAATGATGCTTATTATATTGTTGAGGTCCTGTAGATAGCCTCTCTTTTATTGCCCTGCCAACTTCCTTTGTGTTCTCTATTTCCCAATTGCTTTCCTTTTTTTACTGAAATGTCTCGAGATATCTGTCAATAAAACTGATGATGTGTTTGCTCAAAATAAACTATTAAAAGGACATACATGAATGTTTCTGAATAGACCCAAAATTATTTTCTGCAAACAGGTTATGCATATGGAAGTTTCCCATTTTCATGCCTCTTCCTTTTTGCTGCACACAAAAGTGTACTGAATATTATATAAATTGGTTTGTTTATTTGTTTGTTTTTTGCATATAATTTTTCCATCTCCCAAATTTCTTAGGTAATACTACAGAAAAATAAGGAAATATTGTCACACAAAAAAGTTTCTATTTACATGTTGAAATGAAAGCTCCCTTATTGATTATGTGTCATCAGGTCAATGTTAACTCTCAGTAATCATATAGATATTGTCTAGGAAGACCTACACCTAATTTGGCCCTGAAGTCTTCTATAACCATTTCTAATGTAATTGATTCCATTCAACCTGCTGGTGATCATCCTTTTCTCTTCTTTCCTTCTACATTCCCCCCAGCATTGTAATTTTCTCAAGATAGCTAAATATTTGAATCTGGTAATTTGTACATCTGGCGTTATATTGTCCATCACTTTATCTGTTCTTGGTAATGTACTGGAGTGGGTTTCCATTGCCTTCTCCCATATATTATGCAATGATATTTTTGCTATTATGAGCCATAGTGGCACAGTGGTTACAATGTAGTACTGCAGGTTACTTCAGCTGACTGTCGGCTGCCTGAAATTTGGCAGTTTGAATCCCACCAGGCTCAAGGTTGACTCAGCCTTCATCCTTCTAAGGTGGGTAAAATGAGGACCCAAATTGTGGGGGCAATATGCTGACTCTGCAAAGTGCTTAGAAAGGACTATAAAGCACTATGAACAGGGGTGGGTTGCTAGTGGTTCACAGTGGTTCAGGAGAACCCCTAGCTAAGATTCTGTGCAGTTCTGAGAACCCCCAAATCCCACTTCTGTCTGGCCCCACCCACCCCACTCCGCCCTTCCCAGGAGTCCCCATGCGGCCTGTTTTGGATGCAGATAAGTGCAAGGCATGCGCAGAGGGCTGTGGAGGCGTCCTGGAAGTTTGGGAAGGCCGGGAAACGGGCCTCCTGGAAGTTCAAGAAGGCCAGAAATTGGCTTGTTTCTGGCTTCCAGAGTGCAGGGAGGCTGTTTTTGCCCTGAGAGAGGCTCAAGGAAAGCCTCTGGAACCCTGGGAGGGCAAAAGCGCCCCCCCCATTGGTTCAGGAGGCCGACTAGGCCACACCCACCATTGCCATGCCCACCCAGCAACTGGGCAGAGAACCTGTTGCTAAAATTTTTGAAGGCCACCCCTGACTGTGAAGCAGTATATAAGTAAGTGCTATTGCTATTGCTATTACTCAAGTGATAATCTGCCTTCAGCAACTTCCTGCCTCACTGCTGCTGTAGCTGGGCAGAAGGGAGGATGTTCATATCTTGCTGGAAGTTTAATATTCTTGGCATATATTCCTGGTTTTCTTTTGCTTAGAGTTTACAGTGTAGTAGCATAACAAACATATGAGGGAGCTCATATGATTTACCACCATCTTATCAATTACTTAGGAGGCCAAAGGCTTGGCAGCACAAGGAAACAATCTCCAACAATTTAATAACCAGCTGTCAACACCCCAATCAACATCTAAAAGCCATATACAACAGGCACTGTATAAATAACACACGTAGAATATCCCAAAGCTCACACTCTGCTAGAGACAATTGGCTCCATCACGAGTCCCAAAGCTCGGAAGACTAAACCTCTAGTCCCAGTGACCGACCCAGATTGAATCCTGCAATATTAACGTGGGACTCATATATTTGCCTTCATACCCTTATAGCATTTCTAAAAATATATTTGCCTGAAAGGCACAGATGATTATACTGTTTACTTTGGTAAGATACGTTATAATCCAATATACTGTAAAAGTGATTATTTTATTAATCATTTGGAAAACTCATATATTTGGAAATTTAAGGTACATTGATAAAATAAGCTCTTTTTAAAAATAATTTATCTATGTTTAGTAGGTGTCAATCAGGAGTCTATAGAAATTGTAGCGTCTTTTTCTTTCGCTTAAATTTTAAACCAAAATTTTACTGGCATAGCCATTTACATGTCTCTTCCAGAAATGATGAATCTCTTCAGTTTATTTTCTCCCAATTTCAAGTTTCTTTTTTCTGAAATAACTTTTTTTTCCTGTGTTTTGGGGGGAAATGCTATTTTTTTTGGTAAGCTTTTCCATTTTTTAATGAAACTTTTATCCACTCTTACATGGGGTGAAGTTAATAACAGGATATTATATATGGCTTCTTGTACTGCAGACAGATATATGACATCCAAATATTTTTCATATGACAGTTAGTGGGTACTGAATATATTTCTGTAGGGAATTGACCATCTCATTGGAGCATGCCAATGCTGTTTTTCTTCCCTTCTAATGAGCTGGAATGATTCCCATGGTACAACTGGTGATAAAGTGCCTGTGTGAGGAAAAACATGCCAGCCAGAGGAGAAACAGATTTTGATATACGCTGTTACTACAGAACCAGTCCATTTTCATGAAATAAAATGTTATCAAATGACAGAGGCAAATGAAGCATCAGTGCTCTGTTAATGAAGAACAACTGACTGTCTGTGACTTCATGGTTAACTTTGCATGCAGTGAAGCTTAGCCTGTTGCCTCATTTACAGATTCCCTATTTTGCTACCTTGAAAAGTGAAATTTAAGCAATTCAACAGAGCAAAGCCCGGTCACTTGATAGTGAGGTAGGAGGCATGTTAATTTAAAAAATAAATCAATACATTAGGATAAATCAATTGATAAATGAACAAGGACATGTATGCTATGGAAATGCGGAGAAGAAAAAAATTATTCAAGATTATTATGAAAAACTGTACCATCAAGAGAATGTTTAGGAAGAAAGAATTCAACAATACTTACAGGAAGCAAATTTGCCTCAGATACCCCAAAATATTGAAATAATGTTAGAAAGTAACATAACAATGATGGAATTAACAGAAGCTTTAAAAAAGAAAAACGTTGGGAAAGTACCAGGTCAGGACGGTTTGCCAGTGGAATTTTATAAGACACCCCAGGAAACATTGAATCTACACTTATTAGAAGTGATGAATGAAGTTACGACAAAGAAGAGAATACCCAAAACATGGTCAGAAGCATATATCACACTTGTACCGAAGGAGGACACAGACCCACATCAAGTTAAAAACTACAGACCAATATCGCTATTAAATTCAGATTATAAAATTTTTGCTTCAATTATGGGAGAAAGACTGAAAAGATACTTAAACAATTTTATTCACTTTGATCAAAATAGATTTCTGCTGAAGAGACAGATTAAAGAAAATATGAGAATAATTTTAGATACACTGGAATACTATGAGGCACATCCTGAAAAACAAATGGCTCTGATGTTTTTAGATGCACAAAAAGCTCTTGATAATGTGAATTGGTGTTTTATGCTGTTACAATTGGACCAAATGGGCTTTGGTAAAAAATTTACTCAAGTCATAGAAACGATATATCATAAACAAACTGCAAAGGTTATGAGAAATGGAGAGTTAACAGCCGTTATAGATATAAGAAAAAGGACTAGACAAGGCTGTCCACTGTCGCCTGTGTTGTTTGTGTTAACACTGGAAGTGCTGAATAGGAACATCAGAGAAGAAAAACAAATAAAAGGAATGAAAATTAAAAAAGAAGAATATAAATTACAAGCTTTTGCAGATGACCTGGTATTTATATTAGAGGATCCACTGGAGTCAGCACCTAAACTGATAGAAAAGATAGAAGAGTATGGGAAAGTAACAGGTTTGAAAATAAATAAAGATAAAACAAAGATTTTAGCAAAGAACATGTTAGTAAGATGAAAGAAAGAATTGGAGGAAGTTTTGGGGATCCAGGTCACAAATAAGGTTAAGTATTTAGGGATACACATAACACCAAAATGAAGCACACTTAAGGAGGATAATTATCTTAAACCTAAACAACAGATTGCGACAGACTTGATAAAATGGGAAAATTTACAATTATCACTGATTGGGAGAATATCTACAGTTAAGATGAATGTATTGCCTAGAATCTTATACTTATTCCAGACAGTTCTAATCAGATTAGGGAAAGAATTTTTTGACGATTTAAACAAAATAGTGCTAAAATACATTTGGCAGGGGAAGAAAGTGAGAATAAAACTTAAATTGTTACAAGATGCAAGAATAAGAGGAGGATTTGCTTTGCCCAATTGGGAATTATACTACCAAGCGACAAGTCTGATGTGGGTAAAGGAGTGGATAACACTAAGGAATACTAGACTTCTGAATTTAGAAGGACATGACTTGCTGTTAGGGTGGCATGCCTTCTTCTGGTATAAGGGAACTAAAACGCAGGGGTATTTTAGAAGACATTATATTCGAGAAGCATTGTTTCTAATCTGAGAGAAGATAAAAAAGCAATATTATTTAAAAATTCCATTATGGTTATCTACTATTGAAGCTTTTTCCTATCCAATAATATTTAAAAAGGAACAAACAGTTAGATATGGTGAGATATTGAATGAAAAGGGTGAACTTAAATCTATGCAAGTGTTAGAAGAACAAGGTGTAAAAATGAATTGGTTTTCATATTTGCAAATACAATCTAGATTTGATAAAGATGTTAAAATAGAAGGTATCTAGGATAAGTTGACTGATTCAGATAAAATTTTGACAGGTACTGATGAAAAAGTGGCAAAAAAACTTTATGGACATTTGCTAGAGTTTAAATTAGAGGAAGAACAAGTAAAAGAAACAATGATTATGTGGGGGAAAAATTTGGATATGGGATTGACTTAGATAAATGGCAAAAGTTGTGGTCTCAAAATTATAAAATGACAATGTCAACTGCATATAAAGAAAATTTGTATAAGATGTTTTACAGGTGGCACTTACCCCCGACGAGAATTGAGAGGATGTTCAAGAATAAATCAGATAAATGTTGGAAATGTCATCAGATATCTGGTTCATATTACCATATGTGGTGGACATGCTCGGATGCAAAAAGATATTGGACTATAATCCATACATGGTTGGAAAAAAATGACAAAACAACACATAGACTTTAAATCTGAGATATTTTTATTGGGAATTATACTGGAAATATATTGTAAAGAATTGAAATATTTGATTGTAAATGTTTTAACAGCAGCTAGAATTGTAAAAAGAATTGGAAAAATGAAAAAATACCTATGCAGGAGGAAATTATTAAGAAAATCATGGACTGTGCTGAAATGAGTAAATTGACATTTGAAACTAGAGAACAAGCGGATATACAATTTTATATGATATGGGATTTATTTTATCAATGGTTAGATAAAAAGACATGGTAAAGAAATAGATTAGTAAGCCTTACAATAAAAGTTAATAGATTGATATAGAATATAATATAAAATATATAACCATTGGATGAATGTATAAGATTAAATCATAATGAAAATTAGAATAAAATGATGGAAAAGTGGTTTGGTCAAATGAATGTTTAATAAGCACAAGTTAGATCGATAAAGTGAGAACTTGTGAGTAATGGTAAAAAAAGGATAGCACAAAAGATTGTAACCAACTGACCCACTGTATGTATATAACTGAAAGAGGGTTTTATGTTTTTATGTTTTGTTTGTATGTTTGTTGTAAAAAATAAAAACTTTGTTTTTTTAAAAAAGAAAAGAAAAATACAGAAACAAAGGCTTTCCTATGAATCCAGTATATCTTTGAAAGTTGACTGTCTCTCATCTTTTCTACAATATTTCAAATTAGGATAAGTTTATAGATTTTTTTTTTCAAAATTTAATAAAGCTGTGTTTACTGGCATTTCACGATACTCCTTTTCTTCCTCTTTTTTTTATTCATTAGAGAATTTTGTATCAATTGACAAAAAGTTTTCAGTATTGCAGCTAAGGACTTCAGCTAAGGATCAAGCTCTGATGTAGTGATGATTTGAGTTTGCTTCCCCTATAGCAGAATAGCAATAGCAATAGCACTTTGACTTATATACCACTTCACAGTGCTTTTACAGCCCTCTCTAAGTGGATTATAAATGTCAGCCAATTGCCCCCAACAATCTGGATCTTCATTTTACTCACCTTGGAAGGATGGAAGGCTGAGTCAGCCTTGACTGGTGACATTCGAACTGCCAAATTGAAGGCAGCTTGCAGGCAGCAGAAGTACTGCATTCTAACCACTGCTCTTCCAGTGAACCTAGTCTTTGCTACCAGGGAATCAATATTCCACTTGTTCAAGTATTATCTTTTAGGTAAAGTAATCGTTCAGCACAAATATAATATCCCCCCTCCCCGTATCTTCCTACTTTATGACTGTGATTTTCTTACTGGTTTTGTCACCCATCTCTTCACATTTCATTTGCAAAAGATTGAGATACTGAACTGCTTTTGGAAAACTGAAATAATTTCAGTTTTTACACCCCAGATTTGCATTCAGAAAAATTCTTTTTTACTAATGCAAAACCAAACAATATATTGCTTTCGGGCTTCTCTGTTCAGATTCACCTCCATTGCAAAAAAAAAAAAAAAAAAAAACACTCAAAAAGAGAAGTCCTTGACAGTTGGCATATAGATACAAAGTGGTCAGCTTTAAGTATCAAATAACCTATCCAATCATTTCTTGTATGTCATTATTCTTGACCATTGTCAGATTGATCTCTTTTCTGGGAGGTGTTTCATTTCTGAACTTCTACAAGCCTGTCACTTCCTCGCTATTTTCCCCTTCCAGGTGCATCTCTCAGAGGACTTGTTCTGCCTCTTATTTTTGCTAGTCAAGTGGGATTATTTTCATGTCATTCATGGCCATAGATTCTAGTGTGTAGAGAACCAGGTGCCCCTTTCTTATATGCAATGGGAGGATTTTTGGTCCTTCTTTCCCTTCTTTGTTCATTTTAAGGAAGAGCCATAAATAACTTTTTAACCTTTTTTTTTACTCTGTTTTAACACTGGTAATAATATTTAGGATTCATCCCAATGTTTTCTTGAATGCATGGATCAATGCATTATGTTGACGTCATACATTAATGATTCCTAGGCAAATTACTGATCTGCATTAAAACAACAATGAATTTCTACTAGCCAGCACCCATATAATTCTGATCTAACTTTCCTTTTGTGTTCGTGTAATATCTCATCTCTTATGAAGTTCTGTGAAAGACACCAAATCTATGAAAGACCCACAAAAAATTGCAACCTGGGTGACAATTTTTCCAATGTCATTTTAATTGGAAAGGGATATAATAAATGCAGTATAACAGGTTCAATTTTGCTGTGATGACATTTGCAGGCTCCCATTTTTCAATTTGTTTTTGGCTGATGAATTTAGAAGACCTTATATATAAGGTTGGAACGAAATCTGATGTCCTAAACAGACACTTTTCCCTGTTTGCAAAAATAATAGCTTTGCTCTCGCAGAAAATACAGGCAGGGAAGAAAAGGTTAAACAAATGAACCACATGGAACTTTCCATGTTTATGTCAAAAAAACACAACTTGGGTCAGGTGAGAGAGATGGGGAAAAGAAGCACAGTTCATAGAGATGCTGTCTTACTGAACTGACTATAACCATTGAATGGAAATTCCTATTACAGCTTTCAAGATTCTGTATTAAAGAATTAATATCGAACATATTAAAGAAATTTCTTAAGTTTTCATTTCCATTGTCTTTTTTCCTATGTTAACTACACATCCAGTGTATGAAATCCAAATCTCAACAAGATAATAATTACCTCTACCCATTCATTTAAATTTAATATCTTGACAAATTCAGAAATCTATATTTAAATACACCAAAATAATGCACCTTTTCTGACAAGGTACATGAGCAAAGATTGTTTTAGAGAAGGAAGGAAAGTGATAAAAGAGGAAAACTGATACAAGAGGAAAAGAGATGTGTGTGTGTGTGTGTGAGGGAGAGAGAGAGAGAGAGAAAGAGAGAGAGATGTGATGATGATGATGAAGATGATGATGATGATGATGATGGGAAGAAGTGAGAGATGAAAACTTCTTGCTTTCCTCATTTTCTAAACAAAATCAAACAACTATTTCACATAAACTGGACCAAACTGGACAGGCAGTCCTGAACTTACACCCACAATTATGACCAGAATTTCCATTGCTAAGCTAGGTTACTGTTAAGTGAGACATGCCCAGTTTTATTTTCTTGTCTGGCATGGTTGTTAAGGAAATCATTGCAGTTATTCAGTGAATCATATGGTCGTTAAGCAAATCCAACTTTTCCCATTGACGTTGCTGGTCAGAAGGGGAGATGGCAAATGGCAATCACACGACCCTGGGATGCTGCAACCATCATAAATACATTCTAGTTTCCAAGCACCCAAATTTTGATCACATGACCATGGGGATGCTGAAAAGGGATTAGACAAGGTGTAAGTCACTTTTTCCAGTGCCATTGTAACTTTGAATGGTTGCTAAATGAATGATTGCTACCTGTATTGCTGAATTGGTATTGTTGTGGGACATAAACAATGATCAAAGACCCCAATTAATAATATAAAGGTTTAAAATAAAATTCTTTCCATAATATAAACAAACAATTAAATAACTCATATTTCCAACACCCTTACTTGGTCGGTCCACACTATGGCCACTGCAAAGAAGGTCCAACAGCACCTGCACTTTCTTAGGCTGCTGAAAAAGAGTGGTCTGGGTGAGAAGTGGCTGGTTACTTTTTACCGTTCTACCAACGAGAGCATTTTGGCATACTGTGTAACGGTGTGGTATGCTGGATGCTCTGTAGTGGATCAGAAGTTTCTCCAGAGAGTTATAAATACAAAAAATCATTGGTTACTCTCTTTCTTCTTTGGAAGAGATTGTGAAGACAGACTCCTCTCTAGAGCACTAAAAATCTCCACAGACTGTTCTCATCCTGGTCATTCATATTTCGAATTGTTACCATCAGGGAAACATTATAGGTGTCTTAAAATGAGGACTAATAGATGAGAAACAGTTTCTTTTCCAAGGCAATAATTGTCTTGAATCAAACAGTGCATTTGTGATTTAGTCCTATGTATATAGTGGCATTTTTAAACTATTTAACTTACTAAATGTTTTAGATAGGTTTTAGACTAGGTTATTATTATTATTATTATTATTATTATTATTATTATTATTATTATTATTATCTCTGTAGTTTGATTGTGATCTGGTGTTTGGGGCATTGTGCTGGAGTAGCTTTCAAATTTCATTGTATTCATGGAATGCAATGACAATAAAGGTATTCTATTTCTAAACAAATAAATAAACACGATAGGAAGCTAGCAGAGTTACTCTATGACATGGTATTTCACTCTTACAGTGGTCTTATGATAGTCTTCAGGAACATCCAGTCTTGTTCTCATATACCTAGCAACTCAAGGGAAAATAAAAAATCAGCTGCAGCTCAGAGCCAGAAACATATCTGTAGTATCTGGAAGAGGCCAGATAAACTGGGTGAGGAAGATAGACTGAAGGAAAAGAATGGGATAGTTGGTATATCATCAACTTTGTCCAACCTGCTCTTTAGGACTTATCAGAATAAGTAGAATCTCCAGTTAGTGTGGAGGGAGGAGTCAAGAGGGGACAAAGTTTACAAAGTAAGCAACAAAGGCTGGGCCATCCCTAGAATCCTTGACATCTTATCTTGTCCTTCCCAAGGGAACGCAGTCAATTTGGCGAAATTCTTGTAACATTGTTGATTAGCAATAACACTTTTGGGGGAGACTCTTTGTGAATGATTCTGGTTGTTTTCACCTGACAGTTGCAACCCTGACATTTCCAGAAAACATAAAATGAGGTAGATGGGCCAAACATGAAATGTTTTCTCATTATTGCATGACTTTTTATCTTAGAAGTAAGTTTGACTTGATTACTTTTATCTTAGAAGCAAGTTTCACTTGTTTTTGATACGTGGCTTTTTGCCTTCTAGAGGAAAGTCTTCTCAAGTCCCCAAAATGAATGATTGTTAAGGAATTGTTGGCTTTTCCACATGATGTCCTTTTTTTTCCATCCAAGCCTTGGCCTCTTTCTGAATAATTCTATAGGACTTTTTGGTTAATTAACTGAGTAATGCTAACTAAACAATTAGCATATTCTGTTAAATTATTTATTTTTCTGAACTGCCCATCTCCCTCAAGGTGAGCATATGAGAATTGTAATAATATTTAATATTAATTGTTATTAATAACGCAAGAATACTTATAACTCCTTAAAATAAGCGACACCCATCATCTTAATGGTTCCTCTGCATTTAAGTGGATGGGTTTGTACACTCAGTAATACAGTGGAAATTGTTACTGCTTTAACTTCACTGGTTTTGATTCAATCATTGCCCATAAAGCTTTTTCCATGGACAGTTAATGTAGCTCATTCCTACCTGCAATGAGAGAGAGAGAGAGAGAGAAAGAGAAGAGAAAAGAAAAAGAAAAGCTGCCTCTGTTTATATTTCATCTAGAATTAAGGGTTTTGTTTATTTCACAAAATTTATATGCCACCCAAATCATAGACTCTGGCTTGCATCCCACAGCTGGCAATTTAAGTTATATGAACCTATTTTGCTGCAAAATGCTAAATATTTCATAGGTTCGTAGCATTTTATCTGGCAGATTATTTTCATACTATGCTAGGACAGAAGAAAGATATATGCTGCAGGGAAAGGGAAATGCAAGGGAAATTTATTTATTCATGTAACTCCTCAGGGAAACGTAAGATTTTTTTTTTTTGCTTTGAATTCACATGATTTAAATACACCACACTGTGGAGTTTCAGTCTATAAAGTGGGAAGTGGGCTTGGCCTGACTGTACATAAGATTGCATAATACTTCAGCTTCAACCATAACAACACAAGAGCAAACAATAGATACAAACTCAAGGTTAATCACACCAAACTTGATTGCAGGAAATACAACTTCAGCAACAGAGTGATCAATGTCTGGAATACTCTACCTGACCCCCAAAACTTTAACCTTAGAATGTCTACTATTGACCTCACCCCTTTCCTAAGAGATCTGTAGGGGGCGTGTATAAATGCACCAACGTGCCTCCCGTCCCTGTCCTATTGTTTCTTTTATTTTTATTTTTTATTTTTCTTATATGTATCCATGTATTCATAGCTATGCTTTTACTTATACCTATTATCTTGTAAGCAATTGACATAAATAAATAAATAAATAAATAAATAAATAAACAAACTTGCAATGTACCAAGTGAATGTAGCCCCACAACGATGTAAGTGAGGTAGTTACAACGATGTAACTACCTCAAGTTTAATAGTCCTCCCTGGACTATAAAATAAGAGGGTTGTCAAATCCTTGGCGGGAGACAGTAAATGGCTGCTGGACTCCTTCTGTCTAGATAGGATAAAATGCTTTAGACCTATAGTAGTGACAAGCTTAATGAAGTGGTCTGTAGTCCACAAAAGTTCATCCTGCAAAAAAAAGGGGGGGGGGGCGGTTCTGTAAAATGCCACAAATATCTGGGTTGGTGTGGTTGCATCTGATTAATTAACAACCTTCCTGGAATCTTTTCCATCCATTGTTTGATAAAAGGCCTGCTGCATCTTGATGCTAGCCAATGCATGGGTTATTTTAGATGATGTAAATTACCTTAAAGTAGTACTTCAAACTTCTTGTCAGTCTGAGGAGGCCCGAGAGATACTACCTACAGAGGAATTAGCTCATATGTTCTATTAGCAGATATTCTTTGGAATACTTTGATCTATCAGCCTTTGTTGAATTAGTAAAGACAACGATATAAAAACTTATATTTCAGTTAGTTCTATGTACAAATAGTCCTCAAGTACTGACTGCTTCAAAGTTGGCTTCCAAGTCAATGGGGAAGCCAATGGGAGATCACATTCATGTGACATTGCAGTTAATGTTTTGCAGCGTTTGCTTAATGACCACAGTAGAACAGAC
Organism: Pseudonaja textilis; assembly: GCF_049901715.1. Lineage (NCBI taxonomy): Eukaryota > Metazoa > Chordata > Lepidosauria > Squamata > Elapidae > Pseudonaja > Pseudonaja textilis. Next base: position 128,556,780 of record NC_141990.1, on the reverse strand, counting down.
ATCATAAGTCCAGTGTGGTCATGTGACATTTCACGTAACAATCACATGCCTTAACAACTAAGTTGACGATCCCACTGTGGTCGGTAAATAAGAAATGCCTGTACCCATTGTTGGATTTTGGAAAGCGGTCCCTGAATTTTAATGAAAAATTGATCCAGTTACTGAAATTGTGGCCACAAAATGATCACTTGCTACCCGATCCTTTGAGTTACAATCAGAATCATCCTGAAACTCTTTTCCATAAGTATACTGAGGCCTTATGACTGAGCATTAGAAGACATTTATTATAGTGACATTCATGCCCTAAAATTCTCTTTCCATGGAAATCTATCATATCCCTTTCCCAAATAAAAAGAGGTTGTTGCTCAGGGCATTTGCTCCAATATCCATAGCAACAATTCTCATGATTCTTTGGATATCTGTTTCTGTTGTTGCCTTCTCCATTTTCATTTTAATGACAGCATTGTTTGTACGTAATTATTTGTAGTTTTTTTCTTTGTCACAAATTGGATTTCTCTTCTCGTGTAGCTTTGCTCCCAGTTAAGATGGTCATGCTGACTGGTGGGATTCATAGTTCAGTATCTTTGGAAGAGATTGGGTTAGATTTCCATGACAATTTAGCTGAGAGCATGTTTGCCAAGTGACAGGGCAGCGATCAGGTACCCAGGCAATTGGTTCTTTCAGATCCAGAAGTATCAGTCACCAGTAAATAAAGGGATTTTAAGCTCTATTACTAGCTCAAACAACCACAGTTCAAAGGATACATGCCAAGCAAGTCTCTTACAAATCTCTTACAAGTGGCCAGAAGCTCCTTAATAATGACAGCAGAGATATCCCAAGGGTAGCTACCTTCCACATTATCTAGTGTTAGGTTCTGTGCAGAAGCTCCCAGCAAACAGCAATAATCCACAGTTTTATCAAAATGACTTCACAGCCATACAAGACCTGACCTTGACTGGGTGGATCAAAAGTCTAGGGCTTTCATAGTTTGCAGATAGCTAAATATTGTGCCCACCCCTGTCACCTTTATTTAGTAAACAATCAAAAGAACTCATTCTGAGTGGGTTAACTCGGAATGAGCTCTAAACTTCTAGTTCTTTCTTAATATGAAGAAGAAATCAAATCATGTTACTAAACTCTTCCAAATAATAATGGTCTTCCACATTACCTCTACAGGATAAATCCATTTAACTAAATAGGATGAACTTCTGATTAAACCTATACATATATGCACTGTATATTTTTAAAAAAGAGTTGTTTCTGTTCCAAAGCAGTCTACTTACATGACTGAGTTTGGGTCCATTTCAATAGATTCGTTGCATAAAACTAAGCTTGATTTTAAAGAATTTCCCTTTCCCTTTTATGTACCCCCTTTTCATCTCATGAAGAATATAACTCTTTATCAAAATACAGGTGAAACTCAAAAAATTAGAATATCGTGCAAAAGTTCATTTATTTCAGTAATGCAACTTAAAATGTGAAACTAATGTATGAGATAGACTCATTACATGCAAAACAAGATAGTTGAAGCCATGATTTGTCATAATTGCGATGATTATGGCTTACAGCTCATGAAAACCACAAATCCACATTCTCAGAAAATTAGAATATTACATGCAATCAATAAAACAAGGATTGTACATAGAACAATATCAGACCTCTGAAAAATATATGCATGCATATGTACTCAGTACTTGGTTTGGGCCCCTTTTTCAGCAATTACTGCCTCAATGCGGCGTGGCATGGAAGCTATCAGCCTGTGGCACTGCTGAGGTGTTATGAAAGACCAGGAGGCTTCAATAGCGGCCTTCAGCTCTTCTGTGTTGTTCAGTCTCATGTCTCTCATCTTTCTCTTGGCAATGCCCCATTGATTCTCTATGGGGTTCACGTCCGGCAAGTTTGCTGGCCAATCAAGCACAGTAATCCCACGGTCATTGAACCAGATTTTGGTCCTTTTGGCAGTGTGGGCAGGTGCCAAGTCCTGCTTGAAAAAGAAGTCAGCATCCCCATAAAGCTCGTCTGTGGAAGGAAGCATGAAGTGCTCCAAAATCTCCTGGTAGACAGCTGCGTTGACCCTGGACTTAATGAAGCACAGTGGATCAACACCAGCAGATGACATGCCTCCCCAAATCAACACAGACTGTGGAAACTTCACACTGGACTTCAAGCATCTTGCAGTATGTGCCTGTCCATTCTTCCTCCAGACTCTGGGTCCTTGGTTTCCAAATGAGATGCAAAAGTTGCTCTCATCAGAAAAGAGGACTTTGGACCACTGAACAACAGACCACTTCTGTTTTTCTTTAGCCCAGGTAAGATGCTTCTGATGTTGTTTGTTGTTCAGGAGCGGCTTGACAAGAGGAATATGACATTTGAAGCCCATGTCCAGGATCCGTCTGTGTGTGGTGGCTCTTGATGCACTGACTCCAGCCTGAATCCACTCCTTGTGAAAGTCTCCAACCCTTTTGAATGGCCTTTTCCTGACAATCCTCTCCAGGCTGCGGTCATCACTGCTGCTTGTGCACCTTTTTCTTCCACACTTTTCCCTTCCACATAACCTTCTATTAATGTGCTTTGATACAGTACTTTGGGAACATCCAATTTCTTTTGCAATTACCTTTTGAAGCTTTCTCTCCTTATGGAAGGTGTAAGTGATGGTTTTCTGCACAACTGTCAGGTCAGCAGTCTTTCCCATGATTGTGCTTCCTACTGAACCAGACTGAAAGACCATTTAAAGGCTCGGGAACCCTTTGCAGGTGTTATGGCTTAATTAACTGATTAGAGTGGGACACTTTGAGCCTAGAATATTGAACCTGTTCACAATATTCTAATTTTTTGAGATTGTGGATTTGGGGTTTTCATGAGCTGTCAACCATAATCATCTCAATTATGACAAATCACGTCTTGAACTATCTTGCTTTGCATGTAATGAGTCTATCTCATATATTAGTTTCACCTTTTAAGTTGCATTACTGAAATAAATGAACTTTTGCATGATATTCTAATGTTTCAGATCTAAGAGATACTGCAGAGACTTCTAGAATAAAGATAATGTTAAGCTTAGTTGTGAACCAGACATTACTGCAGACCAGGGGTGTCAAACTCAAGGCTGTGTGGGGTACTTAGATCTGGCCCATGGGATCACCATGGAAACAGTGAAGGACTGGCCCACAGTGTCTCTGCCAATGAAAACAGAGCTCGGGAGGGCCACATACAGCCCTTCTGAGATCCATTTTCGCCGGCAGGAGATTGCAGGAGGTCATTGCAGCTGGAAATGGAGCTCAGTAGCCCATTTTCATTGGCAGAATGCTCAGGCCACCACAGGCTCCCCAACACAAGTGATGTCAAGCTGGCCATGCCCCCCCCCAAAAGGTCAAACACAACCCTGATCCCACCTACAGTGAAAATGAGTTTGACAGCCCTGCTATAGAAGAAAGCAATACGTGCATATCCACAAGCATATATAGAGACCACATGTATCAGTGAGATAACAATCACCACATATTTTTACTGCGGTTAATTTAATGTTGATACCTACTTCTACTTACAGATGACTTCCAATCACTCCATGTAGCATCTGAGATATTTTGCCAAATTTGCCTTGCCTTGGCCTATAAATAAAAAAGGCAGGACAAAAGCCAATATGGTGCAACTGGATAATATTTTTTAAGTGAGTTTGCAGATAGTACTGGCATTGAATATTCAAGTGTATTTCAGGACATATTTGGGATACAGATCATTATGATGGTTACATATAGAGTCTTGACCCATTATGTGGGGATAGGGCCTACCGATCACATGTACATTAGAAATGTGTAATCGGTTTGAATTCTTGTAAATCATTGCTTCCTCTTATGGAAGCCCTACTATGAAAAGCAATATATGTATTCAAAAATACTGCACACAAGAACCTGCTTTTAAACTTTGCTAGTACAGTGTAGTGAAATCCAGATGGCATCACAACCCTTAAATCTGATAAAACCAGCAGTTGGAAAAGGGGGCAATCAATTCTGCATTTCCCAACTAATCTAGCAAAAGCATTTGTAACCCTAGAGCCTACACACAAGAAAAATCAATGGTCAGAAAGCAACTCCTAACCTAATGATTCTCAGTTCCCTCTTGTTTATGCTCCACACCTTAAACTCTGATCTGATACCAAACTGAAATAACCAAAATTAATATAAAATCAACTAGGATTGATCTTTCCTCCAATATCATAACAACACACACACACACACACACACACACACACACACACACTTTAACAAGATGCATTTAATTTAAAGTTCCAAACTTCTTTTGTGCTCTTCAAATACTATATGTTCTGCCTCTGGGTTCCTCAAATTTGGGGCCATTCAATTGCCATTGACAATACGGAAAAAACTTTCAATTTCTTAATAATAACCAGGCTAAGTGCAATTAATTATGTGTAATTGATGTAACCACTGGACTCAAAATTCTGCACACTTTTTCATCTTGACCCTGTTTTTGAAATGCAGCCTCACTGCAGCATGTGATTAAAAGGCAGCATACAGCTCATGGTCCTAAAACATAGTGTTTCCATTCTTTTTTTTTTTTTGTAAATTTTATTTGAGTTTTCACAAAAAGAAAAGAAATACAAATAAAACATCTTTTTTGAAAGCAGCATAATCCCTGGTTACATTTCTTCGTACAGATGCAAATTCAGGTTCATGCTCATTTTTATATTCTATTCCATATCTTATTACTATTTTACATTTTCTACATAGCTTCTCCCCTTTTAATTTTCTCAATTTTATTTTATTTATTTCATCTCAATTCAAATCATTATATTTATATTTTTTGTCTGTCCTGTTTCAATTGTCTATTATCTTTTCTCATTAAACAAAATTTCTCCTGTAGTTACTGATTGGAGTATGACGCCTTTATATCTTTCCCCTAAAATTGTAACACTCAATATAATACATAACTTCCATTCAGATTCTGCTTGGTACATTCTTAAACTACACACTGTAGTCTTGAAAAAAAAAAGAAAAAAAATTATAAATGTATATAATTAAAACAACATTCCATTCCAATTCAATTCTATCATTAATATTAATATTCATTAAAGTCTTAACATTTTTCACATTGCTTTTCGATTAAATATTATACTTCTATGGGAACAATTATAAACTTTCCATAGTTAATCCCCCCCTTCACTTATATTTTATAAAACATTGACTAATTAAAATGTTCCCGTTCCTTCCTAATTCAATTTTCTTATTTATTTTATTTCATTTATTTTATTCACAAACATTTCACTAAATTACACTAACTATTTTATCCCTAATTCTAATCATATGTTGTTTCCAATTTTCTAAAGTTATTTCTATTACAAATATAACAATACAATCTTATGTACTTTTACAGAATCCCTTTTTCAGTTAGATTTTCACCCATTATCTCTAAATAGGTCCTGTTTCTTTATATCTTGCTCCGGACCTTTGTAACTTCTTTTCCTTTCCTTCTTCCCTCTCTTCTTCTCTCTCCCCTTTTTACCCCTTTGTCTCTCTACCTCTGTTTCCCTCTTCTGTATTCCCCTCTTCTGTTGCTTTCCAGTATTATACTTATTTTTCGAATTATTTTTCTTTTCTTTGGTTGTTTTTTTAAGTCTTAAATTCTCCATTGTCTTTCCCCCCTTTCCTTTTTCTTCCCCACATAGAGTTACTTGTTCATTAAAGATGGTTTCTTCTTTGTGCCAGTCTTCTTGTTTTGCAGTTTTTTCTTGTTGTTTCTCATAGTTCCAGATCTCCATTTCTAAGAATTGAAAAATGAAGCCAAAAGAACCCTTCCCTTCTTGTGCATCTTCTTTGTACTTTTAAAGTTCAATTTTCAATTCATCCAGAAGTGATGCCATTGTATAAATTTTTAAACAACCACCCAATTGATTTTAGTCTTCAAATATAATAACCAAAAATCCAAAAGTCACCAAATAATCCAAATACACGCAAGCTCTTTCTTTTTTGCTCTTTCTTTTTTTTTCACTTTCTCTTCCTGGGGTTACTATTTAGTTGCAAAGTTTCAGTTAAAATGTATATTTTAGAAGTCTTATTGTTTTACTTTAGATTCTTTTAAAGTCCAAGCAGTCTCCTCCCTCTTCCAGATCCTGCCCCTATTCTTTTTCTCTCCCTTCCTGCTTATAGAAGAAAAAGTTTTTAATGTCCAGAAATCTTTATTGTCCCTTTGGCATTTTGTTTTATTTTCAGCTTAATTGCCTTAATTTCCAAAGCGGATTTTTCCGATTTCTTACTTAAGTCTCTTAGTTGTCAATATAGGGAAGGAGAGAGGGAAAAAAAGCCAAACCTTTCCCTTTTCACTTTCTTTCACTGCTTCCGACTCTTCTTTGGGAGCAATATTATTTTTGTAAAATTTAAATTCCAGGGTACCTTAGTTGTTACTTTTTCAACTTAACCCGGTCAGCCAAAACTTTCACTTCTTATCTTCCTCCTGCATGTTCTTTTCTGGTTGAGTTCTTCTTTGAGGTGGCCATTTCTGACCACCACTCCTACCACCTTCGGGAAAGGGAGTAATGGCCAGCTGAGGAGGAGAGATGCAGCTCTCCTTGACCCTGTTGGCGGTCTCCCCCCTCTTCACCACCTCTACGAGGTGGCTTAGTCCCGAAACCAGCCAGCTCGAGGCGCTCCAGTGGCGAGCCCAGACAGAAACTGCGCACGATCGCGGATTCCTGTCTGTCGCCGAAGCCCTTCAAACCGGAAGTCCAGTGTTTCCATTCTTTTTGATCCATGAATTAAAAATGTTTTTTAATGACTTAATGTATACTGTATATACATTACCTATGGTGCCTTTTACAGTGATTTTTAAACATAAGAGAGTCCTCAATTTGGCGAGAGAAATTTTATCATGATGCTTGTGGAACAGCAACTGAAGTTGGAATCATTTCACAGAGTATTTAGCCAACTTTAATTATACTGAGAAAAAGATTGCATTCCACTAAACTGACATTTAGAAGCATGAGTGCCCTGTTCCTGACATTTCTCATTAAAGATAATCCTTTCTTACCAGCAACTGGGACCAGCAACTCCATTGCTAAGCTCTGCCGTTGCTAAACTATCACATGGCCATGCCAAACTTGTATCTGCTGCTTCTGCTTCTGTCCTCAAGTAAATCATATTGTTGGTAAACAAGATGTCACACAACCGTGGTTTGCCATTTCATTTCTGCATTGTCCATTTTGTTGGAAGCCAATTGTGAAGAACATAAATGGTAAACGTGTGACTGTGGGATGCTGTGATGGTTGGAAATGAGAGTATTAGTTGCAAAGCTGAATTTTCAGGAGTCTTTAGAGTCCTTAGGCAGTATCCTTAGGCAGAAAGCCAGCTGGCTGACCTCAGCCAATCATTGTCTCTCAGCTGTAGGAAGGAGACAATGGCAAATCTCTTCTGAAAAACCTTGCTAAAAAAACAGCAGGGACTTTTCCAGGCAGACTCTGAGAATCAGATATCAACTGAATGAAAGATTTAAAAAAAATTTTTAATTGTCACAAAATAAGGCAGTCAATGGATGAGGACTACCTGTACATGTTTATATTACTGCAATGTTTTATTACTATTCTGAATTTTAAATCATATTGTTCTCTGTAAGGAAAACTACACTTTAAAATTCACAAGATTGTTTTTTTTTTTCTGGTTTATGTGCCTGAACAATGTAAGTAAGCAAACAGCTAGATTTGGTAAGCTACTTGCAAACCAGAGGTGGTATTTAACAGGTTCTGACCCGTTCTGGAGAACCAGTAGCGGAAATTTTGAGTAGTTCGGAGAACTGGCAAATACAACCTCTGACTGGCCCCGCCCTCATCTATTCTGTGCCTCCCAAGTCCCAGCTGACTGGCTGGGTCTTCTTTTGTTGCCCTGCACAGGAGAACGGAGCTGGAAAGCAGGTTAGTGGGGTGGGGAGGGAATGGGATTTTGCAGTATCCTTCCCCCTGGAATGGGGAGGGAATGGAGATTTTACACTATCCTTCTCTTGCCATGCCCACCACACCATGCACACCAAGCCACCCCCAAAGAACTGGTAGTAAAAATTTTTTGAATCTGTAACAAACTCCACCTATGCACCCTATGTGGTGCTTTCCAGCTGTTTTGGACAAACTGCCCTTGGCCCCAGATAGCAGAAGAATGATAAAGGAACATGAGAGTTGCAAAGAACTCTGTCCACTTTGTTTCTTCAGTTTTGGAGAGAAGCGACAAGAAGGGAAAGAGTGTCTAAGAGAAAGTAAGCCAAGTCAATTCACACAACATTAGATTTTGCCCAATACGTTGACTGAAAGATTAAAATTGAATTTTGCCCCAAGACTGTGAGGAGTCAGATTTGTAGGAGACTTCAATTATTCATCTTTAGAAAAGATGTAAAGAGGCAGAATTAAAGACTTCAGGGATCAGTTGCAGAATAGAGGAATCCTTAATAAGCAGCTCACCATCTACATTCTATACAAAACCCAGCCTTACCAAGAAAATTTTGCTAGCGTAAATCTTTTCAAATTCAAAGCAGAGTACAGGTACGGTCTCTCCACTTAGTTAATGTTGAGCAGGTTTTTTTCTTTCCCCTCTGAAGCAAAGAGAATGTTTTCTGCAGTATACATAAATTGAGTTATAATATCAGATAGTCATGCCATACAGCTTTAATGAATCACTTGGCACTGAATTTATGGTCTGTTAGGCTCCTCAGTGAGAAGCTAAATGCTTGGCAAGAGCCATACAAAACTGAGTGAATTGAGCTTAAGAAAAAAGAAAAGTAACAGGTCTGATTTAGGCAGATGATTTGTCTGAAGAGGAATTGCACCTGCAGACTTTTCAGCCATCTTTCATGGTTACTTCTTCCAACCCAAAGTGAAGCTCGGGGGAGGAGGGGAGAGAAAAATGTAAGGGACAGGTGATGAGTTCAGTGCAGGAATAACTCCAGTTAAATTACAGATCACTAAATCTTAAAGAATACCTATGTTATTTTCTATTTACAGGGCAGTTACACTTTGTGATATATAAACAACAAAAATTCATGATCAATATAAGCAATAAACTTTAGTGCAATTTAATTGGTGTAGATAAACGTTTAAAAATACAAAACATTGTGCTTTTTTTAATCTGATGCAGTTCCCATGTTTTTTATTAATTTATAATATGACGTACAAAGAGAATACAAAAGTAAATTAGGGAAGGAGAAAGGGAAGCGGATAATGGGGGAAAGCAAGGGAAAAAGAAAAACAAAAACATTGATCTCCGACTCCTTTGGTGCAGTAAAATAAGGCATTAAGAGCTATCCTCAGCTTTTTACTTTTTCATCATAATAGAAACTAGCTATTTCTATAAGAACAAATCTATCTAATCAGTAAAACCCAAAATCAAAGTTTCATTCTTTTCCACTTAAAGCACAAAGTCCAGAAATGGTTTCCAAGTAGAAATAAAGGTATTTATGTTTTTTTCTTTAATCAAAATAGTCAATGTTAGTCAATCTTCGCTAACTCCATCAGTTTTTGCAGCCATAAAACATTGTGTTCTTCAACGGAGTTACAGTAATACTTTTCTTTCTATAAAGAGTTTTCCATTTATGTTATTGTTTAGTGTTTTCTTTAAAACATTATAGCTACTGCAAATTCCTTCCTTTGTCCTTTCTTCCTTCCTTTCTTCCTTCTGTTGAAAGAAATATCCTTCTGGGTTCAGTTCCAAGTGGGGAAAAAGACACTGGAAACATCGAGGCTGTTTGGAAAAATGGTTTGATGGTGGACAGGACCACATGGCTTGGAGCTCCAAAGAAGGAAGGATGATCACATGCTTCAAGATGAAGGAAAAGAAGGAAAGGCTGATATGCTGAGTGTGCCTGGGTTTTATACCCACTTTTGGGATTTGAATTTGAGCTTGTATTCTGATTCATTGTCAGACCCCACCGTGGGGCCATGTAGGGGCAACTCTGTAGGCTGTCCTGAGTCCTAGGCTTGGTTGAGCCTTGCTGGATGAGGATGTAATGAAAGGGCTTTGGGCAATTCCTATAGCTCTACCTGGAGATCTTTGTTATGTAAAATATTCTGGCCCAGGCCTTAATGGCCCACCCAAACAAGGTGGGGGTGAGCTTCTGCTTCTGAAGTGAGTTTCTGCTTCTGAGTTTCTACTCTTTTTAGGGGAAATATTCTGCCTTTTTAGTATATCCTAAAATATTTCATTTTCCTTGGAGAGGGGTGAGTTTTAACTTCCAACACTTACTTACTTACTATATCCATAAATATGACTTATCATTAAGTATACTCAGCATATATCTTCAAAACCCAGAATATTCTAGTTGTTGAAGAAAGCTATGTGAAAAGTAATTTCATTTCAAGGACTTAAAGTTAGGGAATACATGGCTCCCATTCTATGAAATAAGAAGTTCTACAAATAATTTTGGTGGACATGCTAAGTATCCCAAACCAATTGAATCCAGAAAGTGATTATGCTATGGATGATACTCGGCAAACTATCTCAGAATTTTTGATGAAAGCAAAACATCCTCACTTCATCTAATCAAATGCATTACATCAGAGGTGTCAAACTCATGGCCCAGGGGCCGGATGCATCATGTACTGCCTCTGCCCCCATCCGGTTTAGAGAAGGGGAAAAAAAGTCCCGATATGTCACATGACGCTGCCGTGATGACACAAGTTTGACACCCCTGCATTACAGTGTTTTTATTATTCTTTTCAAAAGTATATGGTATCTAAATTATCATATTAATTAAATTATAATAAACATCAGAAAAGGGTTAGATAGAAACGGAAGCAAGTGGGGTCTTTGGTGCTCTCTGAACTTAATTATTTTTTTTTGCAGACATTTTATTACCCAACTAGCGAACATCATCAGTGCTAATGCTCAGTGAGTCATTGCCTAGTTTGGCTAAGGAAAGATCTGCAGGAAAAAAAAAAAAAACCTACCAAGCTCAGAGAGCACCAAGGACTCCGCAGTTCAACCCTGAACTAAAAATATTCTCTTCTAATGGAAGCTAATCTTGGAAGAGAAATTTGAAGTGAAAATTGGGGTTGTATGCGTGAAGAGGGAAGTGGGATTCCAAATTGAAAATATAGCATGTGGAAGCTACAGTTCTAACAAGTTTGGAGGTTCTTGCTTGCCAAACTCTGCTACAGCACGATTCACTTTTTTTTTTTAATTATAATGGAAAAGAAAGTGTGCTGCATAGGTAGGGTGCTTTGCTCACCCCATTGCTGATGTTTTGGCATGAATTTAGCAGTAACTGAAGCTCCTTCTATGGCCTCTGAGTTTTGATAACATGTCAACTATTTACACATCTTTTCTGCTTGAAGCGCTTTTATCTTCTTGGCAGAAATTCACAAAACTGTGCACAACTCTATATTTAATTTCAGCAGCTTAAACACCTCCAGTTAAAAATGGTCCTTCTGCAAGTATGGAGAATTAAAAACAACAACAGAGCTTCAAAATAATTGAGAGCCTGTCTTTTTTTCTTTTTTCTTTCTATCCGCAGCAGGACAGTTGCGTTCTGTTTCATTAGGAAAATGTATTGTTTACTGACAAATGACTGTGTCTGGTTTTAAAGGGCTGAGACCCAGCCATGACTGCACAAGAGTCAGCTGATATATTTGCCTGCAACGTTTGGAAGGTAGCAACAAGATGAATCAGTTCCTGTCAGGAGTTTTCAGGGCACACTGTCAGTTCTGTTACCTTTTGCTTCTGTTGTCCCTGTTTTCCATTTAACGAAAACACCAGGCATTTCCAAATGAGCGCATCTCACAGCATGGCACTACAGGCAGCGGAGAAGGAAAATGAAAAGGAATGTGACAGATGGATTTGGAATCACACCATGTCTGATTTGAGCATGAGTAGTTAGTTGGACTAAAACTGCTTTAAGTAAGTAATGAAACGGTTGTGGAAGTTGATTAAATTAGCAAGGCTGATTGCTGTCACTCAGTTGGGTGTGGCAAATATGGTATTTGTTGCATGCTATTAATCCGGCTGTGAAGGAACTTTGAGAAAACAAAAGAATTGCTCAGAAACAAACTATATCACAATGTCCAAACTATTAAAAGTGGGTGTGTATATATATGTATGTTTGACATCAGATATGGGGGAGAAAGATTTTGCCTGCCTGAAAGTCTTGATGGGAATAATATAGGAGAAGCTGGTTGGCTGCAACTGTTTCTGCCCACCCAGTGAGTTGTAGTAGAGTAGGTACACCCCAACTCCCCTCCATTTAATATCACCATCTTGTGGGACTGAGGAAGTGTGCGTTCTTTCTTGAAGCCCCCACTTTCTGGAAGAACAGTGCCCCGGGGTTCTGGAAAGCCTTGAATACTTTGATCTGAGCCCCGAGGTCGATGATTGTCATTGTTTAATGGCTCCTGTTTTGCTAGTGGGTTTTGTGAGAGTAGTTTAGAGTGTTGGCTTTAATGTTCTTAGCAATGTTTATTTTGCCTCTAGTTTTGTATGCCACTCAGAGTGCATGGGAGCCAATAAATGCAAACAAACAAATAAATATTTACGTGCACAAATTCACATTTCTGCCATTACAGGTAGTCCTGGACTTACAACAGTTCATTTAGTGACTATTTAAAGTTAGAGCAGCATTGAAAAAAGTGTCCTATGACCACTTTTCACACTAATCACCCCTACAGCATCCCCATGGTCATGTCATCAAAACACAGACATTTGGACATTTGTGATGGTTTTAGTGTCCCAGGTCATGTGAACCCTTCTGACAAGCAAAGTCAATGGGGAAGCCAAATTTGCCTAACTATCATGTTACTAACTTAAGAACTACAGTGATTCATTTAAGAACTGTGGCAAGAAAAATTGTACAATGGGACAAAACTCACTTGACAAAATATCTCGCTTTGCTGCAGAAATTTTGGGTTCAGTTGTGGTCATAAGTCAAGGATTAGCAATAGCAATAGCACTTAAGACTTATATACCGCTTCACAGTGCTTTTACAGCCCATTCTAAGTGGCTCACAGAATCAGCATATTGCCCTCAACAATCTGCATCCTTATTTTACCAACCTAGAGGGATGGAAGGTTGAGTCAATCTTGAACCAGTCAGGATTGAACTCCTGGAGTAAGCAGTGAGTGAGCCTGCACTACTGCATTCTAACCATTGCAACACTACCACTCTGTATTAATATTGGAGAATGGGATTTCTATTAACCCAATTCTCCTTTTTTGTCTGATAGAATATCAGGAAAAATGAACACAGAATTCTACTGTAATTCTCAATCTCACTGTAGCCTTATTGAATAAGAAGCTGAATTTTTAAAGACTTATTGCTAGGTAAAGGAGTATAAGAGGAAATGAGCAACCTATTAGGGATAGATAGTTCTGGAAATGTAACAGGACCACAGTTTACTAGATGGGTGAAGCTTTGTCAGAAACAAAATTTGTTCCAATTGAATGTACACATTTTACTGCAAATTTTGGAGAGGCTCTGGGGTAGCCCTCAAGGTTTTGGGAGATAAATTAGTTCCTGGAATTTGGTTGGACAGCCATGCTGTACAGTACAAATCTAGTTTTAGGCTTATTTTTACTTAGTCTTTCTGATTTATGGATGCTACTGTAGCCTTCCGAAGTTATCCTTTGCATACCAGTGCAATGCGCATAGGCTTTATGTTCTGTGACACAAAGAGATGGTGTATTAGAACTATTGGGCAGAGCCAAGCAAATGTCCACCTCATTTGTATTTGAGAATGATGGATAACCCATAGGAAGGCAATGATAAAATATTGAGATTGTAGCTGCTCTAGTGTGCACTGTGAGATTCATATGCTGGACCACAAAGTAGGAACACAAATTAATGTGTCAGGAGTATTTATTTAGATGTAGGTGCTGCCTGACTCCGAAATGAGGCAATTTACAAGATTAAGCAAATGTCAATTAAAAATGCAGTATAATATAAAAAAGAATGGTACCTGACCAATCAATTGTATATTTTACCTCATTATATCAAATATTGGACCTATGGTAAAATTGCAACACCACGCTAAGCTGTCTTTCTTTTCTCCTTCATCATTTTAGAACAGTTCCTTCTATCAATTGTTAAACACTGCCTCCCTGCTCTAGTCAGCTGGGAGGTAGGCTGTGATGCACTTAACCAAAGGACATTAGGATAAGGACAGAGGTGGGCTGCAGCTGTTTGGCACGGGTTCTGGCAAACCGGTAGTTAAGATTAGGTGTAGTTTGGCAAACTGGCAAATCCCACCACTGGCTGGCCCAGGCTCTGGCTGTTTTTCAGTCTGTTTTGGGGGCCAGTTTCAGGCCACTTTCTAGGCTGTTTTTGGCCTGAAAAATGTCCTGAAAACAGCCCAAAATTTGGCCCCAGTGACCTGGTTTGGGGGCCATTTTAAGGCCATTTTTCGGGCTGTTTTTCAGGATGTTTTCAGGCCATTTTGGGGCTGTTTTCAGCCCCCAAACAACCCAAAAATAGGCAGAAAAATGGGCAGGGGTGTGGCTAGCCAGTGGTGGGATTAGTCCCAACCGGCTGAGTCCTACCTCTTCCTTTGAGGCAAGTGGTCAAGAGGTGGGGCTGGGTGTGATGAGTGACATCATCCACCCAGTCACATGACCAACCAGCCACGCCTACCCAGCCAGAGAACTGGTTGTTAAAATATTTGCAGCCCACTACTAGATAAATATAAGATGACAAAAGGACATAATATACCTTGATGTTATGGTGGGGAGAGGAGAAGAAACCCAGCACAGAACCATTTTTCATTCTTTATAACATAATGAAAGAAAATTTCTCAACACCATCAATTTCTACATTTTTACATTCAAAACAAAAGCAGAAAAATGGAGATGAGATTGTGAGGCATTGCTGTACTAATGATCCAGAATCTTGCCATAATATAATTGTGTTGTTCTTTGATTTAGGGGGAAAATGATTCTTTTCAAATGGTATTACTTTTTAGTTCTGATTAATGTAGTTTTAAGATGAAAATGCATAACACCAATGAGCCATAAATTACATTTAAAGATAAGAAAACTACTCTTTAGCCAAAGTGGCTGAAAGATATTATAGAAGAAAATGAGAATGTCTGTCCACCATTATGACTTATAATAATATATGAGGAGTAAATTATGAGCATGCACAAAAAATTGGAGATCTGCATCAGATCTAGGGAACTGGAAGCAAAATTTCTCCAAAGCTGAACCAGTTCCAACTCATTCATTCATGCAATTCAGGACCAACCTTGAACTGTTGAGATTTTTTGCCAACAAATACCTAGAATAAAAAGGAAACAGAACTAAGTTCGTCCACCAAAATATAGTTGGCTTTCCTTTCACCTTTTTCCCCCTTGAAAGCTGGCCATTTCTAAAAATAATGCCACCTCTATATTATACATCATTTCATCAGATCCTAACTTCTCTCTAATTCACATACAAAGACACAAACATGAAGAATATTCACATTCTTTTAGAGAAATCCACAAATGGATAAACTGCTGTTGGAAGGAAAGAAGGAAGGAAGGAAGGAAGGGAGGAAGACTTATCTTATTCACATGTTTGTAACCTTTAACTGTTATTCTCAACCAATCTGCCAAGTAATAAAACATAATCAAAATATTTTTAAATTAACAATTCTGAATTTAAGTGCAGCCCTCCCACAATTATCTGAAGCTGATATATTCTCAAGAGATTATTACATTCTTAGAAGTGCTACTCAAATCTGCCAGATTTATTTTGTTTATTTTTTGTGTGTGAATGACCTCAGATCGTATGAAGGGGGAGAAACTTAAAAAAGTAAAAAATAATAATAATTCTTTTGTTTAAAAAAAATTAAGACCATTTAGAATGCAAAAAAGTTAATGAGTAGGTCAAACTCAGCGAAGACTAAAGGATTATGAAAAATATCAAGATTCTATACAAAGGTTGTTGGAAGGACCTATAATAAGGAAATCAACACATGGATAAAATACATAAAATGGAAAAATAAACTAATTGGCTGTAGAGAAATCTACCAGTTTCTAAAGATAACAGCTACAGTTAGAAAATTTGTGTCCTCCTTAGATGTTTCAACTCTTGCATTAGATACTGAAACTCTTGGAACAATTTATCTATCTGAGTGGATTGTGATAGGTTGGAAAGCATGATAATCCCTGGTTCATTAAGAAGGGAGCCACATTATGATATAAGGGTCACTCTAGCATCAATCCACAGATTCAGCCTTGTTGTTGGAGCACATACCAAGAAGATAATGATAAAAGACATTGCCATGTCGACCTGTAATGATCATTGAGGTCAAACAGCGCCACTGTGAATGTCCTTTTACGTGGGACTTGAAAGATCTTATTAAAATATTTGTATGTATAAACAAGGAGAGGAGGTGTGGTATTTTTTTAATCTCTTGCTTTGAATATCCAGTGGTTATCAATGAAGAAAGTAGAGATTTAGAGCATGGAGATAAAATGTACAACTAAGGCATCAGTTGAAATTTGGAACTTTAAAACTGGGCTTAAGTCAGCTTTTCTCCATTGTCAAATCCGACTCCATACTTAATTTTGTATATTTTGTGCAAGGACAACATGCACATTAAATATAATCCACCATTTTCTGAATTATTTAGTAGAACCAGGGAAACAAACTACAGGCAGTCCCTAAATTAAGAATTTACAACTTAAGGACGACTCCTAAATATGAACAGGCTGTCTATTACCAAAAATGACCCTGAGGTGACAAACCCACCAAAGCAACTCAATGCCCTCCAAAATTATGGAAGCTACATGTTTTAAATAAGCAGCCTGTTTTCAGTGGTTTTCAGCAATTTCTGAATGTCCCTTAAGTAGTTTTCAGGGGCCTGAGGAAGAAGAATGACAGCTGTGATATCCAGCAATAGGCAGCCAATTTGTAAGTTCAAGTTGCCTACAATTTTGGGTTAAATAAAGAGTTAGGACTAGAATTCATTCCTAACATGGGGACTTCCTGTTCTTTTAAAGGATTTTCTAACTTTTTTTTGCTCTTTTTAAAAAAAATCTTGTATTGTATATTTGTTGGCTTATTTTCATCTTGGCAAACTGCTATGAACGAAGAAATGTAAGAATATAGAATATTCTTTATTGGCCAAGCATGCCAATAAAGGAATTTGTCTCTGGTGTTCAACACAAATACATGTATGTGCCACCAATGACAACTCTAATGATCTGCCTCTTGAATAAAGGTTCCTATGGGCATTTATTCCCAAGTCTAGGGCTGCGAGTGATTTTGACTGAAAAGAAAAAATTGATTTGGAGTGTGCAGGGGGCACTCATGTACCATCTCTAGGTGAATGTTTAAAGAAGCTGCATGTTTTCCTAGGTACATATGGATTATTCAATTAATTAAACAATTAACTCATCTCTTGGGTAAGTCCATCCATTTCAGACGATGAGATCCTGGGTGGCTCGTAACCAAATAAACTGTAACAACAAAGTCAACTAACATGCAGCGTTAGGAGAGAACAACTCAGAAGATAAAATATAAAAATGCAAAATGGTAACTAAACTGGATAATTAAGATACCAAGAGGGACCCCCTTCAACCGAATTCAACAAATATCGGGGGGCGGGGGAGTAATTCCTAACAGCTTTCAAGCATGTTGATCTCCATAAATGCAGTGTGATTGCAAGGAACAAACATTTGCCTTAAGGAATTTGTTAAGTGGGCGTGAAAAGGAAGGACCAGGACCAGAGGAGTTGCAGAAAACTTTTTATTTAAAGGTGCAGGAAAAAAAAGTGGCAAAGCTGTGGCCAGCACTGGCTTTTATAGCCGGAGCTGTCCAACACTTCAGCCACTGACAGGGCTTCGTTATTCCCGCCAGTGGCTGGACCAATGTGTGGAGTCTGACATCAGACTCCACTTTACATACAACGTACATGTCTATTTATGAGGCGTCATTGCATATTTAACAGAATTGATAATAGGTGCTACATGCACATTCATGAATGTTGTGAATTTCATTTTCCTGTTTGAATTGCTTCTCCACTCAGAGATACATTTAAGCCTTACTATCCCTGGCTAACGGTGCCTGGACCTGACTTGCTGAATAACTGGACCTGTGGGACAACATATGTGATAAGCATCAGACTAAAAATGATTGCTTCAGCTTAATATGACTTACTCTACATCTCAGCAAGTCCTCAAGCTGTGTCCTCAGGGATTGGAACTGTATCTTCCTAGGTTGCAGCGATTACTGGAATTAAGCAGATTTTGATTCTATCTGTGCTTTGTTGATAGATATCATGGATGTTCTCTTCAATTAGCAAAGAAAATGACAGGAGAAAAGCTGTCAGGACAGCAAGAGAAATATTGAGCAGAAAAAAAAATAACAGAAATGAAATAAAGATAAAGGAGGAGACTTGTGGGAAGATTATTCTGAATATTTTATTTATTTGGCGCTACTGCTGAGACTTTTTTTCTGATTACAGAGATTCCAAATAAGAGAATAGGAGGGGGCAAATGCTGCAACCTCTAAAGGAAGCATAGATCAGTGCTATGCTGGTTTTGCTTCCATTTGGTCCTAGAAGAAGAAGAAAAAAGGGGGGGAGGGAAGTGACACTAGAGCAAAACCATAATTTTACTGAAGATGCTTACTCAGATATAGGAACTGAATTTAGCTGAAGTCAATAAGGAAGGAAAATGTCAAAGGGATTAATCTACTTTGAGTCAAAGGTCATTTCCTTGAATACAAGGTGGGAAAGAGTTCAGAGAAGAAAGGATAAAAAGTTGTGATTCAAATGGAAATGCTCTTTCACAAGTCACTGGAGCTCATACCTGTTCTGCTTGATTTCTGGGATGCTTCATTGCTTCCAATTTTGAATTTTGGTAAACATGGTTTCATAAAAACTCAGCATTTTAAATGGCTGTAAATCAGAGGTGTCAAACTCCCGGCATCCCAGCATCATCACATGACATCTCAGGACTTTTTTCTCCTTCACTAAACCAGGCAGGGGTGGGGCCTATAAATACTATCCTTGCAAATAACTCTTTATGTATGTGTGATATCACACACCTGTATATGTGAGTTCACATGTGTAATTCACACATACATGTCTGTTGTGACTCCGAGATTTGAACCTGATCAGTCAGCAGATGTGGGTTCGAGCGATGAAGATCTGGCACTGAGATTCGAGCCTGCATTATTAAGTGACTTAGAGGGGAGTCAAGTAGAGGGAGAGGAGTTGGATCTGAGATATGAGCCTGATTTATTGGAGGTTTCAGAGTCCACTCCCTCCCCTGAATCTACTTCCCTGATTGTACCTCAGGTGTTAACTGTTAATCAGGAAAGTGTGTCAGAGGCTTCAAGCGGTGATGAAACTGCCGGATGCTGGCTGGATGCCAGAACTAGGAGAAGATTGAGATGTCAATCTCAATTAGAAAAGAGATGTCCAGCAAACGATTAATTAATGAGACTGACACGCCCTCTCTCAGAGGATATAAAGGAGCGTACAAGTTCATAATCTTGGCTGGAAACAAAGTGGATTTTGCCTTGGAAAGAAGTGCATCTGACTACAGCGTTGTGATTTACGAACTATACAGAATTGCCAGACAGATTCTAGGTGGATTGCAAAGGACTGTGATAACAGAGCGATTGAATCTTCTGTCTCTGGTTTTGTTTTTCATAAAGTATTTGAACTCTGTAACTTGAGATTATCACCTGTAGATACAGGTGGGACAGAACACATGTCTATATGAAAAGTTTTATATATTGTGAAAATTATGAATGTAAATAAAACCTGAGGGGGGTGAGCAGTTTTTTCTTTACATTAAAATATGTTTCAACATTGATTTTACACATACTGACATATATAGACATCACATAACGACATATATAGACATCACATCACTTCTTTTGAGATAGTAACTTTATGCAAAGTTCAGAAAAGATTAAGTAAAAGAAGTTAAAATCTGGAGGTATGAGAAAAAGAAAGCTAAATATATCATATGCACAACAACACTATTGATTGTGCCTTTTCAACCTCTCTCTTTGTGAAAGCTATGCTTGCTTCCATTATATTTTTACATCGATTCATATGTTGTCTCTTATTCTTTAAATTTCTCCCATCTTTCTTTCTGAGGATTTCATCAACTCCATTCAACCATGACTCTTTCGGTGTTTTTCTTCCATCCAACTTGCTTATTCTTCCTTTATAAACTGATTTTGATGTATCCTATTTCATTCTCTACATCCAGTCAACCTCATTGGAATTTCTCACAATGATCAATCGCTTCTGTATTCAGAGCATTAGCACTGTTCTGCAGGTATTAGATATCAACTTGCACCTGCTTTTTAACAACAGTCTCAAATCTAAGGGAGTTTGGTATGATCGATAAGGCTAGACATTCAAAGAACAGGTTAACATGGTTAAGAATAAAATTGTCATTATGCATAGATCTATAAGAGGCAATAGTATAATCGTATTACAATATTAGTATATAATAGTATTTTATGGTGGAATGTAGTCTGGATTCCTAGGTGGGAGGGGCTGCATTCTAGAGGGCAGGAGGCAATGACGTTTAGACAGAAGAAGACCAAGGTAGCTCCTCCTTAGAGATTCTCAGAGTATATCTTTCATAGTGCAAGTACTTGCTTTAGTTTAACAAATCTGTCTATAGCAGTGGTTCCCAAAGTGGATGGTACCGCCTCCTGGCAGGCGGTGGGATGCCTTAGGGGGGTGCTAAGAGGCAAGGGGGCTGGCAGGGGGTGCTAAGAGGCAGCAGGGGGACGTTCGAGGCGCTGGCCCTGCAGGTTCACTCATTGACTGTAGCACTGCTCCAGAGTCGGCGCCTCCTGCCACCTCTTAGCACCCATCTTCTGGCCCCCTTGGGGATGCTAAGAGGTGGCAGGGGGGCATTCAAGGCGCCGGTCCTGCAGGTTCATCCATTGACTGTACCACCGCTCTGAAGCCAGCGCCTCCAATGCGGAAGCGGTGGCAACGTTATGTGCTGCCGCGGCAGCGTTCAATGCACCGTCCCCCTGCTACCTCTTAGTGTACCCAAGGGGGCCGGCAGAGGGGTGCTAAGAGGTGGCAGGGGGGCATTCGAGGTGCCAGCTGGCCCGGCAGGTTCACCCATTGAGGTGCCGGCTCTGGAGCGGTGCTATAGTCAATGGGTGAACCTGCAGGACTGGCATCTCAAACGCCCCCCTGCCACCTCTTAGCATCCCCAAGGGGGCCAGCAGAAGGGCACTAAGAGGTGGCAGGGGGGTGGCATGTCGAACACGGCCTTGGTGGCATGTAACGTGCCACTGCTTCCGCATTGAAGGTGCTGGCTCCAGAGCGGTGCTAGTCAATGGGTGAAACTGCAGGGCTGGCTGGTGCCTCAAATGCCCCCTTCCACCTCTTAGCCCCCCTCTGCCAGCCCCCTTGGAGATGCTAAGAGGCGGCAGGGGGGTGTTCGAGGCGTCGGCTATGCAGGTTCACCCATTCACTGTAGTAATGCTCCATAACTGGTGCCTCGAATGCGGCAGCACGTTGGGAAAAGCAGCTGCCACCGCTCTCCCAAAGTGCCGCCGCTGTCGTATTCTGTCTGTCTGTCCGTCCGTCTGTCCATCCATCCATCCATCCATCCAAAAGGTCTGTCTGTTTTGCCTGCCTGCGTTCCTGCCTACCTACCTACCTGCCTGCCTGTCTGTCTGTCTGTCTCTCTGTCTCTCTCTTTATCCATCCATCCATCCACCCATCTATCCATGTTTGAAGCGCCAGCCCTGCAGGCACATTGGGAAAGTAGAGCAAAGCCAGTCTGAGAGGGAGGGAGGGAAGGAGGGAGGGAGGGAGAGAGAAAGAGAGAGGCCTGATGCATCAGATTGAATGGGGCCTAGTTTAAACTGAGGCCCTTTTCCACATTGAAACCTCTTTGGCTTCTGTTAAAGATTTTGTGGACGAAAAATGGCCAAGACTATCAGGAAACTCTCACATTTTGTTGGGGCTTTAAACAGGATCCATTGGACCAGAACTCCACCCTAAAAATTACTTTTCCCCAATGTATTACAGTGCCAATTCTGAAGAAGGCAAACCCAAAATGTACTGGTAAATTACAAGGAGAGACACACACACACACACACACACACACACACACTCCCTTCTAACCCTGCTGGAGCAGGTGATTGGACTAGAATAGATATCTCATTATCTTTCTCCTCCCTCCCTCCTTCTTTATTTCTTTTTCTTTCTGTCCCTTCCTTCCACCCCCCCCTTTCTTTGTCCCTTTTCCTTTCTTTCCCTTTTCTCTTTATTTTCTTCCTCTCTTTCTCTCTTTCTTTTCTCTCTCTCTTTCCCTCTCTCAGGCTCATCCCTTTGGATCAGGGGTCGCCAAACTTTTGGACCTCAGGGACCATCAAACTTATAATTTTAAATCCCAGAGACCACTAATATGAATTTTGACTGACGGTGGCTTTCTGGTGTTGGTGGAGAGAGAGAGAGAGAGAGAGATCTGATCCAACCTCTCTCTCTCCCTCTCTCTCACACACAGAGGCAGGGGTGGGATTTAGACCCCTGATCTAAAGCTGTCAAAACTCTAAAAACTGGTCAAGTAGCTCTGGGGAGGCCAGTCATAAATTAGAACACTTGCTAAACAAACGGTTATTAAGTTTTTTTTTTTTCTTGGTCACTTTACGTGTGAAAGAAAATTGGGTAGCAATGTGGGCTGATGGAGAACACGAAAGTCTTTGAAAGAAAAAATTACTGTTTGCTCTTTCTTCTTCATTTTAATTACATAATGGTCCATCTCATCAAAAAGAGATTTCTGACTGCCTCCGTTACACATCAGCTCCATGCCTACATAGCAGAGACCCTTAAAAAAACATCCTCCCAAGATTTATGGAAATACAACAGATTCCATAGGGCAAAACATTAAACTAGTGAATTATGGAGGAGGAGGAGGAGCAGTAGCAAACAAAAATGGAGAAAGAAATATCCATTCACAATATTCAGATGAGACACAGTTGCAAACACAACGCAAAAAAATGTCTTTGAGGAAAGACCTGGGAGAAGAAAAGATTGGTTTGGTTTTTATCCTGAAGAAAAGGGTAATTTAGTTTCTTTCAATCCATCCCATCACTTCTGGAGTCTTGCTTTCCTTTGAACTATCCGCAAAGTCAGGACAAGAGAGATAGTTTAATGTAATGGTGAAAGGCACAAAGCTAGAGACCATGAGTTCTAATCTTCCTTTAGGCATGAAGCCAGCTTGATGACTCTGGGCCAATCATTCACTCTCAATCTTAGGAAGAAGGAAATAGTAAGCAGTCACAAAAATGTTGCCACTAATACTGCCTGGACTTGTCAATATGGGATCAGTCTGCTCTGGTTCTACCCACAGTTGCTCAAACTGGGATGTTCCCATAGTGGAGTATATCTGCATCCCCTACAGTGCCCAATATCATCAAAACTTCTGGATAGGGAGTAGGCTATAAAGATTTTAAACAAAATAAATAAATAAACTGTAATAATTTTACCTCGTGTTTTACTTTGCTTTTCACAACAATCCATTATATAACAGCAATGGCCACCACAAGCTGTGCTATTTTACAGCTTGGCTTGCTGCTGTTTCTCCTGCCCATATATTGAAAGGCAGGCACATTTTTAAAAGCTGCTGAGAAAGTGTTAAATGGAAGTGGCAACGAGAAACTCTGGAAGAGAAAATTACCTTCCTGGAGCTGAATCTTTATGTAGCATTTGTACCTTGGTTGCGCCCCTCAAAATATATTCTTGTATCCTATGTGACAAATGGGGTGGGGGGGCTGGAAAATGATCAGCACATTAATAAAAATATAATCCATTTTTCTGCAGGTCCATGCTTCCCTGCTCCCCAGTTAAGAAGAATGAGGCATGGGGGATGACTAATAATCTGTAGGTACCTTCCAATTTCCCAGTCTTGCAGCTTTTGTCATTGTTGCTTACAATATCTTGTTTTTAATCATCCCTTCCTCTTTCCCATTTTGTTCACATTCTGAACCACTGAGCTATCCTTTGAACTGAAACAATTTACATTTAAGGGATCTTTTTTTCCCCGACCAAAGGGAATTTTTTATATATACATAGCACACATGATTTCCTCAGGAAATGAGCCTGGTACTTATAATTATTTTGCAAAAAAAGATTTCCTGCAAAGGTGAGCATTGAGCTGTTCTAATTTACTGTAGCCAAAGGAAGACTTGCTCTGTATATTAATGGAAGAAGCACAATGGAATCCAGCTTTATATGCATTCTATGTGACTCACAAAAGCTCTAGCTTTCATTTATTAAACCTTGCTGTTTCCAGTCATAGTGAAAATAAAGTATTTGCTCACCCCCTTCCTTCCTACAATCAACTCTCCTTTTGATGTGTTTCCTTCTACCAATTTCAGATTGCGCCTTCCTTAGAAGATGAGCACTTTCTGGTTTTGGAACAGTTAAAAATACTAATCAAGAGAACCTTGCTGGGATTTTGAAGCAGAAGATGCAGAGAAGCTGTGGCATCATGAAGGCTGACAAACCTGTTGTGGTTCTCTTCTCTTTCCCTTTTGCTGTTATATTTTAATAATTTCCATCTTGTTTTCCTACATACGGGGTAGTGGTGGTGGTGGTGGTTCCCAATCTTGGCAACTTGGCAATGTGCACTTCAACTTCTAGAATTTCCTGGCTAGCATTGCTATAAAGAAAAACAATACAGACAGAAATATATATGATGATTAAAATGTTTATGATTATGTAGATTTTTAAGTGGTATGTATCACAAAGCATTTTTATTTCAATGAGGAGTGATCTTCTATTTTTATTGTACTCGTGTTATAGATATATTTTAAAAAATGAACAACTCACATCCATCTAATGCAGAGGTGGGAAACTGTAGCTGGCTTAGGAGTTCTGGGACTTGAAGTCCACAAGTCATAAAAAGATCATAGTTCCCCACTCCTGATCTAATGGATCTGTTGTCACTTTAAGAACTCTTAATAAATGTTGTATTATTGATATGGTGGGGGAAAAGCACGTCTATTTCCTTAAATCCAGTGGAGTTACTCTCCACATTCCCAAATACCAGGTACTTTAGTACTTTAGACTAAAGTACTGACAGCCAACGGCTTCCACAAAAGCAAAATCACCAGCTTGATCCACAAAAACACACTGAGACATAATAGAGACCCAGAAGATGAACAGACCTATGGAACATCTGTCCTGCCCTACATAAGAGGTACTACAGACAAAATTAGTAAGATACTACACAGACATCACATCAAGACTGCTTTCAAAACAGACAGAAAAATAGCAGCCATCCTTAGAAACCTCAAAGAAAAAATTGATCTGGAAAACCAAAGCATATATGAAGTCCCCTGTGCATCATGCCCGGCCACATACATTGGACAGACCAATAGAAGAATAAGTACGTGCCTGGATGAACACAAAAATGCAGTCAAAAAGCTGGAACACACTTCCTCACTAGTCCAACACCTGGAAGCCACAGGTCATAGCATCAACTTCAATGGCACCAAAACCCTAGCCACTATAGAAAACCCCAGCCACAGAATCATCAGAGAAGCCATAGAGATTGAAAAAAGACCAGAAAGCATGACTAGAAGAGATGATTCCACTAGACTGTCAATCATTTGGAAGCCTGCACTCACAAACAAAAAAATCTCCACACCACAAGCCAGGCAAACACCTGGGCACAGACAGATCCCCCCTGATACCTCCAGCTCAAACACACCCCAACCAGGCACCCAGATGAAACCTAGGTTCCTAACTAATGATAGCCATCCATTTACCCGGAGCCAAGCTGCACTAAAGGCCTCCAATAAAGTAACACAATGTTGCCAGCCAATCAAGATACAAAAAGAGCCACAAAACAGACAGAAGATATTAGAAACACCAATCAAGCAGAACACAGCAAACTCCAAGACCAATAAACACAGACCAAAACTCCCAACCAATCAGGGTGAAGAAAAAATCATTCTGGCACAGCAATAGGCTGTCCCAAATTTAAATCTGAAACCACTGTAAACGTCTGACTCACAGATGAACACAATACAGAAGCCTGATGATGGCAGATGAGATTCTGCCAAAACATTGCTACAACTTTAAAAGCACAACTACAATGACGTGGGAAAATACCCGAACAAAGCTGAATGCTATATATATATATATATATTAGGTTCTGGATCAAATGAACTTTTCAAAGGAAAAGATGCTCATCATTGTGAATTGTCATAAAGAAGCTCTTATTTTTTTAAAAAATAGTTCTCCTTGGTTACTGCTATGAATTGGCTGAAAAAAACTTGCACATGTAGCTACTGAGCAAAGCAACTGTATTAAATGATCTTCATCAAAACATAAAGATGAAAGCCCAGGCAGCAGCAGGAGGTTGCTTGCAGATATGTAGAAAGAGTAGAACTGAAGAGAAAGATGGAGGAAGAGAAGTTGGAGGATCAGAGCAGAACCCTATAAAGAGGCAAAGGAAACAACCAAAAGTGGTATTAAGCTCTGAGCATCTGTGTTGTGTTAAACTGTATCCTTATAAGCATTGTCCGGACAGATGCCGAAATTGAAGCTCAACTACTTTGGCCACCAAATGAGAAGAAAGGACTTCTTGGAAAAGCCCCCAATGTTGGGAAAGATGGAAGACAAAAGGAGAAGGAGATGACAGAGGATGAGATGGTTAGATAGTGTCATCAATATAATGAACATGGGTTTGGGTAAACTCTGGGAGACAGTGGAGGACAAGAGGGACTTATATGGGGTTGTGAAGAGTTGGACATGACTTAACTGGACAACAACAATAAGCATTGTCCAAATAAATTTCTGGGTGGAAGATTGCCCTAAGATATTTTTAGGGCATCAGTGACTGGATGTTTTAGATAAGAATAAGAATGTGTCAAGAATGAAAGCCAGCCACAGTAGGAAATATCACATGTGAAGAATACAGAATGCAATATATAAATGGTAAGTTTGCTTGGAGTAACATTAAGGTTAAAGGCAACCCAGGGATTTTACAGACCTCAGTCAAATATAGCCTTTACTCACAGAATTCTCTCCCTATTTGCTTGACAGTGACTTGAAAGAGCAAAAATGATTTTTTTATATTGTGTTTTATATTGTTATTGTGTTACCTGTGTTTTAGGGATTATGCCATACTAATGTGTTGAAATAGCAGAAGGGATGCTAATTGCTATCAGCTAAATGCTTGGGTTTCCCATAAGGGTTTCTTTTTCCTCCATTCAGTTTGCAAGTAGGTCACACATAATAACTCATCCTGTCTGAAAAAGCAGGATTCAGGAACTTTACTCTGGAAAACTGTCCAGGCATTAAAACAGCTGCCTTTATTTAGACTCTCATTATAACCGTCTGGATGTCATTCATTTATAGATCAGATATAACTGGGCAAACTCTTGCCACTGACACATCACACAGAATAAGGTGTAGAGTAGAAGCCACAAAACTCATTTTTATCATCAACAAACAAAAAGTGTTGAAATGAACTTTTGTTAATCAGGAAATCTGGAATGCTGGTGAAGTGATCTGGAGATCTATTATAACCTTAACTTTAAATGAAGGTTGTTTTAAAAGGTTGTCCATTATCTACATCAGCTGAAATCAAGCAGTCTCGCTGCTATTTAGCAATCAAATTTAGGTCACAACATGTTTTTTCAAAGATATATTCATAGAAAAAAATCATACCCCAAATAAGTTATCAACCTCTGGTGGTGATAATTTACTCCCTGAGTTAGCAACAGAAGTCATTCTGGGCCAATAGGTATACTAAAAATTCTTGCTTAATAGGTGAATTGTATGTCTTCCTGCTGTAAGCACAGTGGACTCCAGAATTTAATATCCGGATAGCATCAAGCATTTAACCCAGCAGGCAAAATTAGGAAAAATGAAGTATTAGCATGAGGCATCTTACTGCTAACAATGTTAATAGGATAGGTTTCAAATATTAGGCTCTTCTCGAACATTTAAGCCAAGCTCAACTCCTCCTATATCCAGGTCTTCCACATAATCATATCAACTATTAAAAGGCTCCTAAAGCTGGTACCCTTATCCTTCAATTTCATTCTGCAATATTGCAAGTGATTATTGTAAATAAGCAGTGAACATGTTTTAGGAGCCTTGGTGGTGGAATAGTTAAAGTGCAGCATTGCAGGCAAACTCTGCCCACAGCCTGAGTTTGATCTTGACAGGGCTCAAGGTTGACTCAGCCTTCCATCTTTCCAAATGCTTCTACATTGTAAACTACCCAGAGAGTTCTCTACTGTGCTAAATGTACTACTATTGTTATGCTAATGAGGGAGAGGGGGGAAAAGAGGGAGGGAGGGAGGGAGAGAGAGAGAGAGAGAGAGAGAGAGAGAGAGAGAGAGAGAGAATGAAGGCAAATGGCCACACTTTCTCACTGGGTCTCATAAAATGTAGATCTGATCCTTCCAAATATTATACTGATCTAAATCAGGGGTCTCCAACCTTGGCAACTTTAAGCCGGGCGGACTTCAACTCCCAGAGTTCCCCAGCCAGCTGGCTGGGGAACTCTGGGAGTTGAAGTCCGCCCAGCTTAAAGTTGCCAAGGTTGGAGACCCCTGATCTAAATAATCAGCATAATCAGACTAACAAACTTTCCTCAGTTTGACACAATCCAATTTCATTAATGTTACCACAGTCTCACTTTGTGCCCCGGGAACCTGACAAATAATTATTATTTCCAGGGTAGTTTGCTTCTCCAATGTGTGGTACAGACTGCATAAATGGTTTTGAAGCTTGCTAAAAATTATACCAAAAAAAGTTACTTCACTTTAGCCTGTGTGCATGTGAGATGCAAGAGAATTTGCTGCATCTGTAAGCAAATTCTGTAAGCAAATTCATGGTCATGCTGGCTATCAATTCCCAGCTCTTTTGTAGGAAAGTCAAGAGTCATTACTGGCAAATTACCACCTCAATATTTAAGTCCACACTACAGAAAAGCCACATGTAAGAAAACTGAGAAAATGCAATGCAATCTGGAATCCTTCTGAACCTTTAGACAGAAATTATAGGGATAATTTGGGGGGAGAATATGTAACACTTCAAGTTCTCTTTGTTTTATTTTCTAATGACAATTCAAAAAAGATGCCTCAGTGTTCTAATGCTGAAATTTCCAGTTTCTGGAAATTTGTCTAGGCTGGAAAGATAGGAAACCACAGCTGACACCTTAAAATTACATTTCTTCATATAATACTACTAAATATTATCAGAGGGGTGGAAAGTAGGGGAAATGTAGCATGTAGCATGCCTGAAGGATGAATGCTCCAATTGAACAAGCATGTACTACAATTCCACAAATAAGCTGTTTTGTCTGGGGAAATGACAAGGATGAAATGACTTCCTACTTGCCCTCCTGAACCACCAGTAAACCGGATTACAAATATTGTCCTTTAATGATGACAACATGTTTCATAGAAAGAATGGATATCATTATAATGAATAAATCACACACACATAAATGAGTTTGAATACATTTTATGGGTAAGTGTATCTCTGTATGCTTTGACTTGTATATATTTTGACCTGAGAGTCTGTAACTCATCTATGGTGATACGTCAAAAACATTTGTCTGTTTTTCATGCCTAGCTTTTTACCTGCTGTTGTAAGAGGAAGTGGGCAATGGTCATGTTCTACAAAAGAAACAAGAGCTTCCTGAAATTCACCATGCTTTTAATAGATGTGATCTCTTGAAGTTAACTAAGAGAGAATCAGAGTAGAACACAGACTAATGGTAACAAATTCAGTTTTGAACCTATAACAATTACTAATGGTATTCATTAAATGCCTGTTCTATAAAAGGGTGTGAGAATAGTTATGGGCCCAGCTTCAAAATAGCTTTGAACTGGATTTTCTTTTACCACGTTCCAAATGTTTCATTTATAATTCAAGACCTGGATTTGTGTAGCCTGCGGAGAAGGACATCTCCCTTGTCTGTTTAAGTGATCTTTAGACACAATCAGGTCATTATATGGATATATAAAGCCAGTGACATGAAAACTACCATCAACTGGCAAATACCTCTGGAGCATTCTAAAAACAGTTTGATCTATTTGTTTGGAAGGATAGTGTAGTAAGAGATGATCAGGCTGAGCCCAAGGGAGTGGTCGAATGCGTCATCAGCCATGAGTCCCTTCAAGTATACAAGAGATCTAAGTCCAGCCCACTGTAAATTCCTTATTTACTGCCAAATTGCTTTAACCGTTAGTAAATCAGATTCTTAAGCTTGTAATAAATCTTTATGCCCATTTGAACTGCCTGGATTTCATGATTTTCCTGGTGCTTGACAGATAGATCATATTAACTCTCCTCTACCATTGCAAAGTCCCATAAAATAAGGAGAAAGAAGCAGGGGCACAAAGAGAACAAAAAGCTTGATTATCCTGAATTTAATTGTATTTATTTATTTATGAAATATATGTACCACCCATCTCACTGTCCAAAGAGAATTTCTTTATCATCTTAATGTTTTGTAAGATACAAGCCATGGTTCTTTGACTTCTTTTCCTTTCAAAACCAACAATAAATGTATATTAAGGTTCAAGTATTTAGGAAAGATTCTGGAATTAAAATGAATGAGCTTGTAGCAATTGTAGTAATTTACTGCCTACAGCTGATTGCAGAACTCTATAATGATTTTACATTCAAGGCTATTATTCACCAGGGAGATAATAGGGTAAATGCTTTCCCCCTTCAATGAGAACATGATAAAGGAAAACAGGCTATAATATTGCAAGACTTAGTATACTACTCTAATTAAAATGAGCAAATCCATAATCAACTAATCAATGGATCCCCATTAGGAATACCAGAAAGTGCATGCTAGTTTTCTGTGTAATTTCTCTCTGTTCTATCTATTCGAGCTCTTTTAGGATTATATGTGCATATAGTTGCATTAAAGAATGAGTTTGTTCTATAAGCCAGTTTACTGTAGTGGTTAAGGAACAGATTAGAAAGTGGGAGACTGTAAACTCTAGTCCTGTCTTAAACACAAAGCCAGCTGAGTGACCTTGGCCCAGTCACTCTCTTTCAGACCTAGGATGGAAGCAATGGCAAACCACTTCTGAAAAACCTTGCCCCCCAAAACAAGAGACTAGTCCAGGTAGTCTCCAGGAGTCAAGGATGATTTAAAGGCACCAAATATACATAATATTATAGTAAGAGAGAAAAATAAAACCTATGCTCATACAAAGAACAGCATCAGCAGCTGTTTTGGATTGCCTGTCTTCTGTACAACATCCTACATAATGTAGACTTTGCTCCTAAATTTTGAACCACTGAGAATCATTCTGATAGCACAAGACACCAACATATCAAGCAAATGTATGATATGGCCCAAAAGATTACAACTGGTAACTGGAGATAAGTGAAAACTGAATCCTCTCTGAACCTCTGTACATAGCAAGTATGTTATCAAGGGCCATGTCAAGCGCTGGAGAAATTAAGGGATTGGGGTAGTTCAAATGAGTATAAAGGTTTATTGTAAGTTTAAGCTGTTTATAAGAATCTGACCAACTAACAGTCAAGGGAAATGAGCGGGAGATAAGAAAGACATTCAAGGTAGGCTGAACTTAGAGCTCTTGCGGGAGCACAGGAACTCATGAATTATGAAGCATTTAATGCTCTCTTCAACTCAGCCTGGTTATCTCCTACAGGCCACTCTTGAAGAATCCCCAGAAGCTTCAACTGGTCCAGAAGGAAGTAGTGCAGGTTGTGTTCAACTGGCCCAGAATGTAGTAGCACAGGCTTCATGAGCATCCCTTAGTATGTATTTATTACACTTATATGCTGCCCATCTCTAGGCAGTTTGCAATGATTTTTTTTAAAAAAGATAAAACGTTGGAGACATTAAAACAATTGATATTTAAATTAACAAAGATGGGAAGGAAGGAAGGGAGCAAGATAAATGGGTGGGAGGAGGCGGGGGTCTTATCTTAGTCCATTAACCCTCTCCAAAATGATGTGCCCCTTTTGGAGTCCCAGGTCCACTGGCAGACCCCTTTGGGAAGACTCAAAGGATCAATGAGGATCTCATGCCCATGTTATGCCTCTGTTTCAAGAGCTGCCCTGTTTGCCAGTTTGCTTTCAAATGCAATTCAAGGGACTGGTTGTTATATATAGCCTATTAACCTTGGTAACCAGCCAGAGAGTTTGATCTGTGCAAACTCTCTGTAAATAATTTTTGTTAATCAAGACATCCAGGATACCTGTTCTTTTCAAACACAGGAGAATTAATTTTACAAGTTCATTTTGCTGCTATTCTTGAGACTCTACTGAGGCTTCAAATACTTTTTTACAAAAATCTACCTGAAATGTCAATAAGATCTGCATGTAATACTTTCTTGAAAAAATCCAAGTTGAGTATTTTCCACTATTCTGTTTTAGCTGCCTATGTAGTTTAATCATAACCACTATGCTCTGACATGTAAGTCAATCATAGCATATGGAAGCAATAGATTAAAACAGTACATTCATTTGGTAAGTTCATGTCCCTGGAGAGTGGCTATTCTTTTGATAAAGCTACCAGATTTCAGGAATATTTTTAGCAGAATATTCTGGATAATGCAAAAGGTATAGTGGGATCTCATCATACATTCAATAGCAGCAAATAATGTTATCTGGAATATGCCAAAAACATCATGTGAATATTCATTTTCAAACAATTTATGAGCCTAATATACTTACAAAGATTTCTCAAGAATATATCTTTTGAAAGATGAGCAAATATACTTATTAATGTATTTGTTAAATTAATATCAATTATGTATGCACCTTGGCTTAATGATATATCTTTGCTAATTTAAGGAACTTGCTAAAACCAAAACAGAAAATAGAATTAAATATTTATAGCAACAAAATAATAAAATTGAAAACAATTCTTCATGCCCCACAGGGGAAAAAAAGAAAAATTTCAATTTAAGTCAACCAATTAAGAGGCAATGATGTAGACGATCACGTTTTAATGCTGATGAAGAAACTAAAAAAGAAAGTGGTGCTTCAGTCAAAGGATTGGCTGAGATTTTTGAATTGTAATCACTTACAAAATGCAGTTATGCAATACGAAAATCATACAATGAGGAAAGAAAAGTATAGCATGGTATATCTAAAGAGCATGTAGAAATTTATAGATAAAAAACAAAATGTAGTGGAAGATGTAATCGACCCTATGGTGAGGAAAATAACTAAGAAATCCATGCTCTCAGTTCTATAAATTATGACCAGATCTCATAATTCCCTAGAGAAATTACTGTAGCTAGACCCAGTCAAGTCACACTAGTCTACAACAGCACATTTCTAGTGTCCTGAATGCTAAAACAATGACTGAAGTGTTTGGAGTCCCCAGCATGCTCTCCACCTGCCAAATAAAAGTAAAAGGAAATGTACCAATGAAGGAGAATGTTTATAGCTTAGGGTTGAAATGAGGGGTTGTAGGTGCTCTCTGAACCTGGTTGTTTTTCTTGCAGACGTTATTAGCCTAACTAGGTAAACACTGATGACATTACTTGGGTTGGGTAATGAAACATTTGCAAAATAACAACAACCAAACTCAGAGAGCATCAACAACCCCTCAAAAGGAAATATACCTTTTTGACTAAACTAATAGTCTGCTGATCAGAATACAAAATCTAATTGTAAATAGTCATCATTGCTGACGATATGAGAGCATATTCCGCTAAAACATTTTCTGATGTAGAGAAAGTCGAATTATTCCACAGTCTTACTAAAGTATAGCTAGTTTTAAAAAATGAGGAAAAGTATACATAGGAAAGTCAAATGAACCTGGGATAAGAAAAACTTTTTATGAATGGTTAATGAATTGTGAGAAATTTGCTAATGCTCTTCTTAACAACTCAAAAGTGTATGAAATGCACTTTCATGGAATTGTGTTCTGCATTTTGCATGTTGAGAACAAATCATAGTCTTTTTTTTCTCTACAAGGACTGTATATCAAGACTTGAGGTGTTCAGCGACTATTGCGTTCTGTTCAGAGCAGTTTAGCAAAAAGTAAGATTTAAAAAAACTTAAGTTTTGTGTCAGACTTTGCTAGCACTGGAAATCCAACAACACATGCAATATTGTTAACTTTCAACAGAATGTGATGAAGTTTGAAGGCAAGGTAAATCCTTTTAAAAGGATGAACTCTTCAAAGACCTTATTATTCACCAACGTTATGTAGGATGAGTACCATCTATGTATTATCTATGATAATAGATAATGAACATTTCAAATATACTGTAGTTTAAGTTTCTTGACTGGAAAGCTGCCCTACTTAAGTACAAAGATAGGTACAAATAGGTACAGAGATTTTGAAACTCTCCATTTTCAATTCTGATGTTTTTAAGAAAGGGAAGTTCTTTTCAAAGAATTATATTTACATCTGCAGATTTCAACCACACTCATAAAGCAATGTCATTAGTGGCCTGTCCTGCTGAAACCCTTACGTTAATTCTTCTCATTTCCCTTTCTTCTTTATTTTATTTTTCTTTATTTTACATATTATGAAAAAATGAAAACTGAAAGTAGTAAGGGA
Source organism: Pseudonaja textilis (assembly GCF_049901715.1). NCBI lineage: Eukaryota > Metazoa > Chordata > Lepidosauria > Squamata > Elapidae > Pseudonaja > Pseudonaja textilis. The sequence continues at coordinate 128,522,277 of NC_141990.1, read as the reverse complement.
TTTATAGTCACAGTTTGCTTCTCTGCAGGGTTACAAAACAATGTGCATCACACCAGACGCTTCATGATCTCCTAGTTGAATTCTGACCATTTTTGTGAGATCTCCTCTTTCCACAAAGCTCTAGAATCTGTTCCAAGGGAACCAGTTATTCTTGGCATTCATGATCTGGTCACTTTCAAAACAATTATAAATATGTTGTATATACATTCTGAACTGACGGGCTCTAATAGTTCAGGAAATTATCTATTGATTTTAAAAGATATGGTCCATGGTAAATCAGAATACATAAAGATCAGGCAAGATATCAAGGTTTGGGGAACATTTCATTGTATGCCACATAGCTCCATTTTGATATCCAGCAGATGCCCCAGAACTTTTCATCATCATCAGACTTTGATTATTCTCACAGGACAAAACATCTTTTCTATATAGTAAAACTGGTCCTGATTTTTACATTTGAAATGGTAGTCTGGAGATGTAAAAATGACAATAATTCTTTGACTTTGGCCCAGGTTATCTTTAAGTTCAATTTGTCTTGTAGATCTTTTTTTCTATCTGTGTCTTACCAGATCCGTTTGATAATCCTATCATTTATTCTTGTGCTGAAACCTGGTTTCTCATTTTCTTCACTTATTTTTTTAATTCTGAAGGAGTTGAAAAAGTGTATTTGGATCTAATTGGATGTCTAATTAAGACATGGTCTATGATTTTTACACTTCCTCTGCCATTCAGTTATTCTGAATTTCTAAGTAGTAGATATCGGAATAAGAAAATCTGTAAATGAGGTCTGACACTAACAGATAGCTGCACATTAATGAGGAATGATTGCCTGCATTATAGGCTTAATGTTAATACAGATCACAGAAATACATTTTACATGCAGAAGGTACAGAAAGCAAAATAAAAAAGCCCATGAAGTTATATTAATAGTTTTAGAACATTTTTTGTGGCATGACAGTTATCAAAAGGGAAATCATAACTTTATAAAATATATCACTTGAAAACAGTCTTCAAAGAAGTGTCTACAACTGAGGAAGAAAAGAAAACTTGTTGATTTTAAAAATGTTTCTTTATTAAAAATAATCCAGACATCCTCTTCAAATACAAGAGAATTCATAAATAATGTATGGTTTGGGCTTTGCAGAGGTATGACAATAGCTCCATGTATCTTCTAAAAGTAAATTTCATTTCTGCAATATATAGATGCCAATTTATCAGTTGTATCAAGCTATAGAATGCCTTTAGGAAAATATGAATCTCAGACTATCCCACTGTCTTCATGGAAAACCTATGTATGTGATAGGAAACTGCTGACTGGACGGAACATGGTGAGTTAGACTGGCTTCTAATTGGTAAAGAAGTGATGGAAGATTTGATAATCTGCCCTTATTCAATCGATATGAGAAATATTTACTAAGAGATTGGATTAGCATGATTTTAAAACTTGAGGAAGAAACATCATTAACATTGCACTATGCTCATAATACAACTCTGATAACTAAAAATGCAAACGATCTCAAAGTGCCTGAAAATTAAGGAGACCAGTGGGAAGTAAATAGGGGCAAAATTAAAGAAAAGAAGACCAAACTAAGGACAACAGATAGAGCAACCAGTCTTAGAATTCACATTGGAGATATTAAAGTGATGTGTAGCTTCTGTTTTTAAAGATTAATTATCAACAGCAAAGGGTGCACCAGTTAAGAAATAGGCTGCACATTAGCACTTGGTAGGGCAGTAATGAAAGCCTTCAGTATCATCATGTACATATGTATACTTACAAAAATCAGAGCAATTACATTCTTTACTAAGCAAAAGTAAGACTTTGATGAAGCAGGATAGAAACAATAGATAGATAGAATTCTTTATTGGCCAAGTGTGATTGGACACACAAGGAATTTGTCTTGGTGCATATGCTCTCAGTGTCCATAAAAGAAAAGATACATTCATCAAGAGTCAAGAATCATCAGGTACAACACTTAATAATAGTCATAGGGTACAATAAGCTATCAAATCATACTAGGAAACAGTCAATATAAATCGTAAGGATACAAGCAACAAAGTTACAGTCATACAGTCACAAGTGGGAGGGGATGGGTGAAATGAAGGGAAGATTAATATTAATAGTAATGCATAAAATAAAATCACATTTATGTAAAAATAAAATCATATTTATTAAAAAACATACTAGGAAACAGTCAATAAAAATCATTAGGATACAAGCAACAAAGTTACAGTCATGCAGTCATAAGTGGAAAGATATGGGTGAAAGGAAGGGAGGATTAATACTAATAGTAATAGTAATTCAGACTTAGTAAACAGTTTGACAGTATTGAGGAAATTATTTGTTTAGCAGAGTGATGTCGTTTAAGAAAAAACTGTCCTTGTGTCTAGTTTTTCTGGTGTGCAGTGCTCTATAACGTCATTTTGAGGGTAGGAGTTGAAGTAGTTTATTTCCAGGATGTGAGGGGTCTGTAAATATTTTCACAGCCCTCTTTTTGGCTTTTGAATTTTGGTGTTGGAAAAGATTATTCAGAATACCATGCATAATCCAGAAAACAAAGAAGTGGATTATAGAACATAGTTTATGTATGTGGCACAAATGACAGGCTCATAATTTGGACACATTACATGAAGGCACAGCTTCTTGAGAAGTCAAAAATGCTGAAAAAGGTAGAAGGAAAGAGAAGAAGAAGACAACCAGAAGCAAGATGAATGGAGTCAATTACAGCGTCTACTGGAAGACCTGCAGTACCAAGTTGGAGACAGATCCTTCTGAAGAAATTCTATGTGATTGCTAAGAATAACAACATGATGATACACAATCAAATTATCAATTAATCTGCCAGCATGAATTGACATATTACATATGTTACTATCTGATAGTGTTTTATTGTTGATCTGGCAATTACAACTGCAACAAAATATTCAATATTAAAAAGCATTTTCCTTCTCAATACAATTGTTTCCATGACAGCAAGAAAGATCATGGAAGCTTAAAATGAATGCAACACAATACATTTTATCTTCAGTTCATATCTCCTTTGCCACCATTCCCCAACTGCCATGGTCATCCTATCTCAAAGTCAATTTACTTCTCCTTCTGCAGCTTTATAAAGACAGGTCTTACAAGCTTCTCTCTTTATTGTCAGCAAAAGCGCAAGTCTACCTTCTGGTCATCTCTCATCCTGATTCCTGCAATCTAGTTCTCATTGATCGAGTTGTCTTCTTTCCTTTGATATATGGCCATCCAGTGTTTCAGTGCCTGAATTATGCTCCTTCTCATTGTTTTGCATACAATCTTTTCACAGCTCATTAATTGAAAGATCAGTAAAGAACTTCCAACTAAGTAAGCAATCCTAGTCTGCTTTCCTAATTTTTCATAGAGCTGGAACACATCCCTTAGTTGTGCCTTCAGAATTCTAGGAACCCCATTCCCCTCTTTCCCTGTTCTTTAGATCAATCCTTTCCTTAGTTCATCCAGTTCTACCGCTTCGATCTTCTGTGTCTTCAACAGTTTTCTCTTCAAAAGTACTACAGCATTTTTTTCAAGAAACATTTAGCAAAAAAATGCATGTTAAATCATAGTTTCTTTATTTAGCTCTTCGTCCCCTGCACATTTGAATTGTGCTTTCTTGTGTCTGTTTTCAGATTGTTACAATCGTCAGGCATGAGACATTTCAAGCTTGTTCTTTACAAACTGTCGTACTCATGGATGTTGCTCTAATTTTTAGTACCTTAAAAATGAACTTTTCAATAGAGGATCCAAATTTACATGCAAAATACTTTTCTGCAATTTTCATTTCAGCTACTGAGGTTTATCTATGTGGCAGCAAATACACGTTCATTCATCACATGTCAACGGAGATGATGACAATGACATGCAAACCCATATTCCTAGGGGAAAAAAATGTTTATCTAACTTACAGCTATTTTCCAATCACCAGCTATATTTCAGCTTAGCATTGATAGGACATAAAACTGATATTTGCTGCTTCCCACAGAGAATTTAACATGAGCTCCAGCATCAAACTTTTCTCTTTGTTTATATTGCACTTGAAAAAATAAATAGTTCTACTTTAAAACTGCCTTTAGAACAGCCATAGATATGCTTGCAAAAGTTGTTGCTGAATTATGACTTATGGATTGTTTCATTTAATGATATATGATAATTGAGGAATGACAATTTAAATGTTATTTATTTATTAATAATTACGAATAAGGAGAACACATTAAATACAGGAGGAGTAATCATGTTGACTTGTTTAATTTAATGGAAAGTAAGCCAAATCAAAATGACTTTTTTTGTCATCACCTCACTCATATCTTTTTCCCAAATCAAGTATCAAAAAACTTATCACACTTGATTTATATCAAGGAAACACATAAAACAGTCAGGCTGAGTTAAATCTTATTGTAATTCCTTCTGTCTTTCCTTCCTTCCTTTTATCTATTTCTATCTATTACCATCTATCTCTGTCTCCCCATATCTATCATCTATTTGTCTGTCTATCTCTTTAGGTAGGTATCTATCTTTCACCTATCTATTTTCTGTAAAATTTGTAAAAAATAAAAATATGGCCTAAAGATTGACTGAATGCTTTTCCAGATTTATTTATTTGAAATATTTCTATAGCATGCTTTATTTTTTAAAATAATAGCTTTACATAGACTAATAAAAGTTTACACTAATTTATTATAATAATTAATCAAAATATGTATTAAACAATCTATTAACTGCCTATTACTATTATAAAATGCTCAGAACAAAATAAGGAATTCTGTAAAAAAGTATTAATAGCAGTAATATTTTTAAAATCACAGCTTATTATTAAAAGATGTGGAAAAATAATCTCTATGTGGCAACAAGATATAATGTCTTGCATCCCTTACATGGGACACCCATTGAAAAGACCAGTGTTTGAGTAGTAATCCACCAAAGCTCAGGATGTGAAGGCATCTGAAGCTGGCGCTCTCAAGATGATCTAAGGTTTAGGTAGGAATACAGGGAAGAAACAGTTGCAACTGAGACAAGAAACAACCTGGGAGTTAATGAAAAGCTGCTGTGATGCATGTATATCGCTCAGTAGATGGAGGGGGACAAAAGAAGAAAAATGAGCAAAGAATAGATGTCTCACAAATCTCCTTATCTGTTATGCTTCTTCCCCAAGATCATACTTTCCTCTACCCAAGATAACTCTAACGCAGGGGTCTCTAACTCAGCACATGCTGGCTGAAGAATTCTTGGAGTTGAAGTCCACAAGTCGTAAAGTTGGTGAAGTTGGAGACCCCTGCTCTAACTGGAGTGCCATCATGTCCTTCCATGGTATTCTTACAGAATTCTCCAAATACAGACAAGAGATAATGGTACAAAAAAGTACAAAAACCTCCAAGGTGGCACCTGTAGGGAGAGCTTTTTAGTAAGTACCCTCTTGGGTTTTGTTCATTGCTTATTCCAGGCCTGGCTAAATATGTAATCTAGTCCTTCTGAGATTAGATTAAACACAGAAGGTGGAACCGTTTTACCAAAGCCAACAAACTGGCAATTTTGTATCATGTTTTATTTTCCTTGGTTCAATTATTTTCTCAGGTCTATATATTGCAGTTTTCCAAGTCCTGCATTTCCATTCCTGTATTTTATTAACGCAAACACTAGACATTCAGCTATATCCATGGCTTTTGTCCGTTGTTCCCAAGCTTCTCAAATATAGCAATCATTGTCTTTTCTTTAATGGAATATGCATATGTAGCAGAGGTGCAGGTTCTGACCAATTCTGGAGAACCAGTAGTGGAAATTTTGAGTAGTTCAGAGAAACGGCAAATACCACCTCTGACTGGCCCTTCCATCATCTATTCTCTGCTTCCCGAGTCCCACCTGATTGGCTGGGTCTTCTTTTGTTGCTCTGCACAGGAGAACAGAGCTGGAAAGCAGGTTAGTGGGGTGAAGAGGGAATGGGATTTTACAATAACCTCCCCCAGGAGTGGAGTGGGAATGGAGATTTTACAGTATCCTTCTCCTGCCACGCCCACCAAGCCACACCGTGCCCACCAAGTCATACCCATCAAGCCACGCCATGCCCACCAAGCCATGCCCACAGAACCAGTAGTAAAATTTTTTGAATCCCACCACTGATATGTAGTTAAGCAAACAAGTACTGTATGTCTGAGGTGAGAGCAAGATTCGCAGTAATGGCTGTTGTTCATCTCCAAAATGCATCAGTACCTGCTCAAAGAAAGAACAAGTTATTTCCAAAGTCAGCGTTTAAGCCTTTGAGCCTAAATCTCAGTTTCTAGCCCAATATTTGCAATAGCCAGTTTGGTGAAGTAATTAAGGAGCCAATCTGGAAACCGACAGAGCATGAATTTTAGTCCCACCTTAGGCAAATAACCAACTGGACGGCCTTGGGCCAGTCATTTTTTTTTCAGTCTTATGAAAGAGGCAATAACAAACTGTCAGGGAATTGCACAGCTGGTGTTCAAATTAAGTCAGAGATGCTGAAACGAACTTGCAGTTTTAAATAAATAAATAAATACATACATAAATGTATACATACATACATACATACATATTTGGATCTTTGGTTATTCGGGTTTTCTCCCATGTAAAATTGGAAGTATCTAGGCGACGTTTCAATGAAGTTTCATTCATCATCTTCAGGCTTGTGTCTTCGGCTTTGTGCTTCTCGGAGTAATGTGAGCTTGCAGCTGCTTCTTCCTTTTAACTGCTAGTGGGGGTGTGACTTGATTGGGTGGGGGCTTGGCTGTGTTCTGATTGGGTGGGGGGGTGTTCTCATTGGTTGGGGGTTTGGCTGTGTTCTGATTGGTAGGGGGCTGGCTGTGTTCTGATTGGCTGGGGGTGTGATCTGTTCAGGTGGGGGCTTGGCTGTGCTCAGGTTAGTCTTAATTGCCGGGGGATTTAAGCTGGTGAGCTGTGATCCTGTTGTTTGGCTTCGAGTTCATGGTCATGCCACATCTTCATGGTGGGCATCAGTTTGCTTCATGTATGATTCGGAGGGGTTTGAAGCAGATAGTGATGCAGCTGCGGTATGGCTTCTGGTCCATGGTTGTGTCTCATCTTCTGTGTGGGTGTGAGTCTGCTTTCTACGTGAAAGTGTGGTGGTAGCATCTTGTGTTGCCCTCATGGGTGTGAGTCTGGTGTCATTCTTCATGTTAGGTACTTGTTTGATAATGAGGACGGGTTTCCAAATGGCTGGTAGGTGGGAAGTGTCATCTCATTTATTCATGCTGTGCGGGCATTTTTCTATCTCTATGGCTTCTCTGATTATTCTGATGTTGAAGTGTTCGGTTTTGGTGATAGTTCTGGCATTTTTAAAGTCAATCTCATGTCCTGTGGCTTTGAGGTGTTGGACCAGGGAAGAGGTCAGTTCTTCTTTTTTGTTTGAGTTATTGTGTTCTTCAATGCATGCACTTATTGTTCTGTTAGTTTGTCCGATGTATGTGGTGGGACAGGCGGTGCAAGGGATTTCATATACTCCTTGGTTTTCTAACTCAATTTTGTCTTTAGGGTTTCTTAGGATGGTGGATATTTTTCTGTTTGTGCGGAATGCTGCTTTAATGTTGTGTTTTCGAGGATCTTGCTGATTTTGTCTGTAGTGCCTTTTATATATGGGAGGAGGGCTTTGCCATTCTCTTGTTCTCTGTCTTGGATTTTGGTTGGGGTTTCTTTTTGGATTAGGTGGGTAATCTTCTTTCTTTGGAATCCATTGTCTGTTATTACATTAGTGAGAGTGTGCAGTTTGGTTTTTAGGTGTTGTTCATCGGCTAAGCATTTTGTTCTGGAGATGAATGTCTCGGCTACAGAATTGATCTGTGCTGGGTAGTGGTGTGAGAGTGTGTGCAGATAGCAGTTTGTATGTGTTTTCTTCTGGTAGCTATCTACACACACTCTCACACCACCCAGCACAGATCAATTCTGTAGCCGAGACACTCATCTCCAGAACAAAATGCTTAGCCGACAAACAACACCTAAAAATTGAACTACACACTCTCACTAACGTACTAACAGCCAATGGATTCCAAAGAAAGGTTGAGAGCATCTTGGCAACATTTCGATGAGGTCCCACTCGCCATTTTCAGGCTGGTGCTTTCGGCTTTGTGCTTGTGCGAGCAAAGTGTGATCGGAGCTGCCATCTCCCTATATATACTGGTGAGGAGGTTGGCTGTGTTGTCATTTCTTGATTGGTTGATGGAGTTGATGTTTGCAGATTGGCTGGCTTTTTCATAAGAACATGTGTTGCTGAGGTATTGGCTGTGTGTCTATCAGCCTCCTGTGTTGTAACGACCTGGGTAATGGGCTATGTGATGACCTTCTGAGTTCTATTGTTGTGACATCCTGGGTCTTGTGCTGTAATCTCCTGGGTCATTGGCTGTGTTACAACATCCTGAGGTTTTGTGGTGTAACCTCCTGAGTTCTGTAATGTGATATCCTGAGTGGGTGGCTGTAATGTGACATTCCAGGTTTTGGTTTGGCTCAGAGTTTGAGGCCTGGATATGTGTTCATGGCATGTGTCTGTTTGCTTGGTTTGGGGGTCAGGGTGTGTGGCAGCTGGTGATGCAGCCGTGGTCTGGTTTCTGGACGGTGGTTGTCTTTCATCTAAGGGGTGGGTTTGGGTTTGAGTCTGGTGAGGGAGAATGGTGGCGGTGTCATGTGTTGTTTTGGGTACAGTGTTGGTTTTCATGGCTGGGACTTGTTTGTTGATAAGGGCTAGTTTCCAGATGTCTGGTAGGCGGGAAGCAAAGTCCCGTTTATTCAAACTCGGAGCCAAACCAAAACCCGGAACTTAAAGGGAAAAAACATCGCAATACATCATGTGATGGCAATGTGACATGGTGTCTTTGACACCTGTGCATTAAATTGTAACTTCTTCTTCCTTGCTAAATCTTGTTTTTTTGAGAAAGTGCTAATTATTTATATGATATCGTAAAAATGTCCATCTGTTCTTGTTCTACAGTACTTGGGGAACATCCATTTTCATTCTCAGGATCAAAGAGTTTCATCATAATTAAGAAGAAGACATCTGGCAAATGAATTAGATCTGATCTACATCCAGGGCCTTTCACAGTACGCTAGGGCAAACTTCTCAAAGAATAAAATACTTGGAAGGTGTTACATGGATCATCTAGTCCAAATTCCTACTGACTGTTCTTCCTTATTTTTTCTTTTACTACCTTTCTGTAAAATACCAAACTAGTAGGTTTCTTCACACACAATGATGGAAGCTGATGCAAATGTCTACAGAAATTGAAATTACTCTGATTCTTCTGTAATTCAGTTAGCCACTTTCAAGGCCAAGTGAATTGTTTATAAGTTGAGTGGCTTATTAATGTGATTTGAGGAGGGAGGGAGGGAGGGAGGGAGGGAGGGAGGAGGAAGGAAGGAAGGAAGGAAGGAAGGAAGGAAGGAAGGAAGGAAGGAAGGAAGGAAGGAAGGAAGGAAGGAAGGAAGGAAAAAGGAAAGAAAGCTTTGGAAACTTTTTATTGTCAATAAAACAGGGGAGAAAGGGGGACGACCACGTGAACATGTGCACCACTTGCATAAATACTGCTTCATGTGCTCACATGCTCACCGGTTGTTTGTGTGGGCTGGTTCCCAATGGGCTGCAGCCGAGCCACAGACTGGGGATTAGGGACCCCTGACTTAGATGTTAATCAACCATGCTTTTCCTTAAATAGTTTTAATTGGCTTCATGCATGAAAAAGTCCATCCACAGCCTGTATTTGGTTGTGGTATGGTGATGGCAACAGGTACACATCATACAGTTCACTCAATATATTTTCAGTTCATCCAGTACCCAAAGCATCCACTGTGGCATTTTTACTTCCCTTTCATTTTCTACTTGTCAGACTCATGTTCATATAGTAAAGAAGCAGGTTTCAGCTACATGAGAACCTGATTTTTTAAAAATAATCTGACATCACTTTATGTTCAAGAAGCATTTTATTAAAAGGTTTCAGACAAAATACAAGGTCCGTCTGATTTAGAATGCCACATGAACCTATGAATCTTGCTGATTATATAAGAAGCAATAAATTTACTAAAAATGTGGATTTAAAAACTAATGCTGACATACCCAGCAAGTATCTGACATTTGTCTCAATTCAAGAATTCTGCTCCCATTTGTTTTATTTTTGTTTTGTTTTGTTTTGCAATTCAGTGAAATGTAAACATCTAGGAGAATGGGATACAAACATGTACAAACATGTAAGTCAATGAAGAACATTAAAGGAATTTGTATAACTTTATGTGCTTTTACAAACACCATTAATTGTGAACTTCAACTCTCTTTCAGAAACTGTTCTTACACCCATCTATTATTCTACCCATTATAATATCACCACTGTACATTTGTGCCATGTCTTTACATCTATTCTACAACAGAACAAAGTGTTCTCTGTGTAACTATTCATTTATTCAATCTATGCATAGGCCACCCCAATCTATCTAAACTCTGGGTGGCTTACAAAGTAAGTATGCCTGAAGCTGATTATTGATGATTTGAAATGAAATAGATGGAGATGCAGGAAACTTATCCAAAAGATTTGCATATATTTATATCAGTGGTGGGATTCAAAAAATTTTTACTACCGGTTCTGTGGGCGTGGCTTGGTGGGCATGGCAGGGGAAGGATACTGTAAAATCTCTAGTCAGAGGTGATTTGCAGAGGTGGTATTTGCCAGTTTGCCAAACTACTCAAAATTTCTGCTACTGGTTCTCCAGAACTGGTCAGAACTTGCTGAATACCCACCTCTGGTTTACATGCATTTACAGTCAGCAATTTGTTTTTGTTTTTAAAATATGTACACATTTCTCCACAGCACCACACATCCAAAGTTGGATTCTTCTTTTTGTACAAGAGCAACAAAGATGATTGGGGGACTGGAGACTAAAACACATGAAGTACAGATGCAGGAATTGGGTATGTCTCGTTTAATGAAAAGAAGGGTTAGGGATGACATGATAGCAGTGCTCCAGTATCTCAGGCACTGCCACCAAGAAGAGGGAGTCAAGCTATCCTCCAAAGCACTGAATGCAGAACAAGAAGCAATGGATGAAAACTAATCAAGGAGAAACTTAGTAGTAGTTTCTCCCAGGACTAAGGAGAAATTTTTTGACAAGAACAATTAATCAGTGGAACACCTTGCCTCCAGAAGTTGTGGATGCTCCAAAACTGGAAGTTTTAAAGAAGAGATTGGACATCCAGGGTTTCCTGCTTGAGCAGGAGGTTGGACTAAAAGACCTCCAAAGTCCCGTTTCTACTCTATTATTTTGTTAATTATATGATTAAATTATATAATTTGATTTGATTGTCAATCAAAAAGCACAGCACAATTGATGTACCTGTTACTTCCTTTAGATGTCACCTCAATCACAGAATTTTCAATTTCTTGTTGTATAAATACAATTAAAACTTGGACCATACATTTTCTGAATAGTTTTTATCCCAGAGCTATAATTGCACTTAACAATGAACTTAAGGACCACCGTCAGTGAGCTGTTGGACAGTATTATTTGGTCTGTTGTGTGGATGCCTGTGTGTTTTTAGGAAGCGGGGAATTTTGGTGGATGGGGAGGTGTTTGGGGATTGTCATGAGCGTGTGCATGTTTAGTCTGGTCTCTGGGTGTTATGTGAATTTCATTGTATGTATACTGTGTATATACGTACAATGACAATAAAGAATTCAATTCAATTCAATATAACAAGAAATTTCTCAAGGAACATCACATGCAAAGCATCACAGCATTGTCTTCTCCTCCAGATGTAACCTCCCTTGTTTTTACTGGAGCACCAGCATTACAATTTAACACTTAATTTTAACTCTTCTTACATAAAACTATGCATAAGCTGTAACTGATGTGAACATAGGGAGAAAAGTTTGAATAACGTAGATAGGAATTAGAATTTAATCTTTAATGTTAGTACAAGCATGAACATGTCCCCTTGGGTTTTAGAAAAAGAAAACTCCCACACTCTAAACAGCTTGTTTACAATTTTACAAAAGGGTAGCTTCATTTTGTAGGTCCTCAACTTACAACCATTTGTTTAATGGTTCAAAATTTACAAAAGCAATTAAAACAGTGGTTAACAATTGGCCCTTGCAATTATGACTGTTGCAGTGACCCCCATTATCAGCCTCAGCCATTCAGTCATATCCAGGGGTGGGATTCAAATTGTTTAACAACTGGTTCTGTGGGTGTGGCTTAGTTAGTGGGCATGGCTTGGTGGTCATGTGACTGGGTGGACGTGGCTTGGTGGTTATGTTATTGGCTGGGCATGGCCAACTCAATATCACTCACAATCGAGGCACGCATCTCCTTATCTGGCCTCTCATGACTGTGGGGATGCTGCAACAGTCATAAATGTGAAAAATGGTCATAAGTCACTTTTTTCAGTGCCATTGTAACTATGAATGGTCACTCCACACAAGCAAAGTACCAGCAAAGGAGGGGGGAAAAAAACCACAGAGAAGTTCCTGAGACAGGAAGTCTTGTCCTGCCAAGAATGTAATAAGGGTTAACGAAGAGGCAGTTTCTGTAAGCAACACCAGAATGTTTCCTTCCTGCCAGGAAGGAACGACAGTAATTTCCAGGATTACGACAGTAATTTCTTCTAACAACTGGTTCTCCAAACTACTTAGAATGTTGACAACCAGTTCTAGGTGCGAACTGATAGAATCCCACCCCTAGTTATATCCAACTCTCAGCCACTCTATGGATCAGCACTCTCCATGCCCCTCTGTTTCCATTCCTTCAGATCCTCCATGGTCATCTCAATGTCATCTTTTATAGTGTCCAGACAGTGAATACCAAGGCATCCCCTTCTCCTTTTACCACTGATCACTCCCAGCATGACTGACTTTTCGAGTGAATCCACTCTCGTGACATGACCAAAGTATGACAGCCTCTGTTTGGTGATCTTGGCTTCATAAGACATTTTTGGTGAGGTTCAGTCTAAGACTCCCTTGTTTGTTATTTGTGCAGTCCACAGGATGCGTAATAGTCACCTCCAGCTCCACAGTTCAAAGGCATCCATCCTTCTCCTATCTGCCTTTTTCAGAGTCCACATTTCGCAGCCATAAAGTAACAATTGGAAAAATTATTGTGTTAACTAATCTGCATTTGGTAGTGAGGTTAATGTCTTTTCTCATTCGACTGTTATTCAAGACAGACATTGTAGTTCTTCCAAGTGCTATATGCCTTCTGAACTCAGGGCTGCAGTGACCACTTTGGTCAACTTTAGAGCCCAGGAAGATAAATTCCTTTACTGTTTTGATGATCTCATTGTCGATCTGGATTCTGACCTGTATGTTCTCTGCAGTTGTCATTATCTTTGTTTTCTTGATGTTAAGGTACAGTACAGATTTTTTACTTCCCTCTTTGACTCTCATTGATTAACCATCCCAGATCCTCCTTTCTTTCTGTGAGCAATGTTGAGTCATCTGCATATCAGAGATTGTTGATATTCCTACTATGAATTTTAACCTCAGTGATAGATTTTTCCAAATGTGCATTTCTCACAACCGTTTCTATATACATGTTGAATAGTATAGTCACATGATCAACATTTGAATGCTTGGCAACCGGCAAGTATTTAGTATGGTTGTAATATCCCAGGATCACATGATTGACATTTGTGACCTTTCCAGTCAGGTTTTGATAAGCAAAAACAATGGGGGAAGCTGGTTTCATTTAATGACTCTGATTTGCTTAATGATCATGGCAAAAAAGATCATAAAATTGGACAGGACTCATTTAATTATATCCTCAATTACTGGCAGAAGTCCCATCCCAATAGTGGTCATAAGGCTACCTATATTACTGCTGTAAAATGAGTTACAAAGCCACATTTACACAGGGCAGCATTTTAAAATTAGCAACAGCACTTAGACTTATATACAGCTTCACAGTGTTTTACAGCCCTCTCTAAGTGGTTTACAGAGCCAGCATATTACCCCCAGCAATCTGGGTCCTCATTTTACCCATCCCAGAAGGATCGAAGGCTGAGCCAACCTTGACCCTGGTGAGATTTGAACTGCCAAATTGAAAGCAGTCGGCAGTCAACAGAAGTAGCCTGCAGTACTGCACTCTATCCACTGTGCCACTGAGGCTCTTAACTAGAGCACAATAGCTTATTAATAGGAGATGCTTAATCACATGGGATGCTTAAATCACATTATACAAGTGAAATGCTTCATCACAAAAATGGTACTAAAATATAAGCATTTTAAAACATAGAAGTCCATCTGGTTGACTAGAGCAATGTTTCTCAATCTCGGCTAAGATATGTGGACTTCAGCTCCCAGAATTCGCCAGCAAGCAAGTTGCTAACTTTGAGAAAAACTGGGCTAGAGGTTTAATTATCTTCCTTGCCGGACCTTTTTTTGATGCATGAATGATACGTGCTTCAGAACAAAAGAAAATGATTTATTGCCATGGTGGGGTGCAATCTTTTATCAATGCAAAAGCTTTTGTTTTTGTCTAATATTTGGGATGTTTGTTTTCAACAAACATCAACTATATCTGAGGTTTACCAGGTAGACCAGACAGGAAACATGACCAGATAAGCTAAAACTACTTTATCATAAATGTATATTAACAAAATCTTGCAAGTCTGAAGATACAATTCTCCTGCCCTCTCTGTTATAGCCCATGAAACCAGAGAAGGCACCTTCTGAGCCTCTTGCCTTGCCCGTGATCCAATTCTAGGTTCTGCTGTCTCTTAACTGACTGTTCCTTTGGCACCTCTTTATTCCATCTTCCAAGGTCTTGTAGTCTTTCTGCAGCTGCTTTGAGGAAAACTTCCCCACTTCACCTGAAGCTAAGGCCTTTTGGTATCACTTTTATGTTGTGGTGTCTTGAAGGGCAAGAACAAGGGGGTTTCCATTACTTCATTAAGCCCCTTCAAACCGTAACCCTTTTTCTCCATGCAAATGATTCTCCCTCTAAATACTGGCTTCAAATCATTATGCAGACAAATGGATCAAAAATATCTATTTAATGTAGAATAGGGGCAAAAGGAAGGGATGGATCCCACTGAGATAATGTATTTTCCTCAGATAGGTTTGAAATTGGTCAGTTGCTTTTAACATCATTACAAAATTTTATAATGTCTCTTGAACAAAATACATGAAGCAAATCAGAGTTCTAGTCACTACCCTCATTATCTCTGCATTTTTCTCCCACTCAACTGTCAGCCCTTAGCATTCATGGACACGCAGTCTACTCAGTCCTTAAGAGCTGTATTGGATAAGGGAGAAGCTCATAATTTGTGTACCCTCACAAACTTCAAGCTGTTCCAAGACAGCTGGCGCTTCATTCTCATGTATTATGTTGATGTTTTGGCTACATAAATATATGTGTTCATACTCAAAGATCAGAAATATAAGTAATGCTACTAAATATATTTTATTACACATCCCAAACATGGAACTGATTTTTGGTGTTGCTCTGACAACACATTTTGCAATACAGCAAAACTTGAAAAGTACATAACAGAGACAGAGCTTTGTGGAGAATTTAAATCAATGTTAGCTTAGTGTTAAATTTACTACCAGACTGGGATGTGGTGAAGCTCTGTGTGTGGCATGCAATTTACACCAGGTCAAATTTTTTAGCCAAAACTAATATTCTATTCTGCACAGAATAGAAGAGAATCAGTTTAATCTAGGGTAGGGCTGTCAAAATTGCAGCCCGCGGGCCAGATGCGTCACATGCTGGTCACGCCCATTCCTGATTTAGCAAAGGTGAAAAGTCCCAATACATCACATGATGCCGCCATGACGACACAAGTTTGACACCCCTGGTCTAGGGGTTAAGACCCTAGATTAGAAACCAGAAGACTGTGGGTTCTAGTCCCACCTGACAGGCATGACACCTGACAGGGTTGTTTTTGTGGGAGAAGAAAATAAGAGGAGGGAGAAGTCTTAGGTATGTTGACTGCCTTACATCATTTATAAAAGTGATAAAGATTACAAACAACTTTTTTAAAAAAGGAACAGCAACCATGTGGAGATAATTGGGAATCTAGCCACTACCCTGTTAGTTGTAGGACCAGGACTGCTGATATGCTAAGCAATTGAAGCCACTCCATGGAGAGCCATTCTTCTGCCAGGATATAAAAGAAACCAGTCTTGAATGTCGCTATAGGTTGCTATTGATGAGGTTCATTCCAAACCATAGTTTTGCCATTTAGGAATTCCCTGGAATAAACCACCTTCTTTGTCTTTATAAATGAGCACTGGGAGACAGTTGCTGTAGTTTGTTGGGTTTCTTATGTGAGCTAATATCATGGTTAAGGAATCAGGGTGGAAACTAGGAGTCCTAGTCCACAGAATTGGTAGTAAAAAACATTGAATCCCACCACTGGAGCAAACCACTTCTGCAAAAACTTGCCAATTTTTTTTCAGGGACTAGTCCAGTCAGTTGCCAGGAGTAAAAGCTGAATTGAAAGCATAAACATCAATTATAATATATATATCATACATCATATTATATCATATGACACCATCATATTATATCATCGTATCAAATAATAAATTCAGCCCAGAGATATATCAAACCCATAAGTGTGCCTGTTTGTTTAGAAATTTCACACTCTAATCAGTTTGTCAAGAAGGCCATGTTTATTGAAACATTCATAAAAATGACCTCTTTCATCAATATCGTGCACTACTGTTTGCTGTTCTTGTTGGCAAAAGCAAACAAAATAAATGTGTTAATGATTTATTTGTAGTTATCTTTTAATAGTTATCAGTTTATTCTCTTTTTAAATAAAAGAGTTTTTAATAAAAATGAAAAGCTAATAGAAAACTAAAAGTCAAGAGAGAGGAGACAAGTCATAACAGAGAGAAATATCACACAGAGGTACAATAAAAGAATAGATAGATAGATAGAAACAAAAATACACAAAGACAAATGATTTCTGACTTTTTTTTACAGCAGATATAAATAAAACTTGAGTTCAACACTTGCTCTACAATTACAATGTACCCTCCATTTTTTAAAATAATCTATAAATGATAATAGTATTCAAATCCATATGTCATGATTTAATTTTTTTCTGCTTTTGCGCATAGTCCAAAAAGGGCTTCCAATTGGTATTAAATTTAGCCAATTTTCTCTAATCAGAGCCATCTCATCCAGCTCCATCAGCTTTACCAACCACTCTTCCATTTAAGGTACCTTCAAATCCTTCCAGCGTTGGGCATATAGAAATCTTAACTGTTATTGTCGTATACAAGAACAAAATACTGTGCATTCACCCCTCCCCCCCAAACTGTGTTCATTATTCCTAATAAAAATGTTTCTGGGCTGAATCATATACCAGTATTGGCTTCCAAACATTTTAAAATTAATATATGTATTTCAGTCCAATAATTTTTAGCTATGTTACAAGTCTACCCAAAGTGGTAAAAACTCTGTTTATATTTCCAAAATAATTTAGAAATCCCATTATACATTTTTGACAATCTCCCTATATGCCATTTTATATAAATTTTATTTCAGAAGGCGAGATGCTATTCATTTCAACCCCTTTGTCCACATTCTCAATAAGGAACAATTTTCTTCGGTTTCCTGAATGCTTTTCTGATACCTGTTCCTAATTATTAACATTTCCTCTTTTGCACAGATTGGAAAGGGAAGGGAGTCCCTTTATGTTATTCATATTTTACTAGAATGGTTTATGTTGATATTATAATCACATCCAACATCCTCTTACTGTTTGGGTCTTAGTGACTTTCTACTTGGGAACTTTTCACTTCTCCATAATCATTTCTGGAAATGTGCTGTCAACTTGGTTTTGCAGCTGTTTTTATGATTAACTACAGCAGGGGTGGGTTTCGAAACTTTCAGCCACCAGTTCTCTGCCCTGTTGCTGGGCAGGCGTGGCCATTGTGGGCATGGCCCAGTCAGCCTCCTGCACCATGATGGGGCAGCTGTTTTCACCCTTCCCGGGCTCCAGAGGCTTTCCTCGAGCCTCTGGGAGGGCAAAAATGGCCTCCCCTAGTCTCTGGGAGGCCAAAAACGGGCCCATTTCTCATCTTCCAGAACTTCCAGGAGGCCCATTTTAAAGACTCCCTTTGCCTCCACATCGGCTCTGCACTTATCTCGCATCCAAAATAGGCCAGGTAGAGACTCTTGGGAGGGATGGGGGGTGGGGCAGGGCAGGTGGGACCAGCCAAGGATGGGATTTGGCAGTTCGCTGAACCGGTCATAACATTAGCTATGGGTTCTGTTAGTGTGTGGGGACAAACCCCCAAGCAGAGTGCACAGCAGCAGTCAAGCCAGGCAGCCAAATGAGAGAGAGGCTGGGCCCAAGAGTATACACACACTGGAGACAAAAACACTGTTTGTAGTTTTAAATAGTTATTTAATTCATTTAGAGTTTAAGCATTGTCATTCAGTCCATATGTCATTTTCCAATATATCCATCCAGTAACTTAGTTCATTAAACTAGTCAGTACAATGTCTTTATCTGCTTGTAAATCTTCTCCTTCCGATACCTTTCTCTCAAAGACAACGCTGAGTATGCACAGGATATCAGCTCACTAAGTAAACAGTCCTTTTGTTCAGTAGAAACGGTATCCAGCACAGTAGCCAACAAGCAGACGTCTCATACAGGAGTAAACAGCAGGCAGCAGACAGCAAAGAGACCAGCGACCAGGCCAGTGATCAGTAACCACAACAGGAAGTGTTACGTTACTCTCACTGCCTTTTATTGCTGCTTGCAACCGCACCCTTAATTATCTAATTACATTGCAGTTTGGTGCTTAAAGCTACAAACACTTAAACCTAGGTTTATATATTTATTCACCCAAACCTAGTTGGTGTATCCATATACCCAACATTCTCCCCTTTTGGGTGATATAAATATATAATACCCTTACAATCTAAACCCATACTTTTCACAACTCTCTAGGTGCTTAATGGCACCTTGGGCTTTAGTAAAATTATCAGCTACATTGTCCTCCGACATGCAGTACTCCAGCTGTATCATTTTACTCTGTACAGATTGTCTAACATTTAGATACCTTAAATCTGTATGCTTGCTCCTAGTTTTTACTGCAATATTCATGGCCATTTGAATTGCTGCCTGATTATCTTCATGTACAATTATAGGATAATTTACAGTTATACCCATATCATTCATCATTTGTTTGTACATAATTAATTCAGTACATAATAGCGATAAACAGGAGAATTCTGCCTCCATAGTAGACAAACTTATATGCTGTTGTCTAATTGACTTCCAACCTATTAATGTCTTACCCAGCATTATGGCTGTTCCTGAAGTCGACTTTCTTGTATCTCTTTCTGATGCAAAACTAGCATCTGCATAAGCACTCAATATGAGATCACCTTTTGGTTCTAGATACAGTGCATGGTGTAATGTCCCTTTAAGATATCTTAAGATTCTCTTCAATGCTATCCAATGACATTGAAGCGGATCATTATTATGTCGTGCCAGCTGATTAATACTATAAGCTATATCTGGCCTTGACCAATTGCTAATATATGATAAGCTACCAATCAAAGATTGATATATGACCTTATCAAACTTGGGACTTTGAGCATCCATTTTGCAAATATCCTGACTCATTGGAGTCTTTGCAGGCTTACAAAGTTCCATCTTATAATCTATTAGCAATTTAGATATTTTATCTTCCTGAGATATCTTAAAACCTTTCTGTGTTTTCACTATATTTAAACCTAGATATTTCTTTATCTCCCCTAATTGCTTGATTTTTATTTTCTTGGCTAATGATGCTATAATTTTATTTGCTTCATCATTAGTCTCAGTAATCAAGGCAATATCATCCGTGAACAATAATAATAATGATATTTTCCCATTTGTCTCCCTTTTAAACAGACATGGGTCGGCTAAACCAGCTTTAAACCCTATATTGTTCAGTTCCTTCACAATATACTGGTTCCATTCATAGCCCGATTGTTTAAGACCATAGAGGCTCTTTTTTAACAACCAACAATCATTATTATTTTCACCTTTCAATCCACTAGGCTTTTTCATATATACAGTATGTCTTAGTGGAGCATGCAAGTAAGCAGTTTCCACATCTAGATGGTTAACTATATATTTCTTGCTTGCTGCCCACACTAAGGCTGCCCTTAATGTTGCTGCTTTAAGACTTGGTGCAAATACTTCATCATAGTCATTGGCACTTTGTCTAAAACCTTGGGCTACTAATCTTGCCTTATGGATTATATTTCCATTCTTATCAGTTTTTATCTTAAAAATCCATTTGCAGCCAATGGGTTTTATATCTACAGGTAATCTCGCATTTTCATATACTTTCATATCCTTCAAGGATTTCAATTCCTTATTCATTGCTGCATACCAACTTTCCTTCTCTTTAGAAGGATACATTTTTATTTCATCCACAGTATATGGAATTCTATTTTCCTGGCACACAGTGTTAGCCTGGTATCTATCAGGCGGTCTAGATATACGTGTTGTTCTTCTGGGTATTACAGGGCTTGTATGAGAACTTTTTTGAGTTACTACCTGTTCCTGTTCCTCATCTTGCTCAGCTATTGGTTCTATTTCTTCTTCTATGGGCACAATTTCTTCCTGTATTTCTCTCTTTACTTTATTTTTAAAGTTACAGGGATAATTAATGGGATTTCTGTAGGATTCAATAATTACTTCTTTATTGTTATCCTGTTCTTACTTATCCCATCCTACGTGCTCTAGAAATTGGGCATTAGCACTACATAACACCTTAGATGTGCCTTTCTCCCAAAATCTATATGCCCTATGGTTAGCTTGGTAACCAACAAAGAAGAATTGTTTAGCTCTGTGTTGCCCTTTACGCCTGAGTTGGGTAGGGATATGCACCCATGCTGGTGCACCAAATGTGTGCAGGTAACTCAGATCAGGCTTCCTGCCATGCCACATGGTGAATGGTATTTCACCAGTAGTTGAGTTAACCACGTTGTTCAATATGTTATTAGCACACATTACAGCCTCCCCCCACACAGAATCAGGTAATCCAGAATCAGTTATCATTGTTCTAACCATTGCCTGTAGTGTTTGGCCTCTTCTCTCTATAAATGGGTTGTGTTGTGGTCTGTATGGTGCAGATTTCTTGTGCTCTATTCCAGCTACCTTTAATCTATTCTGGAATTTGCTGTTAACAAATTCCGTACCATTATCTGTCACCAGGGTTATCAGTTGCCGTTTAGTCTTTCTTTCTGCAAACTTTAACCAGTTGAAGAAATGTTGATATGTTTCAGTTTTGCTTTTCATTAGGTAGCAAAACCCATATCTAGAGTAATGGTCCATAATGCTCAGTATATACCGAGCACCCCCCATACTGGGTTTCTTTGGACCTATAATGTCTGCAAATACTACTTCTAAAGGTTCTTTAGTTTTGAAACCATTTAGCCTATTTGCAGGCAATATTTTACTCTTATCTTCACAGCAGACATTACAACGCAAATATTTATCACAAGGTTTTAACCTTATTCCATCAGATAACTCTACTGTACGTTTTAGCATTTTAAAATTTACATGCCCCAAACGCCTATGCAATAAATGGATACATTCATTATGAGGCTTTATATTGTTAAATACAGTCTGTGCCTCCCCTTTCTTACTATCATGTAAGACATATAATGCTCCATTTAAAGCTGCAGTTACCCTTTTGTTATCTTTATCAAGTATGCACTTATTATTCTTAAATGTAACTACATAACCTAGTTTATCTAATACTCTTACAGAAAGTAAATTCATCTTTAACTGTGGTACATATAACATTTTTATATTCTGCTTTAAGCATGGACAATATGCAATACCTTCACCCTTGGCCTTGAGGTGCCAGCCGTTAGCGAGTGATATATGCTGAGAGCTTGTTGACATTTTTATAAACTTTGTCTTATCTCTTGTGATGCAGTGGGATGCACCACTGTCCACCACCCATAAATCATTCTTCACATCACGGTTGCTAAACGTGGCTAGTTCAAAGGATTTCTTTGGCTTCTTTACATTCTGACTTTTTCCTTTTCTGCAGAATCTTGCCAAATGTCCTCTGCCTCCACAATTAAAACACTTTTTAATTGTGTATGCCGTCGAAGATAATTTCTCTTCTTCTGGGTGCTTTACTTTACATAGCTGGTTTCTTTCAAGCTTTGGAGATAATTTCTCTTCTTTATTAGGCTTATCTTCTCTCAGCTGGTCACGTTCAAACCTTCTTCTGGCTTCTTCTAATAGCCTGCCGGTAATCTCAGTTACTGATAAACTGTCTTTTGGCAATACCTCTAAAGCAGTCACAAAATCATCATAGGTTCGATCCAATGAAGACAGTATAATGTATACTTGTTGCAACTCATTAAATATAAGCTCTTTTTCTTGTAACTCCTGAAAAATGCTTTTCATACAGTTTAAATGAGTTAACATGTCTCCATTCTTCTCAAGATGTGTTCTAAACAGCTTCCGTGTAAGATTGATATGAGCTCCTACACTGTCTCGAACATAAATCTTCTTGAGATTCTCCCAGCAGTTAGCAGCATTTTCCTCTCCACGGATATGAATCAGTTGCTGGTCTGAGAGAGTCAGTCCTATGATGCATAAAGCCTGCTCATTCTTTCGTTCATAGTCTTGTATCTTTTTGGCATCCTCTTCAACAGTAGGATCTAAGTTAGATACATCTGGTGGGTTTGTTATTATGTCCCACAAACCTTCTCTTCGTAGAAGTAAACTACATTTCATTGACCATGAAACATAGTTTGTTCCATCTAGTCTGGATATCATGGACAGACTTGGCAAATTTACTTGTGCCATTGCTCTTCAGATAAATAACTATTCAACAAACAGTTTGTTTTTACAGTAATGTGCAACTCACACCAAACTCTCACTGCTATATCCTGGTTAGTTAGACTGTGCTCACTGCTGGGCCCATAACCAATGTTAGTGTGTGGGGACAAACCCCCAAGCAGAGTGCACAGCAGCAGTCAAGCCAGGCAGCCAAATGAGAGAGAGGCTGGGCCCAAGAGTATACACACACTGGAGACAAAAACACTGTTTGTAGTTTTAAATAGTTATTTAATTCATTTAGAGTTTAAGCATTGTCATTCAGTCCATATGTCATTTTCCAATATATCCATCCAGTAACTTAGTTCATTAAACTAGTCAGTACAATGTCTTTATCTGCTTGTAAATCTTCTCCTTCCGATACCTTTCTCTCAAAGACAACGCTGAGTATGCACAGGATATCAGCTCACTAAGTAAACAGTCCTTTTGTTCAGCACAGTAGCCAACAAGCAGACGTCTCATACAGGAGTAAACAGCAGGCAGCAGACAGCAAAGAGACCAGCGACCAGGCCAGTGATCAGTAACCACAACAGGAAGTGTTACGTTACTCTCACTGCCTTTTATTGCTGCTTGCAACCGCACCCTTAATTATCTAATTACATTGCAGTTTGGTGCTTAAAGCTACAAACACTTAAACCTAGGTTTATATATTTATTCACCCAAACCTAGTTGGTGTATCCATATACCCATAGCAATCCACCCCCAAACTACAGTATATAAAAACAGAAAAAAATAAACATCTTTCTATTTGTGCCAGTAAAGCTCTGCAGAACCAGTGCACTACAGCAGGGGTCTCCAACCTTGGCAACTTTAAGCCTGGAGGACTTCAAAGCTGGCTGGGGTATTCTGGGAGTTGAAGTCCTCCAGGCTTAAAGTTGCCAAGGTTGGAGACCCCTGCACTACAGTATTTGTATTCCCAAAGCCCCACCCCATCTCCTACAAATAACAGCATTCTGTTCACAGGCCCCTAAGGAAGAGGGAGTTTAATGGTGTTCACAAATCCTTCAACAGCCACATCTCAATTCCCTGCCCCCCATATAAGCAACCAAATGCATGCCATGCCTTGATTCTACCTTAAAGTTAACCTGTGATTTATTTGTATTCAAAAAGCCAATACTTAATATCCACTGTGATGAAAAATGTGCTTTAAAACAAAAACCCCACAAAGCACCCAAACCACAAAGATCTTTAACATTCAAAAACATTACAATCATCTATTTTGAATATGTTTCAAATTAACGGTAGAGCGCTGGTGTAGAAACCAGGAGACCCGTGAATTCTAGTCCCATTCTTAGGCATGAAAGCCAACTGAGTAATCATGGGCCATGATTTTCTTTCAGCCCAACCCACCTCACAGGGTTGTTGTGGGGAAAATAGGAGGAGGAAGGGGTATTAGACACGTTTACAGCCTTGATTTACTTATAAAGTAATAAAGGTGGGATAAAAATAAAATAATAAACAATGAGCACAACATTGTTATCTTTTAAATACCGGTGGTTTAGGTGTATCAGAAGAACATTTGTAAATATTTTCTTCTCACCCCTCCATTTCCCTTCTCACAGTCATTTCAGTTTGTTTAACTAGCACATCATAAGTGTATCACTTACACCCTGAACAGTTGCATGTTAAGAATCCCTTAAAACAGGTCTTTTTTTCATGCTTTCTTGACAGATCTAGGAAAATATATGGGCATCTTTACAATGCTGAGAACATATTATTTTGTGATGTTGTGTTAAAATGACTGCTAAATAGAAACATGTGCCTTCATAATATGGTTGTCCTGCTAGGCACAGCCAATCCCAAACTATCCAATTAGCACAAGATTCTTCAAAGTGGGCAATATTGACCCTCAAGTAGTCAAGTTTATTATTATAGAATAACAGAACAACAGAATAACAGACTTGGAAGGAACTTTGGAGGTCTTCTAGTCCAACCCTCTGTTCAGACCTATAGCACTCTGGACAAATGAGTCTCCAATCTCTTCTTGAAAACCTCCAGTGAAGAAGCACCCACAACTTTTGGAGGCAAGTTTTTCTATTGATTAATTGTTCTAACTGTCAGGAAATTTCACCTTAGTTCTAGGTTGGTTCTCTCCTTGATTAGTTTTCATTCATTGCTTCTTGTCCTGTCCCTCAGGTGCTTTCTTTGGAGGATAGGTTGACCACCTCTTCTTTGTCTGTGGTATTTTATTTGCAGTACCATTAATTATAGTGGCTTTTATTAAATTATTTTCATATAATAAATGCTGGTTAATAATGAACAATCCAAAACTTCTTGAAGGCACTGATGGGCTGGAGAGTTTGTGATTTGGCAGAAGAAGACAAAATGCTCCCTGTTTCTCTTATGACTGATAGAACATAGCACCTCTAGCACCTGTTTACTTTTATCTTTTTTGGGGGGGTGGGGGGGCAGATGAATATGCTGCACTTCCAAACAAAGTGCTGCACTGCAACCGTGCCACCCCTCATTTTTTAGGTATATTGCATATCTGCCTGGGGCAGAGGAAGTTCTTTTTCTTTAAATTAAAGTTTTCGATGAAAACTTTAACTAAAGGCAGGAGCTCTGAGGGAATTAACAGCTCAGATCTTGTGACATCATGCTACTGATCACTGTTGTTGTCAGCCCCATCAAAACCTACTGGCCCGAGGAGCCTAGAACCATCCTAATCCCCTTCCCAACTGGCCCTTGCCCTTTACCTCCCTGAAGTAACATGGCTGGGAATACCCTGGTTTCAGAAAGCAGCAACAGGGTATTTATATAATGCAATCTTTTAGGCCTCAAGGTCCCTGAGGGCCAGCTTAGGCAGCTCAGCTGTTCATTTTAAGAAGCTTTACTCATGTCAGTAAAGGTTGTCACTTCAATTTATTGGACAAAGGGTATAAGCCCTGGTCTCACATGCGAACGTTTTTCCTCATTTCCCTAATATCTTGTTAGGAATGGATGGCCTTTCCCCCCCTATCATCCTAAGCCTGAAATGAAAATTGACTAATTAAACAGTGCTTATATCCTAGCAAAGGAGGAATAATGACAGATAGCAGTGACCGAGGGCTGGAGTAATGAAGGGCACACAAACAGAATAAAGCTCACGATAAGGCATTAGAAAAAAGAGTGAGAGAGAAAATGTAATGTCAAAATGAAAGACTGCTTGGCATCAGAATAAACCCCGTGGAAAAGGATAGTTCACCCCTGTCAATCTCCTTAAAATTAGAAGAAGGGTGGGGGGAGATAGAACAGGGATAAGCAGCAAATTCTCTGGTTAAAAAAATCAGCAACAGTAATTAGGCTTGATTAGAAAGAGGAATATTTGACGGTGACATTTTGGAGTATTAAAAAATAATGAAAAAGCTGATGGTTGAGATAGAAAGTTATTCCTTCCAGCACACTGTGCATTCCACTATCTGCCACAGATAGAATTGTTAGAGGCATCAAGCCTCTGATGTATTTCTCACATTTCCTTGAGAAATATTTCTCTGTGAATTATTTACAAATAGATACCTCCTCAGGACTTATCTAGCAATATCCAGCGGGTTATTTCCTTAATAAGTCCACAATATGGTTTTAGAAGGCTTCAGCAGGGAATGGGTTTGCAAAGATGAACTTTTCATACACAGGAGCCTGTAACTATATACCCATTCCTCCTTTGCAGACTATTCCTTGCTTGTCAGAAAAGATTTACTGCAATTCAGTTACTCCTTTTTTCCCCTTACAGAAAGAGACCCAATGGGCCATTCTCTTGATAAGTCCACTATACCATTTGAAAGGGCGTTAGACTCTTTTAGGCAACCATTTACAAACATATGAAGGAGCTGAGGCATTGGATGGACTAGCTCCACCAACCTAATGATGCTTCCTGTGTCAGCAACCTTCTTGAGCTGACCTATCACATGGAGTATTAGTACCGCTTTATAAAGCCTTAGTAAGACCACATTTGGAATACTGCCTCCAGTTTTGGTCACCAAAAAGAGACTCTGTTGATACTTTGAAAGGATTTCAGAGGAAAACAACAAATATGATATCAGGGACTGGAAGCTAAAATATATGAAGAATGGTTGCCAGGATTGGTATGTCTAGTCTAGTGAAAAGAAGGAGTAGTTGTGTCATATAGTAGCAGTGTTCCAGGCTGACACAAAAAAAGAGGGGCTCGGGAGGGCGGAGCTGGTGTCGCGATGATATGGCATGCGATCTTGGAGGTCTGAGATCGCTGCCGATATCTTTGCTCCTGGACGGTCCTATCGGATCTAAACCGTCCCAAAGAGACAGTGAAAGTGAAAAGCACATCCTGTTGATCCCAGGGATACTGCAAAGTCCCTGGTAGATCCAGGAGAAGCTCTTCTTGCCAGCAGCAAAGAGGCAGCCATTAAAGCTGCTGAAGTTGGGACAGCTCCGAAACGAAAGAGAACAGAAAGAGAGAGTGTGCCAGTTTGGTGAGAACTTTTTTTTTATTCTAAGATCTGAAAGGACACCCTAAGGAAAAGAAAGAATCTGTAAAAGTTTTGACAGAAGTGATTAAGTAGCGATTTTAAACAGGAATGTCAAAGTAATGTTTTTTTCTCATTGCTGGATTTTCTATACATGATCTTATATTTTGAAACTGGACTGGTTTTTTTTTCCATCAATTTTTTTCTCCTTTTTGATTTTGTAACATTTTAGGCTAGAGACTTCCTTTTGGATATTTCTTTTTTAAAAAATATCATTTTCTTTTTTTTATTAATTCTTATTATATCTTGCTTGGAAAAGGAGGGGAAAAGTGAAAGCAAAGAAACTTTGTAACACTGCCAGCTAGAGGCTTGGAAATATTCTATTTCTCCTGTGACCAGACAAAGCTGTGAAAAAAAGAACTGAGCCTTTTTTTCAAGGACATTGCTATTTGATAAGATAGAGGGAAGAGCATGGGAGAGTATTATTGCAGGTACTCTTCTGGGTTTCCATCAACAGCTGGAGTCTGGTGTTGAAACCTAGGGGGGGGAAAGGGTGATAAGTTTTTGGAGAAGAGAGTTATAAGAGCCTTGGATAATTAAACAAAGTGCAATGTGCTCTTTTTACTTTTTCTAAGTTGTGCTATCCCTCCTCACCAGCTTTATTTTATTTCATCTTATCTTTTTTTTTTTGCAATAGCTATTTGGATCTTTGGCTTTGTTGGAGCTTGTCTTTGTTTTTCTTTTTTTTTCTTTGGAAGTCCAATCTCTATGCTTGCTTTTTATTTTAAAAGGGAAACCTTTAGTATTAATGTTTCCTTTTTTTAAGGGAATAGCCTTTTTTTTCTCCTTTCCTGGTATTTTTGTTTTTTCATCTACCTTTCTGGTTTATTTTTATGCACTCTTTTCTATTTGAGACCTCTCAATTGGATTAAGGTGTTGAAGAACCTGAAGAATTTTTCCTTTTTTTTTCCCAAGCCTTTTTCTTCATCTAACAACTGATTGGATTAAGGTATACAAGGACCTGAAGAAATTTTGTCCTCCCTTCTTCTTCTTTTTTTATCATTACTATTTGGCTTCTTTTTTCTACTATTTTTATTTCAAACTACAATTGGTTATTTCACAATTGGATTAAGGTTTAGAATAACCCGAAGATTTTGAATTGCTTAAAATGAGTAGGAAACTTACAGCTCCTGGTTCTTCAACTTCTACTTCTTCCTCTCCACCATCTGGAGGACAACGTTCAATACAGACAATATTAAAGCAAGAAAAAGAACAAGAAAAAGTAACTCTGCAGATGATTATGCAAGGAATTCAAAATATTCAAGCAAGATCAGAGAATATTGAAGAGAGAATAGAGAGCATTGAACAAAGAACAGAGAACATTGAACAAAGAACAGAGAACATTGAACAGGGAAAACTGATGAAAAAGTGGAGAACATCCAACAAATGATGTTGAAGTATGATGAGAGATTCCAAAAAATTGAAGAAGAAGATAAACAAAGAGACAAGAAGATTGGAGATATTGATAATAGATTAATGGTGGTTGAACAAGATAAAAGTGGTATGTTGAGATGGGAGATGGATAGATCAGAATTCTATCTTAGATTCCAAAATGTAGAGGAAGAAAAAGGACAAAACTTAGCTGAGGTAATGATAGAAATACTGGCTGAAGCTTTGGAAATAACTCAAGAGAAGGTGATGGATGGAATAGATGAGGTTTATCGAGTTTTCACAGGATATGCGATGAGAAATAGCTTACCAAGAGAAGCTCACATTAGATTTACAAAGAAAGCCATTAAAATGCAAATATTGCAAGTGGCAAAAGAGAAAACATTGAAATATAAAGACAAGGAGATTGTGGTCTTGAAACAAATACCCAGAAGAGTGAGAGAGATGAGGATACCAATTCCTGACTAAAATGCTACTTAAAAAAGAGGTGAATTATAGATGGCTGATTCCAGAAGGTTTAATGTTCACATGGCAAGAACAGAGACATAGAATTGACTCAATTGAGAAAGTGGAATTATTTTATACAGAATTTTTTGGAGGGAAAGAGGAAGAGGCAGAAAAAGAAATCTCACTAATTGAATTCCAAGAGGACTGCCAAATGGCAATTGAAAAAGAAGAAGGTGCAGTAGGTGGAAAGGTGGAAGCCAAAGAACAACGTGAACTAAGATCTACGAGAGCTGCTAAACCTAACTACAAAATATAACCATGGAAGAGAAAAAACTGATTACAATTAATATAAATGGACTTAACTCAGCCGTTAAAAGAAGGAAAACCTTTCATAAATTAGAGAAATTAAAATTTGATATAATTTGTCTACAAGAAGTACATATTAAAAAACAATATGAAAAATTGTTGATACAGCCAAAACTAGGGAAATATTTACTTCCTTGACACAATGTGAGAAAAGAAGAGTGGTTTTATATATTAAAGAGACCATCCCAGAAAAATTGATTTATACCGATGATGATGGAAGAATGGTGGAAATAATGGACAATAATACGAAAACACTACTGATTGCAATCTATTCCCCGAATGACAAACAAGAAGAATTCTACAAAAAATTACATATGAAAATAATTGAACTGGACTATGCTAATATAGTTATGATGGGAGATTTTAATGAAATTGTAGACAATAAATTGGACTATACAGCACAGAAAACAATAAAGCAAAACAGAAAGACTCTCCCTAAATCTTTTTTTAAAATGGTAGATGAAATAAACTTAAAAGATACATGGAGAGAAAGAAATGCTAAAACTAAACAATACACCTTCTATTCAAATAGACACTTATCATGGTCCAGAATAGATATGATATGGATGTCAACAGAATTAATAACTAATATTCAAGAAATAAATATTGAAACAAGTACTTGGGCAGATCACAATCCAATGACAATTAAATGGAAAGGACAAAAAAGAAGATCTAGATGGACATTAATAATACTATTTTAAAGGAAAAATACTTCATACAGTGGATGGAGAAAGAATTGCCTTTTTTCTTTAGAGAAAACAAAAAAGAAGATACATCAATTCAGAATGTATGGGATACAATGAAGGCATATGTTAGAGGCTTGATAATAGACTATACAAGGAAAAGGAATACTATGAAAAGACTAGCCTCTAAGGCCTTAGAGGATGAGTATAAAAGACTTGAAAAAGAGCTACAGGAAATGCCACAGAAAAAGGACATCAAGCTAAAAATGGATATAGTTAAACATAAAATGTGTCAAATAGAAAAAGAAGAATTAGCACAGAAAATTAGAGGTGCTAAACAGAACTACTTTGAAGATGCAAACAAACCAGGTAGATAGTTAGCATACACATTGAGAAAGGAGAAAGAATCAAGGAAAATATTGCAATTAACAAATGACCAAGGCCAAGTTTGCTATGGTAGTAAAGAGAAGAAGGAAATCATTTGAGACTTCTATGGGAAACTATATAAGCAAGAGAATATTGATGACGAAAGAGTTAAACAGTACTTACAGAATGCTAATTTACCTCAGATACCTAAAGAGATTGAAACAATGTTAGAAAGCAATATAACGATGATGGATTTAACTGAAGCACTCAAGAAGTAAAATAATGGAAAGGCACCAGGCCCAGATGGACTTCCGGCAGAATTTTACAAAACATTACAAGAATCGTTGAATCTTCCATTGCTAGAAGTTATGAATGAAGTTATGTTAAAGAAGAAGATACCTAAATCATGGTCAGAAGCCTACATTACACTTATTCCAAAAGAGGAGGCCGATCCATTACAAATTAAGAACTATAGACCTATTTCTCTACTAAATGCAGATTACAAAATCTTTGCTTCAATATTGGCAGAAAGACTTAAAAAATATCTAAATAATTTTATTCATCCTGATCAAAATGGATTTCTGCCAAAGAGACAAATTAAAGATAATATGAGAGTAATCTTGGACACCTTGGAATACCACGAGGCACATCCTGAAAAACAAATGGCTCTGATATTTCTAGATGCACAGAAGGCATTTGATAATGTGAATTGGCGATTCATGTTATTACTGTTGGAACAGATGGGTTTTGCCAGAAAATTGATTCAAGCAACAGAAGCTATATATTACAAGCAAACGGCAAAGGTAATGATAGAGGGAGAACTGACAGACTCTATCAATATAAGAAAAGGAACAAGACAAGGGTGCCCACTATCACCTTTGTTGTTTGTGTTAACTTTGGAAGTGCTAAACAGAAATATTAGAGATGAAAAGAATATTAAAGGAATGAAAATAAAAAAGGAAGAATTTAAGCTGGAAGCATTTGCAGATGATCTGGTTTTCATCTTAGAAGACCCTCTAGAAACAGCACCAAAATTGATAGAAAAGATAGAGACATATGGAAAGGTGGCAGGTTTGAAAATAAATAAAGATAAGACAAAGATCTTGACAAAGAATATGCTATTAAGACAAAAGGAAGAACTGGCAGACCTATTGAAAATTCAGGTCACAAATAAGATCAAGTACTTGGGGGTATATTTGACAGCAAGATGTAGTACACTAAAAGAGAATAATTATATCAAACCTAAACAGCAGATAGCGCTAGATCTGGCGAAATGGGAAAATTTACAACTGTCACTAATAGGGAGAATTTCAACAATCAAGATGAATATATTACCCAGAATTTTATATTTGTTTCAGACAGTTCCAGTTAGGCTTGGAAAAGATTACTTTGAAGATTTGAATAAAATTGTGTTGAAATACATATGGCAAGGTAAGAAAGCAAGAATAAAGTTAAAGCTTTTGCAAGATGCTAGAATTAGAGGAGGATTTGGTTTGCCTAATTGGGAGTTGTATTATCAAGCTACAAATCTGATGTGGGTTAAGGAATGGATAACACTAAGAAATACTAGATTGTTGACATTAGAAGGACCTGATTTGTTGTTGAGGTGGCATGCTTTTTTATGGTATAAAGGAACTAAAACACAGGTGTATTTTAAAAACATTATATACGGGAATCTCTGTGGTTAAATGGGGAGAAGATTAAAAGACAATGTTATTTGAAAATTCCAGTCTGGCTATCGACTATTGAAGCATTTTCTTATCCTATAATATACAAAAAGGAACAAACAGTTAGATATGGTGGAATATTGAATGAAAAGGGTGAACTCAAATCTATACAAAAACTAGAGGAACAAGGTATAAAGATGAATTGGTTTTCATATGCGTTAATACATTCAAGGTATGATAAAGATTCTAAAATGGAAGGTTTCTATGATAGATTGACTGATTTAGATAAGATTTTGACAGGTACTGATGAAAAGGTGATTAAAAAATTGTATGGATATTTTTTAGAAATTAAACTAGAAGAAGAACAAGTTAAAGAAACTATGATTGCTTGGGGGAAGAATTTTGGATATGGGATTGATTTAGAGAAATGGCAAAAATTGTGGTCTCAAAATTATAAAATGACAATGTCAATAGCATATAAAGAAAATTTGTATAAGATGTTTTACAGGTGGCATTTTCCCCCAACAAGAATAGCAAGAATGTTCAAGAATAAATCCGAAAAATGTTGGAAATGTAATCAGACACCTGGCTCATATTACCATATGTGGTGGACTTGTGCAGATGCTAAAAAATACTCAACTAAAATCCACATGTGGTTGGAAAAAATGACAAAAAAGCATATAGTCTTGAAACCAGAGATATTTTTATTGGGAATTTTACCTGAAATATATAGTAAAGACTTGAAATACCTGCCTGTAAATGTATTAACAGCGGCTAGGATTGTATTTGCTAAAAACTGGAAAAATGAGAAAACACCATCACAGGAGGAAATTATTAAGAAAATGTTGGAATGTGCTGAAATGAGTAGATTGACCTTTGAAATTAGAGAACAAGAGGATAAACAATTTTATAAAATTTGGGATCTATTCGATCAATGGTTAGACAATAAAATATAGTAATGAAATATGTAGACTTTTAGAAAATAATAAATATATAAAGATGTACTTCTTTCTTATTATATCTACAAAATGATTTTAGGATAGATTTGGGATGATAATATGAACTGTTATAAAACAAACTAAGTAAATTATGATTATCTTGTAAAACATAAATGAATAAAAATATAGTCAAATGATTGATTAATAATGATACTAAGGTATTTAATTTTTGATTGAAAATACGAGATTATATGCAATGTAGTTGTAATTGAAGACTACGAAATGGAAGCACAAAACAATTTGTAAACCAACCTGCACACTGTATGTATACATAGGGAAGATGGCTTGATGTTTTTATGTTTTGTTTGTTTATGTTTGTTTTAAAAAACCAATAAAAACTTTTTTTAAAAAAGAGGGGCTCAATCTATTTTCCAAAGCACCAGAAGGCAAGACAAGTAACCATGGATGGAAACTAATGAAGGAGATATCCAACCTAGAACTAAGGAGAAATTTCCTAACAGTGAGAACAATTAACCAGTGAAATAGCTTGCCTTCAGAAATTTTGAGTGTTCCATCACTGGAGGCTTTTAAGAAGTGATTGGGCAGCAATTTGTCTGAAATAGTATAGGGTTTCCTGCCTGAGGAGAGGATTGGTCCCTTCCAACTGTTATTCGGCTATGTTGGGCCTGAAGAGATTCAACTTTTTTGCTTGTCGTTTCCCAACAGATACTGAAATCCATGTTGAGACTGTGCCCATTGAGCCAATCCATATTGGACTCAAGCCAGGGGAACATAGTAAAACCAAGGAACTTTTTTCTGGAATTGAGGTAGCCCCCATGGATTCCTGCAGCCCCTCTATTCATGCATTAATTAATACTGGTCTGGAAATGTTATTTATGCTCCATTTTAGAGAGCACCAGTACAGGCTTTTTAAAAAGAAGTCCATTGAGGCATTTCATTTTCATTTTCTATAGTTCTACCCAGAAGATAAATGTTTGCTATCAGATGAACATTCAGTTTTGAAATCCTACTCTATGTCATCAATCAGAGGCCTGGTCTCTGACAACAAACCATTCATTGTGCCGCCTGCCTGGAGCTGTAAAACCAAATGAATGTCAAGCATCTGTGATGTCACAATACCTGCTGGGTGCTCCTGCATTTGCTCTGAAGGGGCGGGAATTGCCCAGTCTCAGATGACAAATCAAGTTGCTGTCTGGGTGGTTATTTTCCAGGAAAGAAAACACATGTAGCTTACAGGCCAAGATGTACCTTGAGTAGCTAGACTTTGGTTCTTGCTACTTGGACAATTGCTTGGCCCAAATCTACACAAAGAATGAATGAAGAAAAGATCATGATGCCTTAACTGATCTCATTGGTTTAACAAGAAATGTGAATAATAAAACCTAAGAACATAATTTTTGGTTATAATAAATGTATCTTTATATATGTGTTCACTTATCAAAAAATCATTGTGGATCAATTATTTAGCCATAGCAGGTAGTTGCTCTCTCTCTCTCTCTCATCTCTTTCTCCTATCTATCTATCTATCTATCTATCTATCTATCTATCTATCTATCTATCTATCATCTGTCTGTCTGACTGTTTATCTATCTATCTGCCATGTTTCTCCAACAATACGACCTCCCCCAATAGGAAGACCCAGCCTGTTTTCCAGGCATAAAATGAAATTAAGCCCCTCCCCCCAAATTTAGGCCTATTTTAAAACAAGCGAAATGGGGGGAAGGGCGGGGGGACTTGCTGTTAGGAGCGCCACGCGGGCAGCAATTCCTCACCACCAGCTGCTCCTAATGGGCGATCATGGCAAAGCATGGAGAGCTCCCTACTCCTGCCAAGCACCTTTGTGGCAGGCCCAAGACCTTCAGCACCCGCCGCTGTTGATTTCCCTTCTGCCCATGCCGCCACTATTGATTTCCCTTCTACCCATGCCACCACCACGTTTGGAGCTGCCGCTTCCATGTTTGGAGCACTGCCACTGTTTGGAGCACCGCTGCCATTTGGAGCTGCTGCTTCCGCATTTGGAACACCACCGCTGTTTGGAGCACTGCCGCTGTTTGGAGTTTCCATGTCCGCATTTGGAGCTGCCGCCGCATTTGGAGCTGCCGCTTCTGCGTTTGGAGCACTGCCGCTGTTTGGAGCACCACCGCCATTTGGAGCGCCGCCGCCACTCCAAACATGGCTGCAGCTCCAAACGCGGAAGTGGCAGCTCCAAACATGACAGCAGTGCTCCAAATGGTGGCAGCACTCCAAATAGCAGCGGCACTCCAAACATGGAAGTGGCAGCTCCAAACGTAGCGGTGGAATGGGCAGAAGAGAAAGCAACAGCGGCGGGTGCCAAAGGTCTTGGGTCTGCAGCAAAGGTGTTTGGTGGGAGTAGGTAGCTCTCTGCACTTCACCATGATCACCCGTTAGGAGCAGCTGGTGGCGAGGCTGCCCACGGGGCACTCTAGATGAAGATGCAAGGGGGGGAATTAAGTCACCCCCGAAAAGATGGCCTAGCTATTTTTTCAGGGCTCAAAAAAATATAAGACCCGGCCTTATTTTGTGAGAAACATGGTATCTATCTATCTATCTATCTATCTATCTATCTATCTATCTATCATCTATCTATCTATCCTTCCTCCATCCATTCATCCATCCATTTCTTTCTGTCATCTATCTATCTATATCACCTTATCATCTATTTCTGTTGTGGTTTGCCAGCAGCAGGTATGGATGGCTGAGGTCTCGGAGAGTGGGGACACAGATGACGGGCCTGCATGAGATGAAGGGATGGGGCTAGGACCATCAGGGAGTGGAATACTGCCTTCAGATATTGTGGAGGGTGGCGGCAGTGATGAAAAGGTCCCTGAGGAGCCTGTGCCCAGTGTGCGTGCATGCAGGGCTGTTCAAAGGAAAGAACAGCTGCAGCAGCACAGGTGACTTGGAGTAAGGCTGCAAGGTAATGGCCCCTCCCTTAAGAGATAAAAGGCAGCTGAGAAACTGGAGTTCTTTGCAGGAAGCAAATAAGTTTTTGCACTCAAGCCTTGTGGACATTAGGAGCATCATGGTTGGTGTTTGGAGACTCTTTGTGTTTGAAATATTTCTTAACTTTATCTAGTATTCTTGGCAGCCTTGCACAACCTTGGCAAGGCTCTTTCTTATCAGAGACAATTAGTTTGAAACAATCTTTTAACAGGAACAGAATTAGTAAAGAATCATTAAAAGGTTTTGTTATTACCTCTGTTTTGTGTTCGTTTCCTTGGAACAAGGTTTGGGTCAGAACAGTTTCTGATTCTTGGTGACTGCCTGGAGAAGTCCGTGCAATTCCCCTGGCAAGGTTTTTTGGAAGTGGTTTGCAATTGCCTTCTTCCTAAGGGGCCATTGAAACTATAGCTCATGTTCTGCTATACTGCATCTTCTATAAGGACTCATGGACTCCGTTTATAACACCTTACCTAATAAAATATCTGGGAAATTCTTTTATATGCAACTACTGTTATCAAATCAGTACAAAGTAGTTTCTCTGAAAGAGGCCAATTCTATTATGCCATGTGTAATCCACCACCAATTGCAATATATTATTTTATCTGTCTCTTTTTTTTTTTTTACTATTATTATAGTTTTAATGCTTTATTTGTAATGCTGGTCTGTGACCATAATAAACATTGACAGATTGCCTATTGAGAGATAGTGACTGGTCTGAAGTCATCAACCTGGTGTGATGCCTAAGGTGCAACTAGGATTCAAAATCTCCTTGTTTCTAGTCTTAATAACTATACCAAACTTGTTCTCCATGGTAAATGAGGCTGCATCCAAATATAATTCTCTTCAGAAGAAGGTATGAATGTGAAGCAGTGCAGGTGTTACGATAGCTGTTGAGTACAATTTTATCCTAGCTGTTTCTTGTAAGCTGCCCATAGTGACTTTAAGATAGGCAGCCATATAAATTTTATAAGTAAATAATGTTCCATTTGTTATCAAATGAGCATTAGATGGGAGGGTGGGACACAAATCAAAATAACCAGAATTTCCATGATATACTACAATACTTTTATTGTAGGCAGAACCTAAAAGAAGACTGTTCCATCGAAATGTACTGGTGAGCGCAAGGAGTGCAATGAACTGAAGAAGCTTCTTGGATGAGAAGAGAAACGTCTTGGGAAGAAAAACCAGAATGTCCAGTTGCTTCTTGAAAAAGCATTTTGGGACAACATATTTTCTTACTAACCATGATCCTTCTTGACCTTTTGGGGGGGGACAGCTACCAGGTTGACTAGACACTGCAACCAGTTGTGACCACATGATGGAACATTTTAACACAAATATTACCACACCAGATTGAATAAATAGAAATGCTATTATGCACTCTGACACTATCCCTATTTATTATTACCTTCTTCGGTTTTGTGATAACATGTTCTGCTGTTTTTCATTTTAGAAAAAAATGGTGAAAGAACAATTGTATCATACAATATTTTTTTAGCTACAGTAGTGAGAATGACAATAACTTTGTATATTATTGTCATCCTCATTACTGTACCTAAATAATAGGAATAAGCTCCTTTGTCTTCCCAGGGCGTGATTTGTTGAAATGCTTTATCTAGCTGAAAGAAAACATATATTGTTAGATCATTCAAGCTAGCAAGTATCTACTTTGGTGTTGTATTTCTCCTGAAACTGATTCTAGTTTGCTATTGACTTTTTTTTTTTTTTGCATAATATATAAGCTGTCTGGAGAAGCAGTTCTATTGATATATGGAGTAGGGGTTAAATCAATTTGTTCTTCACAGCGAGATTTCTGTGTCTGGTAAACCACCCCCTGGAAAAGACATTTTGTTAGTGTTATTGAAAGTGTTTGAATTCCTCCTCAAGAATTTCAATTCGGGAAAGACCTTGACATTCATTTTGAATATCCTTTTAAGTGAAATTGAAGATTACTAACTAAAGTTTCATGGTGTTTTTAATTATCGCGTTATATCTAGCTGAGCATTTCCCAGGTCATCAGCTCTTCATACAGTGACTCTAATTGAATTCCAGTGGATAGACTTCTCTTGGAGTGATCATGTTCAAATAAATAATGTGATTGGAAAATGGATTCAGTTCTATAGTTTGGGTCAAGGTCTAATATAAAACTATACATTGGAAATAATGAATGTGCTTTAGATTAAACTATGCGTGCCTTATCTTACAATTATAGTTTTGTTCAACTAGGTTGATAGCAGAAACCAGTTCTGCTTACTAAATGGCAACATATAATGATGTAAGAAAAATAATGTGATTATAAATGAAATACTTATTAATTATTACAGGACTTATAATCCATTCTTCAGCTCAAAAACTGTCAGAATTACTTACATCTGCCCATGTTTAGAGGGCTAACATCATGCTTAGAACAGATAATAGGGCACTAAAAGAAAAAAGAACGGAGAGAGAGAAAATATTAATATTGTAGAATGTTGTTTTTAACTGACTATGAGAGGAAGGGTGCCCATCATTAGCAAACGGCTGTTAAATTAGAGAGCATTCCCCTGTGGCAATTTGTATCATTTACATAACACATGCAATGTCATTTGCAACAGATGTTGCATAGCTGCTCTTTAATTCTGCTGTAAATGATATACAATCACTGATTTATGGACACGGCCCACAAACACACATTTTAAAAAACTGGACATGTGCCTGAACAACTGAGAAAGAATTAGAGCAGTGTTGGTAACTAAGATTGGTACAGGTAAAGCAATATGGCAGAATAGAATATAAATCAATAAAACCAATAAAACAGTTACAGATCAGTATAATATATTATTAATTGGTTGATTTATTACTACTGATTGAATCATTCTGAAACTGATTAAAACTGTTCTTTCAGGACATGAACATGTGTTATAATTATTCATATATTCTTGAACACATGACTTATAACAGAGGTCTCCAAATGTGGCAACTTTAGGACTTGGGGACTTCAACTCCAGCTGGCTGGAGAATTCTGGGAGTTGAAGTCCATAAGTCTTAAAGTTGCCAAGTTTGGAGACCCCTGGTTTATAAGGTCAATACACAGCAAAGTAAAACTTATTCATGTTCACAAAGACCCGATCTGTACAGAGATAAGTGAAAAAAGAACATGGGGTGAACTGGGAGAGATCTAGAATGACAGAAACTGTCAGTCATAAAAAAAAATCAGTTCCAATTAACCTGATTTATTGTTTCTTGTACACAGGAATACACTCAACTAATGGTTAACATCTGTTGGAGTTAGATAAGGGTCAATGGGATTCAGGGGAGGTTGGACTTAGTTTTCTTGTGACTAGTAGGGATTCCAGGCTAACCCCACTTTTAACTCCACCCCATGTTCTGCCACTCTGTCTGCTACAGAAGCTGTGATCTTCAGATCCTAATTGTAGAGAGCAATGCAAAGTGTTGTAGCAAGTCAGATGAGATACCGCCAAATGCTTATGCATTTCCACATTAAGTTATGACTAAATTCTCTGGAGATTCAGCACGTAAAAATTATAAGTTTTGTAGCTTCCTCTATGAATGGTTTTAAAGAACAGTAAGAATTCCCAACTCATGTATCAGCAAAGCTGCTACAATGATCATTCTGAAATAAAGGAAAGGACCAAGAAAAGGTGACGAAGAAGAACAATCAGGATAAAAACACCAAGCTTGATCTTTTCCAAGTGTAAATAGTAGTGGGAACTCAGCAGATTGGGGGTGTCATTGGGACCATTTGAAAGGGAAGATCACACCATATAGTCAATAAATAGAGAAACAGATCTGGACATCATCAGGATAGACATGATAGTAATAGACAGAAGAAATCAGATACTCTAATAACAAAGCATGCAATCTAAAACTGAGCCATGAGAAACATCCTGGGTAGATGGAAGAGCTGAGCACAAAAACTCCTGTCTATAATTGAAAATGTAAGATGGGAAATAGGAGATTGAAACCAACCAAAAGCTGTTCCAACATTTTAAGAAACCAGACATGTGATTGAACATGTAGGAAATATATATAAGTAGAAATCTAGTTGCACTGTATTAAAGAACACATGGAAGAAGAAGTGGAAAATGTGTTTTTCATTGTGGTCAAAAGAAATAAGGAGGTATTTCTTACAATGCTAAATCCAAAAAAATCATTACACTTCACACACAGAGAAACAAACTTTTGTGAACTGCAGCTCACTATCAGATGCATAAAGTGTCTACCATATGAAAGAAAATACCTGTTCATCTGGAACTGCAGTTCATAAAATAAATGATGTCTTTTCACAAACGTTCTTAGTCAAAGAAGGGGCTTGTAGATTCCTGATTTCTGGCTACCATAGACTAACATAGCTTTCTCCCTATAATATCAATTTACAAAGTTAATTCAACTATTTCTTCATATGGAAGCCATTCTCTTTTTCAAACCTTGACCCAAACTATAGAACTGAATCCATTTTCCAATCACATTATTTATTTGAACATGATCACTCCAAGACAAGACTATCCATTGGAATTCAATTAGATTCCTCCAAATCATACCAATGTACTGCTTATCCTCTTTTCCTCCAGCTTTAAAG
Source organism: Pseudonaja textilis (assembly GCF_049901715.1). Taxonomy (NCBI): domain Eukaryota; kingdom Metazoa; phylum Chordata; class Lepidosauria; order Squamata; family Elapidae; genus Pseudonaja; species Pseudonaja textilis. Next base: position 128,481,532 of record NC_141990.1, on the reverse strand, counting down.
AACATCCTTTTTCCCTTCCATACATCTTCCTTCTTTCCACACAAATACACACCATTCTTCTTTCCGGCTATAAGAATAAAGAAAAGGAAAAGAGAATAGATGAAGTGAATGCATCAAAATGGGATAGAAAAGTCAGGAAAGGAAGTGGATAGAGATGAGATACAGAGATAAATGAAGCAGGGAAAAGAAACAGGGAAGAGATATAAGTTCTGTCATTATTTCTTTTCCTTCTATTCTATTGGAGGTGGTTTCTTGGCAAGCTTTTTCCGAAGTGGTTTGTCATTGCCACCTTCCTAGGCCTGAGAGAAAATGATTGGTCCAAAATTACCAAGATGACTTTGTGCCTAAGGTGACTAGAACTCTCAAACTCCCAATTTCTAGCCTGTGCCTTAATCACTCCACCAAACTGGCTCTCAAGGTCCATTTATGGACTTGGTAAAGAAGTTAAATTCACCAGGTCCTTAGCCTCTCCCTCTCTCTGTAGCAGCTAATGATCAGGCTAATCTGAATAGCCTCCACCAGAATCAGCAATCACTGCCTCTAACAGCCATTTGTCCCTACAATAATACTATTTCCCTTGTTTTCAACTGTTTCCTCTGTTTCCAATAATTTTAGATCTCCAGTCCCAAGTCTTCTTTTCAAATGAATAAAACACTATTTCAGAAAGAGAAACTCAGTGCCTGTAGGAAAGGAAAGGCAAATTATACTAATCATAAGAAAAGAAGGATCCTATCAGGAGTTCAGAGGTTCAGATTTTGAAATAGGCAATAAAAATATCAAAATGAAGGAAATTGACTTGAACTAACATTCTGAAGTGGACACAGTTAATTAAGGAGAATATTATTTTCCTCCAGAAATGTATTAATTCTGATATGAAATAGAAATTAAGTTGATCACTGTCTTAGGGAAACAATCAAAAGGCCACCCAAGAATATACATGGATACATACATACATCCCAAAATGCAAATGTAAAAATTCTTCCAGACACTAGGAAGAAGAGGCGTCAAACCCAAATGTATCGGTAATTTGGTACAGGTGTGCGTTTGATTTCCTGTAATTAAGGAGGAAGCTTCAAAGAGATATAATGCATCTCTCTGATAATGAGATGTGTTAGCTTTCCTCAAATTTTACACTGACACATTTGCTGTGGGGAAATTTAGAAAGCTGTAGCATTAATTACTTGAACATCCTTTTCTGTGTAACAACCCTTATTATAGTCATCATTATCAGTCAGATCAGAACTGATACTTAGACTGACAATGACAAAGAATGTGAAAGTTATTTTTGCTGCATGCTTAGCATGACTCATTATGAATTCCTGTTAATTTACTTTTTGCTTAAGGTGTTCCTGTGAGTCTGAATTCCAGGTAAATGTCATAATCCAGAAAATATGGAATAATTGAACAGAAGCACACTACTCATGTCTGATTTCTTAATTAAAGCAGCTCCTTAAAAAGGTCCCCATTGTCTTTTCAATGATTCTTATACAGAGGGAATGTTTTAGAAATGAATTACATTATTAAATACATTATGGATTAAAAAACAGAACTGAAAAAAAGCCAAAAAGGATTTCCATGGGAAAATGCTGAATAATTTTTAGTACTGCTAAAGGATACAGGAGTCCCTGTGGTTAGTCTTTGCTCTGGAAGCCATTGAGCCTTCCAGACATTTCAGCAGTCATGTAACCAGCATGACGTCATGGAATGCTATACCTTCCCACCATAGTGGTACCTATTCATTTACTCGCATTTGAATGCTTTCGAACTGCTAGGATGCCAGGAATCAGGGAGAGCAGAGGAATTCACCCTGTCACATGGAGCTCGGGTCTCAAACCTGGGCTGCCAGCTTTCCAGCTGACAAGTCCAGCATCTTAACTGCTGAGCTATTGGCCACCTGCACATCACCATAGGTAATATATTAAAGCCAACAAACATATAAGCAACATTTGCTAAGTCCATTCAATATGAATATCTCCAGACTATATCATAAATGATGACACCTGTTGAGTATCTTGGAATGATTATCTCATAGCAATGAGGATATTTGAAAATTAACCTCAACATCAACCATTATGAGAATTTCTAAAAGAAAATCTTATATTTAATTTCTATCATATGTATAACTAGAAGTGCAATGTATGCTAAGAAAACCACTCTTTTCCAGACCTATAACTTTTCTTTAAATAAATGCAAAGGTGTACAATGCCCGCGATGGTTTGAAAAAAATGGTACAGAGTGTATGATATTTTGTTTTTGTTCCTTTTGCAGTTTTCTGATCTAAATATTACCTTTTAACCTTACTTAGTGCAGAACTGGGGAAAACAAGAACGGGTAGTCCTCAATGTACAACAGTTCATTTTGTGACCGGTCAAAGTTACAATGGCACCAAACAATGTGACTTATGACCATTTTTCACAGTTACAATCTTTCCAGCATCCCCATGATTGTGTGATCAAAATTCAGATGTTTGGCAACTGGTTCATATTTATGACTGTTGCTGTGTCCCAGAGTCATGAAATTCCCCTTTTGTGACCTTCTGAGAAGCAAAGTCAATGGGGAAGCCAGATTCACTTAATAACTGCATCACTAACTTATCAGCTGCAGTGATTCACTTAACCACTGAAGCAAGAAAGGTTGTAAAATGGAGCAAAATTCACTCAACAAATGTCTCACTTAACAATAGAAATTTTGGGTTCAATTGTGATCAGTTGTGACTACCTGTATACAATAGGTATCTCTATCGTATCTCTATTTATTTTTTGCTTATTGCAACATACAGAAGTTGAAGAGAGAGAAAAGATCCAGAGCAGGAAGAATGTTTGTTAGGGATACACCCTAGCAGAATCTGCACGGCAGTCAGGCAGGCAGGCAAAATATGTGAGATAAATGTTTTTGTAGCTTACACTCAGTAAAACAGATACACTGTGCTAGTTAAATAGTTTATTCCAGCAAGAGTTTTAGCATAGTCAAACAGTCCATATATCATTCACTAGTTCAGTCCATCCGGGGATTATTCAGTTGCAAAGTCCAGTGTCGAAAAAGAGGTCAGTAAACTTACAAATATCAGTCCAGGAATATATCTCCTTGCAGTAGAGATATGAAGAAGTCAAACCTCCTTTCTTCCTTCAGCAACTCAGCAGTAGGGAAAACACGTAGTTAACAAACCATCAATCCATCAAAACAGCAATCGTCAGGAATTGTCAGCAATCCAACAGGTTCTCTTGCTCCCTCTTATGGCGGTTCAACACCGCACCCAAAATTACATGCTTTGCAGTTTAAAGTGACACACACTTAAACTTACTATCATAGTTTATATATATTTTATTTTATCCAAACTACGTTAGGTAACCTTGTTATTCCTAACAATGTTTATATACCTTATGCTAATAAGTAGAACAACAAGGTATATCCTGCTCATGATTGATTCCTACTCCAAAGAGAGAGTTTGAATGAAATTTTCTAGGAAAAGAAGCAACAAATTATATTTCTCTGCTAACGCTAATCATCAAGTGTCACTGGTTAAAACAAATGTCATCAAAGGTCACCTTGAGTTGGATGGATGATGACAGCACTTATAGTACATTTATATGGTACATTTTTTGGCAGGGGGAACAGATCCCAGCCCTTTTATGGAACATTGTTGCAAAGAGGTCGCTGAACAAGGAAAATGTTCAATCTGAATCTTATTTCTAATTTAAAAAACTGGAACTACAATTCCACTAATATGTTGGATGCAAGAGTCTAATAGAAGTGGGAATGGACATATTGCCAAACCTTGTTAACAACATACACTAAACCACATTAAGCTAGATGGCCCGTGATGCTGACAAGCCATTCAGTTGCAGATGAGAAAGGGGCCCATCTTTAAAAAAATATTTAGCAGCTCTGTGAGAGCTGTGGAAGCAAATCCTAAATCCTTGGGGAAAAAACAACATGTCAACTTTAAGATATGATAAACAAAACTCGACAGCCAGTTTGGTGTAGTGCTTAAGGCAAGAAGTAGGAAATGGCAAATCACTTGTGAAATCTTGCCAAGAAATCTGCAGGGACTTGTCCAGGCAATGACCAAGAGTCAATAGTGATTTGAAGGGACACCCAAACACCACCACCACCTCCAACAACAACAGTAGCAACAACCACCCCAACCTGCCACAACTGATGAGGGAGAAAAAAAGCCTTCCATACTTTCTTGATTCTGATTTCCATTAATTGTCGAGGCTGAAAATATTTCTGGAATCAATGCATGAAGATCATCCAGAATATGCATTGATGTGAAATTAATATAAACCAGGAATATTATCATAACCATGGGCTAGAGACTACTAGTAGCAGAAAAGACATATCCTTAGGACAAAGTCTCCTGCCCTAAAGATTTGTTCTATTTTGAAGTTACCTAAAGTTTCTTGATAGCTGCCTCTACTCTGGATGAGGCAATTTTTAAAATATACACTGCATTAATCTGTATTCCATTTACACTACACTAGCAATAGCACTTAGACTTATATACCACTTCACTGTGCTTTTACAGCCCTCTGTAAGCAGTTTACAGAGTCAGCACATTTTCTCCAACAATCTGGGTCATTTTCCCACCTCAGAAGGATGGAAGGATGAGCCAACTTTGAGTCTGGTAAGATTTGAACTGACAAATTGCAGGCAGCTGGCAGTCAGCAGAAGTAGTACTGCATTCTAACCACTGTGCCACCACAATTATTCATATATTGGGAAAGTGGGATGGAAGCAAAAAGGCTTAACATCCCCCTCCCTGTCAGGACCACTGTTTTCTGTTGTTAATAACACAGAAACATCTCCCCTCTCCCGTTGCCATGTTGCTACTTTATCAAAATGAGGCTGCTAGAGAGTCTCCAGGCGTAAGTATGTTAGCAGGGCCTTTTCAGAGTTCCTGTTTCCTTGTTTTGTCCCCTAAGAATGGCAATCATTATTTGCTTAAACACTTAAGTGGCAGTTGTGTTGCCCAATGGTATGAAGATAAAGGCAACAGTGCAGATTCTGAGAGACTTTTGAGAACCTCTGACAAGCCTCAGACTAATATGAGGGCTACGCATGGCTTTTAGATTAAGCAGGGGGTGGGGTTTAATTAAAAAAAAACAGGCTTGAAAAGCCTAATGACTTCAAGACTAGCATCTTAAGAGTGACATTTATACAAAGGGCTGCTGTGCACAAACTAAATGGTATATGGAATTGCTTTTCTGACTGCCATGACTGTTACAATATTGTTCCTGAAGGAACAACTAGAGTTCTTAGTTGTCTGGCCTCGTGCCGAGCTGACAAAAAAACATTTATTCACTTGCTTTTCTTTAATCTTCATCTACCTTTAATTTTTTTTTAAAAAAAATCCTTCTGCATCTCTGACAAAAAAAATAAAAACTTTTATAGAGAAAGTTATGAAAATCCATGATGATAACAAAGGTGGCAATTGATTTAATGAATGCTATTAATTTGAACATGCATGTGTCATCAAAAATGGATAGGTATGACCAATTAGAATAGGATAAATTCATTTGGTTCATACTCTTTCTCTCTGTACACACATACATACACACACACACACACACACACACACACACACACACACAAAGTGAGAGAGACTAAGAGACAGACGCGCGCACACACACACACAGAGAGAGAGAGAGAGAGACCACTCTTTTATTATTTTTAATTTCAGTTTTCTTCTGTTACAATGATTATTGTATAGAATCATTATGTATTATTACATCACTGTTTTATCATCCATCAATATATTCACTGGAAAACATGGTACTTTGCCATGTAATTTTATAAAAAGTTTGACTGTATGAGTCATTTTTATTTCTATTTCAGTGAAGATGTTAGGAGAAATAGCTTTTCTTGTTCTTGTTCTTGTTCTTATTCTTCATCACCTGGGTATTTCACAGAACCAGGATCCATTCTTGTTTTTGCTTTTTTCCTAAAGGCTTGTCTTGCCATATATTTGTTGGTGATTTTATTCCCCCTGATCAGTTCAACAGGATGAAAGTCTTGAGATGGCAGCTCCTTCAGATGTGTCAATAAAGGATTCCAAAGGTTTATTCCTCTATCCTTACACTGGTCTAGAACTTGCAAATTTGGGGACAAACCTGGATTTCATCTAGCGGTTCCTAAGTTTAAAAGATGTGTCTGAGTATTCCAGAAGCATTTGACACAGTGATGCTTCTTGTATGGATGCATGTTCTAGAATGATCTTCAATTTAGATGTAGGAAGCATTTCATGCTTCAGAGAAACTTGTGGATTTTGTAGCTAATTGTGTTGACTGTTGATAAACTCTGGAAAAAGAACATTTAAAAAAAACCCACTTTTATTTTTTTTTAGAAAGTCAGAACATATATAGTATGTGTAAATTATAACAATGCTGTCTTCAAAGAAAAGTTTCGATTTATTTTATCAGGAACTGGGGATGAAAAAAACATAATTATCCCTTTTATAGAAGAGAATCCTTGTTAAACACAGAGAGAACACATTTTTTGTAGAGCATCTATCTCTGATTAAAATAATGCCTTAGCAGAATAAAACTCAGCTTATTACATTTTTATCTAAACCAGCAATCAGCACGAATCCTTTCTTTCTCGGTGTAGGATTGTCCAAACAAAACCGATATAGTTTCTTGAGTGGAAATCCAGTCATTAATGTCACTATTATTGTTAACAGTTGCACCAAAGTACTGGTATAAACAGAATTAATTCATGAGGACATCTCCCATCTCCCATGTTTTATTGTGACAGACTCATCTATCTCCTTGCAAGCAATGAATAATTCATATTGACTTTGGGGCAACATGGCTGAGCCCACAAGGTGCAAGGTAAAGTCTCATGACCCCTCAGTCATTAATTTAGAGGAATTCTAAACTAAAAAGGTCTGAACTGCATAAAACACATAATTTACTAGGTATTTGCAGATAATATAACTATCAAAAGCAATAAATGCATTTCTTCTTGTGCCAACGCCATTGGGCGTTGGCGATCGTGTTGGTGATCCTATTTTTATCAATAGCCGCACAAAAAAGTGCTGTCGAGTTTTGTCCAAACCGGTCCCTTAGATTTTGAAGCCATGATCCTCCTCCTCCTCCTCCTCCTCCTCCTCCTCCTCCTCCTCCTCCTCCTCCTCCTCCTCCTCCTCCTCCTCCTCCTCCTCCTCCTCCTCCTCCTCCTCTTCTTCTTCTTCTTCTTCTTCTCTTCTTCTTCTTCTTCTTCTTCTTCTTCTTCTTCTTCTTCTTCTTCTTCTTCTTCTTCTTCTTCTTCTTCTTCTTCTTCTTCTTCTTCTTCTTCTTCTTCTTCCTGGACCTCATTTGCCTTCAATCTTTCCTTGGAGCATTAAATGAAGTATGCCGTATTTTTCTGGGTGTTGCATCACATGTCCAAAATATTCAAAATAAATGCACGCTGCATTAAAATAAAAAGAGATCTTATGTAATATTTCTAATTCAATGAATTATCTGTTCCTTGGGAAGAACTGATGCTTGTAAATCAAGTTTCCTTGCTTACTCCCATGGACTTTCACCCCTGCTTTTTGGATTTGCCTTTTATCAGAAGCTGAGATTCCACCCCTCTTCCCAACCTTATCATCCTACTTCTTGTACCGTGTTCTCCTGGGATTGCCATTCCAGTTGCCCAAAGAACCAAAGGTCTTCCATTTGGAAAATTACCCACTGGAATATTTCTCCATTCCGAAGGTACTGACTCATAAACACAATCTGGCAAATTGCCATCTGCTTTGAGGTGGCAAGCAGGTTGCAAGAATGAGATTTTGCAGCCTGCCTGTTCCTTACAATTCCATTTATATTGAAATATATGTACGGTGAGTAGAAATTGGACCAGGGAGCACAATCTTCTTTGGGTTCTATGCATTGATTCCAGGTACACTTGCTCTGTGAGAATAAAATTGGGGAACTCTCCTCTTTTCACAGATGCTGTACAACAAGATAATCAGAGTTGGAGGGGAAACTACACACCTTTTCCAGGAGAGGGAATAATACTGAGCTGCTAATCTACTTGTGTATGAATGTGGGACTTGTGTGGAGGTGTGTGTGTGTGGGGGGGGGGTCAACATTTCCGAGCTTCAGATGCCAAAATATCTTCAATTCATCCTGTTGAAATAGAGAAGGTTTATTTATTAGGATATTCAGCTTTGATTCTGCAGCCTTTTGGATGATGTAATATTCCTTTTGTTTCTCTCAAAAGGGATAAAGATGTCAAGGCAGCTGAAATGATAAGAACTGCTGAAGGGTAGTGTCTATGTGATTAGAAAGGCATTAATATACACTATTATTTGTGCCATTAATCCTAAGAAACCCTCAGGAGTGCATTGTGAACTTTTAAAAGAAGACAGAATCTACTCATTTGATCGAAAGCTCAAATCATCACTAATAGAACTAAATGAGAAAATAGAAGTAATTTAGAAAAAAAATGTAGATTATACTACTTTTAGAAAGCAGTGGTTTTCCTTTTTCCACATTCTTTAATATTTGCTTTACCTTAAATGTTGCATTTTTTTTTCTTGTACATTTCTTGTCTCTTTAATAAGAGGCAATACGGTAATGCCTACAGTTTTATTATTTTTTAATTTTGCTGTTTATAATTATTTCTCCAAGATTTTTATAGTATAAAATGATTAGAAAACAGGTCTCAGAAGCAAAATGAAGCTTACCATTTAGTGTAGAATCTCTTAGCCCAATCTACCTCACAGGATATAGATCAGAAGATAAAAATAAGGCTCCGCTGTCATGTATGCTGCCTTCCCTTCTTTATAGGAAGTATAGCACATTTATGTATGATATACTTAGATAGATAGATATATCCCATTTGAAATTTACCCACATCCTTGTTTAAATCTGTCCCTATTCCCAGGTCTGGAGACTATGAAGAATGGTTACAGGAATTGGGCTTGGCTAGTAAAAGAGAAGGACCAGGGAAGACACGATAGCAGTCTTCCAATATTTGAGGGGCTGCCACAGAGAGGAAGGGGTCAAGCTATTTTCCAAAGTGCCTGTAGGCCAGACAAGGAATAATGGATGGAACCTGAACAAGGAGAGATTTAACCTGGAAATAAGGAGAAACTTTCTGACTGTGAGAACAATCAACCAAAGGAACAGCTTGCCCTCAGAAGTTATGCGAGCACCATCACTTGAGACTTTTAAGAAGAGATTGGACTGCCATCTGTCAGAAATGGTGTAGGGTCTTCCGCTTGGGCAGGGGGGTTGGACTAAATGTTCTACAAGGTCCCTTCCAACTCTGATTATCTGTTATCTATTATTGTCTTCAATAAGAAGGGGGGATGCATCTCTTGAGGATGTTTAGGTTGCTTAATTGATGAGTGGTTTTCTCCAAATTTTCCTTGGATTTATCTATTTTGTATTCTTCTTCTATTAAATTGTTGCATTTGATAAGCATCTCAGAACTGTACAAAATGGGTGATCTAAGAATCAAATAAATAAATAAATAAATAAAAGAGATGACACATGTATCTGAAACACATTGATAATAAAAGCAAAGCTGGTGGAAAAATTGCTTTTCGAAAGAACTGTTTTATCCAGTTATTAAATGTTCCCAACTAAAAAATATTATATTTTTCTAAAAATGCTGTCATGACTTGAACCACTTTGTTATGTAAATAACACCACTACACAATTATGCCAGTTTAAAAAAAGTTGCGGTCTGAATCCAAAGCAACTGGTTTAGAAAAAAAAACCCTCTTCCTTTTAGGAAGATATTCATTTGGGACACCCCGGACATTTAATCTAATGCAATGTTGAAATAGTTATTATTTACATCTGAAAATCATGGAGCCAAAGGTTGGGCTGGATACGTCCATCTCCCATTCATCTACACCATCGTTTTCTTCTCTTTTCCAATGTTTCTCCTTGCTGTATTTATGATGCCTTTGTGTAATCTAACTACTTACTCCTTGTGGAGAGTATTGGATTAACATCCTGCTGTGTTTATCAACATTGACAACCTTAAGATAAATGGATTTTGACTCTTAGAATTTTCCAACTAGCCTGCTAGCTGGGGAATTCTGGGAGTTGAAGTCCACATATCTTAAAGTTGTCATGGTTGAGAAAAATGATATAACAAAGGCAAGTCTCACCTTTCTTTTCTTCAAGTAAAGAACTCTAGTCATCATTTTTGGGCTATGTTTTCCTTTCAGTCCATTTTCACAGTATTTTACAAACAACCAGAAACTTACATGCATTTTCATTTCCACATCTCTGGACTACTCTTTTCTATTTGTCTATTTCCTAACAGGCTCATCTTTACCATCAATTTTCCATAGTCAGTTTTTCTTTCTTTTCTTTCTTTCTTTCTTTCTTTCTTTCTTTCTTTCTTTCTTTCTTTCTTTCTTTCTTTCTTTCTTTCTCTCTCTCTCTCTCTCTCTCTCTCTCTCTCTTCTTTCTTTCTTTCTTTCTTTCTTTCTTTCTTTCTTTCTTTCTTTCTTTCTTTCTTTCTTTCTTTCTTTCTGTTTTATCCCAATAGGTGTACTCATTTTACCTGAATGTATGGTTCTATGAATACATTGGATCAGACTATTGGAAAATTGCTTTCAGAAAGAACTGTTTATCCATTTATTAAATGTTCCCAACTAAAAAAGAATATTTTTCTAAAAATGCTGTCATGACTTGAACCACTTTGTCATGTAAATAACACCACTACAAAATTATGCCAGTAAAAAAAAGTTGTGGCCTGGATCAGACTATTTTGAAAAGGGCAGTTTCTAATGTTCAAGTATATGTTGAGTTTGCATCAAAGTTCAGGTATTCCATACATTTTCAAATTCCGCTTTCTTTCATCCTAGATCCCAACCTCAATTGCTAATGCTCGCAGGAAGATTTTGGATTACTTTCCTCCGGTCTAACCTAAGTCATAAACTTCTTTTGACAACACAGTGGGAATGAAAAAGAATATATCAATAAAGGAGAATATTTGTAGCTCAGGGTGGAAACGAGGATCCGTGGTGCACTCTGAGCTTGGTTGTTTTCTTGCAGATGTTTCATTATCCAACTTGGTAACATCAACAGTGCTAGGAACATGTTAGTTAGCTAGCACTGATGTCATTACCTAGTTTGGTTAATGAAGCATCTGCAAGAAAATAATCAAGCTCAGAGAGCACCAAGGAGCCCTCAAAAATATGCATATTTAAAGGAAAGAATGAAAGCAACCCAGTGGTTTTTCCCACCCCGTCCCCCTCTGTTCTTTAATCATTATAGATACCACCTAGGATGCTGTGGTAATTTGCAATAGCAAGTTTGACCTGAACATGCATATCTGAATTAACAATGCATTAGCCTCAGCCTGACACACTGCTAATCCAAAACAAAATACTTTTATATATATTCTAAGGGGAAAAAAATATCTTACCAGAGAGTGAGGCTATTGGTTATTTCGAGATTATTATTTTATACCACACTTGGATATTAGCCCAAAGCCTAGCAGCCGTTCTGGCCTGTTTTCCATAGTGAAAAGCAGCATTGCCCAAAGATACTCTAGGATTGTTACTTTAATAGCTTTACACATTGAATTTAAAACTTCCACTATCACAACTTCCAACATGCCAGAGTTAAAATTTACTTGACCTCAGTTTATACTGGAAAAATTGTAAATGGATAGACTGAAATAAGCACTCTCTGTGTGTGTGTGTGTGTGTGTGTGTGTGTGTGTTGTCTTTTAACATATATCCATAGCCATATATACTTTTTTTTAAAAATGCAACACATTTGCAACTTTAAAGCACTCTGACTCTGCAGGGTATGGTTGTTGATTATGATTGCCATATACATTCAGGAAACATGGACATGTAAGACATGGCAGCTCACAATCCCAAAGCTGTTCATGGTCCTTCAGCTCTTCCCCCCCCACCTTTTTTTTTGCATGCTCCTACGCTGACTCCCAAAAGTTAGCAAAGCAGCATTCTTCTATTTTTATAAACATTCTGAATAGGTTTAAGGTAATTTTTTAAATATAGTCCTTATCTAAAACAGTGGAACTTCCCCATGAAAATAGCCACCTTATCCCCTACAAGTGATACAGCCTCATACACTTCATGTCCCCCTCTTCCCTCTACCATCGGCCCAACTTTAACTCCTCAAAGTGTCTCAGAGTGGCTTCTAATTCCCAAGAGATTGCAATGTGAGACCCCCTCACATCCTAGACATAAATTGTTTCAACTTCTACCCTCAAAATGACGCTATAGGGTACTGCACAGCAGAACAACTAGACACAAGGACAGTTTTTTTTTCTGAATGCCATCACTCTGCTAAACAATTAACTCCCACAACACTGTCAAATTACTTAGTAAGACTGTATTACTACTATTCTTCTCATCCTTCCTATTACCTATCTCTTCCCACTTATGACTATAACCATGTTGCCTGTATCTTTGCAATTTATATTGTTTTATTTGTTTTCCTAGTATGTTTTGATTAGTAACCTATGTATGATTTGATTGCTTATAGTAACCTATGACTGTCATTAAGTGTTGTATCTTATGATTCTTGAAGAATGTATTTTATTTTTTCTTAGAGCATATGCACCAAAGGCAAATTCCTTGTGCGTCCAATCACACTTGACCAATAAAGAATTCTATTCTGTTCTATTCTATTCTGTTCTGTTCTGTTCTGTTCTGTTTTGTTCTGTTCTGTTCTATTCTATTCTATTCTATTCTATTCTAGCCTATAGTTTGGGCCACAGTTAGCTCTTCTGTAGAATATAATGGCAGCTGAATTATCAACAATGATTAGGAGCTGGGGATAAGGATGGAAAAACAGGCAGGACTCAAATGCACATTATTACATACAAATAAAAGTAAAGTAAAATCGCTCAAAGGGGATTTGACTCAAAGGTGTTCATGCTGACTTCATGAACACCTCCGTGTAGCTTTCTTGGAACAAAACAAAAATGGCATGCTGTTGCTTTCTTGCAGGGACATTTTCTAATTTACATGTCTTGCTCAGAGCTGTGGAATTTCCTGATAAGTTCACATCCAAGCATTAGTGGGAGGTCTAACTTTACTTATTTTTTTTTGAAATCAGTTAGGTATTGTAACCTGCTGTTGTAAAGATAAATATAAAATGCCCTTGGGTGCAGCTTCATTCCAGAGAACCACATAAGCAAATCCTCATACTTTTCTTGATAACAATATGAAGTGATTTGCTATTACCTTTTTAAAGCTTACAATTCTAGCGCGTGTGTGCGCACACACACATACAAACACACCACAGTTTGCTATCCAAATTCTAATAAGGTCCAACCTTAACCATTAAAAAATAAAATAGAGTAAGGTTTTTCTATATTCCTTATTGCTTGGAAAGACCCAGCAGTTTCCAGCTGCAGAGATGGATGTCTTTTGTCAACACAATGATTGACCAATAAAGAATATTCATTCTTATTCATTAATATTCATTCATTCATTCATTCAGGGGTGGGCTGATGGGGGTTTTCAGGGGTTCGGGAGAGCCCGAAGCTAAGATTGTGTGGAGTTTGGAGAACCCCTAAATCCCACTCCTGGCTGACCCCGCCCACCCCTCCCCTCCCAGGAGTCCCCACGTGGCTCGTTTTGGATGCAGGTAAGTGCAGGGTGTGCACGAAGGCTCAGGGAGGGCAAAAAACAGGTCTCTCAGAAGTTCAGGAAGGGGCCCATTTCCAGCTTCCAGAGAGCCTCTGGAGCCCAAGGAGGCCATTTTCACCCTACCAGAAGCTCGAGGAAAGCCTCCGGAGCCCGGGGAGGGCAAAAACACACACTCTGCCATGGGGCAGAAGGCCAACTAGGCCATGCCCATCATGGCCACCCCCACCCACCAACTGGGCAGAGAATCCTTTGCTAAAATTTTTGAAGCCCACCCCTGCATTCATTCATACATTTACTAATTCATTCATTCACTCATTCATTCATTCCAGTCAGTCAGTCAGTCACCATATTGGTTAAGACAGGAAGAACTTGCCATCATCCTTTTTGGTGTTAGCCTTTTTATACAACTGCTGAACGAGCATTTAGAATTACTCAACCAGTTATCTCTTAAGTAGATGTGGGTGTGGTTAGAATATTTATGCTCTATATTTAGTATTTATGCTCTCCACAATATTCCAAGTAGGTTTTTCACAAGAAATGTCATTTTTTGAAAATAGCCTATTACTATAAAATTAACTCTCAACTGAAAAAAAATGGGGATAACAAGTACCTGGTTAAGAGCTTTATTTAGGTGGGGGCCAAAAAGCCAACCCTATGAGAAAGGGTTATACTTGGACTCTGGAACACTTTCACTTGAAGTAAAGAAAGAGATAAATACTGCATATATAAAAACCTGCATGATAATGGCAATGCAATTAGAAAGAAAACATAAGTTAGAAATCAAGGTTTCCCTATAAAACTAACTTCAAAGATGTTCAGGATGGCTTACAGAACACTGTGGTTGAACTGTGGAATTTAGTGCCATTGGAGGTGAGGATGGTCCACTGATTTAGGTCAACTTAGAAGGACACTGGATAGGTTGAAGGAGAAGGAACTAATTTTAATTGCTGGCTAACGGGGTGTTTGTGGAGGAGGTAAAAAATACTCAACATGGTAGCCACAGCAGTGTGATCAAAGCTCATCACTTTGCATGTCTACATATTGTCAACATGCATACAAGAGGATGGGGCCTCAGTTGCATTGCCACAACTGCCTTTTGGTGTGTGGTTTTTTGACACCCTGATGCCTAGGCTATCAATCTTGATGTAACTTTACTGATCCTAGATTTTAGGCTGCATAGCAGAAATAGCAGCAATGCAGAAACACATTTTCCTGCAAGTGCAGGGTCTGCTTTTTAACTTATTATTTTATTTTATTATATTTTGTTTGTTTATATTTATGATTTTAGATCAATTGAGTGTTGATCCATTGGTTGCAACAACAACTGACCAAAAAGGGTTTTGCCTGAGGTTGACTTCCTGGACTCAGAGAGGGAAAATAACCAGAGTCACCCAGTTAACTTTCATGCCTAAGACAAAACTATGAATAGAATTCTTTTATTGGCCAAGTGTGATTGGACACACAAGGAATTTGTCTTGGTGCAAATGCTCTCAGTATAAATAAAGGAAAAGATACTAGAACTCATGGTCTCCTGGTTTCTCACCTAGTGCCTTAACCACTAGTCCAAACATGTTCTTACATGTGCTACAGAATATAAAAAGCAATATTTAGTATTTAATCTGCCCTCCTTTTTGTTCCAGACTCAAAAAGAATTATTATACATAAGCTGCTCCAAACTAGTATTCACCTAAGATGTTTTGCTGCCTAAGGCAAAGCTTACAAAGCATCTCTTTCCTTCCCAAATCTAGCCAAGTCAAGGTGTTAGTAGCAAAAGCCAAGTTAGCTTTGGCACACAATGCAGAAAATCCCACAAGCATCCCTTTTTTTGGCAAGAAAATATAGTTGTAACAAATTAAATAACTGCACATTAATGTCCTCTAAAATCTGCCTGGGGCACAGGCCTCACACTGCTTAATGGCGGGACTGGCCCCATTCCAAACAGCACTGAGACCCAACACAAATCATATTTTTCCATTTTCTGAGAAGGAATGATTTGCAAGGAACACTTGCTATAAATCATGCAGATTGATACAGAGTTTAGAAGAACCTCTTCTTGTCTGCACCTTGACATTATTTGCAAGTACATTTGCTTCTTCTATCCTGGGAACTCTGTGTACCTGAAAGCATAGAAACAGTAGCATTTTAATAAAATACTGTATGTTTTTCTATACGCAAGATGACAATTTCCCCAATTCTGCCAAATAGGTGGTCAGATCTCTGTAATGAAATTTAAAAAAAATGTTTCTAGAAGTGAGAATATAGGTGGTTGACATGTGAACATTTGTGTGTCTGAATATTTTTTCCTGATCAACCCAACAAATTACCATAGATGAAAGACCTTCATATTAATATTTTCAGGAGAGATAGGTTGTACCTGAATGGGCTTTATAGGAAATCCCTTAAGGCAGCTCTTCTCTGAAATTATTCCATGCTTTGCCATCACTGGAAAAATCTGATCTTTCATTGCCAAATACATATATTCTTAAAGTTAAATAGTTTGGGTTAACTTAAAGCTGCTCTTCATGTTCCTCTGAAATACATGAGTTTGAAGATGTGTGGAAAGGTAATGGAAACATAATGGTTCAATCACTCAGGAAAATGGTCTTGATCTTATCACTAAAACTAACGGGCTTCATGTGGTTTCCATACCTCAGTAAAAGCAACAGTTCTTCTGTAATGTCTGTGCTGGCATTGGTCCATATTCTGGAGACAACACATGAGAAATGGCAGCACCTCAAGTCTCAATTTCTGGAGATAAGTCTTCAGATTCTAGAAACATATAAGGCAGGAAGGTACATGTTTTGAAATAATCAATGGAAGGAAAAATCAAATAACTTTTGTCTCCCTTAAATTGTGTAGGGGGATTAGGGGACTGGAGAACGTATGAAGAACGGGGAATTGGATATGTCTAGTTTAATGAAAGGAAGGATTACGGTGTGATAATGCCAATATCTAAGCTGCTGCAACAAAGAAGGGGGTCAACCTATTTTCCAAAATACTGAAGGTGGGAAAGAAGCATTGGATGGAGAGAACCAACCTAGAACTAAAAAGAAATTTCCTCTAGAAAATAAAAGAAGATTAGAAATATTAGCTAGAACAATTAATCAGGGAAACGACTTGTCTCCAGAAGTTGGAAGAGGCTCCAACACTGGAGGTTTTTAAGAAGAGATTGAACAACCATTTGTCTGCTTGAGAAGGGAGTTGGACTAGAAGACCTCCAAGGTTCCTTCTAATTCTGTTATTCTGTGTAGTTTGTGGCAAGGTACATAAGACATTTGCAAGAACTATTACTATGATATAGCTGGAGAATATCTGCCATACATTGATGCATTTTGTACAAATTATTGAAGATACAAATTTCTGAATAATTCAGAAGCATTAATCTTCTTTTGTTTTCTATAGGATCATATTCATTTTCTAATAGCATAGGACAATGTAACGATGCCTCATAGCATATTTTATATTTCACTACTTCATCTGAACTAGGAAGTATAAATTTCAGATAATTTGAGCAGGCACCCAAGCCTATATATGAAAGCATTTTGTGACATTTTTCCAGGTTTTTATGAAAAAATTAAATTTATCTTGAAATTGTATATATGATGACATCCAGACAATATGTATAATTTTCTTGTCCTTCAACATCATCCAGCTCTGAGTTGGCATCTGAAATTTCTAAAAGAGCATAGAATTATACCTGTGGGTGTCAAATATTTCTCCATGATAGCAAATTTCCAAAGAACATTATTATGGCAGGGTACTATACTGGGCAGGCCAGCTCAACACATCTACCCTACAGAAATGACACTGTGATTGTACTAATACCGTAGATCTCTGGTTTTTATTTCAGCAAATTCAAACTCAGACTGTGAAAACCTGACAGATTCCTCCTATTTATATGACTGTAGAAATTTCACAGTGAAATTGGCATGCTATTTATTTATTTATATTTCATATTTCTAAACTGCCCATGGCGCCCTGGGTGTTGTACAATATCATATAAGAGATAACCAATATAATGAATAAAGTTAACATTAAGATTGCAAAATTAAATCAGGGTTAAAAAAATTAATTCTAGGATAATGATAATCAAACACATTTTAAAATTGCTTTTTAATATTGGATTATTAAAGGTGGGAGTATTTCTCAAGGGACTAGTCAACCTAACAGGTGCGAGGTCCTTTGTGCCCTCCACTCAAGGCCACAGAGTCAAGTTTTGTCCCCTTTGTGGAAGGGCAAGAGATTGGGAGCTTTCTTCACCTCTGGGGGCAGGATGTTGCACAAAATGGAGGCAGCCCCAGAGAACGCTCTCTTCCTAGATCCCCCCAGTCAAAATTCTTCGGCAGGGTCTGTGGCATGTCTTCCCTGCCTGATCGACTGAGAAGGGATGAATGATGAGATTGGGTGACGCCAGTCCTGTAGGTAACCTGCCCCATGCCATGAAGGGCTTTATAAGGTTATGACCAATACCTTGAATTGTACCTAGAAGAAAACTGATACCCAGTGTAGCTTGTGGATCAAGGGTGTTATATGTGCCCTTCTTTGGGCACCCAGTATGGTGCACACAGCTTCACTCTGCCCCAGGTAAAGCTTCCAGACACTTTTCAAGGATAGTCCCATGTAGAGCACATTGCAATAGTTCAATCAGGAGATGACCAAGGCATGAGTGACCGAGTATAGAGACTCCCTGTCCAGGAAAGGGCATAATTGTTTCCCCTTTTTTAGTGCATTATTCCTTAGATCATCCTTTCCATATGTAATTTTCCTCGTTGATATCATGAGTTTTTAGAAATGCAGAAATATTTGAAAAATCAGTCAGGAGAAACACATTAATGGATGAAATATAACCCATGAAAATGCAGGGAAGAATACCAGATTGATGTTGTTTCAAGTAATAAAGAAATCAATGAGCACTAATGCTACCACAGGTCCATTGTATCTGATGAAATCTGAACAATGGTGTCGTTAACTGATGTTGGGTGCATCTCGGTCATTTTTCCTTTTACTAGATCTACAAGCTGCAATTTGCAGAAACGAATGGTTTTTATACGTCTCCCTCTTGAATAGCTATTGGCCAGTGATAGCAATTATACAATAGGTTCCGTCATTCCTCCATCATCACCTATTACAACATTCCTGGTATTGTATTCAACGCCAGTATTTCCAAATACATCACGAGCCAATAATCCTAATCCTAATAATATTTTTAGGCTTTTAGGCCACTGATACCTTCACTAGAGGTCTGGGGAACAAATTCAGCTGAGAAAAGATTTTGTTCAGCAAACAGCACACAAATGAAGAGGCATCCACATTTTACTTTATCTCTTCTACCATCGTGACTTTTTAAAATATTATTTTAAGGTTTCCCAATGAAATGTAGGGGAAACTATATTTTTGAATTATATTTCGTCACAATGGCATTCCTTCATTTCAAAATTACCTACGAATTCTCCATTAATCTTTCTTTGGTCTTTACTATAGTGGAGTGAGTCTTATGAAAGTTTTCATAGGCTTGGCAGGTTCTGGTAATTGGTCAGATTAAAAAAATATCATAGCATAATCTGAATTATAGTATCGATGAGAATAACTCATTAGTATTCATAGCTGTAAAATAATCTTTCTTCTTGGTTTATCACAAGCTGCAGGTAAAAGAAAATGAAACTCTGGTCATAAGTCTCAGCAAAATTTACTTTTGCCCTGTAGATATAAAATAGTAATGCTACATCTGTGGGTTTCCACATGTACAAATACATTCCTCCCTTCTTTTCTTTCTTTTTCATTTTCTCTCTCTCTCTCTCTCTCTCTCTCTCTCTCTCTCTCCCTCCCTCCCTCCCTCCCTCCCTTCCTTCATTTCTTTCTTTTTCCTTACTCTTTCTTTTTTCTCTTTCTCTCTTTTCTTTATTTTTCTTCTCTCTCTCACACACACTTCTCTCTCCTCTCTCTCTCTCCTTCTTTCTTTCCTTTCTTTTCTTTTTCTTCTCTCTCCTCTCTCTTTCTTCTTCTTCTTTCTCTCTTTCTTCTTTCTTTCTTTCTTTCTTTCTTTCTTTCTTTCTTTCTTTCTTTCTTTCTTTCTTTCTTTCTTTCATTATGTTCAGCTAAGCAAAGATCTAGATCTGAAGGAGAAAAGGTGATCTTGGGTGTGCATGTGTGTACATCTGACATCTGTCCATAACTCTATAAACCACAGGGAAATATATGTTTGATCTGAGGAGGTGCCAATAGGTGCAACTAGCATGCCTATGCATGCTCTAAATCAAGTTTTCTCCTTTGGAATCCAGATCTCTGCACAGCCCTGATAAATATGTATGGGTACAAAGAGAGAACGCACAGAGACTGTGTTTCTCCAAAAGCAACGATATTGTTATGCAAAGGGCTTTACAATTTTTTATCACACCCCCATCTTCAAGATCATCCTGCGCTGTTCATCATTATCATTTTCATTTTTACAATGCAAAAGTAAATAGATTTTGGAGTTATCTCAACATGCCAGGGAAAAACAGCAGGGTGGAATTCAATTTACACTCAAGCCAATGCTTCTGTGCAGGGTTTTCATTTCATTAGCTCAGCAATCTGCAGACTTGTGATTCTAAAATGATTTCAGGTCAGAATCCTGCATAGACTTTAATCAGACTATATTTAAAGGAGAAAGAGGTCTGAACAGAAGCACCGGATAAAACCATCTCTAAAAGTAACTGTTCTTTTTAGTGCATTTATTTACAGTGAAATGTGACTTTTGCTCAATATTTGTCAGAGTCAGTTTCTGATTAAGACACCAGGCCAGAAACCAGGAGATTGTGACTTCTAGTTGCAGTTTATCCATGAAAGCCAGCTGGATATTATATTAGTTATTAGATACACTATTAGATGTGTTAACTTCCTTGAGGTATTATAAAAACAATGAAGGTAGGAAAAGCTGTATGAACATATTAGACATGGATAGGAGTGTGCCTTTATTTATCTAGCTCTGTATGCCAAACCTGACCCTACCCGTGTTAAGGGAAGTAACGGTATATTCCTTATAATATATTAAGTTTCCCTTTGTTGCAATCAGACTGAACCAGTTTTCTATTTTGTCAGAATATTCATGAATTAGCAGAGGCATGGTAACTAGGTCAGTCAATGAATAAGCATAGCAACTAAGTCAGCCAAAGAGGACTGTTCGGAAACTGAAACTGGAAGGAGCTTGGGCGTGGCTCTGTATTAAGCTCTGACCTCTGAAGCTGCAAACTGGACTGCAACTCTGAATCAAAACTGAAACTGTTCTCTGCTATTCTCTCCTCTGCTTGTGTTTTTGCCTGTAACTGTTACCACATTGGAAGAATCTGCTGTTGGTATTGTAAATTTACTTCATGTGTTATTAGAAATATATATAAAGAAATTAATGAATCCTGCTGAATCAGTTATCTGTGTCTGCTTTCTGGATGTGATTTCTGCAACAAACTGATACATTTGTGTCATGTTCTCCCCAGATAAAAAGTAATTAAAGAGTTTGGAAATGCACAGCCTTGATCAAGAGAAGCTAGACAGGGAAATTTATTCACAATGATAATGTTTAAATGAAGGCCAAATTCTGTCATCTCTATCAAATCTATCCTATGTAAATAACATTGTATGATATAGTGCAGCTGTAGTGTAGCTACAGTATGGTTAGTCCTCAACTTGCAACAGTTCACTTAGTGACCGTTTGAAGTTACAATGGCACTGAAGAGAATGACATGACTATTTTTCATACTTATGTCAATTGTAGCATCCCCATGGTCATGTGATTTACATTTCGATGCTTGACCACCAACTTGTATTTATGATGGTTGCAGATTCCCGGAGTCACACAATCCCTTTTTGTGACCTGATAAGCAAAGTCAAGGGGGAAGCCAGATTCACTTAACGACCATGTTACTAATTTAACAATGGCAGAGATTTACTTAACAAATGTGGCAAGAAAGGTTGTTAAATGGCCCAAAACTCACTTAACAAATGTCTCACTTAACAACATAAATTTTGCACTCAATTCTTCTTCTTTTTCTTCAGCGTTTGTCTCGCGCTCTGGCGAGGTCCGCTAATGTCCTTGAGTACTGCTTCCACACCTCTCTGTCTACCACGTACGTCGGGTCTGCCTTCGCGATCTCTAGATCGGCCTTGATCGTGTCCATCCAACGTTGCTTAGGTCTACCACGCGGTCTCGCTCCTCCGACAGTCACCTTCATTGCAGAGTTGATGATGGATTCTTCCTTGGCGCGGCTCACGTGGCCGAACCATCGTAGCCGGGACTGCCTCATGACCGTGGGGATGGGCACGACGTTGAACCGTCTACGCACTTCTTCGTTCCTGACGCGATCGAGTAGGGTGAGGCCTACCGACCATCGGAGCATTCGCATCTCCATTATCTGGAGTCTGCTTTCGACTTCTTTGGTCGTCGGCCAGCACTCTGCGCCGTATATGGCCACGGGGCGCACCACAGAGTTATAGATTTTCGCCTTCAGGCGCACCGGCATCTTCTTGTCACAGAGGACGCCCATGACGGACTTCCATTTGCCCCACGCTGTGTTGATCCTGGCTGCCACCTCAGTTTGTAGTAGGCCTTCTTCCCCAGGAGTAGTTCCCAGGTACTTGAAGGTGGAGGCGCGCGGTAGCTCCTGCCCGTTCACGTGGATGGAGCCTGTCATTTCATTGTCAGTGGTCAGGTATTTGGACTTCTTTAGGTTCAGCCATAGCCCGAACTGCTCGAGGCGGTCGTGCCACTGTTGGACTAGATGCTCGAGTTCAGCCTTGCACAGGTTGGCCAGGAACACATCATCGGCGTAGAGCAGCGTCCATGGGGCGGGCGTGTACAGGTCGTGTGTAATTGTGTCCATCACCAGAATGAACAGCAGTGGTGAGAGAGCAGAGCCCTGGTGTACGCCGACGGTGATATTGAACTCCTCTGATATCCCAGCTACCGCTTTTACACGGCTTTTGTGACATCTGTATAGGAGTTGGACCCATTGTACGAACAGCTCAGGCACGCCGTGATCTCGCAATGCGTACCAGATGAGATCGTGCGGGACTCGGTCGAAGGCCTTTTCCAAGTCCAGGAAGGCGGTGTGGAGCGGGATTTTCTTCTCTCTGTGAGCCTCCATCAGCATCCGCACACCGAAAATGGCGTCAGTGGTGCCGCAGTTCTTGATGAATCCGGCCTGGTTGACGCTGATGTCGACGATGTCCCGAATGCGCTTATCAAGGACGCGTTCGAAGATCTTCACAGTGTGTGACAGTAACCTGACCGGTCTGTAGTTGGAGCAGTCCGCTGGGCTGCCCTTCCCTTCCAGATCGGAACAGTGGTGCTGCGGTACCAGTCGTGTGGCACTTTTCCCGTGGAGACGATGTTGTTGAACAGCTCGCACAGCCATAATGCCGAGCCCGGTAGTGCCTTTTTCCAGAAGTCGGCAGGGATGTCGTCTGGTCCTGTTGCCTTACCGTTTTTCATGGCCTTGATGGCGTCGGTGACCTCACTGGCATAGATGCTTGAGACTGGGCCTTCAACTGGGTCACCTCGCGGGTTCGTGGGTGTGGGAACTCCTCGGTGGAGATCTTCTCGAAGTATTGCCGCCACCTCTCGGCAGCGTCTCTGGGGTTGACGATCAAATTTCCCCTTTTCGTCGTTGATCCCATAAAACTGGTCAATGTCCAGGGTCTTCCTGTATCTGCTTTTGGCTAGGCGGTAGATCTCATTCTTGCCTTCTCGCGTGTTCAGCTTCTCGTAGATGCCATCGTAGTGGGAGCTTCTGGCTGTCGCTACTGCTTTCTTGGCTGCCTTTTTGGCCGCCTTGTATTCACAGAGCTTCTCGCTGGTCTTGTCCTGAAGAAAGGCCTTGTAGAGCCGTTTCTTCAGGTGTACGGCATCTTGTACTTCCGGTGTCCAGAGCCATGTATCTCGTTCGCTGCGTCTCCGTCCTGGCTTGGTGCAACCAAGCTGTTGGCAGCCGGCAGTATGAACAGCGCTCTTCAGCATGGACCACGCTTCCTGTGGCCCGTCGACCATCTGCAGGAACTGCTCCGGTTTGATGAGGGGTCCCGCCATCTTCTTCTGGTTCCACCACTTGATTCGTGGCTGGTCTGCATTCCTTTTGTCAATCTTGGTCTTGGGCTTGCTGATCCTGATCTTCGCCATCAGCGGCCTGTGCTGACTGCTCGATTCGTACGGGTACACCTTGGCGTTGAGCACGTTTTTAGCGGCTCTTCGTCGTACGATGATGTAGTCGATCTGTGTGTGGTGGCTCCCGTTTCTGCTATGGTAGGTGAGGAGTTGAGATTCTCATCTAATGAAGCAGGTATTCGTGATGGTCATATCATGGGAGTCGGCAAAGTCCAGGATCCTCAGGCCATTCTCATTCGTATCGCCTGTGCCGTGCCCACCGTGGCACTGGTGTCCGTTTTTGTCCCGCCCTACATGACCATTCAGGTCGCCGGAGATGATGATGTCATCTTCGTGTGGGATCTGCCTGAGTTGGATGTCGAGCAGTTCCCAGAAGGTATCCTTCTCCTCCTCGTGACATCCGGTCTGAGGGGCGTAGGCGGACAAGATGTGTAGGCGCTGCCTCTCAGTCGCTACGACGATTATCATCAGCCGTTCTGTGAGGCGCTTAACTTCTGCGACGGAACTTTGCCAGCTTGGACTGACAACCACAGCTACACCGCCGCGGTTTTCCTTACAGCTGGTGTATATGATCTTGTAACCGTCTATAGTCGTAGCCTTGTTGCCCTTCCAGCGAGTTTCCTGGAGGCAGCAGATGTCCAGCTTCCTGTCCCGCATGGCCCTGACGATCTCGGTCGAGCGTCCAGTCAGCGAATCCACGTTCCAGGTGGCCACCTTGAGCGTCTGGCAGTCCTCTGTTCCCCGCTTGCGTTTTTTCACACGGATCGGGTAGTCTCCGTGCGCATCGGACCCGGACGCAGCCGCCATAGCTTTCTCACACGGTGCAGGTGCGCCGTGCTTTCCGCGTGGACCATTTCGTTGATTTTTGGCGCAGGCCAATGGTCTCCTGCGCCCATCGGTTCCCCCGAACGCGGTAGCATTGGACGTGTGTTTTGTAGTGGACGTTTCCACCATGTTGATGCGGCATTTAAGTACTCCAGCCGGCCTGTCGCGTGGGCCTGTCGTCGGAGGGTCTGCTCTCAGTTACGGTCAGCGTTTGACGGCTTCGCGCATCCAGGGGACACCACTTGGAGGTGGCAGACCGCTCGTCCTCCAAATTTTGCACTCAATTGTGATCATAAATTGAGGACTACCTGTATACTATAGCAATAAATACAGTAGGGTTAAAGCAAATAATATATAGCTTATATTTTTGAATCTATGGCCAGGTCACATTTTGATTTCCTCTAAATTAAAAGTACTTGTAATGGATGTAGAGATAGCTGGAAGCTGCTGTTGTGTTCATCCGTTTAGTGAGGATCTAATCTGATTTAAAGTACCATGATGTATTTTAGAAACAGATTGTTTTGAAGGAGCACTTTCCTGTCAAGTAAGAAATAATATACAACTCTATCCCACTATATTCCAAGGCAGAGGGTCAGCCCATAATTTCTACTTGTATTTGCTTTAAAGAAGTAAGATGTCTTCATTAGAAGTAAAGGGGGGGGGGGGAAGAGCAAGATGTCCATTTATGGCACATTCTCCTTTTGCTGGCCATTCTTCTAAGCAAAACACCTGGCCAGATACCCCTATGGCTTGAATTGGCATCAAAAGTTGATATTCTTATAATTCAACCTCATGATAACCACAGGCTTCACCTGGTAGAAAAGTCACTCAGTCCAGGTATCAGTTAGTTTAAATATCCCTCCTTAGAAGCTATTCCTTTTCCAAAGCAAATGCTTTGCTAAATGAAAGTACCTCATCCCCAAGAGGCTGAAAGTCTCCTAGGGTAGGGCCCTTTATGACTTGTGGACATCAACTCCCAGATTTCCTGAGCCAATTTTGACATAGATGGCCTCTTTGACCCCTCTTTCAAATCAACAGTCCTCTCTGTCCAAAATATGGAGTTTGCTGTCTTCAAAAAAATGGCCTTTGTCTTTTAAATGGAGGACTGCTGAATCTTGTCCTGATGGGTTTGTTCTCCTATGTTCTCCTATGTGCCGTGTGTTTATTAAGTGGTTGTTTGTTTCCCCAATGTACAGATCTGTACATGGCTCACTGCATTGTATAGCATATATTTTTGAGTAGTCATGTGTAGGATTTCTATATGGGTACATGTGTGATGGTATCCATAAGACAATCATGTAATATAAACTATCCACTGAATTACTTTTGGTGGTGCAGTGGATTTTACTATAAGATACAGACTTCATTCCTATCTGAAAACTGTAATGTCTTTCACTGTATACTTCGAAGACAGGTGTCTACAGCTGCTATCCCAGCTACTATATTTCTCCATTTCCCAAAATCAATCAAGTTCTGCAATTGTCTTTGAAATAATTATCCTCAAAGAAATTATTATTCTTTCCCTGCAAATCCCTAAAGAATTCTTCAAATCACTGCTTTTTCCATATATTCCTTTTTTTTCTGTCATGCAGAGGAATACTTCTGAGAGATGTAATGAGAATTTATGTAAAGTATAATTAAAGAACCCATTTAGGTAGAATTTTATTTATGAAATGTAACTTTCTCATTAAGAAATGTGCTTGCTTTCCAGACCGTTTTGTTAAGAGAATGTAAATACAGGGAATGCTGAAATCTCCCGTGACTGAAAGAAATGACCTTACACCTGTGAAATCTAAGCTAATGTCTTATTTTTAGACTTTTGACAACTTCTTTTTAAATAACAGATTTACTGAACCTGCAATAACCATTCTTTCCCCTATTAATGTGTTTCTCTGCTTTGTGATTTTTCCTTTTGTGCATTTTAATAAACACCTTCTGAAAATAGATGCCAAACTGATTCTGGGGTCACCTCACCTTATCCTTCTTCTCACCTCCTATCAGGCAGAAATAATAAGTTAAAAAATGCAGATGTTTTATAGTTGTACATAAATGCTGTAAAGAAAGTTGTCTTGACTTAGGTGGGCATATGGAGTCATTGTCCACACAATCTATTAGACCGGTTCCCCCTGGATGGCTTGACTCCATTCAAAGTATTGGTGATCAGTTAAAAAACCCTTTAGAGTCAGTAACAATCTCTCCCTTTCAATGTCAGCACCACTTTTCAGGTGGAACTATTATTAAGAATTGCCAGTTGCATGGCTCATCAATGCAACAAATCAGGCTACAAGGATATGGGCATCTTAGCATTGCCTCCTGCCTGCCTGCCTGCCTGCCTGCCTGCCTGCCTGCCTGCTTACCTACCTATCCATATCTATCTATCTATCTGTCTGTCTGTCTGTCTGTCTATCTATCTCTACCTATCGATCCATCCATCTCTCCATCATCCATCCATCTCTCCATCATCTGTCCATCATCTCTCATCTATCCATCATCTATTCATCTATCAGCTAATCTTACCTCGGGGGCAGGGGTTGATATTCTTAAGAGAAGGTGGTTATGGCAGAAAGGGATTGTCTTGTTTGTCCTGTAAGATGAAATTCCTTAGCAGATGGGACCCTGCAACATGGTCCTCCTGCCAGAACTGATGGGATGGGTAGATGTAATTGGGGAGAGGTATCCCTCAAACAACCTGGCTTAATGCCATGTCAAGGTCTGTGATAAGAAAATAGGGCCCTTCCCTGTGCATTTCTGACTCTTGGCCATCCACTGATCTTCCCCTTCTATGGGCTAAAATTGAGGCTAATGGGAATTGGAGTGCACCAACACCTAGAGAGCCAATGCTTCCACACATTTAACCTAAATGGACTTGCCACAACCAGCCTAATAATAACAAGCAGTTATTGATTATACTATCTGAGACTTTTCAGAAAACAACAACTGAATGGAAAACTGCTGGTAACCTCTACTGCTGCACCATAGAGAGCATTTTAACATACTGCACCTCTGTATGGTTTGCCAATTGCACAGTGGCAGATAGGACAACACTCCAGAGGGTTAATGTCATTACCCAGAAGGTCATGGGTTGTCCTCTCCCCTCTTTGGAAGAACTTTATAGCTCCCGCTGAAGTTAAGAAAGTTCAAAACATTCTCAAAGATCCATCTCATCCTGGGAACCCTTTTTTTGAACTATTACCATCTGGCAGACAGTACGGAATAATAAAAACAAGGACAAATAGGCTGAAAAACAGTTTCTATCCCAGGGCAGTAGCTCTTTTGAATTCTGCTGTATAGTGCAGTGTTGGTGTGGTGTCGGGGGTTTCCAGTTCAATGTGTGAAAGGTGAAGGATTGTGTGTTTGTGTTTATTTTCATGGTCATGGTCATGATGGTCATGTTTGATTTCATTGTACAAGGTGCAATGACAATAAAGTAAACTAAACTAAATTGACTGACATCTGAAATCTTTTGTTTCTATTATTTAATAGTTATAGATAAGAAGGAATAGGCTAAATTTAAAAAAATTAAGGCATATATTGTTAATATATTCTGGAAAAACATATACATATGTGCACATTGCTAAATAAAAGAGATTGGATTGGATTTTGGTACATTAGGATTACTAATCTCTAAAAAGAAAAGAGAAAAAGTAAGGCATTTTCTCTTTTTGTTTCTTCACAAAACCCTAAATTGAAAGACTATAAAGGTTAATCAGTAGCATTTTCCCATTAATATAAAACTAAATGAGACTCAGACAAAGAAATGACAACCTTTTCACTTCTGTAGAGAGAATAAATTAATGTATACACTTCAAACACAATAAGTCTATTTTTAGAAACCTTCCAGAGAAGATTAGAGAATGTTAAATAGTTTTAAGCAAAAACTGTATGAAACTTATATGTTCTCTGAATGCAGATATAGGTAATCCTCAACTTAGGATCACAATTGAGCTCAAAACTTCTGTTTCTAAGTGAAACATTTGTTAAGTTAGTTTTTGTCTTATTTTCCATAGTTGTTAAGTGAACCATTAAGTTATTAAGTTAGTAACATGGTTGTTAAGTGAATCTGGCTTCCCCATTGACTTTGCTTGTCAGGAGGTCACAAAAGGTAATCACATTATCCCGGGACACTGCAACTGTCATAAGTATGAATCACTTGCCAAGCATCCAAATTTTGATCAGATGACCATGGAGATACTGCAACGGTCATAAGTGTGAAAAATGGTCATAAGTCACTTTTTTCAGTGCCGTTATAACTTTGAACAGTCACTAAATGAACTTTTAGAAGTCAAGGACTACCTATATAAGAAAGAGAAATGGTTTTGTGCAGTTTCTTCACCCAAAAGAAATGTTGACATTACTCCAGAGTATATATATTACTCCAAAGTATACGCCATCACTCTGCTAAACAAATAATTCCCTCAACACTGTTCAACTATTACAAAGTCCGCACTACTATTACTGTTAATCTTCTCATCACTCCTTATCACCCATCCCCTCCCATTTGTGACTATATGACTGTAACTTTGTCGCTTGTATCCTTACGATTTATATTGACTGTTTCCTAGTGTGATTTGATTGCTTATTGTAACCTATGACTATCATTAAGTGTTGTACCTTATGATTCTTGACTCTTGGTGAATGTATCTTTTCTTTTATGTATACTGAGAGTATTTGCACCAAAACAAATTCCTTGTGTGTCCAACCACACTTGGCCAATAAAGAATTCTATTCTATTCTATTCTATTCTATTCTATTCTATTCTATTCTATTCTATTCTATTCTATTCTAAAAAAACAAACAAATAAAGCATAAGAAGGTTTTTGCGCAAGACCTAGTCCCTGTATAAACACATCCTGACAGTATTGTTTTTTTCTGCTGAGTCCCCATAATGTTTCTTTTTTGTTCCCAATCCACGAGCAAAAGACTTAAGTCATCTTTACCCCCATTAATGCTAAAGTGGTATTTCCCTCCTTAAGCTGACAGCATCCAATGACAGCCATCAAATGCACAAGATCTGTTGTGCTCCACCGCCCATCACATTAGAGCTAAGTTAGGTGTCTAGTAGCGGATGAGGTCAGAGTGGCATTTACCGGCCATTTCAGATTGATGTGAACCTGCTTCCTTCCTCTGGTCCCTGCTCATCCTCATCGGTTGCCATTTTGCTGCTGTCTTCCTAAATTGCTCTACAAGAAGTAGCCTGTGAGTTTTGTGCATTAGTGTTGTGCTCTCAACTGGCAGGTCTTTAAGTACTTTAACAGTGTATCAATTTACGACTAGACTGAAATAACAGAGCACAGGAATGGCATGACAGGCTGAAATAGTATAACGTGGAACTAACAACACCAATTTGATTCTTTCCATTAGTTCCCTAGCAGAATAAATGCAAAGAAGCTGAAGAGTCAAGACTTGTGGCTTAGTGGAAAGAAGGAAAACAAGGAGAAGAAATCCTAAATAAAAGTGCAACTTATGGTTCTGTTCCATTCATGACACTGATGGAGGGAGGGTTGTTTTTGTTTTAAATTATTGAAATAAGTTGCTGCAGAATGGAGTGTAAGAGAAAGGATGGACAAAGCTGAGTGGTGATGAACAGAATTCTGCAGGAAGATCCTCCTCCTTTCTTCTGTACTGTTACAAAGTACAACCAATCACTTTGCCCATCATGCATTGCTCATATGTAATCAGGGTAATACCATGTGCTGTGTTGTGGAATAAATCAGAGGTGGTATTCAGCAGGTTCTGACCAGTTCTGGAGAACTGGTCATGGAAATTCTGAGTAGTTCAGAGAACCGGCAAATGCTACCTCTGACTGGCCACTCCCCTATCTATTCTCTATCTCCTGAGTCCCAGCTGATTGGCTGGGTCTTCTTTGGTTGCCCTGCTCTTTCCCTGGAGTGGGGAGGGAATGGAGACTTTGCAGTATCCTTCCCCCACCAAGCCATGCCCACCAAGCCATGCCACACCCACCAAGCTAAACCCACAGAACCGGTAGTAAAAAAAATTTGAATCCCACTACTGAGACTCACGTGTTGGTGCAGGTTCCTTTCTCTGAGCCAGTGATCCCTGTCTTGAGGCCAGGTAGCTGAACTGTTGGATGCCCTGATCTTCAGGCTGCTATTGTAAAATATAAGTCCTAGATACAGCGGGTCTATAAGTGTGCAGACTGGTGGGTGTCACTGAAACCTGGCTGGCTATGATAGGATTCAAGACCTACAAGTCCTGAGAGAAAGAGGAGGAGGAGAGGGGGATCAGGAGAGGTGGCCCTGTTTGTGAAATTCTCGGTGTTCTATATTAACATACTTTTAATCCTGCAATCTGATTGGTCCACTGATACAGCTTACTGATTGGCCCGCTTACCCTATTCTGATTGGACCGGATTACTATCTCATGATTGGTCTGTCTGGACGGTGGGAGATTCAAGGAGCCGTCATTGGCCGCGAGCCACGAGCAGCCACTATAAAAGAGGCTGCCAAGGCTCCGCGGTTTGAGTAGATTTTAAGAACTAAATAAAGAGCTGAACGTCACACTGGTCTCGAGTCTCTTTTCCCCGCGATCTAACACTCACAGTGACAGGGAGCACTGCCTCAGAGTGGAAGTGGAATTGGGTCACAGTGACAAGCTAGGGCTGCTGCTACCCCATAGCACATCTTTGTGAGTTCCTGGAATCTGTCTCCAAGCTAGAGTTGAGATTCCCAAATGTTTTGGAAATGGGTAACTTCAATCTCAGTGTCCTAAGGCAAGCTCTGGTGTAGCTCAAGAGGCATGGCCTCCATAGAACCAATGGACTTGCTACAAGTAATCGCAGCCCTGGACTGCCACAAGGGTAGAAGGTCCTTTAGCACCATCTGCCCCAGATGCCTAACGAATCCTGAGAGTTTTCAGAGAATGCTTTGGGGAATTCTTGAGAAGGTGGCAGGCAGTTCTGGAAGCAAACCAAGCTAGAAGGAAGGATGGGGGCATAAAATCAGAAGTGGATGCAGAAGTGAGTGCTATGAAGAGCTCACATCTGAGCATATATAGAAGCAATACGAGCATAAGCAACTCTATGCTTATGGTATCTGCAGATTCCCATTTGATTCAAAGTAATCTACAGATTTTAGGGAAAGATTGCTGGTTAGGCTTGCTGGGTATATTTGGGTGGTTTTTTTTTTTAGCAGAGGGGTAGAATCAGGTAAGCAAGGTAGCATGCTATCTGAGATATTTTTATAATTGTAGAACCCAAGGAAGTTTTTAGGATCCTCTGTAATTAGAACTCAGTCATAGTTTGGCTCCTTTGCATGACTAGTTGAGGCAGAGGCAGACAACTCAGAATATAGCCAATACTTTTCTGAGGTTATGTTATATGTAATATTGTTTTATTTGAAGGACATGGTAGTGTTCTCTCTCTTGAAGAAGGCTTCCCCTTAAAGGTAGGAAGTTGGAGACTGGGAAAAAGTTATCTCCTTTTAGGGAAGATTGTAAAGAAGGCCTAGAAAATCAAGATGATTTCCTGGAGGATTCAGGCCTGCCCTGGGGCAGATGTACCATTGGTTACTGCAATTAATGGATCTGTCTTTTGAGACAATTAATTAACTTCAGCTGGTGCAGAATACGGTAGCCAGATTACCAGTAGGGCATCTTTGCCATTGCAGGATAACACAGTTTTTAACGCCACTGCCTCCTATAGGGTTATGGCACTGTAGTTCATCATGAATGTCCTTGCCAGAACCAAATCTGTCTATTGAGTGCAGACATCTATGGAGTGCTTGTTGATGTTACACAGAGCTCAGGATGAGTTTGGAGGAAGTGGGAGGAGGACAGGTAGGCTAGAGAGAGCAGACTTTCTCGGTAGTAGAGCCTGTGCTTTAAAATTCACTTCTTCCAGAAGCACATCCACTTTGTATTTTGCAATCAAGTGGGAAAAAATATATTATTCCACTGTGCTTTTGGCCCTAGATGATTCTGACTGCTTATTGCAAGCAGTTTTTATTATGTATCATTTCTATGATTTATGTACTTGTGATTGTTATGTCTATTCACCACCCAGAGTCTGACTAGATTTGGGTTGTCTACAAATACCATAATCAGCCATACAAAGAGAACAGGGTTCTGTTTGGTTGGGTGAATTGTTCATAAGATGGGGGGAAGTGCCTGAAAGGAATTTTTCTTTCTTCTTCTTTCTTCTCCTTCTCCTTCCTCCTCCTCCTCGCTTCAACAATATTCAAGAAGGGACAGATCACAAGTTCACCTGGTCAACTTTTGGGGTTTTTTCAGGGGTGGGATTCTACCGGTATGGACTGGTTCTATAGAACTGGTTGTTAAGATTCTTCACAGTTCAGTGCAACAAATCATGCCACTGTCTGGCCCCGCCCCTCCCTGCCCACCCCTCCCCTCCCCGCCCAGTCACTTGTTATCTCACATGCATGCCATCCAACTTGTCTGCGTTGTACCTTTGCCTAATTTTTGGTAAGCTGTTCTTTTTCTTTTTTTTCCGATGATCAGCTGTTCCAACTATCAGCTGTGCCGTGTGATTGAGGTAGCAGATTGCAGAAATATAGATCTGTGAGTGAATCTGTGATTCTGCAAGCAACTCAATCTGCCTGCCTGCTTTGCCTGATTTTGGGTAAAAGTTGCTCTTTTTTTATAAAAATATTCAATATTTACATACAAGCCACACCCAGCCAGTCATGTGACCAGCAAGCCATGCCCACCCAGTCACATGACCACCAAGCCACAACCACAAATTAGGCCACGTCCACAGAACTGGTTGTGAAGAAATTTGAATCCCACCCCTGCTTTTTTTCCTCTCCAAGATAACCTCTTCAAGGGCCGTGTGCCAGCATAAATGCCAGGAGCTTGAAAATCACATGGAGCATTGCAGCATGTCATTTTGTTTTTAAAGTTTGAAACAAGAACATTTCAAATGGGACAACTTTCAAAATACCCTTTTCCTCATGAAGGTTGTTTCAGCAAAAGCTTCTTTTTGCTCTTGATGGGCTCTTAGTTGGCAACCATAAAGAGCTGCATTTCTGATTTCTCTAAGAAAACAGGGCAGTCTGAACTCATTTAGCATCCTGAGAAGACTGAAATTATGTTGTATAATTGCCAAATGCCCTCAGGGCTGTTTTGTTTTGTTTTTTTAACTTGTGGCCAACCAATAATGAGACTTGGGTCAGTCTTTTCTAAGAAAGCAAGAAATACTTCACCCAACAAGCATTATGAACATTTGTTGGTCCCTAAGCAAAAGAATGGCATTTGTGTAAAAAGAAGCTGGTAGTTGTGTTCAGGCACATACCTTTTGGACCGTTGACAAAAGATGAACTTGCTCTTCAAGATAAATGGAACTGTTTAGCCTGCAGAAGAATAAAAAAGAAACATACTGGGTATTGTTTTGAAACTAATTTTGTTTCTTTTCTGAATGCCGTATATTGCTATGCATCTAGCAAGACTCTGGAAGACCTGACCACCAATGTTTAATGACGGTAATGTATAATTGTCCTAGAGATTCTGTTATCTTCAGACAAAAGTACAGCAAGAAAAAAGCTTCAAAAGAATATGTGTAGTGATCACAGTCCTTTCTTCTTCTGACTGATGCAACAACAAAGGATGAACCTCTTCCTAACTTCCAAATCATACTTTATTACAGGGGCTCAGAAAGTAGATATTTTGGGATGCAAATACAATAGAAATTAAAAGTATGAGTGGTTGGCATATCAGCAGCACATCTGTACTTTTTGGAGGATAAAAAGAAGGCGAAAACCTTCATCACTGGGAAATTCCTCCCCTCCCCCTCCCGATATTTCTGTATAACTCTGCTGATTATAATTTCTTTTATGTAGTGGAAAGGAGTGAATCGAAGTCTTGATTTTTCCAGAGCTGCGTGAGTGTTTGAACCTGATCATACAGGGGATTAAAAAAAACCTCCATCTTTTAAAGTCCTCTTTCCAAATGCTGCTCACTCAACTGAGCGCATAAAACGTGGCACTGACTTCTCTGTCGCAGTGGTGTTCAAGGAGCCTGATGGAAATTAAAAACCGATAGAAATAAACATGTAATCAAGTTGCGGCAATAAAATGTCTCGAAGCAAAATTAAAACAGATGAAAAGCTTCACTAATTAAAACTGTTTCCCTTGATATAAGAAAGATTGTCGTGACATGTTAGGCAGCTATATTAGGGAGCGATGTCTGCAATCACATGGCAAAATATCCATTCTCTTAACTTCCTAGGTGCGGGGGGGGGGTGGGGTCTCTCAAGCAGAGATCTGACTGACGATATTCTCAGCCAATATCTGAGGTTATCCTGGAGAAGGTGGGAGCTAGATCTTTTTAAAAAAAATTAATTAAATTATTCCCACAAACAGTGCTTGGGTAGATGCACCTGTACAGACTGCAACGTGGATAACTGGGGATCAGTCTGGTGCCTGCTTTATTTTGAACCAGCCAGATCTCTAGTTTCTCACCCAAACCAGTAACTTTCATCAGGAATCACATATAGAAGGCCCAATGAAGCATTTCCAAGACTCACAATCTGGTTTTACTTTGTACACTGCTTCAACACACTGCCGATAGTGCTGCTGAATTTCTATGGAATTCAAATAGATTTGGCAGTCTCTTGCCCACTCCTTTCCCTTTTGCTTTCTGGTAAGGAATAAGGATGTCAGATAGAAAGCTCCTAGGTGAGATTGAAAGGATCCCCCACTTTAACGCTGAAGCTGTTCTCCCCCGGGAACAAATTCTACTCTGCCTGGTGCCGCAGAAGTCAATCAAACACTTTCTGTCAAGTTGGAAGACAGAGAGGTTTGTTATGTTTGATGTTGCCAAGGCTGGAACAAATTTTAAAAATATCTTCCCCACCTTCTATTTCTTTGCTTTTAGTTTTCTACCCCTTTGCTTTCAGGATTCTTTGGGTTTTTGTTTTTTTTTAAACCCAGTGATCTTTGCATTTGATTCCTGAGTTCCAGATTTATTTTTAACTCATGAGCTGTAGCGGCAAAGGCTCATAAGTATGCCTTACGTGTATGTTTAATCAATGATCTTTTATTCTAAAGCAGATTCTTGCTATCGTTTGTGAAATACTCATATGTTGTGTCAAAACATGATGTTTAATGCCCTGATTTTCTGCAAATGGATCTTTTTATGAAAATAAAAGAGGAAAGCTCAACCTTTATTTTAGAAATCTCTATGCTTTAATGCTTTATAAAGAACATAATATATAAGATGAAATCAATGCAGTGTAAACATGCTGGGGATTTACTTCTCAATATTAGCAATGTACCAGCGGAGCTAATACTCTAACCTCTGCTTTGTACCTTTTCATTTCCTCACCTGTCATGTCGCTGCCCTGGAGAACAACAACACATTAACCCACAACATGCTTTGCATGAAAAGGTCCCCAGGTCAACACATGGAATCCCCAAGTAGGACCAGTAAGTATGGTTATAGGACGTATTGGAACATCCTATCAGTCCCTGTTAGCCAGACACAATGCTGTCCTCTCCTTTATTATTTCTCTTTCCCCTATTTTGCTTCTTACTGGGAATAGCACTTAGACTAATAGCACTTAGACTTATAGACCACTGTTTTACAGCCCTCTCTAAGCAGTTTACAGTGTCAGCATATTGCCCCCAACAGTTTGGGTCTTCATTTTACCGACCTCGGAAGGATGGAAGGCTGATGCCAGTCAGGGTTGAACTGCTGGCAGTTGGCAGAATTAGCTTGCAATATTGCATTCTAACCACTTCACCACCACAGCTCCTGGGAAGGACCAGCATGGAAACAATTCAAACATCTGGCATCAGAGCCTTTTGTCTTACAAGTATCTGTCATCCTTGACAAAAATAAGAGTGGAGGAAACCAAAGAAAATGATATTCCAGATGCAACAGCCTCCTTCACATGTTTGCATGCAAATAACATAAAGTAAAGGATGAGGCTCCATTGTATCCAGTTTAGACCATACCATTTCTACTCAACCCAACCATCAGAATGCTGACTAGGAGAATGGCAGGCATTGTACTTTAACACACCTGGTTGATGCCCAGGTGGGGAGAGTCACTTGTTATTCCAGAGGAGGGATTTTCTGAAACAGGCATGCTTAATCTTTCTCCATCCCAAAGATAAACAAAGCAACAGGATCTCCATTATATTTTAGCTCCAAACACTTTACACAGATTTGATGTTTTATTTCAGCAGAAGCCTGTTTCTTTTCAATATATTTAGCCTCTAGAGCAAGATATGGGTTGTTGGATAGATTCCATGGCCAAATACGGGCATGTCCACCACTTGTCATATTATGAGCGGACATGTATATAAGGTCCTCTAGCTACTGAAGATATTACCTATATTTTATTAGACTGTCACCCCTCTTAAACTTAGTGAGCAGAACTGCTAAGATTATAATTAAGGCAATTGAGCTGTTACCTGGCCAATTTCAGAGAATTCAGATTTTATTTTTGCTTGCCTTTTCAAATTACCCTGATGCTTAAGGTTTCTTGTTTTCTATGTCTATTTGTTCTTTTTTCTAAAAATAAAAATCAGGTTTCCAAAATAAAACTGAGGTTCAACCAACAAAAGCTCTTTAAAGAGAAAATTCCAAAGATGGCTCCTCAAGTGCTACTTCTAATTACCATCAATTGGACCTCTTTGAAGGAGATGAGCAGTTTAGAAACATGAAATATAAATAAATTTTAGCTCTAATATGTCTTTACTAGCAGATATTCATGTCCCTTGGAACCAACGTATCTATTATTTTATATTTTGCCAAGATTGTTTTTATTCCCCTCCCTGCACATTGATTGAGGCTGGAGTTGCATACAGTGAGGAGTGAAGGAAATGTTGCTTTCAAAAGAAATGTGCAAATAGACAAGAGGTTTGTTTATTTATAAAACCATGCAGATTGAGGCATGGACGTGCGTGGCTTTATATGCTGAGTACCTTATATTCCTTTAGTACAGGTTAACTCATGGCCTGCAAGTTGCCTACATATTCCAGAGTTGCTTCTCAGAGCACTTCCGGTTGATGGTGCTGGAATTCAGCAACATCACTCCTATTGTTGGGTGCCCTCACAAAAGAGACTTAATGCACTAACGGATGCTTCTGAATCTTGCTGTTGAAGATCCACCTAAGGCTCTTCCATTTAAAAGACTGAAAGTTCACCAACTGGTAATGTAGTTCTATTACAAGCCATGCCCACAGGGCCTTGAGAGAGGAAAACAAAAATATCCCACCCAAAAATAACAGCTTCATCTAGAAGAAAGGTTTATAGCCTCTAATAATATCAGTCATTAAGAAGGATGCCAAGGTTACTTCTCTAGGGTGCCATTTCCTGTCCTCAGTAAATATTTGAGTGAGGACTGGGATCCTGATATCCTGCTGAAGGATAGACTTTATGTTTGCAGTGGATCAGCCACTGATCTCAGAGTCTCCATTTTATGATTTCTTCCCCAGCTGCAAACACTAGTTATTGTAGAAACCCATCCAAGATCATAACATCCGGATGCTGATTACCTTCTCCTGAAGAACCTGACATCTCCTCAGGAATCTAAAAAGGACTTGACAAGTACCAGTGCTGCTTAATAATTGCAATACTGAATCGTGACACATCAGTTCCAAGTCTCTTTTGCCTAATCCTAATATTTGGACATCTCACAAGATACAGAAATTAATCAGAGCAATATCAAGGAAATGTTCTGCTTTCTTCTCCCTCTTGCCACTAAACCCACCCAAATTAGAATAGGACTGAAGTTTTAAAAACATTTATAATAAAACGAGTAGGTTGGAAGAGCAGATGATCTCTTGACTGCTGGTACAACATTTTGGAAAATGTATTCAACGTTGGAAAGAATGGGGTAGTCACTGATGATGACTCTTTAATACATAAAAATATTAGTTATAGAATTTCTACATGAACAGAATAGTTCTAAGCATTTTATACCACAGCAGCTACATTGCTTGGCCCTCATACTCAAATCATCCAAGCTAGATAAGCATTGTTTCCATTTTAAATTTGTTAAAATATAAATACATAAAAATAATCTTAAATGATATTGTGTTGTATTATTTAGTCTGTTTTTTTAATACTACAGAAGAAGATTTCTGATCTGAAAAAAATGACTTGTATTTTGGTTTTCTCTGGAACCAATGTATTCAACGTTGGAAAGAATGGGGTAGTCACTGATGATGACTCTTTAATACATAAAAATATTAGTTATAGAATTTCTACATGAACAGAATAGTTCTAAGCATTTTATACCACAGCAGCTACATTGCTTGGCCCTCATACTCAAATCATCCAAGCTAGATAAGCATTGTTTCCATTTTAAATTTGTTAAAATATAAATACATAAAAATAATCCTAAATGATATTGTGTTGTATTATTTAGTCTGTTTTTTTAATACTACAGAAGAAGATTTCTGATCTGAAAAAAATGACTTGTATTTTGGTTTTCTCTGGAACCAGATGTTGTTGTATGAAAAGTTTAGGCATTATAAAATGTGACTCATATTTAAAATACTGTAACACAAGCTGGCATTTGAATGAACATTGAATAACTGAGCAACAGAACTCTACAGAACTACAGAAGCAAAGAACTCTATGGAAAGAATGAGCTGGTTGACTATTAATGGTTAGTATTTTATGATTTATATGAAGACTGAAGGCAGCAGGAAAAGATTTTTTAAAAAGGAAGCCAAATCTCCATATATAACATTTGCAGAAGTGTGGCTCTTTCCTCAGTCTTTGTAATGTAGACATATTATTTATTTATATATTTAGATTTAGATTGGGCAATGATGAGAATTCTTAATGTTTCAATGGAAAAGCCAAAACCGGGCCTATTGGAGTGGACTGCAAAATCCAGATAAGTATCCTCCAGATCAGAGGTGGTATTCAGCAGGTTCTGACCAGTTCTGGAGAACTGGTAGTGGAAATTTTGAGTAGTTTGGAGAAACGGCAAATACCACCTCTGACGAGATTTTACAGTATCCTTCCCCTGCCACACCCACCAAACCATGCCCACAGAAGCGGTAGTTAAAAAATATGTGAATCCCACCACTGCCCCAGATGTCTCTTGGCTACAACTGATGGTTGTCCAGATATTTACAGTCTAAACGTAGCAACTCTATCTACATGTAGGATTACTAACTTAAACTTTTCTTGTTGTCATTTGATAGCTACATTTTACAAGCTGGTGATTAATTAGCATTGTCACAAATGGATGGCAGAGATCGAGAGCATGTAATTATCCAGATGTTGCTGATCTGCAATGTATGGCAACCCCTGTTGGAATATCCAGTAAGGTGGGATGCTGGGAGTGTTGTTCAACAACCATCTGGAGTACAACATCTGTTTATTTGCTAAGCAAGCTAGGCTGCACTTGGAGCTTTTTTTTTTTAATCTATGGTTCTTAGGAAGTCTGCTCTTTGTCAGTTGTGTGAATATAAAGTTAATGATACTTTAGCATCTAAAGCTGCTTTGCCTAGCAATCAGGATGGAGCTGGAAGGGACCTTGGAGGTCTTCTAGTCTAACCCCCTGCTCAAGCAGGAGATCTATACCATTTTAGACAAGTGGCTGTCCAGTCTCTTCTTAAAAACCTCCAGTGATGAAGCACCTACAACTTCTGAAGGCCAGCTAGTCCACTGGTTAATTGTCCTCACTGTTAGGGAGTTTCTCTTTAATTCCAGATTGCTTCTCCTTGATTAGTTTCCATCCATTGTTTCTTGTCTTGCCTTCTGGTGCTTTGGAAAATAAGTTGACTCCTTCTTTGTGGCAGTCCCTCAAATACTGAAATAATGTTATCATGTCCCCCACTAGTCTTTCTTTTCTCTAGACCAGCCAAACCCAAATCCTGCACCCATTCTTCAAATGTTTTTGTCTCCAGGCCCCTAATCATCTTACTTGCTCTTCTTTGCACTTTTCCCCAAGTCTCAACATCTTTTATGTAATGTGTTGGCCAAAACTGGATGCAGTATTCCAGACATGGTCTTACTAAGGCTTTATAAAGGGGTACTTCACATGATTTTGATTCTGTGTCTCTGTTTATATAATCAAAGCTTTTTGGGGATGCCACTGCACACTACTGGCTGATGTTTAAATGATCATCCCTAAAACTCCAATGTCCCTCTTTCAGTTACTGTTTTTGAGCCAGGTTTTGATTAATCTGTAATTGTACCTTTGGTTTTTCCTCCTGTATGTCTAAGAGACTGCTAATATTAGATCAGTTCCTCTTTTTTCCCCAAGTATGGGGCGGGGGAGGGAGGAAGGGACAGGAGAGAGAGAGAGAAAGAGAGAAAGAGAGGGAGAGAGGGAGAGAGAGAGATTCCTCCTAATAATTATAGGTAGTCCTTGACTTGCAACTGTTTGTTTAGTGACTGTTACAACGGCACTGATAAATGTGAGTTAAGTCCATTTTTACAGTTATGACCTTTGCAGCATCCTCCTGGTCATGTGATCAAAATTCAGATGTTTGGCAACTGGTTCATATTTATGGTTAGAATGCAGTACTGCAGGCTACTTCGACTGCCAGCAATTTGGCAGATCGAATCTCACCGGCTCAAGGTTGACTCAGCCTCCCATCCTTCTGAGATCGGTAAAATGAGGGCCCATAACCTTTCCACAAGCAAAAAAGTCATAAAATGGGGCAAAATTCGCTTAACAATTTTTGAGCTCAATTGTGGTCATAAGTTGAGAACTACCTTTAATAGTTAAGTGGGGGTAGGGGTCAGACTTTGCTTGCCCCATAACATATTTCTTGTAAACAAATATCTTTTGTTAATAGTTATAAAATCTGCTTCATTGGTCATTGTTTTGTTTAGATTCCATTCACAGGAATGCTCACATGCCAACACTTCCAGTTCTAATGCTCACCCCATTATCCATTGAGCTAATTTGGCAGGAGAAAAGTAGTTATCTAATTATTAACAGAAATACAAAAAACCAAACAAATCCCCACTGGATTTAAATTGTGATGCGTGCTGCTCTTTTATCTCTATCTGCCTTTTAAAGCGATAGACAGAAACAGAAATAGTCTTTGCTTATCTCTGTTTACAAAATAATTGTTTGGGAAGTGATTATATGAATTGTCCTTGATTTATAGCCACAGCTGGGACTAGAATTTCCATTGCTAAACAATGGAAAATTGTTGTTAACTGAATCGTGCATGATTTCACAACCTTTCTTGCCATGTTTGTTAAGTGAATCACTGCAGCTGCTATGTGAATCGTATGATCGTTAAACAAATCTGGCTTCCCCCACTGAGTTTGAATTCAAATAGTTTAAATTCAATTTACAGAATACAAATTAAAGAACCCTTTTCCAACAGTGACCACAGCATGATTGACTTTTGTCTGTTATTAGGAGGACTAACAGCTCTGAGTCCATGGGCTCAGTGTGTGTTGCACACTGTCGCCTGGTGGGACACGAATTCTTCAAGAAGTGTGAAAGGGTATAAAGCGGTGGCGACCCTTGGCCATGAAGGTGTCAGTCAACTAGAGCCACTTTTCAATTACCACCTGCAGTAGTTTTCGAACAATTTTGTTCTGCGTGTCGACGTGTTCGACACAGGCGAGCGCAGGTAAGTTGGGATCCCGTTGTGCTGTTCTCAGCTGGACAAATATGTTAGCGAGGTCTATGATTCGGTGAGGCTTGTCGATAGGAATTTTAGGAAAACTGTTGAGGTTATCCAAGAGTGTTGCTTCTACGTCCTTGGAAGCACCATACAGTTTGTCAAGCCTTTTCCATGATAACCATAGGGCAGTGGCTGGGTCATCTAAGCGGGATGCCAAAAATGCCCTCAGTATGTTGGCAGACTGTGGCCCTAGCCATGCTATCAAGTGTCTGGTTATTTCATCAGGGTTCAGGCGTGCCGCCTGAACGGTGCACAGGAAAAGTTTCTTCCATACTAGATATTCACTGCCTGGCTTGTCAGAGAATCTGCAGATTCCGTTGGCATGCAAATTTAGCTTTCCATTCTGTACAGTCAAGTTTCTCCAGTAATCTTCAGCATTTGCTGAATTGGGGGGAGGTATTGACGTAGAGGATTCTTCAGCTGGATTCTCGTAGGGTGGGTTCAGGTTGTAAGGCAAGAACGGGTTGTAGTCTTCCTCCCAGTACTTATGGAGGATGTTGTTCTCCCATACTGGGGACAATGGTTGAGTGTCACGCTGATGTATAGGCTGGGCATGGTTACCTTGTGGTGCCTGGGAGCCGGATTGGTATTGAGGTTGTGGCAGGAATACTGTTGCCTGTGGATTGAGTGTAGCAGTTGTCGTTGATGGTATGTTGACTCATGTAGAAGTCATTGTAGGCACTGGTGGGCTACGTTGCTCGGCCAGGAGGGCGTGAGACTTGTGGTAGGGTTGCTGGTGCTGAGAAGAGAATCTCAGACCTTAGTATGTACAACATCAGTTGGGGAAGGTTTGCTGTTGGTGGGAAGTGAATCTCGTACTTTAGGTCGTACAATGTCAGTTGCATAACTGACGTGTAAAATCTGTGGTTGAGATTCATGCGTCTCTGGTTGTGGGAGACTGCTGGGCAACTGAGGTGGTTCCATCTGCTCATTTCGAAGCAAGTGCTGCTCATCCATGTAGGCCTTGATCCATGTATCTGTGCTCTCTTCTCCCAACTCTTTGAGGTCGAAGATGAGGGAGGCAGCATGGGCCGCCTTCTGCCATGCTGCGGTCCATGCTGCTTTCGCTGCCGTCTCTCTTTGTCGTTCGAGTAATTCCACTTGGGCCTGAGCTTTGGCTATTTCTGCCTGTTGATTGGCCATTTCTGCTTGTTGATTGGCCTGAGCTTTGGCCATTTCTGCTGGTTGTTTGGCCATTTCTGCTTGTTGTTTAGCCAGTTCAGCCTTCTACTGTATCACCTCTGTTGTAATACGTAAATCTGGCTCTGCTGCTGCAGCTTCAACTTGTGCTTCTACAGTTCGTTCGGCATAACTTTCTGCTTTGGAGGCCTGAGATGCACTGCTACGATGGGAGGATGTTCTGGAAGCACGGTGAGAGCCGGCAGCAGAGAATTGGCATGAGACACTAGAACTTGCCTGAGATGAAGCCAATTTGCGATGGAGGGAGTAGGCTTTCTTAAAATGGTGAGAAGACACATGTGATCAAGGAGCCATGTTAGATGTGGCCTGCTCCCTTGACGCTACTTCCTGCTGAAGCGCATTGTGGAGTGCTGCCTGGAGGGCTGTCTTGCTTTTCTCAACACAGTCTTCATGTCCCTTGTGAAAGTCGTCGAAGTATTAGATGTGTGTTAGGAGTTTGGGGCCACCCAGTCTTGACTGGATGGACTTGAGATTGTTTTTGCTGTGTCTCCACCGTGAGGAAAGGGCACCTAGATCATCTAGCAATGTGCAGAGTTTCTCGGGGGGCAGCTTATGTTTTGGGGCATCACAGATCTTCTCAAGCTTTGCCCATGAGTCTGTGTAGCAGTGATATTGCTGCTGCCAATTGTTCCTTAAGTGTTCTTCTATGGGTTCGGTAAGCTTCTTACTCTTTCTGAGGTCATAGGCTTTCGGAGGTATTGTGGCTTCTCCAGAGGGTTGGACATCTAAAGGCAGTTGTTGGGAACCAGTTTCTATGTTTATGACAAGGGTGGGTGGAGGATTCGGGTCTGCTGGTACATCAGAGACATCTGTCATGGTTGAGGCAGTTGCCATGTTTCAAACTGGCAAAAGGTGAAGTTGGAAAAATTTATTGGTTTTCCATGCAAT
Organism: Pseudonaja textilis; assembly: GCF_049901715.1. Classification (NCBI taxonomy): domain Eukaryota; kingdom Metazoa; phylum Chordata; class Lepidosauria; order Squamata; family Elapidae; genus Pseudonaja; species Pseudonaja textilis. Next base: position 128,437,300 of record NC_141990.1, on the reverse strand, counting down.
TCCCTTTTTTTGTATTAGGATGAGCTGCAAGCAGGTAGCAGAAAGTAGAATTGCTGCTGGATTTAATACTTGAGCACATAGGTGGCACTGCAGAGTCTGGGCAATGCTAGCACAGCACACAGTATGGCTGCTTCTAGGGTGCATTGTGAGCTTGCAACACAAGGGGGCTCTAGAGATTGCATCGTGAAGTCTGAAGACTAGAGGGCTGAACGCAGAAATATGCCTATAATTGTCGCTTGCTTCAGAAGGTGGCAGCAGAGGGTCAGGAAGACACTGTTACTACGCCCATGTTAGGTTGCAGTTACTCCTGGGACCTTTGAATTAAGTTGATTAAATTGTCCACAATAGTTTCAGGGAGATTTTTCTTTGAGCCCCAGATGTAGCAGTGGGCTGAAGATAAAAAGAGGGGGGATTTCCTTGCCCACTCTTGAAAAAAGGAAAAAAATGGTAAGAATTCTTTAACTTCACTGTAAATTTCTTCTTGACCACCAGATGGAGATGTAGGCTGCTTTACTTGAGTCTGATTTCTCTCTTTAGGGGGTGAGCCTCGTGGCTATGAAGTTTGCTGATTGCCCAAAGGAATTTATTGCCTACTTCAGATGGTGCTGTAAGCTAATAGTTGAGTGTCAGTCGATTTTGATGGAAGGGAAAAATTCATTAGGAAAAATACCTCAGTAAGTTGCATGCACTGTGGCCGTGTTATGCTTTTAATTTTTTAGTAAAGAGAGGAGATGAAGAAACGTTAGGCTTTTAAACAAAAGAAATGGCTCCCTGAATTATTTTGTTCAAATAGCTTGCTTGAATCAGCCTTGTGACTTGGGAGGAAGAATGTGCTCTGTTGCTTCGAAGACAGTCCTTCACTAATGATTTATGACCCCCAATAAACTGGCCAGAGTGGTTGTAAAATAGTTGGAGAGGCCTCCTTTATTGCCTCTTCGAAGCAGCCGAGAGCATAAGAAGTGCAAAGCCTTTCCTTTTAGCAATACATGCAAGATTTATCAAACTTTCTATTGCATTTGGAAAGGGTTTGTAACTGGGGAGAGACGTAGATGGGGAATACCTGGTCCCTTCCTTCAATTCCAAACAGGCAGTAAGGTTACTTTGGCCAACAACGGGAAGACGCAGATTAAGCCAGAGAATAGGATGTTTGAAAGTCTCTTGCATAAATGGAGAAGGGTGGGTGGGTGGGTTACTGGTTCTCTTTGTTTGTAGCATGTGGGGGAATTCTAACCCCTCCCACCATGTAAATAGCATGTAAAAAGTTCTGTTGTTCACAGAGAGAGAGAGGGAGAGAAAGAGAGGTGATGAGAAAATGTAGGCTTAAATTAACAGTGCATATTCACTCTTGGCTTCAATATTACTTTGCTTTATCACAAATCCAAATTAACAATCTTTATACAGATGGGTTTCAGGATCATCTTTTACTTTTCTGCCTTCTGCACAGAGGTGGATTTGAAGCTGTACAGATGCAGATAGATAACTCAACAAGACGTCCATAACAAATTACATTTATTGGTTCATCAGGTATCCTCATAACTCACGTTTGTGATGAAGTTCTTCTTTAATGACCAATCCTTTGTATATCTGCCTTGTACTAAAAGATGGTTATCTCCTAACCTATCTCGTAGTGATAGAAAGAATCTGCCATGAGTTAGAGAGTTCAGACAAAGAATAAGGAAAACCTCCCCCACCCTTTGAGGGTCAATTTAGTGACCAATCAGGATTATAGATGTGGCCACGTGACATGAACTACATTTCCCAGGATACCTTTAACTACATTTACCATGATGCATTCCTTAAGGGGACAGCTCATAATTCCTAAGTAACTATCTAATTCCCATAGACTGACTGGGACAGCACACTCTCTGAGGCTGATTAATAAATAGCTGATGTGAAATTCTGGTTTTTGAACATATAAATTAAAACATTGCCTTTTTATGTTTTACATATTTTGTGGGCAGTACATATTTTAGTTCATAATACTTATCCTTTGTCTCTCATACAGAATTTTTCTTCTGTACTCTTCTTCTGCATTGATGCCAGATCCATATATTCAGTTTAAAGTATATTTTATTTTTAAGAGTGTGCAGATTGCGTAGGATGTGGTTATAGTCTATTGCCTATATGATATCTCTTGAACTGAACTATTGAATTTAATGGTGAAATTTAAATCTGCTTTGGTATGTTCCTCATTCTATGGCTTGCAAATTCCAAAACGTGCTTCTATTTGTAGAAATGACCTCCCAGCACTAATGATGGTGATCAGCACCTAATTTGTCACCTCATGTTAGAATTATTTAGATAATTTTGGTAAACCAAGAAAGAAAACTAAAGGTAATAGGCATTTTTATTCCCTTTTCCATACCAAAAGCTGAGTCATTGTGACTGCTCCCAACAAACCAATTTCTTTGCAAACCCATTAGGCATGGATACATAAATGTGGACCATAAGCATGGCGAACAGCAGCTGGGAAGACATACTTTTCCAATCTTTCCTTTCAGAGGCATTAAGAGCAAAATACTTGTTTACATATATATATGTCCCTTAGAGATCTCCATTTTGATGTCTATGGCTCCCTTTTGCCTCATGTTCCCTTGACTTTCTGTTTTTTAAAGGCAAAGAAGGGGCTTGGTAGAACCTGTTTTACACATAGAAAAAACAGTTATTAGTTATTTTTCCTTCCAACTACCTCTTGAGGTAGTTGTCAGATTGGGGCCTATGCTCTCTCTCTCTCTCTCTCTCTCCACCTGATCTATTTCAGAGATAGTTCTGTTGGGAAAAATCAGTCGAAGGAAAGCTACATAGGCAGTTTTAAGTTCCTGGAGAAAAGACAGGACATAAATCTAATAAACAAATAAACCTCTTCCTTCAAAGAATCAATATGTGTGTTGTGATCTTTCTGTTCTAGCAGCATACATCTTTATCGTGTTTACATTTCAAAAGTACAAATGGGACCCTCAAGAAAATATGTGAAGTTTCATACTGTGTGCTTTTAAACAGCCTGGCTCTTCAGGTATCAGGAAATTTTAAAAGAGCTTCTTCATAAGATGCCAGCCAGAGGGCTTTGTTTGGCATCATATCCTTCCTCCACCGTTATTTCTGTACATGCATCTAATTGCTTGTTAATATCCTTCTTGAACATAAAATTCATGATGTCATTCTCTTACATAAAAAGCAGAATCAACATTCAATTGTTGCATGAATCAGGAAACTAATATAGCCTAACATTCCTTTTTTTTTTAAGTTTCCTTTTCGCGGTTTCCTAACCTGGAACCTCTTTAAAGAGGAAGGAAGGGGAGGGGGGGGGGAAAGAGGTTTTCTCTTTCTGAGGCCAAAAGCAAAAAATATTTGAGTGGAGCCTCAAGCAAGATCTTCAGTACAACCCCGGTACCAGCTACTTCAAAGAAGATCTAAAATAAAAGCAATAAATCGGTTATCTGTATTTGTTTTTTCAGCTGTCATCTGCTCATATTGACAAGAGATTTGTAATTTCTTCCCTGTCTTTGAAAAGAGAGTGACAGATAGAAGTGGCTGGAAGTAGGGTGAGCTGTTTTTTAAAAAGATAGTGATGTACTATAACATTGCTCTGATATTTTTTATAAAGCTCATGCTTCACAGCCTGGGATACTAATGTAATGATGCATTTAACATATTGGAAAGAATTTCATCATCTACCAGCAAATCCGGGAGGAATAAAGGTGTTTTTCATTATTCTACTCAAAGCACTAATTTCTAAAAGTACAGGTAGTCCTCAACTTATGACCACAATGGAGTCCAAAATTTCTATTGTTAAGTGAGACATTTGTTAAGTGAGTTTGGCCCCATTTTACGACCTTTCTTGCCAAAGTAGTTAAGTGAATCACTGCAGATGATAAGTTAGTAATCTGGTTGTTAAGTAAATCTGGCTTCCTTATTGACTTTGCTTCTCACAAAAGGGGATCACATGACTGCAACTGTCATAAGTGTGAACCAGTTGACAAGCATCTGAATTTTGATCACTTGACCATGGAGATGCTGCAATGGTTGTAAATGTGAAAAATAATCATAAATCACATTTTTCAGTGCCATTGTAACTTTGAATGGACACTAAGTGAACTATTATAAGTTGAAGACTCCCTGTATTACCAATATGCCTTCTGAAAATCTGGGAAATGAATCTGGTCTGTGTTTTGTAATTCTAAAATAATTAGTGAATTGTCTTCTTCTTCTCTCATACCACTTCAATGTGTTTCTAGGATATTTCCTGATTGTACTAACCAAAATATATTGTGGAGCTATTTTATCATTGCCATCCTATAGCAAAGGGGAAAACGGACACCAATTTTCAGCAAGAACGATCCAAGGAGCTATGAGGACAATCATAAACTCATTCACCCCTACAGAAGATGATAATGTTGCAAGATCCCCCTGAAGATTCCATGGATCAGATCAATGGATCAGATCAATGGTTGAAATACAGTGAGATATTCAGTTGGGATCCATGTTAGGTGACTCCAAGAGAAATGAAACAAATCAGATTGTCCATCTGTCCCTTGAACAACCAATCAAACTGATGGACAGCATTTCAAACTAGAAAAAAAGCTGCTGATAGATAGTTCCAGATTATTGCTGTTCATTGGGTGAGCTTTCAAGACATTTCCTGCTCCCACCATTTTTTAGAAATTAGCACATACTTATTATCTCCATCCTTTCTCCTCTTTGCATCCAATAACAGAAATCATGACTGACTTCTTGTGGAAATTACCTTTTATTGACCATCTCTCAGAAAACAGCCTCCCAACTGCCCTAGTTTTTGAGATTCTGTATTAGGGTACAAAGAGTTTATTGTCAGAAGACGTCAATCCCAAACATTCCACAAAAATTTGGGGGAAAATGGCAACTTGGCAAAATTTATTGACCTGATTATGAGAGAATATCACAACTGCAAAATGAAGGTTGAGGAGATCTTCGTACATGATATAGAGTGCACACCCTTCCTTCATGCTGGGCGTTCCTTCTCCATCATCACAATTTGGCAAAGGACTGATGTGAAGAAGTCTGTCTTCAGCATTTCATTTCCCACTGATATCCTGTTTATCTTTTCTAGAGATGGTATTCAGCACGTTCTGACCAGTTCTAGAGAACTGGTAGCAGAAATTTTGAGTAGTTCAGAGAACTGGCAAATACCACCTCTGACTGGCCCTGTCCCCATCTATTCTCTACCTCCCGAGTCCCAGATGATCGGCTGGGTCTTCTTTTGTTGCCCTACACAGGAGAATGGAGCTGGAAAGCAGGTTGGTGGAGAGGGAATGGGATTTTGCAGTAACCTTCCCTTGGAGTGGGGTGGGAATGGGGATTTTGCAGTATCCTTCCCCTGCCATGCCCACCAAGCCACGCCCACAGAACTGGTAGTAAAAAAAATTGAATCCCACCACTGATCCTTTCCTACCTGATTCCAGCATGGGAAGAATTTTAATAATCAGTAATAATCATAGAATATGATTCTATATATAAATCATCTATATATAATCATCTTTTCCCCACTATCTTAATTGACTGAGACTAGAAAATACGTTGCAATCAAATAGGTAGGTTTTAACAAAGATCCAGTGCTAAGATTGTTCAGTCAATGGATAAATAGTAAAACCAATTACCTTGGGCAAAAGTAACTAACCAGACAAAGAACCTGTTCATTCACACTTCCACAAAACCACAAATCGGCTGCCCACACACCATCTACACAACAAAGGCAAGTCAACAGACACAAGGAAGGACAATTGATTGACCTTTTGACAGAGTCACACAATAGAACCAGCAGACACACACATATGCCTTGCAAGCCCCCACCAAGGACCTATCGTCCCCTAAAAAACAAACTCATTTTCTTTGTCCCCACAAACAAACCTTTTTACTTTTGAAAATAAAATAAATAAATAAATCTCCTTTCTTCATAGTGTGTCTGGATTTCATATTGATTTGTTCTTGCACAATTCCAGATCGAACTGGTACCCCAAATTATTATTCTGACACCAGGGATCCTGGTAATAAGGCTTCCTGTACCTGGGAAAGATAAGTGTGAGGCATAAAGGTTGCATTGTGAAAACTGTACAGTCTCAATAGGGTCATAAGATTTTGTTTCTGATGGAAAAGCTGACTGTGCTGTATACAGTTGAAACAACATGCTGTTTCTGCACCATTGCACTGACCTACTTTACTCTCAATAGATGGTGAATATTTTGGAGCCCAGTTATGAAGGTTTATTTTTTTTCCTGGGGCTTTGGTTGCCCTTCAAGTAGGTGTGTGAGACTAGGCTGAAGCTGCCATATATAAAAATGAAGCAGGCCCATAAGCAGAGTGGATAAGCCAGGAATCTTGGCTAAAAGATCCCGTTGGAAGATAGATAAGAAGTTGCTATGGAAACAAAAGAAAAATGTTGTCATGCCCCTGGTGGAGACTGACTCTGAGGGAGGGGAGGAACAGCCGACAGGGAGTGGAAGTGTGGCTCCGGAGGTTGTGGGGGAGGCTGGGGAAGGGCAGGGGCCAGCTGAGCAGTCAGAGGAGGACCCAGGCCCATCCCCTATCCATCCTAGGGCATGCAGGGAGGAGAGGATCAGGGTAAAATGTGGTCTACTCAGGAGGAGAGGGCCATGATCCTCTTCATGGGCTGCAGGTGTGACAACTGAATAAGAGTTTGGACCTGCGTACTGGCAAACGCTGGAAACAAAGGGTGTAAATATCTCTAGTTTATAGTTCCTCTCTGAGTTTGGCGTCTTTCCCCGTGTATGTTATCTATAGACATCCTCCAGCCCTTATCTTGCTTGGTTTGTGTTGCTTTTTTCCTTCTTCATGGAACTGTTTCTGTGGGAGATTTTTTGTCTTCTGTCAAAGATATTTGGAGCTTGGGGGTCTCTTCAGCGACAGACCGAAATCCGTGATCATGCACAGTTTCGATCTATGCTCGCCACTGGGGTGCCCCGATCCTTTGGATTCAGGGCTGAAGCCACCCTGTAGAGGTGGTGAAGAGGGGGGAGATTGCTAGCCGAGTGGAGGGGAGCCACATCTCTCCTCCTTGGCTGGTCTCAACTCCCTTCTCCGAAGACGGTTGCAGCGGTGGTCAGAAATGGCCACCTCAAAAAAGAACCCGACTGGATAAGATTGTGCAGGAGGAAGACAAAGAGGAAAGCAGGACAGACCGGGCTAAACAACAGAGAACATCTAAGCAAGGTACCCTGAATCTAAAAGTACCTAGAAAAGTACTTCTGAAAGAAGATCTTTAAGCAGCGAAGGAAAGAGAAAAGGAGGTTAAAAACCCATTTTTTACCTTTATATTGACAATTACAAATGGTATGGGAAGAAATTTATATTAATCTATTTTGACACTAATAGGCAACCTTAAGCTGAAATCTAAGTGTCAAAAGGAGAATAAAGATTTTTTCTTGGTCATTTTAAAGCTCTAAAAAGACGAAGAGTGGAGGCAAAAGGGTGGGACTTGGAATAATGGAAAAATGGAGTGCCACCTGGAAAAATAAAGAGGATTAACAATGAAATTTTGAAAAGACTCCTGAGGATACATTGTAACTGAAATCTTATTAAAAGATACAGTACCCCACGGAAAGGAAAAGTAAAGGAAAGAAACAAGAAGGAACAGTCTGGGATCATTTGGTGATTTTAAAAAAAAGTTTTTCACATTGGTTTTTTCTTTCTTTTTCTGTTTTTACTTAAAGTCAAACCCAAACTTTATTACAGCCACAGATCAGGAAAAAAAACAAACACAAATACAAACAGGCAGACAAGTAATTAATAGAAAATGAACTTAGTCTACAAGATGCATTACTTAATACATTTTGGAAGCTAAATTATAGACTTTGGCAATGTTATAAGAGACCTAAAAATTCTTCCCAGCTAATGGAGAGACTGTATAAGAGTCATCAGACCAGACATTATTATTTAAAAAAGAAAAAGAAAAAAGATTGGTATAAAATCAAAGAGAAACGTGTAATATTTCCAACTGCTTCCATTTCCACAAACAAAGTCAGGAAGTTTTATCTATCATCTGTCTGTCTGTCTGTCTGTCATCTAATTTTTCACCATCAGCAACCATAAATTTGGGGGGGATGATTAGAGAATTAAATGATGAATTAAAATATTGCCTTCTCTCTTAAAAGCTGTTTCCCCTTCCTTTCCCTATGATATGTCTTCTTTGCATTGCAAAATGTGTAAGCTTGCCTACAGATATATTAAATTACCAATGATAGGCCTGATTTTTTCCTATTTCTTCCGAATCACAAAGGGGCAGATGAGAGGAACGTTAAAATCTTTGTTTTGCACCAGGATAGAAGGAAGGCTACTGTCGCATGTCTGTGTAAAGCCTTATCCATATTTAGAAGAGGCCACAGTGTAAATATAAGCACCCTTCCCATCAAATGCTGTCAAGTTCTAAAGCAACTGTATGGACTGAACAGCAGCTTCAGTTCCTCACTGTAGTCTAAGCCAGGGGTCTCCAACCTTGACAACTTTTAAGACTTGTGAACTTCAACTCCCAGAGAGGAATTCTGGGAGTTGAAGTCCACAAGTCTTAAAGTTGTCAAGACTGGAGACCCCTGGTCTAAGCTGCTAGTCTTCTGTGCTGCACCTGGTTGCCTTAAATTCTAAGACCAGAAATTCTAATCTGGTCTGAACTGAGTTGGCAATGAGGCACAGGCCCAGAACCAGTACAATTCTTCCACTTCTTGCTTCCCCTCAATGCAACCAACTCTTGTAAAGAGTCTTCAACATACAACTCTAATGGAGTCTGGCCCTTTTTAATGAATTTTTTGTGGCAGTCATTCAATGAATCAGCACAGTCATTAAGTGAATCCACGATCTTTAAGCAAACCAATACTTCACAATTGCATGGTTTTGCCTGAAAACTGGAAGTGCCAGTTTTCAGCACAATTGTTGTAACATGTGATCACATGATAGTGTGACAATGGAAATGGCTGTAAATGCAACTGCATTGCGAAGGGCTCGAAATTTGGTCATATGACTACAGAGGGGGCCTAACCATCGAATCTGGGTCATAAGCCCCCTTTTTGGGGGGTGGGGGTCAGTTGTAACTTAAAATGGTCACTAAGTGACCAGTAATGAAGTTGGTCATAAGTCAAGGACTATCTTCATTACTGGTCTTTTCCTTTTTAGCAATCGTTCTGTTCTCACCAGTCCCCAAGTCTTTCTTTTGCTTTCCAGATATTTGTGCACAGTGATTTCTTTATCGCTCTTCTGTAGGGGGGTAGGTCATCTCTGACACTAAGGCAGACCCTTTCCCCTCTTCGGTGCATTGCTGGTTCTGATAAAGAATTAGGGAATGACCCTAACTCCAGCCTTACATTTGTCCATAGGGCCAAGGAAACCTGGGAGCAATGAAGACCTGACCATTGAATTTTACAGAAACAAAGTAGCAATGCTCCTAAAAGGTAAGATGAAGGGGGCCTTTGCAGGGCTGTGGGCAGGGGTGGGAAAGCAAGGGGACTCAACCTGGATAGAAACCCAACCTGGATAGAAACCGCAAGCACCCAATGGAAATAAAAGGCTTGACTGGAACATGAATTTTTGGGATTGAGGAGGGTTCAGTGTCTTCCAGTTTGGGATCAGCCATAGGAGATCCGCCATCAAAACATCAGAGCGGGTTGGCAGACAATAGTTAGGAGTCAAGGGCAGAGAACATGGGCACAGGGACCATTGGAAGTGGTCCAGGAGTAGCAGGAGGGCAACTTCCTCCAATCCTTCTCTCAAGAAGTACTGAGTAGCCCTATTGGCAATGATCCAAGCAGAAGGTGTGCTAAATTCAGGAGGTATCACAACCAATCATTGGCCCGATCATAAATCAACTGGGAATAGGTCCAATCATGTGTAATTTGTTAGATAAGTGTCTTCCTCCTGCTGAATTGGAAATTACCATTCAATGCATAGCGTCAGGAGATTGATGGAATTTAATCAATACCATTGCCCCAAAACAGAATTAATGTCCTTTATCCAAAACAGGATAAATGTCCTTTGAATATTCCTCATATTGTTTCTGAAGAATAAAATTAAAACAAGAGGAAGGGAAAAAATTAAAAACTTTGAAGAAGTGGGCGGGGGGGCATCCCAGATGGAGTCATATTTAGACCAGGAATTAATTGTTGTATCCAAACATTGGTTTCTAGACTGGCCATATTGTCTAAGCCTAGGTCCCTGTTTTACAGCAGGCCTGCCAATTCCAAAGCAGTTTTTATCATTCCTAGAGATAATACTTTTGAGTGCAGATTCCATAATATATTGCATATCACTATTTGGATGTGCTATGTAATAATTCACTATTTCTATTTGTGCATAAAGGGTGCTTGACCAAAGGCCATTTTTATAGGATAAAATAGTAGCCAAACTACAGGACTTTCCTGCTCCTGATCTCAGGGAAAGGAAGTGGTAGGAAGCCTACAGATGTCTTTCCTTTCCTAGATATTATGAAGACCTTGCTTCTGGTATGTGAATTTCTCCAGTCCCAGAGCATTTCCTATTAGTAAATGATCAAATAGGAATGACAGTGACAAGGAATATCTGAAGAATATGTGCAGCAAATTAATTCCAATTGTTGTAAGTCAAAAGGAAAAACCAAAAAGGGGAGAGAAAAAAAGGAAAGTTGCCTTCGGAAGAATACTGTACATGTAGCTATTTATTGCCTTCAAGTCAGAGGTGGGTATTCAGCAGGTTCTGGCCAATTCTGGAGAACCGGTAGAGGAAATTTTGAGTAGTTCAGAGAACCGGCAAATACCACCTCTGACTGGCCCCACCCTATCTATTCTCTGCCTCCTGAGTCCCAGCTGGGTTTTCTTTGGTTGCCCTGCACAGGAGAAAGGAGCTGGGAAGCAGGTTAGTGGGATGGGGAGGGAATGGGATTTTGCAATAACTTTCCCCCAGGAGTGGGGTGGGAATGGAGATTTTACAGAATCCTTCCCCTGCCACACCCACAAAGCCATGCCCACAAAGCCAAGCCATACCCACCAAGCCATGCCCACAGAACCAGTAGTAAAAAAAAAAATTGATCCCACCACTGGTCCAAGTTTATTTTATTCTACATTATATGCTAGGAAGTTTGAAAAGAATTTAAAATATCACTGAGATCTTTTCTTTCATCTATAAAAGCTTGTTGCAATCTTTTTCATTACTTGATTTTATTCACAGTAGAATGAAAGGTAATCATTGAGGCTATGCCAAAGCTCCCAAAGGCTGAATAGATAATGCAAATGAGTATTATTAGTGGATTTTCCAGTGGCTGGAGCAAGTGATCTTCTCAAATCTGCGATTCCACACTTGAATGAGGAGACACAATAATAGACCATTGAGACAGTTTCTCCTGAGTGCTGTTCCAAGCCTCTGGTTCACGGACTGCTCTCTCAACATCCAGATTGCTTCAAGCAAGGAAGCAGATCAGATGATAGTTATAGTGAAGGTGACAGGCAAGATCTTCTTGTCTCTTCAGACGAGGTAATCGAGATGTTATCTGCAACCCCACTGCATGCGTTCTTGGAGGATACTTGGTCAATTCCAGTTTGGGTTTGGAATGGAAATGGCCTTGGTGATTTTGACAAAGAAGCTGACAGAGGAAGGCCATCTGTATAACTCTTACTCAATGTCTCGGTGTATCTTTAGACCAGAGTATACTCCAAGAATAGCTCGGTGGCTTGGAGTTTTAAGGGAAAAGGTATGCATGGGTTCCATTTCTAAGTTAGACAGATGGGAAATTGGAGGTTGGGTGCTCTACTGCTGCTACACAGGTGCCTTAAGGCACAATTGTGACTCCCAAGCTATATAATGTCTATATGAGGCCATTGAATGTGGTCATTTGCCATCAGGTGTGAGTGGCACATTGATAACAGCCGGTTGTATTTCTCTGTGATATCAGACTCTGAAGAAGCTGTGCACAATTTAACTTTGTTAGAGCCTCTAAACTGATACCGAATCTTCATCAGATAAGGGCAGATAGGAAGGATACTGCTCAGATACAGGAAATCGGGGGATTGCCTGCTCTGGACAGAGCTGCATTTCTCTAAATGAAGAAGCTTGCAGTTTGTCACAGGTGCTCAGGCAACTTCTATTATCTCTGTATCAACTAGTTCTAGTGTATCCATTGCAGCCCACTTCTGGACAGAAATTATTTCAATTTTTTAAAAAGGTGATATTTCTTTACAGTCTGGGTGCAAATGTTGTAATACAGGTAGTCCTCGACGTACAGCTGTTCGTTTAGTGATTGTTCAAAGTTACAACGGCACTGAAAAAAAGTAATTAATGACCCTTATGACAGTTGCAGCATTCCCATGGGCACATGATTTACACTCAGATGCCTGACAACTGATTCACATTTATGATGGTTGCAGGGTCCCAGGGTCATGTGATTCCCCTTTTGCAAATTCTTGACAAGCCAAATCAGTGGGGAAAACCAGATTCATTTAATACTAATTGGAGAACTGCAGCGATTCACTTAATAAACGTGGCAAGAAAAGTCGTAAAATGAGGCAAAACTGTCTTAACAAATGTCTTGCTTAGCAGCATATATTTTGGGCTCAATTGTGGTCATAGATTGAGGAGTCCATGTACATAGAAAGCACTATTATAATGTGTCGCAGCGAGCGACTGGTCCGTTGTTCCGTCTGCGTTCTTTCGCTGCCTGTGGAATTCCCAGCAGGGAAGAAGTTTAGAGGGACCTTCGCAAGGGTGAATACCAATAACAGACACCAGACATCCGATTGTTTTCATAGGAGGGAGCACTTCACACCCGGGGCAGATGGAATGACCCAGGCAGCAGCAGCCGCAGCAGGAGGAGCAGGAGCAGCCCCGAGTGCTTTGCACAAACCCTCATTTATTGTTCTATTTCAAACGGGAGGGGGAGCACCCAGGGGGTAGCAGAGTTTTACCTTATATGGAAGAACTCATAAACAAAGAACAAAGAACAAGGCATATGATAGTTTGCAAGTTTTGCTTATCATCCTGAGCTAACGTGTCCTGGGATGGAAAGTAACAACAGCCAGTGTTTCGTGATCATATTGAAACATTTTGCAGTTGGCTAAAACAAGGTCATTAGATACGTGCAAACATCCCTGTATCCGTGTTTGACAATGTCTGCTTAATGGTGGAATAGCCACAATTCCTCCTTTTTTATTATTTTTGTGATGCCGTCTCCAGGTAAAGTCCTTTTTCCTCTGAAATGGATTCAAAGGGTGGCAACAAACCCTTCGGTTTGTTGAGACCCTGCTGCACCAGTTCGTACGAGGAGGAACACTCACCTTCTGACTCTTCATCACTCATATCCAATAAGGCTCCTTTGGGAGCATAGGAGGCATTTGTATCTATTTCATTCTCTGACTCTTTGTCAGAAGACCATTCCAGCAGAGGCTGTTTAACAGAATCTTTGGATACAATAACAGATGTGAGAAAACTGACCGTTTTTTGAGTATTATTGATTTCATTATCAATTGCTTGTAAGCGACCTTGTAAGAATTTTAGCAATCGTCCCATAACACATGGACCTATTAAACAGGCAGGTGGGTACTCCTTTTATAGGCTACATGCATACGTCATAGCAGGACAAAGAAGCTTTCTACATAATTATGCTAATGCAAACCTATGCCATAGCTGATATCTTATGCTCCTTCTTCTCAGCTCCTCCCAGTTACTCTTATCTCCATAACTTTCGTTTCTCCCATATTACTCTCATTTCTCCGCTTCTCCAGCTAGTACTTTTTTCACACAGCACCTTATTACATGGCTACATTCCATCGTCCATCCATCACTTATCGTACCAGTCAGTAACAGTACATTGCAACATTTCCTCTGTTTTTATTTTATTGGAAAGTGATATCAACACTACCTAATGGTGATTCTTGCTCGCCCCCTCCTCCTCCGAGTCTGGGGCTTGCAAGTGCATTAGGATGCATGTCTTACCAACACTTTTGATGATTTCATCGTTGTCTGAGTCCGAGGAGAATGATAACAAAGGTTGCTTTTATTTACCTGTTTCTGAGTTCGTGACAGGTTGGAATCCAACTGGCTTAATCTGCGTTTTAAGAAGGCCAAAACTTTGCCCAAAATACAAGGGCCAATGGTACAGAGCACAAGTAGGAGAATAAGAGGACCAGCAATGGCAGATACTAAGGTGGTTAACCATGGGGAGAAGTTGAACAGACCCTGATACCATGTGTGTTGAGCCTCTCGTTCTCTTTGCCTTTCCTTTAGTCTAGAATCTAAAACCACTCCTGAACTATCTGCATAAAAACAACATTCTTCTTTCAGTGCTGCACATAACCCATCCTGCTTGAGGAACAACAAATCTAAACCTCTTCTATTCTGTAAGACAACTTCAGATAGGGAAGTGAGGGAGTTCTGCAAAGCAACTATAGATTGTTTTTGCTCTAAGGTTATATTGTCTAGGTTCTAGTAAAGAAACAAAATCTTCTGAGTTATATACATCAATTTTGGGACGCAATTGTACCTGAATACAAAATGATTTTTTTGTCAATAATACATAATCATTTCAGCAAAGTCAAAATGTAATTTGGGGAAATAGGAAGAAATCATGGTGTAATTAGTTGTAGAGTTGAGTATTTGCCCATAAGCGTCCTTGATGACCCATGTGATGTTGTGTGGTTTGTGGGCCTTAAGGCTGGTGGATGTCCTATCAGTCCAGCGAAACGAACAGCCAAGCAGGAAGAAGAGAAGTGCTGTCATCTTTTTCGGATGATGGCTCCGCTGGTTGTGGGCGGTGATATGGGCGGACACACCTTGCAGGAACCCAAAGAGTTCTGTCAGGAAGCTGGACTGCTGCGTAGCCTCGACCCCAGGTGATCAGTTGTCGCAGCGAGCGACCGGTCCGTTGTTCCGTCTGCGTTCTTTCGCTGCCTATGGAATTCCCAGCAGGGAAGAAGTTTAGAGGGACCCTCGCAAGGGTGAATACCAATAACAGACACCAGACATCCGATTGTTTTCATAGGAGGGAGCACTTCACACCCGGGGCAGATGGAATGACCCAGTCAGCAGCAGCCGCAGCAGGAGGAGCAGGAGCAGCCCCGAGTGCTTTGCACAAACCCTCATTTATTGTTCTATTTCAAACGGGAGGGGGAGCACCCAGGGGGTAGCAGAGTTTTACCTTATATGGAAGAACTCATAAACAAAGAACAAAGAACAAGGCATATGATAGTTTGCAAGTTTTGCTTATCATCCTGAGCTAACGTGTCCTGGGATGGAAAGTAACAACAGTCAGTGTTTCGTGATCATATTGAAACATTTTGCAGCTGGCTAAAACAAGGTCATTAGATATGTGCAAACATCCCTGTATCCGTGTTTGACAATGTCTGCTTAATGGTGGAATAGCCACAATAATGTTCATGTTGCAGCTCTATAATTCTGTTTCTTTGCTTGCATTCATTTGAAATTATGACAGTGCTGAAAAAAAAAGAGTCATGACCAGTGGTGGTTTTCAAAAAAAATTCCTACCAGTTTGGTGTGAGTGTGCAACTCACCTTCTGCTGCAAGCCCTGTATGTAAAACAGCTGATGCCCGGCAATCGGGCTGTGCCACGCAAAGCAGCTGAGGTTGAAAACAGGAAATGAAGGTCAATATAGAGCCAGGGCGGGTGAGAAGGCCCAACAGCTGATCATTGGAGCGATCTGGTTTGCTCACAGATGATCATCAGCACTACCAGTTTGGCCGAACGGGGCCAAATCAGTAGAATACCACCACTGGTAATGACCAGTCCTCCTTCTTATGACCATTGCAGCCCACCTGGGGTCTCATGATCAAAATTTGGGTGTTTATTGATCAACATGTATTTACAACAATTGCAGTGACATGGGGTCACATGACTGCCATTTAAAAGCTTCCCAGTGGGCTTCTGATTAGGAAAGTCAATGTGGGAAGCTGGGTTCACTTAACGACCATGGCAAAAATGGTTGTAAAATTGGGTGTGACACAGATAACAACCACATCACTTAGCAATGGAAGTTTCAGTCCCAATTGTGTTTGTAAGTTGAGGACTTCCTATATTGTTTGTATTTTTTATCTAAAAATGAAATTGCTGTTTCTTTGGCACATTTGGAGTCACACATTTTCATTTTTTTAAATTCACTATCAAATTATTCAAGCACATGTACAACCATCTCTTACAAGAGTTCACTGCCTAAATTTGGAATTATTCTTTGACATCTAGCAACAAGACTAAGGAGTACAGCCAGTTGAATTTATTTATTGTACTTTATTTTATAATCAGATTTATATAAACATAAGCATCTATAAGAGCATAACTAAAGGAACTTAACAAAGAGAATTCCTACTATAAATTTCAAACTAAGGATAAAATGGGATAGAAAAAAAAGCTTTCATTTAAGAAACTATGCATATCAAAAGACCAAACTAAACACAACAAGTATAGAGTCATAGAGGTGATAGTAAGATACTGAAGTGATGGATTTAGGATTAACTATCAGTCGTAAAGTAACAAATAATTAAGAAGTATGTTGCATACTTGATAGAGCAGTCATGAAGGCCTTGGAAAAGACTTGACATACTGTGATATGTGTATTCCTACAAAGATAAGAATCATGTTAACTTTGACACTCTATGCAAGTTGAATTTTGAAGAAGCAGGATAGGAATTTGAAATGTGATGTTGAAGAAAAATCTTGAAAATGCCACAAACAGTCAAGAAAATTAACAAATGCATCATCTAACCATTTGTTAAAACAAACTATCCAAGTATTTTACAGCTTGCCAGCCAATCAGGCACAAAAAGAGTGAGAAACTGTGACAATCTGGACAGAAATAAAAGAACAAACGGGTGTGTCTACAGCAAAGTATCTGAACTCATCATGGAGCCCAACCACATTGCAAGGAATTTGAACTGTGGGCCATTCCCAGTGCATCATGAGCCTTCTCGCTTGTCCTCTATATCACCTAGAGATTAAATCAGTTGTTGTGACAGACATAAACATGTTTCTCTAAGTGCCTCTGGGATTTTCTATGCTCTGTGATCATCACAAATGTCTGTCCTTCCAGGAGTGAGATTTTAGACTGGAAGTTTTTAAAATACAACACTACGTAATGGTCCATGGAAAACCACATTGATTTCCTGATAACCCAAGCATTTAGAAATGGCTTCCTACAGAAGTGATTCTCCCTGAGCTACTGACTGTCACCAAGATAGCCATCTCAAGTCTGAAAAGTTCCAGAAGGGAAATGTTTGACTTATTGGGATGTGCAAATGCATGTCTTCTATATCTATATTGCTTGACAGCTTTTACATAAGGTAATTTCAAACATTATTGCATTTATGGCCTTTGGGCTAAATGAAGGTTGAATAGTTTAATGCCTCTGAAGTAATCTGGCACAATAGGTAGATGCACTTGTTTGAGTAATGGTCCTACTCTTTGTTAATAGCTTAGATGTTCTCCTTTTTATGATGCCCAGCTTTTATTTTAAAAAAAAATAAGCTACTAAACAGAGATGACAACTACTCAATACAAGTGTTCCATAAGACCATGATCAAACTTGGCATGGCAAGAAATTCTTAAGATGCACCACAGTTAAGATTGAAAAAAATGATGGTCTTTTTTTTACTTAGCTTTCTACTGAAAATATCCGGCATGAGAATTTTGAGAATACTATGAAGGGGAATGCAGACAAGTCCCCTTGACACAGATCCATGACCAAGACCATCCACAGCCATAACACCAACAAAAATTTCAGGCAATTTAAAGGTATCTGCAAAGTTCCAGGGAAAGTTTAAACCTTCCTCAATCATCTGCTTTCTAAAACTCATCTTCTTTTAATGGGAATTAGAAAGCAAAACACATTTAAAAATCCCTGGCAAATGTGTTAGGAACTGTGGCCAGAATAACTAAGAATAAAACAAAAACTACAAACTTGCAATTATATTATAACATTAAAATGAAGACAACTCGTTTTATTGTTTTGTTGAAAGAGAAATAAATTGTGGTGCCCTGAATACCGCTAGCGAACCTCTGTGGCAAATCATATTTCTTAATATGATTTAAAATATTTTAAAATGTTATGGATTAGTTGGGCACACTAAGTAAGTACAGTAGGTTATGCAGCCAAATCACATAATTCCTAAATTGAAAGTTTCTTTTGATGTGAGCTATGTTGACAAGCAATGGGTTATATTTTTACACTGAACATTTCCTTTCCCCTTAAGTTTTTCCCAAAGCAATAAATCCTCCATTTGACTATAATCAACATGCCATCTAGGTTCAGAAAGATTCCCTTCCTTCCTTCCTTCCTTCCTTCCTTCCTTCCTTCCTTCCTTCCTTCCTTCCTTCCTTCCTTCCTTTCCATCCTTCATCCATCCATCCATCCTCCCTCCCTCCTTCCCTTATGTATATAGCTATAACATATGGTTTATCAATTTAATGCAGCATCATTGTATAAACAGCATCATCTCTTTTATCATCTACTGGATAGAATAAATGCCTTAGCTAATTATATTCCTATGTGACCTTTAACAAATAAAAGCACCGGGAGCAACAAAGTATGTGCTAATATGACACATATATTCATGAATGCTGCCTCCACACCTGGCATAGATTATATGCTAAGATTCCCCCTTCCTCTGTTTTTTTATTTTACCCTTCCCATCACCTACAATTAATTGAGAATCACCAGGAAGGTCTAAAGTTATGCCTAGATAGGAAGTATGAGAGAACTCTGAATCCACTTTTCATTCTGGGAAATTCTTCATCAGAACTTCCTGATATTTCACACACACACACACACACACACACACACACTTTGTCTCTATACTGGAACTTCCAAAATTCAGGAAAAGCCAGCAGCTGCGGCTGGCAGGATAAAGAAGGAGGATTTTCAACACAGGATTTTCTTTCCAAGGCCAATTTCCTACTCTAATCCCAAAGGAGAAACCTGGACAATCATACGACTTCTGGAAATACAATCCCAGATGCCAAAAGAGATCAACCTTATTTCCTTTTCTAAGAACTCTTTTCTCTTGAATACTTTTAACTAGAGTATTGTTCAGAAAAATGTGTGAAGCTGAATTCATGAAACATATTGAGAACTTTGGTATGAAAAGTTCTTCGGTCACCTTTTAGTGTTTAATTCAATAGATAAACAAGGTTCACTGGGAATTTGCTCAATTTATCCTATGAACCTGAAAGAGATTCTGATTAAAGAGAAAAAAGGAAAATGTTTAGTTTATGCTTCATTGGTTTTTTCAACCTTAGATTATTTTAATCCTTGATATAGCCAATTCTTTATTCTTTGCATTTTTATCTTTGCAAGGGAAACCTTATTTTCACTTCAGTTACTTCCAGATGCTATAAAAGCTGCCAACGCAGAAACCAAAAGTTCCACCCATCATTTCTCCAGAATGTGTTGTGGGCTTTTCCAGTTTCGGTGCCTAATTCTTTCTGCAAGAGCTTTATAACCAGCACTTTTGCAAGATAAACTCACCAGGATTTTAAGATTAGTTATCAGAACAGGGATTTGATACATCTGGCAGATGTCAGCCCAGAAGGACAACAGCTGGAAAAAACCCCATGGCGTGACTCTTACCATGCAATCATAAATTTAGCAAAGAAAACAAAAATGTTGTGTTCAGTTTCTAGATCAGCCTTCCCCAGTCTATGCACCCTCCAAAAGTGAGGACTTCAATTAAAATCCATACACTCGATGGGTAACTGGATGGGGAAGTCTGCCGTAGAAAGTATAGAAAACATTAGATCAAAAAGAACCAGTAAGTCTTCAAAGAGGAGAGAACAGATGAGAGTGGAATATATATTTGGGAATTTAATCAAGTTGAAAATCTGAGTTGGTCAGTTCAGGCCAGATTCAACTTAGCTCCCTTTTTGTACTTCTGTCCATCCTTTTCACAGAATGGCACAATTAAATTAAGAAATGCATTCAAAAAAAAAAAAAAACCAGCACTGGAATGTCACATACCAAAGACCCTGCCACAGATGTCCTCTATACACACACACACAAACACATTATGACTTGTTGAATATAAGAGACTTATGTCGACTTTGTCCAGTTTCAAAGGGTAATTTAGCAATTCCAAGTTCAATGCCTAGAAGTTCCAAAGGAAGTTGGAAACATTCCTCCTCTACATCACAGCTTTTTTTTCTCCAACTCTCATGGTTGACTCCTTAGAGAGAGAACAGGAAGCCTCATTTGAATAAAGGGCCCCAGATTACCTTATGACTTTAAAGCAAGGCTCTCTGGTTTGGTGTCAGGTCAAACTCCTCTTCTTAAAACAGAATTGTAGAGCTGCTTCACAAGGAATATACTTTGTTCCCATTGACATGATAAATAATTGATTCTGGCTGTAGGATCTCTTCCGCCATGAGAAAACTGTAAGCAGGGCAACTGCTGCTTTCAGAGTCTGAGAGTTCAATAAGCCAACATACTTTAATTATCCATAATAATTTTATTTTAATTATCCAACATTTTAAAATGTGTTTGTGTGCATGTTTTGTGTGTGTATATTGTGCAGGTATATATATATATATATATAATTTGTGTGTGTGTGTGTAGCATGTACCTGTGTGTGTGTGTACACACAGGGACATACTATACCCACACATAAATACAAACATATATTACTCAAAGCACCTTCCTGCATAAAAATTTTAAACTGGTTTTTTTTTAAAAAAAGCATATTGTTGAAAGAGAAACCTGCATGGGGGCAGTGTTCAAGGATGGATGCACAGTTTCCATCATCATATCCCTGACATCTTTAACTTGGGATGCCTTGATTGATGATGTGCCACCATGTTGGTATTTAAGCTTAGTGACCATACAGATACATTTTGTCCATGATGATCTGTCATGACCTGGTCCTTCAGGTCTTCCAAAGATTCATCCTTTGCAACTGTAACTAAGTGCATCCATCTTTGATGGACGGTCTTCCTTCTCTTCTCTTTCCTTCTATCTTTATCAGCATTAGAGCCTTCTCCAGAAAGCTGGGTCTTCACATCATAACTCCTAAATAGAGTAATTTGAACCTGGTCATTTGTTGTTCCTCAGCCTTTTCTAAAGCCATCCTGAACATCTGGCATCTCCTTTTCCATGCAGAGTTCTAATCTGCACAAAGGGAGGCTCAGCCAATCTCAATGTACACATGTTGTAGTCTGATAATAAAGGTAATAATAATCTACATTGGATGACCCTAAGCACTATTTTGCTAACATGCGATGGGATGCTTTGTGTTTAGTTTATAAAAGAAAATTTTAAAATAAAACCAAACTCAGATTTGGTTACAAGAAATCATGACTATGTCCCAGGGCAGGTCTTCATGAAATGTTGAATCCTGATATATGAGGAAACATTTACTTAATCAATGGACCTGTTTTCATCCTTTTTTCCTCTCCTGGAAAACCTTCCAATTCATCTTATGAATTATATTCCAAAGGTGCTTTTTCAAAAGGCCATTGGACTTCCTTGTTTCTCCTTGAAGATGTTTCGCTTCTCATTTTACTTCTTCAGCTCTGAGATGCTGGATGAGAAGCGAAATGTCTTCAAAGAAAAACAAGGAAGTCCAGTGGCCTCTTGAAAAAACACCTTTAGAACAACTATGACCTGAATGACTAAGAATCTTCATAGATATGAATTATATTGTTTTTCAAGCTATCATTTGGTTCAGCAGTTTCAATGCATATGGTTATGTTGTGTTGGGAAATTCTATTGGCTACATATCTACAACTTTTTGAAGGGTTCACTTGCACACAGTGATCCATAAGAATGACCTCTGAAGCTGTTGTTAGAAATGGTCTGAAATAATGAGAAATCTAAAGCAAAAGGTTGAAGTTGTAACTTTTTTTGTACTCTGTTGCATTGAAAAAAGATGGAAGTTACAACCATTATTTTCTCTTTCCTTATCTTTGCACCCTTATTTTTTCTTCAACCTTTCTTGTCTTGCATTTCTATTTGTATTCTATCCTATCTCATAATAAACTTTGAAAAACATAAACGAAAGGAATCGCTTCTGAGATCACATGCTATGTGGATTGAGAGCCTTGTGCCTCTCCTCGAGCTATTTTTCTGAACTAGCACCACAAGGGAGAGAGAGAGAGAGAGAGAGAAAAGAAGAAGAAGAAGGAGAAGGAGAAGGAGAAGGAGAAGGAGAAGAAGAAGAAGAAGAAGAAGAAGAAGAAGAAGAAGAAGAAGAAGAAGAAGAAGAAGAAGAAGAAGAAGAAGAAGAAGAAGAAGAAGAAGAAGAAGAAGAAGAAGAAGAGAGGAGGAGGAGGAGGAGGAGGAGGAGGAGGAGGAGGAGGAGGAGGAGGAGGAGGAGGAGGAGGAGGAGGAGGAGGAGGAGGAGGAGAGATTTTTTTTGCATGGCGATTCAAAAGTTTGGTCGCATCTTTTGAACCATTGTGATCTGACCAACTCAAGGAACAAGTGTTCTTCTCCAAGAATTCCTTAGATATTTCATGACTCCATTGGTTTCAAATGCCTTTTACCCTTGCCTCTCTGCTCATATTACAAACTATTTTTGAAAGTTATCTCATTTTTGGAAGGATTTCCCCATGTAGTGCATCAAAGTAGGTATTCATTTGTGTCTTACTTCAAGACCATTTTAGCAGATGCCCTGCCTCTAAGTCTTATTTATCTGCAAAGACAGTGACTGTCCCCTTTATTTTACCCAACACATATACTGGATGAGAAAAAAAACCCCTGGCAAATGGAAAAAAACCCTTTGAAAAGGCAAGCCAGGAATATGGAGACAAGTTATTCATACAGAAAATAAAAAAGAAGAAGAGGAAAGGGCTAGTAAGATAAGGAAAAGAAATATAATGACTCAATGTTCCGGAGCAGGTCTATTGTTTATCTACGTTATTACTATATCCGAATAAGGTCTCAGTTCTAATTACAGGTAATTGGATTCCCTCCCCCATAACATAAGAAGTGATTTCTTGAAAACAAACTTTTACTAGGGCTTTTGAAGTTATTACGTGATAGCCTCTTATTTGCAATGTTTGTACTGACTTTATGACTCATCAATAAAATAAAATAAAGTAAAATAAAAAAACAAAAAAAACACTAAAGGCAGGTGAGCCAAGATTGGTATGATATATGGCTAAGGATCTGGTTTTAGGATCTTTCTTTGTGGCTCAGGAGGCAGCAATATAAAAATATAGAAATACACATGCCTGATTTACAGCATACTGTGAATACAACCCTTATATTTTATGGATTACTTTCCTTGTTGCACCAAAAGTTGGTTTGTTTGCTTCCCCACACTACCTCTTCTAACCTGGCCCAATGCTCTATCTGTGGAGAGACTTAGCAGCAGGAATGTGCAAAGAATATTGAGACAATATTGAGGCTACCTGCAGTCTCTTTATTAGAATTCACAAAATGTATTGCAATATAAAAACTCCTTTGCTTGATTGGGCACATCTGTTTTTGCAGCTCAGAACCTGGATTACATTTCAGAGCAAAATATGTAGAATTACTGCGTATTTTTGTTAGAATTGCCATTGCTCCATATATATTGGAAACGACTGAAATTTAAGGTGGGTTATTCCACAATGGACTAAGGTCTGATCCAAGGCTCCTACAAATCTGTTTCTTTTCCTGTGATTGGATCTGTTGTGATCTGCGGGCAGCCTGTGGAGAGGGCAACAGAATCAAACAGTGGGAAAGAACATGGGCAAGTCCAGGAGTCTGGGGAGGACTCAGACGATGGTCCTGCGTCCGATACAGAGATGGAGCCAGGGGCATCTGGGAGTTATGTGCTGATTCCAGAGCATCCAGAATCTGACAGTAGCAAGGCAGAGGAACAAGGGGAGCCTGTTCCCAGTGTGCGTATGCACAGAGCTGCCAGAAGACAAGAGTGGTTAAGACAAAAGGGGTGATTCAGGTGTAAGGCTTGGAGATGATTGCCCCTCCCATAAGATATAAAGAAAGTGCAAAGGGTACATTTACAATCAGATATTTCAAGTCTTTACTATATATTTCAGGTAAAATTCCCAATAAAAATATCTCTGGTTTCAAGTCTATATGATTTTTTGTCATTTTTTCCAACCACATGTAGATTTTAGTCCAGTATTTTTTAGCATCTGCACAAGTCCACCGCATATGGTAATATGAGCCAGGTGTCTAATGACATTTCCAACATTTTTCGGATTTGTTCTTGAACATTCTTGCTATTCTTGTCGGGGGAAATGCCACCTGTAAAACATCTTATACAAATTTTCTTTATATGCTATTGACATTGTCATTTTATAATTTTGAGACCACAATTTTTGCCATTTCTCTAAATCAATCCCATATCCAAAATTCTTCCCCCAAGCAATCATAGTTTCTTTAACTTGTTCTTCTTCTAATTTAATTTCTAATAAATATCCATACAGTTCAAGCAAGATAAAGGTGTGTTCTTATCAGACTTCTCCTAAAGAACTTTGGCAGACTTCCATGGGACCATTTGTAACTGGTTGAGACTCATTACAGGCTGTGAATGATGACAATTCACAGCTGTTGAACTCAAATAAAAGGGTTTTGGATTTAACGTGTCTCAGGAAGCCTTGGTCAGAACAGGATCTTTCCTTTCAGTTATGGTTGTTGTAGGTCGGGGTGTCAAACTCGTGTTGCCACATCATCACGTAACATATCATGATGTTTTCCCTCTTTGCTAAACCAGGCGTGGGTGTGGCTTGCGTGTGATGCATCCAGGCTGCAGGATGTGTTTGACAGCCCTGCTGTAGGTGGTTATCAGAGAATTACAAAGTCTGCAATAGATTTTAATGGCTTTAGCCACACCCACATCAATGCTTTACACTAAGAATCTCCAAATTTGTCAATTTAAGATTTGTAGACTTCAACTCCCAGAATTCCCAGCATGAGAGTTAAAGTACAGAAACGTTAAAGTTGACAAGTTTGGAGAGCCCTGCTTTACACTTACACAAACCTGCACTTTACACTTTACACAAACCTGCAATTAAAGTTTCAGGATAGCACTTTTCCAATATTTGAGGGGCTGCCACAAGGAAGAGGGGGTCAACCTATTTTCTAAAGCACCAGAGGGCAGGACAAGAAACAATGGATGGAAACTATTCAAGGAGAGAAGCAACCTGGAATTAAGGAGAGACTTCCTAACAGTGAGGACAATTAACCAGTGGAACAGCTTGCCACCAGAAGTTGTGAGTGCTACATCACTGGAAGTTTTTAAGAAGCGACTGGACAGCCACTTTTCTGGAATGGTATAGGATCTCCTGCTTGAGCAGGGGGTTGGACTAGAAGACCTCAAAGGGACCTTCCAATGCTATTATTCTGGTATTTATAAAACATTGTCAAGAAAGTTTTAGATCACAATTTACTAAACTTAGGAAGCAGCATTGTCTGCTTCTCCATTTGCTTCCATCAAGCTCTGCCTGCATAGCCATAAACGTTGCACAGGTTAAAAACCAGCCATCATTTCCCAATGTTCTCACATTTAAAGTCTTAGAATATTTATAGACCTTTCATGTCTTTCTTCTTAATTGATTTTTCCCCCTCACCTGAAAAGTAAACATGCTTTTGAATCAAACTCAGTTCTCATTGTGCAAAGAACCAGCTGGAAATCAAGCATTCTAAAACTAAAATAATGGCATTTGCAAATCAGCCCAAAAAGAATTCCTGAACTATTAACAACCATGTTGCTGAATAAGTGCAATGTTTTCAGTACCTGGGGGTAATCTTTCAGGCTGATGGAAGTAAAAGACTATGCTATGCTATGCTATGTTATGAATTTAACTATGTTTTACAAAATGCATACAGCTACTTGAAGATTTCTTCATTCCAGAGGAAGTCAATAGATATTTACAGCCATCTAAGGCCAAACCCTTAGATCAATTACTATATGTTACACACTATACACTATACACTACACTATATGTTACACAACTTGGATGATTTCCTCCAACCTTGTACCACTGGAATTTGTTCAATCTAAAATTTTAAGATGTCAGACTCTGAAAACCAAGAAAGACATGTTGATGTTCTTCTAAGCAGTTTCCTTTATTATTCCTCACTCAAAGACAGAATTCTTGTACCTAAAGCAGACTTCTTGTACTATTAAACATGCTTTGAGAACTCTTAGGAAGGAGATGTTCTGATTCTCTTCCTTCCACTCAAACTACCTAAATCTCATTGCCTTTGCTCCTCCCTCCTAGAAATCTGAACGACATTCTACCCACAAAGAGCAATTTTCCAAGGTCCTTGCTGTATCCTCAATGCTTCCCTATGTTTGAAGGCTGGATTGGTGGAAATGAAGACTAGAATATGGCAAGCTGTGTCACATTACTGATTGAAACTTCATTTTCCCCTATAGGCTTAGCTCCACTGACATTAGAAGGCAGATTTCAAAATAGGTGAAAATGAGCAATTTACAACAAGCTCATGCTCCTAGGAATTTTTCCCACTTTCTATCTCTTTTAAGCAACCCAAAGCAACGTTGTTTGGCATAGACCATCAAATGAATGCTGGTAATAACATTCAGATGGACAGAGATATACTCTGGCACCCAACTATGTATCTCATACAGCTTAACCTCCAAAATCAAAGAAGGGCATTCACACTTTAGACCACTGTGATGCTCTCTCTTCAGTATTTCTGAAGGACTCCATATTCATTATGGACAAAAGGACTCCATATTCATTATGAGTATGTCATTGCAATTAGAATAGGTAAAAATATCAAATATGCTCTTTCATATTTCCTATAGACAGGGATCTTGCCAGATTAAAGTATTCTCCGCATACCTATCTAATAAATGCCATGAAGATTTAGGGAAAATCTTTTTTGAGTATCTCCTTTCATACCAATGACTGAATGCTGATTCTCTCTTCATGTCTCCCCCTGAAACATAGCACCAGATTCTACCACAGCTAATCCCCACGTGTGGCGGTGCCCCATGCTTATATAAAAGCTTTGGGAATATGATATTTTCATATTGTAAAATGGCTCTAATTCCTTGTTTCAGATGAGATATTCTGCTGAACTTGTCATACCAAGCTCAAGAACTCTTTTCCTGGTTAGTTGGCAAGGGTTCACTAGTTGTATTTGCTGTATACCAACACTAATTCTTATGAACTATTTTGTTGTACATGCAACTAATTTAGAGAGATAACTTTTGGAAATCTTTAAAATGTCTTTTTATTTTCCTCTCTCTGAATAATTGGTTGTTGCTAAGCAAATTTAATCTGCTTGCTTTTCACATAAATTCCAGATCATCTACAAATAAATTAAAAATAACTTTTCCCTACTGCAGATTATTGACACCCCACTCCTTCTACCCTTCTATGCAACATTTGCATATTTATTTATACTCTCTATTTATTATTCTTTAACTCATCAACAATCCATGGATAGATGTCCTTTAACCCATTGTTACTAAATTTATTCAGAAGCCTTTGATAAGAAATGTATCAGAAACTCATATTCCTAACATATACAACACAATATGTAATTATAATGAAGCACTCTTGCCAACTTAATTTTTTCCTCAGGAAGCGATTCTTATGAAAAGGAATGTGGATGTCTTACATTTAATTAGATTGCCTGCACTTAATGACTACAAACATTGGGGATTACAATCGAATGCTTGTTTACTGCATTAAATGTAATGATTAGCTACTATGTTTAGAATAAAATAATGTTCAAATCTTATTTTCTGTTTTATAGCTGGTGTTCCAATAGAATGTTGTTTATTTAACGAACTTACCTATGACTAGTGTAATCATAGCTTATTGTGTTAGTCAAATTTTCTGACTTCGCAAGGCATATTCAACTATAAAAGTACCAGCTAAGCTAGGTTTGCTTGTTCGTTTTATTTAATGCAATTGAGAGGTCACCTCAGCTTGCATTTTAAAAAAACACAATTTAGCAACATGTAATATAAATAAAATATAGATATTTTTTCAGATATCGATCAATGGGATTTATTAAATTTCATGTTTGGGGGAAAGAAAATGCTGTCAAAAATAATAGCATTTCCAGATTAATTCATATTCTGAGAGGAATTCCAGTTCATGTATCTGGAGTTTTTTTAAAAGAATAAATTATTTGCTTAGAAAATATATATGGGGTTCTTCAATTCCAAGATGATTTGTGCAGAAAATACAATTACCAATTAATGAGGAAGCTATATCATGATGCTTACATATTGTTAAGTGTTAAATACTGGAAGCCAATGATCAATGTTAATTTTCTGATTTGAACAAAATGTCTATGGAGGTTCTCCAGATCATAGTTGTTTCAAAGGTGCTTTTTCAAAAGGCAACTGGACTGTTTTTCCTTAAGGAAGAAGAAGAAGATGAAGAAAACATTTCACTTCTCATCCAAGAAGCTTCATCAGTTGTGAAGCTTGACACAACTGATGAAGCTTCTTGGATGAGAAAACAAAATGTCATCTTTTTCTTTCTTACTCTTTCTTTCTTTCTTTCTTTCTTTCTTTCTTTCTTTCTTTCTTTCTTTCTTTCTTTCTTTCTTTCTTTCTTTCTTTCTTTCTCCTCAAGGAAAAAACAGTTCAGTTGCCTTTTGAAAAAGCACCTTTGAAAATGATTTGAGCAAGTTTGCAATATGCATATGTACATAATATCTTTGGTTGGATGGAGAGTATTAGGATCTAAATATACTGCAATTCTAGTATATTTGGAAACAATTACAACCCCTTTTCCGATGTTAAATTGAGTTTATGGGAAACCCAACTTTAAAAATTGATGATATGGAAAAATTGGATGGAAGAGGGGATATTGACTTTAGACCAATTAATCAATATGAAGATGAATTTTTAACATGTTCTTTCTTAAGAGATAAATTATCTTCTACCAGGTGTAACCCAATGGCAATGTTTTCAGTGGCAACCTCTGTTAACAACACTGTTTGGACTAAGCAGTATTTTCAGCTTTTGAGACCCCTGAGATACTAGAGCAATTTAAATTAAATCCTGTAAAACTAAAAAAAAAAAAGCTTATATCAATTTCTATAGATACTTGTTATCAATAACTCAATTTGATATAGAAATGTTAAGAAATGAATGCCTAGATAATAGGAGTGTTTTAACTTTCTATAGCAAGAATGTCAATGGACTTCAAATTGCGACTTATACAACAAAAATAGCATTTAGAAGTTCTTAAATAGTAACAGATAATACAGAAAAGGACTGTCAAAAGCATCATTTTGCTGGAGATGTAATAAGGATAATGCTTCTCTGAAATACATATTTTACAGTGTCCTTTGCTTATCAATATTTGGGAGAAAATATTGGTTCATATACATATAATTGTGCAAAAAAAAAAAAAGCTAACATTTTCGGGTGATAATATTCTTTTGAACTATATACCTAACACTTGGAATATGACAATTGAACAATGTAAATGGATTCTCCAAGCCATGCTCTTATTATGGCCCAAAGATTGATAGTGCAGCATGGGTAAAATAAATATATAACCATGTTCACTCAATGGATTGCACTTGTTGCCCACAGATCTAGCCTTTGTATGAACAAATACAGTGGAACCTCAGGTCATGAACACTTCTGTCCACAACCAAATCAGGACCTGAGCAAAAAATCCGAACAAATCCTTGGGTGGCGACCAAACACTACCGCAGTGATTTTCACTGTCACAGTGATTTCCCCTTCCGCATTATTATTATTTTTGTCTGTGCATGCGCAGTCCATCTTGTTTCTGGTCACAACCATATTGGGTTGCAACCGAAGTCCTGGAATGGATTACGGTCTTGACCCAAGGTTCCACTGTACAGTATAATTCATTTATACAGTAGGCTAAAAAAACTGGTTATATTAATAATATTAATGACCTGGTTATATTAACGTATTGTACATGTACAAGTATAGGTATACACATACATACACACACATACTTGAATAATAATTGCATTAGATAAATAAGTATGGAATTGCTTTATAGCGGAAATACATTTTCTCTTTTCTTTTATTGTATTTTTTTTTTACTTTTCTTTAAAAATCACTTTTAGATTTTTTTTCTTTTCTTTAACAATACATATGTTTTTATCTTTGGGGATTCTTTTTGCGTTCCTCTGCCATAACTTAAAATCAATAAAATAATAAATACAAAAGTAAAACATTTTCAGAAGAAACATGTTATAAGTGCCTGGGAGGCAAACTCCCTATAACAACAACCCTATATGAGCTTAAGTATTATTTTGCTCCAAGGAGTGAGAGAAGTTAAGTTTACAGTAAACTTCCTGAATGTTAAGAGAATGAGAGCTATACAGATCTCTGCGGGGGATGCTGTTACAGGTAATATGAGAGCATAGGTGTCAGGTGTGAAGAATCAGGTCCACATGCTTACCCATGCCTAGGCAGAGGAATCTTCTTAACTAACAGTCAGTACTTGGTGGGTGTTAAACGTATTAATGGAATTCAAGGGAAGTTGGATATAGTTTGCCTATGGCTATGCAGGGATTCTAGGCTAATCCTTCCTTTAACTCTGCCCTCAGGTTCTGCCATTCTTTCCCCTATAATGGGCATACTTCCTGGACCCCGCCCCCAAATTGCTTTATTTAAAGGATCTGAAGGGCACCCATTTTACTCAATTTCACTAGACAGGCAGAAATAATTGGAGATAGGGCATACCTCAGTCAGGCCCAGTACTACAAAGAGCTTTCTAGGGGCACCTCAAATTACAGCTTTAAATAATGCAGCTCATGGAGCATTGCCTTTACATGGGCATTGTGTGGCATATGTCACATGAGCATAGTAATGATTTGTACCATACTATGGTTCACCATTTTCTGGTTACTAAAAGGACATACTACTAGAACTTGCAAAAAAATTTGAAATTCCTTATTATACCAATCAGGATTGGAGCCCTGGAACAATACCTAAAGGACTCTCTTGATATCTGGAAATATTAAATTTATTGGAACTGAACACACTAATTTTACAAAAACCATCCTACTTGGAACTGGCTACAGTCTTAGATGCTGCCTTAATCATTTTTAGGTGCTCAATTAGGATTTGAATTCTTAAGTTTCCCTCAGCCTTAGACTGTGAATCTAACTGTTGGTAGAAGCACTCCTCATCCTCTCCCCCCTCTCCCTCCTCCTCTTGATGATCTTCTTCTTCTTCTTCTTCTTCTTCTTCTTCTTCTTCTTCTTCTTCTTCTTCTTCTTCTTCTTCTTCTTCTTCTTCTTCTTCTTCTTCTTCTTCTTCTTCTTCTTCTTCTTCTTCTTCTTCTTCTTCTTCTTCTTCTTCTTCTTCTTCTTCTTCTTCTTCTTCTTCTTCTTCTTCTTCTTCTTCTTCTTGTAGTGGGCTTCAGCAGGCAAGAACCAGACCTGCATTGCTGGTACAGCATTTATTGACGCAAAACTGGAACTGAGGAACTGCAGGCAAATGCCTATGATTTATACTCTAGGCCCACAGGGCCTTAACCAATCATAGAACTAGAAAAAGCCTGCCCAAATATAAATGTTCTAAATTTCCCTCCAAAACAGTTGGAGCTAACAGGGTCATCTAAAAGTTAGTTTCACTTTAGCACAGTTAACACAACTCTATCCATTCAATACATAACAATCATCATCATCATCATCATCATCATCATCATCATCATCATCATCTGATCTTTCCTCTAAGAAGTCTAGAAGAGGATCCAATGGCATCCTTTCCCTCAGCATTTTCCCTTTGTGCTTTTTTTCCTCTCTTCCAAAGGTCTCAAGCTCAGTCTCCACCTGTCTTCTTCTAAATTCAAGAATATCAATGTGGACTTAGAGGAAGCTCTGAAGATGCACCGAATGCTTTTTACAAAGCCTACCTTCCTTAATTATCCATGAAGAGGAAGCCACCGCTGCTAGCAGCAGCAGTGCTGCTGAGGAATCTGAGATTCTCCTTGATGGGAGAGTTGTCAACCCTTGTATCCCAAATAATGAATAATAAAATTGATCTAAAGAAAATGCAAACAGGTGCAACATTTGGTCATAACTCTGGAAGAATAGCTCTGGGTTTAAAGAGATATCTGAGCTTGCAATTACCTCCTTTGATCCCTACTTTTCTCTTAAATCTCTTTTGAATCAAGACTGGATTTGCATCAAATGAAGAATGCTAACTTTTGCAATAGGCAATTTGTAGTAGTATATCAATCCACTTTAAATGTTGGGCAGTTTTCTTTAAAGCTTACAACATCTTGCAATGAATTGATTGTGCCTCATTTGAACACCTGATAACAGTATAATAATATTATCCTCAAATCTTTTTTCCCCTTTGAAAGAAAACTCAAGTTATAAATCTACATTAGTAATATCCAGACAAAACGATTGCTCTGAGAGGGGAAGCCACAGTACATTCACACAACACCACTTTTCCCAGCCCTCAATTTATGTCATTCTCTTTCTCACTCATGCTAGAAAGTAGGAAACATTCAAGGAACTGGCATGTTTACATACCTGTAGATCAGTGGTGGGATTCATTTTTTTTACTACTGATTCTGTGGGCAGAGCTTGGTGGGCATGGCAGGGGAAGGATACTGTAAAATCTCCAGTCAGAGGTGGTTTTTTGCCAGTTCTCCAAGCTACTCCAAATTTCCACTACCGATTCTCCAGAACTGGTCAGAACCTGCTGAATACCATCTCTGCTGTAGATATGAATAACATCCCAGCAGGATGGGAACCACTAGCCAACCTTGGCTGATCTGGAAAGTTTAGTAGTTGGCCTTGGTTACCTTTTGGATGGGATAAAGCTCATTGGCAAGACCTTAATCGAAATTGTAAGACACTCGATGTGACGTAGCTGGACTTAGCTCTAGTTTCCAACTCAGCTTAAGGCTGTCAGACATATGGCATGGCTGGGGAAGTAATTTTATTGTATGTTGGAAAGAAGCCACCAGAAGAGTTAATTGCTGTCTGTCAACCTGTTCCCTTCTGTAACTACTGTTAGCTTAATTCTGGTGCTTCTTTCTCTTCCCTCTTCCCCTGGCTTAATGTGTATTTTGCCCTGTGCTTCCTGTCCTTGTACCTGGGTGTCTGACTGAGAAGTCATTCAGTTGAGTTCTGTGCCAGCTGTAGCTTCTGAAAACTCTTCAAGGATAGATCCATATAGAGGCATTGCAGTAGTCCAAACAAGAGATGAAAGATTTCTATTTGGCAGATGAAAACCATGGAGAATCTATACAAGTAGACCAAATCCCTTTTCAAATCACTTGGGGAAAATGAGAAGAAAACTAATGAGGCACAATGAGGTGGTAGCAGCTGCAGGACGAGATGGGACAAGGAAGTATTATAATGCAAACCCTTTTAATCAGAGAGTGTAATATCAACATACATACAAAAGGCACAGGTTTTCTGTCCCTATGCTCCAAGTACCATCTTGCTTATAGGCAGACACCACTGTGATGGGATGACAAAGCTATACCACTCTCATCCTACTTTCATCCCTAATGTGTAATGTATGTAGATATATAGGCACATTTAACCTCGCCACAAAAGTTACTAGTGGCACAAAGAGCCATGGAAAGATACATGCTCGGCATTATAAGACAAGATAGAAAGGCCTGCACATGGATTAGAAAACAAACAAAATTACATGATATTATCAAGAGGGTAAAAGAATTGAAATGGAAATGGGCCGATTGCATAGCAAGAAGAACTGATGGCAGGTGGACCAAGGGAGTCATAGAATGGATCCCACTTGATAAAAAGCATCCATGAAAGAGAACTAAAACAAGATGGATCCACAACATCAGCAAGTATTGCGGGCCCAATTGGCAAAGGAAAACTCAAGACTAGTTGGAAACATGCAGAAGAGCCTTCATTCTGCAGTGGATAGATAAGGACAAGGATGATGGTGATGATGATGATGATGATGATGATGATGATGATGATGATGATGATGATGAATGTTAGGAATTGATAGTCACCTAACAATTGGGTTGGAAATATATAAACCAGGATAGACATTTAATACTGTCTCTTTAAGGGAATGATGTAATTGTAATTGGATGTGGTTCCTCAAACAGCCATAAGATGGAGCCAGAAACTCAGTTTCCTAGTTGCTAGATGTTTTGATGTTCGATGTTGGTTGGTTTGCATTTTTTTCCCTATTGACTGTTGCTGATCGACGTTCTTCTTGGATTGCTGTGAGTCTGTCTACTGAACTGTTTATGATACTGGACTTCGTTATTTGGTTTATCCTTGGACTGAAAACTGATTGCTTTAACCATATATGACTTGGACTGCTTGTTGGACTTTGCTTAACCGTTTACTGGAAGTAAAAATCTACATTTTACTATTCAGTGTATCTGTGTGCTGGTCGTGTGTTATTCCACATCACACTCACTATGTCTCTCTGTGTGCACTCATTCTCCTAACGGGGAATTACCTCAACACTGGTTAAGGGCCCAGGCCATACCAGACTCAGATAACTGAGAGTTAGTGTGAATACACAGTACTGTATACAGACAACTGTTTACTGTTTAATTGTGGGTTACTGTCCTGGTAAAGATGGCACAAGACCCGTCAACAAATCTATCACTGATAGCCCAGTTGGATGGAACAAACTATGTTTCCTAGTCTAGGAAATGCAGTCTACTTCTGTGTAGAGAAGGGTTATGGAATGCAGTTCAAGATCCACCGGATGTAAATGCTTGGGATCCAGATGATGAGGACAATGCCAAGAAGTTGGCTGACTTTAAACAGAACAACGAACGAGCTCTTTGTATAATTGGACTAACACTGAGTGACCAGCAGCTAGTCCATATTTGTGGAGAAGAATCTGCTGCTAGGTGTTGGGGGAATTTGAAGAGGATTTATGTTCATGACTGTGTAGGTGCACACATACATCTTACACGTAAACTGTTTAGAGCATGTCTTCTGAAAGGTGGAGATATGTTAGCTCATTTGAACTTCATGAAAAGAACTTTTCAGGAGCGACATGAAAAGGAACTGATTTTTTCAGAGCTGCATCAAGTTTACATCATTCTTTCTTCATTGGAAGAAAGCTTTGATGATTACGTATCTTCACTGGAAGTTCTGCTCAGAGATAAACTGACATTGACTGACATAACTGGAAGGTTGTTAGAAGAAGCAAGAAGTCAGATGGATAGAAACCAACTGAGAAAGTAACAACCACAAGAAGAGGATTTGTTTTCAACTGCCTATACTGTTAGGAAATGTTTTTCTTGTGGGGCTAAGGGACATATAGCTAGATTCTGTAAGAAGAGAAAATGACAGAGTCCTGGTAATCACCAGAAGAATGGCTAAGAAGAATGTTAATTTAGCTATGTCTAGCAATTCAACTGTAAACCATGATTTGTGGGCAGTTGATAGTGGAGCATTGCAGTGCATTACTAAAAATAGAGAGAGGTTTGTACAGATGTTCACGAGTAAGCAACAAGTATCATTGGCAAATGGATGAAAGATGAAAGCATCTGGTGAAGGTGCTGCATATTGTTCATATTGTAATGTAAATGAGCATTTATCTATGTTATATGTATCTAAACTGAAATTTAATTTGTTATCAGTAAGGGCTTTAGTTAATATTGGTTATGTAATAACCTTTAGGGGAGATAACTGTGTAATAGAGAAAGAGGGTAAAAGTGTTACTGCTACTTTAGAGAATGATTTATATGTTATACATGATGACCAGTTGCAGATGGCTAACTCGGTTTATAGCAATGTTAAGCCACATGACGAATGTATACATTTACTGCATAGATGTCTGGGGCATATTTATTTTAAAATGCTGAAACAAACTGTTAAATTGTCAGAGGGAGTAAAATTAAAACCCTGTAATAAGTACTTAAACTGTAATGCCTGTAGTCAGGAGAAAAGCAAGGTTACTCCTGCAAAAAGACTTAATGGGTTTAAGACCAAAGAACCTTTAGAGGTTGTGTTTGCTGACATAATTGGTCCTAAAAAATGCAGTTTGGGAGGTGCCTGCTATGTTTTGAGTATAATGGACCATTACTCCCAGTACGGTTTCGGCTATCTAATGAAAAACAAAACAGAAACATTCCAACATTTCTTTAATTGGCTAAGGTTTACAGAAAGAAAAATGAAACATAGAGTAATTATCTTAGTTACTGAAAACGGGATTGACTTTATTAACAATAGATACCAAACGATGCTAAAATTGGCTGGTGTCGAGCATAAACCTTCTGCACCTTACAGACCACAGCATAATTTGTCTGTAGAACAAAGAGGGCAAACGTTACAAGCCATGGCTCGCACTATGTTATCTGATTCAGGTTTGCCTGAAACACTGTGGAGTGAGGCCATAATGTGCAGCAACCATGTGTTAAATAAAGTGGTTAACACAACAATGGGTGAATTGCCATTCACTCATTGGCCTGGTAGAAAAGTGCCATGCTAACATTAGCATCTGGAGGTAAATATACAGCAGTGATGGTAACTATTGTTAGCTCCCATGGCAGATAAAACGCTCTACACTGAACAGTCATGGCCTCTAAATCTGGTGAGCAATGGCTGTTTCTTATTTTGCTGTTTGTGCACCAGTCTTTACGTACATAAATAATTAGGCCCCCTCTTACCTGAGGCTATATTGCGATCTTGATGGTGCATGGTCCAGTCCGCTAGCTCCATTATAGCATCAAGGATTTGTGGGTGCAGCCAGGATTCTGTGACGATTAGTAGACAGCACTCATGAATTGTGTGATTGTGGGAGATCTGCAGCTGTAGTTCATCCACTTTGTTTATGAGGGATCTGGCGTTTATGAGGAACATAGATGGTAATGGGGGTTTCTGCGGTCTCTTGCTCAACTGAGGTAGTAGACCCGTTCTGCATCCCTGCTTCTGTTTTCTCTCCCTATACTGTCTTCTATGCTTGCTTAATCCGACCACAATCCATGGAGCTCCCGGAGATCTTGCTAGCTCCAATGGGATATTGTGGGATTCTGTATAAGCATAAGTGACTTCAGTTTTGAGTTGATGTCCTATACTTATCATGTCTTCTCGACAGTACGTTAATCCATTGCAGGATGGAGTGAAATGCAGGAACAAAAAGAAGTAAAAACACAAAAAAAAAGAACAGTCCTTATACAGACAGCTGTTTATTGTTTAATTGTGGGTTACTGTCCTGGTATGTCTCCCTGTGTGCACTCATTCTCCTAACGGGGAATTACCATCAACAATGATGATAGACAGACATATTCCCTAATACTTGAGATGTTTGGATTATTTTTCAGATAGAGAATTGTTATATTATTGAAAAATATGTATTGTCTTCTTTTTTTTTAGAGTGACAAAAATATTTCAGTAATTCTAAATTCTTGGATTTCATGCATGTGGATGGTATGCTGATTACATTACAGGTAGTTCTTGTCTTACAATAGTTCACTTAGTGACTGTTCAAAGTTACAATGGCACTGAAAAAAGTTATTTTTCACACTATGACCACTGCAGCATCCTCATGGGCACATGATCAAAATTCAGGCACTTGTCAACTGACTCGTATTTATGACCGTTGCAGTGTCCTGGGGTCATGTGATCCCCTTTTGTGATCTTTTGACAAGCAAAATCAATGGGGAAGCCAAATTCTCTTAACAACCATGTTACTAACTTAGCAGTGATCACTTAACAACTGTGGCAGGAAAGGTTGTAAAATGGGGCAAAACTCAGTTAACAAATGCCTCACTGAGCAATATAAATGTTGGGCTCAGTTGTGGTCATAACTTGAGGATTACCTGCACTATTTGTCAAGTGACTGCAGAAACTGAACTCCTGAACAGGGCATGCATTTGAAATGAATATTGAAGTAGAAAACAAACACATGAACAGATTAATATGGCAGTATTTGTATTTGTTTGTGTGTGTGACCATGTGTGTCCATGTGTACTTTTGTGTGTATTTGTGTTAAATAGTTATAAATGTAAATATAGAGTAAGTCTGTGCAAAACTAGGTACAGTTACTTTAGAAAATTATGGAAAGATATTAGAAAACATTCTTGGCTGTAAGGTTTATTCCAAAGTTCCCATTATTATTGCTGTTCTTCATATGAATATTAATTTGATTTACATCCCACCTTTCTAACCAGAGGACACTCATAGGTTTTATTAATTTTAATGGATCTTGCTTTCATGCAAAAGCTTTTGTTCTTTGTTTAGATTATATCAAACCTATTTTACTTTCCTAGCTGAATTTTCAATGAAGGTCAGGGTAATAAATTGTATTTATTGTTAAATGATTTTAACAATAAATACAATTACAAATAGAGAAACCAGATGAAAGCATGAATGAACTTGGAAACTCTAGTAATAAAATCAGAACTACAAAAATTGCTCCTATATTATTTATATTTAGCCAAAGGCAACTGGAATACCACATACACAGAATAATACACGATAGTCAATATTTCTCAACTAAAATTTTTAAAACCTATTTAGAAACAATTAAAATGTTTTACTGTAGGTGAGGTAAATAAAACAATATTGTAAATCAATGTCAGATAAATGTCTTTACAATTAACATCAAGACCTTGGAGGCAGTGGTGGTTTTACTACAGTTTTGTGGGCAAGGCTTGGTGGGCATGGCAGGGGAAGGATATTGCAAAATCTCCATTTCCCCACTACTCCAGGGGGAAGGTTACTGCAAAAAAAGGTTGGTGCATGCATTTTTCTGCAAGAGCAATGCTAGCAATGCATAAACTGGTTCTCCATCATCTTGCAGTACAAACAGACATTTCTATTCATTTACCATAATTTACTTTCTATGGGATGCTAAGATCTGTGACTATTATTTAGCTCATCAAAAACTAGCTCTTCAAGCTTCCCTTAAGAGTAACTTTACCTTTTAGAATAAGGGTGTCAAATTCACATTGTCATGGCAGTATCACACGATGTATCAGGACTTTTTCCCCCTTTGCTAAACCGGGCGTGGGCATGGCCAGTGTGTGATGCATCCAGGCCATTGGCCAGGTGTTTGACAGCCCTGCTTTAGAACTAAATAGCAGAATTTATAAGACTTCATTAAAAGCTTTACAGGTACCTTTCATTCAGGTAGTGGAGCTTCTGCATGACAGTGCTTTCATCAGGTCCAGCTCCAGAATTACTGCTGCAAATATTTCCAGAAGACAATCAGCTCCTCTGCTATTCTTTTGGCCAGCACAGTCTTGCAGCAGAATATCTAGTTGCACAATCACAGATAAATAAATAGATATATTCATTGCCTTTACTGGATCAGGGTAGAGGGCCTACAATGTCCATGGCTATTTTAGGTAAAGAAACGGGGATTAAAGGCACTTAAGAACTTTATTGTGCTCTCCTTTTGGTTTCACTAATCACACACTAATCTACAGTACTGGGCCACATCTTTACCAATCCCTGGCCAATAATATCGATCCAATATTCTGAGCCTAGTCCTACCTCTACCAAAACAATGGATTTTCAAGGAAACAATGGATTTCCTGTCCTTTGACCTGTTTCTGGGTGATGGTGTTACACCCCAAATCTCACTTTGATAAAGAGTGCGTGAAGAAATGTTTCAACTGGGCAATCTGCTCTCTTGCACACAAGATGTCAACGCTCGCCGTCACCACTCCTGCGGAATTACTGCTGCAAACAATTTCCTGCAGTTACTTTAGGAAGCAGACGCTAAGCCTAAGAAGCACAGACAAATTTTGTTTGTTGGCAAGTCACCTAAGTAACAAGTCACCCTCTTAGCAGGAGTCCAGTCCTCAAAAAGATACAGCCTTTTCCAGTCTTTGTGAATGCGAGAGAATTTGAAGAGCAAGCATTGTATTTTGGCTTCCTCTTCATGTCCTCCAGCACTTGACAAAACAGCAAATGCAAGTGGAGGCAGGAGATAAAACTGTAAAGCAGAGAAACAACCCGTTTGTTTCTTTTTGATATTAGAAATGAAGTGCAGGGATTGAGGGGGGGGGCATTTCTCTCCAAAGCAGCTTTGAGGGGGATGCTTCGCTCAAACTTTTGTCGAAGCAAAACAGCGGGTTGAAGATTTGTTTACTTGGCTCCAGTGGGGGTGCCTTGAGCAAAATCAAAACAGTTATGAAAAATAGATAGATTATTGAATTGAATTATCCCTTCTTTTCCCACCTCCACACCCTCCCTGTTTTTCTTCCTTTCAGGGCAGGAGAGGAAAAAAACATTCCATAATCTGGAAAAATCAGAAGATTTGTTATTTGAAGAGGCAGTGTGAGAGGAAATATTGTTTTCCCGCCACAAAAGGAAAACATTCTTAATATTCCTGTCAGATATCAAATGGTTATGTGCTATAGCCTTCTCAAAGAGCAAGCAGAGATTATTTTTAACCACTTTGCTCAGTTAAAGCATCTCTGATTCCTCTCTCTCTCTCTCTCTCTTTTCATTTGTTCAAAAATATCATATAAAAATGCACTTAATGGGAGCACCAATGATAAGCCTCTGCAGCATTTCTAGTGGGGGAGCAGAGTGAACAGTAACATATGTGGTGCTTGCTCCATCCAGGTTTCACTCATTAGATGAATGATTAAAACTGCAGGATCCAATCTGGGTCGGTCACCAGGACCAGAGATTTAGTCTTCTGAGCATTTGGACCAGAGGTGGGTATTTAGCAGATACTGACCAATTCTGGAGAACCAGTAGCAGAAAATTTGAGTAGTTCAGAGAACCAGCAAATACCACCTCTGGCTGGAGATTTTACAGTATCCTTCCCCTGCCATGCCCACCAAGCCACACCCACAGAATCGGTAGTAATTTTGGACTTGTGCTGAAGCCCCTCCTCAGGGAACTGAGAGTGAATGGGTGGCCATATAAATTTTCCTAACTAACTAACTAAATGTGCTAAACCATTATTTGTATAGCTGTGGTTTATTAAACAAATTACATCTCTTTGACATGTTACAAATATGTAGAACCCAAACTGACCAATCACATTTGGATTCACACAACACATGAAACCAAAAATCCACATTCTTGCTTCATGAGGTGGGTGAACCTAATCATGATGTAGCTTGCTAATACCCGGGGAGAAGAAATCAATTTCATTTCCATATTATTCCATGGGAATCAATTCAACAGGAAATAGGGTACTTGCAAAGAATCCAAAGATTCTTGGGAAACCTTAAAAGCAAATGCATTTATGTGGTTGTTTTCTGCGTCCAACAACCACAACCAAAGTGCAAAGACATTTATAGTATGACCATTGCAGCAAGGAAGAAAAAACCCTAAACTTAAAAGAAGTTGGGCCTTGGTAACTGGCAAATGAAGGTGTTTCTTTTTCTTTTTTTCTTTACAAGATAGTTTCAGTGTTTTTAAAAAACTACTACCCATTACATTTCTTTATTAAGACAGATTTTTGAAAGCAATGAAAGCTCATTGTGATTAAATATAAATATAGTCATTATGTTTAGATTCGGCTGTTAATGAACCCCCTAAGAATAACTAAATAAATGAATGAAAGCTTTCTTGAACCCCATAAGAATAACGGAATAAATGAATGGAATTTCATCTCCTTTGGAAAATAATATTTTTATCACTGTTTTTAATTGACTTAATGTTTTTGCTTTTTTTTAATAAACCAGGCCACCAAATTGCTTCCATTTAGCATGGATCAAACAAATTTCTAATGCATAAAGATTAATTCTATTTAATTATGCAATTATGGTAAAATACGATGCTAATATTCATGAGATTCAGCATTATTAGTTGTGAAATTTTAGGTTTTTGTATAACCATGACAAAAACACGAGTACCACTCTATAGAATGGTAATATTAAAGAGGGAGGCTAATTATTCCATTTCATTTAAAACAAAACAAACAAACAACCCCCTCCATCCAACTTGCACAAGCAACAACATTCCAGTGAAAGTTTGCTTTAAATAGCTTATTTTAAATTAAATATTAATATATACATTTGCAGATTGGGAAGAGGGAAAGAGTAATCAGTTTTAACTTCAAATAAGAAAGGGACTCTTTTCTGCTCTGTGACAGTAAAAGCCACTGTTAATCTCTCTCTGTGTGTCATCTGTCTGTCTGTCTG
Organism: Pseudonaja textilis; assembly: GCF_049901715.1. NCBI lineage: Eukaryota > Metazoa > Chordata > Lepidosauria > Squamata > Elapidae > Pseudonaja > Pseudonaja textilis. Next base: position 128,395,329 of record NC_141990.1, on the reverse strand, counting down.
TCTATCTATCTATCTATCTATCTATCTGTCTGTCTGTCTGTCTGTCTGTCTGTCTGTCTATCTATCTATCTATCTATCTAATCTATCTATCATCTATACCATCTATCATCTATCAATGTATCTATAAAGATATCTATCTATCATCTGTCATCCATATCTGCTATGTATCTCTCTAATATATATGTAGTAATTTTTCTATTAATGTGAACAGCAGCTCAGAAAAAAACTGACCCACCTATTCATAAATTTTCTAATAAGTCCATGTTTTGTGATTTAGAATCCTATCAGGATAGGCAGAACACAAACAATAGAAAACAAAGAACACCCATTTGGTTTTATTGCTATATTTTTAATGAATAACTTTCTCTAACATACAATATTCTTATGCCTATCATTCCATAATTTACCTTTCTTACTTAAATTGACTAGGAACCTTTTAAATGCAAATGCTAACAAATATGTTCCCATTGTGACTCTTTTTCAAAAAGTAATTACCAGTGTTTGCATACAACACTCCTTTTCAATCTCACTTTTCTGCAAATCTGCTCTCAGAGAGGATTGTAGTTTTTGTTTTTTATGATTTCAAAAGTGGCATTCCATCTGTAAATATAATAGCTTCTGTGCAGCCAAGTTCTCCCATGTCCTGTTGATTTCACTAGATAGGACAATGATGAAATAGGTATTCTTCCCTGCTTCCTTCTCATTTAAATAGATGAGACACAAAATGCTTAAGACTGCAATGAAGTCAGCCTATTGAATCCAAGCATTTTTACACTTGCACAGGCAATGGACAGGACTGCACTGTATATCCACAAGATGGGTCAATCTATTTTCTAAAACACCTGAAGGCAGGACAAAAAACAATGGATGGAAACTAATCAAAGAGAATAATAGCAATAGCACTTAGATTTATATACAGCTTCACAGTACTTTACAGTCCTCTCCAAGTAGTTTACAGAGCCAGCATATTGCCCCCAACAATCTGGCTCCTCATTTTACTGACCTCAGAAGGATGGAAGACTGAGTCAGTCTTGAGCCAATGAGAATCAAACTATTGGCAGTGGGCAGAATTAGCCTGCAATACTGCATTATAACCACTGCTCCACCTTAGCTCTTTTATAGTAGAACAAAGGAGAAATTTCCTGACAGGACAAGGATATTCCCAAACTGGAAGTTTTTAAGAAGACAGCCATTTGTCTGAAATTATACAGGGTTTCCTACTTGAGCAGGGGGTTGGAGTAGAAGACCTCCAAGGTCCCTTCCAACTCATTCTGTTGTTCTTTTAAGATCATATTCTTATTAAGGTAAAGGCAAAGGTTCCCTTGCACATACGTGCTAGTTGTTTCCGGCTCTAGGGGTGGTGGTCATCTCCATTACAAAGTCAAAGAGCCAGTGCTGTCTGAAGAGGTCTCCGTGGTCATGTGGCCGGCATTACTAAACTCTGAAGGTGCATGGAATGATGTTATCTTCAAACTAAAGTGGTCCCTATTTTTCTATTTGCATTTTTACATATTTTCAAACTGCTAGGTTGGCAGAAGCTGGGACAAGTAATGGGAGCTCACTCAGTTAAACAGTGCTAAGGATTCGAACCACCGAACTGCTGACCTTTCTGATCAATCAGAGCATCTTATCCACTGAGCCATCACGTCCCTTATTCTTATTCTTATCAGATAAATCCTTAGAATTATAGGTTTTCTTTCCAATAAGAATGGAAGTGGGCTTTTTTTTCCATGCCCCCAAGAAAGTTTTCAGGCAGAAAAATCAAGAATCAAGCAAGTTAAAGAAATATTAGAAATATGATAGCAGAGCTAAAAATCTATCATCTTTGTAATAGAATGCTGAATAATCATGGGGGGAAAAAAGTTCAAAAAAAAGAGTTCAAGCCAGCCAAACTTTTGAGCTATTCTTTGAAGTCGGTTTTCAAAGCAACTGTTATCTATAATTGATACCAGATAATCTTGAAGTCTATGTGTTTACCATCTTATGAATGAATTATTATGGGTAAAGATATTGCTGAGGACTCACAATGAAGAAAACTCTATTTTGCACACTAGATTCTGGTGTCTTTGCATAATCGCCAACCCACACAAGTTCTTTGAATTACAGAAAATATTGTCTTCTTCATGATATTCAGAAAATGTGTTCATGACCAGAAACGTAGTGGTATACTGATGGCAGATGGGATTAGGCAGGATTGCTGAAACCATATTCCATGTATGTGGTCATATGTTGAATATCAGTCCAGTGAAACAGAAAAGATATAGTACAGACACAGTGAAACCCATTTGAAACAAAGCTTCAGATCCAATTTGTAATACGAAGAATATTTAAGACTATTTATTTTATTTTATTTAAGATTATTTAATATTTACGACAAGGCTATTAATATGATCATTATGCTTTCTTTAGAGATGAGTAATCTTTCTAGAGTGAACTACAGGTAGTTCTTGACTTATGCCTATTCCTTAAAAACTCTGCTGAAAAATGTGATTTATAACTGGTGCTTGTCTGTAGAGATTCTCAGTCAAACTTTTAGCTATACAATTTGGGATGGACACCAGGGGTGAAATTAAATTTTTTTTACCTACCAGCTCTGTGGGTATGGTTGTGGGCATGGCTTGGTTTAGTAGTAATGGCAACCGGGGGTGAGTAGGGTGATTTTTTACCAGTTCAAATCATCCCTACCACCTCTCCCAAGGTGGGCCAAGGTGGTTGAATTTCACCCCTTTGGATTGTGTTGGAGTAGGAATGGATTTTCATAGAAAAAAATTGCAGACTACAGGAACTAGGAGTATTACTCAGGTGACCCTGAGGACATAGATAAACCTCCAAGGGCTTCAATGACCCTCTAAAAGGATGCAAATGACCAGCTGTCTGCAAGGAATATAAACCCTTCCACTCCACACTATCCTCTCAGAACTGAAGAAGCTTCTTGGATAAGAAGTTAAATGTCTTCAAAGAAAAAACAAGGAAATCCAGTTGCCTCCTGAAAAAGCATATTTGGGACAACTGGTCCTTGCACTTACGATTGTTTTTTTGTCACAGTCACATGATCAAAATTTGGGGCCCTTGAATCATGTGATTCCTATCTGCAACCTTCCCAGGAGGCATTAAACAAACAAAGTCAATGGAGAAGGTTATGATTTGTTTAAAGAGTGTGGCAAAAAAGTCATAAAATTAGGAGTGATTCACTTAACGACCACATTGCTTAGTGATAGAGGTTCCAATCCCAATTATGGTCATTAATTGAAGACTACTTGTAATCTAAATGAATTGTCTGTACACTTGATATTTGACAAAATCCCAACATTTAAATTATGTATGCTAATTTCTTTCTTTTCCAATATGGTCATATATTTATACTGTTAAGAATGAACAATGCAAATGTCTGTTCATGTAATGACTTTACCACAGTTGGCTTTCCAAAATAAATAGCAATTTTCTATTTTTTCTTATCTTTCAGTATTCTCATCACAAGCATTTTGCCAGGCCCAGACAAAATATTAAGTATATGCTTTAACTCCAGATAGCATGTTTATAATCCATTGTACTCATATCTAAGCAGTGTTATGCAAATGAGCTCCTCAACAATATTTCAGTGAATATTTATCTCTCTAATGTAGTTTAAAAATTTAAGAAGAGACAGTAAAGGATTTCTAATGGCAAAGCTTGATGCTTCAATTGTGGGTATAATTTTTCAGACATTAGGGGATGCAGTTTGAGGATGCTGTCATTAGATTTTGTCTAATAATGAGGCAATCTGTGCATAAAATATATTTTCCTTGTTGTGTCCTTGGTTTGGTTGTTAGTTGAACGCAGAGGAAACACCAGTCTGTGCCCTTAACATGCCCACACCCACCTACACATGCACACATTCTCACACAGAGAAACACACGTGTACATGCACACATTTACAAAACCTGCTGTGAGAATCTGACCTTCTTTCCTTGCCATAGGAAGACCTGAACATCTCTCTCTCTCTCTCTCTTTCTCCCTCCATTCCTTCCTCCCCACCTCTTTTAGAAACCTTCCTTGTCTCTCCCAGAGGAACTCAGGGGTGGTGTACAAGTAAAGTTTGAGTTTTCTATGCAAGATGTAAACATACCATGGAGGAGAATGTTGTATGTAATGCCAAGACTTCTGATGTAGAACTAGAGGCATTTTCAAGGTTATTTCTAGAACAGGACAAACAAGATTCACTATATGGACCTTGAAAGCACACTTAGCAAAGGCATTTACTCCTCTACAAGATCACCACACAGAATGAGGATTCTTCCACCCTATGAAGTAATCGTGGTTTGTGAGGTATAACAAAACTGAACATAGGTTGATATGAGTAAAATGTCTAGGTTTTTATTTTTTATTTTTCTTTAAAAAATAGGAATGTCTTTTAGGTGTGAGTTTAAAAGAAAAAAAAAAGTCATTGCAGGCTCAGTTTGGAGCATTGCAACATCTAACCATAAACTGATCTAGGAAATAGGATTCTCTGTGATGAAAAATATGGATTTTCTTGAACACTGATAATGAGATAGTGTTCTCCACATATTGTATGTCAACTAGATGGCTAGTGTGGTAGGCATATTCAACTTTCCAAACCAAGAAAAGGAAACATCCAGGAAATCTAGGAAGAAAATTCAAGATGGCCTCTGTTTCCCATTAAGCCTAATGGTAGAAGCTGAACCATTAACAATGAAATTTATTGGCCTGCAGCTAAATAGAAATGAAAGTTTACCAAAGGCCTGTGACCTATGCAGTAATAGGATGATATTAATATAAATGTATTTTGGTATGTTTTCTGAAAATTCTATCTATTAACCGACTGCTTGGACGTAAACATTACCAACTACCCTAATTTACCATCCCGAATGAAACTTTTTCCAGTGTTTGAATAAGGAAAGTAAGAAATCAGTCATTTTTTAAATCAGTCATCTTTTATGTTGGTATGATAAAAGAGCAATTTATGTAACACTATGTAAACCTGACCATATTTAGGATGTAGTTACATCACTGTGGTGAAAACCTGTTTTTGTTTGACTTCATTTCAATAGTTATCGTACTTCATTAATCTGAGTACCTTAAAATAGATGGCATACCCATGAATCACAAATAAGAGAGTTGGCATGTTTGGGGGTGTATTGTTTTAGTTTGTCAAGAGAAGATATGATACTAATTCATCTTGATGACCTGAATTGCTTTTTTCAATAACATGGGTAATCTTGCCATTATTCTTGCCTTGCTCTTTCATAGGTTCTGAAATATTTCCCTTCACCTTATCTCTTTCAGTGTAAACAAGTATCTATGAGCAGCAGGTGTTTTTGGCAATACAATGATAGTCTACAAAAACAGATCTTACAAAGCTGTCATGTCTATAATAAAGGTGCCGTCTAAATTCTGACAGATCATTGTACCTCCCGCACCAGCCTTTTCTGCACGGGATGGTGGAGAATGTTCTCTTGGCCACTACAGCGTCACAAATAACAAAATTTCAAACAGAAAATGAGTAATGGACAAAAGATATTTCTTTTATGAAAACCAGCAGTCTATTACTGGACAAAACTAATGGTGGGCATATTGAATAGGGACCCTGATTCCCTGTATTTCGATTTCAAGTTTTCATATGCATAGAATTGTCGGGCTGGAAGCAGTGGCGGATTAAGGCTCACTGGTGTCCTAAGCACTGACAAATCTTGGTGCCACATTCCTTTGTACATACTGTACAAATGAAACCGTATTCTCAACTTTGTGGTGCCCCCTTTGGGCCTGGTGCCCTAAGCACATGCTTAGTCTGCTTAATGGTTAATAGAGCACTGGCTGGAAGGGATCTTGGAGGACTTCTAGTCCAACCCTTGCCCAAGGCAGGAGTCTTCATACAATGCCAGAGAAATGGTTGTCTAATCTTTTCTTGAAAGCCTCCAATGATGGAGCACCTACAACTCCAAAAGAGAAGCTGTTCCACTGATTAATCATTCTCACTGTCAGGAAATTCTTCCTTACTTCCTGGAATTCTTCCTGAATTCCCCTCTGACCAGTTCCCACCCATTGTTTCTTCCCTTGCCCTCAGGTATTATGGAGATGCTATTTATGCAAACTTAACCAATGTTGGTTTGATTTGATGACGACACCCAAACAAGTGACAACTTATTGGTCATAGGATGCTGGCTGAAAAAAATAAAATGAAAGAGAACATTCAGAACTGATGGTTGAACGAATGGAACAGGATGTCTGGAAAAAAGGATTACATATATTGATATATAGAAATGGATTATTTTCACCTTGATGTTTTGAGGAGGTTACCATAGGGAAAAATAAATGCCACCGTAGAAAAATCCGAAATACATATAAGTGCACCCATGCACCCCCAAACAAACCAGGAAGCATGCAAAAGCAGAAAAAGAAAACAGCATTATTAGTGGACATGCAATCCTCACTGGGAATTAAAGAGGTTTTAAAAAAGGAAGAAAGAGAAGGAGGAACAAAATGAGATGCAATAATGGACAGAAACTGTCAAGACTGCAATATGCTGTATAGTTTTAATTGATTGCTCAGCATTGGGATAGTCGATGTTATGTTTTCTATCTCTCATCTGCTGTTCATTAGTGAACTACCCTATCGTAAATTAATCTTATTTTTCTTACTGATTTTCTTTTTTCTTTTGATGTCTTCTTTTCTTTTTAAACCTCTGTGTTTTACTTAGGTTTGTAATCCATTCAGAGACCTTTCATTATTGGGGGGAACAGTAGTAGTAGTAGCAGTAGCAGTAGCAGTAGTAGTAGTAGTAGTAGAAGAAGAAGAAATAAATAATAATAGGAAAATAAATAAATAAATAAATAAAATAAGGAAGGAAGGAAGGAAGGAAGGAAGGAAAGAAAGAAAGAAGGAAGGAAGGAAAGAAAGAAAGAAAGAAAGAAAGAAAGAAAGAAAGAAAGAAAGAAAGAAAGAAAGAAAGAAAGAAAGAAAGAAAGAAAAGTTATGTTCTACCAGGGAAATTGGTAACTTCTCTGTCATGTGAGTTAACCGAAGTCTCAAGAATAAGACTGTCTCTAATTCATCAAGAATGGAATCAAATGCAAATAAGTGTGACTGAATCCACCGGTATTCAGCAGAGGGAAACGTGTGCAAAATTGTATCTTAAGAGGATTTGCATTCTCTGCAGCCAGCATAATAAGGTAGGAGCACCTTAACACAGTAGACTGCATTTTGGCTTTTTAGATTTGTTTATTTTTTTTAATACTCTGCTAATAGGCCAGAATAATCTCTATTCAAATAAAAGTTATACAGCAGTAAGAAAAAGTCTAATCTCCTTTATTTGCGGCTTGATGGAACCATCTATTTCAGAAAACTCTGTGTATTTGTGCATGAGTCCCTGGGTGAACTTTCCATCTAAGACTAAAATATATATAATTCCACTTAAACTGTGAAAAAAATCATTCATATTGGCAGAGTGTTTTTCATTTATTTGCAGTTCATGTAGAGACTAGGAGTTCATTCTGATACTTGTGTTACCATCAGCAACAATTCTTGATAAAATCATAAACAAACCGTCCAAGTCATGAAACATTCATTCCTCCTGATTTATAACCCATCTTATCCCAAGAACATAAGGTGATTAACTGCAATTACCGAGAAGATAAATGATTAAATAGCAGGCAACAATATTTCTTAAAGAGTTGCAGGCACAATATGTTCCTCCTTAAAGAGACATGTCTATTTCAGTTTTTTACTACTGGTTCTGTGGGCGTGGCTTGGTGGGCGCGGCAGGGGAAGAATACTGTAAAATCTCCAGTCAGAGGTAATACTTGCCAGTTCTCTAAACTACTCAAAACTTCTGCTTCCGGTTTTCCATAACTGGTCAGAACCTGCTGAATACCACCTATGGTCTGTTTCCTATTAACACCTGTGAATTTCCAAACAGAGGTGCATGGAACACTTTCCTATCTGCTGGGGAAATGTTTACCTCTGGTATAAGACGCAATGTTCCCCCTGATAAGTCTCTTGGAGGCCTTTCAAATCTACTGGCTGGGAAGAGTTTCATTTCCTCTTCGTCATTTATTATTTATAAAACTGTCTAAAATACAAGTGCTGAACATGAATAGCCCAGAGTTCTATTATCAAATTAAAATCTTATATAGGAGGAAAAAAGATGTGGAGAGAAGGTAAATTTGCATTCTCTCTCTGTCTCTCTCACTCTCTCTCTCTCCCTCCCTTCCTCCTCGCTCCCTCGCTCTTCCTCCCTCCCTCCTCATGCCAGCAAAGCAACTTTAGAATGGCTGCAGGTAATCTATGAAAGAGTGAAAACCATATTTCAAATCTCCTCTGAAGTCTGGACTCTTTGAGATTCTCCTCCAAGGTTCCAAGAGGTTTAACATTTTGCTCTTCAGCAACAACTTTTATCTGTAGTTTTATTTGTAAATGCAGGAATGGAAAAGAAAGTATGTTGTCACAACAAGGGCCTTGACATCTTGAAGCATCAATTATGAGGGGTTTGTTTTTCCCTTTTGAAGTTTTTTGTTCTTGATACAGCAGACAGCTGCAAAGCTTTGCTTCTCCATCAAAGAGATGGCAAACGCCATTGAATAAAAATTAATTTTAAAAATAAAACGATCTGGGAAAGCAAATAAATTGCTCATCTATTGTATTGATAAAATAATTTTCAAAGTTGCAATGTCATATTATACATAAGTCAAACAGCAGTAAAGAAAAACACCAAATTAAATGTTGAACAGGGAAAGTTACTGCAAAGTCAAAATACTTTCTAGTACACACACACACACACACAATGTTGTATCTCATTTTAAAATAATAAAATTTGTCCTTCCCTAATGGTGTGTTAATTATTTCCAAAAGTAGAAATGAGATTTGATAAATACAAATAGAATTATTTCCTCTTCCCTGTTTGTTTTTATTTTATTGTTCTAGTGTTGTCCTATTATTAACTATAAAAATGTTAATAATAAAATTAATTCCAAAATCTGACCATGATTGTTTTGCCAGTTATTATGCACTGTGAGTTTCTAATACACATCTAGGTATTATATAGCCTTTTTTAAAAAAAAATCAAATTCAACATATATGTTAATATAGATATAAGATAACTATATTAAAGATGAACTGCTGCATTTTGTAAAACCTGATAAATATTATTCTTCAATTGTTGAAAATATACATTTGCTTTCCTGCAGTTACGCACATAGAAAATTAGCATTTCAGGGGGAAAATGTTATATTACGAGAAGCAAAAGTAGAAAAAGTCCTGACAAAGGCTGTGCAAAAGATGCTTCTAAGCACTTAGTTGCACTAAAGGAGTCAGATCTATCAGAGGAAACATAAAAATAAGTTAAATGCCATGGGAATGAATTATTTGAGAAATTTATGATGAAGTTGGTAAAACAAGAAGAGATGGGTCAGGTATGAATGAGCTTTGAATGAATATAGATTGAATATGAAAGTGAGTGATCAGCACCAAAGAAATATGAGGAGATAGCTTGGTCACATAGAGAGAATGAATGAATGAGGAGATGAATGTATGTTAGAAGGGGGAATGGATTGAGGGGGAAGGCAACTCTATGAGAGTCTTGTTGTTGGAGCTGATGATAGCCTCAAAAAGAAAAATATAAGAAGTTCAAAGACAAAAGGGCATCTTATCAATTGGTACAGCCACTTCTTGTTTAGCACTACCTCGTTTAGCAACTGTTCATAAATATGATGTCAATAACATATATTTTAAAAATCATTTACCAACCAGTGCATACACTTATAAAATTTCTGTACCTGACAATAAGTGCACCAGAATGAAACTATATAAATGAGGCAGCTGCAACAACAATCTTTGAAGCATCTCTCTCTCTCTCTCTCTCTCTCTCTCTCTCTCTCTCTCTCTCTTGTCACATGGTTTGATTAGTGAGAAAATTGCTTTTGATTTAGAGAACAAGTTGTGATCACTAAATGAGGAGAGGTTGCATATGGAAGCAAAGATAAAGTAAAGTATGGAGAGATATGAATGATTTTGGCATAGAATAGATTTAACTATGCTTTCTTTTATCTCCTATTTTTCATTTCTATTGCTTACTATTTCTGCATTCTTTCAGCATGACCCTCCTAACTCAACAAGGGAGTTTAGAGTGGGAATGTATGTAAGTAGGTAAGAGGAACCATACGCTCAAAATCTGTTTGCTATATATTTTTGCAGATTTATTTTAACTGGACAGATATATATACAATATGTGTGATCAGAACTTATTGTTCTGATCTTTTCTCAGGTTTGTTATAGTAAAGTGCCATCATTCCATACCAATATGTGATTTTCCTGCTGTCAGAAACATAGAATATTGGTAAATAGCAATAGCCCTTAGACTTATATACTGCTTCACAGTGCGTAACAGCCCTCTCTAAGCAGTTTACAGAATCAGCATATTGCCCCAAGAGTCTGGCTCCTCATTTTACTCATTTCAGAAGGATGGAAGGCTGACCAAGTCAACCTTGAGCCGCTCAGGATTGAACTCCTGGCAGTGGGCAGTGAATTAGCCTGCAATACTGCATTCTGATCACTGCGCCACCACAGCTCTAAAAGCATCTACATTCAATCTAAGTAAGCATTATATCATTTTTTCTGGAAAATGCCCGAAAAATACTTTAGGTTGTTCAAGATTTCAGCGAAACTGAAAGACTACCTGGGACCAGGCCATTCATTCATTAAGTCAAATACTAAAGATATCCAAATATGTCCTGTATCATATCAACTCAATCAGGCAAGGACTAGTGGCCCATTGAACCAGATTGTTGATATTCGTTGATCATATTGCAAAGATAGCATAGTTGCGACAATGACTTGAGGAAGGGATAAATCAGAAAGCCATCCAGTTGGTCATTTTGCCAACTCTGAAGCTGGCCTGACTGAGGCCATCTTGGAGACTTCAGTGTTGCCACAATGGTGCTGAGGGATGGAGGGGGGTGGGCTTGAGATAGCTGGGGTTTTGTAGCCAAAACAAAATAGTTTCCCCTGAAAACAAGGACATTCCCCAGATGGCTGGAAAGAGCAGGAGTGAGGTTTCCAAGCAACCGGACAGCACCTTGATTGGACCATGTGACTGATTCTGTGGGAAGGGGGGATTTTTAATTAGATGAAATCCGCGGGAATCTTTAGAGTCGGTTTTCACCAGTCTGTGCCAATATGATATGTCCAATAAACCTGTTCTTTGAGGAATCTGCTTGCCTCGGAGTTCTGTTTGCTATGGGTGTATTACTTAGAGCCCTGACATGTTTGTTTCCTCAGTTGGCCTACCTCAAAGGGATGACACCAGACTACTTACAAGTTGCTTTAAGGAGGCAACTTCTTTTTTATCTATTCTGGAACTAACCCCGGATATCTCCCTACCAGAGTTATACAGGTGGTCCTTGATTTACAACCACGATTGAGCCCAAATTTCAAGTCGTTAAGTGAATTTCCCCCCATTTTATGACCTTTCTTGCCACAGTTGTTCAGTGAATCACTGCAGTTGCTATGTGAATTATTTGGTCAGTAAGCAAATCTGGCTTCCCCCACTAAGTTTGCTTGAAGGTTACAAATGGTGATCATATAATCCTGGTACAATGCAACTGTTATAAAAACATGCCAATTGCGAAGAGGTCCAAATATTGATCACATGAGCACATGGAGGTGCTGTGTCAGAAACACTGGTCATAAGTCACTTTTTTCAGTGCGACTGTAACATCAAAGGGTCATTAAATGAATGGTTGTAAGTCAAGGACTACCTGTAAACAGTTTTATGAGGGAAAGACAATTATTTTCATGAGAGTTTTCAAAGAAATATGGAGGACAATGTCTTTCAACATAACAACCGTCATGGTTATACATTTCTGCAAACGTTTTTATAACTTTCAGTCTTCTTTATTTCCCTTGAAGGACATAAGCAAGGCAATGCTAGCTTTATTGCTGTTTTTCCGCCCGTGTTTTTGGGTGGGTGTTTATTAGAGCAATTCACATAAACATCTGCTGACATTTCCTCTGCGGATCTTTCATGACTGGGGGAAAAAAAGTCTGTATTTATATAAAACACCTAATTTCTGCATATGAATTGATGGGTTCTTTATCGCATTAGCCATTACTCTGCCAGGGCTTAATAGCATTCTCAGGTAAGTACGTTAGGAGAACATTAGCTTTCAATCAAGGAACTCTTTAAGAATTCCCCATTAAGGCATCCATCAGAGGCATCAGGGAACTAATTAATCCTTCACTTCAGTCATTTATTAGGTTAATTAATGGTGTCTTTATGAATACCTTCTGCAGGGGTGGGATTCAACCAGTGTTACTACCGGTTCAGTGACTACGTTCTCTGTGCGCATGTAGAAAACCCTTCAGCTATGCTGGCAGGACAGCTGAAAAGTGATGCGCGCAGGGGCGCAGCATTTGAAAAGCCTCTTTTTCCCCCTGCTTTTTCAATCTCAGCTGTGCCGCACAAAGCAGCTGAGGTTGAAAAAGCAGGAAATAAAGGACAGGTAAGAGCCCAGGCAGGCGGGCGGGCCAAACAGCAGGAAACACAGAACCGGTTCAGTGTCTGCTGCTCTTCAGAGCTACAGGTTCTATAGAGTCGGGCAGAACAGGTAGCATCCCACCAATGACCTTCTGCAAGCCACCCAATTGATGCTCACACTGCTATTAAGTGGCTAGAACACACCCTTGTTGCTCATTTTGTGGGGTGGGGGGAAATCCCAGTTGCAATGCAATGGTTAAAGAATGTATTGAAAATGGGATCCATGGGTTCTGTCACTTTCTTAGAGTTAACAGTATCTGTTAACTCCTTCCCTCTGGCCCCATTCAAAGACTCCTTTCTCAGTGATCCCAGCGTAAAGGAAGATTCTTCCACCAGCTGCTGCATCTCTCAGTCCTTCCTCATTGGGTGAACCATTATCCTCACAAACACAGGGAGTCCTGGACTTACAACAGTTCATTTAGTAACCATTCAAAGCTACAACGGCACTGAAGGAAAATGCCTTAGGACCAGTTTCCCCTTTATGACAATTGCAGCATCTCCCATGGTCATGTGATCAAAATTCAAACGCTTGGCAACTAACTCATATTTATGACAGTTGCAGTGTCCCAGGGTGATTGGCTTCTGCGATTCTCTGACAAGCAAAGTCAGTGGGGAAGCCAGATTCACTTTACAACTTTGTTAGTAACTTAACAATGGCAGAGATTCACTTAACAGCTGCGGCAAGAAAGGTCATAAAGTGGGGCAAAATTCACTTAATAAATATCTTATTTAGCAACAGAAATTCTGGGCTCAGTTGAGGCTGTAAATTGAGGACTACCTGTATAGTAGATAATGACAGGCTGCAGAACTGCAATTTTGATTCTCCTTTAGGTGGGAAAATCTGTAAAATTGCAGCAGATCACAAACAACATCAGCATCATTAAGGCACCTACACACATTCTTATGTTCAATCCACATTTTTGGCTCTTAGGAGCACTTCTGGTATATTATAAAGTAATAATAACTGAAAGGTATTGGCTTTATAAAAATATTATGTGGTGTGTGTATTTTACAGACAAAGATCCAGAACCAAATTAGGTTGCTGGTGATTTCATGGACCCTGCTCTGTATTTTTCTTGGCAACTGTTATGTCCTGAGGACTCAAGGAGTTCTCACTCAGGTCCACTCACGTTGTGTGGGCGTTATTCCCCCATTCCCATTGGTTGGTTCTCCCCAGCAGCCAGCTATAAAAGCAGGCTGCGGGGTCCAACTGGCTGCTGATTGCTGCGAGCCAGTTCCAGGCTTGGCAAGCACGGTCAGCCCTTTATTTGTAAAATAAAGTACTGTTGCACTCATGCTCTGGTTCAGCCTCTCATTGCTCAAACTTAACACTGGCGACGAGGATGGGATGGCTACCAGAAGCACCTTGCAACCGCTGAGTCACTAGCCACCGATCTACAGCCCAGAGAGAGCGATCGGCTGGCGACAAGGGAAACGCTGATCCGCAGCCAGAGAGAGCGGTCAGCTAGCGAAACGAGCGATCAAAAAGAGCAAACGCAGATCCGCAGCCAGAGAAAGCGGTCTGAGTCAATAGTTAGAAGCGCCTGTAGCCGCTTGTTAGCCCCGCTACGGGAAAGTGAAGCGCTGCGAGCCGCAGCCGCTCTGCATTTGGCGCGAAATTCAAACGGGTGTCATTTGAATTTCGAGCCAGTAGGAATCACAGCACAGCGCTGTAGAGAGTCACTAACGCCCACTTTTGGCGCGAATCAAGACACTCCAACGGCTAGCAGCCAACGTGGTAACCCAGAGAGAGAGAAAGAGAGGGTAGCAAAAACCTCTCCAGAGCTGATATCACTAGTAACTCACGAGCGTCGTAGTCCCAGAGAGATTTTTTCCACAGGTAGCCCAGCCGTTCCAGCACCATGAGTTCCAATCCAGTATTCCCGGCGTTTAAACCAGACGAAGAGAAGTGGGAATCGATAAGAACCGCTTTCAATCATTACATCGATGCGGTCGGCCTGTCGGATGCGGGAGAGCATCGAAAAATCCTATTTCCTAATCTACTGCAGAGCCACCGCTTACGATACCGCTGCAGCACTCGTGGCGCCGAGAGAATTGAAAACGCTCCGTGGTCCGGAGTTGCTTGAGATCCTCACAAACCACTACGCTCCCAGGCCTTCACAAATCGCCAGGAGGTTCACGTTCTGAATGAGGAAGCAATCAAGTAAGGAGACCATCAACCAATATATGGCCGCCTCAGAACAGCAGCCCTGCATTGCGGGTTTGGAACATACCTGGAGGACATGCTCCTCGATCAACTAGTTTGTGGGGTCAAGGATCTCAACCTACAGAGGCGACTGCTAGCTAAAAAGACCTCAACCTCGCAGCAAGCGGTAGAGGAGGCCCTAGCAGCCGAGCTAGCAACGAACTCAGCCACCGAAATTCAGGGCCCCAGCGCCAAGCTAGCAGCGTTCCCAGTCCATTCCGAAGAGGTGGAAGCGGAGGAAGGCCACAACGATGAGAACGATGTCCATCGCCTCACCAATGACAGACGGTCGCAGGTAGGGGCCAAACAAGAATACACCGGTCCACCCAAGCACATCACCCTGTGCCTAGCCTGTGGGGATCACATCAAAGGGCCACCTGCAAGTTTAAAGGAGCCGTTTGCAACAACTGCCATAAGAGGGGCACATTGCAAGAGTCTGCCAAGCCCCCAAAGCGCTGCACAAAGACCCCGTCCTCGCACTTGGGACCACAGAGGCAAGTATTAAACTGTCGCACGCACCGCCTTGCCAGGCGACTTGCCACTCTGTTAGTAAAATTTCTCTCTCCGTTTCCCTAGAAGGTAAACCGTGCCACATGGAGGTTGACACAGGGTCAGCGCTCTCAATAATCTCGTGGAACACCCTCAAGAGACTCCACCCCAGCCTATCTACTACCCGGCTTCAGAGAGGCCAGTTCGGTCTGAAGGACTACCAGGGGAAGGCCATTCCCGTGATCGGCAGAGGCAAGTTCTTTGTCAGTTTTAGAGCTTTTAAAGGCCACCACCTCTAGTGGTAGTTAACGGCAATCTACCCACCTTATTGGGGCTCGATTGGTTTCCCCCACTCGGCCTAGGGTTAACAGGAGTCCATGCTGTCTCAACCTCAGACACTGACTCCTTATTCGCTGACTACGCAGATGTGTTCAGCGAGGAGCTGGGGTGTTATAATGGAACCCCCATCTCGCTCACCGTTGACCCCCAGGCAGTCCCAATCAGATTAAAACCACGTAGAGTTCCATTTGCTATTCGACCAAAACTAGACGCTGAATTGGATAAACTACTAAAACAAGGGGTCATTGAGCCAACAGATTTCGCCAAGTGGGAGACGCCCATTGTCACACCCTCAAAAAGATGGTAGCCTGAGAATTTGCTCGACTACAAGACAACAATCAATAAATATTTACAAGTTAGCGCCTACCCCGTGCCCGTCATTCAGCACTTATTGCACACATTCGAACCGGGCAGTATTTTTGCTAAATTGGACATGTCTCAAGCATATCAACAGTTCCCTGTTGATAACCAAACAGCGGAACTTCAGACCATCGTCACTCACAGGGGTGCCTTCCGATGCAAGCGCCTCCAATTTGGCGTAAGTGTTGCCCTTCGGTATTTTTCAATCCCTCATGGAGCGGATTTTACAGGGCCTCCCTGGTGTAGTACCCTACTTCGACGACATCTTGGTCTCGGCCAGGGACAGACCCCAACTCTTCCAGAGAGTGCGAGCAGTGTTAGAGAGGTTCAGACAGCATGGCCTCAAGTTAAAAAAAGAAAAATGCGCCATTGCCACTAGACAGGTGGACTTTCTGGGTTATAAAATTGACGCCTCTGGCATTCACCCCTGGAGTCCAAGGTCAGGGCGATCCACGAAGCTCCCACACCGACCTCCAAAACGGAGCTACAAGCTTTCTTGGGGCTCCTAAACTTTTATGCATCCTTTTTGCCCCATAAAGCCTCAGTAGCCAAACCCCTACACAGATTACTAGACAAAAAGTCACCGTGGCACTGGGGGCACAAAGAAGACCAGGCGTTTAACGCCGTCAAATCACTACTTAGGTCAGAGGCAGTGCTCATCCAATTCGACCCCAACCTTCCTTTAGTACTGGCAGCAGACGCATCCCCTTTTGGAATTGGGGCGGTCCTTAGTCACCGACTCGCCAATGGCGCCGAGGCCCCCATCGCTTTTTCTCCAGGACGCTCTCGGCCACGGAGCGAAATTACAGCCAAATAGACAAGGAAGCCCTAGCAGTTGTTGCAGCCGTGAAAAAGTTTCACGAATTCCTTTTGGCCACTTGAACTGGTCACCGACCATAAGCCCTCCTGGGCCTACTGGCTGGCGACAAACAGACACCTCAAGTCCTCTCCCCTCGGATGACAAGGTGGACACTTTTCCTAGCAGCCTACTCATACAAACTTATCCACCGCCCGGCAAAACTTCTTTCCCACGCTGACGCGCTCAGTCGCTGCCCTTACCCGCTCCGGCTGAAGACCCAGCTCCTGTCAATGCCATTTTTGAAATCACCCAGTTGGACCTGCCCATCACCGCCCTTGACATCGCCGCCAAAACCAAGCAGACCAAACGCCGCCCAGGTGCTCGACTGGGTGAGGAGGGGGTGGCCGGGAGGCAATGTTGATAACAAATTCGCACCCTTTAAGACTCGCATGCAGGAGCTGTCCAGTTTGCAGGGTTGTCTTCTGTGGGGCACTCGAGTGGTCATTCCGACCTCGCCATGCACCCGAGTCCTGGAAGCGTTGCACCCAGGGACACCCCGGCATTGTGAGAATGAAGGGCGCTGGCACGCAGCTACGTGTGGTGGCCGGGTCTAGACGAGGACATTGTCAATTGGGTAAGTTCCTGCAGCATTTGCCAGGAATCCCGTCCTGCTCCCCCATCGCCACCCCTACCAGATGGGAGAGCGCCAGCGCCCTTGGTCTAGAATCCATATCGATCTGGCCGGCCCTGCATGGAAAGATGTTCCTAGTGGTCGTGGACGCTTATTCCAAATGGATAGACGGGCGCAGCTATCCACCACCACCACACTAGCAATCACCAACGTGTTAACGCGCCTGTTCGTCACACATGGACTACCCGACTCCTTGGTCTCCGATAATGGCCCACAGTTCGCATCAGTAGAATTCAGCCGTTTTGCAGCCAACCTAGGCATTCGCCACATTTTCACAGCCCCATTTCACCCTGCGAGTAATGGGTTGGCTGAAAGGGCCGCCAGGACCACCAAAGAGGCCCTCGCTAGGTTTGGCAGAGATGACTGGCACCACAAACTCTCACGGTTCCTGATGAGCCAGCACTCAACCCCTGTACAGTCACCAATAAGTCCCCAGCGGAACTTCTGATGGGCCGGCGCCTGAGGACTCTATTAGATAGGCTGCACCCACAATACTGCCTGACTCTCCCTCGCTTCCACTTCGGGGTTAGACATTTTATGTTACAGGAGCCGATATTCGCAAGGAATTTCGCTGGGGACCCACTTTGATTCCGGCGAGGTCATCGCCGCCACCGGGCCGAGATCGTATAGAGTCAGGCTGGAGGATGGTCGCGCCTGGAGGAGACACATAGACCAACTCAGAAGGCGCCTCAGCAACTTCGCAAACAAGAATCCAGAGTCTCCAGTCGAAGGGGAACCGCCTCATCCGCCACCCAGCCACACCGCACCCAGTGACCAGTCTGCGCCAGCGGTCGCCCGGTCAGCCCAAACTCGGACAACAGTGCCCAGAGAGTTGACCAACCGGATCCAACCTCGAGAGCTTGACCCCAGAAACCAACCCGGTGGTTTCCGAGGATGCCCAGTCCAGAGAGAGTGTTGGCGACACTATGCCAGCTCAACCGTCACAGACTGATACCGAACAGTCAGACAATGTTCCCGAGTTGCGCCGCTCCGGGTGCCAACACAAACCCCCATCTACCTCAAGGACTATGCGTGTTCGCATCTGGGGGGAAGGGGTGTTATGTCCTGAGGACTCAAGGAGTTCTCACTCAGGTCCACTCACGTTGTGTGGGCGTTATTCCCCCATTCCCATTGGTTGGTTCTCCCCAGCAGCCAGCTATGAAAGCAGGCTGCGGGGTCCAACTGGCTGCTGATTGCTGCGAGCCAGTTCCAGGCTTGGCAAGCACGGTCAGCCCTTTATTTGTAAAATAAAGTACTGTTGCACTCATGCTCTGGTTCAGCCTCTCATTGCTCAAACTTAACAGCAACAATATGAAAGTGATTGGCCACTGGCTTCTGGAGTTTTTCTTGTTCGTGTTTTAACTATCTGGTCTAGTGTAGAATCCTGAGTTGTCTGGTGTCCTCTCCAAGTACTAACCAAGGTCCAATTCTGTCTACTAGAAGTTTTGAGATCAACCAAGTTGTGTTTTTGAAGTATACAGGTATACAGGTAGACCAGTGGTAGGAATCAAAAGTTGGTGGGCCTGGTTGCAGGGATGGGATCACATGACTTGCGCGATCGTGCCCGCGTTAAAACAGCAAAAACTAAGCTACTCTGCCTCTCAGCTGTTTAGCACAGCAATCCGCTCTGCTGTACCAAACAGCTGAGAGGTTATAAAGGACCTAGGAGCAGGGGCAGGTGGGTGGGCCCAAATGCAGAGTGTTGGAGAGACTTGCAGCAAACCGGTTCTCTGCCAGTTTGATCTTTGGCGCTACCAGTATACCAGAACCAGGCCAAACTGGTAGAATACCACCACTGAGGTAGGCCTTGACTACAACAGTTCATTTAGTGACTGTTCAAAGCTATAACGGCACTGAAAAAAGTCCCTCATGACCACTTTTCACCTTTATGACCCTTGCAGTATCCCAACAGTCACGTGATCAAAATATGGATGCTTAGCAACTGACTTATATTTATGATGGCTGCAGTGTCCCAGGCTCATGTGTTTACCCCTCCCTTGTGACCTTCTTACAAGCCAAGTCTTTGAGGAAGTCAGCTTCACTTAATAACCATGTAACTAACTTAACATTTGCATGATTCACTTAATAACTGGTGACACAAAAAGTATTAAAATGGGGTAAATTTTCACTTAGCAACAAAAATTTGGAACTCACTTGGGCTCGTAAGTCAAGGACTATCTACATCCATCTATCTATCTATCTATCTATCTATCTATCTATCTATCTATCTATCTATCTATCTATCTATCTAAAGTTTCTTTTCCCTGACTTAGGAATTCAACTTGGGCACTTAAACTAACATAAATTTCTCTAAACTCAACAGTACTGACAGTTGTGTAGACATAAACTAGAATCCTAGTACCAGTTTTAAGATATCCCACAGGGATCTTGGAACACTGCTACAGATTTTATTGTTCAGCAGCAACAAAAGTGTATTTCTACTCTTTTTTTTTAAAAAAAAATCTTTTTAAAGAATATTGGCCTTTATGATGTCATTTAGATTTAATTGACCGAGGTTTTCATATCTTTGCATTTACTTTAGTTTTATTCTTTCATTCTGCAAGAATTTAATGGATGACTGCTTCTTGGTAGGGATGGTGAATCTATGGCCAATGGACCATATGTTATCTCACTTTTCTGACCATTTAAAAAGGTAAAACAAAGTAGGTGCAAAATAGGTGCATTATGAATATATTGATAGGCCTGGTACACCCCACACGGAAAAAGGAATATTTCAGTTCTGTTCTCTCTGATGAAATTGATATAGCACCCTATGCCCCCAGCTTTGTCATTTGTAGAACACACACACACAGAGTTGATATGATGAAGTGAGTTTAAACTCAGTTGGTTATAAAGGCTTTGATTCAAGTAGACTTTTCATTTGTAGATAGATAGATAGATAGATAGATAGATAGATAGATAGATAGATAGATTAATGGATGGGTGGATGGATGGATGGAGAGAGAGAGAGAGAGAGAGAGAGAGAGAGAGATGATAGATAGACAGACAGACAGACAGACAGACAGACAGACACATATTACCAATTGATTATTACAAACAAGTAAAGAAGAAAGTAAGGAACCACCTCTTGAATTGTAGTATTTTGGGTGCAAGGCACTCTTGCTGAATTGCTGAATTCAATTACTTGACATAAAGCAGGCGCATTCCCCATTAACTTATTTTACAATGATGATCCTTGGGTCCAGACCAGAGATCCAAAACTCTCTTGTTCTACAACTAAGATATAAACTGAAGCTCCTACGTTCCAATGAGTTTGACAGAAGGGCTTCCTGTGAAATAGCATAGCCTTTGCCTCAAGGTCACATGTACCACTGAACTGTCCCAAAGGTGGTTTTTCAAGAGGCAACTGGATTTTCTGGTTTTTCTTTGAAGACGTTTCGCTTCTCATCCAAGAAGCTTCTTCAGCAGCTTTAGGACAACTATGACCGGGATGACTGAGAATCTCCATAGACATGTACCACTGAACTCCCATTTCTGCATATCCTTCCTGCCAACCCTGCCCAATTTTAGTTTCCCACCATTTTGAGCTGAGAAGCACATGAAAACTATAATGGAAGTCCTACCTTAATCAAAACAAAGCCGCAATCACCCAGAAAAATAATTTCTGCTGCTGCCTTCCTGAAAAAGCATTAACCCCACCCCAGGAGGATTGTCCAGCATCCCCTTTCTCAAAAGTGCTCCTTTGATTACTATTCCCAAATTTTGAAACTGCCAAAATGTATTCCTAAGAATTGAGGACGAAGGAACATCCATTTCTATGATAAATAAGACAGATGGCAATTTGGCGCTTGCTTAGTGTTGGTATTCCCAGATTGTCAGCAACAACCTGGGTTTCACTGAACAGCTGTTTCCTCTTTTTTAAAAAAAAAAAAGTGTTCTCATCTTCAGGAGTACAAGCACTTATCTAGTTGCATTACAATTATCTTACAATAATGGTATTTAAATCTGACATGCATGAAATTCTTTGTATCGGCTTATATTTTATGGTCCCTGCTCCCAAGTTACACATAAATGGAGACTTATGACTCTTTAGGGTCTCTTAGAGATAGAGAAACAGAGGGAGCAAGATAGAGACATGTATACATAGCCTGCAGCACTTTGTACTATGTGGGCTGCTATGGGATTCAGTACGCTTTCCGCTCCACTCTTTAACATCTACATGAAGCTGCTGGCCAAGGTCATTCATCACCAGGAGATGATCTGTATGGGTAGTCCTTGACTTACAACAGTTCATTTCGTGGCTGCTTAAAGTTACAACGGCACTGAAAAAAGTGACTTATGACCATTGCAGCATCCCTGTGGTCACGTGATCAAAATTCAGGGGCTTGGCAACTGGTTCATATTTATGACCATTGCAGTGATCACCTTTTGCGACCTTCTGAGGAACAAAATCAATGGGGAAGCCAGATTCACTTAACAGCCGTGTTACTGACTGAACAACGTCAGTGATTCACTGAACTGTGGCAAGAACGGTCGTAAAATGAGGCATAGCTCACTGAGCAGATGTTTCACTTAGCAACAGAAATTTTGGGCTCAGCTGTGATCATAAGTCGAGGAATACCTGTATATTTCTACCCCTGGCAAACTAAGCAATGTCTTTGATGTCTTGTCACCAAGAGCTGTGGGGGTGCAGTGGTTAGAATGCAGGATTGGAGGCTAATTCACTGCTCATTCCAGGAATTCAGTTTTGACCAGCTCAAGGCTCACTCAGCCTTCCATCTTTCCGAGGTGGGTAAAATGAGGATCTGGATTGTTGGGGGTAATAGGCTGACTCTGTAAACTGCTTAGAGTGGGCTGTAAAAGCACTGTGAAGCGGTATTGTATAAGTGCTATTGATATTGATATCTTGCTGTCTGCAGGCTGTGGGGGTCTGGATGAGAAACAAGTTTTGTCTGTGAGTTTGGGACCTTCTGGACCTGAGATTGTACCAACTATGGCACTAGATGGGGAAACTGAAAGTAAATGGCAATTTCTGGCAAAAAGCATAGTAAATTGCAGTCACATGACTGTGGGAGGTTGAAAACAGCCATATATGCAGGTTGGTTGCTGGGTGCTTTATAGGAATAGAATAGAATAGAATAGAATAGAATAGAATAGAATAGAATAGAATAGAATAGAATAGAATAGAATAGAATAGAATAGAATACTTTATTGGCCAAGTGTTATTGGACACACAAGGAATTTGTCTTAGTGTAAATACTCTCAGTATACATAAAAGAAAAGATACATTCATCAAGAGTCGAGAATCATAAGGTACAACAGTTAAGGATAGTCATAGGGTACAGTAAGCAATCAAATCATACTAGGAGACAGTCAATGTGAATCGTAAGGATACAAGTGACAAAGTTACAGTCATGCAGTCACAAGTGGGAGGGGATGGGTGATGAGTGATGAGAAGGTTAATAGTAATAGTAGTGCAGACTTTGTAATAGTTGAACAGTGTTGAGGGAATTATTTGTTTAGCAGAGTGGAATTATTTGTTTCAGAAAAAAACTGTCCTTTTGTCTAATTGTTCTGGTGTGCAATGCTCTATGGCATCGTTTTGAGGAAAAGAGTTGAAACAATTTATGTCCGGAATGTGAGGGGTCTGTAAATATTTTCACAGCCCTCTTTTTGACTCGTGCAGTATACAGGTCCTTGATTGAAGGCAGGTGGGTAGTAATTGTTTTGTCTGCAGTCCTAATTATCCTCTGAAGTCTGTGTCTGTCCTGTTGGGTTGCAGAACCAAACCAGACAGTTATAGAGGTGCAGATGATAGACTCAATAATTGCTCTGTAGAACTGTATCAGCAACTCCTTGGGCAGTTTGAGCTTTCTGAGTTGGCGCAGAAAGAACATTCTTTGTTGTGCTTTATTGATGACGTTTTTGATGTTAGGTCATGTGTTATAGTAGAAGCTAGAAATTCGAAAGTCTCTACGGTATATGTGATCACGTGACTGTGGAGGAGAAGGCCAAATGTTATAAATTTGAATCGGAGTTGTAAGTAGCCCCGGGGAGGTCTATTGTAACTTCAAATAGTCGCTAAGCAACTGGTCATAAGTCAAGGACTACCTATGTGAAATTGTTATGGCCTATCAGTCTGAACTCACTCCCAGCAACCACACAGGTACATCCCTACAGCTTTCTTGGCAACATTTTCTGAAGAGACTTCTCACTGCCTTCTTACTAGGACAAAGGAAAAGTGAGTGGCTTCCATGCTCAGCAAGGACTCATGGTTTTCCAGCTTCTAATCCAGTACCTTAACTTCTAGGCCACGGATGTAAAAGCTTGGCAACTTTTATACCTGTGGACTGCAACTCCCAGAATTCCCCAGCTGGTGAGAGTATGGGAGTTGAAGTCCACAAGTCTGAAAAATGCTAAAGTTTCGACACTCCTGCACTAGAGCAAACTGGCAGTATGCATAAAATACAGCCAATTCAAAGTAGCGGTGACAAAAATCCACTAAGACTCCCAGAAAGGGCTTACTGAAAATGTATTTATTTGAAAAAAAAATTGTGTGGCCGCCTGTCTTTAAAGAATTCTGTGTGGCTCACAGAAACAATAAAACTATAACACCCAAAATTATATGAATCTGCACCTGAATCTCCCTCCCACCATCTGCAACTCCCACCCTGCTTCCCCAGAACTTGGTAAAAAGCCTGGCCTTCTGGAAGCTAGAGTTCAGGGACTCTTCCCCAGATCACATCAGCTTACTCCCCCACCCCAGTAGAAAAACTGTATAAAAAGCTCTGCTCTTTTAATTCAGATAATTACACAATACGAAAGTTCTCAGCAGCAGCTGGGTCATAAAACTTTTTCACATTACTAACCAGGGATAAAGCAGAAAATCCCTTTTTGTTTAGCTGCCAAATGAGCTTTTATAGAACAGCTTTCATTCCTGAACCATCTGTGGAGAAAAACCTGGAAAAATCATTACCTTCTTTGCTTTTCATTTTAGGAGTCCCACTTGCTGTGAAAATGTAGGCTTGGGTCCTGTACTGTAGATTTCAGAAATCCCACCACAAACAAGAGTTGGCTTCTGAGATGAATGGAAAAGGAAACAAAGACAGTAAGTAGTTTCAATTTCTAAACCAACTTGTAAAATCTTTTCTTCTTTCTTCTTTCTTCTCTCTCTCTCTCCTCCCTCCTTTCCTTTCACTTTCGGTTGGTCTTGTTTTGCGAGGATAATTTAAAAATGGAAACCATTTGGAGGATAATTGGAATAATATATTTAATTCTGAGAATCTCTTACTATTATTTTCAGAACCTTTGCTACACTTTGCAAGCTATAGATACACATTTGTGAATTATATCCCATGTTTCGTACAGGAGCTTAAGGCAGTGCACATTTGTTCAGGGGTGGGATTCAAAATTTTTAACAACCGGTTCTGTGGGCGTGGCTTAGGTGATGGGCGTGGCTTGGTGTGGCTGGGTGGACATGGCTTGGTGGTCATGTTATTGCCTGGGTGTGACCAACTCACATCAATATCAATATCACTCACATCGAGGAACGCATCTCCTTGCCTGGCCTCTCATGACTGTGGGGATGCTGCAACAGTCCTAAGTGTGAAAAATGGTCATGAGTCACTTTTTCAATGCCATTGTAACTTTGAATGGTCACTCCACACAAGCAAAGTACCAGCAAAGGAGGGGAAAAAAAACTCCAGAGAAGTTCCAGAGACAGGAAATCTAGTCCTGCCAAGAATGTAATAAGGGTTAACGGAGGGGCAGTTTCTGTAAGCAACACCAGAATGTTTCTTTCCTGCCTTCCTTACAGGATTAGGCCAGTAATTTCTTCTAACAACTGGTTCTCCAAACTGCTTAGAATGTTAACAATCATTTCTAGCGAATAGTTGCGAACTGGAGGAATCCCACCCCTGCATTTGTTCCCTCTTCTTATTTTCCCTATAAGAACCCTATGAGGTTGGCTGGGCTGAGATAGAAGGGCTGGTCCAAAGTCACCCAGCTGGCTTTTGTGGCTAAGGATAGACTAGGTTTCTTTGGTCCTAGTCCACACCCTTAATAAGTGGGTTTGAGTTGAATCATGTTTGCTTTGTGTATATCACTTAGTCCGCTTTTCACTCTATCAGTTTATGAATGAAAAAAGCTACTCTCTAAAATCCTCACATTTCTCATTCAAGCAATCTTCTATCCTTTTCGTGTGAACAAGCTTTCAGCCAAGCCAAGCTGCCTAGTTACCAGGAGAGGAACGGAGGACACTTGAGCATCCAGTGATAATGATTGCAGTTGGACCATCTCCAAGTTGAGCCTGAACCAAATACCTTGCAATCTGTCACCAAAATGACTCAGTCCAGATAGGATTTTCTTAAACAGCCTTAGGAGTTAAGATAGGAGCACCTTAAATATAAATGAAGCTGTATCTTCTCTTTGTGCTAACTCTGAAGAAAATAATAGCTGATTCAGTCCCCAACCTGGCCTAAATCTAACCTCTCTCTGGGACTCTAAGCCTCTATATACGTTCCTAGGGCCACTCTAGAGGCAGGGGAAATGAGTAAAAACACATTCACATTTTAATGCTGATCTGACTAATGTGTACGTACGTCTTGACCCAAAATGCAATTATTTTTCAATGTTTCTTCTTCTGTTTTGTGGTAGAATTCTTCAGGCCAAAATGTGTGTGTATGTTTATGTGTATCTCTATAACCCTATCTATCTATCTATCTATCTATCTATCTATCTATCTATCTATCCATCCATCCATCCATCCATCCATCTATGTGGGAGAAATAAGAGAGCACTTTGATATTTTTTCTTTCTGAATTTTCTGATGGAGTGTTGTAGTCATATTGAATATATAATCATGAATGTATGTATGTATGTATGTATGTATGTATATATACGTGAATGGGCAGGAGCTACCGCGCGCCTCCACCTTCAAGTACCTGGGAACTATTCTTGGGGAAGAAGGCCTACTACAAACTGAGGTGGCAGCCAGGATCAACGCAGCGTGGGGCAAATGGAAGTCTGTCACGGGCGTCCTCTGTGACAAGAAGATGCCGATGCGCCTGAAGGCGAAAATCTCTATAACTCTGTGGTGCGCCCCGTGGCCATATATGGCGCAGAGTGTTGGCCGCGACCAAAGAAGTGAAAGCAGACTCCAGATAATGGAGATGCGAATGCTCCGATGGTCGGCAGGCCTCACCCTACTCGATCGCGTCAGGAGCGAAGAAGTGCGTAGACGGTTCAACGTCGTGCCCATCCCCACAGTCATGAGGCAGTCCCTGCTACGATGGTTCGGCCACGTGAGCCGCGCCAAGGAAGAATCTGTCATCAAACCTGCAATGAAGGTGACTGTCGGAGGAGCGAGACCGCGTGGTAGACCTAAGCAACGCTGGATGGACACGATCAAGGCCGATCTAGAGATCGCAAGGCAGACCCGGCATACGTGGTAGACAGAGAGGTGTGGAAGCAGTACTTAAGGACATTAGCGGACCTCGCCCGAGTGCGAGACAAACGCTGAAGAAAAAGAAGATATATATATATATACACACACACACACACACACACACACACACACACACACACACACACATACACAGTATATGTAGGTCTAGGTGTGTTTGGGTCTTTTCCGATGTATGATTAAGAGTATCGCCATCCTCAGGCTGGTGCTTTCGGCTTCGTGCCAGTGCAAGCAGTGTGTGATAGGAGCTGCCGTCTCTCTTGGTGGGGGCTGGTGTGCTGGGCTGGTTGGCTGAGCTGCTGCCTCTTGATTGGTTGATGGAGTTGATTTTTGTATAATGGGCTGTGTGATGGCCTTTGCATATATGCATATAAGAAGGGCATCTATGGGCATATTTGAAGGGCATATATGAAGTCCCCTGCACATCATGCCCTGCCACATACATCAGACAGACCAATAGAAGAATAAGTACCCTCCTGGATGAACACGAAAATGCAGTAAAAAAGCTGGAACACACTTCCTCACTAGTCCAACACATGAAAGCCACAGGTCATACCATCAACTTCAATGGCACCAGAACCCTAGCCACTATAGAAAACCCCACCTACAGAATTATCAGAGAAGCCACAGAGATTGAAAAAAGACCTGAAAGCATGAATAGAAGAGATGACTCCACCAGACTGTCAATTATCTGGAAGCCTGCACTCACAAACCAAAAAATCTCCACATCACAAGCCAGCCAAGCACCTGGGCACAAACAGACTCCCCCGATACCTCCAGCTCAAACACACCCCAACCAGGCACCCAGATGAAATCTCACTTCCTAATAAATGATAGCCGTCCGTTTACTCGGAGACAAGCCACACTAAAAGCCTCTAATACAGCAAACACAATGTTGCCAGCCTATCAAGACAAAAAAAAAAGCTACAAAACAGACAGAAGATATTAGAAACACCAATCAAGCAGAACACAGCAAACTCCAAGACCAATAAACACAGACCAAG
This sequence comes from Pseudonaja textilis, assembly GCF_049901715.1. Lineage (NCBI taxonomy): Eukaryota > Metazoa > Chordata > Lepidosauria > Squamata > Elapidae > Pseudonaja > Pseudonaja textilis. The sequence goes on along the minus strand of NC_141990.1, from coordinate 128,367,491 downwards.
ACTCCCAACCAATCAGGATGAAGAAAAAACCATTCTGGCACAGCAATAGGCTAGCACCAAATTTAAAACAGAAATGGCTGTGAAAGTCTGACTCACAGATGAACACAATACAGAAGCCTGATGATGGCAGATGAGATTCTGCCGAAACATTGCTACAATTTTAAAAGCACAACTATAATGATGTGGGAAAATACCCGAACAAAGCTGAATACCATACATATAAATACATGTGAAAACTTAAGAAAACATGTATATATATGTGTGTGTGTTTTCTTAAGTTTTCATGGGTATTTATATGTATGGTATTCAGCTTTGTTCGGGTATTTTCCCGAATATATATATTCTCATAAGAGTCCTTTCTAACATTCATTAGAATAGCATTAATTACTTTCGGTCTTAAATGCGACAGAATATTATTTAATTTAGGTAATAATAAGAAAATTGCTTTATGAAACTCAGAAAAGGGAGAGGACAATATTTTCTGATCCACTGGCTATTTTTCTATATGAAAAAAAAGCTAAATCTCATCTTGGAAAGCAGGGAATTTGCAAAAGGATTTAGGCAGCCTCCAAGATACATTTGTAAAACTAATATTTTCAACATGACAGCAAATATGGCCACAACAAAGCCAAATGAACCGCATTTCATTTTCAATCATGAGGTTCAGAATATTTCCCAGGGCTTTAATGCTTTGTTATTATGTTCACATTTTAAATATACTTCAAATCATTAGCCCCTTTATATTTCCAGCTGGAACTGGACACGTGTCCTGGGGTCCATTCTCCAGAGATTTCTTAAAGCTTTTGTGAACCTCCAAACAATACAAGAGTCTCTTTTTTTGGTTCTTAAATTATCAGAATTCTGAGCAGGCAAATTCTCCATTTCCAATTATTTGTTTATAGAATTTTGCTTTGTTTCTGTTTCAAGCTAGAATATGGCATCTTGGTTTGGCATTGGATAAGGATCAACAGAATTCAAGGGGATTTGGTCTCTTGTATCAATGCAAGGACTCTAAACTGATGGTGCATTTTACTCTGCCCTCCATTTCTACTTCTCTTCTACATCTATTTTTTCCAGGTTGTAAATCTATTTTTCTTTGATCTTAAACTTTTTTAGCTTGATATGATTTTTTTCCTGTTATATATTACTTGTAACCATAAATGAGAATAGATTTTACTCATTATGGATTTTCATAGGGACTGTATCCCCCGCCTCCCTTTTCTGAAATAGATAAATATACTTGTTCTAACTTGATTTCTCTTTAGCCTCTATGTCCCTCTTCTAGCCATTTGTAGCTAATTTGTTGCTACTAAAGTCTCCCTGTACTTAGGCCTCCAAATGCTGCTTCCGTATTTCCCATGGTGTTCTCTAGGTTCATATTTTGGCAAATCACAACACTCTTTTCTGTCCGCTCTTGTTCTTTTGCTATTAGGAGTGTTAAAAGAAAATATTTCCGGTGCTAAGAGGTTATATGAAACCTATATTTATCTGTGAGGCTGTATTTTTGGGTTTGGACTAGCCAGCTCCTTACCCATATGCTGGCCCTTCCTCAGATCAGATGAGGATAGACAAAAAGAGGTCATGACTCCAAAGAACCCAAAGGTGCTTTTTTCAGGAGGCAACTGGACATTCTTTCTTTTTCTTTTTCTTTTTGAAGATGTTTAACTTCTCATCCAAGAAGCTTTGTCAGCCTTTGGGACAGCCACGACCTGGATGACTGAGAATCTCTACAGACTTCTGACTCCAAAGAATTGTAACCAGGTTTGACCTTTGAGGTAAAGTCAGGGAGGTCACACATGAAGAACATCATTGGACATTTGGACATCACTGCATATCTCCAACATCATCCACCCTTACTTACATTTTGTGAATGCCTGTTTGCGTCTTCTTAACTGAATAACTAGAAGTGAGGAGTATCACTTTTAAGGCATCATGCTACATAAATATTAGAACTGTCTGGCATATCCCCTGATCTTGGACTTTTTAAAAAATATTTCCATTGTCAGACCCAAATCAGTAATATCTAGTTTGTGTGAGAGAAAATTGGCTTAAGTAATGTATGCTTAATTCATTTGCGAACAGGCCTGCCAAGATATAACAAAAGACCAGAAAGCAAAGCAAAGCAAAATCATTACTGGAGAAAAAGCACTGCAGCACAAAGCCAGACAATGCCAACCAGCCTATTAAGCCTCCCCTTCCCCTCCCACCCACTCCTCTCAAACAAATGCCAGGGATGTTAAAATATGCCAAAATGACAGGATGTGAACAGGCTCTGCTAAAATCATGAAAATTCCTCTAAGTAGTACAACGTGAAGAAACGCCTACCCGCTTATTCAAAAAATAAAAAGGGAGCTTTTGAAAAAGAGGTTGTTTAAACACATCACAGCAGAGCATGCTGGAACAGATGAAAGGAAACAGAAAGGAAGACTTTAAAAATAATCCCCCTACCGCAACTTCTAGTTACAGAAAAAATATTTCCAAAATATGAATTTGGAACCTATGTGGAATGCTCCTTTAAAAACTTTGGCGATAGAATCCAAATGAAGCCAGTGAAAAAATAGTGAACCTATGTACACATTTTTGTATATGTTTCTCCTAACATGTACATATTTTTCCTTGATAATTTTATTTTTGAATCCAATTCCCCCAAATATAATTGTTATTTATTTTATTTATTAAATTTATTGGCTGCCCATCTTACCGTAGGGTAATTCTGTTGATGTCTTATACATAATTTTATATACACTATGTATGTATGTGTGTGTGTATGTGTGTTTCACTAATGTACAGGTATTTTGATATTTAAAAAATAAATAAATTAAAAACTGGATTATACCAGTTTTCTGGGAACTGGTTTCTGTACACAAACTGAAATTTCTTTCTCTACTGAAACTTACAGCTCCTAGAATTTCTCCAATGCAATTTTCTAATAATTAGAAAGGCTAATGTAAAATATTAAATGGTTCGTGGAGATAGTGAACACAAGGCTCATTGACAATGCTAGCCAATATGAAGAATTATAATGAATGATTTGGTAAAAACTAGATGTAACTTTATTTCCATTTCTTTCTTCTGCTGTACCTACAATTTCTTTGGTTTACTACTTACTGCAAAAAGGAATAAAATAATGCTTGTGTAGGGAAGGGAAGGGAAAGAACTGCACAATAATAAAATGAAACAAATGTAAACAATTTAAATGCTTTTTCTGAGAAAGAAGGAAGATCAGATCTTTTCAAGTTTTTGGCTTCTGCCCTGGCTAAGAATGAGGAAATAATTATTTATACTGCAGAACAATATAATGTAGCAGAAAGAGCTTTCTTTTGGAAATGACTAAAAGCATACTCCCAGAGGCTGGACTCTCTAAAACAATATTGGGATGAGGCTATCATGACTGCCATTTCTTCCAAAAGAGGCTACAGTGCCTATAAAAGAAAGAGGCATTACTAACAGAATGGAACCAAATGAGATGTGAAGCAAAAGCATATTCTTATATATCCAAAAGCAAAGAAAAGCAAGTTGATTGCAGAATTGAAAGGACCATCTTCATTAGATATAAAAGAGGCTGCAAAGGAGAGAGAATTCTTGATCCTGTCGCAAAGAAAGTTAAAATATCTCTCATACTTTAATGAGAGAGGAAGGGAGAAGGTTAATGAAATATTCCATCAGAATTCCATATAGTAAACTCAATAGGGCAAGCAGCATTCAAAATAAATGTAGGTAGTCCTCGACTTGCAACAGTTCATTTAGTGACCGTTCAAAGTTGCAACAGCACTAAAAAAGATGATTTATGATCATTTTCCACACTTTAGACCAGGAGTGTCAAACTCATGGCACGCGGGCCGGATGTGTCACGTGCTGGCCATGCCCACCTCTGTTTTAGTGAAGGGGGGAAAAGTTGACATATGTCACATGATGATGTGACACCACGAGTTTGACACCCCTGCTTTAGACCATTGCAGGATTCCCATGGTCGCATGAACAGCATTTGGATGCTTGGTTTGTATTCATGATGGTTGCAGTGTCCTGGGGTCAGTGATCCCCTTTGTGACCTTCTGACAAGTAAAGTCAATGGAGAAGCCAGATTCACTTAACAACCATGTTCCTAACTTAACAACTGCCATAATTCACTTAACAAATGGGCCAATAAAGGCCATAAAATGGGGCAAAGTTCACTTAACAAATGACTCACTTAGCAACAGAAATTTTGTGCTCCATTGTAGTCCTAGGACTACCCGTATAAACTGCAACCGCCAATATAAGCTCAGACATAGTAATGGAGCTACAGCAATTGGTAGGAACAATGGATGCTCTCATTGGTAAAGTTTACTCCAATGGCAAGAAGCTAAAGATGTATCCGACTTGAATAAAAACCTTTACACCTACTGTATGGTGAAACACATATCAATAAAATGCTTCTTAGTGTTGTTGTTTGAAAAGAAATATATGCTCAACATCTGGAGGTCAAAATAGCTTCATTGTGCGGAGACATGAAGGTAGGCATTTATATGCAAGAAACAGAAGGATTCAAAGCACCTGGAAAAGAAAGAATTGTATACAAGTTGGAAAAGAGCATTTATGGGCTGAAACAAACAGCACACAATAGGAAAAGCAAAAAGGGAAATCAATGCTACTTAAAGAGTGGTTCACATAAGGCAAAATTGATGCCAGATGCAAGAACAAGAGATGGACTTAGATCCTGACTTATATTGATGATCTGTTTCTGTGTTGTAAGAGTGAAAAGGATAACAAAGAAATTGTAGATCATTTGAACAAAAACATAGAGATAAACCAGCGAGAAAGGATTTCCTATTTCCTTGGGATTTAGGCTGAAAGAGAGAAAGATAGAAGCTTTGGTCTCAACTAGAAACAGAAAAACAGAAGGGTGCCCCCCTCCCCTCGAGGGAGAAGGGCTGTTTAGAAACATGAAATAGAACTAAATAAAAATAATTGACTTGTTAGATTATCTTGGACTGACAGAAGCTAATGAAGCAAAGGTGCCAATGAATATCAGTTTCTCTGAAGACAAGGAAAGCACTGGGAACTTCTACAAAACAAAAGTCAGTACAGGATATTAATTAGTAATCTGCTTATGTCAAGCCATATATTCATCAATAACATACACCAATACAAACAGTGAACACACCAATAAAGAATGATTGTATTACAGCCAGGGAGATAGGAAGACAGATGAAGGGTACTTCAGATCTAGAGCTGAAGTTAGCTGCCCAACTGCTCCAAAATAGAGCCTCCTTAAAAATTAAGCCTTCCAAAGAATCCTGAGAATAGCATCTTCTTGCAGAATGGCAGGAGGCCGCCACAAGGAAAGTTGTGGGGTGCCTCTGTCAGCTGTAGAAAAACAGAAAGGTAACTTGGGTGCTGCTGGGTCTTGGAGCTGACTGAGGAACAGGCCAAGTCCTGCAAACTGCAACTGTCAACTCAAAAAGATTTCTCTGGTCTTTTCGAGTTGACATCAGAAAGGGAGTGGGGGAAGTAGCACATTCCTTAAATGCTTCATAGATAATTGCTAGGTGGCTGAAGATTCTGGCGTGAAAAATTATTACTGGAGAGCATGATTGATGACTCTTGGCTATGGATGTGTCTCATTGGAGAATATACATCCAGGGGGTGGGGGAAGACCAGGGTCAAGGACGAAATGAATGATATGTCTCAGAGTCAACTGCATCCAGGTATGTTCACTCCTAATAAATCTTGTTTTCTTTTAACTCTGAGAGATGTGGCTCATGATCTCAGTGGGAGTGGATACCAGAGCCCTGACAACTCAAAAATATTTCTCTGGTCTTTTAGTGTTGACAGCAGAAAGGGAGTGGGGGGAAAACTAAGGGTTGTTCCGGGTCATGGTGCTTTAGCACAGCTTTTCGCACACCGAGAGCCTCTGACCCCTTGGGTAGCTGATTGGCTGGGCTGACAGCAGACCCAAGGCCTGCAAGAATCTAGTGGGACAGGATGGAGGAGTGAGAGGTAGCAAAGCACTGCAGCAACCCTGCAGTAGGGGCTGAAGGACTACAGAGGCCCTGTAGTGGTGTAACTTCAAAACTGACTGTAAGTAGTGTTGAGGTAATTCCCCATTAGGAGAATGAGCGCATACAGGGAGACGTAGTGAGAGAAGTGTTGAATAATACACACACAGCACACAGATACACTGTACAGTAAATGTAGGTTTTTTTACTTTCAATAAAGGGTTAAGCAAAGTTCAAAATAAGCAGTCCAAAGTTATTCACAGGTAAGATCAGTCAGTTTTCAGTCCAGGGATAATCCAATAACAAAGTCCCATGTTGAAAACAGTTCAGTAACAGACTTACATCAAATCCAAGAATAGCAGTCAATAGAAAGAACGGCAATACTCTCCAACAGAAGGAAACAGAGAGACTTACTGAGACACACTCTCTTCTGAGACTAAGACTAAGACTAAACAACCCAGGTTTCTGGCTCCATCTTATGGCCGTTTGAGAAACCCACCCAATTACACTTTTAGCATTCCCTTAAAGAGGCGGTATTAAAATGTCTATCCAGGTTTATATATTTTCCAACCCAAATAGCTGTTAGGTGACTTACATTCCTAACAAGTAGTTTTTGGCAAGTCCACTTTGAATAGCTAAGTGTCCAGTCATAAATCAAGGACTTTGGTAAAAAAAAATGCAAAGAAGAGCAACTAAGATGATTAAAGGCCTGGAGTCTAAAACATATGAAGAACAGTTGCAGGATTTGTGTTTGGCTAGTCTAGAGAAAAGGACTGGGGAGGATAGCAGTATTCCGGTATTTGAGGGGCTGCCACAAAGTGGCAGGGGGGTCAATTTAGAGGACAGGACAAGAAACAATAATCAAGGAGAGAAGCAACCTGGAATTAAGGAGAAACGTCCTTACAGGGAGGACCAGTGGAACTGTTCGCCTTCAGATGTTGTGGGTGCTTCATCACTGGAGGTTTTTAAGAAGACACTGGACAGCCACTTGTCTGAAATGGTATAGGGTCTCCTCTTTGAGTGGGGGGCTTGACTAGAAAGCCCCCAAGGTCCTTTCCAGCTCTATTCGATTCTGATTCTGACTATTTGTATTGAAAGCAAAACCAAGAGTGATGTATGAAGACAACCATGGAATCCTGTTTTCCGAATGAAAGAAAGCATACCACATGTAAAGTATACTGATGCCAAAATCATTTTGTGTAAGTGGTAACTTCCCGAGCTGAACAATTGCTCTACCAAAGAAATGGGAGCCCCCACTATTAATATATTTTTAAAGAACCTTTCTGAAGTAATAAGAATCATGAACTGCTGCTAAAAGTCAACACTGGAATTCATCAGCTTTCTGCAATTTATAAGCCTGTGGCCCTGGGGGAAATTTATGTACTGACAGTTGGCAAAAGGACTTTATAATTTTTGCTTCATAGTCTTCCCTAGCTTTCTTTGTCTCTACACAGCCAAGTCTCCTGTTGATCAAACCAATATTCTCAGGCTGGTCATACTTCCGCCTTCTCTCTCCAGACTCTCTTCCTTCATGTATCTTCTATGCAAGCACCAGTCTGTAGAAGGCTTTCCTCCAAACATAATTCTCATTGTTTTAGTTCTCTCTGCTGGTATTTTACTGCTGTTTAAAGCTACCTCCAAACAGAAAGATTAGCCTGATCTAACATCCCATTTTGCTCCAAGAATCACCATTTTGGAGAAGACATCCTAGGTGCCAGGCACACCCCTGGAAATCAAGAAACCATCTGTTTTCCAGAAGAGCTTTTTCCTATCTGGCAGCATTAGCCAAACTCCTGCAATTCATAGTATGAGAAACATCTTTCCCATTCACTACCCTTTGTGCCTCTATGAATATTTAGTTGGGATATTACATCTGAGCTCCCAAAATCTAGATCACCTCTATGCAGCACCAGAGAAGTACAGAAAACATTACAGGTGAAACTCGAAAAATTAGAATATTGTGCGAAAGTTCATTTATTTCAGTAATGCAACTTAAAAGGTGAAACTAATATATGGGATAGACTCATTGCATGCAAAGCAAGATAGTTCAAGCTGTGATTTGTCATAATTGTGATGATGATGGCTTACAGCTCATGAAAACCCCAAACCCCAAATTGTCAATGGTGCCCTATAGAATACTGTGTATGGTACCTATTTGATGTACTAGAACTCTTCTGGCCTAACCCGGCCTCCTCTCTCAAAGAAATTCCCAATAGAGACCAGTTGTTTATAAAGATACTAATTTAGCCAGTCATGATCACTAGTTTTTCACAATCAGATTTCCAACAGTAAAGTGTATTGCTTATTATGGGAACATTTTATATCATAATATAAAGACCTATAAAAATGTTCAGGATGTAATGAAATATTTAAATGTGGACAATCAAACAGCAATACTTCATTTAAACTCTACCGATTTTGTCAGGGGGGTGTCTGAAAAGGAATTGTCATTCTTAGACAGATTATACCTCAATTTAGAGGACAAAGTTACATAGATGGGTTATTACCATGTAGTTTATTAGGTGCAACCAACTGTACAAGCAGAAGGAACATCGTGATGAGAAGTCAGAAGTCTTGAGAAATTACTGTCATCGAGCCTGTAACTGAGGTCACGCCTAGAGAGAGTCTTGGATTAATGATCTGTCACTTTCTGTAAACACACATTCCAAACACTATGAACCTCTGCAACTGCATGAAAATTACATTAAATAAGAAATGCATCCAATATTCGTTAGAATTGTGGAAAGGGTGAGAACAAGCTCTACAGTGGGGAAGCAGGCAGGGGGATTAAACCAGGGAAAGGGAAACATGGAGAAACAGCGGAAAATGGAAAGATTTTCAGTTACTGGTAGATAATGTAGCTAACAATGCAAGGGGACTTTATTGGGCCATTTGGAAGAGAAGGATGATGATGATGATGATGATGATGATGATGATGATGATGATGATGATGATGATGGAGGAGGAGGAGGAGGAATACTGATCCTGCCCACAGGGTCTCTCTGCTGGATTGGACTCTCCAGTGGAAGAGATGCAGCAGGTAAGAGTGATTTCTGCTATTTCCCTTCCCCCTGCAGCTGGGAACATGGAGAGTGGGCGGGGGGGGGGAATATTCTTCCTGCTGGATTTGCAATTTTATACTGTATATTGATGAATTTTCAGCAGAGAGCTACTAGGGAACCATGATCTTGTCATAATCTCAAATTGGCCCCTTGACATGTTTGACTTTTAAAAGAAAACATTAACTATTAAATGTGTTAATTAACTATTAATATATTTTGGTAGAGAGAAGTTCCCTGTGGATAGGCTCCAGCACTAGTCCCAAAACTCAGAAGATTAAAGATTAAACCTCTGGTCCCAAGGACCGATCCGGATTGGATCTTGCAACATTACCCTGAGACACGTATACATTTGCCTTCATTCAGGTAAAATATTCACTCTTCATTAATCTTAGTAAAATAAAAAGAGAGCTGTAACCAGGGAAGGGGCAGTTTTGGAGGGTTTGCTTTCTCCCCCCCCCCCCCCCACCCTCTCCCAAGCTTTTACAAGAAGTTCTGGTAGTTGCAAACCATCTTTCAAAGACTCAGATATGCTGCCCCTACTTTTCTTGATGTATTAGGCTTCATGGAACCTGAGACAAACCTAGATGCTTTCCACCATGTGCAAATGTAAAAGGTTCATACCTAGGTGGAGCTGGCATTGCAAGCACCTGCTCCAAGCATAGAACTTACCAGAATTTGTGAGGTAGATGATCTGCAGTTGCTTGAACTATGGTCTAAGCATAGTAACCATGGGTCAACTTCTGTTAGATGATGGATAGCAAAGTTCTGATGCTTAAGGTCTCTGCTTAAGGCCACAAATTGGGCATAGACAAAAAGGATTCTGGGAATCTGGACCTTCCTTCCTTCCCTCCCTCCCATGGTGGCACAGTGATTAGAATGCAGTATTGCAGGCTAAGTCTGCTGACTGCCACCAGTTTGACAGTTCGATTCCCACTAGCTCAAGGTTGACTCAGCCTTCCATCTTTCCGAGGTTGGTAAAATAAGGACCCAGATTGTTGGGGGCAAAATGCTGACTCTGTAAACTGCTTAAAGAGGGCTGTAAAGCAGTGTGAAGCGGTACAGAAGTCTAAGTGATATTGCCATTCCTTCTTTCCTGTTTTGGATGTCTTTCCAACCTCCACAAGGCAAAAGTTCTTCTGAGGGCTTGAAAGGCCTCCAAAGGAAATCCTGGAGTTACAAGTTAATGGAGTTACAATAATTTCAGCAGAGACCTTTCATATTCACTTTCTAAAGCACCTGGGTCTTCCTCCAACCAGGCCACCTTTCTGCTTGCATTTGAAACAGCCCCAGAAAAAACTGTCCCTATTATATTTTGCAAGTGGTGTTGAAATCCATTACACCCTTGAAAAGCGATCTTGCCATCTAGGTTTGCCATCAGGATCACTTTGACTGCTGAAAGTGCAATATATTGTGAAGGGAATAATTGTGAATAACCAAAAGATGACAAATCAATGTGGATTGATTTCTGAATAGAGCAATTAAAGACTGTAAATTGGTATGTCGATAATTTCTGAATGCTGATGGCAGAATGCTTTATATTGTGAGCAGAATGATATCACACACACAATATAGATAGATAGATATAGATATACATATAGATATAGATATACATATAGATTAGATATAGATGTAGATATTCCGTTTGAAGGGGGGCAGGCAAGTAAAATTGGCATGTGCCTTCTAAACACTCCATCTGAAAAGGGCAACGCAAACAAGTGGCTGGGTGAATAGTGTCCATGCTGAGCTTTCTGAATGCCAGTCATTCTTCATTTAGCAGACTGAGGGTTTGGGCGTCAGTTGCAGCAAATATTCTTTGCTGCACTGGAATGTGCTCAGAATGTTCTCAGAGAGTGCAGCTTAAATGCACTTTTTTCCCTTTAGGGGAAAAAAAGGAGTAGAAAGCGATTGTTTGGATTTCAGGCATTTCTTCTCTTCCTTCTCTCATTTTATATAGTTTAGACGCTGTGATCAAATTTGATTTTGACAGCTCTCATTGTGTGTCTCAGCCACATTCTGGGAAAACATTATTATTATTATTATTTTTAAAAACTGCTATTCAAAGGCCAATTGTTCAATGAATAGGTATAGTAGGAAGGAAAGCATAAGGTATTTTAAAGATAAAGCAATATTGAACAGTGTGGAAATCTGCTTGGAAAATAAGGTGAACTAGCCAGATCACCCCAAACCCTGTACTATGTGTTATTTATAAACAACAATATCCCACATACAAGTAACAAAAATATCACATTCATGAAGAACCAGCATCTTCATTATATGAAAATATAAGCACTTTAACCAAAGAATATAACTACTCAACATATATTTATATACTCCTGCCTGATCTTATATATTTTTGACATTCCAACAGACCTAACTCCACCTTGTGGTCTATTTCTGTAAAAGCATGGGCCCAACAGTACCAAGAATAAGCATTTATTTCCACTTCTGAAGACTGTCAAAGAATTGGGTGCTAGATTAAATCTTTAATACAAGCTTTGGTAAGATTGAGACCCTTTGACTCATGGTGTAAGTTTGAATGTTGGTTTATTATTATTATCTGTCATCCCCGTGATTCTGGCTGAAAGAATATTTGGAAGATTGAGGTTCCAACCACAGCAACTTCATGCCCCTTTTAATAATTTTCTAAATGGATAATTCCTCTGGGCAGGTGAGATGTCAGACTGGAGTTATGCAGGAGTTGATGTGTGACAAGCAGAAATTTGCTATTCTGTTCTGACAAAAACTAGTAGAAAAGCTACACGGTATATGTATTGAGGTATTCTGGTTGAATGACAACAATTGAAAAATTGTTTTGTTTCTGGTAACAGAAAAACTGGAAAAGAAATCTTGAGGCTATTGTTTCACCAGCAGATAATATTCTGGTCCCTTTTATTCATGTTTTATGTATGTATACTGCCAACTATTGAAATATCTTGGTGGTTTACAATTAAACTTGTATTCACAATCAAAATTGACAATTAAATCAACAAGTGATTGATAATAGCATGTTATATAGGGCTTTTAAAAACATATGAAGATGTGAGATCTCTAAATTTTGCAAAAGAAATATCCCAAAGAATTGGGATGACAGCAGAGAAGGTTCAACTTCCAAGTCAGTCCCAGAGAGCTTTTAGCAACTGTGGGTGAACCTCTTCAGGTAAATTCAAGAAACATGAAGGTTGTAGAGGGAATAACCTTGAAGGACAGGAGGAAGAGCCTGCATCAAGGACTAGAGTGTGGGTCAAGCATGACTTGAGTGTGCATCAAGAACATAACTTGAGGAAATGTCTCCCTGCTTCGCATAAAGAAGGATGGGTAAGCACATTCACACTTACAAGGTTCTATTACTATATGTAGTCTCATTTCAGGCATTTTTCAGGCTGGGTTTAATACTAAAACATGGAGGCATGACAACAAATTGAAGCTAATAAAATACACTCCTGCCTCAGCGTGGAAAAATAGAGAGCAATTTGCACCTTCCAACTGTGTATCTCTTTTTGGGGGGAGATTATACTTAGAGGCAATTGTATTACTTGTGTAGAATTACGTCCTTTGCACACTTGCACCTTGTTTACAAAAATCATATAAAATAACCACAAAATTAATTTAGCATGTGGCACATAAAACAGCAAGTACACCCTAAAATATTTAACAGACAACCCATGTAAGAACATCCTGAAATGTCTCAAGTATCTTTATAATCTTCCTAAACCTAATTTATGTAATTGTTCTTATAAATGTACTTCAAATGTATTTGAAGTACATTTATAAGCAGGTGCAGATGACTCATGTTTGCACTTAAACTGTAAAATATTTTATGTCCAACATATTTACATTACACAAATAAAAATCTCCCCAAATCTGGAATATCTGTGCGGAGTCTTCTTAAACATTTCTTTGTGGAGGTTTGCCAATCTAAGGATAAAATGAGGAATTTATGACTGCATTCCGGTTGCAATTTCTGAATGAAGGTTCAAATCCCACTTCAAATCTCCCAGTTCGTAGATAAATATTGCACAGAGAAATATGGAGATATCTCAAAGGACAAGAGAGACTAAAGCATTGCTTCCCCCCCACCCCCCCATCTAGTCATCTAAACCCAGTATCAGACATGATGCTTTTGAAATAAGAAAAAGGAAAGAAGCAATTAACACTGGAGAGAGGAAAGCGCTTTAAAAAAAAAACCTCAAAATATACCCAGCTCCTGCTAAGTGAAGAAGACTTGTGAAAGGAATATTTGTAGGCAGGTTATAAAAGGCAATGTAAAATAACTTTGGCCCAAGGTGTCAGGAGATCTTCCTGAATATTGTAGGAGATGCTCCTGGGATCTACAGATAGAAACAAAGGAACATAAACAAATGAATTATTGCCTCCTCATCTTCTCCCTTTGAAATTTTTCACTGGATCCCAGTAACCTTTGGAAATGGAGGGAGCTCTTCTAGTTTGCACAGGAGCAAATCGGGGTCTGATCCATCCACCTGAGAATGAGTACGTGGCAGATGAGAATTTGCTCTCTTTTCTTTTTAAAAAGAACATTCTGTCTAAAACGACTAAGGACGATAAGGATCTTGCTAAGTCAAAATAAAACCTCTTTGCCCCAGGAGAGACAAAAAGCAAGAATTACAACTAATGGAAAAAAAAATGGCTTATCCCATAGAATTTCAGTGCTTCAAGTTGCAAACCAGATCTTATTTTGAAATTTGATATGCCAAAGCTCACACAGCCAGAAGACAGCCAATTTGACCATTTGAAGGGGACACTGGTTTGCAATGACAGAGATTGACTCCCATGGGATAGAAGTCTCCAAACCTGAAAGTATCCCTGTAGGTAGAAAGAGGCTGGTGGTGACTAGTGGTCAACCTTTCTCTTTGTAATTAAATAAAGAAATCCTACATGACTATTTTGTTTTCTGGGTAGAAAATGGTGAACTGAAGATAGCTTCATTAAAAGAGCTGATTGAAGAGCCAGTGAATGGACTGACTCTTTTTAATTCCTCTCTGGACAAGGAGAGGACTTGAGATTATTCACAAGTGCCCCTTACAGTTGCTCCTTATGATGAGACCACAAGACAGGGGTCTCTGGCAGGTTTAGCACTCTGGGCATAGCTATCTTGCTCAACCCATGGGAAGTAAACATTGGAAGAACGTGGCTTTAAAAAGGCACCTCTCGCTTAACAGTGAGGCTTGTGTGAAAAAAGCATCTTGAAAGCAAAAGAGTGAGTTCAATTCAAAGGCAACAGTTATGTGGGAAGGATATTATTACCACAGATGTAGTAGGATTGCAAATAGGATGCAAGCCCAGCAGAGTGGAAAATAAGTAGTGGGATTAAAATTGTACCTTTGGTCATGTGATTCCATGCCTCTTTGTTATCTTGAGTGCCTGCAATCATCTTTTAAATCTTTTGAATGAAATGCATTATTATCATAAATGTAGATGGAATAAAATTTTAGCCAAACATATAATAGAAGCACAAGCATGGTTTCAAGCACTGAAGGAGCTAGCAGTTCAATATGATTTATAGAGAAAGCCTGTAAGAACATTGTCATTGGTTTCATTTAAAAGTAGAATTAACCATATCCATGTGGAAAACTACTACCAGTCCTTAAATGGAGCAGTGTGGTCTACTGTCAAAAAAGCAAACATGGTCTTTTCAGTTCACCGATATATTTTAATATTCATTTTTAGAAGAGCTTTCTAACTGAGCAAGTCCAATAGCAAGGACTGAGCACATCTACTGCTCAAAGTGGGGTATAATGTATAGTTTATAATGTACTTTTAAGAACAGGAGGAGGCCTGTCAATTTAAAGCAGGGGTCTTCAAACTTGACAGCTTTAAGACTTGTGGACTTCAACTCCCAGAATCCCTCCTCCAGGCATGTAAGCTCAGGAATTCTGGGAGTTGAAGTCCACAAATCTTAAACTTGCCAAGTTTGAAGACTCTTGGTTTAAAGGCACTTGTGCCCTGTCAGGTTGCCCTGTTGTGAGTAAAGACCACCAATTATTTCTAGAGAATAGGGACTTGTCTCTAGTTCCTGGGAAATGTAATTCTACCCATGTTTTTCTGTTCCATATTAGAAGTTGTGTTTCCTGGTTTGTACTGACTCAAATGTTCCTTGCTGCCTTTTATTTTCTTCTGCATCTTCAGTGTTACTTTACAGAGAAGAAAATATATTCTCACCTAAGTGAACTATCATGGCACTGTCATGGCTTTTTAACCTCTGCTGGGACTGCAGAGGAATAACCATAGTTCCCAAAATACAAATGCCATAGTGGTTGTATCATGCATGCAATGCAGAATGTCACCAGTGCAAAACCCTTCAGAAACATCTTTTTTGTTGTTGTTACTATCACTATAAGCTATTTACTTTTTCATTGGTGTGCCAGTGTATCATGTCATCATTCTGCCCTTCAGTTGAAATGCAAGGGTTTCATCTTAGCTTTTAAGCAGCCAGTAATTGGAGCTGGGGTAAAACCCTTTTACCACAAGTGACTTGTGAAAAGAAAAAAGAAAATAAATAGCTCATGCAAAAAAGAAGTAATTAAAAACATTTTGTTGGGTCTTGAACTGATGAAATATAGTACATCAGTCAAATGTTATGGCTACCACACTATTGTAACTATAGCTACAGCACAATTTTATTAAACCAGACCTGAAAAAAATGTTAGAAGGGAATTTATATTTCAAAGCTGTCTGTTGTCCTTAAATATATGTGCATTTTGATGTTCTAACTTTGATGCTCTAACTTTGTATATACATTTGATGTAACCTTGCATATAGACACAAAGAAACAAACATACAAATATGTATATGCAATATGACTCATCCAGAGAAAGATGATAGGCCATTATTTTCTTGGCTCTGAAGTTGGGAAGGTACAGCAACAGGGAAATTGTCCACTAGGGAGAGAGACCAGCTGAACAGCCGAATCTCTGCATTGAACCCCTAGAAGACGAGAGCAGTTTAAGAATATAATGAACATAACGAACTAACAGAAGCTTAAAAAAAATAAAACACTGGGCAGCACCAGGTCCAGATGGTTTGCCGGTAGAATTTTATAAGACATTTCAGGAAACACTGAATCTTCAATTATTAGAAGTTATGAATGAAGTTATGACAAAGAAGAAAATACCCAAAACGTGGTCAGAAGCATATATCATACTTGTACCGAAGGAGGACACAGACCCACAGCAAGTTAAAAACTACAGACCAATATCGCTATTAAATTCAGATTATAAAATTTTTGCTTCAATTCTGGCAGAAAGACTGAAAAAGATATTTAAACAATTTTATTCACCCTGATCAAAATGGATTTCTACCGAAGAGACAGATTAAAGATAATATGAGAATAATTTTAGATACACTGGAATACTATGAGGCACATCCTGAAAAACATATGGCTTTGATGTTTTTAGATGCACAAAAAGCTTTTGAAAATGTGAATTGCCGTTTTATACTGTTACAATTGGACCAAATGGGCTTTGGTAAAAAATTTATTCAAGCCATAGAAACGATATATCATAAACAAACTGCAAAGGTTATTGTTATGTCCTTGGAACTGACCGAAGTTCCCAATCAAGTCCATCTTTATTGCGGGGGCGTTTACAGCTCCCATTGGCTGGCTCCCTTCGACAGTCGGCTATAAAAGCCGGCTGCTAGGTCGAGCCAGCCGCTGTTCGCTGGAGCATGTCTGCTTGTTAGTATGCAGACGCGACAGCCCTTTATTCTGTTGAATAAAGCCTTTACTTGTGAATGCTCTGGTTTGGTCTCTCATTCCTTAAAAACTTAATACTGGCGACGAGGATGGGATCCGACTAACCAGAAGCATTCCATTGAGCTGAAATCATGATAGCAACTGAGCCGCAGCCGCGAAGCAGAGAGCTCGGTCAGTTCGCTAGTTAGCTGAGTGAAAGTGAAGCGTCTGTAGCCGCTGCACTGAAAGCTACAGAGAGAGAGAGAGTGAAGTCAGGCGCTGAAGCTACAGCCGCCCGCTCAGAAAAGAGCGGCGAATTCAAACTGCTGTCGTTTGAATTCGAAACCAAAGCGAAGCCCGGCGCTGTGTCCGCAGCCGCCCACGCGCCCCGAGAGCGCGAAATTTGAATCTCTGTCAGTGCATCCGCCAACGCTTCCCGGTAGCGTGAGATTCAAAAAAGATTGCTGATAGTCACAGCATTACAGCAGAGCCTCTAACGCTCACTAACAAAGAGCTGAAGTCATTGAGCCAGGTGAACCGCTGCAGCCACAGCAGCCTGCGCTCACGTGAGCACGCATTGGGCCTCGTATACCCAGAGAGAGAGGGCAGTCTACCCTTGTCTGAGGCGCCAATATGAACGCTAACCCAGCATTTCTGCCATTCAAACCGGATGAAGAGAAGTGGGACTCTTACAGAAGCCGGTTCAATCACTATATTGATGCCATCGGTCTGGCTGATGCAGCGGAACACCGAATTAAGTCATATTTCCTCAGCTACTGCGGAGCTGCAGTCTTCGATACCGCAACAGCCCTCCTTGCTCCTCGAGAAATCAAGACCGCTCCATGGCCAGAGCTGCTGGAAACGCTCTCAAATCATTACTCCCCAAAACCTTCACAGATCGCGAGGCGTTTTGCCTTCCGGATGAGGAAGCAAGCAGATGGGGAATCCATAAATCAATACTTGGCCACCCTGAGGACAGCAGCTCTCCACTGTGAGTTCAAAAACTACCTGGACGACATGTTACTCGATCAACTCATATGTGGAGTCAGAGACTTAAAACTACAGAGGCGTTTGCTAGCCAGAAAAGATCTCAACCTCTCCCAAGCGGTTGAAGAAGCCTTAGCAGCGGAACTAGCAACACAGTCAGCCGCTGAAATCCAAGGGACTACCCCCAAAACCAGCTCTGCCACTGTTCACTCCGAGGAAGCGGTGAGTGAAGAAGACCCCATTGAACATTCGGAAGTTCATCGTCTCAAACCTTTGAGGAAATCACAGGTAGGGGCAAAGCACGGGAACAGCATCGCACCAAAGCACATCCTGTTATGCCTGTCCTGCGGGGGTTCCCATGCCCGGTCGGCGTGCAGATTCAGAAACGCCACCTGCAACAACTGCAACAAAAAAGGTCACATTGCCAGAGCTTGCCAGGCGGCACACGTGGCATCACAAAGGTCTGCGTCCTCTTACTCTCCTCCGGAGCCACCAAGGCAAGTAGAAAACTGTTATACTTGCTATCAAGCTAATCACACTTTCCTGACACCTAATAAAATCACACTTTCTATTCATTTAGAAGGTAAACCTTGTCTCATGGAGGTCGATACTGGGTCAGCGCTCTCGATCATCTCGTGGAACACTCTTAAGAAAATCTGGCCCAGCCTATCTAAGAACCAGCTCCAGAAGAGCCGCCTCACTTTGAGGGACTATCAGGGGAAGAATATTCCAGTACTCGGAAAAGGCAAGTTCCTCGTTAAATTCAAATCCTTTAAAGGCCATCTGCCTTTAGTGGTTGTTGACGGTGCCCTCCCCTAGTCTATTGGGGTTGGATTGGTTCCCTATCTCGGTCTTAGCTTAACGGAGTCCATGCTGTCTCAACTTCAGACATCGACTCCCTATTTGCAGACTACGCTGATGTATTCAGCAACGAATTAGGGTGTTACAACGGCACACCCATTTCTTTTCAGTGGACCCCAAGCAGTTCCCATCCGTTTAAAGCCGCGTGAGAGTCCCATTTGCGCTACGCCCTAAACTGGACGCGGAACTGGACAAATTACTTAAACAAGGGGTGATTGAGCCCACGGATTTTGCTAAATGGGAAACCCCAATTGTCACACCCCTTAAAAAGGATGGCAGTTTAAGAATTTGTTCTGATTATAAGACCACAATTAACTGCTACCTACAGGTTAGCGCTTACCCAGTCCCGGTAATCCAGCACTTACTCCACACATTTGAGCCTGGCACCATTTTTGCCAAATTGGATATGTCTCAGGCTTATCAGCAGTTTCCTGTTGACAGTCAAACGGCCGATTTACAAACTATTGTCACTCACATAGGGGCATTCAGGTGCAGGCGTCTCCAGTTTGGCATTAGTGTTGCCCCAGGCATTTTTCAGTCATTAATGGAACGTATACTCCAAGGCCTCCCTGGCGTGGTTCCTTATTTTGATGACATATTGGTCTCAGCCAGGGACAGGCCCCAACTCTTCCAAAGAGTCAGAGCGGTTTTAGACAAGTTCAGACAGCATGGCCTCAAACTAAAAAGGGAGAAGTGTGCCATCGCCACTAAACAGGTGGACTTTCTTGAGTATAGAATAGACGCCTCTGGCATCCACCCGGTAGAATCTAAAGTCAAAGCAATTCACGAGGCACCCACGCCTTCCACAAAGGCTGAATTACAGGCTTTCCTAGGCTTATTAAATTTCTACGCTTCGTTCTTACCCCACAAAGTGTCAGTAGCCGAACCATTGCACAGACTTCTAGACAAAAATGCACCATGGCATTGGGGACCCAAAGAGGATTATGCCTTTAAAGCAGTCAAATCGCTACTCACCTCAGACGCTGTCCTAATCCAATTCGACCAGCGCCTCCCCTTAGTCTTAGCAGCAGACGCATCCCCCTTCGGGATCGGGGCTGTCTTAAGCCACAGACTACCCAACGGCTCCAAGGTACCAATCGCTTTCTTTTCCAGAACCTTGTCACCAACCGAGCGTAACTACAGCCAAATTGATAAAGAGGCTCTAGCCGCAGTTGCCACGGTTAAAAATTCCATGAATTCCTTTTGGTCACAAATTCAACTCATCACTGATCACAAGCCGCTTCTGGGGCTACTATCGGGGACAAACAAACACCCCAAGTCTTGTCACCTAGGATGACAAGGTGGACCTTATTCCTGGTGGCCTACTCGTACACACTCGCTCACCGGCCGGAAAAACCTAAGCCATGCCGACGCCCTCAGCCGCTGCCCACTGCCAACCCCTGTAGAGGACCCGGCTCGGTCCACGCCATCTTCGATGTCAGCGAGCTCAAACTACCTGTCACCTCAGGCGACATCGCCTTCCACTCCAAAAAAAGACAAAACAATCGCCCAGGTTCTGGACTGGGCACGGAGGGGGTGGCCGGCCACCAATTTCACAACCGAATTCACACCATTTAAAACCCGCCAGCTAGAGTTGTCCAGTTTACAGGGCTGCCTATTGTGGGGAACCAGAGTCATCATTCCAAGCTCCCTGCGCACACCTGTCCTGAAGGCGCTGCACGAGGGTCACCCAGGCATTGTCCGGATGAAGGCGCTGGCTCGAAGTTACGTCTGGTGGCCGGGCATGGACGACGAGATCACCAAATGGGTAAGCTCTTGCCGACCCTGTCAGGAATCCAGGCCAGCACCACCAGTTACCACCCCAACCAAGTGGGAGAGTGCCAACGCAGTCACGGCTGAACATTGACTTGGCCGGGCCAATGCACGGCAAGACCTTCTTGGTGGTCATGGATTCGTTCTCCAAGTGTATCGATGTGGCCCTTCTACCCACGACCACCACCCGGGCAGTTGCCCAAGCCCTGACCCGCTTATTTGTAACACACGGGCTGCCTGACACTTTAGTCTCGGACAATGGCCCCCTATTTACGTCTACAGAGTTCAGCCGGTATGTCACCAACCTGGGCATCCGGCACATCTTAACGGCCCCTTTTCATCCTGCCAGCAACGGGTTGGCAGAGAGAGCCGTTAGGTCAACAAAGGAGGCATTGGCCAGATTCAATCAAGAGGACTGGCACTCTAAGCTCTCCCGTTTTCTCTTGAGCCAACACACGACCCCCTGTACGGTTACAAACAAGTCGCCTGCCGAGCTCCTAATGGGCAGACGCCTGAGAACGGTGTTAGACAGGCTGCATCCCCATTATTGCCCTGACACTCCTATCGGGTCTGACAGCAGGGTCAGAGATTTTGTGTTGCAGGACCCAGTGTTTGTCAGGAACTACGCCGGCGATCCGCTATGGGTACCCGGGAGAGTCGTGGCCATCACCGGTCCGAGGTCGCACCAAGTTCAACTAGAGGACAGGCGAGTCTGGCGCAGACATCTGGACCAGATAAGGAAGCGCCAGAGTGGGCATGCCAATGCTGAACCATGGACTCCTGTAGATCTCCAGTCGCCACACCAGAATCCGATCGGGAACCATCTGAGTGACCTGTCACCACGGACCGGCGCGAGGGAACGGACGGTAGACCGGGACCATCCGCCGGAGATGCCAGCCTTGCCGACCAGCGATGCCACCGGGTTGCCGGACAATGACTATACTACAACCCAACCCGGAGGCAGAGACTATTCACAGACGCCTGATCTGTTTCCAGAGCAACCCCGCTCTCCAGCTCCCACCAATCCTGATTCCCTGAACCCAGGTCCACTCAGTGACTCACCCGAACTGCGCCGGTCCGGGCGCTCGCACAGACCCCTGCATATTTAAAGGACTATTCATGTTCGCATCTGGGGGGAAGGGGTGTTATGTCCTTGGAACTGACTGAAGTTCCCAATCAAGTCCATCTTTATTGCGGGGGCGTTTACAGCTCCCATTGGCTGGCTCCCTTCGACAGTCGGCTATAAAAGCCGGCTGCTAGGTCGAGCCAGCCGCTGTTCGCTGGAGCATGTCTGCTTGTTAGTATGCAGACACGACAGCCCTTTATTCTGTTGAATAAAGCCTTTACTTGTGAATGCTCTGGTTTGGTCTCTCATTCCTTAAAAACTTAATAGTTATGATAAATGGAGAGTTAACAGACTTTATAGATATAAGAAAAGGGACTAGACAAGGCTGTCCACTGTCGCCTGTGTTGTTTGTGTTAACACTGGAAGTGCTGAATAGGAACATCAGAGAAGAAAAAGAAATAAAAGGAATGAAAATTTAAAAAGAAGAGTACAAATTACAAGCTTTTGCAGATGACCTGGTATTTATATTAGAGGATCCATTGGACTCAGCACCTAAACTGACAGAAAAAATAGAAGAGTATGGGAAAGTAGCAGGTTTGAAAATAAAGATAAAACAAAGATTTTAGTAATAAACCTATTAGTAAGACGAAAGAAAGAATTGGAGGAAGTTTGGGGGATCTGGGTCACAAATAAGGTTAAGTATTTAGGGATACACATAACACCAAGATGTAGCACACTTAAGAAGGATAATTATCTTAAACCTAAACAACAGACTTGCGACAGACTTGATAAAATGGGAAAATTTACAATTATCACTGATTGGGAGAATATCTACAATTAAGATGAATGTATTGCCTAGAATCTTATACTTAGACAATTCCAATCAGATTAGGGAAAGAATTTTTTGACGATTTAAACAAAATAGTGCTAAAATACATTTGGCAGGGGAAGAAAGCAAGAATAAAATTTAAATTGCTACAAGATGCAAGAATAAGAGGAGGATTTGCTTTGCCCAATTGGGAATTATACTACCAAGCGACAAGTCTGATGTGGGTAAAGGAGTGGATAACACTAAGGAATACTAGACTTTTGAATTTAGAAGGACATGACTTGCTGTTAGGGTGGCATGCCTTCCTCTGGTATAAGGGAACTAAAGGGTATTTTAGAAGACATTATATTTGAGAAGCATTGTTTCTAATCTGGGAGAAGATAAAAAAGCAATATTATTTAAAAATTCCACTATGGTTATCTACTATTGAAGCTTTTTCCTATGCAATAATACATCAAAAGGAACAAACAGTTAGATATGGTCGGATATTGAATGAAAAGGGTGAATTTAAATCTATGCAAGTGTTGGAAGAACAAGGTGTAAAAATCAATTGGTTTTCATATTTGCAAATACAATCTAGATTTGATAAAAATGTTAAAACAAAAGTTATCTATGATAAGTTGAGGGAATTATACCGGAAATATATTGTAAAGAATTGAAATATTTAATTGTAAATGTTTTAACAGCGGCTAGAATTGTATTTGCTAAGAATTGGAAAAATGAAAAAATATCTATGCAGGAGGAAATTATTAAGAAAATCATGGACTGTACCGAAATGAGTAAATTGACATTTGAAATTAGAGAACAAGAGAACAATTTTATATGATATGGGATTTATTTTATCAATGGTTAGATAAAAAGACATGGTAAACAAATAGATTAGTAAACCTTACAATAAAAGTTAATAGATTGATATAGAATACAATATAAAATATGTAACCATTGGATGAATGTATAAGATTAAATCATAATGAAAATTAGAATATCTTGTATAAAATGATGGAAAAATAGTTTAGTCAAATGAATGTTTAATAATTGATATTATATAAGCACAAGCTAAACTGATAAGGTGAGAACTTATATAACTTGTGAGTAATGGTAGAAAAAGGATAGCACAAAAGATTGTAACCAACTGACCCACTGTATGTATATAACTGAAAGAGGGTTTTTTGTTTTTATGTTTTGTTTGTATATTTGTTGTAAAAAATAAAAACTTTGTTTTTTTAAAAAAAGAATATAATGTGGACGTGCTCTAAGAATTGTCACACAGCCAAAATCTATGTCTTCTTAGGACTTAAGGACAGTAGCAATGCCTCTAATTCCATCAGAGCAATGATGAATGAAATACAATAGGAAAAAACATATTGAATTCTCACAGTCAGAAACTTTCTGACAGACACTTTCTGACAGTGAGAACAATCAACCAATGGAACAGCTTGCCCTCAGAAGTTGTGGGAGCGCCATCACTTGAGACATTCAAGAAGAGATTGGACTGCCATTTGTCAGAAATGGTGTAGGGTCTTCCTCTTGGGTGGGGGGGTTGGACTAGATGACCTATAAGGTCCCTTCCAACTCTGATTATCTGTTATCTGTTATGAGTCTTGAATCAGACTCAGATCAATTAACCGTGCATCTTTTTTTCAAGTGGAGGTTTTGTTAAGATGCTTTGTCTGGAGGTGCCAGGAATTCAACATGAGACCTGGAGACAAACCTTCTTGATTGAGTTGCTGAAGAACAGTCCATGTCTTCTCATTTTCCTCCTTGGGCTCCACTAAGAAGTCTATTTCTAACAGAGATTTCCCTGATAGAGTTTCATTTAGTGTTTATCAGCCTGGGGAATTCTGGGGATTGAAGTCCATACATCTTAAAGTTGCTGAGGCTGAAAAACGCTGGTTAACCTTACCAATCTGGTCTAAGCAATATCAACAAAGGCTAATGAACAAAGCTAATAAATAGAAGCAACTGATTCAAGTCAAGCAGAACATCTTAAAGAAAATGGCAATGCATAACACCCACAATCTTCCTTTTTGAAGCTCCCCTCTACCCAACGTCTTGTTTCAAAATTAATTCTTGAATGTTTTGTCCTTGATCTGCTCCGCTGCTGCACTGAATTCAGCTTAGCTGAGATCATAAAATGACTGATAAGGTTTTTGATTCTTTATACCTCACATGCAGTTCGTTTTAAGGTATTTGTGAATTCTCACTAAAATAATGTTGTTCTATAAATGGGATTTTAATTCTATTTACTCCCAATTTATATCCTTGACTATCTTAAAGAACTTCTATGTCCTCTTCCTCTTTCCATTCCAGCCTCAGATCCTAGAATGGAATGTAGAAAGCAGAGAACAAATGCAGGAAAACAGAATAATTGTGTTTCTAATCTTACAATGTACATGGAGCAATTTATTTTATCCAGTTAGAAAGAAGAAAATGGAAATTATTCTGAAAATTAAAGTCCAGACAATCTACTTCAAAATTTTATTTTGTATGAACAGATGTTTTGTTTATAATGTTTTAAAATTTGTGGCAAAGAATGTCAAAAGGACTGACTTATTAAATCAGAATGAAGCACTGGACAAATTTAATAGCATATTGTTTGTTATGCTACATATGCAAATATAATAGGAGGGTTGAGACCCATTAAAAAAATCATGCAAGAAATACTGAGGGGAGAGGGAAAACCCCCTATTCTTTGGGCTCTCCAAAGACTAAATCTGCTAATTTGCTTGTTCTAACAATCATTTTAAATGGAAATAAGTTAGTTAATAAAATGAAAATACTTATCTCCATTCCAGCTGTTTTTTTCCAGGTGGGATTATACTTAATTGGGTTTCCCACAATAGCAATGCTGAAGCGTAGGGTAGGCTAAGAAGGAATGACTGTCTCTAACACCTCAAATAAATCTCTACAGCTCAAGCCTCAATCTGTTTAGTTGCTATTCAAAATATGTACTGATTTCTGCTTTGTTTTTTTTTAATTGTCTCAGGCATAAACAAATAATTAACCAACATATCTGAAATGTATAGAGCTCCTATATTACAAATCATGCAAGAGCAGTTGTAGTTTTACCTACATGCCATTTGCTAAGCCTCTCCCATCTATTCCTCCTCCTCCTTTTATAAGTAAAATCAAGGAAAAAAACAAGGAAAGAAATGGATAGACAGATAGACAGATAGATAGATGATTGTTTAGTATGTTAATATATATCTTTGTTATTTTGTATAATGTTAATATATAACATTATAGGACCTAATGGTAAAGACTGCAACGATGGCACGATTAAAGCCATCCTCTTTAACACATTCTTTGGCTCAGTATTTGTAAACTGTAATGTATCATGCCCAGTATTTCCTAGCCGAACCACAGACAACTACAATGATCTAATACATATTGATTTTACAGAAGACAATGTTGAAAAAGCACTATGCAATCTAAAACCATCTCTATCTATTGGACCAGATGGAATATGTGCCTACTTCTTAAAAAAGCTATCCACTGCCATAGCCGAACCTCTAAGCATAATCTTTGAAAATTCTTTCAGGACCAGCTCCTTGCCTAACCTATGGTCACAAGCCACGGTCATCCCCATCTTCAAAAAGGGAGACCCCAGCCTAGTTGAAAATTACAGACCAATCTCCTTATGCTGCGTCACCTGTAAAGTCATGGAATCAATTATTAACCAATCCATTATCCTCCACAAACAACCTACTCTCTAACAATTTGGTTTCAGGAAAAAACTATTCCTGTAATCTGCAACTCTTACACTGCAAAAACATATGGACTACACAACTCGATCAGGGCAAAGCAATAGATGCAATCTATATAGACTTCTGTAAAGCCTTTGATTCAGTGGTACATGACAAACTACTCCTAAAACTAAAATCTTATGGTATCTCTGGACAACTGCATAACTGGATAGAAGCATTCCTGTCAAACAGACAACAAATGGTCAAAATTGGAAGTGTCCTATCAAATTCTGTAGCTGTCAATAGTGGTGTCCCCCAAGGCAGTGTTCTAGGACCAACTCTCTTCATACTCTACATAAATGACCTCTGTGATCATATCAAGAGCAACTATGTTCTTTTCGCTGATGATGTAAAGCTGTTCAATACCATAGACAATACTGCTACCCTTCAAAAAGATCTTGACTATGTATCAGAATGGTCAAACAAATGGCAACTTCAAATCTCAACAAATAAATGCTCTGTCTTACATATTGGCAAAAAAAATCAGAAAATAAAATGCAAGCTGAATAGTCAAGATCTTCTTGATGATCCAAGCTCTGTAAAGGACCTTGGAATACTTATCTCTAATGATCTAAGTGCTAGACCCCACTGTAACTACATAGCCAAAAAGGCATTAAAAGTTGTTAACCTAATCCTATGTAGCTTTTTCTCTGGTAATATCACACTACTAACTAGAGCATACAAAACATTTGCTAGACCAATACTCAAATACAACTCATCGGTCTGGAACCCACATTACGTATCTGATATTAGCACAGTTGAGAAAGTCCAGAAATATTTCACAAGAAGAGTTCTCCACTCCTCTACTCGTTGCAGAATACCTTATGCCACCAGACTTGAAATTCTAGACCTAGAAAACCTTGAATTACGCCGTCTTCGGTCTGATCTAAGTATGGTATATAAAATCATACATTGCAATGTCCTACCTGTCAATGAATACTTCAGCTTCAATCATAACAACACAAGAGCACACAAAAGATACAAACTCAAGGTTAACCGCACCAAACTTGATTGCAGGAAATACAACTTCAGCAACAGAGTGGTCAATGTCTGGAATACTCTATCTGACTCTGTAGTTTCTTCCCCAAACCCCAAAAACTTTAACCTTAGACTGTCTACAATTGACTTCACCCCTTTCCTCAGAGGTCTGTGGGGGGCGTGCATAAGCGCACCAACGTGCCTACTGTCCCTGTCCTATTGTTTCTTTTATTTTTCTTATATGTTCCCATTTCATGTATTCATAACTATGTATATACTTACACCTATTATCTTGTAAGCAATTGACAAATCAAATAAATAAATAAATAAAATTATATATTGCTGTGTGTATATGCATTGTATATGTATTTATATGTGTGTACAACAATAATAACATTATGCATATGTATCATGTACAACTATGATAACATTATAACATTTTAAAATAACATGATATACATCGGGTTATTATACAGTAACTATCAAATGTAAATAGTACAACTTAAGCAATAAAATTATCAACCAATTTTTTTGCATCCATAATCATTTCTGCATAACCTAAACAATTAATTTGTTCATAAAAAGATCATAAAAAGTTTAAATATCACAATCTTCTATTTGTGAAAATCCATACTTTGAGTGTGGTAACACTCTGAGATTGTAATCCAAAAATGATTTGGTAATTTACTTTTGGGAACTAGTTTGGTGTAGTGGATAAGGTATCAGGCTAGAAACAGGAGACAGTGAGTTTTAGTGCCACTTTAGGCTCAAAATCAACTGGGTGACCTTGGCCCAGGCACTTTCTCTCAATCCTAGAAAGGAGGCAATGGCAAACCACTTTCGAAAAACCTTGCCAAAAAACCTGCAGGGACTTGTCCAGGCAGTCTATAAGAAATCAGATACAACTGAACAGACAAAAATAAAATTACTTCTAGTATAGAAGTAGTACTGTGGGAGACGAGTGGTCTGCCACCTCCAAGTGGTGTCCCCTGGATGCGCGAAGCCATCAAACGCTGACCGTAACTGAGAGCAGACCCTCCGACGACAGGCCCACGCGACAGGCCGGCTGGAGTACTCAAATGCCGCATCAACATGATGGAAATGTCCACTACAAAACACACTACAAAACACACGCCCAATGCTACGCGTTCGGGGAACCGACGGGCGCAGGAGACCATTGGCCTGCGCCAAAAATCAATGAAATGGTCCACGCTGGAAAGCACGGCGCACCTGCACCGTGTGAGAAAGCTATGGCGGCTGCGTCCGGGTCCGATGCGCATGGAGACTACCCGATCCGTGTGAAAAACGCAAGCGGGGAACAGAGGACTGCCAGACGCTCAAGGTGGCCACCTGGAACGTGGATTCGCTGACTGGACGCTCGACCGAGATCGTCAGGGCCATGCGGGACAGGAAGCTGGACATCTGCTGCCTCCAGGAAACTCGCTGGAAGGGCAACAAGGCTACGACTATAGACGGCTATAAGATCATATACACCAGCTGTAAGGAAAACCGCGGCGGTGTAGCCGTGGTTGTCAGTCCAAGCTGGCAAAGTTCCGTCGCAGAAGTTAAGCGCCTCACAGAACGACTGATGATAATCGTCGTGGCGACCGAGAGGCAGCGCTACACATCTTGTCCACCTACGCCCCTCAGACCGGATGTCACGAGGAGGAGAAGGATACCTTCTGGGAACTGCTCAATATCCAACTCAGGCAGATCCCACACGAAGACGACATCATCATATCGGGCGACCTGAATGGTCATGTAGGGCGGGACAAAACGGACACCAGTGCCACGGTGGGCACGGCACAGGCGATATCGAATGAGAATGGCCAGAGGATCCTGGACTTTGCTGACTCCCATGATATGACCATCACGAATACCTGCTTCATTAGGCGAGAATCTCAACTCCTCACCTACCATAGCAGAAACGGAGCCACACACACAGATCGACTACATCATCGTGACGACGAAGAGCCGCTAAAAACGTGCTCAACGCCAAGGTGTACCCGTGCGAATCGAGCAGTCAGCACAGGCCGCTGATGGCGAAGATCAGGATCAGCAAGCCCAAGACCAAGATTGACAAAAGGAATGCAGACCAGCCACGAATCAAGTGGTGGAACCAGAAGAAGATGGCGGGACCCCTCATCAAACCGGAGCAGTTCCTGCAGATGGTCGACGGGCCACAGGAAGCGTGGTCCATGTTGAAGAGCACTGTTCACACTGCCGGCTGCCAACAGCTTGGTTGCACCAAGCCAGGACGGAGACGCATCGAACGAGATACATGGCTCTGGACACCGGAAGTACAAGATGCCGTACACCTGAAGAAACGGCTCTACAAGGCCTTTCTTCAGGACAAGACCAGCGAGAAGCTCTCTGCGAATACAAGGCGGCCAAAAAGGCAGTCAAGAAAGCAGTAAGCGATGGCCAGAAGCTCCACTACGATGACATCTATGAGAAGCTGAACACGCGAGAAGGCGAGAATGAGATCTACCGCCTAGCCAAAAGCAGACACAGGAAGACCCTGGACATTGACCAGTTTCATGGGATCACGACGAAAGGGGAAATTTAATCGTGAACCCCAGAGACGCTGCCGAGAGGTGGCGGCAATACTTCGAGAAGATCTCCACCGAGGAGTTCCACACCCACGAACCCGCAAGGTGACCCAGTTGAAGGCCCAGTCTCAGGCATTTATGCCAGCGAGGTCACCGACGCCATCAAGGCCATGAAAACGGTAAGGCAACAGGACCAGGACGACATCCCTGCCGACTTCTGGAAAAAGGCACTACCGGGCTCGGCATTGTGGCTGTGCGAGCTGTTCAACAACATCGTCTCCACGGGAAAAGTGCCACACGACTGGTACCGCAGCACCACTGTTCCGATCTGGAAGGGAAAGGGCAGCCCAGCGGACCGCTCCAACTACAGACCGGTCAGGTTACTGTCACACACTATGAAGATCTTGAGCGTGTCCTTGATAAGCGCATTCGGGACATCGCCGACATCAGTGTCAACCAGGCGGATTTATCAAGAACCTGCGGCACCACCGACGCCATCTTCGGTGTGCGGATGCTGATGGAGGCTCACAGAGAGAAGAAAATCCGCTCCACACCGCCTTCCTGGACTTGGAAAAGGCCTTCGACCGAGTCCCGCACGATCTCATCTGGTATGCACTGCGAGATCACGGCGTGCCTGAGCTGCTCGTACAATGGGTCCAACTCCTATACAGATGTCACAAAAGCCGTGTAAAAGCGGCAGCTGGGATATCAGAGGAGTTTAATATCACCGTCGGCGTACACCAGGGCTCTGCTCTCTCACCACTGTTGTTCATTCTGGTGATGGACACAATTACACCACGACCTGTACACGCCCGCCCCATGGACGCTGCTCTACGCCGATGATGTGTTCCTGGCTAACCGGTGCAAGGCTGAACTCGAGCACCTAGTCCAACAGTGGCACGACCGCCTTGAGCAGTTCGGGCTCGGCTGAACCTAAAAAGTCCGAATACCTGACCACTGACAATGAAATGACAGGCTCCATCCACGTGAACGGGCAGGAGCTACCGCGCCTCCACCTTCAAGTACCTGGGAACTATTCTTGGGGAAGAAGGCCTACTACAAACTGAAGTGGCAGCCAGGATCAACGCAGCGTGGGGCAAATGGAAGTCCGTCACGGGCGTCCTCTGTGACAAGAAGATGCCGATGCGCCTGAAGGCGAAAATCTATAACTCTGTGGTGCGCCCGTGGCCATATATGGCGCAGAGTGTTGGCGGCGACCAAAGAAGTCGAAAGCAGACTCCAGATAATGGAGATGCGAATGCTCGATGGTCGGTAGGCCTCACCCTACTCGATCGCGTCAGGAGCGAAGAAGTGCGTAGACGGTTCAACGTCGTGCCCATCCCCCACGGTCATGAGGCAGTCCCGGCTACGATGGTTCGCCACGTGAGCGCGCCAAGGAAGAATCTATCATCAAACCTGCAATGAAGGTGACTGTCGGAGGAGCGAGACCGCGTGGTAGACCTAAGCAACGCTGGATGGACACGATCAAGGCCGATCTAGAGATCGCGAAGGCAGATCCGACATACATGGTAGACAGAGAGGTGTGGAAGCAGTACTTAAGGACATTAGCGGACCTCGCCCGGCGCGAGACAAACGCTGAAGAAAAAGAAGAAGATAGAAGTAGTACTGTCTTCTAAGCTCTGTCCTCATTTTACAAGGTTTTATATGTCTTCTACATCTCTTCTTGAAGACAGGAAATGTCTTATTTTTTTATATCCTGTATGATGATTTTATTTAAACTGACTACCAGGAAGGAAGTACATGAATATCTTTGTTCTATTTGAAACTCATCAGCAATACATAATTTCCTAATATATAATAGCTTGTTTGGCAGAGAACTAAGCCTTTACAAATTAGGTGTTTTTTTTCTGCCATAAATTCCAAATTTACAAGATTGCCATCAAATGTAAAAAAAAACAAGAATGCCATCAAATGTAAAAAAAAAACAAGAATGCAACATGGCAGTTATGATTTCAACAATGTTTAGAGAATGAATTTTTAAGGAATTGTTAGAAATGAATTGTCTATTTTTGCAATCAATATCACAAATAGAACATCTTGCACCAATTCAGAATATAACACTGAGTATAAATTGGACGTTTTTCTTCCCTCAATATTCCCACTGCTACATGACATTCTATTTACATAATGAATTTATTTAATCCTACAGTCTTTTATTTGTTTACTTTCTGAATTGTATTTTCACATCATGCATAAATGATTACCAATCACTGATTTGAATTTTGAGTGGGACGTTTTCACGTATAAAGTTTTACTTATTTCCAAAGCTGAAACACATAATCAAGAAAAAACAAAGAAAAATTACAATACAAAAAAGGAACAAAGAAAGAAGTGTATAAAACAAAATATTAAGCATACACACAAATTGTCCCCCCCCCAACCTGGTTGAACACTGATACATACATTTCAATGATGAGAATTATCCCTCCCTCCTTGCAAAAGAAGACCATAATTTATAAACTTCTACATTTATATTTGCAAAACTGCTGTATAACATTGAAAAAGTATCACAATTGTAGAAATCTATTCTCAATTAACCAACTGGAACTACCATATACCTACTATTAAAAAGAAACAGCTAACAGACATAACCAACCATGAAGCAAAATCTCAAAGCCCTTTGTTTTTATAAAATTCTTCTTGATTGTCATTCGGGGCATAGATTGCAATCAGGAGCATTTTCACATTATTGTCCATTATTTCCACCATTAGTGTTCTTCCATCGTCATCAGTATATATCAATTTCTCTGGGATAATATTGTTAATGTATAAAACCACTCCTCTTTTCTTGCATTGTGTCAAAGAAGTAAATATTTTCCCTAATTTTGGCTGTAACAACAGTTGTTCATGTTGCTTTTTGATATGTACTTCTTGTAGGCAGATTATATCAAATTTTAATTTTTTTAATTTATGGAAAGTTTTCCTTCTTTTAACAGCTGAGTTAAGTCCATTTGTATTAATTGTAATCAGTTTTTTCTCTTCCATGATTATATTTTGTAGTTAGGTTAGGCAGCTCTCATAGATCTTGGTTCATCTTGTTCTTTGGCTTCTACCTTTCCACCTACTGCACCTTCTTTTTCAGTTGCCATTTGGCAGTCCTCTTGGAATTCAATTAGTGAGATTTCTTTTTCTGCCTCTTCCTCTTTCCCTCCAAAAAATTCTGTGTAAAATGATTCAGCTTTCTCAATTGAGTCAATTCTATGTCTCTTTTCTTGCCGTGTGAACATTAAACCTTCTGGAATCAGCCATCTATAGTTCACCTCTTTTTTAAGTAGCATTTTGGTCAGAAATCGGTATGCTCTTCTCATCTCTCTCACTCTTCTGGGTACTTGTTCCAGGACCACAATCTCCTTGTCTTTATATTTCAATGTTTTCTCTCTTGCCACTTGAAATATTTGTGTTTTAATGGCTTTCTTTGTAAGTCTGATGTGAACTTCTCTTGGTAAGCTATTTCTCATTGCATATCTTGTGAAGACTCGATAAACCTCATCTATTCCATCCATCATCTTCTCTTTAGTTACTTCCAAAGCTTCAGCCAAAATTTCCATCATTATCTCAGCTAGGTTTTGTCCCTTTTCTTCCTCTATGTTTTGGAATCTGAGATAAAATTCTGATCTGTCCATCTCCCATCTCAGCATCCCACTTTTATCTTGTTCAACCACAGTTAATCTGCTATCAATGTCTCCAATCTTCTTATATCTTTGTTTATCTTCTTCTTCAATTTTTTGGAATCTCTCATCATACTTCATCATCATTTATTGAATGTTCTCCACCTTTTCATCAGTTTTCCCTGTTCTTTGTTCAATGTTCTCTGTTCTTTTTTCAGTATTTTCTGTTCTTATTTGAATATTTTGAATTCCTTGCATAATCATCTGCAGGGTCATTTTTTCCTGTTCCTTTTCTTGCTTTAACATTGTCTGTATTGAACGTTGTCCTCCAGATGGTGAAGAGGAAGAAGTAGAAATTGAGGAACCAAGGGCTGTTAGTTTCCTACTCATTTCAAACAATTCAAAATCTTCAGGTTCTTCTAGACCTTAATCCACTTGTGAAATAACCAATTGCAATTCCAAATAAAAATAGTAGGAAAAAAGAAATGAAATAGTAGAAATAATAATAATAATAAAATTTCTTCAGGTTCTTGTATACCTTAATCCAATTGATTGATTAGATAGCAGTAAAAACTCAAAAATGGAAGAAAAAAGCATAAATACACACACACACACAAATTGTTAAATCCTGAAAGAGGCAGAAAAGTAAAAGGTAAAAAACTAAAAATGAGGGGAAAAAAGTTCTTCAGGTGCTTCAACACCTTAATCCAATTAAGAGGTTTCAGGTATAAAAGAATGCATAACAAAAGAAAGAAAGCCACACACACACACAAAATCAATATGGAAGGTAAATAGAAAAAAAATACGAGGGAGAGAGAAAAAAGAAAAGAGACTACTCCCTTAAAAAAAAGAAAAAGGAAGGAAATCATTAATACTAAAGCTTTTCTTTTAAAATAAAATGCAAATGTAAAAATTAGACTTCAAAAACAAAAAGAAAGACAAAAACAAGTTCCAAAAGGCCAAAGATCCAAATAGCTATTACAAAAAGTAAGCTAGTAAGGAGGGGGTTTGTTAAAGTAAAAAATAGCCCAGCTTAAAAAAAGTAAAAAGAGCACACTGCACCTTATTTAGTTATCCAAGGCTTTTGTTAAAATTTATAACTCTTCTCCAGAGTCTTATTGTCTTTTTTTCTCTGCAAGCTTCAATACCAGACTGCAGCTACTGCTAGAAACCCAGAAGAGCACCTGCAATAATAGTCTCCCATGCTCTTCCCTCTATCTTATCAAACAGACAATGTCCTTGAAGTCTCAGTTCTTTCTCAGCTTTGTCTGGTCAAGAAAAATAAAATAAAATATTTCCAAGCCTCTAGTTGGCAGTGTTACAAAGTTTCTTTTGCTTTCACTTTCCCTCTCCTTTTTGAAACAAAATATAATGAAAATTAATTAAAAAGGGAAAAAGATATTTAAAAAGATGACTAAAAGGGAGTCTCTAGCCTAAAACATTATAAAGTCAAAAAGGAGAGAAAGAATAGGTGGAAGAAGAAAAGACCAGTCCAGTTTCAAAATATAAAATAATTGAACTGGACTATGCTAATATAGTTATGATAGGAGATTTTAATGGAATTATAGATAATAAACTGGACTATACAGCACAGAAAACAACAAAGCAAAACAGAAAGATTCTCCCTAAATCTTTTTTTAAAATGGTAGATGAAATAAATTTAAAAGATACATGGAAAGAAAGAAATGCTAAAACTAAACAATACACCTTCTACTCAAATAGACATTTATCATGGTCCGGAATAGATATGATATGGATGTCAACAGAATTGTTAGCTAATATTCAAGAAATAAATATTGAAACAAGTACTTGGGCAGATCACAATCCAATGACAATTAAATGGAAAGGACAAAGAAGAAGATCTAGATGGACGTTAAATAATACTATATTAAAGGAAAAAGACTTCACACAGTGGATGGAGAAAGTACTGGCATTCTTCTTTAGAGAAAACAAAAAAGAAGATACATCAATACAGAATGTATGGGATACAATGAAGGCATATGCCAGAGGCTTGATAATAGACTATACAAGGAAAAGAAATACCATGAAAAGACTAGCCTCTAAGGCATTAGAGGATGAGTATAAAGGACTTGAAAAAGAACTACATAAAATGCCACAGAAAAAGGACATTAAGTTAAAAATGGATATAATTAAACATAAAATGGGTCTAATAAAAAAAGAATTAGCACAGAAAATCAGAGGTGCTAAACAGAACTATTTTGAAGATGCAAATAAACCAGGTAGATGGTTAGCATATAAATTGAGAAAGGAGAAAGAATCAAGGAAAATATTGCAATTAATCAATGACCAAGGCCAAGTTTGCTATGGTAGTAAAGAGAAGAAGGAAATCATACGAGACTATTTTGGGAAACTATACACACAAGAGAATATTGATGAGGAAAGAGTTAAACAGTATTTATAGAATGCTAATTTACCCCAGATACCTAAAGAGATTGAAACAATGTTAGAAAGCAATATAATGTTGATGGATTTAACTGAAGCACTCAAGAAGCAAAATAATGGAAAGGCACCAGGCCCAGATGGACTTCCGGCAGAATTTTATAAAACACTACAAGAATCATTGAACCTTCCATTGCTAGAAGTTATGAATGAAGTTATGTTAAAGAAGTTACCTAAATCATGGCCAGAAGCTTATATTACACTTGTTCCAAAAGAGGAGGCCGATACATTACAAATCAAGAACTATAGACCAATTTCCTTACTAAACGCAGATTATAAAATTTTTGCTTCAATATTGGCAGAAAGACTTAAAAAATACTTAAACAATTTTATCCATTTTGATCAAAATGGATTTCTGCCAAAGAGACAATAAATAATATGACAGTAATCTTGGACACTTTGGAATACTACGAGGCACACCTTGAAAAACAAATGATATTATTGAAATATCAGGCTTTGATATTTCTAGATGCACAGAAGGCATTTGATAATGTGAATTGGTGATTCATGTTATTACAATTGGAACAGATGGGCTTTGCTAAAAAAATTATTCAAGCAATAGAAGTTATATATCATAAGCAAACGGCAAAGGTAATGATAGAGGGAGAACTGACAGACTCTATCGATACAAGAAAAGGAACAAGATAAGGGTGCCCACTATCACCTCTGTTGTTTGTGTTAACTTTGGAAGTGCTAAACAGAAATATTAGAGAAGAAAAGGATATAAAAGGGATGAAAATTAAACAGGAAGAATTTAAGTTGCAAGCATTCGCAGATAATCTGGTTTTCATCTTAGAAGACCCTCTAGAAACAGCATCAAAATTGATAGAAAAGATAGAGGCATATGGAAAAGTGGCTGGTTTGAAAATAAGCAAAGATAAGACAAAGATCTTGACAAAGAATATGCTATCAAGACAAAAGGAAGAACTGGCAGATCTGTTGAAATATCAGGTCACAAATAAGATCAAGTACTTGGAGATACATTTGAGAGTAAGATGCAGTACACTAAAAGACAATAATTATATCAAACTTAATCAGCAGATAGCGCTAGATTTGGCGAAATGGGAAAATTTACAACTGTCATTAATAGGGAGAATATCAACAATCAAGATGAATATACTACCCAGAATTTTATATTTGTTCCAAACAATTCCAATTAGGCTTGGAAAAGATTACTTTGAAGATTTAAATAAAATTGTGTTGAAATATATATGGCAAGTTAAGAAAGCGATAATAAAGCTAAAGCTTTTGCAAGATACTAGAATAAGAGGAGGATTTGGTTTGCCTAATTGGGAGTTGTATTACCAAGCTACAAATTTGATGTGGGTTAAGGAATAGATAACATTAAAAAACACTAGATTGTTGACATTGGAAGGACATGATCTGTTGTTGGGGTGGGATGCTTTTCTATGGTATAAAGGAACTAAAACACAGGGGCATTTTAGAAGACATTATATACGGGAGTCTCTGTGGTTAAACTGGGAGAAGACTAAAAGACAATGTTATTTGAAAATTCCAGTCTTGCTATCAACTATTGAAGCATTTTCTTATCCTATAATATATAAAAAGAAACAAACAGTTAGATATGGTGAAATATTGAATGAAAAGGGTGAACTTAAATCTATACAAAAATTAGAAGAACAAGGTATAAAGATGAATTGGTTTTCATATGCGCAAATACATTCAAGGTATGATAAAGACTCTAAAACAGAAGGTTTCTATGATAAACTGACTGATTTAGATAAGATTTTGACAGGTACTGATGAAAAGGTGATTAAAAATTGTATGGATATTTATTAGAAATTAAACTAGAAGAACAAGTTAAAGAAACAATGATTGCTTGGGGGAAGAATTTTGGACATGGGATTGATTTAGAGAAATGGCAAAAATTGTGGTTTCAAAATTATAAAATGACAATGTCAACAACATATAAAGAAAATTGGTATAAGATGTTTTACAGGTGGCATTTTCCCCTGACAAGAATAGCAAGAATGTTCAAGAACAAATCGGAAAAATGTTGGAAATGTCATCAGATACCTGGCTCATATTACCATATGTGGTGGACTTGTGCGGATGCTAAAAAATATTGGACTAAAATCCACACGTGGTTGGAAAAAATGACAAAAAAGCATATAGATTTGAAAGCAGAGATATTTTTATTGGGAATTTTACCTGAAATATATAGTAAAGAATTGAAATACCTGATTATAAATGTATTAAAAGCGGCTAGGATTGTATTTGCTAAAAATTGGAAAAATGAGAAAATACCATCACAGGAGGAAATCATTAAGAAAATATTGGAATGTGCTGAAATGAGTAGATTGACATTTGAAATCAGAGAACAAGATGATAAACAATTTTATAAAATCTGGGATCTACTCTATCAATGGTCAGAAAATAAAACATGTTCATGAAATATGTAGATTCTTAGAAAATAATAAATATAGAAAGATGTATTATTTTCTTATTATATCTACAAAATGATTGTAGGATAGATTTGAGATGATAATATGAACTGTCACAAAACAATTTAAGTAAAATATGATTATTTTGTAAAACATGAATGAATAAAAGTATAGTCAAAGGATTGATTAACAATGATATTAATGTATTTAATACTTGATTGAAAATATGAGAATATATACAATGTAATTGTAATTGAAGACTACGAAATGGAAGCACAAAACAATTTGTAAACCAACTGGCACACTGTATGTATATATATGGAAGATGGCTTGATGTTTTTATCTTTTGTTTGTCTATGTTCGTCTTAAAAACCAATAAAAATTTTAAAAAAGCCCTTTGTTAACAATCTATGGTTGTATTTAACTTGCAGAAAGTCACAAGTGGTTGTATTCTCTCTTAAACCCACTACAACAGTTCTCTCCATCCAGGATCAAATACCATCAAAGGATTCTTGATTAGAAAAACAGCTTCCAAATTATCATTTTTTGCTTTTCTTTAAAATCATGAGTGGAATCTTTTCAAACAACTGTTTCTCACTCTCCTAAAAAAAGGTTTCCGTAGAGAATATCTCCATAATACTTGTTCAACAAATCTTCCCACAAACTGGGACCCAATATGTATCTTGACAGCCATCGTCTACTTGCATATGATATCTCCATTCTGCAAACTCAAAATGGTACGATTTCAAATTCAGTCATATCTCTTACTACTTTGGCTTGCTTCTGTAATTCTTTTTGGACTATAATGTGATAGTGAATATTGAAAATAAGAGATGATACTAGTTATATACTAGTAATAGCATTTCCCCCCATAGAAGTGTACCATTTTAGAGAACTATAATGTACCTATTTTAAGGCAGTACTTGTAGCTCTTGCTTGTTGGTTGACTGCAATTCCCATTCATTCCTAACTATTGGCTATGTTGGCTAAGTTTAACATAAATTTGAATTCATTAATGTCTAGGAGGCCACATGTTTCCCATTTGTGCTTTAAGACTTTTGGGGGGGCTCTATAATTACATTAACAAGAGCTGATCTTATCTACACTTATATTCTTTCCATCATTAGTATAAATGAAGGGAAGTTCAGCAATCACATTACAGAGTTTCCTGCATCCACAGGATTCACTTATCATTCTGAAGATGACCACCAATAAAACCAAGTATTCATATCTGAAAAAAGATTATGAAGATTTCTTCTTTAATGATAAAAGAATGGTAAATTAGTAAGAATTTGACTGAGAAACCCCTAGTTAATGCCATGTGTCATAGACCATGAAATGAGATTATCTGCATCCATTCTGAAACTCATGAATTGATAGAGAAAAGAATAGCTAATGAAGCTAGTTAAAAGCTAGAAGATGGAAAAGAGGTGGCCTAAGATGATAAATAAGGATGGAAAAGGTAAATAATTAAGTCTTTGAACTGAATGAAACTGATTACATCAAGATGAGAATCATTACTTGTACTCAAGCATTGACAGAGCAAAAACCAAGAGGGCTGGTGTGCCAACTTGAAACATTTTTTCCAACTTTTAATTGGAAAATTTTCCCTGATGAACGTTGTTTGTGATTGGAATGGAAAATGTGTTTAGGTCTTCTAGGGATCAATTTTTAAAAAGGAAAGGTATGAAATTCACAACACAAAGACATGACAGACCAAATTCTAACCAAGTGCAATGGTTACAATAATGGAATGGTCAGACAACATTCTATCCCTACACAAAAGAAAACCAGGGACTGAAATGGTATAGCAGGGAAAGAACATGGATTGACTCCTATTCAAGAGAACAAAGGAACCTTTGGGCTGCAGATAAAGTTCTGAAGCCCTATCTAACATTTATAGCGATATGGAAATGATAGAGATGTGATTCCAACCTATATTTTATAAGATTTTGCCCAAAATTTCCAAATAAAGCAAAAGAGAGCAAGTTGCTAAAATCTTATTGCTTGCAGTTAGAAGGCCATTTGAAGTTTGAACAACTTGAAGATATTTGAATGGCAGAAGAACACAGTGTGCTGTGCCTGGATGGGGGTGGTAGATGGTTTACGAATACTAACCAGTAAGAAGAGATAACTGACCATGTCAAAAACTCAACTGGTTTACTCATTTGATTTGATGGAACTCTACAAAACATGAATAAATGCATTGACTCATTTTGTCCATACCGTTTGCAAAAATACTATAAGGTCCTCCCAATGAATCATGAAGCACAATGAAATGAATAAAGTGTCAGAATAGGATGAAAAATAAGATGAAGAAGGAGCGTTGGATATGCTAGCCAGCTTGAGTTTTTTCTTCTTATAAAACTAAAAAAAGTGAGATAAATAAATAAACAATATAAAGCATTCTGCCAAAGATTTTTGTTAAGGTCCTAGTTTACTATAGCTAGGGGACGTGGTGGCTCAGTGGCTGAGATGCTGAGCTTGTCGATCAGAAAGGTTGGCAGTTCAAATCCCTAGTGCCACATAACAGAGTGAGCTCCTGTTACTTGTCCCAGCTTCTGCCAACCTAGCAGTTCGAAAGCATGTAAAAAATGTGAGTAGAAAAATAGGGACCACCTTTGATGGGAGGTAACAGCATTCTGTGTACCTTTGGCATTCGGTCATGCCAGCCACATGACCACAGAGACATCTTCAGACAGCACTGGCCCTTTGGCTTTGTAACGGAGATGAGCACCGCCCTGGAAACGACTAGCACGGATGTGCAAGGGGAACCTTTACCTTTACCTTAATAAGAATATGATCTTAAAAGAACAATAGAATGAGTTGGAAGGGACCTTGGAGATCTTCTACTCCAACCCCCTGCTCAAGGGAACCTTTGCAAGGGAACTTTTACCTTTACACTATAGCTAGAGCAGTTTCCTGATTTACTAAACTAGTAATTCTATCAAAGAAGATAAACTTAGCCTGATACAATTTGTTTGTGACAATCCCTGATTCCTGCTATAACATGTTTATTTAAATATTGCTGCTTGATTGAAGGACCTTTCCCCACTAGAGCTTCCTGAAATCCCACTATTTAATGTCTAGTAAAACTAATGGATAGATGGATGGATGGATGGATGGATGGATGGATGGATGGATGGATGGATTTTATAAGTGATTTCAGGGATAATCTGGCTAATTGTTAGGTAGTGCATGCAAGACTCTTCTTCAGTTTAAAGTTTCCAGGGTTGTTTTGCAAGTGGCCTGCCTTTCTACTGGGCCTGTCCTTCCTATGCCCAGTATAAAGAAATGAACTAGTTAATATGCTACTGTGAGTACAAATAGTTTTGGAGGATGCAAGTGTGACAGATGTGAGTTATATTTTACATGCGAATAAATCATTCTGCCCTTTAGCTGTCAGACTGTCAACTTCACCTCTGTAATTTGGAGACAGCACTTCCTACTCTTTCATAAAATGGCAGATTTCAGGTCTGCCGACTTTTTAAGTAATTGCCAGTTTCATAAGAGCCGACA
This sequence comes from Pseudonaja textilis, assembly GCF_049901715.1. Classification (NCBI taxonomy): domain Eukaryota; kingdom Metazoa; phylum Chordata; class Lepidosauria; order Squamata; family Elapidae; genus Pseudonaja; species Pseudonaja textilis. The sequence goes on along the minus strand of NC_141990.1, from coordinate 128,325,956 downwards.
TTCTCTTTTCATAATAGCTAATATTCTGAGGTATAGATTCCTTTATTTAGAAAGAAAGCTCAACACCAACTTTCTTCAAAGTCGAAGTAATTAACCCTGCGTAACAAAAGAGAAAGGGAGAAATTAGGTTTGCCTAGGCATTTCAGCTTTATGCCATATGCTACCCCCCACCCCCGCCAAAACCTTGATACCTTACTTTCCTATTGGATTGGCAAATGGTAAATTAGAAATGCTATTGATTTTGAGAGGGCTACACCAGGGACAAAATGTAGCTAATCATACTGTATCACATCTTTGCCCTCTTTCTTGGTTATACCTCTTTATGGAAGACTTTCTGAACAAGGATCGTAGCAGTGGTGGGATTCAAAATTTTTACTACCGGTTCTGTGGGCGTGGCTTGGTGGGCATGGCAGGGGAAGGATACTGTAAAATCTCCATTCCCTCCCCACTCCTGGGGGAAAGTTACTGCAAAATCCCATTCCCTCCCCACCCCACTAACCTGCTTTCCAGCTCCGTTCTTCTGTCCAGGGCAACAAAAGAAGACCCAGCTGATCAACTCAGGACTTAGGAGGCAGAGAATAGATGGGGGCGGGGCCAGTCAGAGGTGGTATTTGCCGGTTCTCCGAACTTCTCAAAATTTCCACTACCGGTTCTCCACAACTGGTCAGATGTTTTAGCTAGTTGTAAAGCAACTAGACGAATGTGGGGAAGATTTGGCCTGGCAGAGAGCCTTATATTGATGATTGTGGAGGTGGAACAGGCAGGTGTTTGACATCTTTGAAGAAGAGCTGCAAACGTTGCCATCAGCTGCAAAACCATGGAATTTACTGATTCAGACACATAAGGAAGAGTTGCACTTTCAGAAGGTCTTGTCCTCCTAAAACACACCGGCCGCATTATTTGGGCCAGCAATTCCCTATCTGTGGCCAATCAATACTTCAGCAGTGAAAGAGGGGGAAAGAAGTAACTTTAAAAAACTCGGGAGAAAACTACAGAGAGTGTGCAGCAACTTTGGTGACCTGATGTCATCTTGCCTGGGAACATTAAAAGTGATGAGCAGAAGAGGGGTGAAAAAGTTACAAATAAAGAGGCTTGACAGTTAGCTTCAGAGCATGGAAAAAGATTGCCCCAGCTTTATTGGCCACAGATAACATATGATTTTGATTCAGTGGAAGCCTTGGATCCAAATACCATGTATTAGCAGGCTTCATGCTGAATACAGAACTGACCATAAAATCAGCAGGAATAGCTGGCTGTAAGCACAAGCACAGACACACAAATATACAAATTCATCATATTCTTATCAGAATATGTGGGGGGGAAGCTTAAGCCCTCCACAACCATGAAGCCTCCCTAAGACTTGGTCCTTAATGGGGGCCTCCATTTCAAGGTCAGAAGTCCTCACTACTTATTTTAAACAACTTTTTATTAGAAGTTGTATTTTATCCAATTCCATTTTAAATTGCTTTTATCAAATTTCAGTAATAATTTGTTTCTGGAACTCTGCACTTTGATATGGCCCAAGGGCTATTCAATCAATCAATCAATCAATCAATCAATCAATCATAAGCAAACCAAAGTTTTTGTTATATGTCTAAGTAATAAAGGCAGGATTTAATTTTTTTAAAAAAATAATAATATTAAATAAATAAATATTAGAAGTCCTCATTACTTATTGACCACACCTGCAGATATGGCTCCACTCACCAAACACAAATGCTGCTCCTCAGTCATCTGAACAAGTTGCAACCTTCAATTAATACGTGATCTGTGATGGGGTGAAAAAACTCCATTCCAGAAGTTAAGGTGAGCATTTGCAAAGTCTGCAGACTTCAAAACACTCATTCCAAACTCCGTTTCTTTCCTCTGATGGCTTGATATTTAGAAGACAACCCTTCTTTGATCTACCACAGCCAGAAGGCCTCCTTGTTCAGCTGTGGCTTTACCACCATGGCAAGCAAAATCAGGCCACATCGGGTCACATTGCCAGCAATGTTGAGACAGACAAGGGTGAGATTTGTAGAGGAGAATCATCTTAAGGTGTGTCCTATTTTATACAACTAATGATTCAAAAAGAAAAGGAAATATGTATGTAAACAGAGTTAAGACTTTATAATTCCTTACCCTTGTTCAGGGAATGAAAACATCATTTAATCCATCCACATTGGAAAGCCATCAGTATGATCTTTGATCATACTCTTGCAAAAACTATCCATTTTCTTGAGAGATCCCCAATGATAGCCAATCAGAATGCATACCTTCATAACTAAAAAATCAATCTGGTGTTAGTTTAATGACCCTTAAGCACAGCGGCATATAGAGATACTTGCAGGAGTCCAGTTCTTATGAGTTAATGTTGCAACTTTTGAATTGCTTCTTTTCAGCAATCAATATTACCAAAAATTCTTGAAGCCCATATGACATTGGGCATCTGCTTTCAGAATCTGTGGCCATTGCTGAGAATTTGGAACTGTAGTCCCAAACAAATGAAAGTTACAAAGATTGGGGCTCAGTGTTCTTAAATACCCAATAAATACAAACCTGATTATTCTGCTATACTGTTCATTCTGAAAATCGTGTTTTAAGATGACCTTCAGAAAAGCAGAACATCCACATGCATTATTCTAAAGCTTGCATAGTTAATGGGGGCAGACAGATGGCTGCATTGAAGTGCAGTACACCAGTTCTTTACCTGGCATAAAATATGCCACATAATATTTGTCACTTCAATGGCCAAATCCCCTTCTGCCTCAGTAGCAAGGCCAGTGAGCGATGCAAACTGTATAGTTTTGATAGGGGGACAAATTGAAGAAAGCAATTCCCCTCCCTCCCCACTCTGCTAGTGGGGTGATGACTTACCAATCATTTTCCTTCATGTGTGGTAGGGGCATGGCTAAAGGACTGTAGGTAAGAACTTCTCCTGGAAGATGCTTGGCATCTCTGAATTCCCACTAGGGCTATTTCTTAACACGGGGCTCTCCAAACTTGGCAACATTAAGACCTGTGGACTTGAACACTACAGGAAAATTGGGGCTCCATTTCCACTCTACACAACTCCAGGACACATTGGGGAAAACTCTGATGCAATAACAAGAAGTCAAAAAGAATACATTTCTGGTTTCCTAGATTCATCCTATCTCCCGAGGCAGTATGCCCAGAAGCTGCCAAAGTTTTCCACATCTTCCTTTCCTCACCCCCTTCTCCCAGCAGTCTTCAGGGATTATAATGATGCAGAAGTAGTGGCAAGCATGTAATTAAAATATCCTTCTGCGTCTAGCACTTTTTCCAATCACTGCCAACACCATGTATAGAAGGAGACTGCGCAAGACATGGCAAGTGCTTCAGAAAGTGTCAGTTAGGCATTCTACACGCAGATGCCGCTATAGAAACTTGGGTCTTGCAAAATAACCATGGAGGAGCTGGGCAGATTCTAGCCTTTGGCTATATCAACCTACCTCATCAATGAGCCATACTACCTCATATCCACAGGGACAGGAGAGCTAGAAGTCAGTTGAAGTTTGCATCTGCTGAGAGCCGGAGATGAATGGAAGAGTTCTCATGAAGATATTTAATTGGGACTGAACCTTAATCTTAATTGGGACTGAACCTTAATCTTGGGACTGGCCTTAATCTTTTCAAAAGGTACCAAAAAAAGTATAAAAAGAGGGATAGAATCAAGATCACATGAAACAATAGTAACACTTTATAATATCTTGGTAAGGTTATGCGTGGAATATTGCATTGTTTTGGTTGCCATGATATAAAAAAGATGTTGAGACTCTGGAAAGAGTGCAAAGAAGAGCAACAAAAATGATTAGGGGGCTGGAGGCTAAGTCATATGAAGAACGGTTGCAGGAATTGGGTATGTCTAGTTTAGTGAAAAGAAGGACTAGGAATGACATGATAGCAGGGGTCCAATATCTCAGGGGCTGCCACAGAGAAGGATCAAGCTATTCTCCAAAGCACCTGAAGGCAGGACAAGAAGCAATGGGTGGAAACAAATCAAGGAGAGAAGCAACCGAGAATTAAGGAGAACTTTCCTGACAGAACAATTAACCAGTGGAACCGCTTGCCTTTAAAAGTTGTAGATGCTCCATCGTTGGTTTTTAACAAGAGATCGGACAGCCATTTCTCTAAAATGGTGTGGGGGCTCCTGCTTGAGCAGGAGGTTGGACTAGAAGACCTTTAACACCCCTTCCAACTCTGTTATTCTGTTATTAAGTATCCAATGAAGTCAGACTCATCAGAATGTTTGAGGCTGCCAAATAAAAACATAGGAAATGTTTTATCTGAATAGAACAGAAACTTGGGTCTGGGCCTTCTGCAGCACTTTTAATGAGACTATATTATAGTTATAGCCTTTTAAAAAACTTATAAAATATCATCAATAATAAACTTGGTGAACAGTAATAGTCCTATTTTTGGTCCCAAACATTTCATAAGAAAAAAAGCTTTGTTATAAATTACTATTATTCAGATGAGTTTCCGAGAGCAAGAACTGTAAAATCTGTCTCATGGTCTTTTGATAAGAGATTAGAATTTGGAACTATAGAATTTGAAGAGCTTGCAAACTGGTTTAAGTTTTCTATACACTTTCCCATGAAACAGGAATATAATATATGATCTTATATTGGTTCATTTATCTTAATGCAACTTGTTAAGTTCATATTTAGCAGAAACCAAAGAGCTATGTTGTGCAGAAGATGAATGAGCTACATAAAGAATGAATGATTCTTTAATTATCTCCCTTAGAGGTTTAATGTTCACCAACTATTGCTTTTTAATGAGAAGCCTATACAATGATGCAACCTCTATTTTTTTTTCTTGTATCCAATACCATGAACAACGGTAAATCCAAGTTTCTGATAATATGAAAACATTTTACCATTTTTCTGTCCCATCTGTTCAATAAAATCATAATTACTCAAGCAAGATACATTCAATTTAAAGAATATATATACATTTTTTTTTTAAAAAAATGAGACTCTCAAGCATCTGTGCCCCATGCCACATCATTTAAAATCAGGAAATTATATAAGAAAAATAATCTAAACATATTTTCTATATGCATACAAAAGGAAATTATATTCAGACTGGAATATTAAATAGAATATCCAAATATCCTTTGGGTTAAATTGGTGCACATTTTCCTGCATCCAAGATAAACTTCATTTTATTTGGAAAACTATCATAATCTAAAAAGACATTTAGAGTTTGATTCAGATTACTTCCAACTATTATGTGGTACTGAAATGTTGAAAGCAACAAAAAATGACTTTTCTAGACCACCATATAGATAAAGTAGTGCAATTTTTATTTCCCATTTAACAGTGATTATTGAAAAAACACATTCCTTATCGGGAACTTCTCCAGCAGCAGAAAAATCTATTAATCAAAATGGCAACACCTCCTGCATATTTAGAACTATTATTTACATAGCCTGACCTCATCTAAACTTTCTATAACAGCAGCTGTTTATTCTCTGGAGGAATTTGAGCATGTGAAAGCAATTTCAGTTCCTTTTGTCATTTTCTTTTTAAAAAAGCCTTAGATAATACTTGTTCAAGCTTGGAAAGAGAGCCCATTCTCCTGAGATTGTGACAGTGAATCTGGCATTAAAATTAATTAATATTTTAAGATGAGAACAAAAAGAAATTGCATTATCATCAGTATAGCGATACTGTGCTAAAACATCTCAGACCTCCTCAACAAATTTAAGGAGGGGAAAAAATGAAAAAAAAAATGTGCAGACTTTGCTAAAGCCAGTGATAATGCAGAGCATCTACCCACACATATATACGCATGCACAATTTTAATAATAAGCTAATTATTATTAGTGGTAGCTTTAATATTACATATGCTTTGAGCACAGAGAGAGAAGAGCACTGATTTAAAAAAAAACCTCTGCTGGTTCAAACAACAATCTATTCAAAAATTTGTGTTTCCTATAATGGTCGATCAAAACCTTATGGAGAACTCACAGATAATTTCGGATTTAACTTGGTACTGAAAGTTATATTCAGAGACATTCATAGATGGTTCTGTTGTTAGTGATAATATACAGCTAGTTGTGGTCTAGTGACTAAGATATCCAGTCTGGTGTAGCGGGGAAGGTGCTGGCCCAGAAGCCAGAAGACTGTGAGTTCTAATCCTGCCTTAGGCAAAAATAATAATAATAACTAGCTGTGGACAATAATTCTGTTTTAGCCCAGCTCACCTCACAGAGTTGTTATGAGGAAAATAGAAGGAGTATTAGGCACATGAGAGAAAGGTGAGAGAAAAATCTAATAACTAATTGATTAATAATGAATAACCAGGAGACAGTGAGCTTTAGTTCTACCTTAAGCATGAACGCTGGCTTAGGGCATTGGGCCAGTCACGCTCTTTCAGTCTAAAGGGTTGCTGTGTGGTATTGTATTTCAGGGGTCCCCTTCTCCTGCTCATGCAATCAATGGGCAAGAACACAACGAATTATTTGCAGACGTGCAAAATTAGGTTGTACAAGGGAAACCATCACCTTCCTCCTGCCACCACTGTTGCTGCTGGTCTGCAGAACCAGAAAGGTTGGAGACCACTGCTGTATTAGGTGTGTTTGCCACCTATAAAATAATAAATGTAGAATACAAATAAATAAAAAACAAAATAAAGTAATTACAGTAACAAGCAACCACTAATAATCCTCTACGCCATAAAACTGCTTAATCTCCCTTAGTGCTGATTGCATTTTATGATATTGAATTCTAATTATTCTCTTTCCTACCATTCAACTCTGAAAAAAAAAAGATTAACAGCACAATTGAGAGGTTACTGAGCTCACAGATATCAAAAGGTTTTCAGCTCGCTCAGGAGGCCTCAACCAGCACAATGGGTTTTAACAGATTACAATTGTTAACTGCTAAAGAACTTGTAATCTGTGTTTCACATATATGGATGTCTCTGCATAACACACCTATTTTTTGCCTCTCTTCCTCCCCTTATTCCAATTTAAATCCTGCATCTAGCCACTACCTGAAATCTAATGAAGTGAATTGGAGTTCATGAAAACTGATGCTTTTAAATAAAATTTATTAGAATGAAAAGGTGCTACCAGATTAACACAGTTCTCCTGCAGCCTAGATTCTAGTATTTTTTTAGAAAAGAAGATAAACTCTCCATGGAAATAAATGCCTCTCCATGCAGTTCAAAGTTTGTTTTTTTCTTAATATTTCAGACCCCTCATTCATGATGCTTCCATTAAGGAGTTGCCCCAGTCTGTTGTCTGGTCCATGGAGTTGACTTCCACATGTTTTTCAACCCTTAACCTCCAACTTCTAGCCTGTGGCAGAGAGGAAGATGAGAAACACTCCAAACAATATACAACTACTTCAGAATACACAATAAGAGCCTGTCAAGTAACTTGTCTCTCCCAAATATTGATCCCACTTTGATAAAACTCTGAGAAGTTCACCTCTGGTAGCGGCTGGCAGAAACAGAAGGAGACCTTGTGAAGCCCAACTTCTCCGACAAAAGCAAATCATTCTCTTCCTCTCTCAGTAGGTGGACAGGATGCTGTTGCAGAAGAGAAATACTTTGTCAGAACATGCTGGGCAGATGTTTGTTGTTGCTGCTGCTTAATTGCAAAAGATGCCTTCTGTTTCCTGAAGAAATTCAACCTCTCTTACCTGTGCTTGTTCCATTGTTCTATAAGTGGCTGAGGCTCTTTTTATTTTTTTACTAGGCATCAAAGCATCCTACTGTGTTAAGTCAATGAATAATATAACATAAAAGTGCAGCTTAAATTATTGCCTGCAGAAGAATGGTCTTGACCTGGATTATCCAATCTTAATGCAAGTCTCATTTCACCCATTTGGAAAGCAAACATCCTTCCTGCATTGTCTCATTGAGCATAATGGAAATTTTTAAATAAGCCCCACCCAACTCCACCCCACCCCAAACCAGCTTTCTCAAATAAGACAAAGTACTGTACTTTTATTTGACACCCAATAGAGAGGAAGCAAAAACAATGGAACCTTCTTGTACTGAAAGCAATTCAGCCACTCATAGCAGAGACCAAAAGCATGCAGAGGTCAGCAGGTTTCTCTTTTATGGTAGGTGCTTAGAACTAGGCAAGTGCAAAGCACTCTTTCAAAATTGCTTCAGGAAGCTCAGCAGCCATTTTCCTTTAAAAATGAAGCTGTTCTTGGAAGATCCACTTCGGCCTTGTAGTATGTAGTAACTTCTCCACCTATTCGCCACTGGGAGCAATAAAAGTAGCTGAATTTCTTTGTGTGGAGATTCATCTCATTTTACTCCTTTACCTTTCCACGTTTGACCCTCCCTCAGCTGTTTCAGTGATGGCTTTGGGTGACAGTGGGTGACACACTTGCATTCACCAATATTCTTGAAAGCACACCCATTCTTGTACGATTTTCAGAGGCTGTGCAAGAATACGGTGTGCTCTCCCACTGCCTCTGGATCCTCTAGAAGTCATGTGAAAGGCCTATGCTCAGGAAATTGTTTAAGGAAACCTCACAAGCTTTTTTTTTAGTTTTCAGAGGCTACAGATGCCTTAGGAGAGCATTGTACATGGCTGCTTACAAGAACGAAGGCCTTGTATGACCCAGAGCAGCCTCAAAGGACCTGTCCATAGACAAAGAGCATTATATGAAGATCAGCAAAGGTGCTTTTTTTTCAAGAGGCAACTGGGCTTTCTGGTTTTTCCTTGAAGACGTTTTGCTTCTCAGTTCTCAACCATGACCTGGATGACTGAGAATCTTCATAGACATGAAGATAAGCAGCACATGGCAGATCCTGGAGTATTAGGCATTTCCTGAATTTTTGACACACTAAACCCAAAAGCTTCTCCATCACTGGGTTAGATTGATCAATTCCAGGTTCCTTCAGTTTATCTCTCTAGTAATACAGTAGATACTTCTGTGTCAGTGGTCGGATTTAATTATTTTTACTACCAGTTCTGTGGGCGTGGCTTGGTGGGAGTGGCATGGCTTGGTGGGCGTGGCAGAGGAAGGTTACTGCAAAAGCCCATTCCCTCCCCACCCCACTAACCTGCTTTCCAGCTCCGTTCTCCTGTGCAGGGCAACAAAAAAAGACCCAGCCTATCAGCGGGACTCGGGAAGCAAAGAATAGATGGGGGCAGGGCCAGTCAGAGGTGGGATTTGCCAGTTCTCAGGACTACTCAAAATTTCCGCTACCAGTTCTCAAGAACCTGCTGAATACCACCTCTGTTCTGTGTAGTCCAGCAGCCTATTTGTCCATACATTCTTTTATTCCGAATACAGCTGAACCAGGTACAGTAGCATCTTTGGGGAGTTGAAAACAGTCAAGGAGATACTGCAACAGCATGAACAAAGTCATATTCCTTTGGTACATGCATCAGCATCTCACGTGTGCATCCATGGGAGGCTTTGATTGTGCTGCTGTAACAGCCCCATTAACTTTTTGCAAGCCCCCTGCAGGTATTTCTTTTCCAAAGGCAATTTTCTAATAAAGATTCTCTTTTCAAATACCTGTCTCTGGCAGTCCTTCTTTGAATTGCTCTATTATTTTTTTCTCTAGTTCACTGCACGCTTCTAGTGCTGCAAAAAAAAAAAAAAAATCCTATATCAATCACATTGCTTTCCTTTGCCCTTTTTTCTCAGACTTCCTTTCCCACCCACTCCTGGCACTTTTAAAAAAAAACTCAAGCTGGAAAAACTCAAGGCCGCTCAAGGAAGGGAAATGTCCAAATGTCCAGACAATCTGCATTACCCCTATCTCTCCTCTATGGGAACAAGTGCCTCCCTTGCACATCTGAACTTAGAACAGAGATATTAATAACCTGGCTTTTTAAATAAGGATTTTACTGGTAAAAATAATTGGATTTTCAATAATGTGAGTCCAAGAGAATGAAAGCACTGCAATGAAGTGGAGCTGGGAAGCTTGTTTCTCTCACATGTTCTCTTTGTAGGCTCCCTTCTTTTTGAGCATCTGTGGGTTAGCAGAGAGCTATTTTATTCTCGACTCTGATATCACGGGGATTTCTACATCTGCTGAATTGTTTTCTTTGAATGAGTGATGGTGATCAAAGTGATAAGGAGTACAAAGTGATGGAAGATGGAGGAATGTTGACAGATTTGAACTTGCAGTTGATATCACTTTGTCATGCTCCTCGAGATTACCCAGTCGTCAAAATGTTAAGAGAGACCTGTTGAATGAGACTTCTCAGTTGGTTCTCTGATTTCTTAATCTGATGCCAATAGAAACCAGCTGAAAAAAAAACACATGAACAAAATAAAGCCATCCCACTGATATTCTCCATGACAGATATGGATAAGGAATGTCATTCAAGGCTGATAGTCTAAAATGGAGGTGAGGAGATGCAGAGTGATGGGTAGATTTTGGTTTATGAAGCCTTCTTCCCACATTTTAACAACAACAAAAAATGGTTTTTAAGTGTTTGAAATCTTCATGCTTAGGGAATGAGTTCAGGCCGAGCCTGTGAGTTTAGGGCCTCCATGGCAACCAAAAACTTGTCTCAGGTAATCTTTGGACTGACATGCAGGCAGTCATAACTTGGACTTCATGCTTGTCTCTGAAAATATGACCTAGAAATGGTGGAGAATTTCCATCACCCTGTTGGTCAGATTATGTCCGATCCAGATGCCACCTGTGACCATTGTGGGACAGGGAAGACCATTTGAATGATCCACCCCATATCCCCAGTGAGATATGTTAGTTTTCAGGGAGTACTTAGAGATGATCTCAGCTCTTCCATGGGTAGCTTGGTACACACACTGGTGAACCTCTAGGCCCATCTGACTGTCCTTTGGCAATAAACAAGGCATTTTTAATTACTTGGACCTTTAACAATGCATATATTTATTTTATTTATTCAGTTTCAATTTCTACAATTGCCCAACTCAACCACGTGACTTTTATATGTTGCCATGCATTTTTTACAATTTACAGTTAAACTTCTACTTACCCTGCCTCTAGGTGGGATGGGTAACACACAAGTCTAATAAATAAAAATAATGCAATATTTCAGTGTATGCTTTATGTCAATTCTTTTCTTGTTTTTTATATTTATTCTTTTATTGCTTTTAAAACAGTGAAAAATTATTTTCCTGTTGAATCATTTTAAACTGTTTGTAAAATGCTTCACTTTTTAAAATGGGAAATAGAGCATCTATGCCCTAAATAAATATGTTACATTTCCCTTGTAATTATTTTCTCATTTGAAGACAATCAATGTAAGTTCGTTATAAAAGTCAAGTTTGGGGATTATGCTGTTTAATCCATATCCCTAACTGTCCTGCAAAGGTCACCTTGTCAGATCAAGTTGAAGAATTGTTTTAAGGAAAAATAATTGCACATATAAGGGTGGGTGGGGGAGGTAGAAATGTAGCATTATGTAAACTCTGAACAAAAGTCAAACTTTTCCTTGAGTTGCAATTCTACCATCTCAAAAGGAAGAAAAGAAATGGAATTAATTCATTTATACCTAGTCCTTAAGAAATATTCTGATCTGTGCTGACAAATAAGCTTTAGCAATCGATAGGCTCCCACAGTACCTGTGCGGGGTTGTGAGGGAGGGATGTCTATTTAAAGCTTGCAGAGCAACCTGGGTTTATGGGTTTTCTGATGAACTTGAGCAATTCACAATATAATAGCAATTATTACACACAAGTGAACAAACATTTCATCTCCAAATCTCTCTCTCTACCAAGGGCAAGCATTGGAATTGTCTGTTTTTAACATGGCTTTTTTCTAGGAGTTTAAACTTTGGTTTGATTTTGTTCAGTTATGATTCCTTTATTACGGGGGTGCATTTAGGATGTTGTGGCAAAAGAAAACTGCTGGAATTCTGAGAAAAGAGACATTGTGGAAGCAGAGCTGGAGGGGAAAAATATTCCCATGATTTTCGAGAAGAAACAAATGGATTTCAGAACAAGCTGTCACAACAGCCTGTGAAAGCCAGCAGATGAAAGCGTCAATAAAGAGAATGTGTAACAAACCGAATGTAGGCTCTCAATGTCAAGTGAGAAAGGACAAAAATTTCAAAATAAAAAAATGTCAATAAATAGAAAGGGGGGGGGGGAATCACAGTTGAGGAAGGACTACGCAGGAGTAATTATGGAAGAGTCCTAACAGAGGCAGAGGAGGTGAAAGCAATATGCAAAGATACATTTCAAATAGAATTACAGGGTGACAGAAACATCTGTAGGAAGAGAATATATTCAGGAACTGACTCCACTAGAAAGTAAGTCAGGAGAAGTAATAAATCAGCTGTCAGGATAGAGAATGAATGAAATGCCTATTGAACTGCTGAAAGGTGCAAAAAGAAGAGGAGTTAAAATGCTAATCGCTGAATGGAATCTTCTTTGTGGCCATTAATGTACATACCTTGGTTCTCAAATTGGCAGAAAAAAATGCCAGCTTTATTGTGCTGCCCCAGAGGCAGAATTCGAATCCACCCTGGTAATCTGTCTTTACTGTGGAGCAAATTAAAATGATTTTGTTCCCCTCCCACCTAGCATCAGCATCCAGTGGGTCAAATACCTTGCACCCTTGAAACGTGGGTAGGCATGCTTGAATGAGTGCATGTGAGGGAAGGTCCCTGAGATACACAGGTGAAACTCGAAAAATTAGAATATCGTGCAAAAGATCATTTATTTCAGGAATGCAACTTAAAAGGTGAACCTAATATATGAGATAGACTCATTACATGCAAAGCAAGATGGTACAAGTCATGATTTGGCATAATTGTGATGATTATGGCTTACAGCTCATGGAAACCCCAAATCCACAATCTCAGAAAATTAGAATATTACATGCAATCAATAAAACAAGGATTGTACATAGAACAATATCAGACCTCTAAAAAGTATAAGGAAGTACTCAGTACTTGGTTTGGGCCCCTTTTGTAGCAATTACTGCCTCAATGCGGCGTGGCATGGAAGCTATCAGCCTGTGTCACTGCTGAGGTGTTATGAAAGTCCAGGATGCTTCAATAGCGGCCTTCAGCTCTTCTGTATTGTTTGGTCTCTTGTCTCTCATCTTTCTCTTGGCAATGCCCCATAGATTCTCTATGGAGTTCAGGTCAGGTGAGTTTGCAGGCCAATCAAGCACAGTAATCCCACAGTCATTGAACCAAGTTTTGGTGCTTTTGGCAGTGTGGGCAGGTACCATGTTCTGCTGGAAAATGAAGTCAGCATCCCCATAAAGCTCATCTACAGAGGGAAGCATGAAGTGCTCCAAAATCTCCTGGTAGACAGCTGCATTGACTCTGGACTTAATGAAGCACAGTGAACAAACACCAGCAGAAGACATGGATCCCCAAATCAACACAAGACTGTGGAAACTTCACACTGGACTTCAAGCATCTTGCAGTGTGTGCCTCTCCATTCTTTCTCCAGACTCTAGGTCCTTGGTTTCCAAATGAGATTTCCAAATGCTCTCATCAGAAAAGAGAACTTTGGACCACTGAGCAACAGACCAGTTCTGTTTTTCTTTAGCCCAGGTAAGATGCTTCTGACGTTGTTTGTTGTTCAGGAGCGGCTTGACAAGAGGAATATGACATTTGAAGCACATGTCCAGGATCTGTCTGTTTGTGGTGGCTCTTGATGCACTGACTCCAGCCTCAGTCCACTCCTTGTGAAAGTCCCCAACACTTTTGAATGGCCTTTTCCTGACAATCCTCTCCAGGCTGCGGTCATCCCTGCTGCTTGTGCACCTTTTTCTTCCACACTTTTCCCTTCCACATAACTTTCTATTAATGTGCTTTGATACAGCACTTTGGGAACATCCAGCTTCTTTTGCAATTACCTTTTGAGGCTTTCCCTCCTTATGGAGAGTGTCAATGATGGTTTTCTGCACAACTGTCAGGTCAGCAGTCTTTCCCATGATTGTGATTCCTACTGAACCAGACTGAGAGACCATGTAAAGGCTCAGGAACCCTTTGCAGGTGTTATGGCTTAATTAGCTGATTAGAGTGGGACACTTTGAGCCTAGAATATTGAACCTGTTCACAATATTCTAATTTTCTGAGATTGTGGGTTTGGGGTTTTCATGAGCTGTCAGCCATAATCATCTCAATTATGACAAATCATGACTTGTACTATCTTGCTTTGCATGTAATGAATCTATCTCATATATTAGGTTCACCTTTTAAGTTGCATTATTGAAATAAATGAACTTTTGCACAATATTCTAATTTTTCGAGTTTCACCTGTAGGCTTTAGCAAGCTTTCAGGTTCATCAGGTAACATGTTGCTAGGCGGAGAAGTTCTGCTTTGGTAAGCTATACCTTGGGCTCTTTCTGAACACGGGTCTAGTCATCTTTCTGAAGATTGATAGAACCATGTCCAAAAATAACCCAACAGAGCGGAGTGCACGAAGCAAGAGGGAACTTATGATGAGCAATAAGAGAGCTCTTCTGGCTTCATCCTGTCCATCTTCCATCCCATTAACCTGTCACCTAGGTTATTTTTAGACCAAGGTATATCAGCATTCCAGATGGCTGATAAAAGTTGAGCCAGGAGACTCCAGATTGACAGAATTCTTAGCCAGCTTGTTCTGGGCCCCAAATCATCTTGATCTTCCAGAAGACTGGTGAATTCTCCCTGTCCACCAATTCACAAATGCCTCTTGGTTTACTGAGGAGCTTCAGGAGATGACAGAAGCTACAGTTGAAGAAATCTTGGAGGAAGTCTCATGGTTATAAAGCTGGTGGAAAACCAATTCTTCTCTTCCCTTATTGCCTATGCAGATTGCCATCCAGTGGCACTCTTCAGACCCAGTCCCTATTGAGTAGGGAGGGCATTTTGGACTATTTGTTGGACCATTATGAGGATTATGCTGACAGTGGAGATCACTCAGATTCACTTGGACTCTGAGTGGGCAGTCAGGGTATAAGCTGATTTTGAACCACTAACTTCTGATGGACAGAAAACTCTGTGCTGTCAGCTTGGCCAGATCTAAGCCCCTTCAGAGCTGTAAAAGCCTCCAGGGATGTGACCTGAGATTGGTCCATGCCATAATGTGATGAAGAAGGTGGTATTTCCTACCTGGAAAGACACAGTGATGCACATCCCCCTTCCAGAGACGTTCTCATCTTTTCGTGTTTTACTTATTATCAATTATACTTCTCAGTTTTAGTTGTGAATTGTTCAGAAACATTGGGAGACCTGAGGCAAAAAGAGGATGGGCTAACTTAAAAATGGAGATGATTGGTAAGGTTAAGGAAGTTCGAAGGAGAGGGTAATAGCTAAGGTGGATGTATGAGATTAAAGGAGTTACTGTAGTCTACTTGTAACTCCTCTAATCTCATCCATCTACCTTATTGATTATTCTTGAATACAGAACATGTAAGTCAGGCCTATCATTTTACTTGAGTTGTTTAATTTAAAAAAAAAAAAACCAAAGTTGTCTTCCATCATGCTCAATTTCAAAGCTAAGTTCTTGTCAATTAACATGTAGTTTATTATTTTGTTATCTGTCTGACCTTTCTAGTTGCCTTCCTGGTACTAAGTGTGAGTTAATGAAAATAAAACAGGAAATATTTATTATGTATTATCTGAACATTTTAAACATTTTAAATCTCTCAGACATATTACGTATCATATTACATATTACGTATCAGATACCACATTACGTATCTGATATTAACACAGTTGAGAAAGTCCAGAAATATTTCACAAGAAGAGTTCTCCACTCCTCTACTCGTTGCAGAATACCTTATGCCACCAGACTTGAAATTCTAGACCTAGAAAACCTTGAATTACGCCATCTTCGGTCTGATCTAAGTATGGTATATAAAATCATACATTGCAATGTCCTACCTGTCAATGAATACTTCAGCTTCAACCATCACAATACAAGAGCACACAATAGATACAAACTCAAGGTTAATCACACCAAACTTGATTGCAGGAAATACAACTTCAGCAACAGAGTGGTCAATGTCTGGAATACTCTACCTGACTCTGTGGCTTCTTCCCCAAACCCCAAACACTTTAACCTTAGACTGTCTACTATTGACCTCACCCCTTTCCTAATTGGTCTGTAGGGGGCATGCATAAGCGCACCAAAGTGCCTACCGTCCCTGTCCTATTGTTTCTTTTATTCTTCTTATATGCATCCATGTAATCATAACTATGTTTTTACTTGTACATATTATCTTGTAAGCAATTGACAAACCAATTAAAATAAAATAAACAAATATTCCATAGGGTTTAAAAATAGTTGCGGAAAACCACTTTATCATTTGCCTTTGTACTTGTTCATTGATTTATTCTTCAGTCAGGATACTTAAATAAAGTGGGTTTTATTGCACAGAAGAACCATAGATCAAAAATTATAGCAATGGCTCCAATAACTACCATTGTTCTTATACTTTAATTCTTTCTGAATGGACATCTATTATTAATTGACTGGACTGAGCTTTCTTTCATCCCTTGCTGAAGCCCACAGGCTGGTTTTCCATGAATACTTCAAACATGAGCTGCAGTGTGTCTACTGGGCCTCCAAGAAGCCCACATCGCTCTGTTTCCTCCAGTTCTGCCACTACCCTGTGCAGTTCCCCCCACCCCCCCACACACACAGCCTCCCTTTTGCCCAGGAAGCTGCTGCCACCAATTCTACCTCACCCAGGGACAGTGTGTGCCATATCATGTCATCCTGCTGCTTTCTCCCCAGCTGGGCCTGATAAGTTTCCTTTGGCAGATGAGGCTCTGCTGCCCTGCCACACTCACCATACACATCCCAAGAAGGTAGCTTTGTCCAAGCATCTAGCTTTAGGCCCACCAGGAGGAGGAGGAGGAGGAGGAGGAGGAGGAAGAAGAAGAAGAAGAAGAAGCAAAGGTTATCTGGGGAGGCAGTGTCAGGGAATAGCAGGGGTGTGTTGGAATGCAGGGCAACTAAATGGGCAGAGATAGATGAAAGATAAGACACATAGGAGTAGTTGAAATACTTTGACAGTTATAAGTGTGGACAAATGGGCAAGCACCCAAATGTTAATTAAGTGACCACAAGGAGTTGCAATGGATGTAATTTTGTGAACCAGTCATAACTCCTTCTTTTCAGCACTGTTGTAAGTTTGAAACATTGCTGAACAAATGGTCATAACTTGAAGATTATCTGTATTTTGAAGCTGTGTGAAAGCAAGCTCTATCTGTTGTTAATACAGCCATCTTCATTTTCAGCAAAAGTTGGAATACAGTGGATACAATGAAGAGTTTGTGTGGATACACAGATAGTGGTTTTCTTGCAAACAGGAAAACCATGATTATTAAAACAATAATAGTGCTTATAATTCTGCCCGTGGACTTGTACCACATCTGAAGTTTGGAATTTTCTTCACATAAGATTTCAAAATATTAGATCTTGCTTTATTAACTACAGTAAGGATAGACTTTATTTGATTAGATATTTTTATTAATTGTTCATTCTGATTGATGCTTATTTACACCAGCTGTCTTTGTTAATTATTGAATATTGATTTGATGTTAATAATGATTTTGAAGTACAACATTGATATAAGAGCACTGCATATAGCAGTAGTAATTTAATGTGA
Organism: Pseudonaja textilis; assembly: GCF_049901715.1. Classification (NCBI taxonomy): domain Eukaryota; kingdom Metazoa; phylum Chordata; class Lepidosauria; order Squamata; family Elapidae; genus Pseudonaja; species Pseudonaja textilis. Next base: position 128,308,402 of record NC_141990.1, on the reverse strand, counting down.
GTTTGAAAATTCTTGTTCAGATTGACATACCTTGTAAATTTTCCTTCCATTTGTTTTTCTTCATCATTTCTTTTTCTGCTATTTTTCTTAGTTGTACTTTCAAATATTTATTAAATTTACATTAAATTAAAACTTTAATAATGCAATTCTCACAAGAAATATCACTAGACCTAACAGAACTTGATCAAGGAGTTGATCAACCAAGAAATAAGGATGTCACAACTCCAATGAAGACTGGAGCCAAGACAGCCAAGATGCGATACGACCATAGTCTTTTACTTACCTTACATTGACTGTGTTACCACGTTGGTGTTACGATGAAAATTCCTCAAATGACTGACATCGACTTCCTGGCAAGGAGTGGTTCAATAATGATGATTCGTGGCTGGATGTCAAGAGGGTGGTGGTGTAATAATGGTGCCGGGTAAATGGGGGATGGGGTGACTTGTCACGGGGTTGCATGGAATCATTGAGCCGGGGGAAAGGTGCAGTTACCATGTTTCTTTAATTTAAAGTGGTTGGATGTTAGGCAGCGAAGGTGGCCGGAAGATGGTTGTAGTAATTATGTTATTATCCAAGGTGTAACATGTATAAATGCAGCTCTGGGTTGCAATGAAAACCAGAGCTGACTTTAAACAAAATTTGATCGCTGTTACCTGTTGTTGTGGTGTGGGAGATGTATAAAAACTTCACTGAAGCTACACAAATGAGTTGGTATCTTATCGTTCACCCCCTCAATATTGTACGAACAGCTGACAAAGGAGAAATTTTCTGGCAGTGAGAATAATCAACCAATGGAACAGCTTGCCTTTGGAAGTTGTGGGAGCTTCATCATTGGAGGTTTTCAAGAAGAGATTGGACTGCCATCTGTCAGAAATGGTGTAGGGTCTCCCGCTTGGGTGGGGGGGCTGAACTAGATGGCCTACAAGGTCCCTTCCAACTATGTTAATTTGTAACAATCTGTACCAACTTCTCTATTTATAATGTGATGAAAACGTTTTTTTAAAAAATCCTAAAGGAGACATCTCAGAATAAGCCAGTGAGAAAAAGTAACTGAACAGGCTTGAAATGATCTTTAAAAGGAAAATGCTAAAAACTAGGAGACAAAGGGTAAATTTAATGGTTTATTCTTGGAAAGGATCTGGCCATTCTATCTCATCAATAGGCACCTCCACAAGAAATTATTTTGGTCAGGTTTTGTATGTGGCATACACACCTGAAAAAGAAGAAAGAGTAAATAGAATTAAACTGACCAATTTGGTCAGTACCAGTTCACTATGATTACTACCACTTTCTTTTTAAATTGCCAAGTCTGACTTTATAAACGGATCATTTTGAAGGTGAGACCATTCTGAGAGTTTGTCAGTGTCCACATAGGGAAGTCAAGAAATACTGTCCACATCTTGTCAATCTTATATATTGTGAAAAGAAGGAAATAGTAGGGAAAGAGACTGTCACATGCCAGGGAAATCAGAAGGTCCAAGCAGTTTAAATGGGCATAAAGATTTATTGCAAACTGTCTATAAGAATCTGAACTAGCAAATCAGTGGTAGATAAGAGTCAATGGAATTCAAGGGACTGAATTCCATCCTGTAGAGGCGAAGGGACTCATGACTAATGATGCATTTGGCCCCTCTCTTGACTCAGCCTGGTCATCTCCTACAGAGACTATATGAATCAAATGGAGCTGTTATACAGTAGTTTAACTACATTTGAATAGCATGGATAAGTTTCCAATTCATTGATTATGTGCCATCAAGTCATTTTTGACTCCTAGTGACCACATAGAGAGCTTTTTACCCATGACAATCTATCCCTAACCTTGTTTTTCCCAGATCCTCTCACAGTCAACTCATTGCCACTGTAAATGAATCCATTCATCTTGCTGCTGGCCATCCTGTTCTTCTCTTTTCTTCCATCTTTCTCAGGATTGGAGTCTTCTCCAGAGAGCTGGGCCTTTGTATAATGGGTCTAAAGAACCATTTGTTTTTTGTAATTTAGGCCTGATCATTTGTGTCTCAAGTGAGAAATCTGGGTTGATTTGTTTAATGATCTATCTAATCCATGGTATTCTCAGGAGTGTTCCCCAACACACCTTCATCTACACCTGTAGACACACACACACACACACACACACACAATGCAAATGCAGAAACGGGTGTTGAGGGAAGACTGTGTACATTTGAGAAGATCCAAAGAGACATATCTATAAAATTAGCAACTCTTCTACTTAATATTTTGTGTCTGTGTGGAACCAAAAGATCCAAAGAGCAATCAGAAGACAATGTGGCAGGTTTGTCTTCTGGCCTTTAGGGCTTATTTTCATAGATTATAGCCTCAGAAAGTATTAAGCCAGAATTTTTTAAAAAGTGGCTGGCAAAACCACCGAGGCCTTGTTCCAAAATAATGAACAGGGAAGGGAATTCGCATATTACACTAAGCCTAAAACAAGCAAGCGACATTATGATTTAATGCTATAGACAGTATGATTCCAGCCACAATAGCCTGTTCAATGAGCCACTACAAATCCCTCTAAAGAGGTGCTTTGCAACACAAACAACACACACACAAAGCTGCTGCCAGATGTTTGTGAATATTTGAGTAGAATTTGGACCTGTTTGGAAAAACATAAGGAAATTACGAAGCTGTAGAAAGTAGCTGCATGAATGTGGAAGCAGCAGCAGTTGATTTAACAATTAGAAGAGTAGTTCATACAAGCTCCTGGGCTTTGCAAAGTACCATTTTTGAAAGATATTATTCAACCCAACAAAAGGGGAGAACCACTCATATTTAATAAGGACTGAGAACCAGCAGCGCAAACTGTGAAAGTCCCTTTCATAGCTTGTTTATAATGATATCTGAACTAGGATTCCTGGCTTCCTTTCTCTTAGCTAGCCAGCAATTGGAAGCCACAGCTGGTCCTTATCATTTGATCTATGGGTGTACAAAGTTAGATAAAAGGCTTATGGTCTGCACTGACTGTTGGCTCAATCAAGGCAACTCGGTCTTTGTGGAAAGTCTCATAATGGGTGGACTTTTTGTAGTCTATTTTCAGTAGCCTGAAGTGTACTTTGATAAACTGAGACACTTCCAGATTAGGGCTTCTGGTTTTTCATTTCCTTGAATTTGTTTTGCTTTCATAAGCAACGCAAGATGAATAGGAAGCAGCTAAGTTGACTTGTCATGACAGAAAGGATGATGTATTTTCTTCTCAACAGAATACAGGTACATTTTTTTCCCGTTGGACGTGGCTAGGACAAAGGTATCCCTTCTCACAGGACTGCATGTCCTTTTTATGTAGGAACAATAGGCAATACTGAATACTGTCACTCTCAGAGAGGTTGCAGGCCACCAGATCCCCAAGAAAACCCCATAGAGAGAAATTTTCCTGAGATCCAGGCACCATGACAAGGAACCCCTCCTTGCAATGCTATCTGTATTGGATTTGGGGCATAAATATTTATTACTGTTTTCTTTTTCCACTGCGGATATCACTCGGAAAACTGGAGATGAAGAAAAGCCAAAGTGACAGGAGCCAGATGAATGCTAACATATCTGAACTTTCAAATAAAAGCTGACAGTTTTGATATTAAAACAAACCTGTCCTTTTGTCACGAGTGGTATATTGAACAAGTATTTTAACAGAATGGATGTGTTATGATATTGCCAGCTATCATCCTTTTGAGAATATATAAAATGAAACAAAAGAAAGCGCTCGGCTTTTTGGTCCCTGCATTCAAAAGTTGGCCTTCAAAATAATTCAAGTCATTTGCTTTCAGAGTTTTATTAATATTGATCTAGCACACAGAAAGCTAGTGTCAGGGTTTTCAACTCTGATTTTGTTTTGCTGTGTAGGAAGTTATCACCCACCCCTTTCCTAGAAAAATGAAATATCCTAGGAAATATTAAAAAGGCAGAATATTTCCCCTAAAAAGAGTAGAAACTCAGAAGCAGAAGCTCACCTCAGAAGCAGAAACTCACCCCCACCTTTGCTAATGGGACATTATTCTGGCCTAGGCCAGCCTATTTTACATAACAAAGATCTCCAGGTAGAGCTATAATAGGAATTGTCCAAAACCCTATCATTACATCATCGTCCAGCAAGGCTCAACCAAGCCTGGGACTCAGGACATCCAATAGAGTTTCCCCTGCATGGCCCCATGGGAGTCTGACAACCAATCAGAATACAAGCTCAAATACAAATCCCAGCAGAGGGAATAAAACCCAGGCACACTCAACTTATCAGCCCTTCTCTTTTTTCTTCACCCAACATCTTGAAGCATGTGATTGTCCTTTTCACTTTGGAGATCCAAGCCGTGTGGTCCTGTTCACCATTAAGCCATCTTTCCAAACAGCCTCCACATTTCCAGTGTCTTTTTCCCCACTTAGAACTGAACCCAGAAGGATAATTCTTCCAACAGCTGTTCTAAATAATACAATAGCGTATGTATGTATGTATGTATGTATGTATGTATGTATGTATGTATGTATGTGTATATGTATGCAACAGAACAACAAAATAAGAGAGTTGGAAGAGACCTCAGAGGTTTTCTACTCTACCCCCAGCTAAAGGAGAAAACCTACACCAGCGGTCCCCAATCTTTCTGGCTTGACAGCCTGGCTGGGGGGAGAGAGGGGATAGTTCCCTGTGAATGGTAAGTGGGTGCATGCAAGCACATGCAGCTCCATTGTGCAAGTTGCAAGTATGTGCAAGGGGAGATTCACATGTGAGCGCAAGTGACTGTCGCTCATGTGAGGGGAGCTATGTGCATGCGCTTGCCCGCTGCTTGTGTGGCCTGGTTCCAAACAGGCACTGGCCCAGGATTTGGGACCCCTTCCCTATACCATTTCAGGCAAATGGTTGCCCAAACTCTTCTTGAAAACTTCCAGTGTTGGAGCATTTACAACTTTTGGAAGCAAACTGTTCCACTGGTTAATTGTTTTAATTGTCAGGAAATGTCTTCTTAGTTCTACGTTGCTTCTCTCTTTGATTAATTTTCACCCATTGCTTCTTGTCCTGACTTCAGGTGCTTTGGAGAACAGGTTGACCCCATCTTCTTTGTGACAGCCCCTAAGATATTAAGCTTAGAAAAGCAACATTTAAAAAGATAGAAAGGCCACAACCCACATTCCAAATTGCTTTAAAATGGGGGAAGGAGGACAAAACGTGAAAGAAACTTGGGACCTAGTCCTAATGCGGAAGAGAAAAGGCCATGAAAGATATGATTAAATCACAGGAAGGGAATATGAATACAACTTCTAAATATGCCTACCCTTACAACAATAACAAAAACTTGATTTAGTTCCCCCCCCAAAATAATAATAATAATAATAATAATAATAATAATAATAATAATAATAATAATAATAATAATAATAATGAAGCAGCATAGATTTTACACAACTTAGTATTGTCAAAGGGCTGGAACACAAAATTTTAAGAGTAGTCTGACTCATTTTAGCTGATAACTAAATAATGCCAGCATCATGTAAGAAGAGCATCAAAGTTATCAGGGATATTGGTGACAATTTAAAATTCAAGGAAGAAAAAAGAATCCTAGAAAACAAAATTTACAATCTGTGAAAGAAAACTATTGATAGTTTTCTCTAGATGTTTTGAGTCATTCTGATAGCATAAATAATGTGTACCTACCACCGTCTTAGAATCAATCTTTATGTGCAGCATTTCTAGATGTATTGTATCCATACATTTATAGCTCTTTTTTATCTTAGAAATATATTCATTTCAGAAAATGTTTTTCAGGAAAAAAATTTTTTTCCAGGCTGTATTAGCATGTTAATGATGGGTTTAATTTGATCAACTAGAAAGCAGAAAGCATAGACCTATAAATATTTATTCATGTATATCTCATTTTTATTTTTTTTATTTTTTATTTTTGAAAATAACTTGAAGTGGTGAACATATCCAACGCATATCCTTCCATTTTCCCCACAACAGCAACTTTATGAATTGCATTGGGCTGAGAGAGAAATGGGGATGAAAACTTTATAAAATAATAACTAGAGAATAAATTCTGTTTGGAATTAGCCTCCACTATTTTTCCTGTATGTTATTTAGGTGCACTTCTTCATGAATAAGCAATGCATATTTTACCCAAATGCAAAAGTGAATGGGAGGTAGAGTGTTTACAACTTATGTATTTATACTCATGCAAATTTGCTATATACTAATTTATTTTGATTATGCTCAATCAAAAGGTAGCATTTGCACTATGGAATTTAAGGATTTAGCCTTGTCAGCAGAGCTTCATGAAACGTAGATAATGATTAAGTACTTTTATTTCTGCTTTAATCAGAAATGTTCTATTTTGTGGATTATACTTCCTCTCTATTTACTTTCCATGTTATTAAGAGACTATGTGATGGCAATATCAATACTACAAGTAACAGTGTGACTGCATTAATTTCCGTGAATGATTGCCATTTTTAACTTCTGCATGGTTGTGGTGGAGACCATTATAATTTCCTTCCATCCTTCTTTTTTTATATCAAAGTAGATGTGACTCAGCAGGAAAGAATGAGTTACTAATACTTCTCTCATTGAAAAGCTGCTCTATATTGTGCTAATCAAGAACACTAAATGAATTCTTAATGGGTGCTAATATACAGAGTTCTAATTCTAGGTTGCCATTATTAAGCTTTAAATAAGCTTTGGGAGGCTTTTAAAAAGTTAACTTTCAATCATAGAGCCAGTAAAGCAGGTTTTTTTTAAATCGCACAGAAGGTTATTAATGGTCAAGCTTATAAGCCCTTTAAATTGTGCAAAATTGTCCCAAGACCGATTCTCATAAACACACTAGTACGTTCAAAAGCCTCTGAGCTCACATTCAGAACCTCAAATCTCTTAATTGAATGAACAAACTGGGCTTTTGGAAAAAGGTATGCAAGCAGTTTGCCTGAATTCTTTTATTAATTGGTATTAATTGGCTGCAAAGCTCAAATCAGCTTGGCTTTTCTGTTTTCAGCCACAGAAAAATGGGGGAAAAGGTTTTGAATATTCTAGCCACTAGAACAATGTGCTTTTTCTTTTCTTTTTTTTTTTACCCCAGGGCCAGAAAAATAGATCAAGCAGCTTATTGATTGTCATCAGCATGTTAACTTATTGAAAAATCAAGAAAGGGGGTTATTTTGTTTTTTTATTTTCATTGAAAACAATAACTTTCATTACAAGCCCTGAAAGTGTAGTTTGCTGTTTCCCATGCAAGCCCTGGACTCTGAGAGTTAAATGAAAGGAATGCTTTTAGGCACTGTAATTTTTTTTTTTTTTGACAGAAATACTAATTTGCATATTCCTTTCCACAAACAGGTCAAGCTGTGCTAGACAGGAAAGAGCCCAAATGACGCAAATGGTGTTTCTTTCTCAACTAGTTTTTAAAGTACTTTTTCCTACTGTAACAGACACTTGAGATTCAGTATTGACTTTGCAGGATCTAATAGCAAGGGTGTGTGTGTGTGTGTGTGTGTGCTCTTTTTGTAAACCTGCCAGTCTGTGGCTCCATGTATTTATTTTTAAATGGGGAGGGAGTGCATTTTCTTTGTTGTTGTGGCCCACCAGCATCCAGCAGAGATGGTAGCAGATTCAGACAGTGAGGGGGTTGGGGAGGAACATGGCCCAGTCCTGGAGTCTGGGGAAGGTTCTGACGAGTGCTCTGCATCAGAGGCAGAGATGGAGCCGGGACTGTCTGACAATTATCAGCTGCCTTCAGAGTCAGACATCAGTGAGGCAGAAGAACAGCTGGAGCCTGTTCCCAGTGTGCACATGTGCAGAACTGCCAGGAGAAGGGAACAGTTAAGGACCAAGGGTCGACTCGGGAGTAAAGGCTCAGGTGGACAGTGAATGGCCCCTCCCATAGGGAATAAAGAGGAGCAAAAGGGGAGTGGTGTTCGCAGGAGACAATTAGTTCAATTCATTAGGTTGAAGATCTGTTCCTGACTTCTTGCCAAGTAATTGCTGCTACAGTGTCGTGTTTGGAAGATATCGGCCTGGCAACTCTCCAGGCCTGATAAAGGTCTGTAGTTGTGAAATCTCATGAAAGACTGTTTGCCAGGACTTTATTGGACAGGAATTACCTTTAACCTAAATAAAAGGGGTTTTATCAGGACGAGGAGTCTGCTTAATAATCTTGGGATGCCTAGGTCAGAACATTTGTGTAGCGAAATAAGAATATTAGCAAAAGGAGAAAAGACAGTCAGCTTTGCTGCTTAGGAAAGAAATCCAACCAGGAAAACATTAAAACCCTCCCTATTTGCTTGATGTCAATGATAAAACATTCAACAGCACAGGCAAAAGAGAGCAATTGTGAGTTGTACAGGTACCCTTGCTCAGAAACCAGATCACTTGCCCTCTCTGTATACATGGGAATTACAGAAATTAAAAATTAAGATTATTGAGAAGAGGTTGAGAAATGATTACCCTTCAGCACTATGCTGAATGATGGAGTAATAGACTCACAAAAATTGAAGTGATGCTAAGTGTCTATGGAGATTCTCAATCATCCCTATCATAGTTGTCCCAAAGGTACTTTTTCCAAAAGGGAACTGGGATTTCTTTTCAGTTTAATTATTTGTTTATTTGAAAACCGTTTCACTTCTCACGCACGAAGGTAGCCCAAGAATTCTGAGAACTGAAGAAGCTTCTTGGTTGGATTAGAAGTGAAACATTTTCAAACAAACAAATAAACAAAAAAAAATAACAAGTCCTGTTGTCTTTTGGTAAAAGTACCTTTGGGAGAAGTGATGATAAATTTATTCATGTATAAGGTACCACCAGATTGTTGCTTTTACTGTTACAAACTAGCGCTACTGTGGTTCTCAAAACCGTTCTGTTATATAGATTGAAGGTAGAACTCTGATATTTCTTCTGAGTGAGTGGACAAGTCTCAATTGTAGACATTCAAGGACTTCATTCAATCCAAAGCAAATTCACCCACATTTCACCTTGTAGATTAAAACATGGACTGGAATGTGGTTCTGTTTCTGAATCCAGATCTGAACAGATTTTTTATATATATATATATATTTATTTATTTATTTATTTATTTTTAGACAAACATACACAAACAAAACATAAAAACATAAAGCCATCTTCCAATTACGTACATACAGTGTGACGGTTGGTTACAAATTTTTTTGTGCTTTCTCTCCATAGTCCTCACTTACAATTATTTGTATATGTTCTCAATTTATCAATCAAATATTTTGAGTACATTATTATCATTATTAATCATTCATTTGACTGTATTATTGTTCCTTCATGTTATGCGAGATATTCCATGTTTTTAAATTGATTTATGTTATAACAATTCATATTATCATTCTAAATCCATCCAATAATAATACATCTTTATATTATATTCTATATAATTCTATTCTCCTTATATTTAAAATTCTACATATTTCATTACCTTATTTTATTTTCTAACCATTGATAAAATACAGATCTGAACAGATTTGTAAGTATCCCTTCACTTCCATTCTTCTCTTAATATAGGTGTCCTTGCTGAACAAACAGTTGTTTTACACTCAAAGTTACAATGGCCATGGAAGGGTGCTTTAGGGATCATAAAGCACTAACTGCACCTACACAGGCACAGGACTATATCTAAGTCAGTTTTGCAATCTTCCTGTCACATGACCATAATTTCTTGTTTTTTTATCAGTTTCCGGCAAAAAATATCTATTCAGATGATTAGATTTAACCAGGGGTGGGCTTCAAAAAAATTTAGCAAAGGGTTCTCTGGCTGGTTCCTGGCTGGGTGTGGCCATGGTGGGCATGGCCTAGTCAAGGGGAGGGGCATTTTTGCCCTCCCCGGGCTCCGGAGGCTTTCTGGAAGTCGGAAATGGCCCCATTTCCAGCCTTCCTGAACTTCTGAGAGGCCTGTTTTTCTCCCTCCCCAAGCTTCCGTGTGCACCCTGCACTTACCTGCATCCAAAATGGGCCACCTGGGGACTCCTGGGAGGGACGGGATGGGCGGGGCCAGCTAGGAGTGGGATTTGGGGTTTTCCAAACTGCTCAGAATCTTAGCTAGGGGCTCCCTCAACCTCCTGCGAACCCCCAGCAGCAAACCCCTGGATTCAAATGTTGTATATTTAACAACTATGGCACTTGCTTAAAACCATAACATTCACTTAATAACCACCACTTTAAAAAAAGGGTAACCCAAGGACACCTGAAAGTTGTGGCTACAGATGTATTTTTTTTCCCTCTCCTTGTCCATAAGGAACATTGTGTTTGTTTAAAAAGAGCAACACTAACTTTTTAACACCTTATTTAAAGAGCGTCACAAGAAATAGCTTTTTAAATAAAATATAATAATGCGATCGACTGGAATAAGAATAGAAATGTACATGATAAACTCTGTCTTTCTTCCTATCCCTCACGGGATGATGAATCCTAGCATTTAAACACCAAACTGGCATCTTTAGCAAGTCAATGAGACACATTACATGCAACAAAATTGAGGCAGTCCAAGTGAAATATTAATGATTTGTGCTAAATCCATCCACCTGTTTTTGACTCATGACAGACAGACACTGACTTCGAAATACAAGACTCAGACTCCAACTGAACATCACAATAATTTAATGTGGAATATTTACAATTCTCTATAAATTACATTTCGCTATGATAGTGAAGGGGGACAGAAATATCATCAGTTGGGGTGAATGTATAATTGTTGGTTGAACCAGCAGTTGTTTCAGCTTTCTCAGACATTGTTGGCAATGTAGAAAGAGCTTTCCTATGGCAAAATCTTCTACCACCATTGTCATCCCAGCCCAAATTCTAGCCTGCATTTCAATATCAAGAACACATGAGTTAAGAAGGTTCTAGAAGTAAAGTTAAAAACAGGTAGCCTTCAACTTATGACCACAATTGAGTCCAACATTTCTGTTGGTAAGTAAGACAGTTCAGTTGATAAGTAAGACAGTTAAGTAAGTTTTGCCCCATTTTACAATCTTTCTTGCCAAAGTTGTTAAATCATTGCAGTTGTTAAGTTATAATAACATGGTTGTTAAGTGAACCTGGCTTCCCCATTGACTTTACTTGTAAGAAGGTCACAAAAGGTGATCACGTGACCTTTGGAATGTCATATGACATTGCATATGTCATAATCGTGAGTCACTTGCCAAGCACTTGAATTTTGATCACGTGACCACGAGGATCTGCAATGGTCATAAGTGTGAAAAACTTCATAAGTCACGTTTTTCAGTGCCATCCTAACTTTGAATGTTCACTAAATGAACTGTTGTAAGTTGAGGACTACTTGTACTCCAAAGATCCACAAAAGTATCTGAGTCTCGTATTTTGAAGTCAGTGTCTGTCTGTCATAAGTCAAAAACTAGGATATGTTCACATGGGAGAACACCAAGTGTGGCTTCAAACTAGTCACTAAGCACATCTGTTTTAGTTATTATTTATGGAGAAAATAAACATAATCAGGTTTGCTTATAACACCAGTATGAGTTCGGACATCGCACAAAACCCAAATCAGACAAAACACCTTGTCATGCAATGAGATGACCAAATGCAATGTGAAGTGGTTTCCACACCATAAGGAAATAGGAGGGCTTTGATGATTAAGGAGGTTGTTATGGAAATGAATAGTACATACTATTTTTACATAAGTAAAATGTTGAGATAATAATATTATGCAATTTACTGCATCAGAAAAAGTTAGTAATCACTGCCTTTTTGTTTTTGTCCTTTCCCTATTCCCCACTGGCTTTATTTTCATTAGTAATATATATATTACAGTTGCAGACAGGGGCTACTGGTGTGGTAGATGGATTTTTTGCTTTCAAATCCGAAGAGCTGCACAACTTGTGGTATAATATTTAGTCTCACATAAAAGGAGAAGTAGGGCCATGCATGTTCTCCCTGCCCTTCAGACCCCAACCTTCCTGTGTTGGAAAGAAAAATGAAGTGTGTGTGTGTGTGTGTGTGTGTGTACTTATTTGTCCTTACAGTTTCTTGAAGATGAGTAGAGCTGCCAGCTCCAGTTGTGGAGAGCGAGGCTGAGGACTGTTCTGTACAGACATCTGCATACTCGAAATCCGGCAGCCCGGATTGGCTAAAGCGCACGGCCACCGGATTGGCTGAGTGCGCGGCACTGATTGGTGCGCCGGAATCGACCGCGATTGGCTGAGCCGATCGCGGGCGATTCAAAACGCACCCGATTGGCGCAGCACTCAGCAGAAAGCCTTTAAGCGCGCTTCTTCCCCACTCTCCCCACTTGTGTTTTTACCCCAATAAATGAGCTGAACCAAGTCACTGACTCGCGTCCTTTGTTAGTATGAGATATACGACACTGGCGACGAGGATGGGATTCTAACAAAATTCCACATCGCACGTGGTTGCAGAACCGCAACCGGCAATATGGCCAGCGGCACGTGCCACCCGCTCCTTTCAACGCGGCTACTACCGAGGACTGGGAATCTTACATCGACAGATTCCTCATGTTCTTAAGTAGCAATCTCAAGGACGCAAATGGACAGAGGAAGCGAGCCGTTTTTCTCACACACTGCGGCCCCGCGGTCTTCAAAATGGCAAAAGCCCTTGCCAAGCGCGATCGATGTGAAGATCATGGACTGGGCCGATCTCGAACCTCTGCTGAGGAACCACTACGCGCCCGCTGTGCCCACCCTCATTCGGCGGCACGAATTCTATCGCCGCGACCAGAAGCCGGGTGAGAGCGTCAGCAAATTTGTGGCGGAACTCAGGGACCTCGGAGGCTGTGCGGGTTTACCGACTTAGACGAGGCTCTACGGGACCGCGTGCGTCCTCGGCCTCGGGACACCGTCCTGCAAAGCCGGATCATGGCGAAAGGCGACATCGCCCTCGCCGATGCCCTCGCAGAAGCCACAGCGGCGGAAGCAACCCGGAGATCAGCGGCCCAGCTGAAGCAAACCGGCACCGCTGGAGCAGACGCCGCAGCCGCGACACCTGAAAACCGGACCGGCGACAACTACCGGGCGGCCACATCCACGCACCACGGCGACCTCGGAGTCCCCCTCCGGATCGGGAAGGCGACGAGGAAGGCGTCCATCGCCTGCAGGCGGGACGAGACAGGCGCGAACCACGGAACCGAAAATCGAAGTTCCAGTGTGCCGGCTGCGGGGAGCACCCAAGGTCAGAATGCCGTTTTTCTACGCGATCTGCCGCCATTGCGACAAACGGGGACACATCGCAAGGTCTGCCGTTTCAAGAGGAACCACAGCCCCCGCCACCAGACACCACCCCCGGAGATGCGAAAGTGCCAGGCGCAACAACACCCCACCGAGGAACCGCGATCGGGACGGTGAGAGCCGCTGGGCCGGGAATCGAGGAGCCGCCCGTTCACGAAGGCCGCCAGCGCAGGAAACCCACCAAACGGTCATCGTCGGCCATTCCTCCAACTGGGACGGCCGGAAAGTCCACGTGGAGGTCGAAATCGAGACCGCCCCTGCAAAATGGAGGTCGACTCCGGATCGTACCTGTCCATGGTCGCATGGCGGGAAATTAAGTGACTGGTACCTTCCATGAAGCGGCACGAGCTGGAGAACCAGACGCTCATCATAAAGATTACCAGGGGAATCGCATCCCGTGGTAGGGACCGGGCACTTCAAGGTTACCTTCAAAGGCGCACAGAGATACTTCCGCTAACCGTCGTCGAAGCGAGACCGCCCCAGCCTCTTGGGACTGCAATGGTTTGCGCCGCTGGGACTAGAAGTGACCGGCACCAACCACGTTGCCGAGGCGGACTGGGAGGAACAGCTCAGTGTGCGAGTTCAGGAGGTCTTCGGCGGAAATCTAGGCAATGCCGGGGCCCCCAATATCCTTCAGCCTAGACCCCACCATCGCTCCCATCCGCCTCAAACCCCGGCGAGTGCCTTTCGCTCTCCGGCCCAAAATCGATGAGCAATTAAACAAGCTCATCGAACAGGGAGTCCTCGAAGCCACAGACCATGCCCGATGGGAGACCCCTATAGTCACCCGATAAAGCCAGACGGGTCTGTGAGAATCTGCGCAGGACTATAAGGCAACCCTGAACCGCGCGCTACAACAAAGCGCCTACCCGTCCCAGTAGTACACCTCTTGCACTCGTTGGGAGGGGGCAGGGTTTTCGCCAAACCGACCTGGCCCAAGCCTATCAGCAATTGCCGGTCGGCGAGGAAACCGCCGAGGCGCAGACAATAGTTACCCACCGGGGCATTCCGTTGTGCAAGAGGCTCCATTGAGTCAGCGTGAGCCCCGGGGTATTTCAAAGCCTCATGGAAAGACTCCTCCGGGGCATAAAGGGGTAGTGCCTTACTTTCGACGATGTGTTGGTAGCAGGGCTGACCAGAAACAATTAGAGGACCGCCTCACGGGAAGTTCTGAGGAGATTCCAAAGTGCGGGGCTCAAGGTTAAGAAGAGAAGTGCCAACTGCACACGGCACGGGTCGAGTTCCTGGGTACTTACTAGATCGCATGGAATCCACCCCACCGAGGGCAAAATAAAAGCCGTTAAAGAAGCCCCGAAGCCCCAAAACAAAACGGAATTATAAGCGTTCCTGGGGTTGATTAATTTCTACAATGTTTTCCTGCCCCAAAGGCGACCGTGGCAGAGCCGTTGCATAGGCTGCTCGACAAGGCAGCCACCTGGACGTGGGGAGACGAAGAGGGCGCCTTCAACAGAACCAAGGACCTTCTCACATCAGACGCTGTCCTCATCCAGTACAGCGAGACACTCCCCATCACGGTAACGTGCGACGCATCCCTTCGGAGTAGGAGCCGTCCTCAGCCATACCCTCGCCGACAGAAGAGAAGCACCCATCGCCTTTTTCTCGAGGACCCTTTCAAAACCAGGCAGAAACTACAGCCAATTGGATAAAGAGGCTCTAGCCATCGTCGCGTCGTAAAGAAATTCCACGAATACCTTTACGGCAGGACCTTCACCATAATCACGGACCACAAACCGCTGCTGGGAATACTGGCAGGAGACCGGGCCACCCCAATCATCCTCTCTCCAAGGATGACAAGGTGGTCCGAATTTCTCGCCGCCTATAACTACCGGCTAATCCACCGCCCCGGTAAGACAATTCCGCACGCAGACGCCCTCAGCCGCACACCGCTGCCAACCCTGGACGCCGACCCAGCACCAACCACGTCAACCCTGAGCATCGAGACCTTACCCAACCTACCTCTGACCGCGTCAGACATTGCCCTAGCAACCAATAAAGACAAACGTCTGGCGCAGGTCCTGAGATGGGTGGGGAAAGGCTGGCCGGAAAAAGACGGGGACAGCGAGTTCAAAGCTTACCGGAACCGACAAACAGAACTGTCAATACAAAAGGTTGTTTACTGTGGGGGACAGGGTCGTAATCCCGGAAAAGTTACAAAAAAGAGTCCTGAGCATGCTGCACGAAGGGCACCCCGGCATACGTCAGGACAAAAGCCCTGGCCAGAAGCCACGCCTGGTGGCCAGGGATGGACAAGGAGATCGAAGCCTAGGTAGCCGCCTGCAAACAGTGCCAGGAATCAAGACCAAACCCCAGCCGCTCCAATCCAGGAGTGGGAAACCCCCAGGGGGCCATGGTCCCGAATCCACATAGACTTCGCATGGGACCAACCAGAGGACACACCTTCCTGGTAACCGAGACGCTACTCCAACTGGCTGGAGGTAAGCAACATGAAGACAACCACCACAGACTCCGTCATCAGACAACTCAGCAAACTCTTCGCAACCCACGGCCTCCCTGATGTCATCGTATCAGACAATGGGCCCCAGTTCACCGCACTACCATTCGAGAAATTCTTAGCAGAACGAGGGATCCGGCATGCACTAACGGCACCGGCGCACCCGGCGGCGAACGGTAGAGCGGAGAAAATGGTTCAATTTACAAAAAAGACCATTCAAAAGATCGAAACCGGGGACATACAGGACAAGATTAATCGGATGCTCCTAATTCAACACATAACCCCGAGTACCACAACGAACAAAAGCCCAGCGGAGCTACTAATGGGAAGAAAACTGCGATCCCCGCTCGACCGCCTGCACCCCACATACAACCCGGAAAGACCCCCTGACTCTACCAGCAAATACAGAACATTCTCACCGGGAGACAAGGTCTACGCAAGAAACCTCACCGGAGACCCCCTCTGGGTACCGGCAACGATCACCCAAGCAACAGGCCCACTCTCGTACCGCCTCCAAACAGATGACGGACGAGCGTGGAAACGCCACATCGACCAACTGAGATCAAGAACCACCGCGGGAAACACAACCGACATGCAGACACCAGGTACAGAAGGAAACCGGCAAGACACCAACCAAGAGGGGAGGGAAGCCCCCAAAGAACAAAAAGAACAAACCCACCCGAAAAGGAACCAGCAGTACTCACCATCTGAAGAACCGGAGAGCGACCCACTCGAAGCCTCACCTGGAAGGAGCAGCCGAGCCAGCTCAACCGACCCCGGAAGCCCGAGCGGGAGCAGCCAAGCCAGCTCAACCAGCCCGGAAAAGCCGAGCGGGAGCAGCGAAGCCAACAGCTCGACCGACCCGGGAAGACCAGGAGGGAGCCGCGGCGAGAGGCCTGACTCACCCTTCCAGGCGGTTCCATCAACGAGGCGGAAAGCGACAGGAGTCCCACCCGAACCGGCCGACAAACAGGAGACAACTGACCAGCGCAAGTCAAGTCGGAAAATACGGAGCCCGCCTACTTACGGGACTACGTCCACGAGGACCAAACCAAGAGGGGAGGGGTGTTCTGTACAGACATCTGCATACTCGAAATCCGCAGCCCGGATTGGCTAAAGCGCACGGCCACCGGATTGGCTGAGTGCACGGCACTGATTGGTCGCTCGGAATCGACCGCGATTGGCTGAGCCGATCGCGGGCGATTCAAAACGACCCGATTGGCCGCAGCACTCAGCAGAAAGCCTTTAAGCGCGCTTCTTCCCCCTCTCCCCACTTGTGTTTTTACCCCCAATAAATGAGCTGAACCAAGTCACTGACTCGCGTCCTTTGTTCGTATGAGATATACGACAAGGACCTTACAGATCTCCAGCTGTTTCTGAATTGAATTGCGAAGTGTTTTCATGTATATTTGTGCAACAGCTACAACCAACCAGTAAATGGCAGTGTTTATAAGTTTGCATCTATGATATATACTCTATGTCTTTTTGTTCTGAGTAAAGTTTCCTGTTTCCTGGCAGAGTTAGGCAGAAAGGCATGTGCGGATTGTGCACTTTCTTTGTTCTGTAGGGCTATATACAGAATTTCTAACTGGAGAGCCACTGGTTTCCCACTATCGTGCCTGTATTCAAACACTAACGGTCTCTCTCACACATCTCTTCTAACTTAGAGGAAGGACAGTACATGCCATTCCATTCCATTATGCACAAAAACAGTAAATCTCTGGAGCTATTTCCATTTAGCATAAAGCAGATTCAGAAGGGATTTCTGAACAGTAGAAACAATCAGGCTTTAAAGCAGGAGTGTCCAACTCTGGCAACTTTAAAACTCATGGACTTCAACCCCCAGAATTCCCCAGCAACCAGGCTGGCTGAGGAATTATGGGAGTTGAGCTCCACGAGTCTTAAAATGGTCAGAGTTGGACACTCCTGCTTTTAAATTTTCCATGGATCTCCTTCTTACTCTAACAACAATCCTTGCTAACCCTCAGTGGGGATTAGATACATAATCCATCCTCTAGGAAACCTTATAGCTAATGTTATGGCTGGTTCAGAGAACTGCCAAATCCCACCCCTTGCTGGCCCCTCCTACCCTGCCCCACCACTCCCAGTTCCACGCAGCCCATTTTGGATGTGATGTAAGTGCAGGGCCCACACGGAGGCTTGGGGAGAGTGAAAAATGGGCCTCCCAGAGGCTCCAGAATGCTGGAAAGAAGGAAAGGACAGGAAAGGAGGAAAGGGAAGGAGGAAGGGAAGAAGGAAAGCCTGGGCTTCTGCATAGCCTGATTGCATAGTTTCGTCACAAAGCACGGGCATCCAGCTAGTATTTTTATACTTTGAGCTCATCCCAACTATTTTTCATTGCCCTTCAGCAATGACTGTACAGTAAAATTGGATAAAATCATGAAAAATTGAAAATGATTTAAATTGTAACTGTTTTGAAAATATTTCAGTTTGAAAATTCCTGTCTAAGCCAGAGAAAAATGTTTTATGGTCGGCTACTACCCTCAAAATGACTATCTTAGATGGCTATATTTCCTTTATTTATTCAAAGTTTTGTTTTCTATTGTTTTGTTTTGTTTTGAATACTTATTCTAGAGCCAGACTCCTGCAGTTAAATATTCATATTAAAAAAACACATTTTCATAGATGCCTATTTTCCAGTTATGAATTATCCTAGGTCTATACCATTTTATGAGTTACATTGTTTTTACTCACAATGTGTATATTGTTCTCTGTACAAATTACTTTCATGTACGCTATTCAAATCCCCAAAACAACCAAATGGAGGTAGATGGTTATTGGCTGAAAATATCTAATAACTTTAAATAATATCCCTGCAAACATAGCAGGTAGAGTATGAACAATATTAATATAGGAAAAAAATTTTTGGAAAAAAATATAAGAAAATATAGTTGGTAAAATAATGAACTACATCTTGCCCACTTCAGTAAAGATAACATCGTGAAATATCCCCAAGTAATTTCTGTTTTCCTTAGATGCCCAGATTCTTATTGGCTAACAACTCCTCTTATCTTTAGACATCAATAATCTAGAGCAGAGGTTTCCAACTCTGGAAATGTTGAGGCTTGTGCATTTCAACTCCCAGAATTCCCCAACCATCAAGGCTGGCTGGGAAATTCTGAGAGTTGAAGTATACAAGTGTTAAAGTTGCTAAGGTTGGACATCCCTGGTCTAGAGAGTGATGAAAATTGTAGCTTAATATCAACTGGGCATCCAGTTTGAGAAGGCCAGCTTAGACTGATTGACAATGGCTTCCAGAATTTTAGGGGTCTTCCTCAGAGCTTGGAAACTACAGCACAACAATGCCTTGCTAACTGTTATGGAAGTAGCTTCACGTTTCTTTCATCTCATCTTCAGCCTGCCATAAAGGCAGCCTTCAGTCTTGTTTAAGTACTGTGATATAAAAGAAGCATTTTTCTTTTTCTCATGATACAAGAGTGGCCAGACAAAAAAATTACAAGACCCCTCCATGATACTGCAGACAATGTGGCTAGGGTATGGCCATAATAGGTTGATGCAGGCACATTTCTTTCCCTCTGGTCCAGTGATGGTATTCAATTTTTTTTACTATCAGTTCTGTGGCCATGGCTTGATGAGCATGGCATGGCTTGGTGGGTATGGCATGGCTTGGTGGGTATGGCGGGGGAAGGATACTGTAAAATCTCCATTCCCACCCACTCCAGGGGAAGGTTACTGCAAAATCCCCATTTCCTCCCCACCCCACTAACCTGCTTTCCAGCTCCATTCTCCTGTGCAGGGCAACCAAAGAAGACCTAGCCAATCAGCTGGGACTAGGAGGCAGAGAATAGATGGGGGCGGGGCCAGTCAGAGGTGTATTTGCTGATCTTCCGAACTACTCAAAATTTCTGCTACTGGTTCTCCCGAACTGGTCAGAGCCTGCTGAATACCACCTCT
This sequence comes from Pseudonaja textilis, assembly GCF_049901715.1. Classification (NCBI taxonomy): domain Eukaryota; kingdom Metazoa; phylum Chordata; class Lepidosauria; order Squamata; family Elapidae; genus Pseudonaja; species Pseudonaja textilis. The sequence continues at coordinate 128,288,787 of NC_141990.1, read as the reverse complement.
GCTCTCCATGGCTATTTTACCTTAATCTGCAGGAGAGATTGAATAGCCTGTCTTCTAAAGACATCAACTCTGCATGCCATCTATTCATTAGAAATTGATGCTCCAACTAGGAAATGGATGCACACAAAAAAGTGGTAAACCAACCGATGCACTGATTGTAAATTTATGAAGAAGGATGATATTTTTATGTTTTATGTGGTATGTCTATGTTGTTTTGTTGTTAAAATAAATTTTAAAAAGAAAAAGAAAAAAGAAATTGATGCTCCAGTGCTAATTTTGTGAACTTCCAGAAGAAAGCACGATCCATAACTAAAAACGGAATTCCTCATTTCTCCTCCTGGTCTTCAAAATTTATTTAAAAGATTGATATAACCACCCACATTGTGTATCATAACTCTAGATTTACCAACAATAATAAAACAATTAAAAACACACAAACCTGCATAAAACTCCCAAGCCCCCCAAAAGCAATATATCCCTCACAACCAACCAACAACTTTTGTGAACTCCAGCCACACAGTACCTCCAACCCTTGTGGGAAATTGGGTGAGAGGAAGGAGGAAGGGGCCTACATTACAACCCACTGAATTTAACCCCCATTTCCTTTAACGAGGATGGGAACTAGCATAAGAGATAACCAACTGGTGGTGGATGAGCATCCTGACCTCCATTTTCTTACAATCTTCCTGGTCTAAGAAGCTTCTTGATATTTGCCTATGGGAGTAGAAACCTGGAACCTAAAGAGCCATGGTTTCATTGCCAGAGCTCACAGATGTCACAAAAGCAGCATTAGGGAAGCAGTGTGTGTATGTCTATGTGAGAGAGTTCTTGCAAAGCTGCTAACTCCTTCCCAGTGGATCAGGCACTGCCAAGATGTGAGCCGATCAAGTAATTTATGATCAGTTAGGTTTTGACAGATGGTCTGGCCAACTAGAGCTTGCCTCTTTCCTTGGGGAAACCAATTAATAGTGTGGGGCACAAATAGGAGACTGTACTCATTGTTTAAAAGGTACATGGCACCCCAAAAACATCTCTTTGTAAGCCAGCAGCTTACTCTCTCGGGCTTCCTGAAAGGGTGCTCTATGATCCATAATGCCATTCTAGGAAGCATCAGGGGAAAAGGTTTCTGCTGTGTAGAGTTGCATCAGGTTTTTTTAAAATAAAACGAGGACATAAGGGTTCATCATCTTCAGTTAAAAAAATAAGTACAACCTTTTTCTTAAAAAAAAAAAAAGTCAGATGGAGTCATTTTTTGATAAGTTATTTTATTTTTAGAGATCAGCAAGAATATTTGCTGCACCAGAAATATGTACCCTATTTTCTAAGAAAGAAAAATAGAAACTCATTGAAGAAGGAATCATGCTTTCCATTCCTAATTCATTTAACATGAATTCCTATCAGGGAAGACTCATTCAGAAAGAAGGTGCCTACAAGAGTGGATCAGCCAAGTGAAACTAAATCCATCCGCTCTTGTGCAATAAAAGAGCAAATAACTAAGTTTCCCAGGGACATCAGGTTTGGAGCTTAAAATAAATGGTAAGAAAGAAGCAATAGGAAAATAATTAAAAACATACCACAAGATGCCAAATGAATTCTTCAGAATTCTAATCGCTACAGATTAAGAGATCATCTTGGTATTTGAAACCTAAATATACCTGTAGAATTAAAAAAAAGTAATTACAATAAGGATCCCTGTCACTGCTGGCTGCTCTTCTAGGTAATATGTCTGAGAAGAAGAAATAATCTAAATTGCAGGATCTTCTATTGGAAAGTTATTCAGAAACATTTTTGCTGGTTGCCAAATTTTCATGACACTGCAGTAAGATACAGGAACATGTTCACCCAGCAGAACTGGCCCATCCAATTTGATTTTGCAAAAGCAAAATCTCATTTTTTCTATTTCATTCCTATAATTTTAATTGTTTCTATATGATAATTGTTTTTTATAATTCCATTTCTTGCATTCTTAAGCTGCTCAGAGTCTTTGTGGATTAGCTAAATGGGCAGCATATAAATTCAATAAATAAAATCAATAAGAAGTTCCCTGTTTTGTGGAAATATGGGTAGGCAAAGTTTGGAAGTGTAGCAATGCTTGCTGTCTGGTATGGCACCTCATCATTAGCTCTGACTTCAAAAGCAACTAAAAACAAATTTCTTCTGGAAATAATTTGGACTGGATGATTAAATTGTTGACTGTTTTTTAAAATATTTTTATTAAAAGATTTTACATATATAGCAAGGAATCCATTCAAAGAAAAAAAGGAAAGGAAGAGACAAAAAAGGAGATAGTGAAAATAAAAGAACAGAAACACATGAAAGTATATGTTAAAAAGCGGCTTCTGATCTTCCTCTCCACATACATACATTTCTAATCAAACCATTTTAGTCATTAATTAATGTCAATAATGACCTTTTTCTAATCAAAGAAGTTAGTTTAGCCATCTCAGCAAGTTCTATCAATTTTACAACCATTCCTCCATGGTGGGTAACGTTGAATCTTTCTATCTTTGTTGATATGCAGTGACTGTCATGCCCCCATCAGAGTCTGAATCTGCAGGGGAAGATGAGCTGGAACAAGAACCAACAGAAATCTGTTGGCCTTGGAGGAAACTAGGGAAGGGCAGAGCCAGTTCTGGGCAGAACTTGTCAGGATGAGAAAGGCTTGTAGACAGGGAGGAGCAGGAAAGACAGAGCTCAGGCAATTAGCCAGGCCAACCTCCTCCTGATCCTTGAGCACGGAGAGAAGGCAAAATCAATGGAGACTGAGCCAGCTATGAGGGAGGAGAGTGCCCCAACTCCCTTCACAAGCAGGGGTGGGCTGCTATGGGTTTGCCCAGGTTCCAGAGAACCAGTAGCTAATGTTATGGCTAGGTCGGAGAACTGCCAAATCCTACCCCTGGCTGGCCGCTCCCATCCTGCCCCACCATTCCCACCCCACTCTGCCCCTCCCCTCCCAAGAGTCTCCATAAGGCCTGTTTTGGATGTGAGGTAAGTGCAGGGCCTGCGTGGAGGTTCGGGGAGGGCAAAAAATGGGCCTCGTAAAGGTTCCGGACTGTCAGAAATGGACTCGTTTCCAGCCTCTGGAGGGCCTCCAGAGCCCCATTTTTGCCCTCCCAGAGGCTCGAAAAAAGCCTCCGGAGCCTGGGGAAGACAAAAACATATCCCGCCCCCTCAGTGTAGAAGGCTGACTAGGCTATGCCCACCATGGCTACACCCACCCAGCAATCAGAATTGGTTGCTGAAATTTTTGAAGCCCACCCCAGTTCACAAGGCACACTTGGGGACTAAGATGTAAGGAGGTGCCAGTGAAAGGGACATTTGTTGAGAACAAGCATTGAATTTGTGGAGCCTCATGTGCACTTGCCAATGCCTGGAGATTGCTGTGCTTTGTCTTGTGGGGCTTGCCCTGTTTGCTTGTTTCACTGAACTTCTTGCTCTGGTTACTGTTGGCTAACTTGGCTTACTGGACTACTCGCAGCCAGAGGTTGCTGAATTTTCTAAAATTATTTTTATTTCTAATATAACAATACTATATTATGTATCTTTGCAGAATCCTTTTTTCCATTAAATTTTCACCCATTATCTCTAAATAGGCCCTGTTTCTCTATATTTTGTTTCTGTCCTTTATAACTTCTTTTCCTTTCTTTCTTCCCTCTCATCTTCTCCCTCCCCTTTTTACCCCCTTCTCTCTCTACTTCTAATTCTCTCTTCTGCATTTCCCTCTTCTGTTGCTTTCTGATTCTATACTTATTTTTCACTCTATTTTGGGGGGGGCGGGGGGCAGGGAGTTGTTTTTCCCAATCTTAAACTTTCCATTCTCTTTCCCCGCTTTCCTTTTTTCCCCCCACCTAAGATTACTTGTTCATTAAAGATGGCTTCTTCTTTGTCACAATATTCTTGTTCTGCAGGCATTTCTTGTTGTTTCTCATAATTCCAAATCTCCATTTCTAAGAACTGGAAATACGAAGCCAAAAGAACCTCTCCCTTCTTGTGCATCTTCTTTGTATTTTTTAAGTTCCATTTTCAGTTCTTCTAAAAGTGGAGCCATTTTAAATAGTTTTAAACAACCACCCGATTGATTTTAGTTATTCAAATACAATAACCAAAAATCCAGAAATCATCAAGTAATCCAAATAGTCCCAAGCTGTTTCTTATTTCTTTTTCCACTTTCTCTTCCTGGGGTTTTTGTTGCGATGTTTCAGTTAAAATGTATCTTTTGGAAGTCTTGTTGAGATTTTGCTGTAAGTTCTTTTTAATTCCAGGCAGTCTCCTCCCTTCCAGATCCTGCCTTTTTATTCTTTTTCTCTCCTTTCCTGTTTTCAAAAGTTTTTAATTATCCAGAAATCTTTATTATCCCTTTGACTTTTTATTTTCAGCATTAAATGCCTATTAATGTCAAAGTGGATTTTTTTTTCCAATTTCTTGCTTAAGTCTCTTAGCTGTCAGTATAGGAAAAGGAGAAAAAAAACCCTTTTCCCTTTTCTCTCTCCTTTGCAGCTTAAAAATCTTCTTAGGGAACAATGTTATTGTTTTTTATTAATAGTTTCAATTCCAGGGTACCTTATTTGTTGCTTTTGCTGTTTGACCCAGTCAACCAAAACTTTCTCTTCTTATCTTCCTCCTGCACATACTTTTCCGGTTGAGTTCTTCTTTGTGGTGGCCATTTCTGACCACCACTACAACTTCCTTCGGGAAAGGGAGTAATGGCCAGCTGGGGAGGAGAGATGCGGCTCTCCTCATCTCTGCAGGCAGTCTGCCCCTTCTTCACCACCTCTACAGGGTGGCTTAGCCCTGAAACCAGCCGGCTCGGGGCGCTCCAATGGCGAGCACGGATAGAAACCTCGCAGAGACAAGGCTTTGGTCTGTTGCCAAAGAAGCTCAAACCGGAAGTCCATAAGTTTCAACTATTTTGACCATATATTTTTCCATTGATTCATCTATATGCTATAACCAATCACCCACTTTATCATATATTCTTTAACGGTTCTTTTTCCTTTTCAAATTTCAACAAAAGTCTATATATTTTAGCAATTACATATTTGTCATTGGTACACAATTGTACTTCAAATTCTGTCTGACTTTGCTCCATGTCTTAAGTTTTTGATCTGTTTTTTTTTTTTTTTGCATATTTATATTCGCTGTTATAACAACATTTTCTTCTTGCAACATTGGTGTCACTTTCCCCCCCTTCTTCTTCTTGCTATTTATATGCCAATTATTTCCCCAGTTTATTTGCAAATTTAAATTTTATTTTATTTTTTTATTTTTTTGCATAAGTGGCCTATCTCTCTCACTATTAAAATAGATAATTATCTCTGTAGGAGCTTAATTTGGTGGATAATACTTGTCCTCTCTGGGGACTGTTAAAACTCTTTTGTCTCATCCAAAATACTTTTCTATCACCTTTTCTTTATTAAATTCACAGTTACATTGTATGAAATATCCTCTTACAAAAGCTTTGCTTGATCCCAATTATTTTCACTTGTGCCTTTATTAAAATTATTATCAAAAAGAAGTTCTTTTAATTTCTTTTTGCAGCCCTTCACTATCACTTCCTTTTGCAAAGCCATTCAATCTCAACCTGAAAAGAGCCAACCTAACCCTAACATTTTCCATTTCCTCAGGACTGACCGACAAACCCCAAATCACATCCTCAAGATGAAGCCTCAAGATTATTCTCAAAATTAATTTAACTTCTTTTTACAATTTTCTATGGTTATTTCTTTTTGTACAAAAGTTTCATCAAGCTCCATCTGAAGGATCTAGTTGTCCTTTCAAATGCTAGTCACTAGATTATGACCTGAAATATCCATTGGCAGTATCACCACTGTATGACTAGTGGAAGCCAAGTCATTAGAACTCCAAAATAGTTCCCATCTACTTTGCAATCCAAAAGCAAAAGTTGTAGAAATGACAATTAAAGACTGCCTTTTCTTTCTTTCTGTTTTGCCTTTTCTGTGTCCTTAAGGCTTTAGTCCAATCAGGCACTCTGTAACTCTGATCACACAAGTGCCTGGTCTGTGCCATATTACATTCATCACTTTCTTCTGTAAAAACCGATCAGTTGTATTTTAACTTCGATACTAAAAATGAAGTTATCATGTGTTCAGCTAATTGTTTCCAAGAAATATATAAAATATTCTTGTCAAATTGTTACTTCTTTAAATGCAAACCATCCCCTTTGTCTGGTTATAACTTTCTTAGGTCGGACAATAGGGCTATGCAACGAGATTTAGTGCAAGGAGCCAAGGATGCCCTGACATTTCAACCAGGAGAAACGGTATTTGAGGCATTCCAGGGGCTCATATGTCAAGCCAGGTTGGATTATTAGGAGCCTGTCTTCCTCGGCGCTCTTTTGGTCTTTTTTTTCCTTTGCTGATTCATCCTCAGCCGTAGTTCAAGCAACCGTTTCTTCAAACCAACCAACACAGATATCAAGTTGCCACTGAAAACAAACTGCAAAGAACCTTCTTCGACCACATTCAAACTTTTTCAGAAAAGAAAAGGAAAGAGATTCTTACATGCACAATTCAAGAGGCACCATCTGGAAGGAAGCTTCCCTGGAGAGCAGCAGGCAAGTAAGCTCTCTGCTTAACTAAGATTAAATTAGCCTATTCTAATTATTACCTGCTTTTAAGGCTATTTTTCTATCATATCTTAAGTCTTCAATTTTTTATTTATTTTTAAACCCTTTACATTTTTGAAATTTTTTCAGTGCGATCACTAATCCACTTTTAGTTATATTTCAGCTATGGTTTAGCTGAATTTATATTAAAAAAAAGCCCGAGCTGGGCCTCAGCTATAGGAGGGCCTTGCTTCTGCTTCTTTGTTGTTGTTGTTCGACAGATCTTACTCCTTTAGCTGGAAGTCTAGCAATGCCTAGCTTTGATGTGATTTCTCTTATCTAATTTATTCTATTTTTATCCACTATTTTTATTATTTTATCATTTTTATTTACTCATGTTCCCTGCTCTGTCGGGAGGGCAGGATCCTTGGTATACTTGTGAGGAGCTTTGCCACTGTTTGTATTAGGACTCGTTTCTTCTTGACTCTGGATTCCTTTTCCTCTGGATTAAGGACTTGTTTCAGTGACTAGACTCTAGGCTATATTACACAGCTCCTCCTTTATTATGCTACTTAATATAATGAAGACAAGGAAAAGGAGCAGATCTCTCACTGACCCGGTTCCTCAACCTTCTCTGAAGCAATCCAAGATTGAGGGCTTTGTTTTAGCTCGGACTCTCGGTTTGAAAGCTCCTGCTCCCTTTTGTCTGGCTGCTGCCAGTTGTCGTGATCTTCCGACGGTTGAGGGCATCGTCCCCCCCCCCGCCCCCGAGTTGAGAAAAAAGGCTCATCTAAAACTACGGCCCCCCAACCAATCCTTAAATGAGCCCACCCTTACAGAACTTTTGGCTCAGCAATGTTTCTTGGTCGCAGAAACTACAGCGAGCATTCAGATCCAGCTTGATAAAATAATAAGTACTTTAAACTACTTAGTTTCCTGGACTACCAATGGGTGGCCTGGGCTGACCGCTCAGCAGCCTGATGCGGTGGCAGGGCTCTCCCAAGCCTCTGCAAAAGCACTGGCCAACGTAATCCTACCAATAGTTTGAACTTTACATCTTTTGACGCAAACAGTCACCTGGTCTTACAGTCAAAACAGGTGGCCCTCATCATTAACCCCATTAATGGCAACTTACATTACTGGGGTTCAACACAGCTGGCGAGGGGCCATATATTTCAGTTATTGGGGCTAAAAGCTGATGATTTGAAGAAGGTTGAACTTTTACCCTCTCTTGAACACTGCACTAGAGTGCTACTCAGTTTTGACAACTCTAACACCCCAAAACTATTTTTCAGAAGAGGATCCCTGTTAAGATCCTTCACCATTCTGCCAAGAAGAGTCTTCAAAGATATGTCAATTAAGCCACTCTTGATCAACAATTTGTGAGTGGCAGGAGATTTATTGCCCCCAAAAGATCCTCAGCAGCACATATTAATGTGCCAACCTTGAATGCCATCTCGGATACTACATCACATACTAATTATACACCTATTCCTGCAAAGCCTCCAGTTGGTGTCCTCTCAGATGATAGCCTGACTGTTCCTCCTACAACCGGTCAAATCAACCCCCCCGCAGTGAGTAACATCTTACCAGGAAGCTTCCCTTGACTTGATCAGCTGGGAAGAAATAGACCCAAAGGAAGTGACACCAGCCCAGGGCCCCCAAGGTTCCTTAGTAAATAAGCCCCAGGTCAGTGCCTCTGGGATTCCATCTATTTATGAGACTGATTTATGTCAAGACAATTTCTGGAACCAGGAGGAGACACAGCTCTTCGACTCCTTTTGTGTGCTTCCACAACCAGGGCCCAAATCATAAAGCGTCTGGATGCAGTTAAATCCAAGCTCTGGAGTCTTTCACCACCTGATAAGGATTCCCTTGGACTCCAGGGAATCTATACTGATTTACCAATGGAAGCTCCCTTGGCGCTTTCTCCAGAATGTCTAATTCATAAATTTGAAGATCAAGGGATACTTCAAACTCCATCTGTTGATGCTGCTGAATACTTGCCAGCTAAGCAACCAATTAATGCCACAAGTACGAACTGGAGTGCACTTAGAGCCCTACAGCCCCATGAACAAGGCTCCCCTCCCCTCCCTCCTTCCCTGCGTTTGCCTCCTAAGAGGATGACCCTGCCACTTAACAACAGGTATATCTTTTCGGATCTGAAGGGTTCTCTGGGAAAAATTAATCACACAGAATGACTATTAAATCTGGCAAAAAACAAAACCCCTGCACATTTAAGTGCCTTTCATAGAACATAGCAAGTTGGGGGAGAAGGTGTGGTACCACAGAATTCACCAACTATATTCACTCATTTGATGTGGTCCTGCTTCAAGAGACCTGGGCATGCAATAAGATATCCCTTACAGAGTTTACAGTCATTTCCTTGGCCGCCACCAGACAATCTATGACAGGAAGGCCTAAGGGTGGTTTAGCTTGCTTGGTCTCTTCTGCTTTGAAAGTGGAGACAATGGAGCTGCCCCTTTGTGGCTCTTTAGCTATGGCGCTCCTAATTAGAGAGGACGCAGCAAATTGTTAGTGTTCAACATTTATCTTCCCCCAATAATGAGGCAAGCTGATACTAAGGCTCAATGGGGCGTGCTGGAGAATTACATTTCTTGTATGGAAACTAAATTCCCAGCAATGTATATCCTTATAGGGGGCGACTTTAATGCCTGATTGGGAGTCCAAGTTCCCCCATCGATTGAGGCACTTTACTCCCAAGAAACCCTCCAGGCCATAGGACACCTGATTTCAGCCAGACATTCTAAGGATGAATTAACAAATTTTGCTGGCATTCGGTTAGCCCTTTTAGCAGCCCAATACAATAAGATAATTCTTAATGGGAGTACCCTAGGTGATCTAGCTTACTACCCTAGTTTACTTTTAGTTCCTCACCTGGAAGTAGTGTTATTGATTTTGTGCTGGTATCCCAGCTTCTTAGAAAGGCAGTCCGTGCTTTTTATGTGGACTGCCTTACAGAAAGAGACCACTACCCCCGGTTACAATCATTGGGCTTTCCTCAAATATACATCTCCCTAGTGGTCCCCAGATATTAGATCCCTATACAAGGAGGATCAAATGGTCTTCTAATACTGAAAGAAAGTTCCACTCCTTTTTATCATCTCCGGAGTGTCTCAGCCTATACAATCAGGCCCTAACAATTGCCCAGGGACAATCTCAGCCTTTGAATCACTAATTAATTGTGTTCAAAGGGAGCTAGGAGCCGTCCATAGGCCGAGTGATCCATATCATTCCAGAAGTAATTCTTGGTTTGACAGAGTGTCTGATGCTCAGGAACCAGATTAATTGGGTTTACCTGCTCTATCATAATCGAGGGGATAAATGCCCACCAGAGGACTACTATCACTTGAAGCGGGAGTATAAAGGACTAATTGCTAAGAAAAAGAAAGCTAAAGAGAGAGAGAAGTGCATCTACTTCTTCTCTCCATCCATCAGAAGAACATTCGATTATTTTGGCAAATTGTTGCCAGCTCCCTGCCTGGTCATCAAGAACTCCCTCTCTGCTATATTTTCAACAGAGATTGGGGAAAACATTTCTTGGCAATTTTCCAGGTGTCAACAAGTTCAACCATGCTTGGGCCACAGCTGCCTCCTACAGTTCCTGACTGGCAACCTGGGACTCATGCTGAGATTACTGAGCTTATCTCCGAACTCAAGTCAGACAAAGCCCCTGGCCCTGATGCTATACCTCCTGATCTGCTAAAATCCAATCCCAAGTAGTGGATTCCTTTCTTAGCAAGACTCTTCATGAATATCAATACTTCTGGCGGGATCCCTACCTCCTGGAGCTTAGCAATTATTGTTCCAGTTTTTAAACAAGGAAATGGGAACAATCCAGCTGACTATCACCCCATAAGCCTGCTCTCCATCATTGGGAAACTGTATGCTAAATATCTCCAATGTAGACTCCTCACTTGGGTTGAGGAGTCCAATATTATTGGTGCTGAACAGATTGGGTTTAAAGCAGGCTGTGCCACACTGGACCACTGCTTTGTCTTAGTGCACCTGGTCAATAAATATACTACCATACCAGGTGGCAAACTTTTACTGCTTTTATCGACCTAAAGTCAGTGTTTGACTCAGTCCCTAGGGGACTGTTGTGGTCAAAACTGCTCAAAAGTTCTATTGATAGATGTCTTCTGTTCCTAATTAGATCCTTATACAACCAGACCTCTAGTCAGGTCAGGTGTGGTCAGGTGTGGTCTACAGGGAGAACTTTCAAATCCTATCCCGATGAAGAACGGAGTAAGGCAGGGTTGTGTTCTGGCTCCTCTTTTGTTTAATTTATTCTTATCTGACTTGGCCTTTCACATTGGACGTATTGAGTCCCAAGCCCGAAAGTTGTCAACTACGAAGATCCCGCTTCTCTTTTATGCTGACGATGCGGCCCTCCTTTCATTGTCAAGGCCAGGTCTGAAAAGATTACTTTCTGCATTCGGGTCCTACTGTGCTGAGAACCACTTGTCTATTAATTATGACAAATCCAAAGTATTGGTGTTCTCTAGAGCCCGGAAATTGTATAACTGGGCTATCAATGGTAATGCTGTTAAGCAGGTTTTCCATTTTAAGTATTTAGGTATTCAATTTCAGAACACCGGTGCTTCGACTAGGCATCAAACCCAGGTGCTGAATTCGGCCTCCTGTGGTCACCAGCAGATTTTAAGATTTTTTTATACCCAAGGAGGCCAGTTTATTCCTTCTGCTCTGTGTATTTACAAAGCCAAAACTTTGGATCAAACTCTTTACGGAATTCCCATATAGATACGGGGCTTCAAGGATTGTATTGAAACAACCCAGGCTGTCTTTTTTAGAAAACTGCTGGGTCTTCCTCTTGTATTGGTTTTGCTCTGATGTACCTGGAACTGGGCACTCGATCAGTCGAATGTATGGCATGGATTAACACCTTTAAATGATGGTTTCGGGTGCTCTTTCTGGCAGTTCCTGGTAGCTACCTCTCCCTGGCGTTTGCTGACTCTATTTCTTGTTGGGAGAGGGAGCTGATGAAGAAATTACACCTGCTAGGTTTTACGGGGGATGCCCTGGGAGATTATGGCCTTAAGGACACCCAATTTAGGGTAGTCCAATGGCTTGTGGACATTGACTTGCAATATCTACGAGCCAGAGCTAACAAAACTTGCTCCCCTCTGATCTTCAGCCAAATTAATAATTACGGACTGAGGATGGCTTCTTATTTTTACATTCTAACCATTCCCAAGTATAGAAGAGCTTTCTCCCCAGCTCGCTTTGTTTTGCCCTCAGCACTACTGGATGGGCAATTTAAGAGGCTCCCGATTAACGAGCGGCTATGCCCCTGTGACAGAGCTGAGGTTGAAACTGTGGAGCATGTCCTTTTATATTGCCCTATGTTTAGCGCAAGCAGATCTAAGTTACTGTCTCTTCTTGAAACAGACCCTTCTAGACCCAATGTTAATAATTTCTTCTTATATTGTCTGGGGGATGGCTCCTTCTTTGGTTTCCAATTTTTTTTAAGAGCTGTAACCATCAGAAGAGAATGCTGTAATTCCCCTTAGTCAAGTTTTTGATGACCAATTATTCATGATTAATTTTCCCATGTTCTTCTTTTGTTGTACTTGTGTTTTGGTCTGTGACCGCAAATAAAGTATTATTATTATTATTATTATTATTATTATTATTATTATTATTATTATTATTATTATTATTATTACTTTCTTAGGTCAAAACAGCTTTTTGCTGTTAATTCTGAATTCTAAAAAGCATTCTTTTCCTTTTTTCCCCTGTGAGCTGGAATAAAATCTGACTTACCCAGTGACTTTTCTTTTCTTCCTGATGACCTAAAGGTCTCTCTTTAAATGTATTGTTTCCAAAAGTTGTTAAGAAAATGCGGCTTTGAATGAACCCAGTGTCCTTTAAAGATTGCGCTGTGGGTGCAGTTATGCCATTTCTTCCTTGTCTCCTGGCTGCTCAAACTCATGAGTCAGCCACAATTGCTGCAGTCTCCTCGCAAGGAGTGAAGGTGGGCAATCTCTTGGTCTCTCTTTTATCTGGAGATCAGCCAGAATACTTTATCTGGCCGTTGGTCACCACCACAATGCCATGTCCGCTTTTTCAGAGACATTTTAGTCCACCATGAACCTTTTCCAGATTTATTAGACCGCATTCAGCAGACACAAAGGGATTCAAAGTATTTCATTCCTGTTACCCATGTTGCCAATATATAGGCTTGAATGTGAGCTCTTACCAGCGAGTGGCATATTCATAACAGGTCTTCCTTTAGCGGTGCTCTAGGCATCTCCTCTGCTCCTTCATCTCCCTAAGTTCCTTGGAAAACAAAGCTTCCACAATGGATCTACAAGAGGGGAGAAGCTGCTCTGGGCAATCTGGAAAAATGCCATAATGGCTCTCCTATTCCAGCAGCTAATCAGGGGCTTAGCTATAGCTGAACTTCCTATCAGGCCCTAGGGTAACTCCCCAGCCAATCTCTGAAAATCGTCAGGATCCATTAGACCTTTTGAGGGTACCAATTGATTAGGTCCTTCCCTACTGCAGTGGAGGATCACTTTGTGAAACTGTACAATAGTAAATTGTCCACAACAAGAAGCAAAACTGTGTCTTTTCCCATTTTCAGTTCATGTTGTGTCTGCCCCGAGACAAAAAAAATAGTCATAAGATGTGGCCTCCAAAGGCATCAGGACCATGAGAGAAAGAAAATACAAGCAGGTTTTTGCTTGGAAATCACAACTCTAGTTGGATTGAGAGGCCTGGTGTGCTGACAAAAAAAACCTTTACTGAAATTGAAGAGAAAATACAGAAGCTTGGCTGCGTGTATATTTCAGGGCAACGCAGCAGTACTGGAAATAATTGATGCAATGGAAGAGTCCCAGAGGGGAGCAGAACAAAACAGATCCAGGAAATTTGTGGCTACTCTGATCCTAGATCTGCCAATGGATGATAATTTGGTCCTCGTGAATATTCTCTGATGTCTGCATACAGCGAAGCTCAGGATATTGGATTACTGGGTATTTGATTATTCAGTCCCTATATTTATCATTTCAAAAACCTAATAAAGAAGCCCTGAAAAAAGGCCGAGAGCAGGGGCAGAGAGCGGAGATAACACTTTCACGCATTCTTATTTCACAATTTTGTAAGGATGTCAATCAAGAAAAATATTAGAGAAAGCATCACATCATTCATGACAAGCAACCCAAGACAGGGGTGGACAAAGCATAGCTCGCCGATCTTTATATTAAAAGACACTCTACGGAACAGAGAAAATCATTTTTATAGAAGATGATGAAAGAGGCAGTGCTTCCTGAATATCTACATATTTGCACATTTGACTGTTCTTCCCATTATGCAACATTATTCATCCATCATGACTGCTATTTCTTTTAACTGGAAATAATGCACTATTATTCAGCATATACAGAATCAGTTTCATAGCTCTGAGAAAGAACAGTTAGGTTTCTGATCTTATAAAGTTAATGGCCATTTTACAACAATCCATCTTTTTATGCAATTCTTATCTATTTACAACATTTGGGGGACAAATTGCTAAGGAACTGGGTTTATCTTTTGAAATGTATATAGCTAGCTGACAAGAATTAAAACTTATACTGTGATTGTCAAGCTACAGTTCAGAAAACAGAAAGCCAAACTACTTTTGAATTTTCCAGAATGAGTCCCTAATCCATAAAAGTTAGCTCAAATATGAAAAGGTACACATTGTTTCCTCATACAAGAAAGTATTGATCTGGAGTCAGCTGAGCAAGAGAAATGATTCTGGACCAGGTTTTTTGGTTAAGGAAAAAAAATACAAAGACAAGAGCCATTAGTGAATGGACATAAAACTGATCCACATTGCTATTATTTTGGCACATCACTGATTGAATGAATGGAGAAGAATGCAGAAAAGTATTGTTAACTTTTTCCTTCTCTCTCTCTCTCTCTCTCTCTCTCTTTTAACTCTTGATTAGTGTTCCAGAATGATTTTTTCTTACTCAAAATAATGGGGGAAAGCAATATCAACTTCTGCATTTCTAATTATAAAACAAACTGTGATTTAATTCTTCATTTGAGAAGAGATGAGCAAAACCAAGCAGGAAATTTCAATTCTGATTTAAATTGTTTCCTCATCCCATTTTCTGAATATTGGTTGTCATCTCAAAAGTATCTCTTGGGTCACAGGGGAAATATAAAGAGACTAATTGTAAGATTCAGAAATCTTCCCATACTGATGGAATGTGTTCTGGAGAAGTTAGATTAAAAAGGTGCAGAAGAAATGGTTGAACATTATAATCCCTTGTGATTGCTTTCAAATTTAAAAAAAAAGTATAATTAAAAAGGGGAAGGATTCTCTCTGTATTTGTCTGCAAGTCATGACATTGAAAGGTATTTGTTGCATAAATTAATTTCAGAAACTCAAATAATATATGGACAACAACTATCCTACAGCTCCCTCTGCTGCTCTCCTATTGGATTTCATAAAGGTTTAAAGAGAAAAATAACAGTGTCCTATATAAACAGCTATATAAATCTATGAAGTAATAGTATCTCTCTACCTGATGCAGACATTTCTATTAATTTTAATACATGCTCCATATGAATCAGTGGCATACTGAAAGATATTCCTTCATTGCCTCTGAAATTCATAGATCAAACTTGCTATTTTAAAAAAATGAAACAAAGATAAATTTCTAGTAACTTTATATTCAGTTTGACCAGGAATGGAATTTTTAAAGTGCTTTTTTTTCTTTTTATTGGATTAATTGAAAATCAGTTTTAAGTAGAATTCTGACACACTCAATATAAACATGGATTTTTATGCTACAACGTTAAAAGCACAACTATAATGACCTGGGAAAATACCCAAACAAAGCTGAATACCATACATGTAAGTACCCACGAAAACTTAAGAAAGTGTGTGTGTGTGTGTGTGTGTGTGTGTGTGTGTGTGTGTGTGTGTGTGTGTGGTATTCAGCTCATATATATATGTATGGTATACATACATACATACATATATATCTTTTCTAGAGATAGTTAAATTTTATTGCACAGATTATTCTAGCTTCCTGAAATTGGTGTTCCCTTTCATCTTCATAAATCCTTGAGATAACTGTCAACATTTCACTCTTTCACAATGTAGGAATGATAAAGAGAAGACATTCGAAAATTAAGGGAAAAGGTTCCTGAAAATACCCTAAATGAAAAAATCTAGGGGGTCTCAAGAATGGATCCTGTTCCATATTAGCAGGCTTGAAAGCCTGCATTCCTATCGGTCTAGAAAAGCCGTGTCGTGATTGGATGGCTTGAATGTTCCTGATTGGCTCATACAGGGTTTGCCGCGATTGGCTGAAACCAAGAGCGGCAAACTCAAAGAGTTGTCATTGGCTGCCTAGCCGCGGCCAGCTCTATAAGAAGAGCTGCCGCGTGCTAGGGTTTCCCAGTCTCAGAATCTATCTATTAAATAAAGAGCTGTTGTTCACTACTCAAGCCTCATCTATTCATGGGACCCACAGACCATACTTAACACTGGCGACGAAGGTGGGATACTGAGACAACAAGGCTAACCAGCACGTGGCAAACAGCACAGAGACGACCAGCGAAATGGCCAGCAGCGCCACGCCGCCCGCACCATTTAACCCAGCCAGCGAGGACTGGGAGTCCTACATTGATCTTTTCCAAATGTTTTTGGAATCCAACAACTTGAAATACGCCACCGGCAGCAAGAAACGGGCGGTATTTTTAACGCACTGCGGATCCGCCATTTTTAAAATGGCCAAGGCGCTAGCAAAGCCCACAGATGTCAAAACGATGGATTGGGACAACCTAGCTCCCATCCTTCAAAACCACTATGCTCCGGCCGTACCAACTCTTATCCGAAGGCATGATTTTTATCAACGAGACCAGCGCGAGGGCGAGAGCATCAGTGAATTCGTGGCCGACCTGAGGAACCTTGGAGGTTTGTGCGGATTCGCTAACCTGGATGAGGCCATGCGAGACCGGGTCGTTCTTGCCCTGAAAGACCCAGCACTCCGAAGCAGACTAATGGCCAAGGGTGACATCTCCCTTGCCGATGCCATAGCCGAAGCAACTGCAGCCGAAGCTACCTGCAAATCAGCGGCCTGAATGTGGCGTTCGAACGGAACCAATCGTCAATCGACCAGCGAGGCAACTACCACACCAGAAAAACTCACAGCCACCACCCACCATGGTGACGCCGAATCCCCTTCTGACAGCAAAGAAAAAGAGATTCACCGACTTCAGTCGGAACGCAATCGGTGAGACCGGCGAGGTTGTAAGTCGTGGTACCAGTGTGTCGGCTGCGGAGGAAATCACCCGCATTCCGAATGCAAGTTCCTGGATGCTGTTTGCCGACATTGCGAGAAGCGGAAGCATATCGCTAAAGTATGCCATAATAAAAGAAACTTCAGCCCCTGGCATTGAGGCAACAGCCCGAGAAGACAAGATGGCAACCCCACCAAGAACCGGGACCGCCAGACTGACAGCCAGTGGACCAGAAGATTCAATGAGGCACCGCAAAGAGAAGAAACACACCAAAGTCATCATAGCCCATTCTTCACCAATAGATGCACGGAAGATACGCGTCGAGGTCGGTATCGAAAACCAACCATGCACAATGGAGGTAGATTCTGGCTCCTACCTCTCCATGGTCTCCTGGCGCACCATAAAGCGTCTAATACCCAGCATACGCCGCCAAGAACTAAGTGACCAGAAATTGATCCTGAGGGACTACCAAGGGAACCACATCCCAGTGGCTGGCATCGGGCATTTCAAGATCACCTACAAAAACTGCACCAATATTTTACCACTTACAATTGAAGATAAAGACCGCCCCAGCCTACTCGGATTACAATGGTTCACACTGCTAGGGATCGAGATTGCAGGCATCAATCACACAGACGAAGAAGATTGGGAGGTGACGCTCGTACGAGACTTCCAAGAGGTCTTCGATGACACTTTAGGCAAGTACAAGGGGTCCCCAATCTCCTTCAATCTTAGCCCAGACATCGCTCCCATCCGCCTCAAGCCCCACCGAGTGCCATTTGCACTCAAACCTAAGATAGACGAGCAATTAAATAAGCTCATCGCGCAAGGGGTTTTAGAACCTATCGACCATGCCCATTGGGAAACACCCATTGTCATCCCCATCAAACCAGATGGCTCCCTGAGAATCTGTGGAGACTACAAGGCCACCCTGAACCGTGCCCTGCAGCAGAGTGCCTACCCTGTGCCAGTAGTCCAGCATCTCCTACACTCACTGGGTGGTGGCAGAATCTTTGCAAAGCTTGACCTGGCACAAGCCTATCAACAACTGCCGGTCGATGCTGAAACCGCCGAGGCACAAACGATCATGACACATCAAGGGGCATTTAAATGCAACCAACTCCAATTTGGAGTCAGCGTCGCACCTGGGATTTTCCAAAGCCTAATGGAAAGACTGCTGCAGGGAATTAAAGGAGTTGTACCCTATTTCAACGATGTGCTAGTAGCAGCCCCCAATAAGAAACAATTGGAGAAACGGCTAAGAGCAGTCCTACAAAAATTTAAAGACTCCGGCCTCAAAGTAAAAAAAGAGAAGTGCCAACTATGTACTGAAAGGGTTGAATTCCTGGGGTACCTCCTAGACAGACATGGAATTCACCCTACTGACAAAAAACTAAAAGCCATCAAGGAAGCCCCCAGACCGAAAAATAAAACAGAACTCCAAGCATTCCTTGGACTCCTTAATTTCTATAATGTTTTCCTACCCCAGAAGGTGACTGTCACGGAAACTTTGCATAGGCTCCTGGATAAAGCGGCATCCTGGGCCTGGAGAAGGCGAAAAGAACACGCTTTCCAACAAATAAAAAACATTTTAACTTCCGATGCAGTATAACGAAACCCTGCCGCTGACTGTCACATGCAACGCATCACCCTTCGGTGTTGCGGCAATCCTAAGCCACGCCTTGCCGAATGGGAAAGAGGCTCCCATCGCATTCTTCTCAAGAACCCTGTCCAAGCCAGAGAGGAACTACAGCCAGCTGGACAAAGAAGCCCTAGCCATCGTCTCCTCAGTGAAAAGATTCCACAAATACATTTATGGTAGGACTTTTCAATTATTACGGACCACAAACCCCTACTGGGCATTTTGGCTGGGAACAAACCCACTCCAACCATCCTGTCACCTAGGATGATGAGATGGTCTGAATTTCTTGCCGCTTATAATTACCATTTAGCACACTGACCTGGCAAGACCATCTCGCACACTGACGCTTTAAGCCAATCCCCCCTACCAGACGTGCAAGACGACCCAGCACCCACATTATCAATTTTACAAATAGAAACAGTAACCACACCGCCATTGACCACGCAAGACATTGCCCGAGAAACAAGAAGGAACAAATGCTTGGCGTGAGTCCTCAGCTGGGTGGAGAGGGGTTGGCCAGAAAGCGAAAAAAATGAACTCTTTAAATCATTTAAAAACCGGCAAACTGAACTTTTTTCACAACGGGGGTGCATTCTTTGGGGAGACCGGGTGGTTATACCAGAAACATTACAGAAAAAAGTTCTAGGCATGCTGCATGACGGGCACCCGGGCATTGTGTGAATGAAAGCCCTGGCCAGAAGCTATGCTTGGTGGCCAAGCATGGACAAACGAATAGAAACTTGGGTCGCCGCTTGCAGCAGATGTCAAGAGACTCGCTCAACTCCCCCTGCAGCTCCACCACTAGAATGGGAAACCCCCAGAGGCCCCTGGCCACGAATCCATATTGACTTCACGGGGCCAACCAGAGGACATACCTTTTTAAACACTGTTGATGCTTACTCAAATTGGCTTGAAGTAAGCAAAATGAAAACAACCACCACAGAAGCCATTATCAAAAAATTAAACTTTTTGCCACACATGGTCTGCCAGATGTGTGTATCTGACAATGGACCTCAATTTACCGCATTGGCATTTGAGCAATACTTGGCAGACCATGGCATCCGAGATGCATTGACATCGCCCGCTCACCCGGTGGCGAATGGGCAAGCTGAACGCATGGTTCAGTTCACAAGAAAGACCATCCAAAAGATTGAACACGGCAACATCCACGAAAAATCAACAAAATGCTCCTAATACAACATATCACACCCAACACCACCACGAACAAATGCCCAGCGGAATTACTCATGGACAGAAGGCTCTGGTCACCTCTAGACGGTTTGCACCATACTTATACTCCAGAGAAACCCCCTGGATCTACTAGCAGACACCGAGCCTTCAACGTGGGAGACACTGTTTTTGCTAAAAACTTTACTGGCTACCACTATGGCTACCTGTAAAGATCACCCAAGTCACCGGCCCCCAGTCCTACCAGCTCGAGACCACCGACGGGAGGAGCTGGAAACGGCACATTGACCAGCTACGGTCTAGTCTGGCCACTTTTCTCCTCACAGACTCTAACCAAGAAACCAGGGGGGAAGGGGAACCTCAAACTTAGAAAGAGAACCAGTATCTGTGCAAGCAGAACACCCCCCACACACATTAAATAAAAATCAAACATTTAACCAGCAATACTTACTGCAAACAGGGAACTGAGGCAGACGGGTGCTTCACCTGGAAGTAGCAGCCGGACAAGCTGAACCAGCCCAGAGAATCCAGGCAGGAGCGACAGAGCGAATGACTCGACCAACCCGGATACACCAGGTGGGAGTCACAGCTATAGGTCCGGCTCACCCTTCCAGGCAGTTCCATCGAGAAGCTTGAGAGTGACACGGAGCCCGTCCGAACCTGACGACGACCAGAGACATTATGAACCGCACAAGTCAAGTAGGCAGGTCCGAAGACCCGCCTACTTATGGGACTACATTACCCCATTACATTACATTACATTACCTCTTGGAACCAAGAGGGGAGGGGTGTTCCATATTAGCAGGCTTGAAACCCTACGTTCCTATTGGTCTAGAAAAGCCGGATCGTGATTGGATGGCTTGAACGTTCCTGATTGGCTCATACAGGGTTTGCCGCGATTGCTTGAAACCAAGCATGGCAAACTCAAAGAGTTGTCATTGGCTGCCTAGCTGTGGCCAGCTCTATAAGAAGAGCTGCCGCGCGCTAGGGTTTCCCAGTCTCAGAATCTATCTATTAAATAAAGAGCAGTTGTTCACTACTCAAGCCTCGTCTATTCATGGGACCCACAGACCATACTTAACAGATCCCTTTCCTCATAATTGGCTGATTACAAAAAGATGCATTTACCAAGGGGGATAATATGTATGTCAAGCTTCCAAGTAATAGATCCCATTCAATAAGAACTCCAAGGCAGGCATGTTCCTCAAAGAACATTTTATAGGAACACAAATTCGCAATTTCTTGGAAAACCATCCCTAGGTTCCTACTGGTTTTACATCCAATTAAAAGTTAAACTTTGTCACTTCCCCCCCTAGTCACCCATCACATGATCCAATCAGCACGTAGTCCAGCTGTTAGGTGATCCCACTCCTCCTTTCGAGCATTGTGCCAACGTTCTTGATTCCCAGGGGAATTTTATTTTGGCTACAATCTCCCAGGTATCTCTACAACCCCCCACCCTCCCTGGCCCCTTCGCTCCAGACTGAATGAGCCCTGAAGCCATGAGAAGAAACTCCCTAGAGAAAAGCTACAAAAGAAAAATGGCCACATTCAGCCAACTTCAGGGTTGACAATATATTGTCTATAGTTGGGCATCCAAGATTCATGTAAATTTGATTCACATTACTCTGAGAAGCACAAAGCCAAAGACACAAGCCTGAAGATATCAAATGAGATTTTGTCGAAACGTTATACCCACAAAAACCTCAGAAAACATATGTGTATGTATATATGTGTGTGTGTGTTTTATACACACACTCACACGCACACACATATATATGCTTTGGATTGTTTGCTTTGATTTTACTGCAGACATTTTTATTACAAATTACTGATTGTAACCTGCTGAGAGTTGACTGATTGTGACAGGCTAAAATCCAATCCAATCAATAAATTATATACCACAATGAAAAACACTGAGGTGATTTGTACCTGCGGACAGATGTGTGAGAATCATTAAAGCAGCAGACTCTGCTTCCAACCTCTCAAGTTAATATCCATCAAAGTAAATTTTGTGGAAAGCCATTTCAATAATCATGCAGAAAGTACCTATAGTCTTTTAATAAGTTTCTGGATGTTTTGGAAACCCCATAACATCAAGCATACATATGCAGAATTTGGGGACAAAAAATATAGTGAAAATACTCTTCCCTCCATTGAAAAATTGGTCCTGGTCTTTGCATGAGCCTTAATGTTAATAACAAAATACGCCATTCATTGGATTTTGCTTCAGAATTCCCTGGATGC
The DNA here is from genome assembly GCF_049901715.1 of Pseudonaja textilis. Lineage (NCBI taxonomy): Eukaryota > Metazoa > Chordata > Lepidosauria > Squamata > Elapidae > Pseudonaja > Pseudonaja textilis. The sequence goes on along the minus strand of NC_141990.1, from coordinate 128,266,855 downwards.
AATTATTCATGTAACAGGACCCATCTGGAATACAAGTCATATTTGCATTAATTGCCAAGAACAGAAAACCATTATATCTAATACAAATCACAGGTCCTGATTTTAGATTTCCCTTTGGTCTACTTAGCTGCAGAATAGCAAAAAGCACATAAACTTTTCTATTTAGTGAAAATAAATGAAATTCTTTCAAATGCTTAGAAAATGTCTTGGATCAAACTAAGAAGCTGTTTGCTTTAAACCAGGGTCATAGCATAGACAGTTGATTTTTCCCCAGATTCTGGGCATGCCATCTGGAATCTACTTGACCTGCTAGTTGGTACAGATTTCCAGCTGTTGCTGTTTTTAAATAATAACCTTCTGTTTGCTATTAGAATATACAGTAATATATATTTCATTTCAGCAGTCTGCTTGGTTGCATTTTTCTAAAAAAGGCAAGTGAGATTGGCTTGTGAAGAGAGGTTTACTATTTCACTGCCCTGGTTCTTACTTTCATGTACTGATCAGGAAATCATAAAGCACACAGCATTTATGAACATCCTGTTCACAGGTGGTATTCAGCAGGTTCTGACCAGTTCTGGAAAACCAGTAGCAGAAATTTTGAGTACTTCGGAGAACCAGCAAATACCACCTCTGACTGGCCCCACCCCATCTATTCTCTGCCTCCCGAGTTCCAGTTGACTGGCTTGGTCTTCTTTGGTTGTCCTGCACAGGAGAACGGAGCTGGAAAGCAGGTTGGTGGGGAGGGAATGGGATTTTGCAGTAACCTTCCCCCAGGAGTAGGCAGGGAATGGGTATTTTACAGTATCTTTCCCCTACCGTGCCCACCAAGCCGTTTCTACCAAGTCACACCCACAGAACTGGTAATAAAAATTTTTGAATCCCAACACTGATCCTGTCAGAAGTTTTGCTTTTACCTGGATATGGATACAGCATTTCAATGGTAATTTGCTTAATTTTTGCTCCTCCTAATTTAAATATATGTAATTTTCTGGAATTATCCCCATACTCATCTTCAAGAGGGGTGAAAATAAAACACCTGCACATTTTTTCCCTATCACCTTTGTTGCAAATCCTCTACCTTGCCCAGATCCACAGGAGTGGAGATCCATAAGCCCTCAGCATTTAAATAAAAGCTACGCTAGTTTAATATTTTTCCCCACAGTGCCACTTGGTGGAGAATGAGAAAGTAAATAAAACTATGGAGTATGCAGAGAGAAGAATATCCCAGAGATCTTCCCTTTATTAGGAAAGGAAGATTAGACCATGAACAATCTAAAATGAATGTGAATTCATCCATAGGCATGTGAATTCATAGCTTCACTTGAAATGCTTGTAGCATTTAATTCCAGATGGGAATGTGTGCCTATTGTGAGGAAATGCAGCATATCCTCGCATAATGTAGCGGCTCTTAAAGAATAAGTTTAAAATTGTTCTCCAATATGCTCTGAAGCCAAGAAGCTTGCATTATTTGTTCTTGCATTTGCAAAAGGAGATGAGCAGTTGAAGCTTGAATGCCTTTGATATATCTATCAGTAAAGCAAGCAGCAACTTACCAAACTTTCCTTTTTTTTTCTTTGAAGAAAAGAAGTAGCTTCAATTGAGGTAACATTAGTAATCTGTGTGATAAACTTCACCGATTCTTTAATGTAACCAATAGCATCATAAGTAAAACTCTTTAACATTCCTGAGGTTTCCACCACACTTGTAAATGGAGCATTTGCAGTATTAAAACTATGTTATTTGATAAAGGTCAGCGACCACAAATATTGTGTTTTTTATCCATTATGATATATTTTGATATAAAGAAAGGTATTCACTAGCAGCTTGCATTGGAAAACATGAATATGTTTTTCATACTGTTTCACCCATGGAAAACAGTAATGTAAATGCTAAGGAAAAGATAAGATAAATACAACGCCTGTCAAGAATCAGAGAAAGAGAATATTTTTGTGAAACAGATATGTGGCTTCACTTATGCTTATTAAAATTTAAAGTGTATGTGATTCAGACAGAAGGAAGCTACCTGGTGGGTTATTTTTTTTCCTTTCAATGACTTGTTCTCAAGATTTACATTCACTTTATTGCACTGTGAGAATTAACAACCTAAAAAAATTCAATGACATTATCAGCATTCAAAACCACGTTTCTTTAGGCCATTAAAACTTTCACTTTCCAGCTATGAAGACATTTCCTAACATCTGAAGCTTGTGTGCCGTTTGTTCAATGTACATGATTGATTGGTGCACAGTGTGTTAAACAAATGGATATACAGTTATGTCACAAGACCTGGCTAGGAGTTGGCGGGTGGCTAGGAGTTGATGCTATCTTGCTCCTACTGCAACATTTATATTCTCAAATTTGGCTCACTTTGTCCCATGTTCTGGCTTTTCTTCAATTAAAAACAAATTAAATCCTCATTCATTGGCCATTAAAAGCCAATAAATAGAATACTTTGCGGATCAGCATTGCACTGGTCATAGATAGTTTTGCCTGCCCTTTTTACTTTCATTCATTTTCTACCACAATTTGGACCAACCAAAGTTTCCAGGTTTTCTTTCTCCTGCTTCCAGATCCTCCAATCCTTTCAAACCATCAGTCTCCCCAACACTATCAGTAGCTAACAAAATAAACACAAGGTGGAAAATATATCGGATTCCAGAAAACACTGAAGAAAATTACAATATTTGACTGACTGGTTAAACCAGATTACAACTGCTTAGAAAATGCACAGCAAGCCCACACCCCATGATTATTCTGACACATGAACGCTGAACTTTGTGAAAAAAGATTCTGAAGGAGACAGTATCATGGCTCAGGAGACACTGACTGATCTGAAAACATGGCCTTAAGAAAAGATCAACTCATTCCATTTTGCCCAGTGGTGGGGTATTGCTGGTTTGACAACCGGTTCAGAGTTGTGCGCTTTGTGTGCATGGGCAGCTTTCAAAATTACTTTCCTTCTATTTACTTTTGGGGAGTAATACAGCTGAGACGCGGTAATCTGCTCTGCCATGAGAATCAACTGAGAGGATATAGGTAAGTACAGCACAGGGGCAACGGGGGTGGGGTGAGCCAACTTAGTAATTGGAGAGAACTGGTTTGCTCAACAGCTGATCGACAGAGCTAGAGGTTTGCCCGAACTGGTCTGAACCGGGAGAATCCCACCCGATTCTGCCTTGTAGCATTTTTTTTACATGCATTGGAGAAGTCCTCTATATGCCGTTTTAAGTTCCTGAAGAAAAGCATGTAACAAATAAATATTGTAGGAAGCAAGCACTCTAATCATCTGTGAGTACATTTCAACATTGCATGCATTTAGCCTTCCTGGTACTTTTTCACTGCATTGGCTCATCCAGGTCACATGGGAACCATTTAAGAGAACCATCTTTTTAATGAAACCCATATTTTACTTCTATTTACTTTTCCACATGCTGCATAGACTGAAATCTTCAGAACAAATATCTTGACCCCACCCTTGACTTTAGTTGGTTTCACACAGTCCAACTTTTATCCATGTCCATTCACACAATTACACGGTGTAAGGTCACTGTTCCATGGCATTATACAATAATTTCCATTATACGCTACTGTTGTGGCATGTCAGCTGCCAGCAGACATAGCTGCAGAGTCAAACAAGGTGGAGGGAGAGCCTGGGTCAGCTTCAGAGTCTTTAGAAGGCTCTGATAAGGAAACAACATGAGAGATAGAGGCAGAGTAGGACCTTCTGTTCTCCCCCAGGTGGAGACAGCCATCCTCGGGACCTGAGCTGAGTGAAGGGGAGGAACAGATGGGGCCCATCCAAGATACGTGTATGCTTAGAGAGAAAAGGAGAGGAGAGTAACAGAAAACAATAAGCTGGCTCTCAGGAAAAGAAGACATAGATGGTAGCCAGCCCGTCCTGGGCTGGGAAATAAATAGGAGGGGTTTGGGAATGGCCAGTTGTCAATTATACCAGAAACCATTCATTTCTAGTATACAGGCAATTTGGATTTCTTGGATAAACCCAGGTTAGTTGGGATTAATTACATTTGCTTTTAATTGTTTATCCCTGTGAATAAAAGACTGACTGCCCTGTTATAAAAAGGGGTTTGTTTTACACGTGAGTAAACATCACTACTTGAGAAGGCTGGGTCAGAACAGCTACTGACAATACACTGGTAGTTGTTAGAAAGAAAAATGGAAAAAGTAGAGGATGTATGTGATCTACTGAATTTTGAATACATTTTGCACTCACAGGTGCTGCTCAATGAGCAGGCGACAACTGTGGCTAGGATGGCCTTTGCAAAAAAATAATAATCTCTTATATACCTGTTGTCTCCATTCCTGAGTCAGAGGGCTCTGCTCATTGATCTTAGTCACTTCCAGTTGTATAGTTACAATGCTTTATACATGAGTCTGAGCTTGAAAAACATTTGGAAGCTTCTACTGGTCCAGAATCCAGCAGCATATGCAGTACTGGATGCACCAAAGTTCACCCAAGTGACATCCATTGTTGCACAAGTCACACCGGCTCCAATATGTTTCTGGGTAGAGTGCGAGATTTGGTTAGCATCTTTAAAGCTCTGCATAGTCAGCCAATTTGTCTCTTATCTCTTTCAAAAGTTCTCTGCCAAGTCATCCAATTTTTGTCAGGGTGGAGGATGTAAAACCATAGAGAGAATCTAACTCTCACTAGTGATGTTGATGGATAGATTCTAGCTAGGTAAACTATGGAATAGAAGTGATCACAGAATCTGTGCACAGCATTTTCACAAACATAATCTTCAATTAAATGATCCATCCATGTTTGCTGTCTCCTTCAATCTGGAAGCAACCTTCACAGTAATGACCAACAAGACCATGGTTCTGTTGTTAACTACCACAGGAGGCAAACACAAGTATACCTAATGAAAAAAAAATTAAAGAATATCAAACATTCTATAAATTGCTATTAATTTTTCTCTGCTTCCTAAAGCACCACATGGATAGTAATTTTACACCTTATTTTTGATTCAACTCTAAAATGTCTTTAAAACATTCACTTTTAAACTTTTCAGAAATAATGAAGTCACTTATCCCTAATAAGTGCTTTTGGTTTGGAAAGTCCTCCAAATTGCCTTCATTGGTTTTAAATCCAATTGCTCACATTTTTTTCCTTCCCTGGCAGGAATTCATTCACTCGGGGAGTCTAGCTGCAAGGCCCTATTATTGTAACTATTTATCAGAACTGATACCTTCCGAAAAAGTAAGTCATTTCAAAGCCTGAAAATGAGAAGGATAAAAGCATCTTCTTGTGGAGAAGCACAGCTGGTAGAAATGCCTGCTGAATTCATTCCCCACCCCACTTGTAAAAAGGACCCATGAGAACTTTTGGAAAAAAAAACCATACTAATTCTGCTTACAGCTGGAAATAAGACCATACCTCATGGGCATGAAACTTCATTTCCGACATTATAATTTCAACCAGAGATGTTTCTTGTGATGCCCCAGTAAAGAGAAGCTGGGGCTCCCATCACAATTTTCATTATGTATTAACCTGATCCAGAAGTTCAAAAATGGAATTGGTCTTTATTGAACCAAATAACTTTTTATATCCATAACTCAAGACAAATATCCATGGCTTTTTTTCTAGCTTCTCTCTTCTTGCTTAGAAGGCCATTGTCAGCCTTCAAGATCTTCTACCTTTGCTTTGCATCTTTCAGCTGCCATAAGTAATGGGGGGAGGAGGGGGGGAAAGTATGGGAAGCGAGTTGGTGGTGATACAAACTAGTATTGTATAAACTGAGGAGGGGGAGTACATTCTTGCTTAGGTTTCTATTTCTTGCTTAGCCTTTTCTTCTCTGCGCAGCTGCGAACCTTTATCAAAGTATGCCAAGGTCAATGGACAGAAACTTCATCACCACCTGAAGATGTCCACATGATGATATTCACAACTTTTAATTGGAACAACCATTTGAACTATTGGGGGTGGGAACATTTCCATCACTTTGTATATGTGATTTATGCGCTTATTTCCTCAGATTCAGAATCCTGTTGTTGCTACCACTTCATTTCCAGTAAAAGACATCTTTTCTCTAATTAAAAGAGTCTAAGTATTTCTTTCTTGGATTTTGGATGGAGCACCAGCTGACATTATTCTGAATCTCACCCTACCAGCCCACCCAAAGAGATAATACAATTTCTTCCGAGTGGGGCCTGAACATCATATCAACTCCAACCAGTGACCAAGAAGACCTGGGTGCCATTGGAGGGCAAGACTCCTTGCTGCTAGAGGAAGCACGGGAAGCTGAACTGCTAGCAGAGCTCAGCCTTGGGGAAAAACCAGCTGTAAAACCCAAATGGTCATTGGGAGTCGGCTGGAAGGATCCGGAAGAGCCCCACCCCCCCCCCAGGAGTCACCACTACCTGTCAGCGTGGAAGAGAGGAGCCATGGCAGGAGAAGGAAAGGAAAGACTTTTTACTGAATCAAGCCAGACGCCTCATAGATGAAGCCCTTGGAGAGCCTCACGCTGAACAAACGTATGAGGGAGAGGAGGGGGAGGCAGCCTCAGCCAGAAGAAGCAGAGCAGCCACCCCCATAAATCAACCTGGGCCAGCGCAACAGGCAGTAGCAGCCCCGGAGCCCCCAGTGGGAGGTGTAATTCCCAGAAGACGTAGAACTCCAAAGCTGCCCCCGTTGGAAGTAAAATATGGAGGCATCCCAAAGAGTTGGGATTTTTCCTAGCACAAGTTTGGAGCTATATGGAAGAACATGAAGGGGATTTTCCCTCAGAAGCAGCCAAAGTTAGATGTGTTACCAGGGTTCTGGAGGGACTAGCTGCAAAGTGGATGGTGACTTTGCATAATGATAATGCTCCCCAGCTGTTGAATTATGACCTGTTCATGACTGCACTGCGGGCAAGGTTTGAGGACCCACTGGCGGAGCCTAAGGCCAGGATCAGGATGAAGACTATAAATCAGGGGTGGAGATCAGTGGCTGACTACACCCAGGAATTTAGAGAGCTGGCGTGTCATATTCGAGGCTGGTCCCAGGTAGCCCTGATAGAAGCATTCAAAGATGGGTTAAATGAATATGTATACCAGAGCTACATTGCCAGAAGAGACCCAAATGATTTGCAGATGTGGTACTTGCTGGCAGCAGAGGTGGAAATTGACCTAACCCGGAACAGACACTGAGGGGGATCTGGTTGGAGCAAGCCTTCCCCCCCACATCCTTAAGAAGCCCTCAAACCCCAAAAGGGAGGGATGGCGGCAAGACCCAAGACCACGGCCTGCTTCCAATGTGGGAAGGAAGGTCACCGGGCTGCAGACTGCCGGGCCAAGTTGGAACCAAAGAGGGCGCCAAAAGGAGGGGAAAAGCCTGAAAAAACCCCAGTGAAACCTCACGAGACGGTGCTTAAGATGAGGGAAGTTGTAGAGGTTGCCCCTCCGAAAGGAGAGGAGCTGGGAACTCCGACCTCCTCTGAAGAGAGTGCATCCAATTCGGAAGACGACTCCCTGGTAAGTCCAAACAAGGGCCCCATGACCATTCCAGTGAAATTAAGGGTACCCACATTGGGGGCCGAAGAGAAAACGCTAGCCTTGCTAGACTCTGGGTGCACGAGGTGTGTAATCAACATGGGAGTAGTAGAGAAAATGGGCTTAAGACTAAAAACTTTAAAACGCCCATAGCTTTTTGCCAATTGGATGGATCAGTGGCGGGGGACAGCCCTGCACACTTCATAATGGAACCCATAGTGGACCATGGGGAGGCATAGAGAGACTCTGTGTTTTATTGTGGCCCCTGGGATGGAACAACCACTAATACTGGGATTACCCTGGCTCTGGAAATGGAACCCCCATGTCAACTGGAGGAAAGGGTCATTGCGCATATGTACCGACCAGCGGCCAGAAGGGGAGGGGCGATCTCAGCCGGAACTTCAGAATCCTATTGAGTTAGCCTCCATGGGTACTGAGGAACTGAAGCGGGAGGAGAAGATCCCGGAGGAATATTGGGACTTAAAGGAAGTATTCAGTGAGAAGGCCTCGGATGAGCTTCCCCCTCATTGTTCAACAGATTGTAGTATTTAAATTTTACCCAGGGTGAAACTCCCAAAACTGAAGCTATACTCGATAACACCACGGGAATTAGAAGAACTGCAGTTGTTTATTGATAAAAATTTGGAATGTGGTTTCATCCAACCCGCTAGACCCCAGGTAGTGGCCCCAGTATTGTTCCATGAAAAGAAAGGTAGCTCCTTGCGCTTGGTGGTTGATTATAGAAACCTGAATGCTATTTCCGTGGAAAATGTGTACCCCCTCCCCCTGATGAAGGACATGCTGGCCTACCTGGCCAAGGGAAAAATTTTTACGAAACTCGACTTGAGAGAAGCAAACTACTGAGTTCAAATTAAGGAAGGGGATGAATGGAAAACCGCTTTTAACTGCCCGATGGGTTGTTTCCAATTCAACGTCCTCCCATTTGGCCTACAGGGAGCCCCAGCGGTATTCATGCAGGTGATCAATCAGGTGTTACATGAACATTTATATAAGGGGGCTCTGGTTTTTCTCGATGACATCCTTATCTACACGGAGACTTGGGATGAACATGTGAAACTAGTGCGGTCAGTTTTAGAGAGACTCTGAGCTGCTAAATTGCTAAATTGTCCAAATGTGAGTTTCATCAGGAAAAGATCGACTATTTGGGGTATCGCATCTCACATGAGGGCATAGAAATGGATCCAGAGAAGGTGCATGCCGTGTTGGAATGGGGCCCCCCACGCACCAGAAAACAACTTCAGAGTTTTTTGGGATTCACCAATTTCTACTGACAATTTATCCCAGCTCTTGAAAAGATAGCCCTGACTATCACAAACCTCTTAAAAACTAAAGGGGAGATGAAACCAAAGCCTAGTAGGAGTGGTCCATAGAATGTCAAGCAGCATTTGAAAAGCTGAAACGACTGTTCGCTGCTGAACCAGTGCTAAAGCACCCGGACGTGTGTTGGGTATATGGATACTCCAACTGGTTTGGGTGAATAAATATGTAAACCTAGGATTAAGTGCTATGTAGCTTTAAGCACATAAACTGCAATGTCATTGTGGGTGCGGTTGCAGGCAGCCATATAGGTAGGAGGGGAAACGTGTGGCCCGGCTTCTGGATGCAACTGTATGAGTCCCGGCTTCTGGATGCAACTGTCTGAGTCCGGCTTCTGGATGCAACTGTCTGAGTCCGGCTTCTGCATGCACCTGGTTACTGTTCCAGGTCTGCTGCCTGCTGTGTTGTTGGAACGTCTATCTGCTTACCTTGGAGGCTACTGTGCCAGATACCAAGTTCAACTGAACACAAGGACTGTTTACTGGTGAGCTGTGGATTCAGCGTTAGTACTTGAGAGAAAGGTATCTTAAGAAGAAGATATACAAGCAGATAAAGAGATTGTATTTACTGTTTAAAGAGACTTGATAACTGTATGGATAAACTGGATACTGACATATGGACTGAATGACTATTCTTAATCTCTGTATGAATTAAATACCTATTTAAACCACAAACAGTGTTTTTGTCTCAAGTGTGTGTATACTCTAGGGCCCAGCCTCTCTCTCATTTGGCTGCCTGGCTTGACTGCTGCTGCACACTCTGCTAGGGGGTTTATCCCCAAACACTAACATTGGTTATGGGCCCAGCAGTGTGCACAGTCTAGCTAACCAGGATATACCAGTGAGAGTTTTGGTCAAGAGTTACACATTGCTGCAAAGACAAACTGTTTGTTAAATAGTTATTTTTCTGCAGAGCAATGGCACAAGTAAATTTGCCAAGTCTGTCCATGATATCCAGACTAGATGGAACAAACTATGTTTCATGGTCAATGAAATGTAGTTTACTTCTACGAAGAGAAGGTTTGTGGGACATAATAACAAACCCACCAGATGTATCAAACTTAAATCCTAATGATGAAGAGGATTATAAACTGATACAGGACTATGAAAGAAAGAATGAGCAGGCTTTGTGCATCATAGGTCTCACCCTGTCTGACCAGCAACTCATTCATATCCGAGGAGTGGAAAATGCTGCAGAATGCTGGGATAATCTTAAAAGGATTTATGTTCGAGACAGTGTAGGAGCTCATATCAATCTTACACGGAAGCTGTTTAGAACACATCTTGAGATAAATGGAGACATGTTAACTCATTTAAACTGTATGAAAAGCATTTTTCAAGAACTGCAAGAAAAAGAGCTTGTATTTAATGAGTTGCAACAAGTATACATCATACTGTCTTCTCTGGATCGAAGCTATGATGATTTTGTGACTGCTTTAGAGGTATTGCCAAAAGACAGTTTATCAGTAACTGAGATAACCGGCAGGCTATTAGAGGAAGCCAGGAGAAGGAGCGAACGTGAACAGCTGAGGGAAGATAAACATAAGGAAGAGAAATTATCTTCAAAGCTTGAGAGAAACCAGCTGTGTAAAGGAAAGCACCCGGAAGAAGAGAAGTTATCTTCAACGGCATACACAATTAAAAAGTGTTTTAATTGTGGAGGCAGAGGACATTTGGCAAGATTCTGCAGAAAAGGAAAACGCCAGAACTTAAAGAAGCCAAAGAAATCCTTTGAACTGGCCATGTTTAGCAATTGTGATATTAAGAATAATAAGTGCACACTGGAGAGAGATAACAAGAAGGTAACTGCAGCTTTAAATGGAGCATTGTATGTCTTACATGATGGTAAGAAAGGGGAGGCACAAACTGTATTTAATAATATCAAGCCTCATGATGAATGTATCCATTTATTGCATAGACGTTTGGGGCATGTAAACTTTAAAATGCTAAAACGTACAGTTGAGTTATCTGAAGGAATAAGGTTAAAACCCTGTGATAAGTATTTGCGTTGTAATGTCTGCTGTGAAGATAAGAGTAAGATATTGCCTGCAAATAGGCTAAATGGTTTCAAAACTAAAGAACCTTTAGAAGTTGTATTTGCAGACATTATAGGTCCAAAGAAACCCACTATGGGGGGTGCTCGATATATACTGAGCATTATGGACCATTACTCTAGATATGGGTTTTGCTACTTAATGAAAAGCAAAACTGAAACATATCAACATTTCTTCAACTGGTTAAAGTTTGCTCAAAGGAAAAGCAAACGGCAACTGATAACCCTGGTGACAGATAATGGCATGGAATTTGTCAATAGCAAATTCCAGAATAGATTAAAGGCAGCTGGTATAGAGCATAAGACATCTGCACCATACAGACCACAGCACAATGCATATATTGAAAGGCGAGGCCAAACACTACAGGCAATGGTTAGAACAATGTTAACTGATTCTGGATTACCTGATTCTTTGTGGGGGGAGGCAACAATGTGTGCTAATCATTTATTAAACAATGTGGTTAACTCAACCACTGGTGAAATACCATTCACCATGTGGCATGGCAGGAAGCCTAATTTGAGTTACCTGCACACATTTGGTGCACCAGCATGGGTGCATATCCCTACACAACTCAGGCATAAAGGGCAACATAGAGCTAAACAATTTTTCTTCGTTGGTTACCAAGCTAACCATAGGGCATATAGATTTTGGGAGAAAGGCACATCTAGGGTGTTATGTAGTGCTAATGCCCAATTTCTAGAGCACGTAGGATGGGATAAATTAGAGCAGGATAGCAATAAAGAGGTGGTTATTGAATCCTACAGAAATCCCATTCAGTATCCCTGTAACTTTAAGAATAAAGTAAAGAGAGAAGTACAGGAAGAAATAGTGCCCATAGAAGAAGAAATAAAGGAAGAAATAGCTGAGCAAGATGAGGAAAAGGAACAGGTAGAAAGTCCTCATACAAGCCCTGTAATACCCAGAAGGACTACACGTATATCTAGACCGCCTGATAGATACCAGGCTAATACAGTGTGCCAGGAAAATAGAATCCCAAATACTGTGGATGAGATTAAAAGGTATCCTTCTAAAGAGAAAGAAAAATGGTATGCAGCAATTAATAAAGAATTGAAGTCTCTGAAGGATATGAAGGTGTATGAAAATGTGAGATTACCTATTAATGAAAAACCCATTGGCTGCAAGTGGATTTTTAAGATAAAAACAGATAAGGATGGTAACACAATCCATAAGGCAAGGTTAGTAGCCCAAGGTTTTAGACAAAGTGCAAAAGACTATGATGAAGTATTTGCACCTAGTCTGAAAGCAGCAACTTTAAGGGCAGCATTAGTGTGGGCAGCAAGCAAGCAATATATAGTTAACCATTTAGATGTGGAAACTGCTTACTTGCATGCTCCACTAAGACATACTGTGTATATGAAAAAGCCTAGTGGATTGAAAGGTAATAATGATAATGATTGTTGGTTATTAAAGAAGAGCCTTTATGGTCTTAAACAATCGGGCTATGAATGGAACCAGTATATTGTAAAGGAACTGACCAATATAGGATTTAAAGCTGGTTTAGCTGACCCATGTCTATTTAAAAGAGAAAAGAATGGGAAGATATCATTATTATTGTTGTTTACTGATGATATTGCTCTGATAACTAAGACTAATGATGAAGCAAATGAAATAATATCATCATTAGCCAAGAAAGTAAAAATCAAGCAATTAGGTGAGATAAAGAGATATCTAGGTTTAAATATACTGAGAACACAGAAAGGGTTTAGGATATCTCAGGAAGATAAGATATCTAAATTGCTAATAGAGTATAAAATGGAACTTTGTAAGCCTGCAAAGACTCCAATGAGTCAGGATATTTGCAAAATGGATACTCAAAGTCCCAAGTTTGATAAGGAACTGTATCAATCCTTGATTGGTAGCTTATCATATATTAGCAATTGGTCAAGGCCAGATATTGCTTTTAGTATTAATCAGCTGGCTCGACACAATAATGATCCGCTTCAATGTCACTGGATAGCATTGAAAAGAATCCTAAGATATCTTAAAGGTACATTAAACCATGCACTGTATTTAGAACCAGAAGGTGATCTCATATTGAGTGCTTATGCAGATGCTAGTTTTGCAGCAGAAAGAGATACTAGAAAGTCGACTTCAGGAACAGCCATAATGCTGGGTAAGACATTAATAGGCTGGAAGTCTATAAGGCAACAGCATATAAGTTTGTCTACTATGGAGGCAGAATTCTCCTGTTTATCATTTTTGTGTACTGAGTTGATTATGTACAAACAAATGTTGATGGATATGGGTATAACTGTAAATTACCCTATAGTTGTACATGAAGATAATCAGGCAGCAATTAAAATGGCCACAAATATTGCAGTTAAAACGAGGAGTAAACATACAGATTTGAGGTATCTTAATGTAAGAGAATCTGTACAGAGTAAATTGATACAGCTGGAATACTGTATGTCGGAGGACAATGTAGCTGATCATTTTACTAAAGCCCAAGGTGCTATTAAGCATCTAGAAAGTTGTAGAAAATATGGGTTCAGATTGTAAAGGCATTACATATTTATGTCACCCAAAAGGGGAGAATGTTGGGTATATGGATACTCCAACTGGTTTGGGTGAATAAATATGTAAACCTAGGATTAAGTGCTATGTAGCTTTAAGCACATAAACTGCAATGTCATTGTGGGTGCGGTTGCAGGCAGCCATATAGGTAGGAGGGGAAACGTAATAGCCCCAGCTTCTGGATGCAACTGTATGAGTCCCGGCTTCTGGATGCAACTGTCTGAGTCCGGCTTCTGGATGCAACTGTCCGAGTCCGGCTTCTGCATGCACCTGGTTACTGTTCCAGGTCTGCTGCCTGCTGTGTTGTTGGAACGTCTATCTGCTTACCTTGGAGGCTACTGTGCCAGATACCAAGTTCAACTGAACACAAGGACTGTTTACTGGTGAGCTGTGGATTCAGCGTTAGTACTTGAGAGAAAGGTATCTTAAGAAGAAGATATACAAGCAGATAAAGAGATTGTATTTACTGTTTAAAGAGACTTGATAACTGTATGGATAAACTGGATACTGACATATGGACTGAATGACTATTCTTAATCTCTGTATGAATTAAATACCTATTTAAACCACAAACAGTGTTTTTGTCTCAAGTGTGTGTATACTCTAGGGCCCAGCCTCTCTCTCATTTGGCTGCCTGGCTTGACTGCTGCTGCACACTCTGCTAGGGGGTTTATCCCCAAACACTAACAACGTGGATGCTCCGTTTGTGATCCAAGCCGAAGCGAGTGATGTAGCAGTGGGAGCGGTGTTACTACAAATCAATGAGAAAGGGATTTTACAACCCTGTGCATATACCTCCCATAAATTATCTGAAACCGAAAGAAGGTGGGCCGTCTGGGAAAAAGAAGCTTTTGCAGTCCACTGGGCCCTACTGACTTGGAGACATTACTTGGAAGGAGCAAAACACCCATTTGAGGTGTGGACTGATCATAAGAATTTGGAGGCTTTAAAAATGCCTCGGAAGTTGTCCCCCAAACAAGTTCGCTGGGCCCAGTACTTTAAGTGGTTTAATTTTTCACTGAAGTACATTCCAGGGGGGAGGAACTTCATGGCGGATGCTCTATCTAGACTACCTCAATATAATAGTGCTCGCCAGGAAGTAATATGACCAATTGTCTCAACCAAACAGCTAGCAGCTCCAGTAGTTACTAGAGCCCAAAAGAAGAAGCAGGAAGTGGATCTATCGAACAGTTTGACTGCACAATTAAAAGAGGCTCTAAAACTTGATGATTGGTTCCTGGCTCATTCGAATAACTGTACAGTTAGAGATGGATTGGCCAAGTTGTATGTGCCAGAGAAACTGAGGAGCCAAATATTACAACAAGCTCATGATTCTAAAGCAGCTGGCCACTTTGGATTCATCAAAACCTTACACCTGGTTAAGCGGCAATTTTGGTGGCCCACTTTGAAGAAGGACATTGAAACTTATGTGGCTAGCTGATCTATTTGTGCATCAGCCAAGAGACCTCCCAGTAAGCCAGCAGGGTTGTTACAAAATGTGGCTAGACCAACGGCTCCGTGGAAGGAAATCTCTATGGACTTTATAGTGGAATTGCCCGAAAGCGGGGGAAATACGGTTATTTGGGTGGTAACCAATTTGATTTCCAAGCAAGTACATTTCATACCTTGTTCGAAGATTCCATCTGCAAAAACGTTGGCTAAATTGTTTATTTTGCATATCTATAGATTACATGGCATTCCTGAGCACATAATCTCTGACAGGGGGGTTCAATTTACCTTGAACTTTTGGAGGGAGTTCCTGAAGTTATTGGGCTCCGCCCAGGACTTAAGCTCTGCCCACCATCCCCAAACCAATGGTGCCTGTGAGAGAACTAACACGGTATTGGAGCAGTACCTTAGATGTTACATAAACTATCAGCAGGATAATTGGGTTATTGCTATTTGCTGAAATGGCATATAACAATTCTGTACATAGCAGTACTGGATTTACCCCATTCAAGGTGGCATCAGGACAAGATTTTGTACCCATACCTGAACTGCCTCGTGAGAAGTCTACTATCCAGTCATTAGATGAATGGATAACACAACTCCAGCTGAATTGGCCAGTCGCTTGTAAAGCATTAGATGAGGCACATCAAGCTCATAAGAAGTTTGCAGACAAAAAGAGAACTCCACAGAAACTTTATCAAGTGGGCGACAAAGTTTTTTTCTCCACCAGATATTTACAAACCACTCAAAAGTCAAAGAAACTTGGTCCTATGTACGTTGGTCCTTTCCCGATTGAATGGATTGTAAACCCTGTGGCAGTCCAGTTGAAATTACCAAAAACCCTTTGACGAATTCACCCAGTCTTCCATATTAGTTTATTAAAACCTGAACATACTTCCGATCTCAGACCAACCCAGACTGATCCTCCTATACCATTGTTGATTGAGGGTGAACAACATTTTGAAGTTAGAGAAATTCTGGATTCTTGCAAAGGGAGGGGTTGACTCCAATATTTGGTTGCTTGGAAACATTTCCCTTCTTCCCAAGCTGAGTGGGTCAATGAAAAAGATGTTAGAGCCCCTAAGCTGATCAAAGCATTTTGTACCAAATATCCTGATAAACCCAAGAAATATGTCTATTTTATATGCCTGATTATTAATTACTACCTTTTATATTTCTCTATCTTCTAGGACTAAGGTCTTTTTTCTAGGAGGGCCAGATGTCAGCCTTCAAGATCTTCTACCTTTGCTTTGCATCTTTTGGCTGCCATAAGTAACAGGGGGAGGAGGGGGGAAAAGTATGGGAAGCGAGCTGATGGTGATACAAACTAGTATTGTATAAACTGAGGAGGGGGAGTACATTCTTGCTTAGGTTTCTATTTCTTGCTTAGCTTTTTCTTCTCTGTGCAGCTGCGAACCTTTATAAAAGTATGCCAAGGTCAATGGACAGAAACTTCATCACCACCTGAAGATGACCACATGATGATATTCACAACTTTTAATTGGAAGAACCATTTGAACTATTGGGGGTGGGAACATTTCCATCACTTTGTATATGTGATTTACGCACCTATTTCCTCAGATTCAGAATCCTCTTGTTGCTACCACTTCATTTCCAGTAAAAGACATCTTTTCTCTAATTAAAAGAGTCTATTTCTTTCTTGGATTCTGAATGGAGCACCAGCTGACAGCCATCCTTTTATCTGGCAAATGAGCTGACAAAATCATTTATTGGGGCCACATCATATTAATTGCTTGTTTCCACTGGTGAGTTTGAATGCAAGCACCATGAAGGTTATTTAATGGCAAGGCTCCAACTTTCTCCAGAAAAAAAACAAAACAAGGGCAGCCAATTTTCCACCATCTTTTCTTTTAACTCATTATCAAAGGTAAGCCTGCTCCACATTTGCCTTCCAGATGACTTCTTTAAAATTATCTTTGTTTTAATAATTGCATTTTTTGTCTTTTTGGAAAAATAATGTTACCGTTGATTATTTAATTGCTTTAACTAACCAGAAATGTTTATTGGTCACTTAGTATATCACTATAGGATGCAAACTATGTTTGTCTATGGGGCACAAAATCATGAATCTGGTAGCAACTTTTCTCTCTAACAAACGTTATTTAAATGCTATCAACTCTTGTGAGCTATAGCGAAGTGGCTAGACAGATGTAGGATTACCTCACCACAATTTAAATCTTACATCCATCTAGCCACTCTATACACCTGATGAAGTGGAATTCATCTCACAAAAGCTTGTGCTTTTTAATAATATTGTCAGCGAAAAAGTATTACTAGACTCCTGTTATGGTATTACCACTATTATCTAGGGAAGAAGAGCAACATACAAATTAAATAAGTGGAAGGCTAGCCCCAGTTCTCTGCCAGCCTCAATATGTTTGCATCACTCAGTCTTTGTCATACCTTGCCTAATTTGAGCAGCAAACTTTGAAAGTAGATTTCAGGAGACATAATCCAGAGATATCTACTTACATTCAAGTGAACAGAAGTAAAGATGAAACAATCTTTTAATCCTTTAATACTCAAGATCTGAAGCTGTGAGTGTGAGACACAGTACATGTGGGAAACACAGCATAGGGTCAATAATTGTGCTGTCATTGCCTCACCCTCTCGGACTGTTTCCCGGTGAACATCTGAAGAGGGCTACAATGTCTTCTTAGGAACTCCATCTCAAATTGTGGAGCTCCTTTGCTAAGGAGTTATGTTCTCTTCTTTTGCCACTATAATAAACATCAAAATGTTTTTTTTTATTTTAGCAAATATTTTAACAGTTTTGTATGTTATTATCTGCTTTTCTGATCTCCATTTTAGATAGTGAGTTTGGGGTAGGGTTAAAGCACCAAGCTGGAAACAGGGAGACTATGAGTTCTAGTCCCCCACTTAGGCACGAAGTGCCACACTCTCTCAGTCCTGGATAAAAGAAATGGCAAGTCACTTCCAAAAATCTTGCCAGGAATTTTTTATGGATTAGTCTAAGGCAGTTGACAAGAGTCAAAACTGACTTGAAGGCATATGCATACAGACAAACAAATAAATATAATTCCCCATTTTATATTCTATTCTTTATTATTTTTACTATTTATCTTTTGGAGTAGTTCTCTGAAGAAACAAGTTAAAAGCTTTCTTCTAGTTAGCATGAGGCATAAATCCATCAAAAATATGTATTCGTGACTCTCGCTTTCCTTTACAGTTTGCAAAAATTGTAAGATATCCTTCACTTTTGTTCTTAGCATTTGGATCAAACAAAGGACAATGGAAATTCTTTGAAATTGTTTTCTAAACTGTTCTAAACTAAAGCCAGTCATAACTCCCAGAAAGAAGAGAGGAAGGGCAATTTTTAATATATTTGAAACTGCATTAAACCAAGAACAATAAGGAATTACAATATAAATAAGTCCATTAACTTTACTTAGTGCTTATGTGCATTATTTTTTTCTATTTCAGAAAATGACTAATTTATTTTATGGAAGTACACACATGGGTTTAGACTTTAAGCCATAGATAATTGCATGATGCTTACTTTTCACTTCCCTGCCAGGGGCCAGAGGCAGCTTATCAAGTGAGATGCATTAAATGGCTTGATAACACTATACAAATATTTTGACATGTATCAAATAAAAGTAATAGCTATATTTTCCCAGACAACATAAGGAGATTATATAGCTCCAAGACACTCTGCAATTTTGTCACTGTGATATATTACAAAAGATGTCACATTTTCCTGAAAATTTGTTCACCTAAAATATAAACTGGCTTTTAACCACCTTAGGAGCCAGGCAACTTGATAAACAGGCCATGTGGTGGAATTGCAATGTGCAGCAGGCCATTATGGTAAAGAAGTGTCTCCAAAATCTAGCAGATAACCACAGACTATACCAAGAATGAAGTCTCCTGAAAAGTAAGAGTTAACCAAAGTCTGAAAACTGCTCCAGATATGTACAACCAATTAGACTTGTCTGACAATACAACATCTACTCTCTCAATAAAACGTACCAAAACTTTACAAAAAACTTAAGACATATCATCAACTTCAAAGAGTGGCCAGCTGATACCATTTGCCAGCAGAAGCAGATCTGACTTATTTCCAACCTAACATCCAACATAACTTTTGAAAAAATGGATTTGTTGTTGTTGTGCTAGTTGTTTGCAGCCATTTTACTACCCAACTAGATATCATCAGTTTGGAGAACTTCTGGCTGACATCACAGTGGGACAGCTGGGGTGAGCAGTGCTCCACGAAGCCCAGCTGATTTCTCCTTGCCTGGAGGCTCTTCAGAGCCAAAAATCACTGTGATAAGAAAGGAAGGGCTTCCGTAGACTGCAAGTGGATAACGGTCCACTTTGCTGTATCCGGAAAAATGTTCCTGACAGGCGGAGAAGACAGCCATTAATGACTGAACTGGAGCTGTGACAGCTGGAACAGAGAAAGCACGGAGAGAAGTGGAAAGAGAAACAGTGTACTGGATCTGAGTAAGGATTGCCTAATTTCTACCCATAATTAAGCTAAGTTCATCAAATTACTTTTGAGAAGAAGGGAGATTCCTAAGAGAAGGAGGGAGGGAATTGTCTTTTCCCCACCTCTGGAAAGTGGTGAGTGAAAGTTTTGAGCAGATTATACATCCATTGGAATTGAAAGAGAACTAAATGCTTTTCTATGGTATGGAAGGAGTACTGTACACAAATATTTTCAAAGACATTGTGTACGGAATGCTTTACTTTTTGGGGAAAAAAAATCACACTACAAAATTATAGGAAAATAGCAGCCTGGCTTTCTACAATGGAAGCATTGATACATCCAAATCTTATTAACTTGGAAAAATTGTATTTTATAAAGATATTTTAAATGAGAATTGTGAACTTAAAACTAGACATGAATTACAAAATCAAGGGGTGGACTTAACTTGGTGGCCACACTTGCAAATACAATTGAGATACGAGAAAGATGCAAAATGTTTTTTGTTCCCAATAACATCTTGTTAAGCGCTGTTGGTTCTTTATAAAAATCCCATGTTTTTGCAACTTTCTTGTATCTCGTATCTCAATGACAAAGAAATATGTGCAGTATCTCCGCCCTCTAGAGATCAAAATACTAGGGCAGTCAATTGGCCAAACAAGACTAGGCCAAGTAACAGAGGAAGATGTATGAAAAACCCTTGGTGCTATAAATGATCCCAAGAAAATGTGAAAATTGGGTCTGTGATGGGATGGACATCTACATATATATTTCTAGCAAAAAGAGTTCTAGAATTAAATGTAAAAGGTCATCGCCAGGACAACAAAAAATATACTGTCTAGAGTGACCAAAAGATGACCTGCAGCCTGCAAAGTTCAACATCAGAGATGCTACAGTCTGTGTGAAATGATGAACGCAGTGCAAACATGCAGAATTATGCAGGACAACCCCAACAAAGAAATTGATCTGAAACATTGCTAGCCTTTGAAAGCCCTAAAAGACTAGGCACATTGGAAAAGAATTTGATTAAATATAAACTTAAAATTTCAGCCGTATAAACTACTAAGGGTATCTCTCATTTAAGGATCAATAATTTACAAGAACTTTGGTGTAAAGACTTGGAAAATCCTGTTTGAAGAAATTAACAGTCTTGTGTTTTAAAGAATGGCAGACGAGAGTCCTACACTTTTAAATTGAGAGTAATTCATCAAAAATTATTTTTCTTGACTGTTGGACATTTCAGCAAATAATCAAGAGGCTGGATATCAATTTTTAAAAAAGGTTAGAGAGGCAAGAACCTTGAATACACTTTGAAATACTTGATTTGGACTTGTTCTTTGACTGATGTATCTTAATATCTGTATATTTATCAGTGTAGTGCTAAAAAGAGAAGGTTTAAATATTTAAATATAAGATTAAATTATACCCTGAAAATTTGGAATTTGTTGAACTCTGAGGAACTTTGAATATATTAGGATATAGCAAAGAAAGTGATGAAGTTTAACTGGGGAAAAAATCCTACAACCTCTGATTGAAAATCCTGTATTGAAGAAATGTATTCTCTTTCTGTTTTTGAACTGGACTTTTACAGGATAATGACAATTATGACTCTGTAAGATGAAAATTCAATACCTTCAAAAATCAAACCCTTACATTTTTTAGTATTTTATATACACATTTATTGCATTTTTTCTTTTTCCTTTTTTATTTTCTTTTTGTCTTCATAGCCAATATAAAAAATAATTAACATTAGAACTTTTTTCCATCTGGAATGACAAAAAGTAAAGCACATATTTATCAATGAAATGTATTTGTTTATAAAATAACTGCAAAAACAGTTCATGTGAACCAATTGTATGGGATAAATGGATGAGGTCTGCAAGATTTTACAATCATAATTCATCTATTTTTGGTTTTAAATATTATTCAACAGTAAATGATTTGTAATTTCATCAAGAAATCCTCCATCTCATCCCACCCTAATCCAAACATCATTAGAAAGAGATTAGAAAATCAATCCAAGATATGTTAGGATTCAAAGATCGTATTAATCTTTCTGAGCTGGTTTTTAAAAACGTCTGGTGAAAATGAGCTCCTTAAGGATAAAAAGTTTGTAAAAAGTATTATCCCAAGAATGTTTGAAAGTCAAAAATGTGTAGGTTGCATTTGTAGAATAAAAAAGGGATACATGTGTGGGTGTGGGTGTATGTAGCATTGAAATTTATATATAGAAATAAGAATAAAAAAGCATTTAGATTTTGGGTTGCAGATTAGGGGAACAGTATTGGTTTCATACATTTTAAATGATTGGCTTGAATCTTCCCAGTTCCCATTTTCTACACTGCTACAGTGGCATTGCATCTCTGGTATAGACCCCAAAAGCACCTGAAGGCAAAACAAAAAGCAACAGAGGGAAACTATACAAACAGAACCAGCCTAGAAATGAGAAATTTCCTGACAGTTGGAACAATTAATCAGTAGAATAACTTGCCAGAAGTTGTAGGTGCTCCAACACTGAAAGTTTTTACAAAGAAATTGGACCACCATTTGTGTGAATTGATGTAAGGTTTCCTGCATGAGCAGAGCGCTGGATTAGACTTCCAGAGTCCTTTCAACTGTTATTCTGTCAAGCTTGTCTTGTGACAGAAAGCCATCCCATTCATTCACCTTGTCCTCTGCATTTTGGGCTTCTCTTTTATTACATCTGTCACTCTGCTCTTTGACTGCTGCTCTTAACACTTTACAACTTAATTTGAATTAATGTTGCTGTGAATAAGGAGTTCAACATCAAGCAACACTGTGAGACAAAAGAGCCAACATTCAGTCAATTTAATGGGCAAAGAAAGGAAGATGAATTTCATAAACTTAAACTGAAAAAAATGGCATTCTAGCAATAAAGGCTGGAATTGGAAAGAAACACACAAGCCAACTATGTGGTGCCAAAAGTGATAGGAGAAAACTTGAAGCCTTTCACTGATGGAGAGTTTGTGAGTGTTTGATGTCAGTTACAGACATTCTGCGCCCCAAGAAAAGAAGTGTATTTTCAAACATTAGTTTCTCTTCAAGAACAGTTCTACAACAAATAGAAGAAACATCAGTGGATTTGAACAATCGTTAAAGAACTACTGAAAAAAAATCTCAATAAGTGAGAGTAGAGACACCAAAGACATCACTCAGCTTTCAGGTTTTGTATATGGAGTAAAATCATATTTTTGAGTTTGTGCAACTGATACCTATGAAGCATATCACAACAGGAATTGAGATTTTGGAAGCATTGCTTAGGTATACTGAAAACATGGAGCTGGTATGTGTCAGCTCCATCAGGTACACCAGACCAGGAATCAATATTTTTTGCTTTGTTTTGGACTTGTTTTTCCGCTCATTGCTTTGGCAATAGATCTCATCAGTGGTGCGCTGCTACCAGTTTGGACTGGTTCTAGCAAACCGGTAGTTCTGGTGAGCAGTTGGCCCCACCCACCCAACCCTGCCCTAGTTTTTAGCTCAGCTGATTCAAGTGGCATAGCGGATTGACACGCCTCAGCTGTTTTACTCACCAGTACTGACATAGAAGGTACATTTTTAAGCTTAAAATTGGTGTTTTTTTTTAACGTTACGCATGCGCGCACACACCAAACCAGTTGTTAAACAGGTTGCAGCCCACCACTGGATCTCAGCTGTCAACTCTGCTCCTCATTGCACATAATACCCAATGGAGTGCCAAATTATGATCAGATAAAAGAAAGGTGGCTCTGCTTCAAAGAGACATGGAATATCTCAGCATTAAACAGTCTGAAAATTGTGGTAATTTTGTGGTAATGACCAGAGGTGGTATTCAGCAAGTTCTAACCAGTTCTGGAAAACTGGTAGCAGAAATGTTGAGTAGTTCAGAGAACTGGCAAAGACCACCTCTGACTGGAGATTTTACAGTATCCTTCCCTGCCACGCCCACCAAGCCATGCCCACAGAACCAGTAGTAAAATAATTGAATCCCACCACTGATAATGACCATAAAAGACAAGAAGGGAAGCTTTGCTTTGTGTTCATATACACATGGGTGATTTCAGGCTGTTTGCCATTGTATTTGACATGGACCAGAAAATGTTCAGTGGAATTTAGCGAGATGGAGTCCAATGAACAGTCTACATCCAAATTTCATGCAGAGAACTTACTCTACTGCAGGTCTACAGGAAATGTCTTGTTGAATCTGGGAAATATGCCAATTTGATAGAAGCTTTTTATGGGAAAGGTATATCAGGACTATTCCGGACTAGCAGGCTCAAAAGCCTGCAACTCTGATTGGCCCACGAATAGCAGATCGTGATTGGTCACCGCAGACTGATGCGATTGGCTAGTAAACGGGCTGCCGCGATTGGCCCTGCCAAGAGCGGCAAACTCAAATCGCTTTCATTGGCTGCCTAGCCACAGCCAGCCCTATATAAGGGGCTGCTGTGGCTCGCTCAGATCTGAAGTCACTAATAAAGATCTGTTGTTGTTATCTGAGTCTTGCCTCCATTTCTGAACCATCCTCCCAGATCTAACACTGGCGACGAGGATGGGATGCGGAGGCAATGAAGCCTATGAGAACTGAGCTATCTGAAGGAGCACATGGCTGACCGATGGCAACATGGCCAGCAACGCTATACCACCCACCCCATTCAATCCAGCTAGCGAGGACTGGGACTCATATATGGACAGATTTCAAATGTTCCTAGAGTCCAACAACCTCAAAGATGCCACGCACAGCAAGAAACGAGCCGTTTTTCTAACCCACTGTGGACCAGCCATTTTTAAGATGGCTAAAGCCTTAGCGAAACCAGCTGAAGTTAAAACTATGGATTGGGACACCCTTGCTCCCATCCTGCGCAACCATTACGCCCCAACAGTACCAACTCTTATTCACAGACACAAATTCTATCAGAGGGACCAGCGTGAAGGTGAGAGCGTTGGGGATTTCGTGGCACACCTGAGGAACCTGGGCGGTTTATGTGGCTTCGCCAATCTCAAAGAAGCCATGAGAGACCGAATCGTCTTTGGCCTTAGAGATCCAACTGTCCAGAGCAAGATCATGGCCAAGGGAGACATCTCGCTTGCAGATTCCATAGCAGACGCCACCGCAGCTGAAGCCACTCGTAAATCAGCAGCACGAATGCACCGAACAAACGGAACCAACCGCCAACCCACCAATGATGCTGGGAAACCTTCAGACAAGTACACATCAACCACCCATCACGAAGATGTCGAGTCATCCTCAGACAGCGAGGAGGAAGAAGTCCGCAGACTCCGGTCAGAACGTGAGCAACGAGACCAGCGGGGTCGTAAACCCAACTACCAATGCACCGGATGCGGGGGAAACCATCCTCGATCCGAATGCAGATTCTTAGATGCCTTGTGTCGTTTTTGTGAAAAACACGGGCATATTGTGAAAGTATGCAGAAACAAAAGAAATTCCAGCCCCAGATGGAGAGGGAGCAGCCCAAAAAGGAATGATGGCAACTCCACCACACAGAGGGACCGCCCTAGCAACCAGTGGAACCAGTACAGCAGACCCCGAAGGTCTAACGGCACACCCAGACGAGAAGAGGCTCATCAAACCATCACCATCGGCCACGCTTCATTGCTTGATGCTAAAAAAATCTGTGTAAAGGTCACCATTGAAAATAAACCATCGACTCTGGGTCCTCACTATCCATGGTATCCTGGAAAATGCTCAAGCAACTGATTCCCAACATCTGACACCAAGACCTCAGCAGTCAGAGACTCATACTGAAAGATTATCTAGGCAACTGGATTCCAGTAGCAGGTACCCACCATTTCCAGGTGTCTTTCAAGGGACATAATGCAATTCTACCACTCACCATCGTAGATAGAGACCGGCCAAGTCTATTGGGCCTTCAGTGATTCGCGCCATTAGGAACCGGAATGGCTGGCATCCATCATACTGAAGACGATGACTGGGAGGCAGCCCTCGTCCATGATTTCCGAGAAGTGTTCAGCGAAAACTTAGGCAAGTACAAGGGGTCCCCTATTTCGTTTAATCTTCGCCCCGACATTGCACCCATTCACCTAAAGCCACGCCGAGTTCCCTTTGCTCTCAAACCCAAAATTGATGAGCAACTGGACAAATTAATTGCACAAGGTGTGTTAGAGCCCATTGACCACACCCGATGGGAGACACCAATTGTCACCCCCATAAAGCCTGATGGGTCCTTGAGAATCTGTGGTGACTACAAGGCCACCCTCAATCACATGCTACAACAGAGTGCCTATCCAGTACCAGTTGTTCAGCATCTCCTGCATTCACTTGGGGGTGGCAGAATATTCACAAAATTAGATCTGGCCCAAGCGTATCAACAGCTGCCAGTTGATTCCGAGACTGCAGAAGCCCAAACTATAGTCACACATCGTGGTGCATTCAAATATAACAGGCTCCAGTTTGGAGTAAGTGTAGCCCCAGGCATCTTTCAAAGCCTGATGGAGAGACTATTACAAGGTATAAAAGGGGTCGTGCCCTATTTTGATGATGTACTGATAGCAGCCCCAACAAAAAGTCAATTAGAGAAAGGCCTCAGAACAGTCCTACAAAGGTTCAAAGATGCTGGCCTCAAGGTTAAGAAGGAAAAGTGCCAGCTATGCACAGAAAGGGTGGAGTTTCTTGGCTACCTTCTTGACAAACAAGGAATCCACCCTACAGAAAAGAAATTGGCAGCTATCAAAAATGCCCCAAGACCTAAAAACAAAACTGACCTCCAAGCCTTCCTGGGACTTATTAACTTTTATAACATGTTCCTACCCCAGAAGGCGACTGTTGCAGAGCCCCTTCATAGACTACTCGATAAAAGGGCCTCCTGGATTTGGGGACGTCGGGAGGAACATGCCTTCCAGCAAGTAAAAGACCTCCTTACCTCTGATGCAGTGCTAATTCAATATAACGATACACTCCCCTTGACTGTTACTTGTGATGCCTCACCATTTGGGGTGGGGGCCATCCTGAGCCATGTTCTACCAAACGGCTCAGAGGCACCAATTGCATATTTTTCAAGAACTCTGTCAAAAACAGAAAGAAACTATAGCCACTTAGATAAGGAAGCCCTTGCTATTGTCTCTGCGATTAAAAGGTTTCATGAATATGTATATGGGAAACCATTTTCTATTATTATGGATCATAAGCCACTACTTGGCATTCTGGCGGGCGACAAACCTACCCCACACATTCTCTCCCCCAGAATGACGTGATGGTCGGAATTCCTAGCTGCCTACGACTATCAACTAAAATATCGCCCGGGGAAATCTATTCCTCACTCTGATGCCTTGAGCCGCTCGCCACTACCCGAGCCACTGGAAGACCCAGCTCCCACGCTCCCAGTACTACAAATCAAATTCCCTCACCTCCACTAACGGCGCAGGACATCGCCTTTGAAACCAAAAGAGACTCTTGTTTGGCATGAGTTCTTGGCTGGGTAGAGCGGGGATGGCCAGAATACAACCCCAAGGAAACCTTTAAGCCATTCAAAAACAGGGGGTCCCTGGTCACGCATTCATATTGACTTTGCGGGACCTACTAGAGGCCACACTTTCCTAATAACTGTAGATGCGTATTCTAACTGGCTTGAGGTCAATAAAATGAAAACAACCACTACTAAGGCAGTCATCAAGAAATTGAACAGACTCCGCCACACACGGCCTACCTGATGTCCTGGTTTCTGACAATGGGCCCCAATTTACTGCCTTAGCCTTTGAACAATACCTAGCTGAACGGGGCATCCGACATCTCACATCGCCGGCTCATCCAGCGGCGAATGGTAGGGCTGAACGAATGGTTCAGTTCACAAAGAAAACCCTACAGAAAATGGAACAAGGTAATATCCATGATAAAGTCACTAGAATGCTGCTTCTTCAACACATCACACCTAACAGCACAACTAACAAGAGCCCAGCTGAACTCCTGATGGCCAGGAAACTCAGATCGCCTCTAGACCGCTTGCACCCTGCCTACACCCCGGAAAAGCCCCTGGGTTCCAGCAGCAAGCATCGCGCCTTTAAGGTAGGAGACCTTGTATTTGCAAAAAAAATTTCTGGGGATCCCCTCTGGATTCCTGCTCAAGTAACTCAAGTCACAGGTCTCCACTCCTACTGTCTACTGACCACTGATGGCAGAGCGTGGAAACGCCATATTGACCAGCTACGCTCCAGACTGACCACAACTTCCATCCCTGACCCTAGCCTTGACACCGGGGGAGGAGAAGCCGTGAGCCTGGAAATAGAACCAACACCTGTTTATTCTGAACTAACACCGAGATCACCACACCATAGCTTGCAATACTCACCAGCTGTAGTTGAACCTGGGCAGACGAACACTCCACCAAGAAGCAGCAGCCAAGCAGGTTCAGCGAGCCCGGGGAGCCATAGCAGTAGCAACGAAGCTGAGGACTCTATCACCCCAGGGTCATCAGAAGAGAGTCCCAACCAGGGCACCCGTTCACCGTTCCTGCTAGATCCAGCAAACAGCCCATCTGAACCCGAATTTGAACATGGACAATTGGAATTGCGTAAGTCAGGTAGACAGGTGCGAAGACCTGCCTACCTGCGAGACTATATAACTCCACCCCTTAAACGGAACCGAGAGGGGAGGGGTTCTGGACTAGCAGGCTCAAAAGCCTGCAACTCTGATTGGCCCATGAATAGCAGATCGTGATTGGTCACTGCAGACTGATGCGATTGGCTAGTAAACGGGCTGCCGCGATTGGCCCTGCCAAGAGCGGCAAACTCAAATCGCTTTCATTGGCTGCCTAGCCGCAGCCAGCCCTATATAAGGGGCTGCTGCGGCCAGGATAGCTTGCTCAGATCTGAAGTCACTAATAAAGAGCTGTTGTTGTTATCTGAGTCTTGCCTCCGTTTCTGAACCATCCTCCCAGATCTAACAAGAACTATAGTTTCAGATTCTAGAATGAAAGTGGTAAAGAGATCCTTCTCTTGTGAAAAGAAATGAAAAGCCTAAGTCCTGCAGAACAAAGTGAAGATTTAACATTGATTTGAGTCCTGGAGATTAGTTTTGTTCCCTCCCTCCCCAATCCTTACACCTTTCCTTTTCATCCTAGCTAATGAAAACACATTTGCTTTTTTCCAGTTTCTTATTCCAGACATGCACGTGATTTATTCATTTTTAAGAACAGAGTAACATTTTTTTCAGGGATTAAAAGAAAATCCACCTATTTAGAGTACCTGTTCTTTCTCTATAGGCAAGTTTGTAATGAGTTCAGATTTCAACCTGAACAGGTTTTTTTCCAGTACATGCTGTTTTAAATAAACATTATTGGATTCAGTTGTATGCATTCAGAAAACAGTAAAAATGTTTAGGCATCATAAGTGATTATTTGGTTGCAAGGAGGCGAATATGTAAGCAAGTAATAAAAGATAAGCCATTGTGGGGCTTTTTTCCCAAGACATGGAATTTATTATCTGAACTACAAGAGTGGAGATTTCTCATCTGTACAAATGGTTTATGCATTTGGTTTATTTAGCATTGTTTTTAGCATTTCAGAGATAAAATAAGTATTATAAAGGGTGGCTTTCTTGTATAAAAAGCAATACAAGGCTTTGTTTTCCTATCCACTGGCATCGGGAAGAGCAGATCGCTCCAAGCACTTCAGCTCAAGAAGGTTGTAGTTTGAATGTCTGGCTGGAATGTCTGAGCAGCAAATTGCATTTAGACTTCGCAGGGAGGAGCTGGGGAAAGCCGGCTGCCGGAACATGCTGCAGCAGCTCCTCTTGGTTTTATGTTATTTTATCTATTTTTAGTACACTCACTGGATCCTTTTTACTGAAATAATATTTTCCGGAGAAGATAACAGCATAGACCACAACACAGACAAAAGTTTTTTGTTTTGCTGAGGGCTAACAAGACATGGGGAAAAGAAAGAAGCACCATGGCACTAGCCCAGGATGTCTCCCACCAGTGAAGAGTGCAAAGCAACCAAGAATTGAGGAGCACATTGCTGGCAAGAGATCTGTAAGTAAAACTAACCCCGCCTCCATTTCCAACAATCTTGGGAAGTTAGAACGGGACCTGCAAAGAGATCTGTCAAAACAGCAGATATTAGACTTTCCCGATCTAGTGGGGGAGGAGCAAAATGACTGCCAGATTTTTTTCACAAACAACTAATCCAGTTACAGTTGATATGGAGACTGTGATAAAGACTAAAAAGATTAACAACGATCTAATTCAATGATCTAATTCTAATTCAAAGATTAACAATGATCTAATTCCTAATTGAGGAGAGCTTACCCTGGGAGAATACAACAGGGTTTATGGCAAAACAATACCTTCTCACAGCACAAATGGTTGTCTCAATATTTGAACAATTAATAAACATCCAACACAATGTAGAGACACTAAGAAAAGATATCGCTGTCTTTCTGCAAGCACAGCATAGAGCAACAGACCCCACCACCAATGTGCTTACAGCAGACCTGGGTAAATCCCATACTCGGGATATGGAAGAAGAAAAAGAACAAAGACCCAGGGAAACAGTTAAAAAAAACCTGTTAAAAAGTGGCAGCCCTCTCAGAAAAACAGCCCTTCTCTAGACAAGGCAACAAGAGGAGGAGGTATCAAGAGAGCAGTTTCATTGGAAGCCAAGAAAGCATCTCCCCTACAATCACATTGCTCATTGCAAACACAACAGATTGCTTTGAGAATCCATATGTAAAGACTTAATATGGACGCTGGATTACTAAGAGTGCTATACTAAATTCCCTAAGTCAGCTTCTTCACTGCCATTGGGGGAAGATTGATCTTCGTGCTGTGGAGTGGCTTCCTGAGGTCCCAAATTGGAAGTGGATACTCCTGTCTTTCAAGCACCATACCTCTGATGTTGTTTATGATGAAGGCACATCTAGCCTCCTTCCAAATTTTTCCCATCAGAATTTTCTGTGAGGAAAAGGTTAAACCTTTAATTGTTAACATGCGAGCTCCCCATGGCTGCTGTCTCTTCTGCATTCTCAACCTTGGAAAAAAGAATGAAAGAAAGTGGGAGTCAGCCAGCCTTGGTCAGTGAAGATCTACTTAACAGCACAGAAACAGGCCTCATTAATGCTTTTGGAGCTCTCCCAAGAAAAGAACAAGCTAACATATTATTCAAGCTAGAAAATTTAAAGAAATCCTTGTTGGTCACAATGGACACTGCTGAACCACTTATAGATCTGGTCTCCCCAATAATTGAACCTCTTACTTCTCCCCCAGAGGGAAAGGGACTGCATGAATATGAGATGGAAAACAGAAGCCAAGATACACAGGGACCACTAGAGGCTCTGGTAGAAATCCTTATGTGAATATCCTATGACACCTTCAATACCACAAGAGATTGGGAGAGATCCCACAACAGTACCATCATCTCAAAGTCGAATGAAAGCATGACCTAATAACCCCTTGCCCTATACCTAGAGAAGAAGTACAGGAATGGTAAGCTCTCCTAGCTGGTGCTAATTATTCTGAACAATGCCACAGAAAAAAGATATTGAATTGAAATTGGACATAACAAAACATAAAATGGGTTTAATAGAGAAAGAAGAACTGGCACAGAAAATTAGAAATGCTAAACAGAATTACTTTGAAGATGCAAATAAACCAGGTAGATGGCTAGCATATAAACTGAGAAAGGAGAAAGAGTCAAGGAAAATATTGTGGTTAATAGATGACCAAGGCCAAGTTTGTTATGGTAATAAGGAGAAAAAGGAAATTATTCGAGACTTCTATGGACAACTATATAAGAAAGAGAATATTGATGAGGAAAAAGTCAAACAGTACTTACAGAATGCTAACCTACCTAAGATATCCAAAGAGACTGAAGAAATGCTAGAAGGTAATATAACAATGATGGAATTAAATGAAGCACTTAAGAAACAAAATAATGGGAAAGCACCAGGTCCAGATGGGCTCCCGGCAGAATTCTACAAAATACTACAAGAATCATTGAGCACTGCCGGCTGCCAACAGCTTGGTTGCACCAAGCCTGGACGGAGACGCATCGAACGAGATACATGGCTCTGGACACCGGAAGTACAAGATGCCGTACACCTGAAGAAACGGCTGTACAAGGCCTTTCTTCAGGACAAGACCAGGGAGAAGCTCTGCGAATACAAGGCGGCCAAAAAGGCAGCCAAGAAAGCAGTAGCGATAGCCAGAAGCTCCCACTATGATGACATCTATGAGAAGCTGAACATGCGAGAAAGCGAGAATGAGATCTACCGCCTAGCCAAAAGCAGACACAGGAAGACCCTGGACATTGACCAGTTTCATGGGATCAATGACGAAAGGGGAAATTTAATCGTGAACCCCAGAGACGCTGCTGAGAGGTGGCGGCAATACTTCGAGAAGATCTCCACCGAGGAGTTCCCACACCCACGAACCCCGCGAGGTGACCCAGTTGAAGGCCCAGTCTCAGGCATTTATGCCCGCGAGGTCACCGACGCCATCAAGGCCATGAAAAACAGTAAGGCAACAGGACCAGACGACATCCCTGCCGACTTCTGGAAAAAGGCACTACCGGGCTCGGCATCGTGGCTGTGCGAGCTGTTCAACAACATCGTCTCCACGGGAAAAGTGCCACACGACTGGTACCGCAGCACCACTGTTCCGATCTGGAAGGGAAAGGGCAGCCCAGCGGACTGCTCCAACTACAGACCGGTCAGGTTACTGTCACACACTATGAAGATCTTCGAACGTGTCCTTGATAAGCGCATTCGGGACATCGTCGACATCAGCGTCAACCAGGCCGGATTTATCAAGAACTGCGGCACCACCGACGCCATCTTCGGTGTGCGGATGCTGATGGAGGCTCACAGAGAGAAGAAAATCCCGCTTCACACCGCCTTCCTGGACTTGGAAAAGGCCTTCGACCGAGTCCCGCACGATCTCATCTGGTACGCACTGCGAGATCACGGCGTGCCTGAGCTGCTCGTACAATGGGTCCAACTCCTATACAGATGTCACAAAAGCCGTGTAAAAGCGGCAGCTGGGATATCAGAGGAGTTTAATATCACCGTCGGCGTACACCAGGGCTCTGCTCTCTCACCACTGCTGTTCATTCTGGTGATGGACACAATTACACACGACCTGTACACGCCCGCCCCATGGACACTGCTCTACGCCGATGATGTGTTCCTGGCTAACCTGTGCAAGGCTGAACTCGAGCACCTAGTCCAACAGTGGCACGACCGCCTCGAGCAGTTCGGGCTCCGGCTGAACCTAAAGAAGTCCGAATACCTGACCACTGACAATGAAATGACAGGCTCCATCCACGTGAACGGGCAGGAGCTACCGCGCTCCTCTACCTTCAAGTACCTGGGAACTATTCTTGGGGAAGAAGGCCTACTACAAACTGAGGTGGCAGCCAGGATCAACGCAGCGTGGGGCAAATGGAAGTCCGTCACGGGCGTCCTCTGTGACAAGAAGATGCCAATGCGCCTGAAGGCGAAAATCTATAACTCTGTGGTGCGCCCCGTGGCCATATACGGCGCAGAGTGCTGGCCGGCGACCAAAGAAGTCGAAAGCAGACTCCAGATAATGGAGATGCGAATGCTCCGATGGTCGGTAGGCCTCACCCTACTCGATCGCGTCAGGAACGAAGAAGTGCGTAGACGGTTCAACGTCGTGCCCATCTCCACGGTCATGAGGCAGTCCCGGCTACGATGGTTCGGCCACGTGAGCCGTGCCAAGGAAGAATCTATCATCAAATCTGCAATGAAGGTGACTGTCGGAGGAGCGAGACCACGTGGTAGACCTAAGCAACGCTGGATGGACACGATCAAGGCCGATCTAGAGATCGCGAAGGCAGACCCGACATACGTGGTAGACAGAGAGGTGTGGAAGCAGTACTTAAGGACATTAGCGGACCTCGCCCGAGCGCGAGACAAACGCTGAAGAAAAAGAAGAAGAAGAAGAAGAAGACTACAAGAATCATTGAGCACTCCTGCCCAAAAAGCATTTGATAATGTGAATTGGAGATTCGTGTTTTTGTTATTGGAACAGATGGGCTTTGCTAGAAAATTTATTCAAGCAATAGAAGCCATATATGACAAACAAACAGCAAGAGTGATGATAGAGGGAGATTTTACAGATTCTATTAATATAAGAAAAGGCACAAGACAAGGTTGCCCATTATCACCTTTGTTATTTGTATTGACTTTGGAAGTGCTGAATAGAAACATTAGAGAGGATCCAAATATAAAAGGAATGAAAATTAAGA
This sequence comes from Pseudonaja textilis, assembly GCF_049901715.1. Classification (NCBI taxonomy): domain Eukaryota; kingdom Metazoa; phylum Chordata; class Lepidosauria; order Squamata; family Elapidae; genus Pseudonaja; species Pseudonaja textilis. The sequence goes on along the minus strand of NC_141990.1, from coordinate 128,233,266 downwards.
AGGAGGAATTTAAATTGCAAGCCTTTGCGGATGATTTGGTTTTTATTTTGGAAGATCCTCTAGGAACAGCTTTAAAGCTACTGGAAAAGATAGAGATTTATGGTGAGATGGCTGGCTTGAAAATAAACAAAGATCTTGACAAAGAATATGTTATTAAAACAAAGAGATGAACTGGCAGATTTATTGAAAATTCAAGTTACGAATAAAGTTAAATATTTGGGGATATATTTGACGTCAAGATGTACTACATTGAAAGAGAACAACTATATTAAACTTAAACAACAGATAGCATCTGATTTGAAAAAATGGGAAAATCTACAATTGTCATTGATAGGTAGAATTTCAACAATCAAGATGAATATTTTACCCAGAATTTTATATTTATTCCAAACCATACCAATCAGGCTTGGTAAAGATTACTTTGAAGAATTAAATAAAATTGTGTTGAAGTTTATATGGCAAGGTAAGAAAGCCAGAATAAAATTAAAACTTCTGCAAGATGCTAGAATTAGAGGAGGTTTTGGCCTTCCGAATTGGGAGTTGTATTACCAAGCTGCAAATGTAATGTGGGTTAAAGATTGGATAACATTAAGAAGGACTAGATTGTTGACACTAGAGGGGCATGATTTATTACTGGGATGGCATGCTTTTCTGTGGTATAAGGGAACTTAATCGCAGGGCTATTTTAGAAGGCATTATATAAGGGAGTCTTTATGGTTGAATTGGGAGAAAATTAAGAGAAAATGTTATTTGAAAATCCCAGTCTGGTTATCAACTATTGAAGCTTTTTCTTATCCTATAATATATGAGAAGGAACAAACAGTTAGATATGGGGAAATATTGGATGAAAAGAGTGAACTTAAAACAATGCAAAAACTAGAAGAACGAGGCATAAAGATGAATTGGTTTTCATATGCGCAAATACATTCAAGGTATCTTATAGATTCTAAAGCGGAGGGATTTTATGATAAATTGACTGATCTAGACAGGATCTTGACAGGTACTGATGAAAAAGTGATTAAAAAATTATACACTTATTTGTTGGAAATTTTATTAGAGGAGGAACAAGTTAAAGAAACAATGATTGTTTGGGGGAAGAATTTTGGATATGGGATTGATTTGGAGAAATGGGAAAAATTGTGGTCTCAAAATTATAAAATGACAATGTCAACAGCTTATAAAGAAAACTTGTATAAGATGTTTTACAGGTGGCATTTTCCCCCAACAAGAATTGCAAGAATGTTTAAGAACAAATCTGAAAAATGTTGGAAATGTCATCAGATACCTGGCTCATACTACCATATGTGGTGGACTTGTGAGGACGCTAGAAAATATTGGACTAAAATTCGCATATGGTTGGAAAAAATGACAAAGACACATATAGATTTGCAACCGGAGTTTTTTTTATTGGGAATCTTACCAGATGCATACAGTAAAGACTTGAAATATCTGATTGTAAATGTATTAACTGCGGCTAGGATTGTATTTGCTAAAAATTGGAAATATGAGAAAATTCCATTGCAGGAAGAAATTATTAAGAAAATATTGGAATGTGCTGAGATGAGTAGATTGACATTTGAAATTAGAGAGCAAGAGGATAAATAATTTTATAAAATTTGGAACCTTTTCTATCAATGGTTGGATGATAAAATACAATAATAGAATATTTAGAATGTTAGATAATAAGGAATAGCTTTGTTTTTTCTTTTTCTTTTGTTATTTGACATCATATCTATAAAGTGTTTTTTAGGATAGATTTGGTATGATTATATGATTTGTTATAGAATAAACTACTTAAATTATAGTTATCTCATAAAGTATGAATGAATAAAATCATAGTCAAATGATTTTTTAATGATATGAGGACATATAAGTTTGGATTGATAATATGAGTTATTATGTAACATAACCGTAATTGAGACTAGTATTGCACAAAACTGATGAACCAACTGACACACTGCTTGTATATATGTATGGAAGAGAGCTGATATTTTTATGTTTTGCTTGTTTTGTTTTTTTAAAAAAAACCAATAAAATTGTTTTCAAAAAAAAAAAGAGAGATTGGGAGAGGTCCCACAACAGTACCATCATCTCAAAGTTGAATGAAAGCATGACCTAATAACCCCTTGCCCTATACCTAGAGAAGAAGTACAGGAATGGCAAGCTCTGCTAGCTGGTGCTAATTATTCTGAACAATTTTCTCAGGAGTCTACACAGGATTCAGATGGGTCTCCCCTCCTTTTAGAGAAAGCTGTTCTGTATTAACATACTCCAAAAGGTAAATTCTGATTGGTCCATACGAACTACATTCTGATTGGCCGACTCAACAACTGTGATTGGCTCACTTAGAATCAACCACGATTGGCCAAGCCAATCACGGGAGATTCAAAGTGCTGTCATTGGCCGACGAGCCGTGAGCAATCCCTATGTGAAGGGCTGCTGTGGCTCCAAGATCTTGTGCAGAACATAAAATAAAGAGCTTGAAGTGCACTGGTCTCGCGTCTCTTTTGTACCGATCTAACACTGGCGACAAGGGTGGGATTGTGAGACACAGAGACCAACGAAGCACATGGTGAACCGACGCCAAAATCCCGACGAGATGGCTGGCAACAACTCACCACCCGCACCCTTTGACCAGGCTGCCGAGGACTGGGAATCATACATTGACTGATTCCTAATGTTCCTCGAGAGCAGCAATCTAAAGGATGCCAACGGACAGAAGAAGAGGGCCATGTTCCTGATGCACTGTGGTCCCGCAGTGTTCAAGATGGCCAAAGCCCTAGCCAAACCCGCAGACGTGAAAGAGATGGACTGGCAGTTTGAAAAGTGAAAGGGGGATAAACGCGGATAGAATGGCTCGACACTTAAAGTGAAAGTTTGGATTGGAGCGTTTGGAAGAAGATTGTCGAGGAGAGAAGAAGGCGGTGAGAAATTTAAGAAGCTCGGGAGTGGATTGCCATCTTGGATCAGTGCCTGAGAAGACTAGAAGACTAGGAGAGGACTATAGCTGCGAAAGAGGGCAGAGCGAGCTGTAGAGAGCGAGATAGCGACGCACTGACTTATATGCAAGGTCCTTTTCCTTTTAGCATCATTGCCTACAAAACTGATTTCTAAAGTGATCGATCTGAGGTGGACGCCCAAAGTGACTGTGGACTGACAATTGCTGGCAGAAGGGAAGAAGAAGAGGGAAAAAGAAGAAGGAAGAGACAGACGGAAGCCTGGCAAAGACTGATTGCTGAGCGCTGACAGCAGTTAGTCAGCACTTCCTCCCCCTGCTCCTTTGGTGCGCCCAGGAGGAAAGATTATAAGACTAAAACGCCAGCCCCAACTCAGACTTGTTTTTCTATGGAACTAATCCCACAGATACGTGTCTAGTGATTCCCCGAAATTGAAAAGACCCTTTTCCTCCCGCACTCTTTCTCTCTCTCCCTTTCTTTCTTGGTCTTTCCTTTCTTTCTATAATAGTTATAAATACAGGTGTAAAGGCAAACTGCTTGTTATAGTGATTAGGGTTTACTGATTAGAGTCTCTTGGATATACAAAAATGTTAAGGTCTGTTAAATAGGGTTGTCTCAGATTAATTGGAACCTTAAATATTAATATACATTATAGGATAAAGGTATATATAGAGTGAGAAATTCTAGAGTTGGTTGTTAGCTTTAAACAAGTTTGATTTGATAAGGTAATGATTTATTAGGGGTAAAATACAATTAACTCTGGTATATGAACTTAATATAGAGAATAATATATAATACATAATATTTGATAACATTCTATTGTATAGTATCTGATAACACTTTATTGAATTGGAATTTAACTTGCCTAAATGACAGATTGGGCCAAAGAAAGAGATCTAAAATAACCTGGTGTGTAAGCTTAGCAAATAGACTTGTAATCACACTTAAAGGGCTATTACATTGAATGGTGATTTGGGATAATATTCTTAACATTGTCCAATTGCAAAAACAAATCTTATCAGAGATGACTTCCACAACAACCACGGCCCTGAAAACAGGAAGGAAGAACACCCAGACCTTGATGACAACTTTGGCAACTGCTTCCCCAACAACGCAGAAAACTATAGAACAGACCTTGACAGGAGAAAAATAACCGATTGTCACTAATGCCAATCTACAAGCGACATTATTATCCCTGCAAGAATCAATGTCTAGAATGCAGGAGATTATGATTAGGAATCACAATGAGACCAGAGCCGATATTAGCGAACTGGAGGAAGAAATGGGTAAATTAAAAGAGGAGATGAGAGCAGATATACAGAGAGTTGAAGATAAGGTTGGGATAATGCAATTGGCCATGGAAAGAACTGAAATAAAAATAAAAGAAATAGAGAGGACAGAACAAGCGGAGAGGAACCTAGAAAGGACTGAGGAAGACTTTAAAAATGTTAATAGAGAAATGGAAGATTCCTTGGTCCAACTTGAGATGGACAGAGCAGCTGCATACCTAAGGTTCCAAAACGTGGAGGAATCCAAAAATAAAGAACTAGCGCAATTAATGGCAGGCTTGTTGGCTGAACTAGTTGAAAAAGAGAAAGATGACTTACTCAAAGAATTTGATGAAATCTATAGGGTGAACACCAGTTATGCAAGGCGTCACAATTGTCCAAGGGAGATCCATTTCCGCTTTTCAAGAAGATGCATGAGAGACCTAATACTTAGAATGGCCAGAGATGAGAGAATATTATATAAGGGCAAAGAGATCATAGTTCTTAAGCAGATTCCAAGAAAAGTGAGGGCCATAAGGCATGAATATAAATTTTTAGCCAATTACTTAAATAAAAAAGAAATCTCATTCAAATGGCTAATCCCAGAAGGGATGCTAATATCGTGGAAGGGAAGAAAAATTAAAATAGATTCAATAGAACAAGCACAAGACTTCCTAGAACAGCTAACAATCACGGAGGATCAACACACTAGGGAGGAAACCCAAAGGAACATGCAGGAAGATCGTAACCACCATAGGAACAAAGAAGAAAGATCTGTCCAAACTCAAGGGAAAGACAACTTACAACAAGAAAGAGAAGAAACAACCCCATATCAACCACAAGAAGAGAGCTGTATAGTTACGAGACAAAAAGCGAGGCAGACTTAAGTAAATGGACGAAGGAAGGAAAATTCTTTCCATCAATATAAATGGCCTAAATTCAAGAGCTAAAAGGAAAAGGATTCTAACCAAACTAATAAAACAAAATGTTGACATAATTTGCATACAAGAAACACACATTAGGAAAAGTGAGGAGAAATCCCTAGATTGTCCGAAACTGGGAAAATTATTCACAGCACCAGCAGATAAACACAAAAAGAAAGGTATTGCAATATATGTGAGAGATGACTTAAAAGCGGAGTTAATCTGGGCGGACCCTGAAGGAAGAACTCTGGTGGTACAAATCTCGATTAATGGCATTACATTTTTACTGGTAGTAATCTATGCCCCAATGATGATCAAGGTAAATTTTTCAAATATCTCCACCAAAAAATAATAGATTTTGAAAATGGCAATATTTGTCTGATTGGCGATTTTAACTCTATTGCTGACTACCAGAAGGATCATAGTAACAGGAGTAAGAATAAAAAAGGAAAAAGAGAATTTTCGAAGCCATGTAAGGATATGATGAATGAAATGAATCTGGTAGATATCTGGAGAAAACTAACCCCCAAAAAAGAACAGTTTACTTATTATTCTAACCCACACAAAATTTGGACAAGAATAGATATGGCTTGGATAAATGGTGAATTAATTAATGCAATCAAAGATAGTGAAATCTTACCAAATGACTGGGCTGACCACAACCCAATTCAAATAACCTGGAGAGGTAGAAGAAAACCAAAGAAAAGATGGACTCTTAACACTCACTTAATAAAAGAAGAAGAATATACTAACAAACTGAAAGAAGAACTGAACTTCTTCTTAAAGGAAAATAATAATGAACTAACTTCGAAACAAAATATATGGGACACATTGAAGGCATTTATAACAGGAATAACAATCTCTTACAATGCTATGAGAAATAAAAGAAAGTATGCCCAACAAAGTAACCTACAACAAGAAATTAAGGATTTAGAAACCCAACTACAAAAGAACCCCAAAAACCAAATAATACAGAACCAGTTAACAACAACTAAACACAAACTAAATTTACTGGAACAAGAAAAATTGGAGATTAGTCTGAAAATGACTAAACAAATCTACTTTGAGCATGCAAACAAGCCAGGGAGATGGTTAGCCCACAAACTTAAGAAAACGAAAGAAAAAAGATTGATACACCAATTAATGGATGAGGGGGGCAATTTGCAAGAGGAGATAGAGAAGAAAGAAGAGATCACTTTCCCAATACTTTGGGAAATTATACAAAAAAGTCTGTGAGGACAAAATAATGAAATACCTGGAGGAAGTGAATGATAAAGCAATTGGAGAGGAAGAGATAGAATTATTAAACAAAAATATAACATGGTCCGAACTGAAGTCAGCAATAGAGAAGCAAAGTAACAATAAAGCGCCAGGACCGGACGGGATACCGGTAGAACTTTACAAAACAATCATAGAACAAATTGGACCACTGATGTTGGAAGTATTTAATGAGGTACTCTTAGCAGCCAAGATGCCGGACTCGTGGAGGGGAGCCTTAATTTCGCTGATCCCGAAGGAGGACCTAGACCACAGACTTATTAATAATTATAGACCCATTTCGCTCCTGAATGCAGATTACAAACTATTCTCTTCTATAATAGCCAATAGATTAAAACAGGTTTTAAACACACATATCCATGAAGATAAAAATGGATTTCTCCCATTTCAACAAATTAAGAATAATTTAAGAACAGTGATAGACATTTCAGAATTCTATGAAGCCCATCTGGAAAAACAATTCACATTTATGTTTTTGGATGCTGAAAAAGCATTCGACAATTTAAATTGGCATTTCTTAATTCAAAAAATATATAATATGAACCTCGGCACCAGATTCGAAAACATCGTCACTACAATTTACCACACCCAACAGGCAAATATTCTAATAAATGGGGAACAAACTGGCCCGATACAAATAGAAAAAGGGGTAAGACAGGGTTGCCCTCTCTCCCCTCTGCTTTTCATATTCGCCCTAGAATCTCTTTTGACGTACATTAGGCAAAATTTGAGAATTAGAGGACTGAGGATCAAATCAGAAGAGTATAAAGTACAAGCTTTCGCTGATGATTTGGTTTTTTTTCTGGATGAGCCCATAGAAAAAGGACATAACTTATTAGAAGAACTAGAATGATTTGGAGAAGTCGCAGGATTTAAAATAAACAGGGGAAAAATGAAATTAATGACTAAAAATTTAACAGGAGACCAGAATAAAGAGCTAGAGACAACAATGGGAATACAGGTGACAAAAAAAAATTAAATACTTAGGAATTTGGCTAACTCCACAAAGCAAATCATTAAAAGAAAACAACTATGACAAACTTCTCCAACAATCCAAGAAAGACTTAGATTCCTGGAGTAAATTACAACTTTCCTTATTGGGCAGGATTGCTTTGATTAAGATGAATATTCTGCCAAAATTTCTATATTTATTCCAGACAATTCCAATCAAATTAAATAATTTTTTTTAATGGAATTAAACAAGATAATGCTGACATTTATTTGGCAGGGGAAAAAAGCTAGGATTAACATAAAACCCTACAAGATTCGAAAAGCAGAGGAGGGTTAGCCCTGCCAAACTGGGAAATATACCATACGGCAGCCACCCTACTATGGATAAAGGAATGGGTGAATCTAACCAACAAAAGAACACTAGTATTAGAAGGCCACAATATGCAGAAAGGATGGCATGCCTTTCTGTGGGAAACTGGGAAACCCAGGCAATCATATTTCCATAGGCATCTTATCAGGGACTCTCTATTAACTAATTGGAAAAAAGTACGTAAAAAACTCTATCTAAAAATACCGATTTGGCTATCTCCAATGGAAGCGATAGTACACCCTAATAATTTGGATATAACTAAAATGATTAAGTACGAAAATTTATTAGACCCACAAGGAAAGCTGAAAACACGACAAGAATTACAAGAGCGAGGATTTATAATTGATCAGTGGGTGTACCTTCAAATTCATAGTAGATACAAACAAGACATTAAGGAATTTGGAATCTACAATAAATTAGAGACTTTAGACAAAATTCTATTAGGACCGAGTAAAAAAAAAATCTAAATTTTACAAACATTTATTAGAAACAGAACTAGAACAAGAAATTGTCAAAGGAAATATGATTGCGTGGAGCAGAAACGTGGGTCGGAGCCTTACCCTAGCAGAATGGGAAAGGATCTGGAACAGGAACATTAAGATCACAAAATCAGCAGCTTATAAAGAAAACTCATATAAAATGTTTTATAGATGGCACCTGCCCCCTTTGAGATTGGCGAAGATGCACCCCAACACGAGCCCCAAATGTTGGAAATGTCAAAACATAGAAGGCACATGTGGTGGTCATGCAAGGAAACCCAGAAGTACTGGCAAAAAAATTAGGCGCTGGCTAGAGGAAATAACCAAGGAACAAATTGAGTACAAACCAGAGTCCTTCCTTCTAGGAATTTTTGATAAACAAATATCCAAAAAATCGAAGTATATTACAATTCATATCTTAACCGCGGCCAGACTGGCATTTGCCCAGTGCTGGCAACTACCTTCTATCCCCACTGAACATATGGTTATTCAGAAAATTTTACAATGCGCCAAAATGGACAAACTAACCCAAGCATTAAAAAATAAAGAATCCTCAACCTATTATAACAATTGGAATCCTTTGTATAATTGGCTAAACCAAAGATAGATCACCTCTAGGAAAATTAAGGCCGAGGGCCTCCGAAGCAGAGATAAAGAAAAGCACCGCCGACGATAGTTTTGAAGAAGAAAGGACCTTACAGACAGTCACAAAAAATATGGTTTTATTATAATTGCTTTCCCTACTCTTCCCTCCCCTTCCCTTCCCTTTCCCTCTTTCCTCTCTCAAGCCTTCCTCTCTTTCCCTCTTGGTCTATGCTAAGACCTGTTTGTCTTTTTGTTGTACATAATTTGTAGTTGTGTTGTTTGTTTTAAAAGTAAAATTAATAAAGTTTTTTCTAAAAAAAAAAAAAAAGAAAGAGATGGACTGGCCCAACCTCGACCGGCTGCTGCAGAGCCACTACGCCCCCGCCGTGCCCAATCTCATCCGACGGCACAAATTTTATCGGAGGGATCAGAAAGAGGGCGAGAGAATCAGCGACTTCGTGGCTACACTCAGGGACCTTGGGGGCATGTGCGGTTTCACCGACATGGATGAGGCCCTGTGAGACCACGTGGTCCTCGGGCTCAGGGACCCCATCCTCCAGAGCTGGCTGATGGCAAGGGCGGACATCTCAGTCACCGAGGCCATCGCCGAAGCGATGGCAGCCGAAGCCACCAAGCAGTCCATGGCCCAGATGGGGCAGATGAACGCAGCAGTCCGACCCACAACTGTGGAGATGGCACCAACCCCGGAAGCATGACCAGAGGCCAGCCACAAGACCACCACCACACACCACAGAGACCTCGACTCCTTCTCAGACACCGAGGACGAGGAGATCCACCGACTGCAGGCAGAACGAGACTGGTGGGATTGGTGAGGTCGTAAGTCGGGGTTCCAGTGCGCCGGGTGTGGAGGCGACCATCCCCGCTCAGAGTGCCGATTCCTCGATGCCATCTGTCAGTACTGCGACAAATGGGGGCACATCGCCAAGGTGTGCTGGAACAAGAGGAACCACAGCCCCTGGCGACGAGACGGCAGCCCCCGGTAATAAGACGGCACCCCCCCCCCAGACCAGAGACTGACACGCCAAGAGCCAATGGACCTGGGACGGGCAGAACAAGCAGTTCAGTGAGGCCTGGCGAAAAGAAGAGACCCATCAGACAGTCATCATCGGGCACTCAATGACCCTTGACACCCGGAAAATGCACGTGGAGGTAGGCATCGAAGACCAGCCATGCGAGATGGAGGTAGATTCCAGATCCTACCTCTCCATGGTCTCCTGGCATACAATCAAGCGCCTGGTGCCTACCATCCACAGGAGCGAACTAGAAAACCAGAATCTGACCCTGAAAGATTATCGGGGGAACCGCATTCCCGTGGTCGGGATTGGACATTTTAAAATAACTTTCAAGGGGTGTACAGAGGTACTGCCACTCACCATCATGAACAAAGACCGCCCAAGCCTGCTGGGACTACAATGGTTCATACCGTTGGGGATCGAGGTGACGGGCACCAACCACATCGCCGAGGTGGACTGGGAGGAAACGCTCATGAGGGACTTCCAGGAGGTCTTCAACGGCGACCTAGGCAAGTACCCGGGGTTCCCAATATCCTTCAGCCTAAAGCCGAACATTGCCCCAATCCGCCTTAAGCCACGGCGATTGCCATTTGCTCTCAAGCCCAAAATTGATGAGCAGTTAGACAAGCTCATCACACAAGGGGTTTTAGAGCTGAAAGACCATGCTCAGTGGGAAACCCCTATAGTCACTCCGATCAAGCCGGATGGGTCAGTGAGGATCTGTGGCGACTACAAGGCCACCCTCAACCATGCCCTACAGCAAAGCGGTTACCCCGTCCCAGTAGTACAGCACCTTCTGCACTCACTGGGGTGAGGCAAAGTCTTTGCGAAACTCGATCTGGTGCAAACGTACCAGCAGCTGCCAGTAGACGCCGAGACAGCAGAGGCGCAAACCATCGTAACCCACAGAGGGGCATTCTTATGCAAAAGACTCCAATTCGGAATCAGCGTGGCACCAGGGATATTCCAGAGCCTCATGGAGAGACTGTTACAAGGGATAAAAGGGGTGGTGCCCTATTTCGGCGATGTACTAGTGTCAGCTGCAAATAAAACCCAATTAGAGAGCCGCCTAAGGAAGGTCTTACAGAAATTCAAAGAAACCGGGCTAAAAGTGAAAAAAGAAAAATGTCAACTTTGAACAGAGAAAGTTGAGTTCCTGGGGTACCTTCTAGACAAAAATGGAATCCACCCCACGGAAAAAAAGGTCAAAGCCATCAAAGAAGCCCCTAGACTGCGAAATAAAACGGAACTGCAGGCTTATCTTGGGCTCATTAATTTTTACAATGTTTTCCTGCCCCAGAAGGCACAGCGGAACCCCTTCATAGGCTGCTGGACAAAACAGCCACCTGGCCCTGGGGGAAGTGGGAAGAAAACACTTTCAAACAAATAAAAAACCTACTAACATCAGACGCAGTTCTCATCCAATACAGCGAGACCCTACCATTGACCGTGACCTGTGACGGTTCACCCTTTGGTGTCGGGGCCATCCTCAGCCACATGCTCCCAGATGGGAAAGAAGCACCCATCGCTTTCTTCTCAAGAATGCTGCCCAAGCTGGAGAGAAACTACAGCCAGCTGGACAAGGAGGCCCTAGCCATAATCACTGGTGTGAAGCACCTATACAGTAGGACCTTTTCAATTATTACCAATTACAAGCTGCTGCTAGGGATACTGGTAGGGAACAAGGCCACCCCGAACATATTGTAACCGAGGATGACAAGGTGGTCCAAGTTCCTTGCCGCCTACAGCTACCAGCTGACATACCGACCCGGAAAGAACATCACGCATGCACATGCGTTGAGCTGCTCCCCCCTGCCCAACCTGGAGGATGACCCGGCACCTGCAACATCAACACTGCACATAGAGACACTACCCAATCCACCCCTGACCGAGTCAGACATTGCCCGAGAAACTAATAAAGACAAACGTCTGGCGCGGGTCTTGAATTGGGTGGGAAAAGGGTGGCCGGAAACCGATGGCGGCGAACAGTTTAAAACCTTTCAGAACCGGCAGACCAAACTGTTTATGCAGAAAGGTTGTATACTTTGGGGGGACAGGGTTGTGATCCCTGAAACTTTGCAAAAAAGGGTCTTGACTATGTTGCATGAGGGGCACCTGGGCATCGTCAAAATGAAAGCCCTGGCCAGGAGTTATGCCTGGTGGCCAGGGATGGATAAACAAATTGAAACTTGGGTGGCCTCATGCAGAAAATGCAAGGAATCCAGACCGAGCCCACCCTCCGCCCCAATCCTGGAATGGGAGACCTCCCAGAGGACCATGGTCAAGAATCCATATAGACTTCGCCGGACCTACCAAGGGGCACACATTCCCGATAACGGTCAACGCTTACTCCAACTGGCTGGAGGTAAGCGCCATGAAATCCACCAGCACAGAGGCCATTATCAAAGAATTAAGTAGACTATTCAACACCCATGGCCTACCAGACATGCTAGTGTCAGACAACGGGCCACAATTTACCGCACTAGCATTCAAAAAATTCCTGGCGGAACGGGGCATACGGCATGCGTTGACAGCGCCCGCTCATCCGGCAGCGAACAGGCGGGCGGAACGCATGGTTCGTTACACAAAAAACGCCATAGAAAAAATCGAAACCAGGGACATACAGGACAAAATAAATAAAATGCTACTAATTCAACACATAACACCCAACACAACAACCAACAAAAGCCCAGCAGAACTACTAATGGGAAGAAAGTTACGGTCTCAACTAGAGAGACTGCACCCCACGTACAATCCCGAGAAACCCCCAGACTCATCAAGCAAACACCGCACCTTCACCACAGGAGACACGGTATACGCCAAGAATTTCACAGGGAACCCACTCTGGGTACCGGCAAAAATAACCCAGGTAATGGGCCCCCAGTCATACCGGCTACAAACGGACGACGGATGAAGCTGGAAGTGGCACATCGACCAACTAAGGTCAAGAACAACCCCCGACAACACAGACAGCACACGAACACCACATACAATCACTAATAAAGAAACCAGAGAGGGAGGGGGAAACCTCAAGCAATAAAAGAGGGGAAGAAAACTCTAAAATGCAAACTGAACACCCCCAAACCAAAATAAACCAGCAATACTCACCGACAGACAACAACCCCTCAACAGACGAACAACCGGGAGCTTCACCTGGTAGGAGCAGCCAAGCCAGTTCAACCAGCCTGGAAAGACCAGGCGGGAAAAGCGGAATCGGCAGCTCAACCGACCCGGGTAGACTGGGTGGGAGCTACCACAGTAGGCCCAGCTCACCCTTCTCGTCTTGAAGGATGAGAGCGACGGAGAGCTGATCCGAACCGGTCGAAGACCAAACAACAACTGAGCCGTGCAGGTCAAATAGGCAGGTACGGAGCCCCGCCTATCTACGCGACTATGTAACCACATCCCATAGGACTGAACCAAGAGGGGAGGGGGTGTTCTGTATTAACATACTCCAAAAGATAAATTCTGATTGGTCCATACGAACTACATTCTGATTGGCCGACTCAACAACTGTGACTGGCTCACTTAGAATCAACCGCGATTGGACGAGCCGATCACGGGAGATTCAAAGTGCTGTCATTGGCCAACGAGCCACGAGCATCCCTATATGAAGGGCTGCCGCAGCTCCAAGATCTTGTACAGATCTTAACATAAAATAAAGAGCTTGAAGTGCACTGGTCTCGCGTCTCTTTTGTACCTGATCTAACAAAAGCCAATTTCGTGCATGATGACACCTCAGTTGCAACAACCTTACAACTTCCCTTTGTATAACTCTAATTTCCTGATGAGTGGCAAAAGATGATCCTCTCTCCATTATAACCTGGAATATAGCAGGCTGGACTGTCCCATCAAAAGACCAACTCTTTTTTGATTACATATCACAATTTTACATCCTCTTCTTACAGGAAACCTGGGCACCTGCAGGGATACAGTGAGATGGTTATTGGACCAACTCTATCCCGGCTGTTCCAAGTAAGGGGGGTGGGAGAGCTAAAGAGGTTATTGTGACGCTAATTAATACAGCCCTGCAATTTAAATGTGTATCACTGCCACCTTTTCAGCCATGGATTGTGACTACCTTACTTTTATATAAACAGGTGGAGATTTTGCTTTTTAATATCTACATTCCTCCCATCAATAAGAATAAGTTTATCAACAAGATTTGGGATGGCATAGAACATTTTATCCTTGGCTGCTCAGACAAATACCCCACAGCAGCAATAATTATTGGAGGGGACTTAAATGCTAGGATGGGTCCAAACGATCAACCCTTATTTAATCAATTTAAAATCCATTATGATGAGAATGTAGCAGAAGAACCCCTGCATTCAGACAATTTAAAGACCCTAAAGCAAATTGGGCAGCTTTATGTGTAAGACAGATGACTTTACGTTTGGACCTTTGCATCCTTAATGGTTCCACAAAAGGCGACTGACTACCCAGCAGAATATACTTGTTGGGGAGCAGGAAGAAAATCCACAGTTGATTATTGGTTATGACCTCCAGAAGTTCTTGCAAATGGAGGTACACTCATGACTGGAAAGCGATCACAATTCAGTAAACCTTACTTTCACATTACACCAGAAATCTCTAAGGACTGGTTCAAACTACCTACCGTGTTTCTCAGAAAATAAGGCTGGGCCTTATTTTCTTTTGAACCTTGAAAAAATGGCTAGGCCATCTTTTCAGGGGTGACTTAATTTCTCCCCCAAGGAGGATTCATCAGAGGATTCGCCCCAAAGGAGGGGAGTGCATTTAAGAGGGTGAATCCTCCTTTGGGTGGAGTCTTTGGGAGAATCTTCTGGGAAGCTTGGTGCTAAGGATCTGTAGGATGATTCCCTTTCTCTTCTGTTTGGATTGGAAGGTTTGCCTCTGCTCAAAGGGCAAAGTGGATAGATGGTTCCCTTTTTAAAACTACTGAGAGGGGTGGGGAGGAAGCTGTCCGGCCAGTCTGTATTCTTAAGGAACTGATGGAGGGAATGAGAGTAAAGAAAACTTAAAGAGGGGGGAAAGGTCCACAGTGGGGTTTTGGGAGGCCGGAGCAGGAGGAGAGCACCCAACCATACAAGGGACAAGACCATGACCCGAAGCTCTGGGGCAGAAAGCAAAGCGATGCATGTGGGGGGGAGAGAAATGATGGCATCACCCTCCCACTGCCGCTTCCACCCACCCAACCCTGACTCATTGACTTGCAGGACCTTGTCAACACAGCTGCTGTCAATCAAAGCAATGCCCCTACGGGAAGGCAGGCGGTTCTCATCAGCAGCGGGGTTTGTCTCTCCGCTGCTGCTGTTGTTGGAGATGGCACTGGTGAAAGAGGCGCAGCACCAGTGGGAACCGTGGAAGCTATGGCTTCCCCATCTGAGAAGCCGCTGAAATGCTGCTGGTGGAGGAATGTGCAGCACTCCAAATGCAGCAGCGCATGGGCAGAAGGGAAAGCAACAGCAGCGGGCATGATGCAAAGTGTCCCACCACCACCGAGGCTGACATCCACGCTGCCGCCACCACCCGCCCACTGACCCGGCCTGCACCCAGCACCATACCTGTGTCTGCAGCAAAGGCACTTGGCAGGGGTAAGGAGCTCTCTGCGCTCTGCCATGATTGACCGTTAGGAGCGGCTGGTGGTGGGGCATGGTTGCCCACAGGGTGTTCCTAGCGGCAAGTCCTCCCCCCCACAATTTCGCATGTTTTAAACTAGGCCTAAATCTGGGGGGGGGGGGTTAATTTCACCTTATGCCTAGAAAACATGCTGGGTCTTCCTATGGGGGGGCGTATTGTTGGAAAAACACAGTACCCAAGCTAGAGACCCAAAATACCCAGGTAAAAATTAAATGGACTGAGAAAAATGCAAAGAAAGTTACTAAATGGACGTTAGTGCCAGAAACAATAGAACTTCATGCATCTCTACTAAAAAATAAGTTTGAAGGAGAGGGGTTAGAGGGGTTTGAAACTTTAATTTCAAATTTGAAATCGGTTCTCACTAACAGAATACTAGCTCAATCCAAAAAGCCGATTTTAAAGAATAAAAATTGGCTTGATAAGAGATTGCGTGCAACTGAAAAGGACATATAACAAAGAGTACAGGAAAAGTAAAAATGCGCCTTCTGAGGATCACACTCACTACTTAAAGCAGTTGAAGGCACAATATAAGACCCTGCTAAAAGAAAAGAAAAGTGCAGCTCTGAAGGAGTCTTGGCATAGATTAATTGCAGCAGTCAAGATAAAAAATACATCCCTTTTCTGGCACATCACAAGAAGATTGGGGAAATCCCTTCTACCCCCAACTAATCAGGTACCGATTCATACCTAGGAATAATAATTTAGAGAGCTATATACAGACCCTGACTATGTAACTAAGGAGAGCCAAATCAGTTTGGACCAAACGCCTTACTGGCCCCCGGTTACACCAGGAGAGATATCCCGGTTGATCAGATCCCTCAAGGCTAATAAGGCACCAGGTGCTGATAACGTCCTGCCAGAAATAATCAAAAAGAATGCCAGTTGGTGGGCTCCACTTTTAGCATCTCTGTTTACATTTATAGATAAAACAGGCCGTATAAAAAAGGTAATAGAAATGACCCAGGTAATTATAGACCTATTAGCCTTCTGAGCGTTATTAGTACATTGTAGGCCAAACACCTAAACTATAAACTTCAGGATTGGCTAATTTCTGGGGGGATAATCAAAGATGAGCAAGCTGATTTTAGAGAAGGAAGATCTATGGTGAATCATATTTTGGTACTTCACCATCTGGTTCAAAAATACACGAATAAAAAAAAATCCTCTCTTTTCATGGCCTTCCTTGATTTTAAGCAGGTCTTCAATTTAATATCCAGGAACACCCTCTGGGAGAAATTAAAACACACTACCATCGATAAACGTCTCCTTTTCCTCATACAAAAATTGTATGCTAATTCCACCTTGAAAGTGAGTTGTAATCCTCAAGGGACTTTAAGCGGCCCAGTAAGGGCATAAAAAGAGGTACGGCAGGGTTGCATCCTATCCCTCTCCCTGTTTAACTTCTACATTAACCCTCTGATCAACCTCTTACAGAACCCTGATTTACATCCTCCTAACGTGGCACAACGTAAAATCTCAATTGTCCTATATGCTGACGATGCTGCTATAATTTCACAAACTCCAATAAGACTGAAGAGAGTTATTACGGCAACACTTGAATTTTGTAAACAGAATAAGCTGGTCCTTAACTTTGATAAATCAAAAGTTTTAGTTTTTGCTAAAAGACCTAGACCTCTTGGAAAATAGAGAAGAAGCAGAGTGGCAGGACAGGAGAACGGAGGTGAAGAAGTCTGGTGCAGGCTTCGAACACCTTTTCTGGCGTCAGGAGCGATCCCCCAGGGATACATGAACCCCGGAGAGGTTCGTGTCAACGTGGAGATCCTCGAGCTGCAGAGGGGGGAAGGCAACTCCCCGACAGTGAAGAGGGAAGCTCCCGAGCTCGGCGCTAAAGAGTAAGCTGTCATTTTATGGTGGCTTCCAATCCGGTCTGCCATTTGAGTGAATAAGCAAAGTAGTGACAGCCTGCGAGATCGAGTAACAGGAACAGAGAAACGGTTTATATCTTGGATTCTTTGAAGTCTGAAGGGAGTAGAATGACAGAAGAATGATAGCATAAATTCTTCTCTCCTGGTTGTGATAAGCACCTCTTGGAAGTCGGGTGGAGAGCGGCCAGAAAAGCAATTGGGAAAATGGAAAGATTATAATGGAGAGCGAAGGAAAACACAGTTTTACCCTGTGAAGGGGAAGCTTTGGGGAAAAAGAGAGATTGCTAAAACCTGGAGATCGGAGGTCCGGAACTGGTGAGGGGCTTTATTTGATTCTTGGACCTTTCTTTTTGACTCTATTTGAGAAGAGGGAGGCGATGGAGGTGAAAGAATATTGACATTGATTGAGTCTTATGAATCCTCAGATCTGAGCACAACATGACTATTACATCTACTTAATATTGGGGAGAAGATAAATTGAGCATTATATTGGACTTTGGAAGATTTGTATGTGGATTTAAAAGTTGGAAAGCAAAGAAAGAAGCAGCAGCAAGAGGAAGAAGGCAGAGGCGAACAGTAGGCTGGGAAAGACGGTTTTGGGACTGCAGATTAGTCAGCACATTTCACCATTTGCTGATTGGAAGGCTGAAAAGAAACCTCTAGCTGGAAGATGGAACTTTAGCTCACCCAATTTGCTTTCTTTATTACGTGGTACTACTTAAGTTTACTAAGTGGGTACTATTTTCTCTTTAAGATGACTTCCTTGTTGTTTGTTTGTTGATTTTCTGAAGCTGTGGTAATCTCTCTTCTACCCCTTCTCTTATTATCTTGCCCCCTGCCTCCCTATTGTATCTCCTAAATACTTTACATAATTTTACTTACTTGGGGGGGTGGGGGAAGAGGAGGATACACTATTATCAAAGAGTTAAGAGTTTACTGTTGTAAGTATTAATAGGAAAATAGAAGGATATAGTTTAGAACAGCTTAGGACATTCTGATATCTTGGCGTGTTTTCCACTCACAAGGGACATGGAAGGCACACCTGGATCACACATTGCAAGCAGCCTATAGGTCCTCAAATGCAATTAAACATTTTTCTTTATACCAATGGAGGTCAATTAGTACCTGTGGCCTTAAAACTTTTTGAGGCCAAAACATTGGCACAAATTCTATATGGGGCGCAAACAGGAATCCTTGCAAAAAAAGACTTGCTAGAACCTATACAAACCAAATTTCTGCAAGCCATCTTAGCTGCACCCAAAGGAACTCCAAATGCCCAGGTAAGAATTGAGACAGGCATGCCTCAAATTCAGGTAAGGGCCTGGAAGATGATGATCATTCATTGTCTAAAAATGCATTTCTGCCCAGAGGGACTGACCCCTCTAGTACTGACTGATAACTACCCCTCCCCCTGGAAACAGCCAATAGACCACAAGCTGGGCTCTTATGGGCTCTCACCAGTATTCTTAATGTCCCCAGGCTTTGACCAAGCAAAGCAAGAAGTAATCAATAGAATGAAGGACATGGAGTTCCAAGAAGAACTAAACAGGTTGGCTCGCCACAGCAGGGACAGAATTAAACAGGGAGTTGGGGACCAGCAAGATATCTAAATGATCTGATTTTTCCGAAACAAAGAATAGCATTCTTCAGAGCCAGATTTAATATTCTCCCATCAGCACTCCTTCAGGGCAGGTATAAGAATACCCCAATAGCAGAACGGTATGTATATGTGGTAAAGGAGAAGTTGAAGATATCTCACATGTTTTACTGTACTGTAAGTTATACAGAGTTTATAGGTCATTGTATATTCTCCCCTTACTAGAGACATTGCCAGGGAAGGCAGACAATTTTTATGTAGACTTTTATCCTTCAGGATTCAAACCCAGCTATTATGCGTGCAGTGGCAAAATTCTGTGTTGCTGCAATGTCTACTAGAAAGAAATTGGTTACAGAATTATAGCTGTCAATTTGTGACAATTTTGGAGATAGAAGAAACTTTGGAAAATGATATTTACACATATACTTATTGGCTCTCCACTCATATAAACCAGGGAGTGCCCCAACTTCTTTGAGAACATGTATTTTCTTAACAGATGTTTTTATCCACTATTAATGTATTATGTGTCAATATGTTTTATATATATTGTATATAGTGATGTCTATTGCTGGTCTAAGACTGTAATATAAAGTTCTATTCTATTCCTATCACATGCCATAGGGATTTATTTGCAGAAGTTTTGAGATCGTCTTGCCGAGCAGTGCCCTTGATGGATGATCCTGTCCAAAACGCATCCACCTTTTAGAAAATGAGATATTTTCACTCATACTTGGGATAGGTTTTTTCCTCGCCTTTTTCCTCTCAACACCACCCCTCCCTTTAGTGCCTTCTTCAGCAACTGCTTGATATTTTGAAAGTAAATAACAAGTCTTAATACTTTTATTACTGGATCTGTCATTCACTGAGCAGTGACAACAGGTTTTCCGTTATTTCATGGGTGGAAACCTTTATTTAAATAGTAGAATGCTTATTAGTTTTTATTCTCGTACTATTGCTTTGTAAATATTATCATTTCAAGGAGAAGGTTTCATAAAATCCTTCTGAATAATTCCTCAATATCACAGTGTACATGTGCTCGTGTGGATGCTTCCATTATATCTGAAATTCAAACATATCAGATTTCAATGAATTCGGATCTGCTAAAGTGGCTAGACCGATTGTTAAACAAGTATCTGCAAAAACATGGCCTCTTTCTCTCAGAGAGGTGGCTTATGGAGATTCCTGGGGGGGGTGGTGTTATGAGATAAGTGGCAAAACATAGATTATAAAAGCGCCATCAAATAAAGTATCAAGGATCTGCAGAAACAGAGTTGGGTATAAGCTGAAGAAAACAATACACCATGACTTAAATACTTGGGTTGAATCAGTGGTGGGATTCAATTTTTTTTACTACCTGTTCTGTGGGTGTGGCTTATTTGGTGGGCGTGGCTTAGGGTCACATGACTGGGTGGGTGTGGCTTATTGGCAGTGTGACTGGGGCGATCACTGGGGTGGTCACTGTGTGGACGTGGCTTGGTAGTCATGAGACTGGGTGGGTGTGGCCAACTCAATGTCACTCACGTCAAGGGGTGCCTCACCTGGCCCCTCCCCTCCCAGCCATTCCTTGTCACACCCAGCCTCAACATATCTATAGTTCTGTAAAAATGTTCACCTTTTGTTGACTTTATTATCTAAGTACTATAGATGAACTTTCATGGACCACTGAAAGGAGGAAATGGCTCACATGCTTTGCCCAAGAGGGTGATAGGGAACAGGCTTTTAGGGAGCTGCCAGAAAAGTGGGGGGCAATGTATTTTCCAAAGCACCAGAAGGCAAACTATGTATTTTCCAAAGCAGGATGGAAACTGAACAGAGAGAGAAGCAACCTAAAAGGAGAAACTTCCTGACCGTGAGAACAATTAACCAGTAGAATTGCTTGCCACCAGATGTTCTGGGTGCTCCAACACTGGGAGTTTTTAACAAAAGATTGGACAGCCATTTCTTTGAAATGGTATAGGGTTCCCCCCAAGGTCCCTTCTAAGTGCTATTCTGTTATTCTGACACCTTTCCCAGGACCTCTACTCAGAATTTGGCATCCTCAGAGTTTTCCTGCCTGAGCAGGGGGTTGGACTAGAAGACCTCCATAGTCCCTTTCCCCTTCTTTTCTTTTTCTCTCTCTTTCTTTCTCCCCCTTCCTCTTTCTTCCTTTCTTGCTCTTTCCTTCTTGCCCTTCCTCCCTTCCTTCTTTCCTCCCTTTCCTTCCTTGACTCACACACACACACCTTTTCTGGGAAGAACTTATTGGGCAAACTCCAGAGCAGTGAGCACCGGGACAATGAAGAAAGCAGCAGCTCCAGAACACCCATCTGCCCTCCCTTTAGAAGCACATGGGTGGAGGCTTGCAGGGGCGCCCCGAAAGGCAGGGAGAAAGGGAACAGAAAGCCTTTCCATTTGCATTCTCTGCTGCACTGGGGCTGCGGCTAAGGGGGCAGCGGAGGCAGCGGCGGGGACACCTCCAAAGACAGGGAGAAAGCAAACGGAAAGGCTTTCCATTCACTTTCTCTGCTGCACTGGGGCTGGGGCTGAGAGGGGCGGCAGCGGTGGGTGGGGGTGCCCTGAAAGGGAGACCAGGAACTCCTGGGGCTGTTTCCCATAGCCACGCTGCGGCTCCCGCTGTGTCCCCACCCTCTGGGCTGACACAAAAAAGATGCCCCACCTTGGCCTCCTCCCGCCTGGAAAATCCTGGGCAGTGGGGGGAGGCCTGGAAAAGCCCCGGGAGTGGGCGAGGACCTAATGGGACACAGGCTTACCTTGTGAGCAGGGTAGGCAGATCAGGGCTGCTCAGTTGGTGTGCAGGCACCACGTGGGGAAGTCAGGTTAGGCAACCTACGAAAGGCCCAGTGTGCCACATAGGAAGAAAGGAGTGACCAGGTGGGGCAAGTGGTGGGCGGGTGAGCTGCATGAGTGACCAAGCATCAGGTGGATGGGGAAAGTGAGTGACTGGGGACCAGGGAACCAATTTGGGGGCATGGCCAGCCAGAAGTCGCTACCAGTTCTGTGACCCATGCCAAATTCTTGCTACTGGGTCACCAGAACTGGTGCAAACTGGGTGAAAACCACCTCTGTTATGTACGTGTGTGTGTGTGTGTGTGTGTGTGATTTAGCAATGTAAGACAAAGATGTGGGTTAGGAGGATTGTACCATGTTCAATGTTTTTAATGTATTTTGTTTGTTTTTGTTTGTGTTTGTTTAATAAAAAAAATTAATATTAAGAAAAAAGAAAGAAACTTTCGTTGTTATGTGTCCTATCAACAAAGTGATTGGTCTGAATTCCTACCATATGCTCAGATAGCATATAATAATACTATAGATAAGATTACAGCACAAACTCCATTTAGGATAGTGTATGGTATGGACTTCATACCTATTCCAGAGTGGCCACATAATGATCAGGAAACTGTAACACCTGTTCAATGGTCTGGGGAAAAAAAGTCTCATGGACATCAGTACAAGAAGCTTTACGTCATGCTTTTATTGCATATAAAACCCAAGCTGACAAACGAAGGGCTGAGATTAAATCTTTAAGAGTCGGAGATCTTGTATATCTTTCAACAAAATGTATAAAAATAGGACTCCCATGCAAGAAATTGGGACCAAAGTATATTGGACCATTCCCTATAGTGAAATTTGTTAACTTTGTAACCATGCAATTGAAATTTCCATCACGGTTTAGACAGATACATCCCATCTTCCAAGTTAATTTATTAAAACCTGTTAATATGGAACAAATGATTTCACAACCAACACTGCCCGGACCGATACAAGATGACCAATATGAGGTTGGGGAAATATTGGATTCCCAAATGCACAGAGGGATATTGCAATATCTGGCATGATGGAAAGGGTATCCTCTTGCAGATGTTTCGTGGGTAGTCCATACCGCTATACATGTTCCCCTTTTGTGTAATCGTTTCCATCAGAAATATTCTATGAAAGAGGGTGGGAGTTAATGAACATAACTGTACTATTCACATCCCTATTTCTATTTCCCAGGTAGACCTATGGTAGAGGGGTCAGCCTGTTGGGCTACACCTGTATTGGCACCCAACATCCGTGGCATGTTAACTCCTAGAAGGATTGACACTCTCATATGATGTTGCTGAATCACCTGGGAGGCAATGGCTGAGAGGCAATGGCTGGGCAAGCTCTGACATTGCTCTGTTGCCAACGATGACTGGATGGGGAACTCCCTGACATTAACTAGGATTCGTCTGCAAAGAAGCAAGACCTGGCTGGGAGGAGACCTCGTGGGGGGGGGGGGGATAAAAATCACCTTGGTGGGAATCCTAAATCGCTGCTCAGCGCTGCTGTTGGCTTGAACTCCGGGGGGTGGGGTGCATACTGCAGGCTGTGGGAAAAGGGAGTAGGTGGGGATCAGTGCTAGGCAAGCAGGCGCATTAGGATACAGGTTTTAAAAGAAGTTAGACATAATAGGAAAGGGTAATTGGGAAATGAGCATAGGGCGGAGGTAGAAGAGATTAGGTGGGTGGGGTAAAGGAATAAAATATACTGGAAGGCAAAAATGCTCCCAGTGCTAACCTGGTTTAATCCGTTCTTGCTGAATGCTGTGTGCGTAGAAGAATAAAGGAATTTCAAACTTTACAGTTTGTTGACTCATATTTCTATCTACGAGTATCCAGACCAGCGGCTGAGATGAAGCATATAGAGTACACACAAATGTTGTGTGGAGAAATAAACAGCCAAGAGAAGTTAGTGTGTGGTTCGCAAGGAAAATAACCAGGGATCAGCTAAACAGAAGAAGAGACGAGCCATTGATTTACGAAGGAAAGGAGGTGGTGACCCTGAAGCAGATACCTAGAAGAATTAGGGAGCAGAGGAGAAATTATCAATTCCTATCAACCCAATTGGTCAAGAACAGGATGTTTAGGTGGCTCATGCCAGGACTTCTGGTATCCTGGTGTCACAACTCTGAAGTGGTTCCGTGGAGCCTCAACAACAGTCTGTGTTCCTACAGTTTCCTGCGGGACTGGCGTGGATCGTTTCCATATAGTGCTTGGTTTGATTCCCTCCGTGGCCGTGGTGTTCAGGGAACTTAGATGGCACAGGATGGTGATTGCGGATGGACATGAATTGATGACATCAGATGCCTAAGGAATGACTACGACAGAATGTGGCTTGCTGGAAGCAGCGATACAAACTGTGGAGGGATTGTCAAATTTTGTAGGTGGTGGATGGTGTTGGTGACAGCGATACTAATGGTAATGGTGCTAGTTACATAAGGATGATAGCCTGTGTATTTGACTGTAAATAGTAACATGGTATTAATGTGTCCTAATGTAATGATTATGCTGGATGATGGTAATGTATTAGCGGCCAGATGATGGCTGCTTCAATTAAGTAATTAGATAATGTGTTACATGCATAAATACAGCTCTGGCTGCAGATAAAGCCAGAGCTGACTTTAAACTATTATGCTTTGTTGTTACCCGATGTTTTGGCTTGGAAAGAAAATAAAAGCTCACTACTTATCCAGCATGAGTGGTCTTTTACATCCCACTAAATTTGGAAGAACAGCAGAGACCTGGCAAAAAGACAAATTCAGAATAGATATACTGGACAAGGTACAGGAATTCTACAAGCAATATCTGGGGATGGACGAAGAACAAGAGAGTATAAGTGGAGAGTAGGAGCCAAAAGGAACAAACAGAAGAAAAGGAGTCAAACCAAGAACTGAGGAAGTGGGAGGGCCATGATGAAGGAGGAAATATCAGAGAGCTTAGGGGAAGGAAAGAAACAAGAGTTTTTGTATATAAACAATAAAATGGATGAAGGAATCATGCTACTATCAGTTAAAATAAATGGAATGAACTCACCAACTAAAAGGAAACAGACATTGGTAAAGCTCCAAAAACAAAATGCAGACATTGGATGCCTGCAAGAGGTTTATATTCCAAAACAATATGGAGGTATTCTAGAATTTCCAAAGTTAGGTAAACAGCACTTGGCTTTGGCAAATAAAAAGAAAAGAGGTATTGCAGTATATATAAAGGAATGGCTGAGACCAAGGCAGATTTAAGAGATGATGATGGAAGGATGTTACTGATAGAGATAACTTGGAACCACAAGAAAGTACTGTTGGCAATAATTTATGCACCAAATACAAACCAAAAAGAGTTCTATTGTAAACTCCATCAAAAAATAGTAGAAACAGAGCAGGAAAATGTGTGTGTGATAGGGGATTACGATGCACTGTCCGATATAGAAAAAGATTATATAAGTAGTAAGAAAAATAAAAAGATGAGAACACTTCCAACCTCATTTGACAGAATGGTGCAAGAACTGAACCTAAAAGACATTTGGAGGGAATTAAACCCACAAGACAGACAGTATACCTTTTTCTCCAACCCACATAAACTGTGGTCGAGAATAGACATGATATGGATGGATTCAGGATTAGGAAATGATATTGAGGAGATAGAAATCATGTCAAACATCTGGGCCAACCACAACCCCATAAAAATGAAAGGGAAAGGGAAGAGGAAAAGTGGGAGATGGACTTTTAACAAAAGCCTATTAAAAGAAAAAGAATACATCCAAATGTTGGGGAAAGAATTAAAATTATTCTTTGAGTTTAATTTGAGAGAGCAAATAACATTGCAAAACCTGTGGGATACAGCAAAAGCCTACATAAGGGGCCTAACAATAGCTTATGCAGCTAAAAGAAACAAGGAAAGGAAGAAACAACAGATGGCGTAGCAGAAGAAATTGAAGGAATTGGAGGTCAAAATGCAGAAAGATCCTCACAATGAGAAATTAGAAGAGAAAGGGATATAGTAAAATATTAAATAAATCTAAGGTAACAAGAAGAAATGGCCTGGAAACATAAATTGGTGAAAAAAAATTAGTTCGAGAATGCAAACAAACCAGGGAGGTAGCTGATACACAAACTGAAGAAGGAACAGGGAAAAAAATAATACAAGTGCTGCAGGATGAGAATGGGAATCCATGCTTTCAGACAAAAAACATTGCCCAAAAGTTTTTTACCAGCCTTTATGGAGGAAGAAGTCTTAGAAGAGGACATTATACATTATTTTAAAAAATGGGATTTACCTATAATATCAGACACTGTAAGGCAAGGGTCCCCAACTACCGGGCCGCGGACTGGTACCGGTCCGTGGAACATTTCCTAACGGGCCTCTGGTTTGCTGGGTGCTGCCATCTTGTTTGACGAGAAAGTGCTTCCGGGTAAGCTTTTCTGGTTGGAAAGCGGCGTTTGGGTCCTGAAGGAATCCTCGCACCTTAGTTTCATCGAAGGGGGAGCTTTGAATGAAACTAAGGCACGAGGATTCTTTCAGCACCCAAGGCAAGGCAAGCCGAGCGACCGTCCCAAAGCCATCCCGAAGTGAAGCCCATCGACAAAGGTACAAAGGAGGAGTTGAAGGTGGCGGGGAGAAGTGGAAGACAGCTGGCTGGCCGGTTGCTCGGCTCGCCTTGCCTTGTCATGCGTGCTGATGCTGGTACTGGGCCGCGGATCATTTTGTGATGCTGGTACTGGGCCGTGGCACAAAAAAGGTTGGGGGCCACTGCTGTAAGGGAAATATTGAACAACAAAATCGCCATGAAGGAGCTGAAAGATGCAATTGGAAAACAAAAAGCCAATAAAATAGCAGAGTTCTACAAAGAAATTCAGGAGCCATTAGAGGAAATAATGTTAGATTTATATAATGAGGTGCTTGAACAAGCAAAAATACCAAAAACATGGACAGAGGCATTTATAACACTTATACCAAAGGAACATATGGACCCCGAGCAGATTAAAAATTATAGACCAATTTCACTTTTAAATGTAGACTATAAGATTATGGCTACAATAATGTCTGAAAGATTAAAGAAAGCATTAAACAAAATCATACACCACAACCAAAACTGATTCCTCCCAAACAGACAGATAAGAGATAACACAAGATTGATCATGGATGTCCTAGAATACTATGAGGCTCTTTCAAAGAAACAAATGGCACTGATAGTTTTGAACGCATAGAAAGCGTTCTACAACTTAAATTGGTAATTCCTTATTAAACAATTGAGTAGGATGCAATTTGGTGAAAAATGTGTAGGGTTCATTAAAACAATATACACCACACTAACTGCAAAAGTAATACTGAATGGAGAAACAACAGATGACTTGAATTTAAATAAAGAATTGAGACAGGGATGCCTGTTAGCCCCACTTTTATGCATACTATCAGCAGCAGTATTGTTGACCCAAATTAGGCAGAACCAGGAAATAAAAGGAATTTAAAAAAGAATACAAAGTACAAGCTTTTGTAGATGACATGGCATTTATTATAGAAGACCCAATAGAGAGGGGTAGTATACTAATTTGTGAAATAGAAGAATTTGAAAGGGTAGCGGGGCTTAAAATTAATAAAGAAAAGACAAAAATCATAATTAAAAATCTTACCAAGAGTCAAAACGAAGAATTAGGATGTGAATCAGGGATGCAGATAGTGAAAAAAATAAAGTACTTAGGAGTTTGGCTCACGGCGAAATGTTCTTCGATAAAAGAAGATGATTGTGATAAAATGATATTGCAAATACAAAAACATTTAGACAACTGGGCAAAAATACTCTCACTGTTGGGAAGGATGGCGACTATAAAAATGAGTATATTATCAAAACTCTTGTCTGTTTCAAATGGTGCGGTAAAATTAGGGATTTTTTTTTGATGATCTGAACGAAAGAATACCGAAATTTATTTGGTTAAGGAAAAAAACCAGGATAAAATTTAAACTTCTACAAGACAGCAGGTGCAAGGGAGGATTTGGACTTTGAATTATATTACCAAGTGGCAGTTGCAACATGGCTTAAAGATTGGATCAATCTCAACAATAAAAGGGCCATGACCTGCAGTTGGGATGGCAGGGATTCCTCTGGGAAGGGAAAAACAGACAGCATACTAACTTTCAGAGACGTCAGGTGAGGGATGTTGTAGTATACGTTTGTACGCACGCCAAGCGATCCAGTTATTATGCTAGTAGGATCCCACCCCTGAAAGACCTGTCTCTGTGGCTCTAACCCAAAGGCCCTCTAACCTCCAGCCACTCACCCTGCATAAACATCAAGTGAGAGCTGGGGAAAGTGGTAAAAACCTGCACTGACCACTGAACAGAGGTCCTGACAAGGATTTTTTACATCTCCATGCAACTGGCTGAGTCCCATCATGCATGAAAGCAGCCACAATTATCCCAGTTCTGAAGAAAGCAGCCATAAATAGCCTGAATTACTATTGACCCATTGTACTGACATCTATAGTGATGAAGTGCTTTGAGAGACTGGTCCTACAATACCTCAAGTCCTGCCTTCCACTAAATTTCGATCAACACCAGTTTGCTTATAGAAGCAACAGGTTGACAGGGGACGCCATCACCACTGCTCTGCATATTACATTAAAACACTTTGAGAAATTTTATAGACTGTAGCTCGGCCTTTAATACCATTTTACCAGGCATTCTCACTGAAAAGTTGACTGACCTAGATTTTCCTTCCCTCACTTGTGAATGGATCAAAGATTTCCTGATGGATCATCTACAAACAGTAAGGGTGGGTCCTTTACATCTTCCACCCTGAAGATCAGTACAGGCTCCCCTCAGGGCTGTGTGCTCAGCTCCTACCTCTACTCGCTGTATGAACCCCATCATTCATTAGTAATAATGTAAGTATCTGCATGAGAAAGAGGGAACAATGCCCTTCCATACAATCATTGCAATGTTGTACACAAATATCTAAGGAAAAGTGCTGGCATTGCAACATCCTGACATACATTGTCAGTCTGTCATCCCCAAATCCAATGAATGCCCCTGAATATTGGTATACATTATGTAACAGGCCAAGCTGAAAAGAATCTGCAGCAGCATTTCAAAGCACCAGAACTAATAAAAAAATCTTGGTTAGTTCATGCTAATATTCTTAACTTATGAATTATGCAAAAGACCCCTTTGTTTAGTTCAAAATGCCACAGGAACATTATTAACGCACATACTTTCAAAGTGTACCGCAACACTTTTTATCTCCCAATCTGATCATCATAAGAGATATAGTTATATGCTGCAACATTTTTTGTGGCACAGATTATTAAGTGCACATGTGAAAAGTTATACTTTCAAAAGGACTCATAAAGGAAGAGTTATGAATATTAATTCAAAACAGTATAATGGATGTTCCCTTAATGTTTTCTTTAGGAGCTACAATCTTGCTACAAAGATTTCCTCTTTGTGGGAGTAGAAAAGATAAAACAAAATAGAAGAACTCTGTTAAGAAGTCGCACTTGCTACTTTATAGTATTATATAGTTTATTCCCCAAGGCTCAATGAAAAATGAATTTGCTTCCCTTATTGTGAAACAGCTTTGTTTAAAACCAAATTTCTATATGCTCAAATTTCTTTTTTTCTATGCATGCCATTAAAAGCTTAGCATTTCTTTTCTCAAACTAAGAAAGTTTTTTTTTTTGTTACATTTGATAGAAATCTGGGGCTACACTGCAGTGTTTTAATTTGTGAACCTTGAAATAAGACAATCAAAAATGTGAAGGGTGTCAAGTATTACACTTTGAAGGATACTAGTTTCTTTTTTAAAAAGTTATTATTTTCGGGAAAAAAAGGAAAGAGAGTGAACTTGGGGTTGGTGTTATTATTTGACAGAATTTCATAATATTTGAAGTTGTTTGGTATATATAAAAGTACAGGTAGTCCTTGATTTGGTCACATAGAAACCATTCGAAGTTATGATGGACCTCCCCAGTACTTATGACTCTCCAGTCATGGCCATCCCTTCAGTCATGTGATCAGATTTTGTACACTTGGTCACCTTCACACATTTATAGCCATTTCCTGCATCCCATGGTCAAGTGGCTACAATTTACGACCTTTTCTTGCCAGAAACCAGCATTTACTTCTAGTTTTTTGCACAAAATTCCCTACCCATTGCAGGAAATGGACTCACTTAATGACCATGTTCACTTAACAACTTATCTCAGCACGAACATGCAAACAAGATAGGGTGGAAGAAGGTTTATTACTCCAACTCCACGCATTACCCAAAACGAAACACAAACAATCATTGGGGAAGTTGCGGCACAACCTGGGAATTGAAACCACATTCTATTTGGTAATTAGTTGGATTTAGAGTTGCGGGGTGGAGGTGTGTAGGACTAATGGGGAGGGCGGATGTTAGTTAGCTGCATAAGGTGGGGCTGCATGATAAATTGCGCTAAGAAACGATTGATCTCAGCGCTGACTTTATCCGGTATATCCGTTGTTGCCGTGTTTGAAGGAAAACGAGCGAAAATAAACGTACCTATTCACAACAAATCCTGTGAGTAATATAGTTTATTGCTAGAATTCCTACGTGTACAAACGAAGGCTTACAACCAGCCTCCGATCCAGACTCCTCATTGGCTGAATTAATGATGCCTGGTGGTGGCATGGCAAGGCCACTTGATACCCAAAGAGCCAGAGAGGGAAGAGGGGTGCCTGTCCAGAATTCCTGGCTTGCTCCTGGGCAGCCAATTTATATGATGATAAGGCCCCAGCATTAGCAGACATTGGACTATTTTGGAGGCTTTACGTTCACATTTTACAGATGGCTCCTGAGTGCAAAGGGCAGAGTCTGAAATAACAACTCTTACACAAAATGGAATGCCAGTGAAAGAATACGTAGTAGCTTTTCGTAGACTAACAGGAAAATTGAGAGCCTGGCCAGAGAGACTTTTGATCCATCAATTCAGGACTGACCTAGACCATCCCTTACGCCAAGCATGTTTGTATTGTGGTATACCTCCTAAACTGAGTGATTGGTATAGAATTACCTTGGAACTGGAGTCCGGCTTCAAGGAGCTTAAGGGGCAAGGCGAGGAGGTCAGTGGGGCAAGAAAGAGTATACCAGGACCTAGCCGACCAGTGACAGCAAAACTGGGCTCCTCTCAGGGGGACCCAAATGTAGGAGCCACAATGGATTACAAAAGAGCTGACCCTATTTTTTGACAAAAAGAAGAAATAACACACCTGACTACAAACCTTATGGGACACAATGAAGTCATATACAAGGGGGATAACAATAGCTTGTATGGCAAAGAGGAATAAGGAGAAATGGAGGCAATATAACACACTGCAGGAAGAAATTGGACAATTAGAAAAACAACTTCAAATAAAACCAGGGAATGAACAAATTAATGAAACATTGACTTTAGCTAAACACAAATTTACTGGAACAAGAGGACAATGCAAGAGATCTCACATTCATTAAGCAAAACTTTTTTGAATATGCGAATAAGCCAGGGAGATAGCTGGCTTATAAATTAAAAAAAGAAAGAGAAAAGAATAATACACCAGCTGCAAGATGAGACAGGAAACCTACAAAATAACAAAAAGAAAAAGAAGATTGCCCAAAAATATTTTGAAAATCTTTATAGACAAGAAATAGCAATATAATAAGCCAGTATTTGAAAAAGGAAGGTATGCCATCATTAGAGGAAGAAAAGAGAACTATGTTAAATAGAGAAATAACATTAACAGAACTAAAAGAAGTGATCAAAAAATGAATGAACAATAACACGCCGGGGCCAAACTGCTTACCAGGGGAAATATATAGGAATATGGGGGATTTAATAGAACCATTATTATTGGAAGCATGCAATGAGGCTTTGCTGGAAGCTAAACTACCCGAATCATGGAGGGGGAAGTATATATCACTATGATTCCAAAAGAAGGTACTGGTATTAACCAAATTCAAAATTATAGGCCAATTTCACTTTTGAATGCTGATTACAAAATCTTTGTGAATATCATAGCAGGGAGGATGAAGAAAATATTAAATGAGATCATACACTCTGACCAAAATGGATTTTTGCCGTCAAGATAAATAAGAGATAATATTAGAACAGTAGTGAATATACTGAAATATTATGAAGTGCATCCAGAGAAACAAGTTACTCTTTTTTTCTGGATGCCCCAAAAGCGTTTGATAAGTTAAATTGGCAATTCATCGTTCAACAAATTAAGGAGATGAAATTGGGAGAAAAATTCAAAAAAATGATAGAAGCAGTACACCTCCCAAAAGGATAGTAATAATTGTATGTGTTAAATGATAATCAATTAGAGGTGGCTAACACAGTGTATAATAATGTTAAACCTCATGATGAATGCATACATTTGTTACACAGACGTTTAGGGCATATAAATTTTAAAATGCTCAAGCAAACGGTTGAACTGTCTAAAGGTATAAAACTGAAGCCTTGCAGTAAGTATTTGCACTGCAATGCTTGCAGTCAAGAAAAAAGCAAGGTAATACCAGCAAATAGAATTAATGGATTTAAGACAAAGGAGCCTCTAGAGGTCGTATTTGCTGATATTATAGGTCCTAAAAAACCAAGTGTGGGAGGTGCTCGTTATATATTAAGTATAATGGATCATTATTCTAGATATGGTTTCTGTTATTTAATGAAGAATAAAACGGAAACATATCAAAATTTCTTTAATTGGTTGAAGTTTGCAGAAAGAAAAACTAAAAGGAAACTAGTAACTCTTGTAACTGATAATAGTACGGAATTTATAAATAATAAATTCCAAAATAGACTGAAGATGGCAGGTGTAGAACATAAAAAAGTCTGCACCATATAGGCCACAACATAATTCCTTTATAGAAAGACGAGGCCAAACACTACAGGCAATGGCTCGTACTATGTTGTCGGATTCAGGATTACCTGAGAATTTGTGGGGAGAAGCAATAATGTGTGGTAATCATATATTAAATAATGTTGTTAACTCAACAACAGGTGGATTACCATTCACACGGTGGCATGGTAGAAAACCTGACCTAAGCTACATGCACACATTTGGAGCACCAGCATGGGTGCATATTCCTACACAACTGAGACATAAGGGACAGCATAGGGCTAAAAGATTGTTTTTTGTGGGTTACGAATCTAACCATAAATGTTACAGGTTCTGGGAAGAGGGCACAACTAGAATTCATTGTAGTGCTAGTGCACAATTCCTGGAACATGTAGGATGGGGCAAACTGGAACAAGATTCGAATAAAGATGTAATTATAGAAACCTACAGAAGACCAAACCACCATACCAGTAATAAGAAAAATCCAATTAAAGAGGAAGTAAAGGAAGTGAAAATAGAACCAATTAAGGAAGAAATAAGTGAAGAAGAAATAGATAACCAGGAACAGGTGATAGATAAGAGTCCACCTGTAAGTCCTGTACTACCTAGACGGTCAACACGAGTAAGTAGACCACCTGATAGGTATCAGGCAAGTGTGGTTTGCCAGATTAGTAAAATTCCAACCACTGTGGAAGAACTAAAATTGTATCCTGCAAAGGATCAGGAGAACTGGCATACAGCAATGCAAAAGGAACTGAATTCATTAAAACAGATGGGAGTCTATGAGAATGCTATATTACCTCCAGGTGAAAAGTCCATTGGCTGTAAATGGATATTTAAATTAAAAACAGGTAAAAATGGGACTGTTACCCATAAGGCTAGGTTGGTAGCTCAAGGATTTAATCAAACTGCATGTGATTATGATGAAATGTTTGCACCAAGTCTAAAAGCAACAACCTTGAGAGCAGCTTTAGTGTGGGCAGCTAAGAAAAACTATATCATAAATCATTTAGATGTAGAAACTGCCTATCTGCATGCGCCATTGCAGCACACTATATACCTAAAGAAACCTGTAGGGATTAAGGATGATAAAACTAATAATGACTGTTGGAAACTTAAAAAGAGTCTCTATGGATTGAAACAATCTGGTTACGAATGGAACCAATATATTGTTAAGGAGTTAAACAATATAGGGTTTAAAGCAGGTTTAGCTGATCCATGTTTATTTAAAAGAGAGAAAAATGGAATAGTGTCATTATTATTGTTGTTTACAGATGATATTGCATTAATTACAAAAACTAATAATGAAGCTAGTGAAATAATATCATTATTAGGTAAGAGGATAAAATTAAAGCAATTAGGAGAGATAAAACAGTATCTCGGATTGACAATAAACAAAACCAACGGTGGCTATAAGATATCTCAAGAGGATAAGATTTATCAATTACTAAAAACATATAAGATGGAACTTTGTAAACCAGCAAAAACTCCAATGAGTCAGGAATTTTGCCGCACTGATGCTCAGAGTTCAAAATTCGATAAGACTATCTATCAGTCGCTAATTGGTAGTCTATCGTACATTAGTAATTGGTCAAGGCCAGATATTGCCTATAGCGTGAATCAATTGGCTCGATTAAACGCTGAACCCGCTGAACGACACTGGCAAGCAGCAAAACGTATCTTAAGATATCTTAAAAGGACAATGCACTATGCATTGTATTTAGAGCCAAAAGATGATTTGATTTTAAGTGCATATGCTGATGCAAGTTTTGCAACAGATATAAACACTAGGAAATCAACTTCAGGAATGGCTATACTGTTAGGAAAAGCATTGATTGGTTGGAGGTCAATTAGACAGCAACACATAAGTATGTCCACAATGGAAGCAGAATTTTCATGTCTATCCTTATTATGTACTGATTTAATTCTGTATAAACAGTTGTTGTTGGATATGGGATTAACTGTTAATGATTCCATTGTAGTGTATGAGGACAATCAAGCAGCCATACAGATGGCTACAAATATTGCTGTAAAAACGAGATCTAAGCATACAGATCTTAGATATCTGAATGTAAGACAATCTGTAAAAGATGGTTTAATAAGATTGGAATATTGTATGACTGAGCAAAATATTGCTGATCAATTTACAAAAGCCCAAGGTGCAGTCAAACACAAAGAGAGTTGTGATGACTATGGGTTAAGGTTGTAAATAGATATATATATTATTATATTACCCAAAAGGGGAGAATGTTAGGTATGACATAGGTCACCTAACGTAGTTTGGGTAAAATAATAAAGCTATGATTGTTAGTTTAAGTGTGTGTCACTTTAAATGCAAAGCATGTAATTTTGGGTGTGGTGTGAAACCACCATAAGAGGGAGCAAGACAACCTGATTGATTGCTGATGATTCCCTGACGGTTTGCTGGCAATTACTGACAATTACTGGATTGCATGGTTTGTTAGCTGCGTGTTTCCCTCTACTGCTGAGTTGCTGAAGGAAGAGAGGAGTTTTTGAGTTCTTCATATCTCTACTGTGAGGAGATATATCACCGGACTGACATTTGTAAGTGTACTGACCTCTCTTTTTCGACACTGGAATTTGCAACTGAATAATCCCTGGACGGACTGAACTAGTGAATGATATATGGACTGTTTTTGACTATGATATAAATCTTACTGGAATAAACTATTTAATTAGCACTGTGTATCTGTTTTACTGAGTGTAAACTACAAAAACGTTTATCTCACATATTTTGCCTGCCTGCCTGCCTGCCCTGCAGATCCTGCTAGGGTGTATTCCCTAACACTGGTTATGGGCCCAGCTGCACAGTCAGACTAACCAGGATATAACAGGCTTATATAAAGTGAGAGTTAGTGTAGTTACACAAAACTGTAAACAGACAGCTGTGTTTTATTAATTATAGTTTAATATCCAGAGAAAGATGGCACAAGTCAATTTACCAAGTTTGTCTCTAATATCCAAACTGGATGGAACAAACTATGTTTCATGGTCTATGAAATGCAGCCTACTTCTACGCAGAGAAGGTTTGTGGAGTATAATTCAAAATCCACCAGAGGTAGATGCTTGGGATCCGGAGGATGAAGATGATGCCCACAAAATACAAGAATATAAACTGAAGAATGAGCAAGCTCTCTGTATAATAGGACTGACACTCTGTGACCAGCAGCTTGTCCATATTCGTGGAGAAGAAACAGCTGCTAAGTGTTGGGAGAATTTAAAGAAGATTTATGTTCGAGACAGTGTAGGAGCACATATAAATCTTACACGGAAGCTGTTCAGAACACATCTTCAAAAGAATGGAGACATGTTGACTCATATAAACACTATGAAGAGGATTTTTCAGGAGCTGCATGAAAAAGAGCTTATCTTCACTGAACTGCATCAGGTTTATATAATTTTGTCTTCATTAGATGAGAGCTATGATGACTATGTAACTTCATTGGAAGTTCTGCCAAAGGATAACCTCACATTAACTGACATTACTGGCAGATTAATTGAAGAAGCCAGGAGAAGGCTTGAAAGGGATCAACTCAGAAGGGAACAACCACAAGAAGAGGAATTATCTTCGTCAGCCTACACAGTTAGAAAATGTTTTAATTGTGGAAGAAAAGGACATTTGGCTAGATTCTGCAAGAAAGAAAAATGCCAAAATGCCAGCCAGAATGCAAAAAGGCATCAAAAGGATAAAAAATGCTTAGAGTTAGCTATGTATAGCAATGAAACTGTGAACAATAATGATTTTTGGGTGGTAGATAGTGGAGCATCGCACTGCATAACAAAAGATAAGAAAAGATTTATTAAGATGTCCACGAGTTCACAGCAGATATCATTAGCGAATGGTTGGAAACTGAGAATAATTATAAACAAGCCAGAGGGAAATATAAAGTTGATGACTGGATAGCAGATAAATCAGAAAGGAAATATGATTGAATAATGATTAAAGAGAAACAATGTGGAATTTGGTAAAGGGAATTTACTTGTTTATATGGAAATGGGATAAATTATAAGTATGTGATATAAAGCAATATGTTACCTGCCTTGTAAGGATCTACAATGGAAAGAGGTTTTACGTTTTTAATGTTTAATGATGTTTTGTCTTGTTTGTAAAATCAATAAAACTTGTTTAAAAAAAATAAGGAAGATTCGGATTATTATAAAACATGGGAGAAATTTTATGGTTGGCTAGAAACAAGGAAGATCAATGAGAATAAGGAATGATTATATTTATATATTCTATTTAAAGTGTATAGAGGAGAATTATGTAATATTACTATTGGATTTAGTGAAGTAATGACAATGATTGATGTTAAGGAGACTGTACCACATTCAACTTTTTTATTGTAAGAATTGTCTGTCTTTGTGTTAATGTTTAATTGTTTAATAAAGAAAACTTTTCTTTTAAAAAAACCAATTAGAATAATGAAAGGAGTTCATCAGGGATGTCCACTGTCACCTCTGCTCTTTATTCCGACATTTGAGACATTATTAATAAAAATTAGAACCCAGAAATAAAAAGAACCAAAATTAAAAATAAAGAGTACAAAGTACAGGCATTCACAGGTGATCTGGTATTTTTTATTGAGGAGCCACTGGAGTCCAGACCAACTTTGATACAAGAAATAGAGAAATAAGAAGTTTCAAGTCTTAAAATTAATAGATTGTCAGAAGTAAATGTGGCGATAAACAAACAAAAAATAACAAGACACCAGCCTAGATGGACTCCCATCCAAGCTTTAAAGACCAATAAGAAATCTTAGGAAATATGCTACTTAAAGTATTCAATGCAGTCCTAGAAGAGGTGAAAATACCACAAACATGGAGAGGAGCAACCCACTCACTCCCGAAGAAAATACGGACCAGACACTTATTAAAAATTAGAGACCAATATCTCTTTTAAATAGACTATATAAGATCTTTGCATCAATAATACTTGACCGACTTAAAAAAAAATTAAATGATTTTATACTGATCAAAATGGCTGTCTACCAAAAAGACAACTCAAAAATAACATAAGAATAATTGTAGATACTTTAGAATTTTATAAAATACACAGTGGGGAACAGGTAGCATTACAGTTTCTGGATGCCCAAAAGGCATTCAACAATGTCGAGTGGGACTTTATTCTACAACTCAGATAAATGGGTTTTGGTCAGAAATTTGTAAACATAATATTGGCGATATATATCAAGCAGGAAGCTAAAGTAATAAATGGAGAG
Organism: Pseudonaja textilis; assembly: GCF_049901715.1. Taxonomy (NCBI): domain Eukaryota; kingdom Metazoa; phylum Chordata; class Lepidosauria; order Squamata; family Elapidae; genus Pseudonaja; species Pseudonaja textilis. The sequence goes on along the minus strand of NC_141990.1, from coordinate 128,195,445 downwards.
ACGACAAAAAAAAAATTCAAAAGAGAATGAGGCAAGGTTGTCCCACTATCTCCATTTCTGTTTATATTAACAGTGGAAGTACCAACAAGGATAATTAGAAAAGAAACACAAATAAAAGGTCTAGAAATCAAGAAAGAAACATTTAAACTACAAGCTTTTGCAGATGACCTAGTTTTTATCCTGGAGGAACCACAACAATCCCACCAACAAAATTGGCTAAAATGTATCAACATATAGCACCCAACTGCTGGAAATGTACTCAGGAATATAGAACATATTATCACACATGGTGAACTTGTAGAAAAACCCAGGAGTTTTGGCACAGGATTTAAGAGGTGGTTAGAGGAGATGATTGGGCACAAAGTAGAGTATAAACCAGAATTTTTTTTACTCAGAATTATAACAAAAAGATACAACAAAGAGGTGATTTATTTAATAATACAGTGTTTCTCCAACGATACGGCCTCCACCAATAGGAAGCCCCAGCATGATTTATTGGCATGAGGTGAAATTAAGCCCCGCCCCCTAAATTTAGGCCTATTAAAACCATGCATTTTCCCGCCATTTCTCACATCGTTCGTTAGAACAACACGAGGTGAAGATAAATGGGGGGAAAGGGCGGGAGGGGGAGGACAGGGGTGGGGGGGAGAAAACTTGCCTTTAGGAGTGCCCTAACAGCTGATAGAGGCTCCCTTGAAGACAAAGTCACCAGCCACTTCGATCGGCCGGTAGAAGCGGCCTGGGGCGAGCACACACACGCACTCGCCTCACCGCAAGGCCGCTTCTATCTGCCGATCGAAAGCTCCCTTGAGGATACAGTCCCCAGCTGCTTCGGGCAAGGTCTGGCTACCCCCATTCCCTCACCTTTAGGGCAGATTCTTTTCAGTGATGGAAGCTCCCCAAGTGTGCTCAACAGACACTTCGATCGGCTGGTAGAAGCAGCCTGGGGCGAGCGCGCACACACACTCCCCTCGCCACGAGGCCGCTTCTATCTGCCTATCGAAACCTCCCTAAAGGACACAGTCCCCAGCTGCTTCAGGGCGAGGTGTGCCTATGCATCAGGTTCCCAACTGCAAACTCAATGCAACTGCAAGCTCAATGCAATGTACATATGCTGTACAGTATTGGATTGTTTTCTCACCAGGCGGCACGCAGCGTCATGGAAAATCCCGCATGTGTGACCGAGAGACTATGCCTGTGGTACATGTAAGCTAGCTAAACGCATTGTGCGTGTACTCTGCATGCATGGTAAGGCAGCTATGTGTAATGTGTATGTGCACAGAGCATGTATATTAGCAAGCGGAAGCCTTACGTTAGCGTTAGCCTAGTCTCTAAACCATATTTTACCCTGAACAAGTGAACAACTCTACATCTATGGAAGATGGCAGCAACGGGAAATTGGAAAGGGAAATAGGACAGTGGTAGAAAATATAATAAATCGTGGGAACAAAAGTTCTTGTGGCTCACAAAATCTAGCGATGGAAGTGAACACGGATTGTGCAAGCTTTGCAAGACACAAATCACACCAAAGCTTTCTTGCCTTTCGGACCACGAAAAAACAAAAGGGCATACGGAAAGAGTAAGTGCTAGTTCTCATTGTGCAGCATTACCCTTTTTTCAGAAACCGAAAATAGACAAGGATATTGAGATAACCAAACACATAGAAATTGAGCTTGCTGTGACTATAGCGTGTCACTGTGCAACGTCCACTGTTGATCACCTGGCAGAATTTATGAAGAATGGGAAAGGTAGCAAACTCGCAAACCTTCAAGTTCATTGCACTAAGTGCAGTAAACTTATCTCTAAAGTAATTTCCCCTCCTTTGAAGGAGACTCAACAGCACAATGTCGAGAACAAAAATATTTCTAGATGCACAGAAGGCATTTGATAATGTGAATTGGTGGTTCATGTTATTACTGCTGGAACAGATGAGCTTTGCTAAAAAAATTATTCAAGCAATAGAAGCTATATACTATAAGCAAACAGCAAAGGCAATGATAGAGGGAAAATTGACAGACTCTATCAATATAACAAAAGGAACAAGACAAGGGTGCCCACTATATCTTTATTGTTTGTGTTAGCTTTGGAAGTGCTAAACAGAAATATTAGAGAGGAAAAGAATATAAGAGGGATGAAAATCAAAAAGGAAGAATTTAAGCTGCAAGCATTTGCAGATGATCTAGTTTTCATCTTAGAAAACCCTCTAGAAACAGCACCAAAATTGATAGAAAAGATAGAGACATATGGAAAGGTGGCTGGTTTGAAAATAAAGATAAGACAAAGATCTTGACAAAGAATATGCTATTAAGACAAAAGGAAGAACTGGCAGATCTACTGAAAATTCAGGTCAAGTTCTTGGGGATATATTTGACAGCAAGATGAAGTACACTAAAAGAGAATAATTATATCAAACTTAAACAGCAGATAGCGCTAGAACTAGCGAAATGGGAAAATTTACAACTGTCACTAATAGGGAGAATATCAACAATCAAGATGAATATATTACCCAGAATTTTATATTTGTTTCAAACAATTCCAGTTAGGCTTGAAAAAGATTATTTTGAAGATTTAAATAAAATTGTGTTGAAATATATATGGCAAAGCAAGAAAGCGAGAATAAAGTTAAAACTTTTGCAAGATGCTAGAATAAGAGGAGGATTTGGTTTGCCTAATTGGGAGTTGTACAATCAAGCTACAAATCTAATGTGGGTTAAGGAATGGATAACACTAAGAAACACTAGATTGTTGACATTAGAAGGACATGATCTGTTGTTGGGATGGCATGCTTTTCTATGGTATACATGTTGACCAGTTGCAGATGGCTAACTCAGTTTATAACAATGTTAAGCCACATGACAAATGTATACATTTACTGCATAGATGTCTGGGGCACATTAATTTCAAAATGCTGAAACAAACTATTAAATTGTCAGAGGGAGTAAAATTAAAACCCTGTAGCAAGTACTTAAACTGTAATGCCTGTAACCAGGAGAAAAGCAAGCTTATTCCTGCAGACTGAATGGGTTTAAGACCAAAGAACCTTTAGAGGCTTTGTTTGCTGACATAATTGGTCCTAAGAAACCCAGTTTGGGAGGTGCTTGCTATGTTTTGAGCATAATGGACCATTACTCACGGTATGGTTTCTGCTATCTAATGAAAAACAAAACAGATTTGCAGAAAGAAAAAGGAGACATAAGGTGATTATTTTAGTTACAGATAACGGGACTGAGTTTATTAACAACAGATTCCAAATGATGCTAAAATTGGCTGGTGTCGAGCATAAACATTCTGCACCTTACAGGCCACAACACAACTTATTTGTAGAACGAAGAGGGCAAATGTTACAAGCCATGGCTTGCACTATATTATCTGATTCAAATTTGCCTGAAACACTGTGGGGGTGAAGCAATAATGTGTAGCAACCACATGTTAAACAATGTGGTGAACACAACAACTGGTGAATTGCCATTCACTCGTTGGCATGGCAGAAAACCAAATTTAAGTTATCTACACACATTTGAAGCTCCAGCATGGTTGCATATTCCCTCACAAGTAAGACTGAAAGGGCAACATAGAGCGAGGAAATTATTTTTTGTAGGTTACGAGGGCAACCATAGATTGACACAAGAGGAGGTAGAAGAACAGGAGCAGGTGGAACAGGAGTCCACCAGTAAGCCCTGAGTTGCCTAGACATTCAACCCGTGTAACAGGACCACCTGTTCATATCAGGCTAGTATAATATGCTAAGTAAATATAGTTCCTACTAACCATAATGAACTTAAACTGTATCCTGCTAAGGATCAAGCTGCTTGGCAGAAAGCAATGGATAAGGAACTGAAATCTTTACAAAGTTTGGAGGTATATGAAAATGTCAGGTTACCACCAGGTAAGCATGCCATAGGGTGTAAGTGGATTTATAAAATTAAGACAGGCGTAGATGGGACTGTTACCCATAAAGCCAGATTAGTAGTACAAGGGTTCGATCAGTCAGACAACGACTATGAGGAGGTGTTTGCACCTAGTCTGAAGGCTACCACACTACGTGCAGCATTAGTGTGGGCAGCTAGGAATAAATACATAATAAACCATTTAGATGTTGAGACAGCATATCTGTATGCACCATTGCAACATACTATATATTTTAAAAAGCCTTTGGGTATAAAAACTGATAACAAAATTGATTGCTAGAGATTTAAAAAGAGTCTTTATGGCTTGAAGCAATCAGGCTATGAATGGAACCAGTGCATAGTGAAGGAATTAACAAAGATAGATTTTGAAGCTGGCATGGCTGATCCATGTTTATTTAAAAAGGAAAGTGATGGTGTAGTTTCATTGTTGCTATTGTTCACTGATGACATAGCATTAATTACTCAGACTGAGCAAGAAGCTACCGGGATTATTTCACTGTTAGAGAAGAAATTTAAAATCAAAACGTTTAGATGAGATTAAACAGTATCTTGGTTTGAAAATAGATAAAACTAGGGGAGGCTACAAAATCTCACAGGCAGATAAAATTAACCAATTACTGAAAAACTTTAAAATGGAACTTTGTAAACTGGCTAAAGCACCTATGAGCTAGGAGTTTAGCCACAGTGATGTGCAAAGTCCTGTTTTTGATAAAGACATTTATCAATAATTAATTGGTAGCTTATCCTATCTTAGTAATTGGTCTAGGCCAGACATAGCATATAGTGTTAACTCTCCCTTAGGAATAGGTAATATTGGAGTATTCCGCTTTGATTCTGTAGGTACCAGATGTGTCAAATATAAATCAGTAACTTCTTGAACTGCCTGGACAATGTGTCTTGGATAAGCATGATGTCGGATCCTTATGGGTGTTTTCATTGGGAGCTCCTCTGCTATAATAGGAGGGTGGTGGCTGGCAAAGCCTGGGGGGTTATCCTCTGCCCACAAGTGCGGGACTTCAAACTGTCTCCATTCATCCTCCTGCCTCCTGTCCAGAGCCATCATGAGTCTCCACTCCTCTTCTCGGGATACTTCTATATTAATTTTTCCATACATTAGTTGCATTGCCCCATCCTCTTCAAAGGAAATCTGTGCACGGAGTTTACATAACAAGTCCCTTCTCAGCAGTGGAATGGGGCAGTCTGGCATATATATGAATTGGTGGGATATGGCTTGCCCTTTTGTCGTGCAGACCAGGGGTTCCAGAAATGATCGTTGCAAGATACTTCCGGTGGCCCCCGAGATGTTAATGGAGTGAGGTGAGGCTTGGGTTAGGGGTTGGGTTAGGACTGATCACGTGGCTCCAGTGTCTACCAGGAAGGTGATAGGTTTGCCTCCTACATTTAGTCTGACCACAGGTAGTGGGAGGTGGGCTGAACCCACTCTCTGTCCCACTCTTCCACTTCTGCCAGGCCTATGTGGGTGTTTTTTGAGAATCCATCACAGCGACCTCATCCTCCCGAACTTCTTGGAGGCTCTTGTATATCGCCTCCCCTTCCATCCTCCCTCTCTTCTCTGTTCCTCTCTGGACACTCACCCTTCCAGTGTTCCTCTTTTTTACAAATGGCGCACTGGTTGCACCCCAACCCAGGTCTATCACCCCTGCCTTGGCTACCTCCACTCTCCTTTGGGGTCCATATCATTGCAGCTGCCATTAATTCAGCTTTTCTCTGCATCTTTTGGTCCTTCTTCCACTCTTCCTCCTTTTCCCTGTTTACAAAGACCTCTTCCCGTCCTCTTGTTTATTTCAGACAGCTTCCAGATCCTGCGTGGAAAGGTCCTGCACAGCTCATCACCTGGGGAAAAGGTTACACTGCTGTCCAACTTCCTGATCAAGTGCTTTGGGTTCCTGCTCGCTGTGTCAGACCTTACCATGGCAAACCTAACTCTAACTCTAATTTTTCTTCTGATATCAATATTTCCTGTCTTTTCTCAATTCAGGGCATCTCCTGATGCTATTTTTACTTTTCTTGCTGACACTGTTACCTTTATTTTTAAAGATAATCTCCTTTCTGCATGTAATTATGTTTTCCAACACAATGGTAGCTTTCTTTCGCCTACTTCTGACATTACTGTTCACTATTACTATTCTCCTTGTTTAATATTTTTAACTATACATGTTACTCTATCTACTATAGGATCTTATTCTTGCTTAGGATTTTTTCACAATCACACATACTTTAATCACACTGTTCTATTACTTTCCACTGTGATGTATATTTACCAAAAGAAAGATTAAACCTTAACATTGGAGGCTATGCTCCTCTATACACCACCTCCAATGGCAATATCACAGCTCGCCTCAAAGGACAATTCTTTATCCCAGGTAATAATTCTATATGGGCATGCTCCACAGGAGCAACTGCTTGTGTTCATGGTGATGTTCTTATTGCTCAGAAATCCTTTTGCATTCAGGTAACACTGCTTCCAAAGATCACAATTTATCCAGGGTCAGAACTTATTAATAAACTTGAACCTCCACAATTTCCCCTTCATCAAAAAAGAGAAGTAATAACAGCTATAACACTATCTGTATTGTTAGGCCTTGGGGCAGCAGGTGCAGTCACAGGTGCAGCAGCTTTAGCTGTTGGTCATCAACAGTTAGCTTTCTTACATCCAGCATTGAATCAAAAGATCTGGTCAAAAAACCGCTGTTGGAATGGTACTCTGACCAAGAGCCAGAGGAGGAAATAGACATTAATAACTTCTTTTCTCCCAAAGAAAATTTCTTAACTCGGTCCAGCCACGACTCGGGGGATGAGGACTTCTCCTCGTATGAGCTGGTTCTGCAAGGCATCAACAAACCGAAGGGCTTGTTGCCACCTTGTGAGACTACTCTGGAAGAGAAAGAACTCTACCTAGAGTCATGAGCGCAAAAAAATAAAGAAAAGGAGGAATTGTGACTATTTTATCTTGGTTCTGTCTTGTATTTTTCCACAGGAAGAAATCTTGCTAAAAGGCACGTATTCAGTTCAGAACATTATAGAAGGAAAGCACTGACAAGAAGGGAGTTAATAAAAGATTAACCTCAGACAATTCAAAGAAGATTTGCTTATCTATAGTTGCTACAAAATAGCAGCTACAGAGTATGTGGCTCATGTCACGTAGACTGGTCTAAAAAGATTAACATTGTATCTCTTTACCTTCCTGTAAATTTCCTCTCTCACCTCCTCCCTTGAATTAGCACAATAAAAGAGGACAGCAAAAAGCCTGGGGGAGGAGAAAGGAGCAGAAGAAGCAGAGAAGCCCGGACATTTTCCATCTGTTCCAGGGCAGCCAGGGAATCCCATCTCCCCCAGGCTCAAAGTGTTGCCTCATTTTAAGATCTCTTGTGTTTTGTGTGTTTTATTTCTTGTGCTTGCTTGGCAATCACTCTTGCGAGAGTTTTGCCTAGCCTCACCCTTGCGAGGGTCCCACTCTATCTCGCCCTTGCGAGGGCTATTTTCTCACCCTTGCGAGGGTTACTTTAAACTTCGTCCTTGCGAGGACTAATTCACCCTTGTGAGGGTTATTCTCTGAGAGGAATTCAGCAATCAACCAGAAAGCCGAAACAACAGACCGGTCGCTCAACGCGACAGAGGGTCAATTTAGGCCAGTCCAGGATCTCAGAGTTGTGAATGAGGCCACATTAACAATACACCCGGTGGCCCCAAATCTGTATGTTATATTGGGCCTGATCCCCCAGACCGCTAGGTGGTTTTCAGTCATAGACTTAGAGGATGCTTTACATGATAGCAGTCAGCACCTGTTTGCCTTTGAATGGGAAAGCCCCTTAATGGTCCGTAAACAACAGTATACCTGGATGCGGCTGCCCCAGGGATTTAAGAACTCACCCACCCTATTTGGGGCCGCCTTAGCTAAGGACTTGGAGGCCCTGACTACCCCGCTCCAGGTGTGATGCTACAGTATGTGGATGATCTGCTAGTTACAAGCTACACAAAGGATGACTGCTGGCAAAATACCTACGAGTTGTTACACCTCTTGCAAGACCTGGGGTATAAGGTGTTATGTCCCTGGAACTCTCCACAGTTCCCACTCAGGTCCGCTCACGCTGCGGGGGCGTTTGCTGCTTCCCCATTGGCTAACCATCCCCAGCAGCCGGCTATATAAGCAGGCTGCGGGGTTCGATTAGTCGCTGGTTGCTGCGAGCCCGTTCCAGGCTGGGCGAGCACAATCAGTTCTTTATTTTTAAATAAAGTATTTTGTTGCACCAATGCCCTGGTCAAGCCTCTCATTATCCGAACTTAACACTGGCGACGAGGGTGGGATGGCTACCAGAGGCAAAATGCAACCGCTGAGTCACTAGCCGCTGATCCAGCCAGAGAGAACGATCAGCAGGCAACGAGAGCGAACGCTGATCTGCAGCCAGAGAGAGCGGTCAGCAAACTAGTGAAAGTGAGAAAGCGTCTGTAGCCGCTAGTTAGCCAGCTACAGGGGAAAGTGTAGCGCTGCGAGCCGCAGCCGCTCGTTTTTCAAGGGCGCGAAATTCAAACGGCTGTCATTTGAATTTCCGCTCAAGAATACAGCGCGGTGCTGTATTTCGAAGTCACTGACGCCCACGCAGGCGCGAAATTCAAAACGCTGCCAACGGCCGTTGCAGCCTAACCTCGTGTAAACCCAGAGAGAGGGAGAGAGAGTTGTGAAAACCTCTCCAGAGCTGAAGTCACTTGCCTGCCATAGGCACAAAAAACCTTCCTGTTGCTGCCCCAGAGAGATTTTCTCAACAGATTATCCAACGAGATTCTCATCATGAACTCCAACCCAGCTTTCCCATCGTTCAAGCCAGATGAGGAGAAGTGGGAGTCATACAAGAATCATTTTAACCACTACATCGACGCCATAGGGCTGGCTGATGCAGGGGAGCACCGGAAAAAATCATTTTTCCTGAGCTATTGCGGGGCCATCATCTTCGACACCGCCACAGCACTAGTAGCTCCACGTGAGTTAAAAAACGTTCCCTGGACTGAACTGTTAGAAATCCTTACTAACCATTATTCTCCTAGACCCTCACAGATTGCCAGGAGATTCACCTTCCGCATGAGGAAGCAAACAGAAAAAGAGACTATCAACCAATACATGGCTGCCTTGAGGACTGCAGTGCTCCACTGTGGGTTCGGGAGCTGCCTAGATGACATGCTCCTCGATCAGCTCGTCTGTGGGGTCAAAGACCTCCATCTCCAAAGACGTCTATTGGCCAAGAAGGACCTCAACCTCGCCCAAGCCGTCGAGGAAGCCTTGGCAGCAGAGTTGGCTACCCAATCAGCCACTGAAATCCAAGGCCCCGTGCACAAACAACCCGCTGCCACCATCCATTCTGAAGAGGTGGTCAACGCAAAAGATTCCAGCAACCAGGCTGACATCCACCGCCTTGCTCATGCCAGACAACCACAGGTAGGAGCCAGGCAAGAAAGCAGCCATCCGCCTAAGCACATCACCCTGTGCCTGTCCTGTGGCGGATCTCATCCGAGGGCCACCTGCAAATTCAAGGGAGCCACCTGCAACAATTGCCACAAAAAGGGGCACATCGCCAGGGTCTGCCAGGCCGCTCACAATTCAACGCATGGGGGCCCCTCCTTTTTACAATCTGCTCCACAAAGGCAAGTACTAAACTGTCGCACTCGCTACTTTGCTAAACATACCTGCCATGCCATTAGTAAAATCTCACTCTCCGTTTTATTAGAAGATAAACCTTGTCGTATGGAGGTTGACACGGGGTCAGCGCTCTCAATTATTTCTTGGAACACCCTCAAGAAGCTACAACCCAAGCTATCCAGAAACCAACTCCAGAAGTGCCAGCTCTCCTTGAGGGACTACCAGGGGAAGGACATTCCGGTACTTGGCAAAGGCAAGTTCCATGTTAATTTTAAAGCTTTCAAAGGTTACCTGCCTCTAGTGGTGGTTAACGGCAATCTCCCTTCTCTGTTGGGGCTTGATTGGTTTCCCCATCTCGGCCTAGGTTTAACAGGAGTCCATGCTGTCTCAGCTTCTGACACTGACTCCTTATTCGCTGACTACTCAGACGTATTCAGCAATGAGCTGGGGTGTTATAACGGTACCCCCATCTCATTCTCAGTTGACCCCCAGGCAGTTCCAATCAGGTTAAAACCCCATAGAGTCCCATTCGCCATCCGGCCTAAACTGGATGCGGAGCTGGACAAGTTATTAAAGCAAGGGGTCATTGAGCCTACAGACTTCGCCAAATGGGAGACACCAATCGTCACCCCCCTTAAGAAGGATGGCAGTCTGAGAATTTGTTCGGACTATAAAACCACAATTAACCGGTTTTTACAAGTTAGCGTTTACCCAGTCCCTGTCATTCAGCATCTATTGCACACTTTTGAACCTGGCAACATTTTTGCCAAATTGGACATGTCTCAAGCGTATCAACAGTTCCCTGTTGACAATCAAACAGCCGAACTTCAAACTATCGTCACCCACAGGGGTGCCTTCCGGTGCAAGCGTCTCCAGTTTGGCGTAAGTGTTGCCCCGGGTATCTTCCAATCCCTTATGGAGCGCATACTACAGGGCCTCCCTGGCGTAGTACCCTACTTCGACGACATTTTAGTCTCGGCCAGGGACAGACCCCAACTCTTCCAGAGAGTTAGAGCTGTGTTAGATAGGTTCAGACAGCATGGACTCAAATTAAAAAAGGAGAAATGTGCCATTGCCACTAGACAGGTGGACTTTCTGGGTTATAAAATTGACGCCTCAGGCGTCCAAGGTTAAGGCAATACATGAGGCGCCCACACCATCCACCAAAGCAGAGTTACAAGCATTCTTGGGATTATTGAACTTTTATGCATCATTCCTGCCCCACAAGGCTTCAGTGGCGGAGCCTCTACATAGGCTTTTAGATAAAAACTCTCCTTGGCACTGGGGTCACAGGGAAGACACTGCTTTCTGCGCAGTCAAAGCGTTACTCACTTCAGACGCAGTCCTTATTCAGTTTGACCCCCATCTTCCATTAGTGTTGGCAGCTGACGCATCCCGTTTTGGGATTGGAGCTGTTTTAAGCCACAGACTACCAAATGGCTCCGAGGCACCAATCGCCTTCTTTTCCAGAACTCTCTCATCAACAGAGCGAAACTATAGCCAGATAGACAAGGAGGCGTTAGCTGCCGTGGCAGCAGTAAAGAAATTCCATGAATTCCTTTTTGGCCACTCCTTCGAGCTAGTCACGGATCATAAGCCTCTCCTGGGTCTTCTAGCCGGAGACAAACAGACTCCACAAGTGTTGTCTCCAAGAATGATGAGGTGGACCCTATTCCTGGCAGCCTACTCGTATAAACTCATACACCGCCCAGGAAAAACCTTAAGCCACGCAGACGCTCTCAGCCGCTGCCCCCTGCCTGCTCCAGCTGAAGATCCAGCCCCGGTCCATGCTATCTTCGAGGTCACCCAGCTCGACCTTCCAATCACTGCTCTCGACATCACCACCAAATCCAAAACGGACAAAACGGTCGCCCAGGTACTGGACTGGGTGAGGAGGGGGTGGCTGGGCACTAGTATCGCTAGCGAATTTACACCCTTTAAACCCGCCAACAAGAATTATCTAGTTTGCAGGGCTGTCTGCTGTGGGGCACCAGAGTGGTCATTCCGACCCAACTGCGCACCCGAGTCTTGGAGGCACTACACGAGGGCCACCCTGGCATCGTCAGGATGAAGGCGTTGGCACGAAGCTACGTGTGGTGGCCAGGTCTCGACGACGACATCATCAAATGGGTAAGCTCTTGCCAGCCCTGCCAAGAGTCCAGACCATCCCCTCCAGTCACCACCCCCACAAAGTGGGAAAGCGCCAACGCACCCTGGTCCAGACTACACATTGACTTAGCGGGTCCAATTCACGGCAAAATGTTCTTGGTGGTTGTAGACTCATACTCTAAGTGGATTGATGTGGCCCAACTATCCACGACCACCACACAAGCCGTCACCAAGGAGTTGACCCGCCTATTCGTGACACACGGGCTTCCTGACTCTATAGTTTCTGATAATGGCCCCCAGTTTGCCTCAGCTGAATTCAGTCGTTTCACCGCAAACCTTGGCATCCGTCACATCTTCACGGCTCCCTTTCACCCTGCCAGCAACGGATTGGCGGAGAGAGCCGTTAGAACCACGAAGGAAGCACTGGCCAGATTCAACAAGGAAGACTGGCACCATAAGCTGTCCCGTTTCTTGCTGAGTCAGCACTCAACCCCGTGCACGGTCACTAATAAATCCCCAGCCGAACTACTGATGGGTAGACGCCTAAGAACTGTGTTAGACAGGCTTCACCCAAATTACTGCCCTGACTCGCCCCTTGCTTCATCATCGGGGGTCAGAGGTTTTGTTTTGCAGGAACGTGTCTTCGCTAGGAACTATGCGGGAGACCCCCTATGGACCCCTGGAGTGGTCGTAGCCATCACCGGTCCCAGGTCATACAGAGTCCAGCTGGAGGACGGCCGCATCTGGAAAAGGCACCTGGACCAGCTACGTAAGCGCCAAGACACTTTTACCAGCGCAGGGCCATGGACACAGTCCAGCACACAGGCTCCACACCAGACTTCCTTCGACTTCAGTCCCAGAGATCCCTCACCACCACCACGGGAGACGGGAAGCGTGGGCACAGACAGAGACCATCAGACGGGTATGTCACCCGAGCCAACGAACAAGGACGCACTGCTACTGGTCAGCTGTTCGACTCCCGGGCCAACACAGACTGCTGGGCAAGCTCGCGTTTCCACACCAGCTCAACCATCCACTTCGGACTCTGGGCCAGTGGTCAACTCACCAGAGTTACGGCGCTCAGGGCGCCAACACAGACCTCCAACTTATTTGAACGATTATGCGTGTTCGCATCTGGGGGGAAGGGGTGTTATGTCCCTGGAACTCTCCACAGTTCCCACTCAGGTCCGCTCACGCTGCGGGGGCGTTTGCTGCTTCCCCATTGGCTAACCATCCCCAGCAGCCGGCTATATAAGCAGGCTGCGGGGTTCGGTTAGTCGCTGGTTGCTGCGAGCCTGTTCCAGGCTGGGCGAGCACAATCAGTCCTTTATTTTTAAATAAAGTATTTTGTTGCACCAATGCCCTGGTCAAGCCTCTCATTATCCGAACTTAACATAAGGCATCTAAGAAAAAGGCACAGCTGGTTTTAGAAAAGGTCAGATATTTGGGTTATGACATAGAACAGGGGAAATGAACATTAGGTCACGAACTCAAGGAGGCTATACGTCAGCTCCACACACCTAAAAATAGGAGAGACTTGAGAAGCTTTCTGGGGGCTACCGGCTTTTGTTGTATATGGATTCCCAACTTTAGCCTGATAGCCAAGCCCTTTTACAAAGCCACTAGAAGACAGGATAAGGAGCCGTTGCGCTGGGATACGCAAGAAGCCACAAGTTTCTGAACGCTCAAGGAAGCCTTGCTACGTGCCTCCAGCTTGGGCCTCCCCAACTTGGAAAAACCATTTCAGTTGTTTGTAGATACAAAACAGAATGTGGTGGTGGGCATCCTTACTCAGAAAATGGGTTCATGGAATCGCCCTGTAGCTTATCTCTCCAAACAGCTTGATAATGTTGCAAAAGGTTGGCCTGCTTGCCTTAAAGCTGTGGCTGGAACTGCACTTTTAACACAGGAAGCAAGCAAATTGACTTTCGGACAGAAGCTTGACATTTATACTCCCCATGCCCTTATAGCTGATCTGGAAATAAAAGGCCATCTGTGGCTAACCAACCTGTGAATGCTAAAATACCATGGTTTAATAACTCATAACCCAATGATCAACATTATACAATCCAACACATTAAATCCCACTATATTACTGCCTGAGCCAGACTTGGAAACCACTCATGACTGTATTCAGATGATTGAGGACACATATGCCAGCCGCCCCGACATGACTGATGTACCTCTTCCTTCCCCAAAGTATACTCTATATACGGACGGTACCAGTTATGTGCAGGATGGGATCAGATGGGCAGGGTATGCGGTGGTCACTTTGAACGATGTCTGGGAAGCTGAGCCCCTCCCTCCAGGTACAAGTACCCAATTGGCTGAACTACAGGCATTGACCAGAGCTTTGGAGCTTGCGAAAAGAGAATGTGTCAACATATATACAGACTCTAAATATGCTTTTCTCACTGTACAAGTCCATGGTGCTCTATATAAGGAAAGAGGACTTATCACATCAGGAGGTAAGGACATCAAGTATGGCCCCCAGATACTACGCCTCCTGGAGAATGTATGGGCCCCTAAAAAGGTTGCCGTTATCCACTGCCGAGGACATCAAAAGGGGTGCTCTGACATACAAAGAGGAAATGATAAAGCAGATAAAATAGCTCGTAAGGTAGCCAAAAGGACTCAGACAATAGAAATACACTGCCTCACTGTATGGGTCCCAGACGAACAACTTACACCTCATTATCCCCAGAAGGACTTGACCCAAATTGAGGTGCTCAAAGCACAATTGGAAGGTGGTTGGTGGATCCTACCAGACAAATGGGTTTTTGTTCCAGGACATATGGCATGGGATGTAGTGCAACAAGTACATAGACAGCTGCACCTGGGAAAAACCGCCTTGGCAAATACTTTACAATGGGAACATTAACAAAATACACAGCATCGCAGCAAATGTCTGTGCTAGATGTGAAACTTGTGCAGCAAATAACCCCAGACAAGGGCCCCAACCACCACCAGATCACCAACCTAGGGGTAGTTACTCATTTGATTCATTAATGATTGATTTCAGACATGCCTCGCTCAGGCCCGTACAAAGCATTACTGGTCATTATATGTACCTACACAGGTTGGCCCGAGTGCATCCCTACTCACACAAAAAAGGCTACTGAAGTTGCTAGGGCATTGCTCCACATTATAATCCCCAGGTATGGCCTACCGTCAAGAATCTCCTCAGACAACGGTCCCGAATTTATCCATAAGGCCACCCAAAAGTTGGCTAAAATGTTGGGTATAAACTGGAAGCTCCATTGTAGTTTCCATGCCCCTTTGGGAGCAGGGTGGAAAGAGTTAATAGAACCATTAAGGAAAAATTGGCCAAAATTTGTCAGGAAACCCACCTTAAGTGGCCAGATGCTTTAAGCTTGGCTCTGGTCATGGTCAGGTGTGCTCCGCAGAAGGGTATCTTAGTAACACCATTCGAGTTGCTATATGGTAGGGTCCCCAACTTACTTAGACCCAATATTCAAAATACTGTACAGGTCGCTGATACAGTTAAATTGCAACATCTACAAGCACTTAATACGGTAGTCCAGAAATTGCAACAGTATGTATTGACTTGTAGACCATACACCTTGGTGACCTCTCCACATAATATACATCTGGGACAAGAGGTCTGGGTAAAGGATTGGAAAAGGGAAGTATCGAGCCCAAAGTGGAAAGGGACGTATACTGTTGTTGTGTTCTCCTCTTGCTGTTAAGCTAGCTGAAATTAAGCCATAGATCTACTGGTCCCAAGTTTAATTAGTTGCGCCTACCCAGTGGAAAGTGGAATGTGACCCAGCCTGTCCCCTGAAAGTGACCCTTCGGAGGACTATGATGAATATCTTCCCTTCTGGTAATACTCTGGAAGCTGTCCCTCAACAAAGGGGAGACGAAGAGGAACAGATCCCTGCAGGTGTTATTCCGGAGGCTAACACCCGATGCACAGGTCTCCCTTGGAAGCTCTGATTGCAAGTTAAACAGACCTAGGGGCTGGAATTCTTTAAAAAGGGGGGAATTGGTGGCTGCTGGTGGCGGCTGCTGGTGGTGATTTATGTACCTTGACACAGCATGGAAGCTAGCCAGAGGATGTGGGAAACTGCCTGTATTCATAGGAGCCTCATGCCTTCTCTCTGGATTGTAACCATCCAATTGATAATCAGTGTTGTCCTTAATTCCATTTATTCATATAGGATGTTAGTGGCTGATAAGGGAGTTACTAATAAGGAAATACTCCTTAATTAAGATGAAGTTAGAGACTGGTACTCACCAGATCCTAATGATCCAGGGGAACAATACACACCTGGCTTGGGGGCTGGAGAACCACATAACTTGGATGAGGACCGAGATCGGGGAGGGGATACCCCACAATGTGACATGTGCTTCATGCTTCTCCCCACGGGCAGACACTTTACCTATAGTGTGACCCAATTTCCTAATCTTCAACTAACCTCCCCCCTTGTGAGCATGAAGGAACCAGATATTGGCAGTGTGTGTATAATAACACTATAAGGTGTCACCTTTAATGCACTCCCTATACCCCATGGGACCCAATCAAACATGTTCACATACCACGCCACACAGGAAGGAGGCGCCACCTATGGGAGAATTGCTGAAAGGACAAGGCACTGACCCATGTATGCAATGTCTAACCAAGGATGACGTCCTATCGTCTAACATAGGGATACCAGAATCTTGTACCCAATTCCAGTTACCCTCCTGTCTGTATAGGCAAAAGCATGATGCATATAAGAGGTGCAATGGCATGAAGGGGATTATATGTTACAAGGATGAGCTCCCACCTACCTTTCACATAAAAAAACAAAAGGTGCCCTGAAAGATCAAGTGCTCCAGCTACTAAGAACCCCTTATGCCCCAACAATTGCATCAAATCTGTGCTAAAAGGGAGAACAGTCACTACAACTTTGGTGTACCATACTCACTACAGGTGTCAGGGAAAAATAACTCCTTGCTGTTATAAGGGAACTTGGTACTCTTTATGTGACCAAAAGGCTGAGTGTTATGACCCCAGGATTAACCCGTCCCAGACATGGTTGGTAGCTTGGAGTCGTGGCTCAGGTAGTGGCCCAGTCATATCCCAGACTCAGATATTGTCAGCCACAAGTCCAGGAACCATTTCATTCGATGTCTGTAAGGTGGCCCAGTGGCCTACATCATGCGGGTCTTCCCTTTCATGGCCCAAGACATATACCAAATCTGACATTTACATTTGCCCTTACAAATATCCAACAGGGGGTGGAAAATGGGACTGCAGCAACACAGGTGAAAGATTTTGTCCCACTTGGGATTGTGTTACATGGGCCACATTTGCCTCAAATAAAGGTAAGGGAATCTATCTCCAGATAACAAGGGTACCAGCTCTCACAAATTTCCTGCCATACCAGTGTAATTATGTCAACATCACTATACCAAACCCTCAGCAATGGATCTCCCGATATGGGTCCACCATGGGCGTTAGACTATGGGTCCAGGGCACAGACCCGGGAGACATTATACATTTGTCTTTAGAAACTAGATACCACCCTACTAGGAATTATACTAGATATTTCTCTGAATTTTGGCAGGACATGGACATAGAGTTTCAGCCACCCCATCAGGCACGTAACCTTTTCCTGGAACTAGCTTCTACTATTGCCCATACTCTAAATGTTACCAGCTGCTATGTCTATGGGGGAACAAAAATGGGGGATCAATGGCCATGAGAAGCACAGGAATGGAATTATTTGATTGCATATAACATCTCTGCCATGCCCCGACATCAGCCTTAGTCCAGATGGCAGTTAGTGATGACCATTATGGCTCAATGGTGCTTGGCCAAATTACAGGGCTATCGGTAGGGGATACTGATTGTCTAGAGGTACAAGAATGGAGTATAACTACTCGGACATGGGAGTATTGGCCTAATAGCACAAACCAATTCTGGTCAAAGTTCTCCTTAGAAAACATCACTGCAGCCCCTCCAGGTGTACACTGGATTTGTGGTATGGTAGCTTATAGTACTCTATCCTTGGGATGGAAAGGAACATGTACCTTAGGTATAATAAGCCCCGTCATCTTCATGTTACCTCTTAATCAACCACAAGTATTGAAGGCTGAACATTGGGAGGGCTGACAACTAAAGGCTGACTATAAGATAGGGGACTGGAGTGATGAAGAATGACCCCCCCCAAACGAGTTATCCAATACTAGCATCCAGCCACTTGGGCCTCTGATGGAAGCTACAGATACGCACTCCTATATATACGTTGAACCGAATTATCCGACTGCAGGCAGTGGTAGAACTTATTGCAAATGAAACAGCTCAATCTCTATGCACAATAGCAACCCAGCAGAAGTAGTTTAGGGATGCCATATACCAAAATCATCTTGCCTTGGATTTCCTCCTGGCCACAGGAGGAGGAGTATGTGCAAAGTTCAATTTTCCTAATTATTGCCTGGAATTCGACGATATTGGTGAAATCATCGAGCAAAGTGCTAGGTGTTGGGTATATGGATACACCAACCAGGTTTGGGTTGAATAAATATGTAAACCTAGTTTTAAGTGTTTTGTAGCTTTAAGCACAAGAAACTGCAATGTCATTGTGGGTGCGGTTGCAGGCAGTAATATAGGTAGGAAGGGAAACGTAATAGACCCCCGGCTTCTGGATGCACCTGGTACTGTTCCTGGTCTGCTGCCTGCTGTGTTGGAACGTCTATCTGCTTACTTTTGGAGGCTACTGTGCCAGATACCATTTCACCTGAACACAAGGACTGTTTGCTTGGTGAACTGAGGATTCAGCATTGTCTTGGAGAGAAAGGTATCAGAAGGAGAAGATTACAAGCAGATAAGAACATTGTACTGACTGTTAATGAACTAGGTAACTGGATTGATATATTGGATTACTGACATATGGACTGAATGACACTTCTTAATCTCTGTGTGCAATAAATAACTATTTTAAAACCACAAACAGTGTTTTTGTCTCCAGTGTGTGTATACTCTTGGGCCCACTCTCTCTCTCATTTGCCTGCCTGGCTTGACTGCTGCTGCATACTCTGCTTGGGGGTTTATCCCCAAACACTAACACTAGGCGTATAGAAAACCTTGCACATGCCTCCGTTCACAAATGGAAGGATTTCAAATTTGGTGAAATATTCAGATCATGGTTTCCTAAATTACCCAGCCTCCAGGCTATAGTAGCACTCATTGTCATGATAGCAACTGGATGGGTCATTTTACCATGTATTCTCCCCATCTTTGTGCATGTAATCTCCAATAGCCTCTCTCTGCTTGTAGAAAAAAAGGCAGCAGTTCGGGCTATGTTTTTGTGGGAATAGGAGAAACTGAGCATGGTGGACGACATCTCTCCAAATATATGAAATTCCACAGTAATCTGATGATGTAGGTGAAGTTTCAAAGGGGGGAATGAAGCAAGATAGAAAAATACCAGAAAAGTTTTATTATAATTAGCAGTTTTTTTCTTTATATTGCAAATATTATAGAATTTGCTTAATACCTTGTTGCAAAAGTTGAGAAAACTTGCTGAATCCAAGTATAAGCATAATGACCTATGAACTAGATATTTTCCGTAACAAGCTATATGGCAAGGGTGAGTATTGAAAATAACAGATGGTGTAAGATAAACATGTATATGCCAAATTGTGCCAAATGACTAATTAGAACTACTACTTCTTTCTGTAGTACATATGTTATGGTATAGCTTGATCAGGGAAATGCCCTGGGTGAAGCTGGGGCTGTGAGCTGCATAAAAGTAACACCTCGGGAATAGCCCAGGGTTCAGAATTCATCATGTTAATGCTCTGAACCTTTGTGCAAATAAACCTGTGTTCTCCAACCCTCCGTGGTCTTGTGTCCTTAACTGGAAACAGGATCTGCTGCAACACTGTAAAACATAAGGCTTGGTGTGATGAATATGGACTTAAACTGTAAGGTTTTATATACTGTCCTACTCAAAGGGTAGAATGTTAGGAATGATAGTCACCTAACAGTTGGGTTGGAAATATATAAACCAGGATAGTTATTTAATGTTGTTTCTTTAAAAGAATGCTGTAATTGTGATTGGCTGAGATTCTTCCAAAGGCCATAAGATGGAGCCAGAAACCTGGTTTCTTTCTTCTTGCATTTCCTATTTTGCCATTTTGCCTGATCGTCATTCTACTTGGATTGCTGTGAGTCTTGCAACTGTTAGCAAACTCTGTTTACTGAACTCTGTTTATGATATTTAACTTCGTTTTTGGATTATCCCTGGACTGATACTAACTGCTTTAACCGTGTATGATTTGGACTGTTTGTTGGACTTTGCTTACCAGTTTACTGGAAGTAAAACCTACATTTTACTATTCAGTGTATCTGTATGCTGGTTGTGTGTTATTCAACATCACTGTCACTACGTTTCCCTGAGTGCACTCGTTCTCCTAATGGGGAATACCTCAACATAGGTGATTACTCATTGCTGTTTGTTCAAGGCTTGTATCAAAGTACTTGTATGCATGTATGCTTTTTGTAGGTATAAAACCACTATATGTAAATACAAACTTGTGTACTCTATTTGCTCCTGGGTTGTCTCACCTAGTCACACTAGGTGAGGTTATGGGCCCAGAGCAGACAGAAGGCCGGAATGACAAAACAAAGAGAAGAGAAACCCAGTGAGAGTTTGCACCAGAGATAGAAGAGCTGTGAATCATGGCTTGTTAGTGGTTAGTGCTTGTAATGGAAACAAGCAACATGGTTTCCATCAGCACAATGGTGTCTCGTCTGAATGGGACAAACTCTTTCCTGGAGTTTAAAGATGGAGATGTGCCTGAGGAGTTGTGGACAATAGTTATTAATCCACCAGCAGTCCTGGATGATGGGGACCGGAGAAGAAATGAAAAGGCATTATCCAGCATAATTCCAGCTATAGAAGACAGTCAGCTGATACATGTGAGGGGTCTCCAGGTAGTGTGTATGTTAGAGGGACTGCAGGCAGTAAAGTGCTGCTGACAAGGAGATTGTATAACGCACAACTGAAGCCAGGGGCATGTCCACACATCTGCAGACTATGAAAAAGATATTCCTGGAATTAGAGGAATGACGTTTACTGAGGCACACAAGGTCTATGTAGTGCTCAGTTCGTTGGACACTTCATGGGATATTCTTGTAACTAGCTTAGAGTCCATGCAAGAGAGGGACTTAACCATGATATATTTGACTGGCTGATTGTTGGAAGAACAGAAACAGGTGGAGAAGCTACCTGGAAAGGGAGGGTTAATGTTCAGCACAAGCCAACATTTGCAATATCCCAGGATGGCAGCAGAGCAATATTGTGCAATTATCAAGACAATTCTAAAGAGCCCGGCTGCTGCCACAAGAGAGTGTAGAAAAGCATCTGCTGCACATGCAGACACTGTTGAATTAGAACAGCATGGAATGCAAATTTCTGAATCTCAGAAGATGCTGTTGGTGTTAAATAGATTTCTTGAAATGTGGGACATCATTTCGGCCATTTTTGAATGTAAACCGTAACAGGAATTATGTATGGAAGCCCTTAAAACTTGTTTGATTTCTGAAGAACAAAAACACCACTTTGTAAGAAACAACAAGAGAAATTTCCGAGGTGGGGGGTCCAAGGAGCGGAGAGAGCAAAGCAACAGACTGGATGTCTGCAGAGAACAGTGCAACAGAAGAGATCGGATTATATCACAGCAAAGAATTCCCAAGAACAGGAAAAACGGAAATGTTTTATCAGTGGGGATAAAACTCATTTAAAAACTCGTTTACAAGGAAGAAAAACAACGGACAAGTGCTTTTGTAAAACTTAGCTATTGTAAGAGCAGAGTCAAATGGTTAATAGGTTCTAAGTTGTTTTTCAGATTGGATCCAGCTGGAGCAGATGCAGTAGCCTTAGCAAATGGCCAGAAGGCTAAAGTCATAGGAAAAGGCAGTGTGTGGATTCCATGCCTGGAGGAAAAGTTTAATATATTATGTGAGCCTGAAATGGAGCATGATTTACTGAGTGTCTCCACACTAGACAAACAAGGGTTTGATATTACATTGATAGATTATCTCATAAAAAGAAATGGGAGTGTAGGTGCACAGGGCATATAACAGGATAATCTTTATATATTGCAAGGACAAAAGGTTCAATGTTCCCAAACATTTGAAAATGTGGCGTAACATGAGTCATGTATTCATCTCTTGCACAGAAAGCTTGGACATGCCAGCTGCATGCAACGGTTTGGAGGATTAACCTCGAAAGGGTGTAAACTGCAGTATGTAAATCATAGAAGTCCAAGGTGTTCCAAGTAAGCAAGAATAGCACAAGGCAGACAACAAGAGCACTAAAGCTGGTACATGCAGATTTGGATGGGCCAATGCAAGCCAGTTTGGGAGGATCAAGGTATGCACTGGTCATTGTAGATGCCTACATCAGGTTTGGGTTCTGCTATTTGCTAAAGAGTAAAATAGAGGTGCTACAGAAGTTCAAGCAATGGGTAAGCTTCGTAGAAAGAAGATATAGACAACAGGTATGTCAGCTGCACACTGAGGTTTAGAATTCATGTCAGCAAGTTTTCAACAGTGGTTGGGGCAGTTAGGAATAAGACAGATGCACTAATCCATGCACAGCAGCTGAGAATGGCACAGCTGAAAGACAGAATGGAGTCTTACAAACAATGAAAACGAATTGCTGCAGGATTCTGTTCTGAGCAGGTTGTATTGGGATGAAGCCATGTTGACTGATAATTATTTGATCAATAGGCTGTGGAGTTCCTCTATTAATGGTACTCCATATGCTATGCTATATGGGAGAAAGCCATCTCTGACACATTTAAGGGGGTTGGAAGCAATACATGGGTGCATATTCCAAAGGCAATCGAGAGAAAAGGCCAACCAAAAGCTAGAAAGCAGAGGTTTGTAGGCTATGAGACCAGCTCGAAGAGCTATCGCTTTAGTGATGGGAGCAAAAGGATAGTAATTTCCAGAACTGCTACCTTTGCAGAGCAAAATTGCGGCAGAATCGATGCCAATTTTAGGGATGATCCATTTAGTAATGGTAACTCACCACTCACATTCTCTCTACCACGCTGTAAACCATGTGTATTGTTTGTATCGTATTTTTGTAGTTTGTAGATAAAAAAAGTTTTTTCTATATTATGAATCCTGCTCAATTCTTTGAATATGTGCTGGGTGATTTTCAAATTATCCAACAAGAGTTATGTAAGGAAAAGTCTATATCAGAGAAAAGACACTGATGGGCAGAAATCGGCTCAGTCCTCAGCTAGGAGAAACGGCATGCAACAGAAAAACGAAGAGCGAAGCCAGCAGCTCAAAAAGGTTTAATGGAGGCAGAAGCGACCAATTGGTTTGGTCAGTATGTGGATTTTTATACTTTTTCCTACAGCATTTTGTAATTTAGAGGCTTGTTTTGTGTATTTTGTTATTTGATTTTAATTAGTTTGCCTCATGAAGGTTGGCAACGAGTCAAAGTGCTGGCTTTCTTGGATTTTTTAAATCTTGTTTAACAAATGTAATGAACCTTAACCCCCTATCCTTAGTTAGTCTAGCAAGCTGTTTTTGTGAATTTACAGGCTGGATTCAAAGTTTGAGAGGGGGGCATTCCTTTGGGGAAGTTTTGTCTTTTCTTATAACACATTAAGTATTCAGAATGAGCAGGTGCAAAAGTAATATTGGAAACAATGAAAAACACCAATACAAAAATTTAAAAGCTGAGACAATCTTTTTGCTGCATGAAATGTTCATACAGAGCAAGGTTTACCATAATTGATGTAACAAAGAAAAGTAAGACTAAATAAGATCAACAACCAGCAAAGAAAACCAAATGCCCTTTTCTCCGATTTTGAAGCAGATGTACCCCCAACCCCCAATGTAAATGGAGATATAGCATGAGATGCTCTTTACAGGAAGACTCCCAACGAGTTCCTCATTTAATCAAAATTGGCTTATTGATGATCCTACCCATTAAGGGGTACACTTACTTATTAAAAATAAAGCCAGACATTATTGTAAATGTTGGTTCGCTAGTCTTTTCAGTCCATTCATTATATAATTTTAGAATTTTTTTAACCATTATAGACATGAAAGGCAATTCTGTCATATAACATCCAGCTGTGAGAAGGCAGGCTGCCTAAAAAGTGACTAGCACTAGAATTGTACAGGTTGTACATCTATGAATCCTTGACAACCTGTAAATTAGACCCCCAGAATTCCCAAGCCTGCCTCCACCCCTGTTGTAAATAGATAAATTCATGAGAAAGGAAAGATTCAACACCAAGGTAGAAGAAGTAATTTTAGAGTAGTTTCTACCATATACTCCCCACCAGATTGAGGGCTTGGGTCCAGAAACACAGTCAAGTCAAAGGACAGGTGAACTAGCTAAGGATTACATGGGCTGCACACAGCTCACATCCTACTATACTGAATCCTCTATAAGAATTGATGGGCCCACTTTATAACACCTTATCTAATAAAATACTTACGAAATACCAATATCTTCTATTTACAACTACTGTTGTCAGATAAGTATTCTTTGAATGTTAACAAAAGTTTTAGTATACTGTATGTAAAATGAGGCAGAGTTTAACCGCCCACTGATCCTAATGTATTAGTCTATTTTTTTAATGCTGGTCTGTGGCCATAATAATTAAAAAAAAAAAGATTGATAGCTGGCAGCACAAAAGCCAAAAAAGATGAAGAAAGATGATGTGGCGGGTAAGAGGAAATTAAGAAAACCTGTTCTAGCAATTAAGAACTTTAAGGAACTGGAAGACAGAAAGAGAATCAGTTAAGAAGCCTTTAAGCTCCTACCCAATCCATAGGAACACAATGGGAGCTCAGAGACCTGTACTTGTTCTACCTGTGGTGAAAAAAGGCTATTTGTCCAAGGACTGTAAAAGCCAGAGGAAAAAAAGGGAATGGCTGCAGTAGGGGCAAGCAACTCTGGAAAAAAATATGATGGACCCAGCAAAAGTTAGTGGGATCACTATGAGAGGCCTGGTAGATGCTGGGAGTAGACAAGGATTTAACAAAAAGGTCAGTATCTATTGGGAATTTTTTACAAGTGTGTTGGGGCTGATTGAGACACACTGGTTAAAGCTAAAGCACAAGCAAAGGGAAAGGAATTGATAATAGTGCCAGGAACGATCTCTCTCTTACCATGTAACCTAGTAATGGGTACAAAACTTTCCATTAACTGTGATGGCCCTGTCAAAAATTGGTTAACAGTAGGAAGTTGAGCTGGAACCAGGACAATTAGACGGGGCTAGCATGAATCCCCAAGAGCATCCAAGGAGTCTGGGGGCTGAGGAAGACAAATCCCATGTCTATTTGGTATCAAGGGCAGCTGTCAACCGGATGATCAGATTTTTGTGGCAATACTGGAGCAAAGTTAACAAACTCCCTTGGTTTGGTAATTGAAGTTCCATTTTAAGTATTTATTTTTCAATTATTAATTGTAGTTATGAAAATATCAGCCATTGTTTACATCTTTTGCATGTCATTCTTACAGGCTGTTATTCTTAAATCCACTTTCAGCTCAATCTCAGAATGGTGAAACTGAGTAACATCTGTTACTATAGTGTCAGACACTAAGAGTAACTAAATATTACTGATCTCTGCTCCTTGGATGAAAAGACTGTGTATTGTTGCTTGAAAACAGAGATCCCTTCTGTTACAATATTGTTTTATTTCTTTGGAAGTAGCCTTTAACAGGATGAAAAGGATTGGAAACAGATGCAACAGAGTTTGATCCAAAAAGCATCACAAGCACCACTACAAGCACTATTTGAAGAAAGCAGCAAGTCCAACTCAGAAATTGAAAGTAATCTCAGAAATTGAAAGTAAACTGCTGGACACTTCAACAGTATAGCTGGAGAAATAATAAGAGTCTGGACCTGCGTGCTAACAAACGCTGGAGACAAATTAGTGTTTTATTTCTTGAGGTGGTTTATTTTGGTTGGCGTTCTTCCAGCGGACTGTACCTGGTTATCTTCCTGAAGTTAGTAATTATTTATGCTGGTCTGTTGTGGAACTTTATTCAGTGCAGTTTGTTTTTGGTTTTTGCTTTGTTATCTGCTCTTTGAATTTGTACTGTGGTTTTTTTGTTTGGAATGTTATTTTGAAAATAGTTTAATCTTCAATTGTGAACAATTAAACAGTGAAGCCAAGTTGAAGGCATTAAAGGACCTTTATTTACGTTTTGGTTTTTATTATATTTCCGATACACTCCAGGTCATCATAGAAATATTCTACTACAAGAGATAGAAAAATTTGGGGAAGTTGTGGGATTTAAAATTAATAAAGACAAGACCAAAATATTAATTAAAAAATCTAACTGAGATTCAGAAAAAAGAATTAGAGGGGAAACTGGATTACAAATTACAAAGAAGATTAAATATTTGGGAATATGATTAACAGTGAGATGTTCTTCAATAAAAGAAGGTAAATATAATTTTTTTTTTTTGCAACAAATAAAGAAAGATTTGGAACTATGAGAAAAAGTACAATTATCCTTATTGGGAAGAATAGCCACAGTTAAAACAAACTGTTAGGAATGTAAGTCACCTAAGAGTTACTTGGGTTGGAAAATATATAAACCAGGATAGACATTTTAATACTGTCTCTTTAAGAGAATGCTAAAACAATCAAATGATTAATAATGATACTAGGGTATTCAATTGATTGATAATATGAGCTATTATGCAATGTAACTGTAACTGAAGACGACGAAATGGATGCACAAAAAATTTGTAAACCAGCTGGCACACTGCTTGTATACCTATGGAAGAAAGTTTGATGTTTTTATGTTTTGTTTGTTTATGTTTGTTTTTAAAAACTAGTAAAATTTACAAAAAAGAGAATGCTAAAACTGTAATTGGGTATGGTTCCTCAAATGGCCATAAGATGGAGCCAGAAACCTGGGTTGTCTGTTCCTGTTGTTCTGTAGAGCAGGGGTCCCCAACCACCGTGCCCCGGACCGGGACCGATCCGTGGATCATTTTGTACCGGGCCGCAAAGAATGAATAATCGTGATTAAAATATATATATAAATATGTTTTTGCTTCCGGGTGTCTTATTTTGAAAGACAACCACTTCCGCCCTCACCTAACTTCTGCGCTTGACTCTTTGGCACGTATTTATCTTGCATCAGCAATGCAAGCTAGCCCTCACAAAATGAGCCAGAAACAGAGTTCATTGGAGAGTTTTTTTGGAAAGGGTAAATGAGGAGACAGCAGAAGGGTCACAGACTGCCTGCAAAAAGAAAGCTGCATTTAAAAGAAAATACCAAGATTCCTACCTGAGCTATAAGTTCATCGTAACAGGTGATTCACAAGCCCCACACCCACTCTGTGTAATATGAGGTGACAGACTTGCTAATGAAGCCATGAAACCATCAAAACTACGCCACCACATGGAGGCAAAACACCCAGCATTGAAAGAAAAGCCCTTAGAATATTTTGAAAGAAAAAAACGGGAAAAGGACAGAAACAATTATTGAAGGCCACTACTTCAACAAATGTGTCTGCGCTAAAAGCATCATTTCTGGTCACGGACTTCATTGCTAAAGCTAAGAAGCCCTTTACTGTTGGGGAAGAATTGATTTTGCCTGCTACAAAGGACATTTGCAGCGAACTTTTCGGAGAGGCTGCAGTAAAAAAGGTCGAAAACATCCCCCTTTCGGCGACCACTGTAACAAGAATTAATGAAATAGCAGAGGACATCAAGGCACAGTCACTTGAGTGGATTAATGAGTCACCATGGTACGCAATTCAGGTGGATGAATCTACAGATGTTGACAACAAAGCAATATTGCCTAATATAAAAGGTAATTGTTGCATTCAGATCACATACTAAATATAATGATTAAAGTTTTTGTTATTGGAACCTTCACGCCCCTACCCGGTCCTTGAAAAAGTGTTTCTGCGTGAAACTGGTCCCTGGTACAAAAAAGGTTGGGGACCACTGCTGTAGAGTGTTGCTGTTCCTTATTGACTATTGACTGATCATAGTTCTTCTTGGATTTGATGTAAGTCTGTTACTGAACTATTTTTGATACTGGACTTTGTTATTTGGATTATCCCTGAGCTAAACACCACCTGTGAATGATTGGAGTGCTTTTTTTTTTTTTTTGGACTTTGCCTAAACATTTATTGAAGTAAAAAACCTACATTTACTGTACAGTGTATCTATGTGCTGTGTGTATTATTCTTCACTACTCTCACTACGTCTCCCTGTATGCACTCATTCTCCTAACAGGGAATTACCTCAACACGAACGTCTTGCCCAAATAGCTGTTATCTATTTCAAACAATTCCCATAAGATTAGATAAAAAGTTTTCCAACAGTTAAACAAAATAAAATTTCTATGCTTATGTAAAAAAAAACCACACAGATAAAGCAAAAATGTTACAGGATAGCAGAAGCAGAGGTGGCTTTGGACTCCCAAACTGGGAACTGTACTATCAAACTGCAGTACTAACTTGGATAAGGGAGTGGATTAATATGAATAATAAAAGGATTTTAATATTAGAAGGGCATGATCTACAAATAGGATGGCATGCCTTCTTTTCTGAGAAAAGAAATAAGATGCACTCGTACTTTTATAGACACTTTTATATGGGGTTCTTAGCATTTGGGTCAGGACTCAGTTTCTTGGATTACTCCAATAAAAAGGAC
This sequence comes from Pseudonaja textilis, assembly GCF_049901715.1. NCBI lineage: Eukaryota > Metazoa > Chordata > Lepidosauria > Squamata > Elapidae > Pseudonaja > Pseudonaja textilis. The sequence goes on along the minus strand of NC_141990.1, from coordinate 128,167,094 downwards.
ACCAAAACCTGTACTTAACATCTACTGTCCTTCATCGGCCTCAGCACCAAGCTCAGACAGGGATTGGGGACAACAGCTGCTTCTCAAAGCAGATAGGAAATCTTGTCTGACTATATATGTAAAAGAGGAGAAACGGTAATTGGAAGTGCAAAAAAAAAAAAAGTTTGCATTCACTAGCAAAATGGGGAGATTGTGCTAATGGAAAAAGTTTGTTTCTAGCCAACAGCTAAAATTCCCTCAACAGGTAGATGGCCAAATGTCAAACTTCAATTTCTATCAATTTATCATTTTTATGAATCTGTCAAGTTGTAGCTAGCAAATTCGCTATCGCTAAAATTTGGCTTGAAGGTTTGTTTATACTTTCATGCATCTTTTTCCAAACGTGAAGTTTGTTTTCGTAATAGAATGTGTTTTACCTTTACATGCATGCATGCATGTTTTATGGAGATGCTCTAAAGCTGCTTTTATATTGTGAGACAAGTTGTGCAGCTGTGAGATTTTTTGTGTAAGTGTGGTAACTGGTTTTGTGTAATTTGTGAGCTGCAACCTGCTTGCAAGCAAGATCATTAAATGTGACTCTAAAGCTGCTTTTATATGTTGAGATTTGTACAGCTTTGTGAGCTCCTGAAGCTTGATGGATTTTGATGTGTGATCTGGGTTTTGTTTTCCTGTGTTAATCTTGGTCACAGATCTTTTCTTTCCTATCCTGGTGGTTAATTCTGCCAGGAAAGAAGAAAAGAGGACTTACAGGTGCGTTATTTTTAGCCTGATTCCCCTTGTCTTAATGGCTGTACTTAAGTGTTTCTTTCAGCTGGTGCTTTTGGGGGGTGGGTTCTTAAAGGGGGAAGGACTAGCTTGAGTTTCTTGGCACTGAAACTGCTGTGAGGTTTCCGGCACTGTCCTTTTGGGATATTCTTCCCACAATACCTTGATGGTTTTTACTGCAGTGGCTTTGTCTTTCCTGTCCTTGGGGTATTCAAGTATTCAAAGCTTTCTCCTTGATTGTAATTGTTAATTTATTTATTTTGCACTTTTTTTCCCATTGTGCAAACACAATTCTAGCAGCCATAAAGTTAAATATGTATTCCCTTTAAAATACCCAACAAAATATTTCTGGTTTTAAATCCTTATGTTGCTTTACCATTGTTTCTAACTATGACACCACTAACTCTTGAATAGCTCCTTGACTTGTACTGACCTAAATGCTGAACCTAATTCATATATTCCTGTTTTTTGAACTGAGGAATAAATTTCAGAAAAAGAATTCAGTATTGCTCTGGGAATGTACCTATGAAATTCATTCTTGGTCTAACTTCTTAGACAAAAAACTCTACCTTTCTTGCTTGTTGGACCCCAAACACATCCTGAAAAGACTGTACATTTTTGGGTGAAAGCAGAGATCCCTTCTGTTACCTTTTAGTCCTCAGCTTACAGCCACAATTGAGTCCAAAGCACAATATCTTTTATGTCTTTTGCAGTAGTAGCCTTTAACAGCAAGGATGAAAAGGCAACAGCGTTTGACCGCTTTCTTCACCAAGAAACCAAGATTAGAACAATCAGATACAACAGATCCAAAACCTTCACAAGCACCACTGCCACCACTTGAACTTGGAGAAGAAGCAAGTCAACCTCCGAAATTGAAAGTCTTCACTACAGGGTCCGTTGGCTTCGCAGCCTCCTCAGCTGGCGAGATAGCAGCATTGACATCCCCCCCCCGGTTCGTCTGGAGGGGGCAGCTGCATGGGCGTTCCTTTTTTGGCTGATTGGTTTCCTGGGCTAGGCCCTGCTTCTTGTTAACTGCTTACAAAAATTTTGACCAAAAGGGGTGTGTGAAACAAGCGTTGTGATACCCGGCCTTGATGTAGGTCGCATCCAGACGAGCCAACCGTCTCATATTAATTCAAAACCTTTCTTTCTCCAGATGGCAGATGACAGAGTATCTCGTGGCACTTCTTTGAAGGCCAAGTCAAAATGCCATTACCTGCGCAAACAGGCACAGGAAGTTTCCAAAGCCTCCGAGAGGGATGCCCTCAGACGTCACAGGGCACTTGAGAAAGAAATTGACAGGCGGTCTAGAGAGTCAAGCTCCGTGCCTCTGGCTCCTTCCGCCCCCACTCCTTCAACCTCCACCCATCCTCCTCCCCCCTCCTCTCCTGCTCATTCTTCATCCTCACAGCCTAGGCAGGCCCCTGAGGCCACTTTCACTCCCACTGCTGCAGGCCTGCACTCGGAGGAGCCTCCCCAACCTCCCACGGTGGAAATTCCTGAGAACCTGAAACAATGGATGGAGTTTGCCATCCGGCAGGGAATCGCACAAGAGCTCCAGCAGATGGCCGATCCGGCCCCACGGCCCGCGGCCCCTGAAGTTCATGCACCATCTGTTAGATCGCTCTCCAGATCAGATGCCTCGCACGGTCAGGTAGTATCCCACAGGGATTTGCCTCTACCTCTGGGGATGGAGGAGATGGAGACACAGGAGCTCGGGGTCCTACCCACTTTGGGGAAGAGGAAGACCTCGACTTGGGGTCCATCATTGGCAGTGAGCCCCTCTCGGGAGCAGACCCACTGGAGGGGGACATGTCGGAGGACAAAGGCCTCACCCCGGACCAGCCCGTATTTGTGGGGCTGTTTAAACTGCACCTGTTCAGGTCTATTCTCTTCAAGGCCAAAAATACCTCCGTCCTGGCCCCTCCCACTCCATCAGCGGCCTCAGGGGAGCCTCTTGATTCCATTTTTTCTCAGCCTGTGGTGGAGACTGATGTCATTCCTGTTCCACCTATCTTTTCTGACCTGGTCTCCAGGCAGCTAGCCTCCTCGGGGCCCCCTCCCCCTCCTTCCACTCAGGACAAGCGTTTTTTCAACCTTGACCCGCAATTCTCCCTTATGCTCAATCCCCCCTCTATGGACGAGCCTATCATGGGTCTAGCTTCCCCTTCAACCCCTAGCAATGCCCTAGAGGCACTCAAGCCTGAGGACAAACGAGCCGAGCTGGCCCTTCACCATGCTCACCAATCTGACGCTTGGGCTGTTAGAGCGTCCACTGCTGCGTCTTTCTTTATTAGATCCTCTATTAAGTGGCTTCGGCAGCTCAAACAGCATGTCCCCGCAGCCAACCTCAGAGCGCAGCAGGACATCGCTAAGCTCACGGCCGTGGCCGAGTTTTCGGCTGACGCTACCTTCCAAGCCGTAAAATTTTCCACCAGGGCCATATCGTCTCAGGTCACGGCTCGCCGCTTACTTTGGCTCCGCCACTGGCAAGCGGACGTCAAGAACAAAGCGAAGCTGGCCTCAGCCCCCATTTCTGGGAGGAAACTGTTTGGATCGGTTCTCGACCCCTTCCTGGCCGAGACCCGTAACTATCGCAAGTACCTTCCTTCGCTTTTTCGGAGGCCCGACCCCAGAGGTCCCTCTCCCTCCTTTCGTCGAGGTTCCTTTCGATCCTCCTCCCATGCCTCTTTCCCCCCCAGATACTTCCAATCCCCCTCCTACAGACCTCCTCCCCCTCACGACCGGTCGGATCCGTCCGACAGGTCCAGAAGAGGCGTCTCCTTCAAAAAGTCCTTCCGGGGATCTGGGAGCAGACCTTTCCATTGTTCACGATAATGCTATTTTCCCTATAGGTGGCCGCCTCAAGCATTTCGCTAGTCGATGGGAGGCCATCACTACCGACGCTTGGGTCAGGGATACGATTCGCTTTGGCCTGGCGCTTGAGTTCCAATCCCCCCCTCCCGAATTTTTCATGTCCTCCCCCCTTTCCAGGAACCCTGCCAAAAGGGCCCTTATGGACGCCGCCATTAACCATCTCCTTGACATAAAGGCTATCCAGCCCGTCCCCGCAACTGAACGGGGACGAGGCTTCTATTCCCACTTGTTCGTAGTGCCCAAGCATTCGGGGGGTTGGAGGGCTATCCTAGATTTAAAAAGGCTAAACCGCTACCTTGCCCCTCGTAAATTTAAAATGCACACCTTGCAGTCTATACTTATGGGAACCCGGCGAGGGGACTGGCTCACCTCAATTGACCTCTCCGAGGCATATTTACACATTGCAATTCGTCCCTCCCACTACAAGCTTCTCCGCTTTTCCTACAATAAACAGCATTTCCAGTACGTTGCGCTTCCCTTTGGTCTGTCCTCCGCCCCCAGAGTTTTCACCAAGGTTTTGGCGGCTCTCGCCGCTCACCTGTGATCCTTCCCTGTCCGTCTCCACTGTTACCTGGACGACATTCTCATCCTCTCCTCCCAAGGGCCCAACGAGATACTAAATTGACCCTTACCACCCTCCAGGACCTTGGGTTCAACCCCTTCGAGGTTGGCGAAAATGCACTCCAACACAAGTCCTAAATGCTGGAAATGCCAAAACATAGAAGGTACCTTCTTCCACATGTGCTGGTCATGCAAGGAAACTCAGAAATATTGGCAAAAAATTAGGTATTGGCTGGAGGAAATAACTAAGGAACAAACTGAATACAAACCAGAGTCCTTCCTTCTAGGGATTTTTGATAAACAATTATCAAAAAACCCGAAGTATATGATTATCCATATTCTAACTGCAGCCAGACTGGCATTCGCTCAGTGCTGGAAATCACCTTCCATTCCCACCGAACAGATGATTATCAAGAAAATTCTAGAGTGCGCTGAAATGGACAAATTAACCCTAACACTAAAAAGTAAAGAATCCTCAATCTATTATAACAACTGGAATTCTTGGTATAATTGGCTAAATCAAAGATAGACCACTGTGAAGAGAATTCTAGCAACCCAAGTAGAGATATCGATAAGTTCTGCTCACAGCACATTTGAAGAAGAAAAGATCTTACAGACCGTTACAAAAGTCATGGTTTCATTTTAAATGTCTTCCCTTCTTTATCCCCCCCTTCTCCCATATTCTCTCCGTCCTCCCCCATTCCTTTCTTTCCCCTTTCTTCTGGCCTCTGTCAAGGCCTGCTTTTTTCTTTCCATGTATATTTTGTAGATGTGTTGTTTTTAATGGAAAAATTAATAAAGTTTGCTTTTTTAAAAAAAGAATGCCGGTTTGCCATGGAATAGGTTTGTTGGAATAACAACCGACGAAGCGCCATCAATGACGGGGAGGAAAAATGGACTGGTGGCACTTGTTCAGAGAAAACTTGAGGAGGAAGGTCTAGAAGAGGCTATTGCTCTGCACTGCATTATCCATCAGCAGGCCCTTTGCAGCAAATGCCTGAAGTGTGACAATGTGATGTCTGTTGTTGTGAAATGCATCAACCACATCAGATCCAGGGGCTTAAAGCACAGGAGGTTCCGTGCTTTTTTAGAGGAAATGGAGTCAGAATATGAAGATGTGCTCTATTTCACCGAGGTACGTTGGCTCAGCAGGGGAAATGTCTTGAAAAGATTTTTTGAACTGAGAGAAGTGGTGAAAGCCTTCATGGAGAAGGATGGGATGGCTGTTCCCGAGTTGAATGATCAGAAATGGCTCGTGGACTTAGCTTTTCTTGTCGACATCACACATGAGCTGAATGTACTGAACAAGAAGTTACAAGGCCAGGGGCAGCTTGTCAGTGCTGCCTATGACAACGTGAGAGCATTCTCCACAAAACTTGTGTTATGGAAAGCCCAGCTCTCTCAGACAAACCTTTGCCATTTCCCAGCATGCAAGGCACTTGTGGATGCAGGCACACCATTCAGTGGTGAGAAGTATGCTGATGCTATTTTGAAGCTTCAGAAGGAATTTGATCACAGATTTGCAGACTTCAAGATGCACAGAGCCACTTTTCAAATTTTTGCAGACCCCTTCACATTTGATGTGCAAGATGCCCCTCCTGTGCTTCAAATGGAGCTTATTGACCTGCAACAAAACTCTGACCTCAAGGCCAAATTTAGGAAGGTGAATGGAAAAGTAGACAAGCATGGGCAATTTTTGAGAGAATTGCCCCACAGCTTCCCTGAGCTTTCCCAAATGTTCAAGCGGACCATGTGCCTTTTGGGGAGCACAGATTTGTGTGAAAAGTTCTTCTCCACCCTGAACTTTAACAAGTCCAAGTACAGGTCCAGACTTACTGATGATCATCTTCAAGCCATACTGAGGCTCAGATATGTGAGAGGAAGCATTGTCAAGTCTCTGGCAGCAAGGAGTAAGCTGGAGAAGCCATGTTCATGATCTTCATTCAATGTTCCATTCATGTGTTCAGGACAGTTCATGTATTGGAGAAATCATTAACTGTTGATGACATTTGAGGATATTTTTTTAACAACGTTTTTGTGGAATCCTTTATGCGGCCCAGCCTCACCCAGACTCTGCCTCCAGCGGCCCCCAGGTAAATTGAGTTTGAGACCCCTGCTCTAAAAGTTGTCTTTAATAAAAGGGTGCTCAAAACAGAGGATTATTGTACACTACACCTTACGATTAAGTACGATGAAAAACAGTGCACAGTTTGTACACCCTTTCTCTTCTTTATAAGCAGGCCTTCTAATTCCGGAAAATCTTATTTTATAAAACAAATGTTAGAATACGGTGACCTTGTATCATCTCAAACGCCTCAAAACATTATATGGTTTTATAACTGCTGGCAACCGCTGTACAAAGAATTGCTTAATAAATTTCCTAATATTAAGTTTAAGGAAGGCCTTCCTGATTCTTTTGAAGACAGTAATTTGTTTCTGCCGAATCAAACCAGTTTAGCAGTGATAGATGATCTCATGTCCTCCATCTGTGACAGTGATGAAATAGAGAAAGCTTTTACACAGTATGTCCATCACAAAATCCTTAGCATTATTCTCATACTTCAAAGCCTCTTTTTTCAAGGTAAAAAATGAGAATAACTCTAAATGCAAAATATTTAGTGTTATTCTGATGTCCCTGTGACCAGATGCAAGTAGACACACTGGCACAACAAATGTACCCAATGAACACCAGGTACTTTTAAGAAGTATTCCAAGATGCCACTAGCAAGCCCCATGGCTATCTTTTAGTTGATCTGGCTACTACTCCAGAAACCTTTTGGCTAAGAAGTGATATCTTTCCACCTGGTTGGCCAGTAGTTAAAGAAGGGTAAAAAGTAACCACTTCATAGAGGGTTCTCAGGTCATACAGGATGTCCAAGAGGGTGTGCAGGAATTGGCTTTTTTTTTTTAAATATTGCTAAAGGCTGGTCCAAAACAGAGGAAGGCCATCTTCTGCAATGCTAATAATGATCTGTTGGGGGCAATAGCAGAAATAGCTCTGAACACATTAAAAGATAACCTGCCTCTGAACCCATCACAATACCAGAATTTAAAAAGAAAGACTGTATTAAAAAGCTGAGTGATAGAAAACTCTCCCTGAAAAAGAAACAGGTTATTCTCCAGTCAGGAGGTTTTATCGGCCCATTGCTAAGTGCTGCTTTACCGTTACGTACTAATCTATTAGTCCAGTAAACATGGAGCATGCAGAGAAAATGTATTTGGTGTCACATTATCAGATGGAACGGATACAAGGACGCCCCCCTACAAAATAGGCACTACAGCTACTAGCCGCCTGGACGACAACAGGAGGACCATTCTTCAGAGAACGGATCTAAGTAAAGATGACAAGATAAAATTGTACAACTCGGTGCTGCAGATGACTGTAAGGTTGACCAGACAAAATGACTGAGGACATTCTGAATTTTAGCCAAGCACCAGAAGACTTTAAGCACCCCTCTGATGTATCAGAGAAGTTACCACTGTCCCTTCAGAAGGATCCAACAAGACATATTAGAGGGGATGAGCAAGCGATACAAGAAAAATGCTGAACTGCTGTGAACAAAATGAAACAGCATAAAGACATTTTGGGGTGGGATGACCATGGTATGGTTTCGTACAAGCAGCCCCGTTCCTGGAACTAACATTGTAGACTAGTCAAAGATGTTTCTCAACACTGATCGTGTACTGCTAAATATTATCCTAAGGGATGGAACAAATTTATGTCTGCTATGGCAGAGATGAATGTTCCAACCGTATGGCTAGGTTCTAACTCAAAGCAACTAGAAACGCTGAAAGAGGCTGGTAATTTTAAGGTCAGAATTTCCAACAAACAACCTTCTGCTATGTCAACACCTATTGCAAGTTCTATGTCAAAATCTAAGTGTTCAAAATTTTGGTGACTGGCTCCAGTCGTGAATGAATAAAAACTTGTGAACATGCAATACTTTTAACATTTTGTGTTTATTTTATAATGCACCATACATGTTTGCATACATTGGTATGTCGGGCTCAGAGTTCACTACGGAGCCCATCAGCTCCAAACATGCCTTGCAGCAAGTCAGCTGGCCATGGAGAACATCACCTTATGTCTGCTGCTGCCAGATCTGTATTTCTGCTTATGTGCTGGCCGATGGTGTTGAGTGTTGGCTTTGGAATGTTGTCAGCAGAGCTGTCGGCTGGATTCTGAAGCAACTGTGGGGCTGGAAATGGCTCTTTTCCTGTTTTTATATGGCGCATATTGTTAGAGGAGGTTGGGGCACATATAGGTAGCAATTCAGCCTTAGGTTATGGCGAAGGTGGCACCAGGTGGGGATCAGTTAGTGAGGGTCGGAATAGGTTTGGGATGTAGACATGTTATATAGGGTTAATAGCATTTAGGGATAAAGGTTAGGCGTGGCCAGAACTAGAACTGTGTATAGGCCTGGGTGTGGTGGGGTGTGTTTCATGATAATAGTAATAAAAGGAAAGGGAGCAAACTCAAACCCAATGCTAACCTTTCCTGGCTTTTAGCCTTTCTTGTCAGATAAGAATATTTGTTGCTTGCTGATCTAGTGACTAAACCATCATTGCACTACAAAAGAGCTAGAGTTGTTGAAACTTACATCAGTTTGATTTAGCATAAAGTTTGGCTGAGGAAAACATGAAGCATGACTTTCTTTAGCCAGCCTCTTTTAATCGTGGTAGCCAGTCAAGTAAAATATTTTACAGCTCCAGACGCATCCCTTGAATTTTTTAAAACTGAAATAAATTCCTCACCAGTTTTTGATTATTTTTGTTATCTCTACAAAACGCGAATATTTCTCTTTAAACATCCTGATATGGAATTGGATGATATCTGTCTGCCACCTAGTGTGACTTAAATAACTTTATCTGAAGGACTGGACTGTCATCTACCTGACCCATTAGAGTGGGGAGGCAAGGAATGTTGCAGCTCCTATCCCCTAGGGATAGTCACCAACTTTTTGGACCTCAGGACTACCAAACTCATAATTTTAGATCCCAGGGATCACTAACTGGTTCTGTGGGTGTGGCCTAATTTGTGGGTGTGGCTTGGTGGGCATGGCTTGTATGTAAATATTTAAATAAATATTGAATTTTTTATAAAAAAAGTAACTTTTACCCCAAATCAGGCAAAGCAGGCAGATTGAGTTGCTCATAGAATCATTCAGTGATCTATCTGCCATCGGCGAGCTCGGTTTCTCAAATTTGCTTGCTGTGAGTCTGCTCTGAATTTGCTTGCAAGCTAACCTTCGGTCCTAAGGGAAGTTTGGCTGTACTTAAAAGCAGAGGCGAAGATCTAAAAACTAGCTTAGAAAGCAAGAAATCTAACCATTTTCTGCTTCCTAGCTAATCTAAATCTCCCAGCACAGCAAAACAGCTGATGGGCAGAAAAAGGAAAAATAGAAATTTAGCAGGCAAGTTTACCAGGTAAGGAGTGGGCGGGGAGGGTTCCCGTGGGTCATGTGAGTGGCACAGCCTTATGTTTCTGTGCAGCCTGAATTAATTGCTTTTGGGGGGTGGCTCTGGGGTGAGATTTCTCTGCGGCCCACCAAAATTTTCTCACGGCCCACCAGTTGGCGACTACTGCCCTTGGGAGTTACACTGGTGAGACCCAGAAGGGCCTTCTCCATGGTGGCTGTTTTTCTCGGGAACATTCTCCCAGAGATTAGAATGGCCCCAACTCTAACACGCTTTAGGAAGGGACTGAAGACCTTGTTCTGCCAGCAGGCCTGGAGAACCCAGAGCAGGATGGAGCCCATTAAATGGCTTGTGTGATGTGTTGTTTCCAGGATGTGTGTGTGGATATTATATTACTTTATTGATTTACTGTTTGATTATTTTCTTCTATTAGTTTTTTTATGATGCTTTTATATTTGTGTAAGCTGCCTTGAGTCGCCATGTGCAAATAGGCAGCAATATAAATTTTCTAAATAAATATATCCCCCTCTAAAATCCCCATCCAGAATACCTTGGACTGGACTTTCTCCTATAAAATAAATCTAGAGACTAGGGTGACACTCCAGAAATTATGTGGAACTGAACGAGGAACTTCAGCTGACACCCTCAAGGCGTCAGCCTTAGCATGATAATGCCACGGGCTACTCTGCAGAATACTGGGCCCCTGTAAGGCTTAACAGCTGCCATTCTAGTACGTAAGACACCAGATTAATGACACTATAAGGATTATAAGTGGATGTATTAAAACCACTCCAACTTGCTGACTTTCTGTTCAGAGCCATATAGCATCAACAGGTTTAGAGACAAGATTCCTTAGCGAGAGACCACAGAAAAATTACAAACTCACTCCTACCGACCTTCCTCATTTATTAGCCAGAAAACTCAAACCTACTGACATTTGCATATCTGCCCAACAACCTTAATATCAATTCCCAAAGGAAAGCCAAATGGGTTGGTGAACACCCAGTTATAGGAAGATATATAAATGACCCCACAAAATGTACCAGCATGAAGTGCTTATAAAGTAATTCTGGACTGGCATCTAGTGGCAATCTTTAGTAATTTCAATTTCAAGGTTTTTTTTATATTGTTTATATCATACTTTATTTAAAATGGCAACTTGCAAAACCAGAGAAGACTATCTATGAACCAACCATTAGAAACAAAGGTACAATCCTGTAATCCTAATTTGATTAAATCAATGCTAGAAGAACCAAGAACTAAACTAACGCAATCTTTAAATGATAAATTAGATACTAGATTCTTACTCTTTGAGAGAAGTCCCCAGAGATATGCTAGTCTACTCAGTGAGGAAGACAACTGGAGATCTAGTTGTTTGCCACTTTAAGACTAAATTGAAGATTGACATGAAAATAAATTCCTGTCTGAACTTATTCAGGAAAAGAAAAACATATGCCTTCTTGACAGATATTTTAAGAGAGGAAGATTCCATTCCATCGGGACAAGCGTGAAGGGGTTGTTGGGAGGAAAATGCCTGATGAGGATTCTTTCAGCCGGGAAACACTTCGAAGAATAAATGGAAAAACAAAGCAGAGCTGCCAGAAAGAGGTCTTTTTAATGGCAAGAAACCAAGATGAGTGACATTCAGCAAGGTTTCTCGGCTAAGTAGAAAGACTGATATTAAAACATGATTGCTGTCCAAGGATGACCGGTACAAGATTGTAGACCTACATGAAAGCTGGAATGGACTACAAGACTATCGGCCAAGCAGCTTGGTGAGAAGGTACAATTATGGCAAATGGAAGAAACACAAAACAACTGTCAATCTCCCTTGGTTTGCGGCTCCATGCAAGATCTCATTTCGTGGGGGTTCAATGATCATGAGAACAGCGAGGATCATGAAAACAGCAAAGATCATGAGAATGGTAAGGAATCAGCCCAGAACAACACAGGAGGAATTTGTCAATCTCAAGGCAGCTGGGACCTTAGTCATCAAGAAAACAAGTGGTAACACTATGCCATGAATCCTCTGCTCAAGAAAGTTTACCAATGAACATCTGAATGATTCACAAGAGAACTAGTGTTGTAGTCAGACGAGACCAAAATTGAGCTCTTTGTCATAACTCAATTCGCCGTGTTTGGAAGCTTTTGGGGTGTTTTTCTGCTAAGGCGACAGGACAACTTCATCTTATTTTGGGTGAAAACCTCCTCTCAGCCAGGGCACTGAAAATGGGTTGTGGATGGTATTCCAGCATGACAATGCCCCAAAACACATGGCCAAGGCAATGAAGGAGGAGCTCAGGAAGCAGCACATTAAGATCTTGGAGTGGCCAAACCAATCTCCAGACTTTAATCTCATAGAAAATCCGTGGAGTTTAAGGTTTGAGCTGCCCAACGTCAGCTTCGAAACCTTAATGACTTGAAGAGGATCTGCAGAGTAGGACAAAATCCCTCCTGAGATGTGTGCAAACCTGGTGGCCAACTACAAGAAATGTCTGATCTCTGATTGCCAACAAGGATTTGCCACCACGTACGAAGTCATGTTTTGCAAACAAGTCTAATACTTATTTCATTAAAATACAAATCAATTTGTACCTTTTTTTGAAACTTTTATATAGGCCCACACACAAACGTATACACATTTTTATCTTTTATGACAAAATGTCTACCTCACCAAGGATCTTTTTTGGCCCCAAAATTTCCATAAGTATTGAGGGATTGTCTGCATGCAAAGAATTGCTGCAGAATTAATTCCAAAAAACATAATTGTGATGTTTTATGTATACAGGAGACTCAAGAGATAATCATGGCATGTGGTACAAAGGCCCCATCGACAGTATGGCAGTGCAGTCTTTGTGAGGCCTGACATCCAAATTTGGTCTACTACTATATCAGAGAAAAAATAACATCTCTCAGCATACCAACGACTGATCTTCAGAGTATTAATGACCAGAAGACTGTAAAGAATATAAATCCCACCATTCAGTCAGAACTGAAAAATCTTGGGGAGGGGATGGGAAGTCCAGTTGCCTTTTGGAAAGCATCTCTGAGACAACCATGACCGGATAATTGAGAATCTCCATAGACTGGCCTTTAACTTTATGGAAAATAAAATAATGCCTTTCCAGTTTTAATGGAACTTACATCAGTGTTACAGGGGTGGAAACCTAGTCAAGACTTCCATTTATTCTTTGGAACTAAAAAAATAATCCTAACTACAAAGTGATATGTTACATTTACATTGTCCTGTGTTTACAGCCAATACTGTCAGATAAATCCAAGAGATGTGAGGCAAGAAACTAGCCAACTGTCTTGTAGTACTTTAGGTACAACCCCTTCCAATTATATTTAGGTTTTGATTCATATCGTGTTTCTCCAAAAACATGACTCATTCCAATAAGCCCAACCCTAATTTCCAGGGGTTGGGCCTAATATTACCCCTTGCCGAAAAATAAGACTGGGGGATGGGCACGAGTGGCTGTGCGGGAGTCAGGGAGGGCAACTGTATGGCTGCAGCTGCAGCCCAGGGGCCCCTTGGGGCAGTGCAAATACAGCTTTTGCTCTTCTCTTTCCGGGCGCAGTGCTTCTCCATGCTGGGCTGCTTCCCTGAAGCTGGCAGCACTGCGGCCAGCTACTTTGCTTTTTCCCTCTTTTTGGGTGGCTCGCGGGAGGGCTTTTTGGTGAATGGTAGGAAAATGGGGAGTCAGCGTTTGATTTTGCTTGAGATGCAGGAGCAGGAGAAAGATCAGAAGCAGGTACGATGAAGAAAACTCAGAAGGTGGTATCTGTGTCCTGTTGACCATCCCTTCAAACTGCTCCGCTTTCGTGGCTTCAAAGCCTCCAGACCTTTCAATCTTGTACAGGGAAGGTGGAGGTTTGCTCCGAAGCTACAGCAGAGGCCTCCACGGGTAAGATTGAGTTGTGCATCTGGCTCCAGCGAGAGGATGCAGGCTAGGGGCTTGGTGGCCGGGGAAGATGGGGGTTGGGGGTGCAACAGAAAAAGGGGTGGCTTCCGGTTCACATCACAGTGGCAACGGTTGGAAAATAGTGGAGCCTTAAGTGGGACTTTTTAGGGTGACTACAGCCTACTGTGGCTAGACTGGTTTGCTTCCATAGGCCTAGGAATCAATGGCATTGTTGTGTTTTTAGTATAGCTGAAGTTTTCACTCAGGTCGCAGTTTAGGCAGGAAAACCTCTTGAATGTGATTGGCTGGCTCATCTGACAGCCCCTATGAAAGGGGAACTGTCAGACGGATTCAGCCATTCTGTTATCACTGAATAATCAAGTTGGACTGTTCCCTTCGGCTGTATGTCTTCCTTCACCCACAACAGAACCAGCATCAATACCATCAGCAACCAAGAAGGATTTAGACCAGATTATTTGTTGACATCATCTATGAGCAGTGCTAGTAGTTCAGGAAGTGGGACAAAGTGAAAAAAGACAAGTGCAAAATTGCGGTCAAGCAGGTAGAGTTCCTGGGCTACCTCATTGATAGCACTGGACTGCACCCAATAGAAGCCAAGGTCCAAGCTATTCAGGAAGCACCTACCTCAAAAAACAAAACTGACCTCCAGGCATTTTTAGGACTTTTAAACTTTTACAGTATTCAGTTGTGCTTATAACTTTATATAACCTGGCAGAATTTATGATTTCTTGGCAGAGAATATGAATGATAACACAAAAACCTTTCTTTCACTCATGGTTAGTGATTGGCTGAATCATGACAACAGAAGCTACCCAAATGACCCTGAACAAAACTTTACAAACCCCCATGATTTTGGATTGAAAACAAGGACGCAGGTTGACACAAAAGGGTTTGAATGGCTATTAAAGGTAACCATGCTCATCTGTGATCTGTTTGCTTGCAATTAATGCGTGTATAAAAGGCCAATGAGTTCCTGGATTTCTGACAGACCCTTGCATCTTTCATCCAGTGCTGCAGTGACATTTCTGGCTTCTGAGTCATGGGCAAAGCCAAAGAATACTCAAAGGATCTGTGGGAAAAGGTAGTTGAACTGCATAAAGCAGGAAAGGGATATAAAAAGATTTCCAAGGAATTGGAAATGTTCAAACACTAATCAAGAAGTGGAAAATGAGGGGTTCTCTTGAAACCAAACCACAGTCAGGTAGACCAACTAAAATTTCAGCCACAACTGCCAAGAAAATTGTTCGGGGTGCAAAGAAAACCCACTTCAAGAGACAGTATCTGAAAATATGTGGTGTGGCTGTTTCAAGATGCACAACTGGGACGTACTTGGACACTCCAACATGACAATGATCCTAAACACAAGGCCAAGTCGACCTGTTGTTGGCTACAACAGAATAAAGTGAAGGTTCTGGAGTGACCATCTCAGTCTCCTGACCTCAGTATCATTAAGCCACTCTGAGGAGATCTCAAATGTGCAGTTCATGCAAGACAGCCCAAGAATTTACAGGAACTGGAGGTTTTTGGCCAGGAAGGATGGGCAACTTTGCCATCTGAGAAAATAAAGAGCCTCATCCACATATACCACAAAAGACTTCAAGCTGTCATTGATGTTAAAGGGAGCAATAAACCTTATTAAGAACTGGAATAAATCTTTCATCAGGGTGATTTGGATAATTTCTGTTATCATTATGATTTAAAAAGAATAAACACAGTTAATTGATAATGGCTTCAGCCGACCACTAACCATGAGTGAAAGAAGTTTGTGTGTTATCACAAACTATCATATTCTCATATTCTCTGAAAAATGGCCAACAAATCATCAGTGTACAACTGTATCAACTCAAAAAGAACTTGAGCCACATCGACACCCTCAGCCAATGCCCACTATCAACCACAGTAGATGACCCAGCCCCAGCAACCTCAGTCCTCTTGATTGACGACCTCCCACCCCTGTAACAGCCACAGAAATCAGAAATAAAGAGTTAACTAAATGTTATCTTTTGTCGCCTCCGTTCTTCCACCCTCTGAACTTAATAAACATGGTATTTTAAAATACATTAGTCAACAGGAATCATGCCTATGAACCAGGGTCTATCAAAAGTCCAGTTAAAAATAGCTCATTGGTGGTTACGGATAATGATGTCATCAGCCAATTCATCTGTTCTACAAGATTTGGACCTCATGGAAGATGCAAGGCCACCTCCTTACTTGGCTGGATCAAAAGATGATCAATTCAAGAATACTGAAATGTCAGTTCTTAAATAAGAAGAGAGACAAGACTTAAAAGGAGCATACTGTCCCTGTCAACTCCGTTTGGTAGAAACTCTGGTAATAAACCACGTTACTTACAGTTCTTTGTGGATAGATGTGTTTATGACAGTTCGTTTCTTCCAACAGCAACAACAAAAATCCCGAGTTAAGCCAGCACTGAGAGCGTCTGCCTCCCAGTGCCTTTTATGATCCAGTTACACCCCACCCATCTATTTAACATCCGCCCTCCCCATTAACCCAGCACGCCTCCACCTCACAATGCTAATCGCTACTACCATTAAACAATAATCCCGGTTCTGTAATCGGCTGTTCCCCCCCCCCATCCGCCCTTCCACCCCAAATACAACATTATACAGCAATGCTTAAAACCGTCATGGATCTCCGAATAATTGACTAGGTTTCCTTTCCCGAACTCCGTAATAACACCAACCTCGTTTTCAATCAACTGGTTCCGTGAAGCCAAGCATGAGAAGAACGGTAAAACGGATAGGAACACAAACCCCTTCCCCAACCATGTCAAACGTGTCGGGCTTCACATCATAGGACAGGTCGACAGGATCTTTGAAGCCCGACAGTGCCTTTGGTTCCGTTGAAATTTCAGATTCAACTAACTACTTAAAAGACTTGGTGATCAATGGCATATTTGAAGATACTGACTTCAGTGTTTGATTCATACTTTTGCTTGCCACCGCCAACTTCTTGAAGAACATACCTTCTCTGCCAACAACAAAAATGTTGAGGACATTCCCTTCTTGCAGTTCTTCCTCAAGTAAGCAACATTAGACCACCCGGTATAAAAGTTATCAGGACCCTACCAGAATTTCCAACTCCAAAAATATTTTCCTAAGCTGCCATAAAACACTGGTTTGAAAATAACCCAGAAGGGACAGAACTTTGAAGTGTTAGGCCAAAATGGCAGCTAGCCACTTTAAAGGTTCTCAAAACCTCCCTAAAATTCATTAACTCACACTCAAGTTATATAAAGTGGGGTTATTAAATCAATTGTGCAATCTTTTTAGCCTTTTTAGGATATGCATGAGTAGGTACGTATTTTTCTAACGTGTTCTTTTTAATCTGTTGTGAAGTCATTGCAGAATAGAAATTTCCCTAAATTTTCCATTATCTAAAAATGGATAAAGATTTATTTTCAATATTAAATACTTTTTAAACCTGTCTGGCTTCATCTTTTCTAAACGTTTTAGGAAACCCACAATTTCTCAAACTGTAACTTGCATTGGTGGTTTTTCTCCTCCTGTTTAACATCTACATGAAGCCACTGGGAGGGGTATTATCATTATACGTCAATATTTAGCTGTACATTTTTACTCATGCCAAATTAAGCAATGTCCTGGCAAACCTTCTCTTGGTTCTTGGGGTGGCTTCCTCAGCCATCATTTGGTAATATTCTCTACATGGGCCAGCTTTGAAGAGTACCTGGAAGTTTCACTTGGTTCAAATTGCAGTAGCCTGCATATACTTGGCACAAATCTAGGTTTGTGCAAATATCATCTCTTTTACAGTTGCATTGGTTTTACAGTTGCATTGGTTGATTTCTCAATCCAGTTCAAATGCTGGTTTATCAATTTTAAACATGGTTTGGAACCAGGTTATTTGAAGAATTTCAAGGCAGCAAGCAAGCAAATGGCAAGATGTTTACTCCAGTCAAAAGCCCAGTGCCTCGTTATTGGAATCTGACTGTGGATTATCTCCACAGGAGTGGAAGATTTTTTTTTGGGGGGGGGGTGTTAATTTATTTATTATATACTATGTTTTTATTGCTTGTAAGCCACCCAGATTTGTTGTGAGCAAGTAGGAAGCCATAAAAATGTCAGATAAACTGCTGAGCAGGAAAATCTTCAGGTGTCTATGTTCAGTGGAGAGAGAATTTAAACTGTGCATAGACTGCACCTTTACATTACTGGAAGCAACTATGCCATTGGCTTTGAATGAATTCCTGCTTCATTTCAACCTTGGTGCATTCCTGACCAAATCTCTGGCTTCTCCCTCTGTATTTTGCAGTTACAAACTATGATGTGGCATTTGATTAGAGTGTCTGACTCAGATTACGCTCATCAGCCTCTAGTACAGCAGTCCCCAACCGTTGCAGCTTAGCAGCCTGGTTGGAAGAGGGGAACTGGGCTGTGAGAGCGATTGACCAGTGCACGCACGAAATACACACAGCCCTTGCAGAAGTGGCAGACCAGCGTGCATGTGCATGCAAGCCCTTATGCCTTCCAACCCACTGCTTGTGGAAGTTGAGGTACGGACACACATTCTGGCCACACACTCACACAGCCCAATTCCAAAAATGCCACAGCCTGGTAGCGGGCCAGGGCCCAGAGATTGGGGGCCCCTGGTCTAGGAAGTTGTGCATAGGCACTTTCTCCTGTGCTTTCCCAACTCCTATTTCTTCCCTCTGCCTGTCTGCTGCCATCTCTTCAAATAAGCTTTCTTGATGTTTTTAATAAGCTTTGAGAGCCAGCCTATTGTTCCTAAACACTCAACTCCTCCTGCAGTGTGTATTTGCTGCTCCCAGTCACCCACACTCTTAAGTTATCTCGACTACCGCAATGCGCTCTATGGAGGATGGGGTCCAGAAAGACCTTCTCCATGGGGGTTCCCTTTCTGTGGAACATCATCCCTGCAGAAATAACATTTTTGAAAGATCCCAAGAACATGGTTTTGCCAAAAAGCCCAGGGACTCAAAAAGGATACAGACCATCAAATGGTTGGTTTGATTGTTGATTGAGGTTTGTACTGAGGTTTTATTTCAGAGTCACCATGAGTTGGGCAGCCATATGAATTTTCTCTATAAAAAATCCCATTCAGCATCTCGTCAGGCCTCGAAACCAATCCCACCCTGCCCTTTTTACATTGCTTACCAGCTTCTAATAAACCCAAACAGCAAAGCAAATGACAGCAAAACTTAAACCTTTTAAAACCTAGGCTGAAACTGACAGTATCTTTATATGGGCAAAATTGGAAAATGTCAGCAAATTAAGAAAACCCTCTAGGTATTAAAAGGTCCCCATTCCTCATTGTTAAGTTCTTCACCCCAAGGGCAACACAATTCATGAAAGGTAAAAAAGATGGCTCAACTTCAGAGGGAGCGAAGCAGCATTTTTTATGTACCAGACCTGGTACATTATCCAGTAATCCCTAGGTGGTGGCCAAAATTCATTCAGATTCTAAGTAAAAATTGACTTTTCTATAAAAGCATACAGCTTTTTCGTTGTCACTGTTGCTAACTCCAATCTGTTGAAAAAAAAAAAAAAAAACTTCACCTCTGCTTCAAGCAATTCTCCTGTATTGTTTGGAAAGCCCAACTTGGATCAAACCAAGAATTTCCAGAACACCTAAAAGACCACATCACAACAACCCGACCTGCCAATTGCAAGGGCATTTTCTCCTTTACTTATTTATTTAGAGTATATGGCAATATTCTATTAGCCAGGAGACGATAATGCTAATGTTTGGCAGCTAGTCCTGTTTGGTTGATGCTTGTGGTCTTCCCAAGGTAAACGCCACATGGGGTGAACTAAGTCTGCACCAGAAAGAGGAGTGGTTTTCCTGCAGCAAGCAACATGAGGCCCTCTCCTTCCACCAAAGTGACCTCTCAAATAGCATCACAACTGGGAAGGACCTGTGCCAGCAGGATTTTAACCATCTGCATGAAGCATTGATTTGTCTCCCCACTGAAGCTATTTATCTACGTACATAGAATATGCACTTAAACTGCATGTGGGCAGCATCTGAGGTGAGTGACGGGAGCTCACCCTTCATGCAGCGCTAGGGAATCTAACTGTTGGAGGAACTGGCCACTCTATGCCTGCAGCACTCAAGCCATTTGAAGCCAAGCCAAATAAGTCAACTTCTTTATGGTGCCCAGCAGGGCTCTTTTTCCAAAATTAGGACTTGTTCATCGCTACATGCAAGATGGATGTTACTGTTATAAACTAGAGTAAAGAAAAGAATTTGCTCCTAATGGCTACCACGACATATTTGTTGGGCTGAGCTAAGTTGACTCTTCCATTACACATTTTGGCACTGTGAGCAACGTATCCCAATGCAAGGCCAGAATTCACATCAGAAATGGAGAAATTATAAAGATCAATGAACATTCCCGTTGTCCCTCAGCAGCAGTGGGAGTGGCAAGATTCGTGACCTGGATGAGACACTCAGCTCAAGAACCTCTGAAAGGAACAGGGGTCTAGGTTATACCTTCAAATTACAAGATTGTGAGAAATTAGGCAGAGGCTAAATACAGATAAGCACCTTCGGTCCCAGTCAGCATGGATAACATTATACTACCCAAGGAATACAAGATCTATTCACCAACACAGGGTGTAGAAGAGCCATTCTTGGCAATTTCAGAGAGGGATCTAGGAGGATCCCAATATTGGCCAGAAATACTTGTTTATACATTCTACAGTAATCTTGACACCTGGCACATGGACAACACTTTTATAAGTACTCGCAAATTCTTTGCTCAGATTTATGGTTTAAAAGCCAGCACTGGTTGCGGCTCTACCACTTTTTCTTTCGGGATCTTCTGAATACTTTTAAGGAATCAGCATGTCCTGCCTCTGCCTTCCGCCCCCATCTTAAGACTGGTGATGAAGGTGGGATATTGAGGAGAGAACAAAGGACAACTTCGTGGCATCCACAGCCATCTTAGCAGACCCCTTGAGTACTGCACTGGCTGAACCAGGATAGCCCACCGCTTGACATACTGTATATACCATGACCCAGCAAAAGTGATCATTGTATATGGGCCATTTTTAAGGTGCACATGGAATAGTCTCCAGGCGGCAATGGATGCCAAGAAAAAAGCGCTTTTCCGGACATACTGCAACTCGGAGCTGTACGAATTAGTGGAAGCCCTCATCGCTAATAATTGGAAATTGTCTCCTGGGATGATATACAAATGGGAGGAGTGTTAAGGTATTAAGATTTAACTGACCAGCATTGAGTAGCTGCTTACTTGATGCTCTCAAGCTGATGTAAGTCTGGCTGATGTAACAAGGGCGATTCAGCAGAGTATGGGTAATTTTCCCTTTAAGACTGGAGAGTAAAGTTCCCCTTAAAAGGTGTGTATACAGAAGCCAGCCATTGGTTCTCTTTACTTGTGACCAGTATTCAGTGCAGAAGTTCTCCATGTGTTAATAAGAAAAGCTTTGCTTGTAAAGGTATTTTGCCTACCACGTGTATATTGTCTGTATATACCTGTTGTATATTAAACCACTGTTACTGTTCAAGTCTGTGTGCTGTGTATTGCTTTTGGGTTGTCTCATAAAGGTAGTCACACTGCTAAACTCTGACAGAAGCATTTGATAAAGTAGAAATGCCCATGAATTCAACAGTCACAGGGAGTTCGCCATGAAGGCAAAAAGGTGCAATCTGTTTGACTGAACAGAATGCAGAAGGTGATATGAAAAACCACCCTGAACCTGCTCATCACCAACTGTGTGCCCAATTGGGAATGTGCCATCCAACTATTTGGAAATTTATCAATGGTCTGTAGGAAGGCTAGAAAGGCAGAGATGCATTTTAAAAACTTTCAGGACATGATCTCCAGTAAAACTGAAGAAATACTCCATGGCAGATAAACACATTGCCAGGAGTGTCCGTGAATACGGCAACTGAAACCCTATTGGCTATATGCCATAGCACAAATTACCAAATATTTCAATAAAAGTTTCTTTATGCTGCACTATCTTTTTCTAATCTATTAATTTCACAACATAAAACCCACACATTAATGGGTCAAGGACTAGTTTAAACAGTTAAAATGAAAGAAACAAAAAAACCAGCAATGTGCTGAAGATATGCTGAACAATATGGAAGGCTTACAGAAATACTGAACATATTTTTCCAATCGAGTAACTTTATTCCAGGACCATGTGTTCAGAACATTAAAGGCCAACAGTTACACAGAACATGTGCCAAAAGTGATGTGGCAAGCCTTTCATTTCTGTTAGCAGGCATATATAATTTGGGTTTCTATGTAGGCATCCTTAGATAGCACAAATAAAAAGTTATACGTATACCTCTTGGAAGTTAAGAGTTCATTCAAATCGAGTAACATCTTTGGTTTAAGAAAGCTGATCAAAAGTAACTTTGATTTTGACATCACTATTATAGCGATGAACATTTTGTCTTAACACTATTTCAGCGTTGGTGGGCAGATTTGCATTCTATGGCCCGCGATGATCTGAATATATTGTATACTGTTATAATTTATAAAAATTTATACCACCTTATAATATCCAGCGCAATGAGCAGTATTTAGCAACTGTCTGATAAATATGAAAAACAAAGATGCATTAAAATACAGACAGAATATTAGAACTGAGTCAAACACAACTAACTGAACATGTGAGATAAGTTAAATTTTGACAGAACCATGGCCAATAAAACGAAATCAATCCAGAAATACAAGAGTTGCAATAATTTCGATGAAAATGTGGTCATCTATAAAAGTAACTGAATTAAATAATTAATACAAAAATTAAAATAACTCTGAAGAAATGGACTCTGGTAATAAAGGGAACTAAGTGAATTGAGAAATAAACTAAAATAATTCTGTAGAAATAGTCCGATAATAAACTTGAGTAAAAAAAATGTAACAATGTAACTTTGACAAAAGCATAAAATAAAAGTGAATGATGAATATGAAAGTCTAAATAACTCTGATGAAATGGATTCTGGTAATTAAAAGAACTAGGTGAATTGAAAAGTAGTTCATAGAATAGATCCATTGAAGAAAAGGTGCTAAGAAGAGACAAAATGAAATGTGACTAAATAATGAAAATAATATTGAAGAAACAGTGGCAGATAACAGTACAGTTGCCTTGTGTTCAAGTTATCCTGCATTGAATTGTCCCATGGCAAATTGGCCAGCATTGAATTGGCCCAATTAGGTGTGTGGGGCTCCAATGGGGGCATCCCATTTTGGAAATACTTAGTCGACGACTATGAGATCACACTTCCATGTTATTGTATTGGTCCTTTTTTATCTGATCTTGGTAAACTTCTTTTAATTCTTAACGTTCAAATGTTTAATGTTTAACATCCTTGATCATTTTATATTGTAAACTGCCCAGATTGCTGGACAGCAAGGTGGGCAGCATATAAATTTCATCAATAAATCAGAGATGGCAGTGCAGAAGACTGCATGTATGTGAACTCCATCTGTTGAGCCATGGCATGGGGCTCGCCATTTCAAGGGTGGGTACACGGAGGTGGCGAATCACTAGAGGCAGATCCATGGCTGAGGGCACCAGTGATGCTCAGCTGACACCCAAGCCTGTGACGGCCAGCCTCCCATGCTGCTTTCAGCTGATCAGCAGGAGTTGTTTGCGAAGCCCAGCTGAGTTTTCCATGCTATTTTCAGATGACCGGCCACACTCAGCTGACGGCCAGATCTCCATCCGGCTCCCAATTGACTGGCGGGCAGCTCCACAGTGGCTTGCTGTGGGAGAATCTCACTGTTAGCCACTGGATGGTGGCTACCAGAGGCTACTGGTGGGGCATGGTGGCCGGATGATCTGGGGTGGGCCCAGAACACTTGAAAAAGCAGTGGGGGTCTGATGCTCCAGGCGCTGATTTTGCATGGGTTTCCCAACTCAACACGATCTGAGGCTCTGCTTGTCTGTGGATGAAGCTGGATTAAAGTCAGGTTCTACCAATGAGGGAATGTGTCCTGGCTCCCTTTCTTTCACTGTTAGGTCTTGCCCAGTTGCAGCTGAGACCATCTACTGTAATAATTTTAAAACTAATTTAAAAATTAACTGTATTTTACAAATACTGGGTATGAGTTTTTGAACTGAATTTTAAGTGAAGTACATAACATCAAAATCGGCTTGGTTTGACTATGACAAGCTGCAAGTAGTATGGAACAATCTCCGGTATTCTTCATATAAATGTCTGGGTTATGAGCTAGTGTGATGAAACAAAAGCCTTTTCTTCCAAAGAAAAAACCAATTACATTTTGCAAAAATAAACTGCAAAGCTTGACAAAAGCATGTGTGTTATCGTCTGATGAGACCAAAGTTGAACATTTTATCTACAATTCCAAACAGCCATGCTTGGCACAAAAGCAACACTGTACCCCCAAAATACCGCATGGTGGTGGCAGCATTATACTTCACTTGGGCTTTAGGAAAAATAGAGGGACATATGAACAGTTCCAAATATCAATTTTGGCACGAAACCCTTTAGACCCCTGCAAAAATGCTCAAGATGAAGAAGAATTTCATCTTTCAATATGACGACCCAAAGCATGCCTCCAAATCAAACAAAAGAATGGCTTCATCAGAAAATCCAAGTTTCAGAATGGCCCAGCCAGAGAGGCAAGACCCCAACCCAAGTGAAAATCTGTGGGGTCACCTAAAAACACCAGTGCCCAGAAGATGGTCTCGCAATTTGACAAGAGCACTTCTCAAGAATGAATCAACATTCACAAAGAAAGATGCCTCATGCCACTGGTATACCAAAATGCAGAATGCTGACATAAAATCAAAAGGTGTTTCAATAAAATAGTACTTTTAAGGATGTGTGTGCATCTTTTATGCAATGCTATTGTAGATATTTTATTTTTAATTTTCCCTTCCCAAAAGATCTCAGTTGTACAGCTTATGTGGTCAGGTTTATATATATTGGAAAATTAGGTAAGTTCTTTGGCATTTGGCCTCTGAATATCATCACACTGGATTTGAAATGAAACACTCCCAAGATGTGAGCAAAGTGAAGTGAAGACTTTCAACTTTAATTTAGAGGGTTTAACAAAAGCATGGTCTTAAACACTGAGGAATTAAAGCAGTTTTAATACACCCACTTCTATTTTTATGGATTATAAATGGGACAAATGGACGACAAGCACTTTCATGGTGAGATGTGGGCTGTTCCTTTCATTAGTCCATAAAAAAATCAAGCCAATTAAAATGTGGAGTTGGTTCTAAGTGGGTTTGGTAACAGCTGTTCAACTGAAGCACTCAACATGAGATCCCAAGTGTTGTCTACGCAAGTGAAACCCTTCATTTGGCTGAAAAACAATAGCCCCAAAACATGGGAAGTGGCCAAAGTAACAGTTTGGAATATTCTTAAAAAGGAATTGAGATTCAGCAACACTAAGAATACTAGAAGACTATGGAAGACAAGTAGATGACCACAAAATTGTGTCATTGTTGAAGAAATACTCATTCACATCTAGCCAAGTCAAGAACAGCCGAGGCATGTTATTGTCAAAGTCTAGTCAAGAGACAAGTCTTGTCAAGAATATAAATACAGAGGAAGATGTGAGTTCACCTACTAAGAAATGTCAGTTCTTAAGTGAGAACAAGAGACAAAACTTGAAAGGAGCAGAATATGCATCTGGTTCCTTTTGAAATTTCACATTCAACTAGTTACTTGAAAGATTTGGCTATTGATGACGTATTTGAAGATGCTGATACTTCGGTGTTTAATTCAGACTTTGTCTGCCTCTCAACAACTCCTACAGTATATTCAAGAACATAAGACATAGGAGGGCCAGAGTCTAAAATCCTAGGTTACAAAGGAAGAAGCCAAACCAAGAATCAGATTTTCCTCCCTCCAATGACTCATTATTAATACTTAAAATGTCCTCACAAGTGGCTATTGTTGACTAGGATTAGAGCCTGATGTCCCAGAACTCTAGTTCTATGCATGGTGTGTGAAAGCCCAATGACATACACACCACACTGCAGATTAAGAAAGCTATTCTGCACAAAAGGGCACAAGGGGATCTGTTTCAAAATTTGTGTTCCCCTCCACCTCCTTGGTCCTTTTGTTATAGGAACAAGTGTTTGAGTTATATTCCTGTTATAGGGGGTTATTCTTGCCTTCTGTTAATCAGCAAGCTGAAATTTTCCACCCATGTATATACATTGTTCATAAAGTGTGATGCCCAGCTGGTCTCTCCAACAGATTCCCAATGCGGGTTGGGATACACTAAGGCTCTGCACTGTCGCTTTTGTCTGGTCATGGGTACTATCACACATGACCTACACAGAAACACACCCTTGACTGCTGTATGTCGATATGCTTGCTTCCACCATATCCTTGCCACCACCACCACCAACTACAGCCGAGTCCACCTCAACATCAAGAAAACTGAGACTGTCACTACCCCAGGAACACTTCAAACACTAACCCATTGTATTTCGTGCCACAGACTGCTTGCCAAAACTTAATTTCCAGCCTTTCAGCTGAGAGCTCACATCCTTGTAATTATCGCAAGGAACTGATAAGGTCTGTTACTGCAGTTAGCTCTTTGAAGAACTATTGCCTGGACTTTTCGGTGAGTGAATGCAATTACTTTACAAGCGGTAAATAAAGAGGGGTTTTTCATGACATGGAGTCTGTTTTTTGCTTCTGGCTAAGGTTGGGTCAGAACAGGAAGTGAGGCCCCTTTAAGAAAAAGGCAGACGACTACTTTCAGCAGTGACATCACGGGTAGGGCAGGGAAAAGAAATGGGCTCCACTTCTTGGACCCGATGTTTCATGTTTTGGAGGCTCTTCAGAGGCACGCAGTTCTCGGAGGGATACGTGAAGAAGAGGGGAAGCCCCAGAGACAGCAAGGTGGAAAGCAACCACCCACTGTAATGGAGAGAAACCTTTCAAATCCAAATGTGAAAGTGTCTGTCATCTTGACATGGCTGACCAGAGGCTGTGACAACCGATCAACGATAAGGAAGAAAAGACCAGGGGATTGTGACATCGAAAAGGCACAAACAAAATCTACCTTTGTAAGGAAGTGAAGTGTAGAGGGGAAAAAAAGTAAGACCTGAAATAGTCTGGCAGATTAAGGCAGCTCAAGAGGAGAGGGGAGGAAAAATCTTGGAAATGGCGCAGTGATTTGGAGGTGAACAGCTATAAGGAGAACCCAGCCAGGAAAAGACTGAAAAGACGGACGCAAAGACAAATGAGAAAACGATAAACTTTATGAACTGAATGGAAAAGGTAAAGAGATAAGAAAGGGTGATTATGTGAAATTGCCACCCAACTGCAGTTTAACTCTTTGAAGGACTATTGCCCAACTTTTTGGTGGGTGAATGCAATTAATTCACAAGAGGTAAATAAAGAGGGATTTTTCGTGACATGGAGTCTGTTTCTTGCTTCTACTAAGGCTGGGTCAGAAAAGGAAGGAAGGCCCCTTTAAGTAAAGGGCAAAAGAGCAAGGATGTGGGGGGGAGGTGTGGTTGTTGTGCAGGGATACAAACTAGATTGAGGATTAATCCACATGGAGCACCTTTTTCATCTGTCTTGATTGCCAACATTTGCTCCCTAGAAACTTAAAATGGATGATCTGAAACTTGAGCTGGCCAGGAACAAGGCAAGAGACTGCTGTGCTGTAATCCTGACACATGGTTAAAGTCATCTATTCCAAACAATGCCATCAGTATGGCGGGCTTTTTAACATTTCAGCTGCACAGGAGCTGTACTTTGTGTGGAAAATCCTGTGGTGGTGGTGGTGATGTATTTATATTGAGAGATTGTGTGGAAAATCCTGTGGTGGTGGTGGTGGTGTATGTATTTATATTAATGAGAGATGTGGTCTACAGTCAGTGCTCCCCTGATGTCGAGTGTTTGCCTGTTACAGTAAATATGTTACACCCTTTTTTTTACCAAGAGAATTCACTGTCATCCTAATCATAGCTGTGTATATTCCCCAGTATCAACAAGAATGAAGTCCTAAGTGCTCTTTATAGCACTATCAATGACTTGCAAACTATGCACCCAGATGGGTTTTCACTGCAGTAGGGGATTTCAATCATACTAACTTGAAAGAAGCCTTCCTCAATTTCCATCAATAAGTGGACTTTGCCAGTGGGGTGGGAACATCCTGGATTTAGCTTACTCTAATGTCAAGAAAGCATTTGTGGGTTCCCTGAGCCTTCATTTTGATCACCTCTGTGCTGCTTATGCCAGCATATAAGCCTTTGTTTTATGAGTGACCAATTGGAAAATGACTGAGTGGCCGGGAGGAGCTATGGAAGCTCTGCAAGATTGCTTTGAATGCACTAATCTGAACATATTTAAAGAGGCTGCAACAAAATGAACATACTGATGTGAATGAATACACTTCTACTGTGTCTGCTTATATGCAAAGGTGTATGAAGGGTGTCAGTATCCGTAAGACTTTTGTCATACAAGCAAATGGATACTACTTTGGATACCATAGGAGGTCCATCTTATGTTGAAGGTGAGAAACACAGCTTTCAAGTCAGGTGATGTGGCAGCACTTAGAATAGCAAGAGCTGATCTGAGATATGGAAATTCTTTCATGATTCTATGAACCCAAGACGCATGTGGCAAGGTATTTGGGTCATTACCGACTGTACAGTAAGGCAGTTTTCCCTGACCTTTAAAAGGGTGGTAACTTCTCTAAACAGGCTAAACATTCTAGCAAGGACTGCTGTTCTCCTTCCTGATGAACAGGCACTCAGGTTTGATGCAACTGTTGTTGAGAAGGTCCTGCAGAAAGTCAATACTTGGATAGCTGCTGGTCCCGATATCATCTCTGGGAGAGTACTGGCTAACACTCTCAGGAGTGTGTTGACTAACTGGTCATTGTTCTCACAGACATCTTCAACTTCTCATTGCATCAGGCCATGGTTCCATCATGTTTAAAGACTATCATTGTACCAGTGCCCCAAAAAGCTATCATATGCCTTAATGACTACTGTCCAGTTGCACTCACTTTGAGTTTTTTGAGAGATTTGTGAAAGATTATAGTTTCATACCTTCCCCCTACATTTGACTCATCAGTTAGCCTATTGGAAGAACCGCTCTATAGATGCACTTTTCCTATGTACTACTTGCCTGGCACACCTGGAGAATACTCATGTGCAAATGCTGTTTGTTGATTTTAGTTCAGCATTCAACACAATCAGTCCTCAGCATTTGGTGAACAAACTGGGCCTGTTGGAAACTGGATCTCCTTATTGATAGGCCACAGTTGGTGCAAGTTAGAAGTTTCCAACTCCATCTCCATTTGAGATGCAAACTTAAATCATGAACATGAGCAAAGTATCAATAAGTTCTGAAGGACTTATCAACATGGACTCTTATAAATGGACTCTATTCTAGAATATTTTAATTTTTGTATTTTGGTTGAGATTCAGCTTATCTGCAGATTGGCTTAAACTGCAAGTGAGCAAGTGTGTTAAGAATGACTTCGCCTGAATCCAAAAAAAAAAAAAAAGTGAATAAATCCTATTGAACAGAGTAGAACTTGCTTCTGAGTAAAAATGAATAGGACTGAACTGAGCAACTTTCTGGTTAATACTCTACAGTTCTCAGTAAATGTTGTGGCCTGCCAGCAGAGCTGGCAGCAGATTTGGACAGTGAGGAGGTTGGGGAGGAACCTGGGCCAATCCTGGAGTTTGGGGAAGGCTCTGACGAGTGCTCTGCATCAGAGGCAGAGATGGAGCCAGGACCATCTGACAATTATCAGTTGCCTTCAGAGTCAGACATCAGTGAGGCAGAAGAACAGCTAGAGACTGTTCCCAGTGTGCACATGTGCAGAACTGCCAGGAGAAGGAAACAGTTAAGGACCAAGGGTCGACTCAGGAGTAAAGGCTCAGGTGGACAGTGAATGGGCCCTCCCATAGGGAATAAAGAGGAGAAAAAAAGGGGAGTGACGGCTTTGCATGAGACTAAATTAGTTCATTCCAGCATGCTTGCCAAATATTGTGACATCTGAAAGATATCGGCCTGGCCACACTATAAGCCTGATAAAGGTCTGTAATTGTGAACTGTCTTGAAAGACAGTTGGCTGGGATTTTGCTGGAGAGGAATTCATTGTAGATTAAATAAAAGGGGTTTATCGGGATGAGGATTCTGCTTCGTACTGTTGGGGACGCCTACATCAGAACAATTAACCAGCTATTTGGTGCTAAGCAAACCAAAGTCTGCCAATAACACAATTATTCACACATACATGCTGTTCCATTGCCAAACTTTTCCAGGAAAATAAAGACAAATTTTGTTGGATGAGTATATAAACAGTTCAAGAGGTAAATGCTTCATGAACTGCTTTCAGAGGAATAAACCAGAATATTCTCTTCATGCCTTTGATAGCTATTATCCAAAGTGTAGTCCCAATAGAAGTCATAGTGAGCCATTCCAGATGCAGGCTTATTGGGCTTGCTAGACTACTTGCCAATGTTTTAACCAAGTTAACATTCTCAGACTCTACAGACCTCATTCACCTTGTTAAAATGTTGGCGTTTATGGCAGTACAATTAGAAAGATTGAACATGTATGGCTTGTTTGGAAGGGTTGCCAGGAGAAAGCCTTCTAAAAAGATGGCAGCACGTTTGCAAACCTCTGAAAAATTCAGAAGGCTTCTGGAACATTGTCCTTTGGATAGACAAGACCAAAGCAGAGATCTTTAGCCATAGTCCAGTGCCACATTTGAGAAACCTCCAAACACAGCTTATCATTACAAACAGCTCATACCATAAAGCTCATTGGTGAAGGGTTGATGACTTGGGCAGGACCTTGGCAGTCATAGAATCAACCATGAACATTTCTGTATAGCAAGTGTTCTAGAGTCAAATGTGGCCACCTGTCCCAACAGCTGTAGCAGCTAAAGCTTGGCTGATATTGTGTCATGAAACCAGACAATGATTCCAGCCATACTATCAAATCTACAACAGAATGGTTGAAAAAGAATCAAGTTGTTGCAATAGGTCAAAGTCCAAACCTCAACCCAAATGAAATGCTCTGGCAAGACCTCAAGGGAGCTATGCATAAACAAATGCCCACAATCTCAATGAACTAAAGCATTTTCATCAAAATGGAACCAATTTTCCCATTTCCCATAGAAACAATCCCCCCCTTCAATGGTAACAATGGCATTCCACATCAGCACTAATCAAGATTTTGTGGGGGGGGGGTGCCACTTTCCAGGCTTACCATTGGGAAAAATAAGAATTTAATGGAATTAGAAATACTAAATTCTAAAGTTTTTGAAATCCTAATTGAGAATGTAAAATGACAAAAGCAGGAACAAAGAGAACCCTCTTCCTCTCCCCTTGTAAGCTCCGTGAGCAATTCTTATTCTTTACTACACTGGGAAGTAGACAATTACCCTTTCTCTGAAAATGAGGTGCTAATAGAAGATAGTGGGAAGGATTCTGCTGACCTTGGGAACAATTTCAAAGAAGACCTGGATTTAATGGCCAAGAATTGCCTTTTAACAGCTCAGAAAGTCATTGCTGCATTCAATCAGCTTTTGGGTGCCATTAAAAAATTAAAGGCCTTGGAGAATTATACTTTCAAACAAGTTAAGGAAACCTATAGCAAATCGTATATTTCAAAACTTGTCATACTAGTTCAAAAGTCCAAACTAGAATCATAAAAGCTTACGCAGATCAATATAACAGTCTTCATATTATTTGGAGAATAAGTCTGCAATTGATGGTTTAACATTACTGGCTCCTGAGAATCAGTCCAAGCAAATTCAATAAATGCTTCTACTAATTGATTCCATAGTGAATCCTAATTTTTCTCACATTGCAAGTGGATATTACACCTACACTTAGTTATTTTTGATAAGAGTCCTAAATTGGAGCAGCTGTTAAACAATTCTCAATTCTCATCTCAGTTGTCCAGAAGCCCACCAATTAAAAAATGAAAGGATAGAACTATCATTAGCAGTTGCTGGGTTTACAGATGCAGCCACCAGTACCAGATTAATTTGTTCAATATTGACCCCTATGATACAGGGCAACAATTGTAACCTAAAAGGAAACTGAAATTTATAGCAATTGGGTATATAACATGAAATATTGACACTTGTTTCAGCCTTAGAAACTGTTTGACTCTTCGCCTTTTACCAGACACCTCACCCAGAGCCTTGACTGAAAAAATTATAATTACAACCATACTGTATTGTACAGATCATCCTCAGTAAGGTTGTCACATCAAAATTGATGTATAAAACATACAATTTTTCAAAATTCTCAAAGACAAAAATGCATAAGTATTTATACACCCAGAACTGAAGCAGGACATAATGGTTCAATAGATTTAATCAAGCCTTCTAATGAACAACTTGTATTTGCAGAACTCTAGCAATAAAAGACATAACGCATCCAATTGTCAATTGTGTAAGGAAAAGACTGATATCCTTGACTGCAAATTAGGCCTGTTAAGATTCTTATCCCGCCTTTATTACTTTACAGTAACTCATGGCAATGAATACAAGTATTTCTTCCTCACTTTTTCCCACAAAAATTGAGATGAGTTGGGAAGCAAAGTAACTGGCCTAAGTCACCCAGCCAGCTTTCATATGCCCAAAGTAGACTAGAACTCAGTCTTTTGACTTCTCTATGAGCACTTTAACCACAATTTTAATATAAGTATATTGTTGGAAAAATTATCCTTCTGGGTTAAAGTAGAGAAAAAGACACTGGAAATATGGTTTAATGAACAGGATCACATGGCTTGGAGCTCCAAAGAAGGAAGGGCTGAGGTGCTGAGAGTGCCTGGGTTTATATGCTCTGTTGGGATTTGAATTTGAACTTGTATTGATTGGTTGTCAAGACTCCCATGGGGCCATGCAGGGGCAACTCTGCAGGCTATCCTGAGTCCCAGGCTTGGTTGAGCCCTTGCTGGGTAATGATGCAATGAAAGGGCTTTGGGCAATTTGTATTATAGATCTACTTGGAGAGCTTTGTTATGTAAAATAGGCTGGCCTAGGCCAACAAAGGTATGGGGGTGGCATTTCTGCTTTTGAAGGGAGTTTCTGCTTTTGAGTTTCTACTTTTAGTGGAAAAACTCTGCCTTAATATTTCCTGGGATACCTCATTTTTCTAGGAGAGGAGTGGGTGCTAATTTCCCACAAATGTGTTTCCATTCACCTTCAGACATGTGATGGCATTTACTATGTTAAAAAGGGGTGAGGCTGTACAGGCTGCCATTGTGTTACTTCTATTGAATGTTACATTTTACTGCTTTATATTGGGAGCATCCCAACATCATTCTGGACTCAGGTTACCACAATCAAAAAACTAACGTGTGCCCCTTATGGAAAACCACCGTTTACTGGAATTGAACTGGAGAAGAGCAACATAGAAAAGACCTGGTGGAGGGGAAAGATTAAAAATAGGAAACCCAGGGGAAGATTTGGAGAGGGTTGGAAATAATCTTGATTTTTCAACTAGCCTTTTTTTTTGGAGGAAGGTTTTTTTCCCCCAAACTCCAAAACTAAAGTATAAAGCCAGAATTGCTTGCTTGTAAGTTGCCACCTAAGTTGGTGCAGAGGCAAAAAACAAACTACGACTGGAACTAAAATTTCCCCAGGCAAATCCCAGTCTTTTCCAGGATTTCATCTTCCTCCCATTCTAGTAATCAGGCACACCAAGATGTCTTTGTTAACAAATTCTAAATAACTATCTGAACGACCTAATCTTCAACTCGCTCCCAGCTCTAATGAAACAGCAGGCTAAATTTATCTTTAGCTATTCAGATTTTAAAGTGCTTTCCCCTTTCCCCAATACACATTATGCTTCTTGAATGCCTTATTTACAATGTGGTTAATGACAGAACGGAGGACTAGATCTATTCAGCTTTTATTTAAGGCTATTATAGGCACACAACACAAACAGCTTCTGGCTGCATCCTCCAAAACTATTTGCAAAAATAGCTACACAATATGGCTTCTCTTAAGACACATTTCAGATTTTTCTAAAGAATACAACATTTCAGTTCATGGAAGAAATATCCAGATCCCATTCCAAACCAATAGAAAGGCACTGGAAATAAAATGGAGGCTGTAAAATTGGAAAGGGGGTCCATATACTGATGAAACCACCACCGACCACATGCAATTCTTGGGACAGCTGTCAAAAATGGAGTTTAGAGTAGGTGGGTTTTATACTTTCTGGATTCCTATGGGCCATAGCTGGCTTTATAGGCAAAAGGGGAAATGCAGATCTCCTAGATGTTTGTCTGAGCTACTTTAGTCAACATTTGGCTCAACTGTGTTGCTTATCTTCCCCCCCCCACCCCCCCAATTCAGTCTTTCTGAATAGATTACCAAACCAACATTTCTATAACCTGGCCTGTTTTTGCTTGGGGCAGGGAAACGGACTAGTTTTTGCCTCACCTTAAAAAGTTTTTTTCCCCCATTTTTCCTTTAGGGAAAATAGTTATCCTGCCTTTTTAATAACCCCCAAAATATTTCATTCTTTGGGGGGGGTGTTCCCACATTGAACAATTTTCCTAAGAGCAATTAGAATTCACCTTCAAACTAGCTTACTCCTAAGCAGAGTTTGAAAAACTGCAGTCCAATGAGTTTAGCTAACAGAAGTATTCTTGTAGGAATTGTGGGCTGGGTTACTGTGGTTGGTTTGAGTTGAGAATGGACTCTTGAAAGGCCCTACTTTCCCCGCAGGCATAGCAATACTTGCTGGAGAAAAAAAAGTCATTGTGCACCTGGAGACAGAGTATAAGGTGCTTTATTTGAGTACTTGAATGGGACAACCAAAGAACTAAGGTATTCTCAATCAGTAAACTCTTATTACTCCACAAGATTTCAGCTTTTCTGGTGTTTTTTTTTTCTTAATGCTGCTATGCAGCCACTAAGCAAAATTAAGGCAGAATTAGATAGGCACAAGGCTGTGAGAAAAAGGGGTAGCACACCATAAGTTCAAGGAAGCCCCAGTTAAAATTCTTATCTTCGTTACAGCCTTCCATGTTAACTTTTCAATCACAATGTATGTGCTTGTTTCATAGATGTGTTCCTGGTTTGTTTTTGTTTTTTCCCTGCCTTCACTTTTATAGTTCTATTCTGTAGTATCTGTCCCTGCATAGTGCTTCAATGGAATGTCAATTATACTATAAGGTTAGTCGCTCAAATGAGGCTCACGCTCCAAAACCTAGGTCTACTCAAACAACCTGCGTGTCTCTTCCCCCCCACTCCACAAAGCTTAATTCTTTGATTTCGCCCTCCCAAGACACGCTGTTACAAAAGCGGCTTTGCACTTCAAATTCAAATTACAAGAACGTTCTTCTAAAATTTCAGCTTGCTTTCCTGCTCGTTTCATTCTTTTTCTTTCCCATTTTAGAAAAGCCACGCTTGTTCCTATTCCCTTCCCGCCCTTCTTTGAACCAAAACCACAAGAACCAGCCAGCCCATCCGCTCCCAAAATTCTTAATGCCGCACTACGCTCGCCCAGCCCCATTTATATACCCATAGACCAGAGAAATCTCGCGAGAGTTAAGTGACTCCAAGCGTCGGGGCGGAACCTTCGCTGGTGGTTTCTCGCGAGAAAACCCATCTCTCACTCCCAAGGAACTACAGCTGAGAGTAGTTTCAGCAAGTATTTCCGGCTTTCTCAGGGAACGGACCGCGGAGTTGTTTATGCGGCAAAGAAGCGGTGCAACCCTTTAGCTGCGTGTAGAGCCAATTCCTCTTCTTTGGTTACTGTTTAACCTCTGTTTATCCCCCACCGACAAACGTGGGTGGAATGTTTGGCTGAGGCAAGAGGAGGGATTCTTCCCAAATCATGGAATCTCCAGGGCGCCTGCCGATCGGGGTCGCCAGGATCCTCACGGTAATTCCGATCCGCGGAGCCTTCCCTTTTTTTTGTTTTTGTTTTTTTCCAGCTGGGAGCATTGGCTGGAAGGGTGGCTGAGCACGATCGCGCGTGTGAACTTATTTCCCAGTTGGAGCCAGAGAAGGGAACTCTGCGGTGTCACGGGGGTCGTGGGAAAACAAGCCCCTTTGCAATGAAAAGGGGAGGTTGGTTCTTTGACCCTGCAAGGTGGCGGTGCGGTAATTTGCAACTTCAAGACTTAAGGATGCTGCTATGTTGGCTGGAGAATTCTAGGAGTTGAAGTCCACAAGTCTGAAAAGTTGCCAAGTTTGGAAACCATTGCGATAAGCAGTGACAGGCAACTACAATCTGCAATCCCTTCCACGGCACCAAGTATAGTTATTGTCTCAGCATCTGCGTGTGTAAAAGGCACCGGGGTGGGGAATGAGGCAGAATGATGATAATAGTAGCTGGAGGGGGAGAGTTGGGCAGTCAGGCAGGTACAGATAGTCTTCAATTTACAACAATTCATTTTGAGGTTTATAACAGCACTGGAAATGACTTATAACTATTTTCCCCTCACATAGGACCATTGCAGCATCTCCATGGTCTAGTGATTTATATTTGGATGCTGGGCTCATATTTATGACAGTTGCAGTATCCCAGGATCATGCAATCACCTTCTGCAACCTTCCAACGGGCAAAGTCAACGGGGAAGCCAGATTCACTGTTACTAATGTAACAACCATAGTGATTCGGTTAATGTGGCCAGAAAAGTCAAAAAAAGGGGGGGCAAAACTCACTCAACACGTTTCTCCCTTAGCCATGTAATTTGGGGGTTCAGTTGGGGTCGTAAGCTGAGGACTACCTGTATACAGCAAGGCATGGTTGGACTAAAGGCAGACTGAGAAGTTGTCCTGAAAAATTTAGATATGGGCATCGCTAGCGGGAATTAAAAATTAGAGGAGGAAGTATGAGAAATGTCCCTTGTAAGTGGGAGAAAACTCTGGCAAGAGGTTTAAAAAACAAAACACAGCAAAAAAGATTGTGTATGGAATTTCAGCTTCTAGGTGTCCCTTTGTTTGCTCCTGAAGGCTTGACTCTTGCTGGGGGGCGGGGGGGGGGAATATAAGGCAGACCTAGGATTCTAATGGGCTACAGATTGCATTCATTCATTCTATTTGTAAACATAAATGTGTTTGGACTCTCGTGTCAGTAAATGGCTCTCATCTGCTATTATAATTCTGATAAATTTACCTTCTGTTTTTTTTCATAGGACACAGATTGGTCTGAACCCTGGATTTTAACTCTAGTGTTTTTCCACGTAGTCTGCTTTTTTTTTACTTACCTTTCATTCCGGCACTACCGTTTCCAAATAGGGCTTTTTCTGTGTCTCAGTAAGTATTATGTGACATATTTTATGGACATAGTTGTTCTCTGATAGACAATGAGGCACATTTTAAGGGTCATGCATGAATGTTTTTTGCACGTTAAGAATGCTTAGACTATAAGAATCACACTAAGCCATAGTTTATAGAATAAAACACAGCTGGCTAAATTCATGCAATATACTAATCAGGGTTTATAGACCCTATATTTGGACTTATTGGATATACTAAACCACACCAAGCACTATAGTATTACTCAAAGGGATATAATAATGAATGCCACATATTCAAAATACTGCACTGGGTATTTTTTGGCGTGAGAATAGCTGTGAGTTGAGTAGGGCAGTACCACCAAATGGGCTCAATTGGAGTAAGAAATAGTGAGAAATGTTTAATGATGAAATGGGGAAATTATGTTTTGTTATGACTTAAAGTCTTTTACATACCTTCATAGTCTGTTTTTTTTTCCTAAGTCCAGAATTTTTTGCTCTGTCCATTCTGAGAGTATATGGAGGTCACATATTATTTCCTCTTTTTGATTAGAGCAATGTTTTTTATTAAAACCCAAGATAAGGTTCTGGCAGGAATATTTATATGATACCATTCCATTCATGAGAGGGGGAATTGGGAGTTAAGTCTGTTAGATCTTCCCCATAGTGCTCTCTACTGTTGGCAGAAGGGATATGATGAATTAGTTCATGAAAGGGAATTACAGTAGGTCCTGAATGTTTCCTTGGAATCTATACTCTGTAGGATAGGGTGGATTGTTTCTATATTGGATGAATAAAAGAATCCTTTATTATTTCTATGGTGAGTTTATGAGTTATGTGGTTTTGCTGTAATAATTGTAAAATTTCTAAAACTTAAAAAAAAAAATACAGAACGTTTCCATTAGTTTAAGTCAAATCAATACAGGGCTGAAGTCTGTATGTTATATAAAAAGCTTTAGTGGGAAAGAAATATCCATCATGTAATAATCCTTGATTTTAAAAGTGAGGAACTCTCCTCTAGATATTGTTGAATGTTAGCTGTGGAAAAAATGCTAAATGGAGAGCTTTTAAATTTGATTCTACATGTGTCCCACTCAGACCTTGACTGCTCTCCAACACTCTCCAAGCACACTACCAGGCAGGTTTTAAGTAAAATTTTAAAATCAGGTATAGGAACAGTGTCCTTCCAGAAGCCTCCAATTCCTGTTCCTATTCTAATGATCCTCAAATCAGAAAAGTGTTGAAAACATTATCCCTACCAGGGAAGCTGTAACATTGCTGATTTGCTTTCAGCTGCTGCTCCTACTTCATTTGGGCATGTGAAGTAATCTTGGGATTGAGGCATGCAGAAGCCCACATGTCATTTAGCTATTACCTTAGTTACCAACCATTTACAAATTGCTAGCCATGTGAAGTAGTCCAGACAAGAAGCACAAACAGATAGTACTCTGTCTTCATTGTAAGTTTACATTAGCAAAATATTCCAAGACTGAAAGTATTTCTCCACGCCTTTCCTTTTGCTCTCTGGAAAATGGGGGCGGGGGGTTGTGAAATGCTTTCCTTGCCAAGCCTCCCTTTTATGAGGTGGTACACATTTTATATGCCAGTTGTGCTGATGATTCAATATCCTTTAGCAACCTGCAATTGTACTTGTCTTTCTAGTAATCCTGGTATTCTGTGCAGAATACATAAATGAAGCAGCTGCTACAAACTGGAGGTAATTACATTATTTTACATTATTTTACATCATTTTAATATTTATATAGAAAGATATATCTCAACTGCATAACATTACTCTGTATTTTTAAAAAGGTGCTTCCTATTGCCTTATTTTTATATATAACTCAAGGCAGCAAATCTAACAGTCTTTCTCCTCTTATTTTTTTCACCTCTGTGAGGTGAGTTGGGCTGAGAGAGAGCAAGAGGCCCAAAGTCACCCAACTGGTTTTCATGGCTTAGGCGGGACTTGAACTCATGGTCTCCTGCTTTTTCCCCTCTCCTGAGTGACTGGCAATACTAGATAGTCCTTGACTTACAATTATTTGTTTAGTGACTGAAGTTATCAGGCACTGAAAAAAAGTAACTTTCAGTGGTTTTTCATACTTAATGACTGTTGTAGGATCCCCATGGTCATGTGATCAAAATTCAGCCACTTGGCAACTGCCATGTATTTACAACTGTTGTGGTATACCCGGGTCATGTGATCACTTTTTGCGACCTGACAGGCAAAGTTAATGGGGAAGCCAAATTCACTTAACCATGTTACTAACTCAACAATTGCAGTGATTCACTTAACAATTGCAGCAAGAAAACTCATAAAATGGGGCAGAACTCAACACCTCTTTTGCTTAGCGACAAAAAAAATTGGGCACAGTTGTGGTTATAAGTCGAGGACTAAATGTATATATTTTCCAAGTATAATTGGATTGCAACTCCCATCTTCTATTACCATCGGCCTTTTTACCTAGGGTTGATGGGAAATTGAGCCTTAGCAACAATGTTATATTTTGCCCACCTCTTGCAGGAACGATTAAATTTCTTTAAGTACTGCATGCCAAATATCCTAACTATGGAGACCAGATCATGTGCCTAATTTTTAGTGAGATTTCAGTGTACTTCACATTAAATCTTTTGCATTCAACTGTGTAATCTGTAAACTTTCTCTTTAGAGTAAATGTTTTCATGCTGGGAAACATCAGTGCCTTCTATATAGCATGTGTGGGGTTTGGGTTTTTTTAAATCTTTAAAGCAAAAGAAAATCTATGACTTGGCAAGAAGAAGCTAAAACAAGATAAGTTTTTCCCATTTGGGTGCTGAGAAAGCCCTTGATAAAATGCATAAACAGTATATGTTAATCAGCAGCGATGGCGCAGTGGTTAGAATTCAGTACTGCAGGCTACTTCTGCTGACTGCTGGCTGCCTGCAATTTGGCGGTTCAAATCTCACCAGGGTCAAGCCTTCATCCTTCTGAGGTGGGTAAAATGAGGACCCAAATTGTTGAGGGCAATAGGCTGACCCTATAAACCACAGAGGGCTATAAAGCACTGTAAAGCGGTATATAAGTCTAAGTGCTATTGCTATACTAAATAGGTTTGAATTTCTTTTGGAATTCATAAAATAGATTAAGGTATTATATGAATTGGCCACCTCTAATGAGAAAATGAGATATTTTCTTCTTATGGTACTTTTCCATTGTTTAGAGAAAAAGGACAATGTCCACATTCACCCTCATTTTTTAATACCTGCATGGAATCCTCGGCTTGTCTTTTTAAACAACTAGTATAAAGCAGATGATGACCTGGAAAAAAAGTTTTCAAACTTTGGGTATTTAAAGTTCAGGAGTACAGTCTTTTCTCTTAAAAGATGTTTCCATTTGGAATGCAGCCTTTAGTCTGTTTGTTCACTGTTGTCTTTTATGGAGTTCGTTTCCACTGAAGCTATTTATTTTTGCTCCTTTACAGATTCTTCTCAAAACAGCAGTACTTTGATTCCCAAGGAATGTTTATTTCATTAGTGTTCTCAGTACCATTACTGCTAAATGCCATCCTCATAGTGGTAAGCACTAATCTCTTTCCTTCAAAATTTTGGCATCAAGGCAAAAGGAACCAGAAAAAAAAGTTTTATTATAGAAAATTCCTATTTATGGTGTCTGGTGATACTTTCATAATGTTTAATACCCAGGTATTGGTTAGCAACTATTACACTCATAATGCAAATGACATCACTTCAGTGACATCTTGACACATGCGTAACATCAATTGCTCAACTTGGACAACTTGGTAACCCTTCTGAACCACTAAAGCATGTTAGTAATGGAAACCAGCAACACACCCATCCTTTCAAAGGACAAATTATATTTATTTGGGTGTGAGAAGCTTCAGTGGAAAGAAGGACCAGGAATTCAAGCCTTTTGTAGAGGCTTATGGAAATAAAAATATATCTGTAATCTGTAAAGTCATAATTAGTGAGGTGATTCAGGTAGATAGAACTACAAATAGTATAATATAGTGGAAACAAAGTCTGTGTGATTTAGAATGAAGATGGTTGTTTATTCACTACCATTTTGATAACATTCTGTACTTATTAATGAGGTTTTGTTCTCATTTGGAAAAATTGACAGTACTTCAAAATATTGGGCTTCACCAAGCTTGATAGCATCATCTCTTAATGTCTGAAGATTTAGATTGCATAAAGAGAGGCCCCTGGAGAAATGAGAACACTTATCAGGAATTGAATTTCACATGTCATAATTTGTTTTTGTTTTTCAGATTGCTTGGGTTTATAAAACAGTGAACATAATGACAGAACTAAAGACGATACAGCAGAAAAGGAAAGCAAGGAGAGAAAATAAGAAAAGTCAATAAATAAGTGTATCTTTTGTATCTGGTTATGTTACCAAATATTCTGTCACCCATAATAACTTGAGGCTGGAAGTTAGGGTTTTTAGCATTCCTTTATAAATGGTCTTACATTGTTATTGTTCTATGAAAAAAATTATGTTCATTTTGAGCCCATGTTAGAGCAATTCTTATATGGTATTTTGCTATATAGACTGTTTCATTCTGAACCAGTCATAAGGCATCTCATACGTTTATTAGAATTTCTCTAATGTACTGTTTTATCACAGCTTAAATCTATGAGTTGTTCAATGTTTTATGATGTTGTGCATCAAATATGCCAAAATGAACAAGTAAATTTTAATAAGTACCAGTTCATAAAACTGATTAGCTACATAATTGCAACCCATGGTTAATTTCTATTTAGCCATTATAGCAATATAACAAATAGTTTATACAACATTTTCACAGTACAAAAGTAATTGTTGGTACAAACTTCAGTAAAACAAAAATGATAAAATTGTGCAGTGTGACATGAACCAAACCCTCAGACTTTAATTCTGACATATCAACATCAGATATATATATATTATCCCACCCCACCCCCCGCCACTTTGTGAATGCTTATGCGAAGTCTGCTTGGTTGTAACTTTCTTGGATTTTGTGGGCATTATATTCAAACGTCTATATAAGAAGTGTAATTTAATAGTGTGGGTTGCTGTGTTTGTCATAGGAACTTGTTCCTGTTTTTTAATTAAATGTTTAATGGTTCATTAGGGTCTATCATTTTGAGACTTTTGTAAATACTTTGGGATTGCATTTCTGTATTTATGTAGGAGCAAGTTAGCCTGAAACAGTTTTACTTACTAACGTAAGCTTGCATTCAAGAAAATGTGAATAGGATTGCACTGTGCAATTACAAGCTCAGAGTTGTTGTAATATAACAAATTGCTATTCAAGAAGCAAGCAAAATCTAATACCAGGAAGTCATGAAATGTGAAAAGCTCACACAAGGAGAATCCTGGATCTGAAGTGGATACAGAGATTAAAATAGAATTAATGTAGACTTGGTGCTAGTGATACCGCCAGATTCAGTCCTGTGTTGTAAGAGGAATGTTCAGTTCTGCTTTGGACAAAATGGTAACCAAAGATTTATTTCAAACAAGGGAAAAAAGGTTGAAATATTAATACATGTAGAAGAAGAAACAATGGGCTATTGGTTCTCTTAGTTTCGATCCTATAATTCTCAAATGTACTCTGATTTTTTTTGAATATTTACACGATTCTAGCAAACTTGTATGCCTTATCAAAGTAATATTCAAAATAGGAAGGAATGTAATTAGGAAGGCAGGAAAAATCCATTGTCAGATATTATTTTCATTTGTGTATGAAGGCATCTTCATATCATCCTTTTGGAAGGGAAAACAGTTCACAGAGGCAAACTGAGAATAGTTGAGTAGTTGTCCCTGTCCCACAATCTGATGGGGCTGTAGACTTTTGCTTTCCAATTCTGAGAGATTGATGTGGGGGAAAGTATTTTTCTCATACTCCTTATGGTATAAAAAGTGGGAGTTTTGCCACCTATCCACAAAACTATTTTAAACATGGCAGTTCGGATTCAAAGTCAGACAAGAGATGAAGAAAGCTCTCTTTATTCCTGAAATTGTTATTAAAATAATTCCCATTTCAAATCAATGAAGCTAATTTGTTAGGTTTGTAGCTTTATTTTTTTATAAACTTTATTGAATTTTTATTACATTAAAAACATAAAAAATATATCGCTCAATAACAGCAATTTGTAGTGCTTATAACAATAATTTGTGCATTATTTACAGGTATTTATGTGTAATTACATTCTTATTTTATCTATTATATTTGATAATTACTGTGTTTTTCATGTAATAAGGCCGGGTCTTATTTATTTTTTTGAGCCCCGAAAAAATGGCTAGGCTGTCTTTTCGGGGTTGACTTAATTCCCCCCCTTGCATCTTCGGGCGGGCGGGCAGCAATGGCTTGGATGTTGACCTCGGTGTTGGTGGGGCACTTCATATCAGGGTCAATACAGGCAGCACCATATCCGGGTGTGCAACAAAAATACTTCCTAACGGCAAGCCCCCCCTGCCATTCCCCCCATTTCGCATGTTTTAATATAGGCCTTAATTTGGGGGAAAGGGCTTAATTTCATTTCATGCCTATAAAACATGCAGGGACTTCCTATTGGGGGAGGCCATATTGTTGGAGAAACAGGGTACCTATCTTTAGTCTTACCTCCATTCTATCCAGTTATACCATTGTTGCCACATCTTATAAAATATCGAAGCCTCTTTATCTTTTAAACTCAGTGTTAATTTGTCCATTTCTTCACAGTTCATAACTGTTTGTATAACAGATTTTTCTGAGGGTATGCATGGCTGTTTCCAACATTGGGCAAAGGCAGTCCTGGCAGCAGTTAATATGTGAAATATTAAGTATTGTGCTCTTTACATATTTTTTTTTGAAGATCCCCAATAGGAAGAGTTCCAGTTCTAGATCTAGTTGTTCGTTGGTGATTTCCTGTAGCCAGTCTTTGATTTTAAACCAGTATTTTTGAACCTTTGGGCAAGACCACAGTAGGTTTGTAGCTTTAGAAGGTAAAGATTTATTAAAGATCCTGTACATAATCGTCAGTTAGTGTGGAAAGCTTTCAGAAAGAAGGCAAGACAAATGAAAAATATTTATGCAATACAAGGGTATGTAGGCAATCCTCAACTTCTGACCACAATTGAGCCCAACATTTCTGTTGTTAAAATGAGACATTTGTTCAGTGAGTTTTCCCCCATTTTCCGACCTTTCTTGCCACAGTGAATCATTGCAGTTGTTAAGTTACCATAGTAACATATGGTTGTTAAGTGAATCTAGCTTCCCCATTGACTTTGCTTGTCAGAAGGTTGCAAAGGGTGATCACATGATCCCAGGACACTGCAACCATCATAAATGTGAGCCAGTTGCTAAGCATCTGAATTTTGATCACATGACCGGATGCTGCAATGGTCATAAGTGTGAAAAACAGTCATA
Organism: Pseudonaja textilis; assembly: GCF_049901715.1. Classification (NCBI taxonomy): domain Eukaryota; kingdom Metazoa; phylum Chordata; class Lepidosauria; order Squamata; family Elapidae; genus Pseudonaja; species Pseudonaja textilis. The sequence goes on along the minus strand of NC_141990.1, from coordinate 128,122,930 downwards.
AGTCACTTTTTTTCCACTGCCGTTGTAACTTCAAATGATCAATAAATGAACCTTTGTAAGTCGAAGACTACCTGTATGCAAAACTCTGACACTCTGAAAGTGAGATGGGTGGTGTCTAAATTTTATAAATAAAAGGGGTAATATTTTAGTAATAGAAAAGACAGAACTGTCTAGCCCAGGAAGGACTACAGATGACCTCTCTCACAAGAAAGGGCTATTCAAATATAATTCTGACATTTGAGCAGTTTGTAAACAAAGTGAAATTACCCAAATGTTTGTATTTTCTGCTATCTCTCTTTTTAAAATGTTATAATTCAAGGTGTAAATAAAGTACAGTCCATGGAACAAAAATGCACTCCTCACTGAAGCACAATGCAATGCATGCAAATTGCCACCTGGTGCTGCTGTTTCACAGATTTTGGTGGATCCTGAAACTATAAGTTAAGCACAGCCATCCAGAGAGACCAAAGTGCAAGGGAATCTCTCCTGTTTTAGGCTGCTTTTTGAGATAGCCACACAATCAGAAAAATGTGGCAACATCACACAGTAGAATAGTAACACCGAAAAGCAAGGGTTTTGCCTCAACACAGATTACTATGACTAAATAGTCCAATCCAAAAGAAGGACCATAGCGATGTGGTCTCCAGCAGCTCACCACAACTGCTTCCAAGCCAGGCAGAGAATTCCCCAAAGACATCTTACATGAATGTTTTGTCTTGATTGGATTTACAAATGTAAAATGAATTCAAATTTGTTTAAATTTACATGGATTATAAAATAAACTGCATTACAATTGAAGAAAGTTAGCACCCACCTCTGTCCTAGAAGAATGAAATATTCTAGGAAATAATAAAAAGGCAGAATATTATATTTTCCTGGGTGAGAAAAGGAGAAACATGTTTTTAAAGACTCCCTGCAGCTCCCTGCCCCACCAGATATTTGAGTGCCAGCTTATCTACAAGACAAAAGACTCACCCTCAGAGCATAATAGGATTAGCCCTCTACCCATCTAGCAGTAGAGCTCACCATAAGGCACCTGAGGATATTACGTCACCCAGCACAGTTCAACCAAACTTAGATAAATTCCTAGGATTTGCACATGATCCCTACAGCAACCAATAGGATACCTGCCCTTGCAAAGGAACAGGAAGCTAGGGCAAGACCCAAGCGAGGATATAAACATCTCTCTCCACTCGATGTGGTCAGCTATGCAGAATCACATGTGCTTGGTAGTTCTGCCTTACCATTAAACCATCCTTCCAAGCAGCCTCCATGTTTCCAGTGTCTTTCTCCCCACTTGGAATTGAACCCACATGGACATTCCTTCCTACACAATCTGCCACAGCCTAATGCCATAAGGCTCATTCATAGAATTGCTCAAGGCAACCTTCTTTGATTCTGGTCCTCTAGCTTCATCAGCTCTGAATCCCAGAATTTCCAGCCTGTGTGGTCAGAAGCTAAAGTGGCTGGGGATTATAGTCCTCAACACTGAAAGATCCCAATTTGGGGAAGGTAGGCTTAAGCCAAAATGTTAAATATCAAGGATCAAAAATAATTGCTGTTTCATTCAGTGCCTTATCTGAGTGTCCTGCCTTTCAAAGTTCTGTGTTTCCTTCCCCTCTCTTTCTAATAATCTTGAAAGGTGACAGATTTTATCAGCTGTTTGGATTTATGAAAATGGAAAGGTCCATGGCGCCTGTGGCCTTTTCCATCTAGCCCATTGTGAGTAAAATGAGCCTTTAAGACATAAAAGAGAACTTACTTTCTCTCCTCTCTTCAAGTTGTGGTTTCAAAAGAACTAAGACATTTCTACCTCGCTAAATTGCTTTTAATTCAACTACAACGAATCTGCTAAGGTTCATTGATAGCTAAACCCATAATCTGCATTCAAAACAGTTCTGTTATGGGGTTTTAGGGTTTTGTGTATATTCACCTCAAACAAATTTCATATTCCTTTACATATGATTTGTTTTTTCTAAAAATGCCAAACAATCCTTTCTATGTCTTATATTTATAAACAGCTTTAAAGCCTTGTCATTCAAAGTTAATCATAAAAAGATTTAATTAAGAATTGACAAAAACAACATACTGAAACTTAATCCCATCAAATAACGTCCCACAAAATAATTTCTTACCATCTTCATCTCAGAAGAAACTCCTTCACAAGTTTTAACACTTCCTTTCAATTTTAATAACATATTTATCACTTCTTCTGAAAAAATACCACACACACAAAATATCTTCTTCCCATAACTTATCGATAAGCAAATCATTCAGTCCTGGTCAAGAAAAAAGTGTTTAAAAGTTGCTGAAAAAAAATCATGTACGATTTAACCTTGATCAAATAAAATAATTTTATAAATCTATTTTTGAAAGTCTTGATATTTATTCCTTTTAAGTAGTGTCTCAGAAGCTGATTTCATTCTCTCTGTCTTTTTCTCAGGAAATCCGTATAGGTATCCCTTTTGATGCCTACCAAAAATAAAAGTTATCCGAGTCACTTTTCTGAGTTGAAATCCACATACCCAAGTCATTTGGGTTTCTTATTTGTTTGTCCCTTTTAGCGATGTAAACACCAACTGCTTTCATTTGTAAATCCTATGTAACATCTTTGTCAATATCATTTTTGTATCCTGTCAGTTTTAAATCCATATCTAAATGTCCTCTTTTGAGCCCATTTTTAAGTAATGGACAATCTGAAAAGACAGTTCTGAGTACATTGTCACTAAATATCTTTGAATTCTTTCAGAGTTAAAATACTTTTCTCTACTTTGTATCATAGGATTCATTCACCAGTTCCACTGCTGTCATCGGCTCCACTCTTTGGCCAAGTCATCTTCAATTTGCTGTGCTTCTTGGAAGTGCCAATGCAAGACAATGCATAAAACACTTTCTCTCCAGTTAAAACATACCCCGATACATTGTGATGTATTGTTAACCATAAAATCAACAGTCTTGTTGGCATACCTGAATGAAAGGCTAAAGGCATAAATCAGAAGGAAGAAATATAGTAATTTTGCAGAGTACATTTAATGTTTGTTAAATAGTTGTAATCAAAATGAAATCAGTTAAATAGTTTTGTCTTTAAAAAAGACAAAAGGGAAAATTGCTGAGCTGGAAGTTCAAGAATGCTTTACTTAAACACGGGTAGGTCACAAAAATACCATCATTCAGCAGCATTTAGTATCGCAATCTTTGATGCTAATCTTTGCTATTCATTCAAGTTCAAATGAATCTTAAAATTGAATAGTTGATTGAATCAAAGAGACATTCTCTATGTTGACTACCATTCCCACCTGTTAACTTGTAACTTATTCTACTTAGAAAGTGATTTGTGAGGAATGAGCAAGACAGAAAGCTAGCACAGGCAATTTGATTTTTCATTATCTGAATTAAAAGATCCTGAAGTCATTTACCGGCTCCTTTTTCACCAAACTGGTAAGAATTTTTGATCATCTGTTTTGATTTCTACCTCTGACCCTTCCACTGTACAATAAGAATTTGATAAGACCTATTAAGCATTTCTGATTTGAGCATATTGGCTAGATGGTTAAATATTATGCTTGATAGAGTTCACACAACAAATCATGGCTGACAATTCGCAATGGGTGGACCTGAATAGCATCCTTAGCTTTAGAGAAACTATCCAGAACTTGCCCTTAAAACCTCTAAAAACAAACAACACCAAATCCATTCATTGGCAGAAACAAAGGATTTAGCTAGAAAAGTCAGCTAAAAGCCAGTTTGCAGACTAGATTGAAAGTTGGAAAAAAAATATCCTGGAAGAAAGCAATGGCAAGCAATTCCCATATTGTTGCCAATATATAGATACTTCCATGAAGTGATTATGGGTGAGGGCTAGGAGTCAAGCAGGGAGGGAGGAAAATTTACTAGGGTTTGAATATAATTCACACTGTAAATTGGAGAAGAAATTGAATTATTTTAGTTCGTAGGTATGTTCATAACTTGATTTCTAGAGTCCAACATCTCTTTTAGACTGAGACATTTTTAGGCCATCCCAGAGATTGCAAAAGTTGTTAAGCTTTCAAGATCTCGAGATCTTTTCATTTGGCAAGAGTTGTGTTTCTTCTATTTGCCACCTACCGTATGAGGCTGGAGGCAGTAATTGAGTGCCTGCATCAGTGCCACTTTTCTGAATGCAGAAATCGTTTTCACTCTTGGTGGAGGTTGGTCATCGTGGTTCCTCAGTTGTTGGGAAAATATGTTACAGTTCTCTGAGGAACATCTATCTTTTTTTAAGCATACATTGTATGGATTCCAAGTTAAGTGAATGGCATGTATTTCCTACTGAAAGCAGTGGGATTTCAGTGCAACTAGAACACTATCTGGGTGAGACAGAGAAAAGAGGATTAGAAATGGGGGAGGGGAATTGCAGGTGAAGATAAATGTTCTGAGTAAATGTGGAAAAAAATTTACTTAATTTTGTTCCAGTGGTTGGAAAAATTGCTGCCCCCAAATAACGAAGTACTGCATTAATACTAGTCAAAACACATATTAAATATTCATGCACAACCGTGATGTTACAGGGTTGATTGCTTAGGGAATCTTCCTGCATATACTGTATTTTCTCACATCCAGTTCTCTGACAAATGAGTTTGAGATCTCCCAGATGCGTGGGAAACACCACATGGGCTAGTCTTTGTGATTGATTGTTTTCACTTTAGTCAAGCTGGTCACAAAAAAACAGTTCAAAGCTGTGTTCCTTAATTTAAGGAAAACAATGAAAGATTGTGACCCAAAAAACATAAGACAATTTCAGTTGGTTTTTTTTTGTGTGTGTGTGTGAATGGAACGGAACGGAAAGGAACAGAACAGAATAGAATAATATAGTAGAATTGGAAAGGACCTTGAAGATCTTCTATTCCAAGGGTCTTGGCAAGTTTAAGACTTATGGACTTCCAACTCCCAGAATTCCTGAGCTAGCATGATTGGAGGAGGAATTCTGGGAGTTGAAGTCCACAAGTCTTAAAGCTGTCAAGTTTGAAGACCCCTGTTCTAGTCCAACTCCCTTCTTAGGCAGGAAACCCTAAACCAGGGGTGGGGTTCTACCAGTTCTGTCCACTTCTGTAGAACCGGTTGCTCTGAAAAGCAGCAAACAGAGAGCATACATAGAACCGGTTCTATGTCTGCTGCTGTTTTGGCCCACCCGCCCGCCTGGGTTCTTACCTGACCTTTATTTCCTGCTTTTTCAACTGCAGCTGCTTTGCGCGACATAGCTGCGGTTGAAAAAGCAGGAAAAAGGGCTTTTCCAACCACTGCACATCCACATGCAGTGCTGGTCAGCTGTCCAGGCAGCTAGATGACAATGATATACACATGCGCAGCAAAATGTAAAATCACCGAACTGGTAGTTACACCAGTTGGATCCCACTCCTGCCCTACACCATTTCAGACAAATGGTTATCCAATCTCTTCTTAAAAACTTCCAATGTTGGAGCATTCACAATTTCTGGAGGCAACTTGTTCCACTGGTCAATTGTTCTGACTGTCAGGAAATGTCTCCTTAGTTCTAGGTTGCTTCTCTCTTTGATTAGTTTCCACCCATTGCTTCTTGTCCTGCCCTCAGGTGCTCTGGAAAATAGCTTGACTCCCTCTTCTTCGTGGCAGCCCCTGAGATACTGGAACACCGCTATCATGTCATCCCTAGTTCTTCTTAACATCAAACTAGACATACCTGTAAAAGTATTGATATTCTTTTGGAAACTGGCATACATCTCTAGACTACAATACAGGTAGTCCTCAACTTACAACAGTTCATTTAGTGACCAGAATAACAATGGCACTGAAAAATGTGACATGACCATTTTTCACGTGTATTACCATTGCACTATCCCCATGGTCACGTGAACAAAATTCAGAGGCTTGGCAATTGATAGATATTTGTGATGGTTGCAGTGTCCCATGTGATCATCTTTTATCCTTCTGACAATGGGGAAGAAAGAGTCACCTAACCATTTTAATAACAACTGCAGTGATTCACTTAACAAATGTGGCAAGAACGGTCATAAAATGGAGCAAAATTCACTTAACAATTGTCTCTGCTTAGCAACAGAAATTTTGGGCTCAATTGCGATTGCAAACTGAGGACTACTTGTATTTGTACAATTGAATTACTTTAAAATTATTAATCCCAAGGAATAGCACTATCACAAAGCATGAAGCCACAGTGGGGAAGCTCATCAAATGAGATTATGGTGACGTGAGATCTTACCAACATATTATATATGGGTAGGATTCCCAGGTCTGTCCTGTTTTCATCCTTATCATCTCCCTTTCAGGGTGGACTGCATGAAAGTACCGTATAGCTAAATGTACCATTGGGATGCCAAACTCTTTTAGAAGGATATAACATTGCAAAAAAATGTGAATATTTAACAGATAACAGATAATCAGAGTTGGAAGGGACCTTGTAGGTCATCTAGTCCAACCCCCAGCCCAAGTGGGGGAGACTACACCATTTCTGACAGATGGCAGTCCAATCTCTTCTTGAAAGTCTCAAGTGATGGCGCCCCCACAACTTCTAAGGGCAAGGTGTTCCATTAGTTGATTGTTCTCACTGTCAGAAAGTTTCTCCTTATTTCCAGGTTAAATCTCTCCTTGTTCAGTTTCCATCCATTATTCCTTGTCTGGCCTACAGGCACTTTAGAAAATAGCTTGACCTCCTCCTCTCTGTGGCAGCCCCTCAAATATTGGAAGACTGTTATCATGTCTCCCCCCTCTCTCTTTACTAGACTAGCCAAGCCCAGTTCCTGTAACTGTTCTTTATGTTTTAGTCTCCAGTCCCTTAATCATCCTGGTTGCTCTTTTCTGTACTTTTTCTAGAGTCTCAACATCTTTTTTATAGTGTGGTGACCAAAACTGGATGCAGTACTCTAGGTGTGGTCTTACTAAGGCTTAATAGAGTGGTATTAGTACCTCCCTTGAGGTATTAGCTTTTTTGGCGGCTGCTGCACACTGCTGGCTCATATTTAGCTGGTTGTCCACTAAGACTCCAAGATCCCTCACACAGTTACTGCTATTGAGCCTGGTTTCATCCAGTCTATATGTGTACTTTGGTTTTTCTTGTCTAAGTGTAGGACTTGACTTTTCTCTACATTGAATTTCATTTTGTTAGATTTGGCCCAGTGTTCTAGTCTGTCAAGATCCATCTGGATCTTGAGCCTATCTTCTTGGGTGTAAGCTATTCCTACCAGCTTAGTATCATCTGCAAATTTGGTAAGTTCTCCTATTCCCCCATCTAAGTCGTTACCTTGTGGCACCCCACTGCTTACTTCCCTCCATGTAGACTTAGTAAGGACTACTCATTAAGTACGTTTTGTCAGACAGTTGCGAGTCCATCTAGTGGTGGTGCTATCTATTCCACTTTTTTCTAGCTTACTAAGAAGTAGGTTGTGGTCTACGTTGTCAAATGCCTTGCTGAAATCTAAATATATTATGTCCACAGTATTTTGCTGGTCTACTAATTTAGTCACTGTGTTGAAGAATGAAATAAGATTGGTTTGGCAGGATCTGTTTTTAACAAACCCGTGCTGACTGCTAGTTATTACTTTACTTGTTTCTAGATGTTGGCAGATCTGGTTTTTAATTATCTTTTCCAGTATCTTTTCCAGTATTGAACCCATCATGTTCTTGTTGACTCCTTTCAAGACTGCATTCCCATATCATCTGTATTACAAATTACTACCCAAATTACAAAACCATTGGCATCAAAGCCAATCCTCTTCCAAAAGAGTTTTCTTCCAAAAGCACCATACTTAAGTTTAACTGCATACCTGCTTTGAAAAAGGAGAACCCACATCTATAGAATACCACTCATTTTAAAACCTAGGTAAGTTAAAATAAAACTGTTAATAGTTCTATTAATCATAATTCATGCTTTACTACTTGGGCGGGAGCACAATGCTCAGTGGTTAAAGACATTGAGCTTGTCAGCTGGAAAGCTGACAGCCAAGGTTCAAGATCCGAGTGCCATGCGATGGGGTGAGCTCCCATTATTTGCTCTAGCTCCTGACTACCTAGCAATTCTAAATCATGCAAATGTGAGTAGATAAAGAGGTATCGCTTCAGTGGAAAGGTAACAGGATTTCAGTGTATAGTTATACTGGCCACATGACCACAGAAGTCTTCAGACAACTTTGGCTACCTTAGCTAAGAAACGCAGATGAGCACCACTCCCTAGAGCCAGATATAACTGGACAAGGGAAACCTTCATCTTTACTACTCTTGCTCATTGATAGATAGGTTTATTTTCCAGTGTAAATAGAGTGCAAATGTTCATTATTTATACAAGAGATGGTATTCAGCAGGTTCTGACCAGTTCTGGAAAACCGGTAGTGGAAATTTTGAGTAGTTTGGAGAACTGGCAAATACCACCCCTGACTGGAGATTTACAGTATCCTTCCCCTGCCACGCCCAGAAAACCACACCCACAGAACCGGTAGTAAAAAAAATTGAATCCCACCACTGATTTATACCCTATGTTCACCAATTATCTGTTGCCTCATCCCCCAACCAACAGCATTCCCATACTTCAACAGGAAACATTTCTAATAAAGCCTGTGAAAAACATTTGATATTTATTTTGCAATTGGGATTGATTAGTTGAATAGACTCTTCAAAAATATGCAACTTTAAAAAAAAAACTTGTTTTTGTAAGTGTGTGTGTGTGTGTGTGTGTGTGTTTATGAAGAATGGTAACCAGTACCAATAATCTTTGCAATGTTATTTGCAAATGTTACTCCATTCGTTATTATCCTTATGTTCATTCGTTCATTGAGATGATGGTATGGGTGCTACATTAAAAACATTTTAAATGGTCATTTTTCTGGCTTACAACCAAATTAGGCCTGGCAGAGGAGGAAAGGAAAACAGGAGAAAAAGACCAAAATATAACAAATGCCAATTAAAATGAATTCCCCTCCAAAAAATCCCCACCCATGATTGAAATTGAAGAAAAAGTAAGAGCTGTTCATAATTTCTAAATTGAAAGTAGAAATCAACTAGATTAATGCACAAAAATCCCTCTGATAGATGCAGTTATAGCCTAAAATTATTATTTTTCATAAAAGAGGTTGAAAACAATGATTGGTGAGCTCGGGACTTGTGGGGCTGGAAGCAAGAAGGAAGCTCTCCCCTCTTATTCCAGTGAAAATCAAATACAGATAGTCCTCGGCTTACCACGGCAATTTAGCCAAAAATTTCTGTTGCTAAATGAGACTTTTGTTAAGTGAGTTTTGCCCCTTTTTACGACCTTTCTTGCCACAGTTGTTACGTGAATCACTGCAGTTGTTAAGTTAGTAACCAGATTGTTAAGTGAATCTGAATTCTCCGTTGATTTTGTTCATCAGAAGGTTACAAAAGGGGATCACATGACCCCAAGACACTGCAGCTGTCATAAATATGAATCAGTTGCCAAGTGTCTGGACTTTGGTCACATGACCACAGGAACACACGGCAACTGTCAAGTAAACTGCCATGTGGCTTTGGTCCCGACTTACCTTTTCTGATACAAAGCCACCTGGTTATTCAGAGAAGCAGAAGAGGCCATTGGAAAATGCCCCTGTGATTAGAAACTTGGCCTTCCTTATGGGGAAGGCTTTGTCCCCTATAACTCTCTAACTTGATGGTCCCTCACCTCATGGTATTTCATAAATAGAAAAACCTCTCTGGCTTCTTTCATTTGCCAGACTTAATAATTGAACTGATTTTAATTCTCTTTATTTTAATTTTTATTTGATTTTAATTGTATTGATGTGATTGGTATGTTTTATGTTTTGCATATGTTTTACTGATGGAAGCCACCTTGACTGCTTATATTGGCTGAAACTTCATATTTTACAGCCCAACATCTAAATAAAGTCTACAATTTCCACAATATATGGTTAATCTGGTTTCTTAAATAGGAAATGAGCTGAACTAACCGAATTGCATTAAGGATGTTGACTCTGTTAGCTCCTCTCTGAGAAATTTAATCAGGTAGTCATGGGTCATATGCAGTGATATCCCTCAGAACTTGTGCTTTCCTCAGAATGACAAAACAAATTTTCATTAGTACAAGTCATAAACATTTGAACATTCATCCTGTTAATGCTTTCCTCCTTCCCTCTGTAAGGCTGGGGGAAATCTCAAAATCTGAAGAAGTGCAGGAAATCTAAGAGGAAAACAAAAAGTCTAAAGAGCAGAAAGAACCTCCAGAGGATTTCAGTAAAAAGTTTTTCCATTGGCCGTAAAAGAGATCATGCTGAGAAAATAGGAAATGAAAATGATAAACTAGGATACAAACATCCTCATGCCGCTTCTATGAATGTTTACCTCAACCCCCAGAAAACAGTCAAATAAAAAGTTCATTGAAACTTGCTGACAGTGAGTCACACATCTATTGAAAACAAGGAGCAGGAAAAAGGAAAGCAGTTTCTATGCTAGTTATTAAAAAGGAAGTGAAAAAGAAATGGCAAGAATAATAACATATTGATTTTTTCTATATTGCAATTAAAAAGATAAAAATTGATACAAACTAAAAAAAATAATATAGAAAGTGCAGAAAAGAAAAAAACTAGAAAAAGAAAGAAAAATAAAATATAGGAAACAAAGAAATATAAAAATACATTATTTCCCCCTTCGTCACAACAAATCTAAAGAATTTAAGTAACTTATCTCCTTCTCTTAAAATATAAGCAATGCTCTCATCTGCCCTTATCTCATTTCTTATCTATTAAAAAAATCATAAAAGCTTTGTCATTCAGTTCTGGTCAGCAAAAGTCCATTAAGGGTTACCAGAAATAACAACATGCCTATTTTAATCTTGGTCAAATACACCAGCTTTATATTTTTTTAACAGCCTTGATCTTTAATCCCTCCAAATAGTGTCCTAGAACTTAATATTCTTTTCTTTTTTCTTTGTTCCATCTCACAATTTTTTTTTCAAAACTTGAACAAATCTCTTTTGCAAATACAATATTGGAAAGTTGTCCAGATCATGCATTTGGTTTGTTATTTCTATATCCTTTTCATTGTCAAGACATCTGCTAGTTTCATTTGTATGTCTAGTGTAGCATCTTTTTCCATGTCATTCTTGTAGCCTGCTCTTTTAAATCCACTTTCAGACTCAGTCTTGGCCAGTAAAACTTATTCATCTTTTATAGTATCTTTTAAATATACTGTCTATAGTGGAGACACTCTTAAAATTAACTTCTGGCTCTATTGTCACAAATATGCTTCAGTACATCCAATGTTATAAGCATTTTGCTTCATTCTGTATTAATAAGTTAAATGCTCTTCCTCCCTTAATTGTATTTTTTAATTCCTTCTGGTTCTCACTAGTGTCTAATCTTCAAAGTCCCATATTATCATTTTTTAAAGAATTCAAAGCAACAGCATGTTTACATGGAAAGGATTCTTATGAATAAATCCAAAATTTTATTTCATCTCCATCTAGATCCATAGATTGTTTTTTTAATTTTATGTAATCAATACTGTAATCACCTTTTTACAATTTATTAAAAAAAATAAGTTTACTTAAACTTGTATTTAAAACCTCTTTCAGTGTGTATTTAAAGAAACTCATCCAGTACTATGGTTATTGTGCCTGAATTGAAAAAAAAGGGAGGGAGATATTTCAGACTAAAAGACAATTCCAAAAATGTCAACCGAATTCGTCAGAGTTGATGTATCTTCAATCTGAGGAAAAATTAATGTTTTTTCCCCTTCATATGTCTATAACTTGACAGAAGTTATAAAACTATAAACAACATGGAATGAAAATATTACACTTTCTAAAACAGGGGATCCAGTGATGTGCTGCAACCGGTTTAACAACTGGTTCTGTGATTGCGCTTGCACAGCATTAAAAAACATCAATTTGAACCTCAACAGCTTACTTTCTAGAGCAGCCCCAGTGAGTAGAACAGCTGAGGAACGGAATCCACTGTGCCGTGTGAATCAGCTGAGCTGAGAAAGACGGAAATATAGGACAGGATAGGATGGGGGTAAGTGGGCAGGGGCAGCTGATTGTCGGAACTACCGGTTCGCTAGAACCAGTCTGAACCAACAGCAGCCCACCACTGGGGGCATCATAACAGAAACATATTGGGATTAATTTGTATGCTGAATGTGCTAAATGATTGACTATAATAAAATATTACATAACTGTGGCATGATACAATTAAAATTTTGAGTGAAGTTGAAGGCATGGGATGATCAGAACCAAAAAAGTTATAGCTTTTGACATTATCTAAGTCATGCAGCAAATTATTGCTTGAACTGTATGCTTTTTTCTGGATCACCCCTAATTTCCACATAATGAACATACAATATTGAAATCCTTTTAAATTGTGTTTTCATAGTAGTAAAATTTGTGTGGCTGATTGTGAAAACTATTCCAGACATCAGCAAGTATTGCAGATCCAAGTGGCAAAAGAAAGCTCAAGACCATATTAGTTAGAAACATGGAAGAGGCCTGCAAATGGGTAGAATGATGATGATAATAATAATTATTTAAGTGTTATCATAAAAATCTCATTCACTGCAATTCAAATGTTCCACATATTCAAGACTTTCTGTTTTTGGCCACATGTCAAATGTCTTTTTCCAAGAGGGTATATTGGTAAGCAGCTTATTTTGGGCCAAGTTCATCAGAATCGTCAACAAGAATTCCATGCCAAAACTAAGAAACTAATGGGACCAGAACAAAAATTAAATTTGCACTTAAATTTCATTCAGTTCATGAAATATAATTAATTTGCACACTACATTTTACTTTCTTAATATGACAATTGTTTCATAAATTTCCTCTTATGTCCTACTGTTAATTACAACTTCACCAGTACTCAAAGCTTCAGTGACTGCATATTGTCCTACAATCCTAGTTTTACATCCCAACTTACCAAAGATATCCCAGACTGTAAAATAGACTTTCCCTATCTGTTCCCCTCCAGATGATTTAATCTGTAGCCCTCATCAGGCAGGTGCTTACATCCCAGCTTTCTGGAGGATATCAGGTTAGGAGAGCGTTAACCCAGAAAGGATATCAGGAGGGGCAAAAGCAACTCTATGTACCAATAGCATTTTGGAGGTGTAGCTATCTATTTGGCATTATATAAAAGACATCATTCCATTCCATACATATTTCAGCATATTAAGTTTGGTAGTTTAAAATTTAAAATGCATATTTAATTTTTGTTCTTGCAGTTAGTGGGTTGCCACAAAGACAAACACCTGAAGACAGAACAAGAAGCAATGGATGGAAATCAAGGAGAGAACCAATCTAGAAAATTTTCTGACAGAATTGATCAGTGGAACGGTTTGCCTTCAGAAGTCGTGGATGCTCCATCGCTGGAGGTTCTTGAGAAGAGAATGGACAACCATTTGTCTGAAATGGTATAGGGTCTCCTGCTTGAGCAGGGTGTTGAACTAGAACACTTCCAAAGTCCCTTCCAACTTCGTTATTCTGTAGTTAAAAACAACTCAGCAGAAAAGCTTCTGCTACCGTTACAGGCTATTAGCAGAAGAGGAGACTGCTATTACTGATACTTCCCCCTGTTTGAAGACGCTGAGTGAGAAACGGTGGATCAAATAGATTTCCTTTGTCAGCTTTCAGGGGTACTCTGTGCCATTCATATAGTGACCCATTTAGCATCACTACCAGGAAGGATGATGGGTGGAATCTTATTGCTCCGCAATAAGATTGGCACCTCCGCAATAAGATGGCACCTCTTCCTCTGTTGCCAACTTCTGTACCGTCACTATATTAGTAAGTCAACAGTTGCTTGAAGAATGATAGTACATTTGTTTACATCTTTGATTAAGGCTGATGCTAGACTGAAACTAATCAACTAGGTACAATCAAGTTGATGCAATTTTTAATGAAAGCAGTTATGTTTAAACTGTTCGGAGCACCTCCAGAACATTCCTGTATATCTATATTATCACTTTGGTATAATTGCATCATCTGAAGTTGATAAGCACTGAATTGCATTTATGTTTCTTCTTTTTCTCTCACTTTAAGTTTTTCTTCATGCTTTCCTCCTTTATCTAGCTTTTCCCAACAGATGAAACCTTTTACTAACATTGCTCTTATTAGAGGAAAATCATCTTAGGGTTTACATTTGGCAAACATCACACTGAAAGGGTAAAACGCAGCTGGAATGTATATAATGAGACAACTTTATTGTGTAGCCAAACAGTTTTGTTGCCAAAAAGAATAAGATGACAACACGGGAATATTTTTTTTTTTTTTTACCAAATGTGATGCCCTGTTTAAAATAGAACTGTGAAAATTAAATTAACCCACACATGACCTCTGGGCACAAGAAGAAAGTATCTGTGATAAATTTCATTTGCATATTTACTGAACGGTGTAGTGTTGTTTTTAGTGTTCTGCTAATCTTGTTAATGTCAAATTTACAACCTTACACGCACAAGCATGGACCTTGTGAACTTCTCATAGCATCCTATCTAGCAGAAAACTGATCACTAATGCTGGGCTGAATCAGGGAATGGCCATTTGGGAGGGTCGCCATCTCCTGAAAAAGTTGGTTCTTTCTTCATCAATTTTGCAATGAAAGGCTCCATTTCACTGGCAAGAAGACCTTTCAGAGGGCAAGACATTGCAAGAAGCAGCCCCCTCATAATGCCCCCAAGTTAAAAAAAAAAAAGATAGAAGTGAACCTGGAATCCACCAACTACGAAAGTTCTTCCCCCACTCTGAATCCCAGTTAGTTTCTCATCCCTTTGGCATTAATCTGCATTGAACTCAAGGCAAAGGAAAAACAGAATGATTTTATAGACAACACTATTTTTGACACAGCAGTTGCCTTAAGCGTGGTAGAGTCTGTAGCAAAGTAGTCAACAGATGCTTCAGAACAATGCCAGGAAAATCAATGGTATCAAAAGCTACTGGGCATTCCTGAAATAGGAATGGATAATCTGGTGTCCTCCAGAAATATTTGATTTCGATTCTCATTAGCCCCAGTCAGCAGGACTCATTGGAATACTGTGGGAGCTGTACTCCAAATCAGTTAAGTTGTTCACCTACAGATTCAAAAGAGTCCTATACTTTTTCTGGCACAGTCACCCTTGATAAAAATTATGTCTGCCTTGAATGCTGGGGATGATGGGAATGGTCATCCAGCACCCCTGAAAAGCATCAAGCTGGGGAAGATACAGTAAAAAAAAATCCTCCAAACATATCTAAGATGATAAAGTACTGTCCAACTGTAGAGTTTGATCAAGCAATAATAATAAATTTGAAATGAAATGTCCTTCCTTCCCCAAGCCTAGTTACAAGATTCTTTCATTCCATATATTTATTAAAAACATTTATATAATCACTCAAACTCTGGGCAGCTTCCAATCAAGGATTGGCCTTCATGATCTTCCTCCTTGATGCAGTCTTGTTTTGATCATAGAATCAAAGATAGTATTTAACCACTTGATCACCAACTTCAGATTCCTGTATAAAGAGGCATAAATCCACTTGGGAATTCAATTTGTGAACAGAGACTCGGGTTGCTGCCCTATAAGGTGATGCAGACCAGTGGCCCCCAATCTTTGGGGCACCAGGGATCAGTTCCATAGAGAAAGATTTTTCCACGGAACAAGTGGGGCGTGGTTTTGCATACTACCTGTATCCTATGGATGGGACTTTGCTTGTTTGCACGGCTCAGTTTCTAACATGTCACGACCTAGTGCCAGTCCACAGACCAGGCGATGGGGACCGCTGATATACACTATGTAGCCCTAATTGGGGTACCAGTAGGTAAAACAGGTCATACATTCTCCTGTACTTCTCTTTGGCAGTAAGAGACTCCACTTCTCCCTCCTTTGTCGGACGTGATATGGTTTTTGTTGTGTAGCCGGCAGACACACGAGGCAGACACCGAACTGAAGGCTAACATTGCTTTATTCGAAGCATAACGGGTTACCGTGGCTGCCGAGGCTGGGCTGGCAGCCAGCTGGCGGCAACAGCTGATGCCGTTTGACAGCTCCTTTTATAGCCAGCTGTCAAACGGCATCAACCAATGGGAGTGATTGGCGCTCCTGCCAGGAATGCGGACCAGATTGGGGACTGTAGTTAGTCAGGGAACACAACACCCCTTCCCCCTGGCTAGGGGCATGCGGAGACCTGCAAATAGGCCTTAGTCCCGGGGGATCCCCGGCTGGGGTAGAGTCCTTTGCCCCCGGGATCATCCGGGCAGCTGCAGGGGTGCAAGTCCGATCAGCAGGAGCCTGCAGTGGTCCAGGTAGGTTTCCCCTGTTTGGTTCGCTTCGGGTGTGTCGTATGGCTGGAGTGGCAGACCAGATCATTTGGTCGGGAGTCCATAGCGTTTTGTTGGTAGACCGGGCCATTTGGTCGGGAGTCCATACCCTTCCGTCGGTAGACCGGGACCGGCAGGGAGCCCTTGCCTCTGTCCAGGTAGATCGGGCCCAGCAGGGAGCTCTCAGCATTGTCCAGGTGGCATCTGTCTCCTCAGTGAAAGAGGCTTTGAACTTCACGCTCTTGGTAGCAACAGTGGCGGTGCCTGGCGGGCGGCATTTTTTCTCCTCAGCGAGGGAGGTTTTTTAAACTTCGTGCACACAGAGGTCGTCTACGGCTCGTGACTTTCAGCTCTCAGCGGCTTCAGCTCTTTTTTAATAGTGACTTTGCTCGGCTGTTTCAGTCCGGTTGCCTCTCATTTGTGCATCCCACCTTCGTCACCAGTGTTGTGTAGCCGGCGGACACACGAGGCAGACACGGAACTGAAAGCTAACATTGCTTTATTCGAAGCATAACGGGTTACCGCGGCTGCCGAGGCTGGGCTGGCAGCCAGCTGGCGGCAACAGCTGATGCCGTTTGACAGCTCCTTTTATAGTCAGCTGTCAAACGGCATCAACCAATGGGAGTGATTGGCGCTCCCACCAGGAATGTGGACCAGATTGGGGACTGTAGTTAGTCAGGGAACACACAGTTTTATTGCCCAGTCTTGCATTGCTAAGTCTTTTTCACCTTCTAGCTCAGGGGTGTCAAACTCAATTTCATTGAGGGCCGCATCAGGGCTGTGGTTGACCTCGGGGGGCTGTGTGTGTGTGGCAGATTGAGTGGGCATGGCCAGCTTGATGCAACTCCTGAAACTGCTAGCATGTTTCCTCTTTGCATTGGGTTGACCGGGCGGAAGCCATGCTGGTCCGATCTTTCCTGTTTGCATTGGGTAGACCAGGATGGCCCCATGGGCCCGTGGGCCTTTAGTTTGACATCCCTGTTCTAGCTGATTAGCAATTTTGAAGGTTGTTTTTCATTGATTCCATTTGACTATTTGGTCCCCATCTGAAGTCTGGTGTCTGAATAGTGACTTTCAGTTAGCTGTCAGATTAAAATGCAACTTTTGATTGATTGACTGATTGTGTATGTATGCATGCCTGAATGTATACCGTCTTATCTCCAAAGGCTCTAGGCTGGTTAACTACAGTTCATAATACTCTCTGTTAAGATTGCTGTCAGCTTTGGAAGCCATATTTTACTTAGAAGCTTCCACGCTGCCACATCTTAGTGCCTGGGAATGTGGAAGGGGGATTTCATAGAGAGGTGGAAGTTTAGACATAACATTCTTCTCATAAAGTCAAGGACAGGTTACCCTGCACCTGGAAAGGAGTGGTTGGAGGAATGTCTCCATTTGGGACGATGGGTAATTGGACCATGTGATGGAATGGTGGGTGCAGGGGGTAGGTTTGGATTTTTAATTATGCAAGGAAAACCTGGTACTCTTAGATTCAGATTCTCCCAGATGTACCAGTATGACTTCTCTAACAAATTCTTACTTAGATGGATTTTGACTCTGAGTGCTGAATGAAATGGGGAGTTTCATTGGAATGCTGACAATTGCTTTGGTGAGGCAAATGAATGGATGGTAGCAATATACTATATATTTGCAGTGCTGTGCAGCAAGTCTAACATCTACTCCCATCTTATTTCTTGAGACAAGGTGAACTTTATTTAATTCCACAAACAGGGGAAAGGGCAGGGTTATTTTACATACCTACTTCCTGGGAGACAGTCTTTGAGGCATTCTCAAACCTGAGAAAACTGAGATAAAAATCATAAGGAGGTAGGCCCAAAACTAGGCCCTTGACACAACCTCTTTCCCCTTCCCTTGTAATTCACCAATATAGGCATATGTCTGTATCATAGTCCCTTGATAACAATTCAGGAACAATATTGTAGCACTTACAGGATTCAGTTCAAGACTATAATTAGATAGATGGTGATAAAGATGCTGAAACTACCCTTCAGATCACCAGAATGAGTTATTTTCCCACTTCACTAGTGTGGGGACTATTACTGCTCTTTAAACTTTTTTTTTTAAGTTAAAGAATATTGTTACATGGAACAATACTTCAAATTAGGACTGTACAGTCAAAGTCTTCAGAATTACATGGTCCTCTCTTTTTCTTGAATGGGCTTCTGCAGGGATTGTCCAAATGCTACCCAATTGTAGTTGTAATTTAATTTTAATGTAATGCACATAGAGAATAATCACATTCAGTAAGAACTGAATAATAAAAAAATCCAAGGTTGCTAAATAAAATCTGAGTGAGATGAGTGTTTGATGACAAAGATTTGCTGTTTGTTTCCCCCAAAGTACACTTACAACTTATTATATATTGTCAAATATATCCATGTAGACTTAAAGATAAAAGTGCAGGAAATGAAACAAGAGTCATTCAGTCTAAACGGTGTGCAATTGTCTTTGGATCATCCAATGTAATTGCCTTCAAATGACTATTTCAGTCTTCAGGGCATTGAGAGAAATAGAAGAATATTACTTTCATTCAGAAGTGGGCTGCATTTATGTTACTGATAAGATATGTGCAGAGTAACCCTTGTATAAAAAGGATATGCACACGGAAACGGTTTATGAGAACAGTTATGAATAAATATACAGCCACACAGAGTTGAACAAGTTTTGTTAATATTTACTTGAAGAAATAGCACAGTCCAATAAACAGTCCATGTCATACACATTTTTAACAGTCCAGAAATATCCAGTTATAAAGTCTTCTTACCGGTTTCATGTCTTTTACAGCAGACAAATATCAAACCATAATAGAACAGATAATCTTCGATATCAACAGAATATCAAAATAAACAGAGTTAGTCCTTATCGGTCCGTAG
Source organism: Pseudonaja textilis (assembly GCF_049901715.1). Taxonomy (NCBI): domain Eukaryota; kingdom Metazoa; phylum Chordata; class Lepidosauria; order Squamata; family Elapidae; genus Pseudonaja; species Pseudonaja textilis. The sequence goes on along the minus strand of NC_141990.1, from coordinate 128,103,765 downwards.
TCAGTCAGTATAAGTATCAAGAGAGATCATCAGTTAAAAAGAGAGTTAAACCATAATCTATAGCTCCCTCTTATGGCAACTTGTAGCATAATCAACCAACCAGAACACAGCATAATACATTACAGTATTTTTCCTTAAAGCTACAAACATATATATTTGTAGTTTATATATTGTCAACCCAACTATGTTATTTACATATACATAACAGTTACCAACTGGTTCGCTGGTTGTGAGCATGTGCTTCGCTCGCATGCGCCCCTTTGGGAGTGGAAGAGAGCTTCAAACATGCAGCTAATCGACTCAGGCAGCTCTGGTGAGTACAGCAGGGGCAGCATGGAACTCAGTGGGCAATGTGGGTGAGTGGAACAAGCCAGAAAGTTAGTTATATGGAAAGGATAGTGGAAGGGTGGGTGGGGGAGCCAGCCAATGATCAGAACTGCAGGTTCATCTGAACCTGTGCGACCAGGCAGCATCCCACCACTGCTTTCATTACTATTTATGAGAAAGAACATATAGTGTACACAAAGACACACTCAACTATATATATCCTGTTTGGTTCTGCAACCCAACAGGCCAGACACAGACTTCAGAGGATAATTAGGACTTCAGAAAAAACAATTACTACGAACCTGCCTTCAATCAAGGACCTGTATACTGCATGAGTCAAAAAGAGGGCTGTGAAAATATTTACAGATCCCTCACATCCTGGACATAAACTGTTTAAACTCCTACCCTCAAAATGACTCTATAGAGCACTGCACACCAGAACAACTAGACACAAGGACAGTTTTTCCCTGAAGGCCATCACTCTGCTAAACAAATAATTCCCTCAACCCTGTCTAACTATTTACAAAGCCTGCACTACTATTACTATTAATCTTCTCATCACTCCTTATCACCCATCCCCTCCCACTTGTGACTGTATGGCTGTAACTTTTTCTCCTGTATCCTTATGATCTATATTGACCGTTTCCTAGTATGATTTGATTGCTTATTGTACCCTATGACTATTTTTAAGTGTTGTCCCTTATGATTCTTGACAAATGTATCTTTTCTTTTATGTATACAGAGAGCATTTGCACCAAGATAAATTCCTTGCGTGTCCGAATCACACTTGGCCAATAAAGAATTATATTCTTTATTCTATTTGTAATTCTTAAACTAAGTTCCTGTGGAAATTATTGCTATAATGTGAAACACTATTTCTTGTATAGTGAACATGAGATAATAAAATGTATCATCCTAGATGGGTTGTCATTTGAGACTGATATTTAGTCAAGTGAAGGAAGAGGAAAATTAAATTATGTCATTCTCATTCATTCCTTGCCTTTATGATCAAGCAAGAACTATCAAATTCAAAAATAGAAACTGAAATAGGAAAAGCGCCAATGAAAAATAAAATTAAGTAAAAATTTGGTAAAGAAGCATCGTTATAGAATTTTTGAACACCAAGCATGTCAAAGCCTGACTCAGGTCCGGAGAGAGTATCCTCCATAATCTGGGATGTTGGGGGAGTTTTGCTTCATATGAAAAGGAAAAGGGTAGAACCACTGCATACATCCTGAAGCCCCAACCATCCTTTTTAGATTTTTGAAATAAACACCCAACTCCAAGTGATGTATTTAATATCACACTTGATTTTGCCCTTGCTACATGCAGAATATTTTCCCACTTGGGAATGGTTATGGATTTTTCATCTGCAAATCTAAGACAGACTGCCAAGCAAGCAACTGTTTTAATATGGTTATTCCTTTCACTGGAGGCATCTGTAGTTTTTTCTCCATAACAAAATAATTCTCTCTCTGCAAACATTACTTGACCTGAGTGAATTTGTATAATGCCATGCCCTGTCTGTCTGTCTCTCTCTCCCTCTCTCCTCCTCCTTCTTCTCCTCCTTCTCCTCCTCTTCCTCCTCCTCCTCCTCTTCCTCCTCCTCCTCCTCCTCCTCCTTCTCCTCCTCCTCCTCCTCCTTCTTCTCTCCTCTTCCTCCTCCTCCTCCTTTTTCTCCTCCTTCTCCTCCTCCTCCACCTCCTCCTTCTTCTTCTCCTCTTCCTCCTCCTCCTCCTCCACCTCCTCCTCCTCCTCCTCCTCCTCCTCCTTGAAGCTGTGAGGGGTTGAGGCTGTAAAAACAGTCAACAACTTTACCTTTTTAGGGATGGTTGTTGAGAAGGTGACAGGTGTAGAGCTTCTAATGGCTCCAAAAGAAGCAGATTATCTGGATCATTTTCAATTGAGTTTCAGGCTGGGTTATAGAACTAAAGCAATCACCCTTGTGGATGACTCCTGGAGATGGCACAACTTGCTCTTCTAGGCTTCTCAGCAGTTTTCGATACCATTGATCATGGTATCCTTCTGGACTGCCTCCAGGAAATAACAGTGGGAGGTGCTATTCTCTTCCTTCCTCCAAGGTCATTTCTAGACTGTGTGGATCTAGCCATAGAGCTCTCATATGTAGGGTATCTCATAGCTGAATTCTATCCTTACTCCTACTTAATATCTACATGAAACTGCTAAGTTAGGTCACCCGTCGTCAGCATGGGGTGAAATTCCACAAGTATGCTAATGATACTTAGCATTAGATATCCATCCCAGACTACACAAATGACATTGTTGAAGTTGTCATCCAGTATCTGGAAGCAATTACAGTCTACATGGAGAAAAGGATAAGCTCAGTGCTGGCAAAATTGATTCCAGGTCTTCAGAGCTCTTGGATCTGGTGGTTTCTCAAATTTAACTCTTGATGGGTCTCCCAACAGAGTCAATGTGCAATGCAGAAATCCTCACAGTTCTGTATTGTGGACTCCTGGCTCCACTCAAAGAGGAAGTGGCAGCTATTAGCCAAGGTCCCTTTGTGTGGGTTCCTGTTAAGCACCAATTGCAGTCATTCCTGGGACAGGAGGCTGTGCTGTCTGTCAAATCCTAGTCACTTTCCAGTTAAATTACAGCAACATGTTCTATGTGAGGCTGCCCTCGGAGAATAATTAAAAGCTTGAACTGATAAACACCATTTGGGGGATGATCCAAAGTTTGCACCGCTGCTTGAGCTAGATTGGCTTGCAATGTGCTTCTGGGTACAATTCAAAATTTAGCATTACCTTTAAACACCATTATGGCACAGAGCTAGTTTATTTTTGGGACTTTCTTATCTCTGAGATTTCCACCAGAGCTGACAGGATGGAGTGCGCCAAGATCTCTCTATTAAAACAGTGTCATCTTGCAGGGAAGAGAGAGGTGTGTGTTTTCGCTCCTGCAATGCCTGTTGCAAACAGCCTTCTCCCCGAGAGTTGGATGGCTCCGTGCCTTCCCAAAGATTGTTAAAACTTGGCTTTCCCCCTGGGCATTAGGGAGGGCTAGGGGAGCCCTATAAACTGTTTTTGTAAAGTTGCTATGAACTGTCTTGGAGTGGATGGAGTTTCTTTTCTTTTTGTCTTGTATATTTTGAATTGTTCATTGATTTTTTTTTTAATTCCTTTGTGCGGATTGTTTGCTACCCAGAGTTATATACTGTATATATATATATAAGTTGGGTAGCAATTTAAATTTTCCAAGTAATATAAAGTAATGTAAAATGAAATAAGCCATATCAGAAGCTTTGAGTTTGACTTAATTTTGCAAAAGAGCATAGGGCCACTTATCTATTAACATGCCTCCTCTGCTTCTCATACTTTTCTTAGATTTTATAGGAAAAGCTGATACTGAATGCTGAGTTGTCCGAAGAAGCAAGAAGCAGGAAATTGATGTCTTGCCAGAAACAGTCCGGAGCAGATGCATGCAAGAAGTGGTTGCACAATGGGACAGTTGAAAGAGGTAATAAAGGGGACAAAGAACATCCTATATGTGGATGACTGTGATAACAAAACAATGTGGAATCAGGGTATTTTATCCCCAAATCAAATTTTAACAGGAAAGATGCCCTAAAAATGGCAGCGGAAGAAGGATGGATTCAGCAAGTTCTGACCAGTTCTGGAGGACCAGTAGTGGAAATTTTGAATAGTTTGGAGAACTGACAAATACCACTTCTGACTGACCCCGCCCCCATCTATTCTCTGCCTCCCAAGTCCCAAGCTGATCACTTGGGTCTTCGGTTAGTGGGGTGGGGAGAATGGGGATTTTGCAGTATCCTTCCCCTACCTTGCCCACCAAGCCACGCCCACATAACCCGTAGTAAAAAAAAAAAAAAAAAAATGGAATCCCACCACTGATTGAGTCCTACTTTTCCATTAGGTTTCTCCTCTTGATCTTGCTTCGAAGAGTTCGAAGTAGAATGACAAGTGAGCATTTGATAGGAGAACATACACTTTCTACTTTAAGAAGCTCTTTGGTCATCTCTGACCATCATCTCTCCCCACTCTTCTCTTCCTTTAGGTCAGGTCACTGATTAATTACCAAATTTCATATGCTCAGTTTTGTCATTTTGCTTCCAGTTACATAAAGAGAGCAATTAAGTGCCAAAGCTGATCCAATTTTTCAACTTTGTGCATACAGTTTACATAAAGGAATGTGGTTTGAACATGCCAAGAGGGAATAGAATGAAGGATTACATAAGTTTTTTTCCACAAAATGTGGAGTCAAGTTAGTGAAGTGTTGCTGCCATGCTTATCCTAGAGCTAGATTTGGTTCTGAAATCCAAAGAAAAGTCAGGCATTTTAGGATCGACCTTCCTGGTGGAGTTTCTGTACCATTTGGGGATTACAGTTAAGTAATTGCAGAAATCCAAATGATCAAATTTCTCTTGTAGGTGAAACAACAAAAGTGAGTGAGATGACATAAACCAAAAAGAGTTGAACTATAAATAGCAACAGCAATAGCACTTAGACTTATACACCGCTTTACAGTGCTTTCCGGCCCTCTCTAAGTGGTTTACAGAGTCAGCATCTTGCCCCCAACAATCCGGGTCCTTATTTTACCCACCTCGGAAGGATGGAAAGCTGAGTCAATCTTGACCTTGGTGAGATTTGATCTGCCAAATTGCAGGGAGGCAGCAGGCAGAAGTAGCTTGTAGTACTGCACTCTAACCACTGTGCCACCATGGCTCATAAAAGTATAAGCTGCGACCCAGTTCAGCGTAGTGGTTAACAGTACTGGCTAGAAACCAGGAGACTGTGAGTTCTAGTACTGTCTTAGGCTGATAGCCAGCTAGGTAATCTTGGACCAGTCACTCTGTCATTCCCAGCAAGACTGTGGAAAACCTCTTCTGAAAAAAATTGCCAAAACCCCTGCATGTGTTTACTGAGGCACTCACTGGGCATTAAGACTGACTTGAAGGCACCAAAACAAACAAACAAAAACCACCCCCAAATAATTAGTTTGTCAACAATGATTACCTCCTTTTTAGCAATCTACTCTGGGACATAGACTAGAGGCTTGGTTTTAAGATTTCTGCAATGCCGGTGAAATATTTCCTCTCTGAAATGCATTTCTCAGCAGAGGAGTACAAAAGGATACTCAAGAGTGTCTCCTATTACAAAGAAATAACACAATGCACATTCTGTCATCGATACAGCAGCAGGAGTTACAAAGGGTTATTATTATTCCATATTCCAGGCCTCCTGAGATCCTGCCGGTGTTGTGACAAGCTGGCATCATCAGCTGACTCACTTCTTGACAGGATAAACACTGAGGTGCCTCTGCAGCAATCCCTCCCCCAAAAAAAAAAAACCTCTTCAAACCTTGTGATTCCTCCCCATGAGTAATCATCATAATCCTGGAGAATGTTCCAGGGAATTGATATGATTAAATCTGCTTTGCCAAACAGAGCCAGACTGATGTTGGTCAGAGGTTGGCTGTCAGGCAGAGCCAGAAACGAAGAGCCGGGAGAGGACGTCAGCATTGTTCCTAATAGTATGTCATGTGGTACTGAGATAGTAAAAGTGTTGCTACTTTTAGTCTCTCAGAAATCCTATTCAGGCATCTGAAAACTCTAGAAGCCCAATAAGGCCCACACCCCCACACTGGCGTCTTTCATAGGAAACCAGCTTCCTGAAAACATTTCCACACTTAGCACAGATGAGCCTATATTCATCGGAGAAAAGCCTTCATGTGAATGGCTGCATGTTCATTGGCCAATGAACAAGCTAAATGCGCTACTTTATTCTTTGGAGAATATCATCATTTTCCTTCCTTCCTTTGCAATATTTGGAAAGGAAAAGCAGCAATCCCACCACTGCCACAACCCCTCTCCATGGGATCTCTCACACAGATCGTTATAATTTTATATCAATTTTGCTAATGCCTATGATTATAAATAAATGTGACTCTCAAGCTTAATGGTTTTTGGAAAGTCTGTGAAAATCCAGCTAATCTCCCTGGCCCTAGGGTAGCATGGGCTGCTGAGTCTTTGTAGGTTGTTTGTTGTTGTTAGGAACAACAATGATCTCTTAATTTTTCTCATTCCTTGTTTTTCAAATGTAAGCCCCTCAGAATCACTTGGGGTGGGGAAGTCTCTGTAAAAGATATAGTATATAATACCTACTAGATTTGTAGATATTAACAAATAAAATTAGAACAGGGGAATCAATCATATAGAAACCAAAAGCCACCAACAGTTATAAATCAGAAATATAAGGGACCTGATCAAATGTCTTACAAAATATCACCAGGGAATATGCAAGTTGTCACCCAGTCAGAAGCAGGATGTTCCCATGCATGGGGGTTGAAAGGAGTATCTTCAGATCCATGCTCCCCTGCCTAACACAGGGATGGGATCCTAAGTCATCTTCTTGGACAGATTTCCCTTGGAGAAAATAGTCCTGAGATATCTTGGAGCCCAATAAGATTTTATTAGATTAAAGCAACACTTTGAATTAGACTTGGAAACCTATTGATAGCCAGTGAAGTGGACAGAGATTAGATCACTGTTTCTGTACTGCGCAACTGTTTTTTCTGGCTTTAAACCGAGAGTATGTGGGGAAAGGGTCTTCTGTAGCACAGGCTACAGAAGGCACTTGTTATGGTCTCTGAATTTTCTCAGATGTTGAAGAGGCAATCCAGATGGAGTGTCAGACAGAGGAGCTAATGGACAACTAACCCTGAGGGAGACAATGACCTTAGCAGGGGGATGCTGATTCAAATACCGGATTGTGGCAGGCAAAAATATGCAAGCAGCTGTGAAAGCAGAGCAGAGGCCATTGGTGTAAATCCTTGACAAGAGAGGGCAACAAGGCCTCTAAACAAGCCGCACCAGCAGCTTGGGTTATATCATCACAGCAGCCTCCAGAGCTAGCTCAGGAATTCTGGGAAGTGAAGTCCATAGGTCACAAAGGGCCATAGTTGCTTCAGATCCATGCTTACTCTGCTGGAAGCAGGTCTCTGACTCTGAACCTGCCTTCAAATCCTGAACTTTACAATTGGACCATCTCGTGAAAAGCTCTGACACCTGAATCCTGGACTTTTATAGACAGTTGTTGTATTTCTGCCTCTGTCTTTCCCCTGATAGCAGATTACAGATAACTCAGGATTCAATAGGCCTTTTATACACAGCAATTGCGCTTAGACTTATAAACCGCTTGTTCTGACCCAGCTCCCCAAACACGACAAACCCTCTGACATGAACTCAAAAGATTCCTTTATTAGGAATGTTGGCAGCCCTGGCAAAAAGTTTATCTCGCAGGCTAACAAGTCTGTCCTGCCTTTTATCCCCAGAGCTAGATTGGGGCCTTGTTAGCGGCGGTGGCTCTTCCTTCCCTAGGATCGGCCCACAGCTTTTCACTGCTCTCCTCTTCTTTGCCTTCTGCGCAGGCACGTGTCAGGCACTGGACCCAGCTGTTCCTCCTTCATCAACCGCCTCCAGACTGTTGACTCTCCATCTGAGGGCTGACGGATGTCCTAGGCTCTACCTCTGTTTCTCCCTCTGCCAGGTCCATTCCCTCTTCCTCCTCGGAGCTCCCAGGTTGCCCTGATGCTGACTTTGACTCTCACACCTCCTCCTTATCCTCTGATTCAGCTGCTGGAGGGGCCAGCGGCTGACAGGCTACAACACATGGTGCTTTTACAGCCTTCTCTAAGTGGTTTGCAGAGTCAGCCTATTGCCCCCAACAATCTGAGTCCTCATTTTACTGACCTCGGAAGGATGGAAGGCTGAGTCAACCTTGGTTCGAGTGAGACTCGAACTTCTGGCAGTTGGCAGAATTAGCTTGCAATACTGCATTCTAACCATTCCGCCACCATGGCTCTGTACATAGGGTCAGAGCTGTTTGGGAAAAGTGATAGAAATGTAAGTATTTTCTTGAGAATCCTAATCCTGTGTTGCTCAAAAGATGGGCTTCAATGGGGAATGAGACCTGAATTCTGCCAACTATATTTACTTGGCTCTCTCACCAGTACAGGTTTTCCACTGACAATAATGGCCCTTTTTGTGGACATTTTTTGGGAGGGGGCAATGCCATTTTACTTATTCCATGATGTACTTCTGAGTGTTACTGGGCACAGTAATTGCCTTGCAGCATAAGCTAAAGTTTGTTTGTTTTTTCCTGATTCACTCCACACTCCTGCATCTGTTAAGTCACAGGAGCACCAGAAGAATGAAGGCCACTGTCATGGGATCATCTTTTGCCACCTTCTGACAAGGAAAGTCAATGGGGCAGCCAGGTTCACTTGACAACTGCATTGCTAACTTAACAAGTGCAGTGATTCACTTAACAAGTGTGGCAAGAAAGGTCGTAACATGGTGCAAAACTCACTTAACCACTGTCTCACTTAGCAAAGAATATTTTGGGCTCAATTGTTGAGGTCTACCTGTACTTCCACACCCTAACCCAATCCCTAACCCTGTTCATTAGACACATTGTCAGATGGCTATACTGTTTAAGGCAGGCTTGTCCAACCTGCGGCCCACGGGCCGCATGCGGCCCAGGTCGCCTCGTAATGCGGCCCAGTGCCACCCCAACCATTGTGCCACAGCCAGCGAGAAGGAGGAGGAGAGGCAGGCGCGAGGCGGGGCGAGGCGAGCACCAGGCCAAGCAGCAAGAGAAAAGGCAGGCGCCATCAGAGCGCCACCTCCTGCTGTTGCCCCTGCCGTTTCTGCCCCTGCCACCGCCGCCGCTGCTGCCCCCGCCGCCGCCGCTTCTGCCCCACCGCCACCCCTGCCGCTTCTGTCCCCACCGCCATCCCCGCCGCTTCTGCCCCCGCCGCCACCCCCACCACTTCTGCCCCACCGCCACCCCCCCACTTCTGCCCCACTGCCACCCCCGCCGCTTCTGCCCCACCGCCACCCCCGCTGCTTCTGCCCCGCTGCCACCCCCGCCGCTTCTGCCCCACCACCACCCCGCCGCTTCTGCCCCCTCCGCCACCCCCCCCCTGCCCCCCACCACCCCGCCCTTCTGCCCCTTCTGCCCCGCCACCACCCCTGCTGCTTCTGCCCCGCCGCCACCCCCGCCACTTCTGCCCTGCCACTGCTGCTGCTTCTGCCCCCACCACTGCTGCTGCCCCCGCCACCGCCACTTCTTCTCCGCCACCACCGCCGCTTCTGCCCCTGCTGCCACCGCTTCTTCTCCCGCCACCACTGCTGCTTCTGCCCCACCGCCGCTGCCCGGGGGGGGAAGAAGCGGCAGTGGCAGCGGGGGTGGTGGCGGCGGCAGAAATGGCAGCAGCAGAAGCAGCAGCGGTGGCGGGGGAAGAAGCGGTGGCGGCAGAAGCGGCGGCGGCGGGGGTGGTGGCGGGGGTGGTGGCGGGGGCAGAAATGGCGGCGGCAGAAGCAGCAGCGGTGGCGGGGGAAGAAGCGGTGGTGGCGGCAGAAGCGGCGGCGGCAGAAGCGGCGGCGGGGGCAGAAGCAGCAGTGGCGGCGGGGCAGAAGCGGTGGTGGCGGCAGGGGCAGAAGCCTTCCCCCGCCGCTGCTTCTGCCCCCGCCGCTGCTGCTGCTGCTTCTGCCTTCCAGTCCTGCCTCATCCAGCCGGGCTATTTGCAGGGCGTGAGGCAAGCAAGCTTTCTCCCCGCCCTCCCCTCCTGCAAAATTTGGCCGGAAAATAAACTGTGATAAAAAACCTGTGATAAAAAAACTGTGATAAAAAATAAATAATTTTTAATAAATAATAATAAATAATAAAAACATCTCACTAACTTTATTTCCAAATAAATTTAATATGTTAACTATGGTTTCTATGGTTTTTTGGGATGATCGGGTATCGTTACTGTTATTTTATTTTATGTGCGGCCCAAACCAAATTTTCATCTTCTAATGTGGCCCAGGGAAGGTGAAAGGTTGGACACCCCTGGTTTAAGGCAACCATCTCCTCTTGCTCAGTCCCAGCTTATATCTTATTAAGGACAGTGACTGGTGGTTGGATTTCACAGGGGTGTCAAAATCATGTCACGGCAGCATCAAGTGATATATTGGGACTTTTTTCCCCTTCGCTAAACCAGGCATGGGCGTGGCTAGCATGTGACACATCCGGCCTGCGGGCCAGAAGTTTGACAGGCCCTGTGCTTGGAGGTGAGACTTTGTTCTGACCCAAACTCTTTTCCAATAAGACAAACAATAACCCAAAGGGAACAGAAACCCTTTAATGAGTCTTATGAATCCCGGGTTAAAAGGCTGCTGCAAAGTAATTAACTTTGATAAACAGAAACCTTGCCAAAACTGTGTGACACTGCCAAAAATCACAGATAAGAAATATTTCACAACACAAGAGTCTTCAAATACCAAATACTGTAATGTCCACGAGGCTGAGTTTCAAAACGTATTTGCTTCCTGCAAAGAACATTCGCTTCACAACTGGCTTTTATCTTCTTGAAGGAGGGGCTATTACCTTGTAGCCTTACTCCCGAGTCACCCATGTTGTTGCAGCTGCTCTTTACTGCGAGCAATCCTGCACGCATGCACACTTGGCACAGGCTCCTCGGGAATCTCCTCATCGCTGCTGCCAGCCCCCATAATCTCTGAAGGCAATAGTCCACTCCTTAATGGTCCTGGCCTCTCATCTGAGTTCTCGCTCTCCTCAGCCATCTAGACCTGCTGCCGGCTAACCACAACAGACTTGGAGTAACAAAACCAGGAGAATCTGCAATTTTTTTCTTTAACTTGTGTCATACTGCAACTCTTAAGGGTAGCATCCATTATCATACTTGCTCCTAAAGCAGGCTAGGATTTGATTCTTATGATAGCTCAATTCACATCGGTATATTTTTATGCTGACAAAGATACAAAGGTAACATATTACTTTGGCCATGGGAGAAGAGCCAATGTGTATTTGTTCACATTTCTCCAGGCTCAGTTAGTCAAAAGTTTGCTAATATGCATGCAAAGGATAAAATACTACCATTGTATTTCAGTGCACAACTAATTCACTCTGTGGATTTTTTTTTTTTCAGATGTTGCTAGAGAAAAAATATTGGATGGCAAAAATAATGTCAAAACAACCATTAGGTGGAAATTAAAAAAAAAACATGACTTCCCAAAAGGCAGTATCAATTTGAGGAACAAATTCGCCAAAATCTTGGCAATTTTCCATTTTATATTATTGAGGCATGAACTTTTAAAGTGCTTTTCATTAAAAAAAGAAAAGAAAGAAAATTGCTCACTTGTTATTTTTGGCTTTAAGAAAATAAAAAAGCACATTTAATGGAGAAGGAGGTGGGGAAATCACTTCATTATGATATCCAATATCTATTTGTTTTAAGAGTGAAAATTGTTACTTTGGGGCCAAGCACCTAAGCTCGAAGAGCCATGGTAGATAAGTGAATCTTGGTGTTATTAAATCAAAATATCTTGGTCAATCAGTTACTCTGTTTTCATTTTCCTCCCTCTCTCCCCAAGCTGGAATTCAGTAATCAATTCTGTAAAATGCGTGAGAACATAAAATTATCATTGATAAAACTTGGTTCTCACAACAGAGTTTACACAATCCAGATAAAAATTAATGAAAAATTTGCAGTAAGTTATATTTTTTTCATATAGGTCTATTAATTTGACTTAATAACAAATGTAATTATGTGGGGCATTTTTTTCCCATATAAAAAGGGAGTACTGCATCAGTAAAATATGGCATAACTTTAACAAGGGAATCTTTTGGTTTTCCTTTTCCAATTACATTGGGGACAATATTATCTGCTATGCTCTTCAATCAGCAAACGTGCAGTAAGTGTTGCTTTTAAACACTGGCACATTTTTTTTTGGTAGTCAGGAAAAGTCTGGATTCAAGCTTGCAAACAGTTTTGCTGATGCTTTTTTCTTGTGTGTGCAAAAGGAGCCATTGCTGAAGTCGGGAAACCATGCATGAGGAGATGCATAATATCTCAATGATACAGCAAATGCTTTGTGATCCAAAGTGTTTTTAAGCTGGGAAAAAACCTAATTTATGTAACCTATCCCATTGAAGTCTCTGGGAGGGGCAAAAGAATCATCATCATCTTGAAAAGCTACTGAAAATTATGGAAGTCAATTTTCAACATGTCTGAAGGCGCTCAGTTTGGGAAAGGGGGGAGCAAACCATGTTGCAGTTGATAGACAAACGTTCTGACCAGGTTCACACATCACACTAAGCTCTTGAATCTTAGATTGCTGAATAAGCTATGGTTCTCAGAGTGCATGCTGAATCACAAGCTTCTAAATCGTTTTGGATGATGAGTTCATATATTGCGCTATGCTTTACTGAAAACTACATGGCTTTAAGGCAATGTGTGAACACAGTCAGGGGTGGGATTCAACCAGCGTAATAACCAGTTTGGTGAGTGCACGCTTTGCGCAGCATTTGAAAATCATCTTCTCCTGCAAGCCTCTCATCTTCTGCCATGCAAAATCATCATCTCCTGCCACGCAAAGCAGCTGTGGTTGAAAAAGCAGGAAATAAAGGACAGCCTAGAGCCCGGGCAGACGGGCGGGCCAAACAGAAGAACAGAAGATTGTTGGAGCAAATAGGTTCTCTCTCAGCTGATCTTTGGAGCTGAGCCAAACCAGTAGAATCCCACCTCTGAACCCAGCCAATAAAACCATTTTCCTGCTGGAGGTTTTTAAGAAGTTTTAAGAAGAGTGTCTTCTTAAGAGCAATGTATAGTATAGGACAGGGGGTGTCATACTGGCAGCCCTTGGGCTGGATGCGTCACATGCAAGCCACACCCATCACAAGTCTGCTAATGGGAAAAATGTCACAAAATGTCATTTGACGCCGCAAGTTTGACACCCATGGTATAGAGTCCTTGCTTGGCAACATCAATGACAAGGTGCGAGCAAGGGTAAATGCAGCCTGGATGTGTTGGTGAGAATTCACTGGTGTGCTATGTGACAGACGATGCCAACCCCTCTTACATTCAAGATTTACAAGACAACCATCCACCCTGTTGCACTTTATGGCACTGAATGCTAGGCAGCAACGACAGGGACCGAAAGTTATCTCCATGCCATGGAAATGCTAATGCTCCATCGGATATCGGGCATCTTCCTTCTTGACCACATCACAAATGACACCATTTGACAGCATTTTGGTGTGGCGCCAATTATAGAGAAGATGAGAGAAGGCCAGTTCCGCTGGTATGGACATGTCTAGAGAGCAGCATCTTCCCCTGTGGCCAAGACTTCCTAACAACTAGAAGTCAATGGCCCGCAACCTCACAGGTACCCAAAACAGAGGTGGCAAGACACCATCAACAAAAATATGCAAGCCGCAGGCCTGCGCCCTGGAGACACAGCTGACCATGCAAAGTGACATTCAGTGATCTGAAAAGTGGATGCTGCATCTAGAGGAATATGCTAGGAAGAAGAAGAAGTATGGGTCTCCTGCTTGAGCAAGGGGTTGGACTAGAAGACCTCCAACCTCCCTTCCAACTCTGTTAAGTGTATATTCTATATTCTGAACAGAACCACAGTGTCAGTGATGCAAAAGGAGGCAGTCCTGTATACACAGAATTGGAATAGTGAATGGAATCTAAGAAGGAAAGACAGTCATGAGCTATGATGAAGCTTAAAGGCTTTTCAAGCATATCATTTGTTTTGTCTACAGGGATTTCTATGCTACTCCAGTCTGAACATATCAAATAGATGAGGTTCACAGTAGACTAAATTAGCAAGCCATTATGCAAATCACATTCTGAGAATACAATTCATTTATCATTCAAAGGACACATTCTAAGAAAAAGCAATATGCAGCTAGGAATTGAATTGTAACTTCGTAGATTCTATGGACCTCCCCAAATGAGCAAACCTCAAAAATGAAGAAAGCGCTTTTGGTTTTGTGTTTCTACAAACTCTGGTGATTCTTTGAGTCTGCTGACGTTCTTTTATGTAGATCTTGATGGTTCAACCACATATGGCCAGCACTCCAAATCTATAGAGAGAGGGATGTGGATTCCATCCTGCTTTGTAATTTGCATTTTAAGTCACAAGATTTATAAAATTAGCATTATTAAATCAAATTTCCATGGTTTATAGGACGATTGTTATCTCTGATCTAGTATCCTACTGAGAAAAATACTCCTCTTGTTTATAGCATCATTTTTTGCAGAAGTTCTCTCTTTGGTGGATTGACACAGCCATACTGGGGGCTGAACACCTGCTTCAGCCTCATGTCTCTAAATAGAATTAGAGAAATAAAATCATTATGAAGAAACAGAGGCTGCTGCAACTTCCGTTGTAAATAGCATAAATACACATTTATGCATGACTCAAAATAAGCCTGTTAACTCCACTCACTGAAATTTTCAAAGTAATTAGGTTATGGGAGGTGTATAGATGCTATATTCAGAACTTGGGTATGGACATGAAAGATTCACAATCACTGCAGGAGGTTGTTTCATTTATTCCTAAATACAGCATTTTATTTTTTTTCCCAATAAACGAAGCATTTATTTTTAAAATAAAACTAAACCACTCTCTTTTGCAGGGATCCAGATGGTAGTTAATGTCACCTCTTTCTCTCTGATACCACCTAGGAGTCAACTGGAATTTTGCAGGCTAGAAGTGATAGCTCTAATCTTCTAATGACAATGTCTTAAAAGATGTGGCTATTTGTTTTGTTTTGTTTTCCTATTGAAAACAACTGATCAAAGAACACATGTTATTTTTCTAGGTCAGCAGTACTCAAACTTTTGGGCTATGGGGACTGGTTCCATAGAGAGAGGGTAGTTGTTGTCATTTTGTTTTTTGGCAGACATGGTTTCATGTGCGGCCTGAATCCCTCAGATTGGGCTTTGCTTGTTTGCTGGGCCCAGTTTCTGGCAAGCTGTGGACCGGTGCTGGTCCACAGATTGGGGGGGGGGAGGTTGGGGACCCCTGTTCTAGATGAATGGTTTGTGGTGTTTGCAAGTTGTAATGCATCTAAAACTTCATTACATTTTCAAAATAACTATCAGGAGCCTGGATGGAAAAAAATACAATGGGTCTAATATCATGTGAAGCATGATATACAAACTTACCTGTGGTTTGTATGTTGCATGTAGAGCCAGTTTGGTCTAGTGGTTAAGGCACCAGGTTAAAAACTGAGACAGTTGCAACTTGCAGCTGCTGCACTAGTGCTTGCAGTCTGCTTGGCTAGTATTTGGGGAACTGGTTTGTTCTTGTCTTCTTCCCAGGGCTGAGAGAACATACCATACTTGTTCTAAGTTGTTCCTCTGGCTTTATGCCTAATGGACTAGAACTCAGTCTTCCACTTTCTAGACTGATGAATTAACCATGACTGACTGGGTCTAAGAATGCAACAAATTTTCTTCCATTTGAGTTTAATGCACCGTGACTACTTACCATGCAGTTTTCTTGACAACAACACTGGTGATTAATTGTTACCTTATTATAGGTGTTTCTTTAACTTCTCAGTCCAGCCTAGAACCCTGGTATCAATTGGTTGTCTCCCACTGTCAGTAGCTAAGTCTGTTTGTCACCTAGCTGGGCTGTACAAAACATTGCTTGTATTGTTCCCTATGATGATTCACAACACTATACAAGTACATCTGAAAATAAGCATAAATCAGTTGTTTTTTTTTTTCCAAAAATATTTCTATCATTCTAAATGGATTCAGATCCCAATTTATTTTCTGGTTCTGATGGTATAGAAATAAATACATATAAGAATATACCTTTCACTTTACGAGTAAGTTGTCGACAGCTACCCCTGTTAATCAGTTAGAGCAAAAACAATATTCATGAATCTTTAAAGAATGATAAATAGATTATCCTATAAACTTTAATGGAATACAGCCTGTTTCCACAACAGTATTTGTATAATGCATGTATCAGTCTTTAAGATGCCAAAGGATTTTTATACAAATACTCCTTGATTTATGAACACAATTAAGTCATTGCAATCATAAGTTGAGGCACTCATGATATAATTTTTTCATGGCATTTGTTAAAAAAAACCACATACTCACTGTAGTTGTTAAGCAGATCTTTTCTCCTGAACAGGCAGTTTGGTGGGTCTTTTTGCCAGAAAACAGAATAAACTGCTGTAAACTGGCAAAAAAAAAAAAGCCAGAAATCACAGGCACATGACCTTGGGCTGCTGCAACCAGTTGTAATTGTGAGCTGGTTGCCAAGCAAAGAGTCACATGACCAGGGATGTGTGCAACATTTTACAATGGCCATAAAACATGCATTCCGAGGCCATCGTAAATTTCTCATAAAACAATTGGTCATAAGTTGAGGACTCTGTAATATACCAAAGTATCATCAGTATTCCTGCTTGTAGTGATGTGATTTTGAATCATTAGGCAATAACAAAGGTAATATCTATCCTTTAATTTAATATTGCTGACATCAACTCAATCAATAATATTTGCAAAGAATGTGCTATATTTTATATAGTTTTTATGCCATCTGGTGGTTGGAATATAAAAAAGAACCTGCTGGATAATTACATTTAAATTCCTCTGGCCAATGATGTTATCTATCCAATGTGATAAAAATAAGATTTATTGTTCAGATTTTAATTTTTTTCTTAAGAAATAGATTTGGCTATGCTACATTTGAAATTCATTTTATTCTCATAATAGATGCTGCTCAGCAAATTTCTCAATTTTCTGGAGCATAACTAAAGATCCAGTGTCAAACAGCACTAAACCTGGGTATCTCTCACGGGTAGACCAAATATGTTAACCAAATACAAAATGACACACAAAATCAAATACAAAAAGAACAGCTAAACCCAGACTTTCTTTGTCAACCTAATAATTGTTATGGCCTATTTTTTAAAAAAAAAAACTTTAAAATTGGTTTTTTAAAACACCAGAGCTGCAGTTTGGCTCAAAGAACTTCAATTATATCATTTTAAGATGGTATGTTTATTTTCATCTTACTCACTACAAATAAGTCTTAAGAAACTCACCTCAGGCTTCCTAAGATTATTCTCCATTACAAATAGATAACAGAAACAATACCTCTTGATTAACAGGTCATTCATGAGATTGTTTCCAATACACATTTGTTGAATCCTGTCTTCAAATCAACATTAAGTTGTTTTTTTGTTATCCTGCCAGCTTGTGGATTTTCACACATCGACATTAATGTCTTCAGAAAGATCCATGCTTTGAATTACTTCCAATTTACTTTCAATTTAACAATCCTTTGGTGCAAAATAATCCCTTCTTCTACTTTATATGAGATACAGGGTTGTTGTTTTTTGAAACCTACAAAAGCATTGTGGTTTGAAATGTCTATTTCTCTAACACAAGATGATTTCATAATAATCAGGTTATTTGATGAACATGTCAAATGATGTTTGTCACCAAAGCCTTTCCACCTTTTCAGCCATCCAGAGCTGGAGGTTATATGAGTCAATCAGATGAATCACAACTGATTATTTGGATACCTTTCCAAAATATTTTAAAAAAATAAATGCTTTTCATCTATACACCCTGAAAAGGTCTGTTGTGGAGACTGACTTCCTATAGAACAGAGCCTTCTCTGGCTTTCTGTAGTTATGAGGAATGCCATTGTATCATGGCAGACAGGTTAAACAAGGCCATAGTTCCTTCAGGCTGATATGCATACATACATGCTCAATTCATAGATTATGCTGAACTATGATTTGTGTAACCATAGTTTATTGAATAAACCATAAGT
Source organism: Pseudonaja textilis (assembly GCF_049901715.1). NCBI lineage: Eukaryota > Metazoa > Chordata > Lepidosauria > Squamata > Elapidae > Pseudonaja > Pseudonaja textilis. Next base: position 128,085,785 of record NC_141990.1, on the reverse strand, counting down.
GTCTAAGTTTGCATAATGCACTGAGCTGTGCACTATTTCTCTATAATGTGCCAAAGAAAAACAAGCCACCGTAAGGCTTTCCTTCAAGTGTTCATATATAGACAGCTTCTGTTCACCTGCTTTCTAGGAAACTAATTCCTACTTTACTCTTGGTTTACCTCCAAAGGAGCCAGCTCAGTCCTTTATGTGTGTTGTTTTAAACTTAAAAGAAGCTCCACTGAACCAAGTTGGGGAAAGCATTACAGTGCTTCCAAATAAAGTTGTGGCAGATTTAGAAATTGCAGACCAAATGAACTTTGGGGGTACAGCTAAGGGGGGAGCAGAAGAAATGCAGCCTTTATAGTTAGTCTAATAACTACTGAAATCTAGGGGACCTTAATTTAAATATAGCATAAATTGATATCTGGTGAAGGGAGTGGTCCTACCCTCCCACATATCTGCATGTTAAATGTAAAGGGAAGTCTGTGCTGTGTAATACAATCATGTGCTTGTCACAGTATTGGGAACCTTGTTATCATGGGGAATATTTTCATGTGCTGAAATATTGGGCTCAAAAACATGTGATAACTGGTGCAGGGCCAGCAGCAGGCTATAAGATTCATTTGAAAATAGTACTTAGCAATAGCACTTAGACTTATATATCGCTTCACAATGCTTTACAGCCCTCTCTAAGTGGTTTGCAGAGTCAGGATATTTCCCCCAACAATCTGGGTTTTCATTTTACCCACCTCAGAAGGATGGAGGGCTGAGTCAATCTTGAGCCTAGAGATATTCGATCTGCCAAATTGCAGGCAGCCAGTAGTCAACAAAAGTAGCCTGCATTCTAACCACTGCACCACCAAGGGCAAATGTTAGAGAAATATTCAACAAATGATACCCAATTCAGCCAAGGATAGTCACTTTTCACAGCTAAGTATGTTAGTCTACAAATTCATACCCCAAAGCGCCTGTGCACCATCACCAATCCTGCATAATTTGAGCACTGTTATCTTAAGCATGGTAATTACCATTCAATATTCACTCCTTTGAGAATTTCAACCCATCATGAATAAACAAGCATGGAAAACATAAAATAGGATCAAAATTGAATACTTTGCCTACTGAAGCACCTAGCCGAGATGCCTTCACCCAGCTGCTGGGACAAGCCACATGCCACAGGACATGATCAAGGAAGAAAGAGTCAAATGGACTTCAATAAGGAGTTTTAATGAATAAATGGGGTATAATAGACAAATCCTTAGAAATTGCAATAAGAACCAGCAGCCTTGTCATCCAGGTGAAGTCTCAATCAACAACCTGAATCTTTTTTCCCAGCCTGGAATGAATTGTCATTTAGGAAATAAGCTACTAGCGAATTCCTCTTCCATCTGTGGATTGTTTATTTTTTAGAGTTCTTCTTGCCTCTTTCTCAATTCAGTACAATTGCATAAAGGCCATTTGTATAATCAAAGACCCTAAAGAAATGATTGAAGATTGCCTCATGCACCAAAAGTTGTACATGAATGGGCTCTGCACTGTATAATTCAATACATGGGATTAGAACAAGTTTGCTATTATGAAGCTACTGCCCTCTCCCCACTCAAAAACATTTATTTACCAAGACAGAAAGTCTGGAAAGGACAACCTCAAATTAAATTTAAAAGTCTCCTGAATCTAAAAGCAATTTGCTGGGAAGCATGAGAAATTGCTCTTTGTAAAATAACATTTCTTTAAGGCATGTAGGAATAGAATCTATCTAGAAGACCAAACAATCAGACTGAGCATCTCACTTGGCTAACTTGATCGTTTAGCCTTCCTCCTCCAGATAGGAGGATTTTGAGCAGTTGTTCCTTTCTACATTCAGCTTTGCTTTGACCATCTTCAGGTTTTGGGTATGCTGAATAGGCCAGCTTACCTGCCTGCCTGCCTGCCTGCCTATTGGATTTTTACCCAGCCCTTATTACTTTATAAGTAACTCAAGGCAGTGACCATACCTAATCCTTCCTTCCTTCCTTCCTCTATTTTCCCCACAACAACAGCCCTGTGAGGTGGTTGGGCTGAGAGAGAGTGACTGGCAGTACTAGAACTCACAGTCTTCTGGTGATTGGCCCAAGATTATATTGCATTTGTGCCTAAAATGGAACTAGAACTCACAGTCTCCTGGTTTCTAGGCCAGCATCTGTAACTACAAACTAACTGTTGGTACTGAAGCAACTATTTCTTTCCATTTTGGAATTACTTCTGCTACCATGAGATGATTCCAGCACAACTGTTGATGGGGTAAAACTCCATCTTATCCCTACTTATATATGAACACAAAGGTGGAGGTAATGATACATTGTTCGTATCATCACCTCCACCTTTCATTCGTACAAGGGACTCCCTGCTGAAGCAGCACTGGATCCTTGTATTCTTAACAAGGAACTTATTAAGGCACCCAAAGCGTAGATATTTTTAAAACCCAATCTTCTAAATTAGAGACATGCAGCTGTAGTACCTACTTTTGCATAATGGAAACCTTTGAGATAGCAATCAAAGAAAAATTGGCAAAGGTTATTTATATAAAAAAGTAGCTTGTCTCTCATGCAAGCAGAATGTTTTGTTTTCCAAAGATTATATGAATATAATTGGTAGTATAGTTGGTAGTATATTTTGATAATCAGCCACTGATTTTGATGTCAGTATAGAATATGTTGCTGGAAACGTACTTAGTTTCAATGTAATCTTTCCTAAGATTATAGGAAAGTCATTAACTCAATGAATATCAGCTTTGTATGCAGAAGGTTCCACATTCAATTTGCAGCATCTTTATAAATTTGGTAGATCCTGCCATCAGAAAACCTAAAGAAGTACTGGTAATCAGCAGCTCAGTTCACACATTAACCATGTTGTTCATGGTTAATTTCTATTGTCTTAGCATACAGTATAGTGTATACTTAGCATCCAGCTAGTATGCCTTTGTGTTATATGATCTGAACCTATAATGCTTTATTTCATAAACTTTGATTAAGCAAAGTACAGCTCAGCACAATATGTAAAGCCAAGCCAATTGGACCTCACAGAAAATTCTGAACTAGCTGAATCAATGGATGGGCTTGGCCTTAGACAGCTAGTCTGGGCATGCTTTGAAAATGAGGACAATGAATTGTTTGGCTCTCTCTGCTATTCATTAGTTTGTTTAATCTCATGTAACTTCAATCTGTTTTTATGTTTATAATTGTTTTTATATCTGTATGTTTTATTACATTGTAACCCACTCAAAGGCGCCTTGATGAGCGGCATATAAATTTAATAAATAAATAAAATCAAAGTACCAGGCTTCCTTCTGAGCTTCAATAAAATCACTACCTTCCTTAAACAGCCAGTTTGTGGTTTTTAAAAGCCATTTCAAAACACACCCATTTGGCAGATCTGTATGTCCCTATGATCTGTTGCTGCAGGATGTATATTATTCTTAAATTATTTATCTTATTTTTATTTAAGTATTAATCCATAGACCACCTCAGTCCACTGACTCTAAGTTGTATACTAAAGTCAGCATAAGTCAGTGCAACAGTAAAATGGCTGGATAAACTATGCTAGAACAATAAAATGAGCTGTAATCCCAAAAACTTATTTGGAAAAGAAAAGAAAAGCATTTGTACCCAACAATACTGTATTGAAATATATAGATATGGTTTGGTTTGCTGCCCTTATATGAGGTCACCATTAGAAGCATCACAAACCAAAGAAAGAAAAGATGAGGCAATGCATCATATACAATAAAGATCACAAGTTTATTGATTCTAATATATCTAAGGTTCCACTCTTGCTATTTTATGCAGGAACATGTTGACATCACTGGACACATGCCCAGACTCTCTCTTATTACAGAAACAACTCATAGATTTCAACTCACTGGTATGGAAATTTTCACCAGAGAGAAAGTTTAAAAGATATCTCACCTTTTAGTATCATAATATTACACTCTTAATTAAAATGTGAGGCCAAGATAATATAAGTCTTATATTCCTTCCTCAAACTCAATTTCATTGAAGGCCGTATCTGGATTGTATTTTACTTCAGAGGGCCAGAGTGGGCGTGGCCAGAGTGGGTGTGGTCAGCTCGACATCACTCGTGTCAGGGGTGCCTGTGGTGGCCTGAGCCCTATGCCAGAGAAAACAGACTCCTGAGCTCCGTTTTCGGCTGCAACGGCCTCCTGTAAGTAACCCTCTGCCAATGAAAACAGAGCTCAAGAGGGCTGTGTGCAGCCCACCCGAGTTCTGTTTTTGCTGGCAGAGGCACCGCAGGCCAGTCTTTCGCCATTTCCAGGGTGGCCCTGCAGGCCAGATCTAATCACCCCATGGGACGGATCTGGCCCCCGGGCCTTGAGTTTGACACCCCTGCTCTAGCTTATCTAGTATGGTGACCATCAAAGGGAGACATAAATATTTGTCACGTTTTTCAGTTCTATCTACTCTCATCTTTATTTTTTTTAGTTTTGTGCAATGTTTTCTGATATCTGATCAACCAACCACTGAATTCCCTAGAGCACGGATGTCAAAGTTGTAGCCCATGGGCTGGATCCGTCATGCTCAGGCCATGCCCACCCCAGCTCCGCGGATGGGGAAAATGTCACGAAACATCACACAATGGCAATGTGACGCAATGAGTTTGACACTCATGCCCTAGAACATAGCTACATCCCAAGTTATGTTTTGAGAGTGGCTATTTTGTAGCACTGTCTCATTTGCTTGTAGTGGTTAAGGTGCTGGTCTAGAAACCAGGAGGCTGTAAGTTCCAGTCCCATCTTAGGCATTAAGGCCAGTTGGGTGACTTTGGGCCAGTCACTCTCTCTCAGCCTAACCCACCTCACAGGATTGTTATTGTGGGGAAAATAGGAGGAAGAAGGAGCATTCACTGTGTTCATTGCCTTGACTTATTTATAAAAAGAATAAGGATAGGATGAAAAGAAAGTAGAGGGAAAGAAAGAAAAGAAGAAAGAAAGAAGGAAGGAAGGAAAGAATGAAAGGCCTTCTTTCAACTCTAGAAGAGGGACTAATAACTGGGGCAACTAGCATAGTTCTGTTATTGAAAAGATGGGAATAGGCAGTACTGCTGAGGGTGTGTCATTTCTTCTCACTCCACCATAACCATCAGAGGCAATTGCCTCATTGGTAACATGCAGGAGTGAGCTACTGTGGTCCCTAATGGCCCCGTAATCCATTAATCCTTTCTTATAACCCCTGCTGACTATAGCCCCCAGATCCACACCCCGCCCTTTTGGAAGGCCTGCCACTGCCAACTAGCTTGGGGCCCCAATGGGGGTCTCTTATTGTGGAGGTAATTAATGAACTATAATAAGACCCCACCTTCTCCCCATATGCATTTTATTCCCTTCCTCTGCATCTTGGTTAATTTAAATTTAAATTTAATAGCACTTTGTTGTTTTAATACTTTACATTGGTCTTTTTATTAATTGGTCTTTTTATTCATCGTAAGCTGCCTGGAGTCACCTTGGTAAGATGGGTGGCATTAAGTTTAATAAATAAGTAAATAATTTGTTTTGTTTTGAAATAGAGCATGCAAGAGTGTTGGGAATGGATTATTATAACTGTTTATATATTATAATTATATTATAATTACATCCTCACTTTTTATATTAAAACCTCTCAGTCCAATTATTTACTATCATTTCTTTCCCTTCTTAAAAAAAGTGATATTTTTGAATGATAGCTTTAAAAAGATAAAAGTTGTACTTGTTTTTCTTCCAATAATCTCTGCAAAAAAAAATAAAAAATTAGTTGCACGGGCAGAGAAAGCTAGAGCAGAATGTCTTTTCTTTTTTAATGTTTTATGTTGATTTTAAACTAATTGTCATCCAGAGTCATGACTTTGAAATATGGTGGTCATATAAATTCAATTAATAGATAATAGTTTTTTTCCAGTTTTAATCCTGTGGGTGAAGAAAGCTAAATGTTTGTTGATGTGATTATATCCATAAATATAAGGTTTATAATGTGTACATATTGTCCTCTCAGTTTCTAGGATCCTGCATTTCAGCCACTCAAGAAAATGTCTCCTGGTCTGACAGTGTCAATTATTTATGCCTGTGCTCCTTTCTCCTTTCTAGGAGCCCAGATTAAAGAGTTTTATGTTTGATCCCTCTAAATGGGAGTCATTGCATTCTGGGACTGCTACTGGCAGAAAAATCCAAAAGTTCTTACTTAGTGCCATATATCAATGCTATGAAACTAATGGCATGACTTCAGCTTAGCAAAGTTTTTATTCCCAGACACTGCAGTTCTACAAGTCTCACAGGATGACTAAGAAAAACTTTCTCTACCTGTGCTCAAGAGAGTAAGATATAAATAAACTAAATAAGCCTTGCAGAAAATTCAGCAGCTCTAAACTTTATGTATATATTTAGAGCTGCCAAATCTAATAAATATGATCATCATTATATTTTTGCAGCCAGTTTTACTAGATCCATTTAGATTTTTTCCCAAAAAACCTGGGGATTTTAGGGACACACTTTATGGCTCTGGATAATGTTTTCATTTGATATTATCATAAATATTTGATCAAATGCATGGCTGAATTTTTTTTGGTGCAATAAAAACATAAATGATTTTAACTTGGCTATGGTCACCTGAAGCAAGGCTGGTCCAAGACAAGCAAAAGCAGAATACAAAACTTTTAGCCACGCAGAGAGGAAAGACAACAGGTTTGAAAGAGAAATTAAGTTTCTCAGTTTAATGAAACTTGCTTAGTTTGTGAATATCTAGTATGCAATCTGTCATTATGAAAATCACCTTTGAACATTTAAATAATAAATATTTAATGAATGCATTTAAATACATTTAAACAGTAAATGTGTACATTTTCTCTTTATGCACACTTAGGGAAAAACATTAAAGCAAAAAGGAGTGAGACTGATAATGTTAGCTCAAAGACAAGATAGTGGAATCTAATCAAGTCCAACCCTTGATCTGCTTCTTTAAAGGGTTTAGAGAATGTTATGCAATGTAACCTCCTCTTTACCAATAAACAAATATCAGAGCACTTGCTTAATTTTGCAATTTTAAATTCATAAGCTTCAACCAAATATTTTGATCAAGCATAGTTAAAATGTACAATATGTTAGAAAGAGCTTCTTCAGCTGCTTTCTCTAATATTACTGTGTTTTTATTTAACTTGTATTATAGTTTTTCTCCCCTAAAATGACTTTATTGGAAAGGGTGTTTAGGAACTTTTGCTTAAAGATAATGCATTTCTTTCTCTTAAGCCAGTTGGGAGCTGTCAGGTCCCCAAATGGAGATGCCAGGAATCATACTCATAAAGGATGAAGGTGGAAACCAAAGAAACATAATATTTTAGCCTGAGGTGGATGAGATAGTTTGTAATGGGTTGAAACTACATTCCAAACCATAATTCACCTTTGCATTACTCAGAAAATCTTTAATGATGCCCTAGAGATCTGTGCATTTTGAAGAACAAACTAGAAGGAAAGTATTACGACTTTACATTCCTGTAATTTTTAAGTCTGCCTCAACGTGGCCACATCCAGGAATGGTACATCAGTGTCCTTTAATAGTAGATTGAGACATCACACCCAGAGCTTATGATGAAACCATTTGTGGCCTAGGATCAATGGGGCAACTTCTCCCTCAAATTCAGAAGCTAGTAAAAGGTCTGTGGGCCTGAGGCGCAATTGATAAAGGAGAATAGTTGTAGCTCAGGGTTGAAATGAGGGGTCCTTGATGGTCTCTGAAGTTTGGCTGTTTTCTCGCAGATGTGTCCTTACCCAACATCAAAAGCTGGTAAGGAATGGGATTTGCCCATTTCTTACTAGACCTATTCCTTAGTGGCACTGATGATCTTACCTAGTTTGGGTAATGAAAGGTCTGCAAAAAAACAACCAAGCTCAGAGAGCATTGAAGAGCAATTCAAAAGAGCCACTTTATTCAAATATCTCATTCCATTGGCTCCTAGAGGAGATTGCCAGTTGTGAAAACTGAAGTTAGTTGGATGCTATGGAATTGAGCTCAAATCCTGGAGGGTACCGAGACAAAGTATTGCCTGCTCTGGCCCTTCCATGGGAGCAGCATGGAAATGAGGTCTGCTTTTCATATGTTTTGCATCTCAAATGATCTCCCTATATACTGTACTCCACAAAAGATATGAGAATTTTATTCACCAATCAGAACATGATAGATATGCCACACATGTTATAGAATGCTACATCCTCTTCTCTGTAGCAGAGAATATAATATTGTGTAAATTCAGCCATTGGTGGTTTATTCAAATGAAATGAGTAAATCAACCATATTTTAATGCAATGTTAGATCTACCAGACCTAGGCAAAGGGAATCCAGACATTCCTACATTGTTTCTTTTTTGTAGTCCAGATCTGGTGCTCCTAGTAATGTACAAATCAGGCCATAGGCAAGCCAAAATCCATACAGGTTGACATCAAGTTATTAAAAAATCTCCATTAAATAGATCTCGACTTACTTTCAGACTACTGCTACTCCATAAACTCGGAACCTGGAAGTGTGTATGGAGGAACAAGCTTGATTCTTCCCTGCCTACCCCTAAGCTGGCCATCATCTAGCTAATATGTTGGGAAGTTTGCTGGGCAGTTTTCAATAAGTCCCCAGCCAGAATGGCCATTGCTTAGAATCCTGGAAGATGAAAATTCCAGATATGAAAGGTGAACAAGTTGGGAAAAGCTGTTTAAGTTTCTTTTTTATTATTATTAAACAGAAACATAAGACCTTCTGTGTTTAAAAACAAAAAGAGGAGGAGGAGGAGGAGAAAATCTGACATTTTAAGCATTAGCTGAACTGGAAGAGGAAAGAAAAGGTAATACAATCAGCCCCCACTGATTCTAAATCCTATGGCCAAGCAATTGCTTTAAAGTTTCAATTACCACATACAGAGTAGTTTCAGTTTGGAATGCGGCCACTTTTCTCAATTTAACTTCATTGCAAATACTTTTACAAGAAGCTGAGCAGAATTTGTTCATAAGAAAACATTCTTAAGGCCATTTGTTTCATTGCTGATTTGAATTTAAAAATGCATTGCATATATAATTTTTTTTTAACCTAAACACTGAATAAAATATGTTATCCAAAACTACACGCTTTTTTTGTTCTGTGTTGTATTGTTATTTGTTATGGAGTTTGTTGACAGTTCATGTTCTGCTATTAGTTAGCTACTTTATGTTTTAAAAAAAGGCTGAAAAAAGTATTGCCTGAATCCTGAAAAGAGCTGGGACCAGGTAATGAGATAGAACGGGTTCTCCAACCTTGGCAACTTTAAGACTTGTGGACTTTAACTCTCAGAATTCCTCTGGGAGTTGAAGTCCACAAGTCTTAAAGTTGCCAAGTGTTAGATTGGGTACAGACGAGACGCGAGACCAGTGAACTTCAAGCTCTTTATTTAAAGTTAAGACCTGTACAAGATCTTGGAGCTGTGGCAGCCCTTCATATAGGGATTGCTCGCGGCTTGCCGGCCAATGACAGGGCTTTGAATCTCCCGCGATCGGCTCGGCCAATCACGGTGGATTCTTAGAAAGCCAATCATTGCCGTTCAGTGAACCAATCGGAAAGCGGTCCATGCGGACCAATCAGATTTCAACGTTTGGAGTATGTTAATATAGAACACCAAGGTTGAAGACCTCTGGGATAGAAGATGACAATCATGCTGCTTCTCACCCCTATTAAGTATCTTCTGAGGGTCAAGACCAAGACCAAAGGATTGAGATGGAAGGGATCTATGAAAACTGAACAGAGGCTCTTCAGTTTACTGGTACGTACTGTTTTTCATGATGCATTATTTTCCTGTTAGCCCATTGCATCATAGTCAGTTCCTTCCGAGAGCCAATTCCCAGCCCGAATTTTAAGGAAAGGGAAGTAGGATGGTAAATCACTTCCCTCAACTGCTTTCTGCTGGTGCTTCTTAAGTTCTCAAACTCCCTATAGGACTTCTGAAGGTCAGATTCTTGAAAATGCCTTTTATAGTGTTGAACTGTGAAAGGGAGAACCATGTTCCAGTCTAGCCACAATCATGGAAACTCACAAATGACTTTTCATCAATCCCTCAATCGTTCTCTTTTTAATTTTTAATTTATTTTTTAGCTTTATTGTTTTTATAAATAAATCAAAGCAGGGAACACATCTAATACTCCTTCCTATTTTCCTCACAACAACTCTGTGAGGTGGATTGGGCTGAGAGAATGACTATACATATATTGTACTACACTTAGATAAAAACACACACAAATAAAAGTGTGACTCACAGGTGGAATCCAATGGTTTATGTGTGACTCACAGATGGAATCCACAGATAGGATCCAATCTTTAGAAGGATCCAAGATGCACTTGACTAAATGCACCTCAGGCATTCATTTGAGAAACATCATTAAACTACAAAACCAGTTTAATAAAGACAGCTCTGTGAAATATTAAACAGTAAAATCAGTGAAACAGCCTTGAGCTATATAAATGGAATTGCCGAGACTGTTAAAGAGTTTTCATAATCTCAGATACAATATTTATTTGTTCAGGTACCAGTGCTCATGCCAATACAATTAAAATAGCCCATCTTCTGCTGGCAGTATTGTTGCACACTATGACACTGGATGGCTAAAAGAAACAGCTAACTCAAACTTCACATCACTTGACATCTCAGAGAAGAGTTCAACATAGATTGTGAAATCCATTTGTCTAGACCTACAACAAGTATTTTGGGGATCCCAATAATAAACTGGTGGATCTATATGTGTGCTCCACTAGTAATTTTCAGCTGTACCAATCTATCTGTCTCTCTGCCACACAAAATTAAAAATAAATCTTAATATATACACACTTATAACATGACAGTTAGTTTGGTTTACTTTTAAGGAAGCAGGCTAGAAAACAGGAGACTGGGAGTTCTAGTTAAAAGCATTTTGAAAAATAATGGAGGCAGCATAAAAAAAAAAATAAAGTATTGCAGGTGGGATTTTAATGTCTTTGGATTTATTTGATTTCAATCCAGATAAGAAAATTGCAAACCTGATACAACTGCATGCAATAATTTGAAAATCTTTCAGGGACTGCAATAGAGTTGTATTATTTTGTTATAAACACTAAGATGCTTTTATTGTTATTACAGTACAGTTTACAGCAGGGAAAATTGAAGAATCACATACTGATATTTTATAATTCCTTAAAATAATTTTGCTTTTATTGGATTGCCCTGAAAAATGTACTTCCTCTATTATATAGCTAAGCTCAGGTAAATAGGGACTTACCAGGGACTTAAAAAGCCCACATTCCATGGCAAACCTATATTAAATAAAATGGCAACATTAAATGACAGGACTATATCACCCAGGTGAAGAATTATATTTTTAGTCACCCTGACATGCATGCTTTCTTAAATATTTCTGCCTGATATTTACTCAGAGTTGTGTGCGTGTGCAAGTGTGTGAGAATATTGAAAGATACCACTCCCCCACTTTTGTTCTGAAATGATAGAGTTAAATTTTGCTTCCACAGATGCTAGTCAGATTTGGACTTATTGCTCTGTGATTCTGTGAGCAATTCAATCTGCCTGCTTTGCCTGATTTGGGGTAAAAGTTGATCTTTATTTATAAAAAAAATCAATATTTACATCAATATTTATAATATTGACATACAAGCCATGCCCAGCCAGTCACATGACCACCAAGCCACTCCCACCAATTAGGCCATGCCCAACAACTGGTTGTTAAGAAATTTGAATCCCACCCCTGCCTCTGTGTATGTGTGTGTGTGTGTGTGTGTGTGTGTGTGTGTATGAGAGGGGGGGAGAGGGAGAGGTTAGATCAGATCTCGATCTCTCTTTCTCTCTCTCTCTCTCTCTCTCTCTCCCACCGCCCCAACCAACATCAGCAAGCCACCTCAGTCAAAATTCATATTAGTGGTCCCTGGAATTTAAAATTACGAGTTTGGTGGTCCCTGAGTACCAAAAAGGTTGGCAACCGCTGATCTATGAACCTTGGTTGATGAAGGCATTATAAACATGTTTTAGGGATGACTCAAAGATAATTATAATATTGATATCACTTATATCAAAATACCAATGCAAGGATGTGATTCTTTTTCCTTTTTCTAGAATTTTCCCATACACAACACATGCACACAAATCCATTTTCCTTTCACGATCTGGATACACTTATTCCCAGTGTCTTTCTGAAGAAATGATGTGGCTAAAAGCTGAACTAAAAGTAGGGGAGCATTTCAGTAATGGATATATTTAAAGTATCAACTTGGATGAATTCTGTAGGAATGTGTAAATGGCCTCACGTGGAAAGCAAACTTATTACAACCATTATTAAAAAAAATACTTACAAACTTTGGTTGAGAAGATTTGTGAGCTATAGGGAAAACTTGATTTATGCTGCCTTGAAGGGAAGTGCCTGTTGAAATGTCCATAATTGCCCCTTGGACTGAAGGAAGAAACTTTGGACATTGATATGTCCTTAGATTGAATTACATGGATCGTTTGGGAAGAAAATGTAGTTACTATTTTTGAGCAGAAGTCTATTTTGCTTCATGGAACTTTTCCAAATGGCTTTTATTTCTGGTGTGTTTTCATCACTCCTCCCCAACTCTCATGAACCGTTGCAATTTTGATGCTTACCTGTCCATAGCAAATGCTTTTCAAACACTTCCCTGAGTGACATACAACTTTATTCCCACACTCAAATAATGATCCATCAGGTCATTTAGCCAAAGTGACCCTGAAGTCTTCTCACCAGTTCAGAATTATTGTGAGTAGCCATCAGCACGGGTCAAAGAAACCCAAAGACAATAATCTGAGCAAGGTTGCCACATTGCCCATCGTGGTGTGGTTGAAACTGTCAAGGTCAAGCCAATCCCTGGGTATTGCTGGTGCTGCAAACCATACAAGTAATGGTCTATAAACAAATTACACAGGTCTTGATGATGCAACCATAAGAGCCGTGGTGGCATAGTGATTAGAATGCACTACTGTAGGCTAACTCTATTGACTGCCAGCAGTTCGATTCTGATCGTCTTGAGGTTGATTCAACCCTTCCATCCTTTCAAAGTCAGTAAAATTAGAAACCCAGATCATTGGGAACAATAAGCTGACTGTAAACTGCTTAGAGTGGGCTGTAAAGCACTATGAAGCAGTATATAAGTCTAAGTGCTATTGCTATAATATGTTACAGAGGTTTGCAATCATATTTCTGCCTGACATAATAGAATGTGGGCCTCCTGTCTTCAATCATTCTAATATTAATACACACACACACACACACACACAAATAAATAGCTATGAATGATCACAAGAATATTAGGCTTAATCACTCAATTAATTACTTGCCTCTAAAGCTGGAAAGAGATGGAAAAAGTAACTAATTAGCAGTGCTACTTTCTTTTCTTTTTTTATAGCACAGGAAGTTTTGTGAACCCTGAATACTCAGGTACTTGGACCATCATGATCATTGGATAAACTAAGTCAAACAAATCTCTAACACACGATTAAGATTTATTTAGTATAATATAACAAAGGAAAGCATCACAAAAAACAAACACAGAATTATGACCAATGTTCTGATTTACCATCAAAATGGCATACTAATTTACTGATGGAAAAGAATCTACACATTTGTCTCATTGATTCTTAACAGAACAATTAGGCTGGCAAATGTCTTTGGGCAGATTAAACTATGAAAACCTGACATGGGGTGGGGGGGAATAAAACTTCCATAATGAAGTTTATTCAAATTAGAAAAGCTTAGAAAGAGGTGCTATTCCAATGACATTAATAAATTAACTGTTTAAAATGAATCCTAATATGGAATGTAGACAATGTTCCCAGGAGTATAAATGAATATGTAAAGATAAGAAAACTCTTTCAGTGGAAAAACATTTAGTAAATATACCAGCCAGTGCAATTAACAAGCCATGTATTGTTTCAGCATATGCTCTTTTCGTGTCACTTGAATAAAGCTCAAGTAAAACTTCCATTCATTTATCAAGCTATAAGATATGCCAAGTGTGTTCTAGTGGTTGGGGGTGGTGGGGGTGTCACATATTTGAGCATATGAATCAAGAATAAATGGACATTCAAATCTGTGACGCTAAGCTGGTGAAACCCTAGCTTTTGTAGTGGACTTCAGAGAGTGATTATTGCCATTGTATTAACAGTTAACCTTTATTGTTTAACTTGGTTTGCATATTATTGTTGTTGTGGGGGCCTGGTGAGCTGCTTTTGGGCTTACCATAGATATTTATATTTTTATTATGTTTTCCATTTTCATAAGCAGTGGGCATCTTGAAGTGTTCAGTGCTATATAAATTAAATTAATTAAAAATAAAAATAAATCAAGTGCATTGAACTAGAGAGACTCATATACTCAGACTAAAAAAAATTATGAGTCTCATCAAATATGCAAAGTTTTGGGACAAAAATAATTCAATTTCTCCTCTAAGTTCAAACAAAGTTACTTCTCATATTTTTTTTATATTCCAAGCCTTTAAACCCTTCTCTAGCAATTCATTTGGCAGATATTTATGTATTAGTAAATGATAGCGAGGATAGAAAAGATGGAGATTGGTTGTCCCATTACCTGTTTAGATACAAACTGAGCAAGGTATAAAGGTGAAAGGATGAATATTTAGGGCAGATAATCAAGTTTAGGACCCATCTGATCGCGACTTGGGGCATTAAAAGTCAGGATAAACTGGAGTTTTGTAGTTGTTGTTGTTGAAGTGAATTATTAACTCGGTTTAAGTAAAAAAACCTTTGGCTTAATCTAAACCAATCTAATATAAGACTGGATGAAATCACAAATAACTAATAAGCAAAGCTGCCCTTCTTTTCACTTCTTTCCTTGTGCATCTTCATTAATATCTCACATGTGGATATTTGTATTAACTCTTGCTTACTCTTAGCTGTTACACAAGGGTTAAGATCTATTTCTATAAACCTAGTTAAACAAGGAACTAGAATAAATAAATACTTGGAGACTTTCCTTAGGAAGGAACATTCCACTGGCAGAATTCTAGGAAGGAATAAATATTTCCCATGTTGGCTGTTAAAAACTAAGGTATTAAAGAGGAAACCCCATTATTAGTTGCATGGGAATAATTTATATGGAAATGGTGGTTGTTCCACAATTAATATTGTGTCATTATTTAAGAATATAGTAAAAATTCTAAAGCAATATTTTGTGACCAACTTTCTCTGCATCTGTATGAATATATAATATTCAAAGGATTTAAAATTTCTAGGGGGAAAAATATACCAGAATAAGAATTTATCCTGATAATGTTTACTTGAAAGTTGAACTTGACTGAATTCTCATTCATTCTCTCTCTCTCTCTCCCTCCCTCCCTCCCCCTCTCTCTCTCTCTCCATTTTTTCTCTATAACTGCAATCTATTAAATTCTAACATTGCATCGAATCATAAGATGACAATATGATATGAGGTATGGATACTGTTCACATGACAGCAAAATTATGTTTAGGATCATCCATTGCAGATTAGAGCCCTATATGAAAATAAATGATGCCAGATATTCAAACTTGCTTTAGTAAAGGCCAAGGAACATGAGACGTTACTGCACATGCATGCTGAATAATTGAGAAATATAAAAATTCCCCAAAGAAGTCAATATATACTTTGTTAATTATAAAAAGGCCTTTGATTATGTTGATCACATCAAGATATGGAATATGCTCAGAAGAATGGAAATCCGAGAATATCTCATGCTCCTTGTAAAAAACTTAGATAGGTCAAAAAGCCATCATACAGGCAGAACATGATGAAAGAGACTAGTTCCAGGTTGGCAAAGGATTGACACAGGGCCATATACTCTTTCTTTATTCAAAATATATGCTGAATAGTTATCAAAGGAAGCTGGATGGGAAGAAGATGGTGTGGTTTTAAAATTGGAGGAAGAAACATCAGTAGCTACTTGAAAGCTGATGACATTGCCTTGAAGGAGCCTCATGTTCTAATAACAAAAGTCAAGGAGCACAGTGAGAAAGTGATAATAAAATGAAATATAACAAAGACCCAACTAATAACAACAAATAGAACAACCATTCTTAGGACTGACAATGAAGATATTGAAATTATTGGTAGCTTCTGCCTTTTAAGATCAACCATCAACAGTAAAGGAACTAGTAGACCAGCTGTGAAAACCTTAGAAAAGGTATTCCATGATATGTACATACCCAGAAAGATCAAATGTGTGCAAGCTGTGATATATCCTGTGACACTATGGAAGTGAAAATTGGACTTTGAAGACATGAGATAGAAAAAGTATTGATGTCTTTAAACTTTGGCATTGGAGAACACTCATGAGAATACCATGGATAGCCAAGATGACAAATAACTGGATATTGAATGAACCAATTCAGAGTTTTCATTTGAGGCCCAAATGATTAGGCTCAACTACTTTGGACACATTTTGCAAAGACTCAACTCTCTGGAGAAGGCTTTGCTACTAGGAAAGGAGATAAGAAAGAGAAAAAGAGGATGACCAACAGCAAGATAAATAATTACAATGGCAATGAGTGCGCCATTGGAAGACCTGAGAGACCAGGTCTAACATCCCTGAAAAAATGGATTTGCACATTTATACTTGTTACTTGTTGAACAAGATAGCTTTCACTGATCTAGTGAGTAGCATGCACTGTCAAAATAAGAGTGTTAGGAACACTGCAGAAATGATCTGAGCACACAACAGCTAAGGCTGTGAGCAAAAATATACAGAGTTCCAGGGAAGAAGGGGGGAGAAACTACTTGATTTATTGTTTCATGTGAAGCCAGCTCTGTGACATGTTCCAATTGTTATCTTGAACTAAGTTTGCAGTTGTAGTGAACAACGACTCTTCTTCCAAATACTACTGGATTTGTAACTTTCATTTGGTACAACAGACCAGTTTTAATGTAGTTTTGTCTTTTCTGTTACTTGGTGATCATGCCTTTTTATTTTTATGTTGTGAAGTAGAGATACTGTTTAAGAGAGCTCTTCTGCAACCTAGCCTTCCTTTGAAAGAGGGAAGGTATGGCTATTATACCAACAGGCACCATTGTGATCCATCTTGCCTATTATTTGACCTGCCAGCATTGCTTTAAAGCATTGAAGCTTTTCCTTTAAAGGCAGAGCTCTTATAAGCATATTTAGCTTGGGGAGTAAAAGAAATGTTTGATAGATGAAGAAGTAAAATTGTGTCCTTTGATTGCCAACTTCTCACAGAAACAGACATAAGCATGTTGTGTTCTTGTTCTTTATAGGTCTGAAAATAGAAGTAACCAAAAAAGAAGGCTGTGCTTATTTAATAAGTTCCAGGGAAATAATTAGGTCGACCTTTTTTATTTTCTTTTGCACATTCATATTCCATACCTAATTTTAAATATGAATCTTGATAGTTAACTCTTTGCTTCTTCTAGGGCAGTGACTCTAAAGGAAAAACTAATTACAGTTCACATCTTGCTGGTTAAGTAGCTTTTTTCATAGCCCAGTTAGATCTTTGCATGGAAGTATTTTGGTAACAGCAGCTAGCACTTAAGTTTATATACCACTTCACAATGCTTTACAGCCCTCTCTAAGTGGTCCTCATTTTACTGAGCTCAAAAGGATAGAAGGCTGAGTCAACCCTGAGCCAGTCAAAATCAAACTGCTGGCATTCAGTATAATTAATCTGCAATACTGCATTCTAACCACTGCGCCACCACGAATCTATTCACAACATCTCATTCCTAGCTTCTCCTGTTGGTCTAATGTTTTATGAGTTCATTTAGACTTACTAATACTGCTCAAGGGAATAAGTTCTGTTAGTAATTTCTATATGCAAGATATTCATTGGTTGTGTGTAATGCTCTTGGAATAGTGGAATCTGGAAATTTATCTTTAGATAGGAGACATTCAAGATTTTTCAGTGGACAGTAGCAAGAGCAAGAGTACTTAGACTTATATACCACTTTACAGTGCTTTACAGACCTCTCTAAGCAGTTTACAGAGTCATCCTATTGCCCCCAACAATCTGGGTTCTCATTTTACCCACTTCAGAAGGATGGAAGGGCTGAGTCAACCTTGAGCCTGGTGGGATTCAAACTGCCAAATTGCAGGCAGCCAGCAGGTAGCAGAAGTAACCTGTGGTACTGCACTCTAACTACTGTGCCACCTCAGCTCATAGTGCCTGCTACTAGTTCCAGCTGTTTAAAAATTTGTTGCACATTATAGTAAGCCATTTAGTCATTATCTCAAGTTTGAGGCACATTATGCAGGGGTACCTTTCAATTATATATGAAAAGCTGCAACCAATGCAGAAGTCTATGTCTAGGCTGTTTATGATGGCTCTTCATGTGATACTTGTGCTGAAGTCTACATTGTAAATCTCTGAGTTTCTATGCCATGTTCCAGCTATCCATAGGGGCTTAAAGAGTTTGGATTAGCTTCTTTGAGCAATTTTCTTTGTACTGAAAGCACCAAGTGATCATGGAAAACCAGGATAGGCATAGCATTCCCAATCTGCTTCCACTAGACATCATCCATAAGTGCTGACATCATCATTCACACCCAGTTCTGACATGTGACTGAGAAGATGCCAGGATAATTTGCTTCCTCCAGGGTCCTTTGAAGCTGCAACATAATCACTTCTCAACAATCCTCCCCCCTGAAAAAGAAAGCTGGAGATACAACAGAAGTTGTCCAACATGAGTGGACCCAACAATAGCTTCTTGAAGTGGGGAGAAATTATTACCTTCTTCAATGTTGGGGGGACTACTCCTCCATAAATTCACTATTGCCAATAGCCACCTGTACACCATCTCCTAGGAATATGAAGCTAACCAGGAATGATACAGGTCCATTATACATTGCTGAGGCTACAGTTCCTGGTTGGTTGTCCAACTGCTTCTTAACAACCTCCAATGATGGAGCATTCACAATTTCTGAAGGCAAGTTCTCACTGTCAGGAAATGTCTCCTTAGTTGTAAGATGGTTCTCTCCTTGATTAGTTTCCATTGCTTCTTATTCTGTCTTCGTGTCCTTTAGAGAATAAGTTGACCCCTCCTTCTTTGTGGCAGCCCCTTAGATATTGGAACATGGCTATCATGTCACCCCTAGTCCTTCTTTTCATTATATCCAATTCTTGCAATTGTTCTTCATATGTTGTAGCCTCCAGCTCCCTAAGCATCTTTGTTGCTCTTCTCTGCACTCTTTCCAGAGCCTCTATAATAGGGATGTCAAACTCAAGGCCCATAGGCTGAATCTGGACCATGGGGTGCTTAGATCTGGCATGCGGAGTTACCCTCGAAACAGCAAAGGACCAGCCCACAGTGCCTCTGCCAGCTAAAATGGAGCATGGGAGGGCCACACACAGCCTTCCTGAGCTCTGTTTTCACCTGCAGAGTACTGCAGGAGGCCATCGCAGCCAAAATCGGAGCTCAGAATGCTCGGGCTACCATAACACAAGTGATGTTGAGTTGGCCATATCCACCCTGGCCATGCCCACCCCAGCTTGCTGAGGTCAAACACAACCCTGATGCAGCCCTCAATGAAATCGGTTTGACACCCCCGTTCTACATCTTTTTTATATCATGGAAACCAAAACTGGATGCAATATTCCAAGTGCGGTTTTACCAAGATA
Source organism: Pseudonaja textilis (assembly GCF_049901715.1). Lineage (NCBI taxonomy): Eukaryota > Metazoa > Chordata > Lepidosauria > Squamata > Elapidae > Pseudonaja > Pseudonaja textilis. The sequence goes on along the minus strand of NC_141990.1, from coordinate 128,066,159 downwards.
TTATAAAGTGGTGATACTTCACGTGATCTTGATTCTGTTCCTCTGTCAATGCAGGCTAGGACTGGGTTGGCTTTTTGGCAGCTGCAGCACACTGCTGGTTCATATTTAAGTGATTGTCCATTAGGACTTCAAGATTCCTCTCAGAGTTACAGATTATCTTTGTGAATCTTTGTTTGTCAGGTAGCAAAAGCTAACGATGATTTTGGCTTCTGAGGAAAGCGTGCCTGTTCCAAAAGTTCTTCTTAAAAGGCAGGCCCGTTATACCGTGTGTATAAATATTCTAAATATCCATATTAAATTATCCATTGAAGGAGTGGACTTGTTTGATTTCTCACAAAACTGTCTGTCACCCATGTGCAAGAGAGCAAAAAAGATTGTGTCTTTTGATTGCCAGATTCCTGACAAATTGGTATGATTGGAGAGAAGATGAATCATTTAGAAAACTTTCCCAACTTTATGTAATGTATACATTGGGTGAGTCATTTGGGTTGTACCAAAGACTCGAAACAGTTCTAGACTGAAATAAACCATCTAATTTAGTGTAGCTCATTCTGCTCTAGAGTGGATCTCCAAAGTCTTCTACAAAGAGGTCCCTCATAGCCTTCCTCTGTCTGGTTCTGGAAATAAGATTGCAAACACCACTCCAAACAAGATTGATGGATGGGAACAGAAAAAAAACCTACATTTCCATTCTTTTTAAACAGCTAAGTTTGCTTCTCCCGGTGTGTACTAACAAAGGGCAAATGATGAAAACAGGTCATGGGAAACTTCCTTGCACAGGGCTATGCATCTGTTGTGAACAAATCTGAGCTGAATTAATGCACTTCTTTTAAAAATGCCTCAGAAAGACTTGGTGTTCTTAGAAGGCAGGAATGATGGCCATGATTCCACCTCATGCCATCTGACTGAAATTAAGCCACAGAATATTTCTGGATAGATGGTCATTAGAAAGGGAAGGCGGAGGGGAGATAGCTTTATTTTTTTAGTCCAAGAGCAAAAATTAATATTTGGGAGGAGTTAGAGGCTATTAAAAAATGAAGATAGATTTGGAGGGGTGGTATGTGAGATCTAGAAGGTTTATTTGCTGGTTTTTTTAAAAAACACAGTGTCTATTTTAAGGCCTACGTTTCAACTTCCATGTGTTCCTCAATTTATAATGGTGGGAAACAACTCTGTCATTTTTCAGTAACTATTTCCTCCAGGGTTTCTGAGATCACAAAAGGAGATTTAAAGAGATCACATCAATCTGCTGTTTTTTGAGCAGTTATATCTACCTAATCTTTTTCTAAGCATGAGGGGAAAAAATGTAGAAGAAGCAGTGGAAAACCAAGGAGCAATTAAAAGTGGAAGATGATTTCGGAAGAGAAGACGCAACATGGACATTTGGCTTAAGGAACAGGCAGGTTTTTCAAGGAACAAATCACAGATCTAAAAGTTTCTTCCGCAAGCCTTTGTTCTTGGCAGGAACCAAGTCACAAGCATATCTCTGATAGATTTCCTTGAACGAGAAATTCTACCATAACAAAAATCACCCAGAACTATCTATGAAGAGTATCTGTTAAGAAGAGAGGACACCATTGAGAGGCCCTATTTCTATCTAGTTCTACTTCACATATATTGACCAGATAATTTAATATTTAAAGATCTATGTGCCAATCCCTCTAATGCCATCTGCCTCTTTTCCATCATTTCTTCTGATTGCAGATCATACTGTGATGTACTACTTAAATTAATCTGTTCCTCTCCAGATGTGTGGATTTCACATATCTGCAAATCTTGGAAAACGCTGATTTAAAAGCATGTCTTTCCGAAAGTAGCAGATCATAATAATGAGAAGAGCTGGTTTAAATAATAGTTGGCACTCCTACCTAAGGAATCCAGTTAAATGACAGCTAATTTCTTCACCCCAATTTACCCTTTGGTAAAAGTCAACAGTGGAAAATTTTCTTCAGTGACAGAAATATATTGTTAGCAAAGCATGGGGGGGAAAAAAAGAGAAATAACCCCATGTAATAAATATACTCATATTCATCTTTATATATACTAACAATATGTCTTTTCTACAAATTGTTATGCAATGTGACTTCCAAGGAATTGGAACACACACACACACACACGAAAAAAATGATATCATAAAGTCAGTGAAACTTGCTTGAATAAAAATAGAGTTTCAGGAATTCTTTAATAGTAAAAAATGCTGGACTTTTCAACGTATGTCAACAAATTAAATTCTGAATCAACTGACAATCATCACACTGGAAATGTTTACATTAATGATTATATTAAATGATTATATTAAAAAACAGTGAATATATAATATTGTAAATTATAATATATCCAGAAAACTTTAGGAATAGTCTCTTTCTACTACAATGTAACCAGTGGAAGCTTTACCATTAAACAACTAAATAGGTACTACTACTACCTTTGATAATTCACACATTGTGTTCTTTTTCACCATATGTTAAGTTCTCAAAGAATGTTATTAATTAGGGTCAAACAGATTAATTTAAACAAGGTTGAAGCATCCCAGCCTTATTTCTTCACTTCCCGTCCAAGGTCTACTTAAGCATTCTAGAAAGGAATGCTACAAAAATCCAGATGACCATTAGATGCCAACAAAGAGCTATAACTCAACTGGTCTTCCCAATCTTTTCAGGTTAAATATTTCAGCCCTGGCCCATGGCCATACAGATAGGCTAATAGCAGACTTCAAAGCCATCTTTTATTTAATTCCCTCAGAAGCATTGCATGATAACATTTCTTTGGAAATTCACCATAAATATAAAAAATCCTTGAATAACTATCTGTATGCATACATATATACATATACATACACACACACACACACACACACAAAATATTCACATCTTCACAGAGAAGAGAATGTGTTCTCTTTTTTCCAGAAACTATATATCTAAAAACGAGCTATGCTAGTAAGCACTTCATAGCTTGGAAGAGCTGCTATAAAATTCTTCTGTACTGATGCTAATTAGCATCAAGCCTTTTAATGTGAGATGATTTAGTCTATGAGGTTGGAAAAAGATTAATTTGTTTTTTGTTTTTTTGTAATTTAAACCTGTTTTTAAATTTATAATTGCTGAACATTTGTGTGTCTTGTCTTCCTGTCAGAGGATCAGAATCTCCTTGAACCATAAGATGGGTAGTAAATAAATTTGATAAATAAATAAAATATCAAAATTTATATTCTGCTTTCAAACTTAGTATCTATAAAAAATGCACAAAGTGTATTTGTCCCAAAAGAGTAAATTTAATGTAATTTACTTGATCTCCAGTATTACTTTGGGAAGCTCACAATACAAAAGATAAAATGTAGCATGAATTAGAAAAAAAAAGAAAAAAAATGGCGAATCTGACCAACAGTATACACAATATACAAACACACCTAACAAGTATGCAGCACCGCAGGCTACTTCTGCTGACTGCTGGCTGACTGCAATTTGGCAGTTCAAATCTCACCAGTCTCAAGGTTGGCTCAGCCTTCCATCCTTCCAAGGTGTGTAAAATGAGGACCCAGATTGTTGGGGGCAAGAGGCTGACTCTGTAAACTGCTTAGGGAGGGCTATAAAGCACTGTAATGCAGTATATAAGTCTAAGTGCTATTGCTATTGCTATCTCTGGCCACCCTACCTCAAGGCCTGGGAGAACTACCAGATCTTTAAGGCAGTCTGGAATGCCATGAAGCTGGCAGCCAGCTCAATTTTAGGAGAAACTTCATTCCAGTGGGAAGGCACCATAACCCAATTTGGGTAGGCTTATTGAGTACTGTAAAGCAGGGGTGTCCAATCTTGGCAACTTTAAGGCCTGTGGATTTCAACTCCCAGACTTCCCCAGCCAGCCATGTTGGCTGGAGAATTCTGGGACTTGAAGTCCACAAGTCTTAGAGTTGCTAAGATTGGACACCCCTGCTGTAAAGCAATCCAAGTTTTTGACTTCCATATTTTAGCACAACTGAACTATTGCTTTTTCAAAATTAGCTGGAAGTGGAATTTAAAAAGTGGCACTACACAGCAGTTAAAGTAATGCTCTGCTATCCAGAAATGTTTGTTCCCATAGCAAAGATCATTTTGTAATACATGCTCATCAGTTCATTTCATTTAGTAAATGTCCTTTCCAAAGTTAATTAAGAGAATTGGCTTTCCTGTTTGCAGATCTGGACCATCTTATTTATTTTATTATTGATGATTGATTATATTGATTTATTTTTGTTGACCACAGCCAGGAGATTAGAAATTAATAACCTCTTAATTGCCCCAAGGCTCACTTTCTTTGTCTACTCAGATGGGAGTGGCTTAATTATTGGTTTCCCTGTATTGGTATTTTTGCTGAATTTTTCCACAGTGAAAGTGTGACTTTTTTTACTCTGGAAGAAACACCAAAAGAGAAACACAAACAATTATGGTGTCTTTTTTTAGCATTGCTCCAACTCTAATCAAAATGAAGAGAGATGTGTGTACAAGCAACACAAGAGAAATAACAGCAATTAGTCATCCTCTCATGGGAATCCAGACCATCATAAGGAAACCTGGAGAGTATATTCAGGCAGTCAAGGTGAAATTCAATAGTGGCCCTTCAACTTTAATCAAGAGGAAGAAATAAAATAAGCAGCTGATCTATACTAGAAAAGAATCCTGAAAAATCCTCAGCAGTACTTCAGTTTCTGTTGCAATTGCAAAAAAGAACGGAAAACCACTCACAAACCAGAATCAGGATGGCAGTATCAGAAGTGTTTGACAGTGGATGCTTCTAGACCAGAGGACCCCAACCCCTGGTCTGCAGTCCAGTGCTGGGCCGCAACCTGTTCAGAACCAGGCTGCAGAAGTGGTGGGTAAGTGTGCATAAAATTATCCCCTCTCTCTCCCTCCCCCCCCACCTCTATTGGTCCACGAAGCCAGAAAAGTTGGATAGTATCGATTTCTTGAAGTATCAATCAAAAGGTATTATAAAGCTAGTTGTCTTTTCTCTCCTTTAACAGTTTTAAATAAAAATAAGATTAAATAAAGAAATAAAAATATACTGAAACAATGGCAACGAAACATGAGAATTTCAAATGCCAAACATCGGTGTCTAGACCTCCTATCAATTTCTGATTGGTGGCATAATAAAACTATGTGCAATATAAACAGCATCATCTGGTTTCTTTGTTAAAAATGGAAGTTAAATAAAATGGCAATTTTATGGAAATCAGCTTGTCTGGACTCTGGTCTAAGATAGCAAGTTTGTACTAATTCCTTAGTTTAAGAAGTTTCCATCCATTTCAACTCTAATTCAAGATTTTAATCCAAATCTGGATGGGTCTGGTCCCAACCTGGCTTTGATGATACAATCAAGTCTGAACCATCTAAACAATTTCTGAGAGCTGAAAACCCAAAACATAAAAATTCCAAAAGGAGAATCCTGCGGTCCCTTCCCTTCTTGCTCTATCAAAACCATCCCTTATTTTCTCCCTTGATAGAGAAAGAACAATTGTGGCCCTCCAAGATTAGAAAATAAAATAATTTTTATTGATCCTTTTATTTCTCTCCCTTACATCTCCTTTTCCTGTTTCATCCACGCAAGTTCTCTCTGTATGTTCTGAAGAACAAGAGGGAAATGAAGAAGAGAGTAGTTGGTGCTTTTACTAAGCAGTGGCATCTCCAAGCCATCTCAAAGTGTTTAGTTTAATTGGAACAATATTTCACATTTTGCATATTTGGATGGAGAGGATGGAAAATAAGGATTGCCTGAGAAAATTTGCCCATCTTATGTCTGCTTCTACATAATAGAAAAACAGCATCTTTCTCTATTCTGTATTGTAGAGACATCAAGCTACAAATGAATAATCTTCTAAAATCATTTTTTAAAAAAATTGCAGACCCTGTTATGACTCAGAGATATCAAGTATTGCTAATTGAAAAACAATTTATGATTATCTTGGCTGGAGATGGTGGGATTCTCCCAAAATTGACAGACCTGATAAGACTGCTATATGTGCTCAAAGATGGAGCTTTCTCTAATTGAAGATGTTCTGCAGATTAGCCTTCAGATTACCAATAGATCCATGAGATCCCTCATCTCTAGGAAGGCAGCCGGCAATGAGAATATAAAGGAGGAAGTTTATCCATCTAGAAAATTATTTAAATGGCCTTCTTAAATAACAGAGAATCCTTACCTCACATCAAGGTCAGTGTTAACCATCATCTGAAAATGGCATTTCAAAGAATAATTCCCCATAGAGATAGCAAATCTCAAAATTTGCATTATTGTCTCAAATTCTTAAGAATCATTGTCAGGTTTCAGCAGGGTTTGGTTCCTGATGCAAAGAGCCACCAATCTAATAATAATAGCAACAGCATTTAGACTTATATACCACTTCACCGTGCTTTACAGCCCTCTCTAAGAGGTTTACAGAGTCAGCATATTGCCCCTAACAATCTGGTTCCTTGTTTTACTGACCTCGAAAGGATGAGTCAACTTTGATGAGATCCTGAGCAGATAAGCCGGTCAGGATCGAACTCCTGACAGTGAGCTGAATTAGCCTGAAATACTGCATTCTAACCACTGTACCACCACAGCTCCAATCCAAGCCACCAGGAAAGTTCTTTCTTACATTGAGGTAGTCAAGCATCATGAAAGAAAGAAACTTTAAGCTGAGGGATGGGAAGGCAAATGATGAACACGACATTGTGCTGTCATGACCTCAGTTTCATTCCTTTTCAATGTGTGTTATGATGTTGCATGCACACACAAAAGAGGAAGGTTTTGCACCACAATGGCATAATGTTTTATTATTGTATTATTTTTATTTTTATATGATGTTTTTATATTCATGTAAGCTGCCTGGAGTTGCCATGGGCGAGTGGGTGGCAATATAATTTTTCTAAAATAAATAAATAACAGTGCTTTTGTCATTTTATCGAAAGGGTTCCATTCTGAAGTTGTGTCTGTGCATTAGGCAGTCACCTTGTCAAACTGTAACGTAAAACACAAGAAACAGTTGTGTTTATGTGCTACATGAGGATGAGAGAAATGACCCTGTCATGTGAGATCAGTGACTAAGCAGAATAAAATAAAGAACACATGATGTTCTGAATGGTATCTTACATAAATAACTGAACTGGAAAAAAGCACCCTTCAGCTGACAGGTTGAGAAAAGGCTAATTTTAATGGATTTTGCAGATGTAGAGGAATTCTTCCCCAAATTTAGTCCTTCAGCGGTTCACTCCCTTGGTGGTATGAATTAGAAACACACCTGTCCTTCTATCTGCTTTTCTCCAGGAAATATGGAGGATGCAAATTATACCTCTCCTATCCAGTAAGAGGAATGATAGCAAATCCCTTATTTTATTTGTTCATCAGGAGAAATGTGTGAAGTTGAAGACTGTAGGATGGGTCTGACCAGCTATAGCAGGCAAAATCTTTAGAGAATAAGCAAAACAACTCAGGTCATTCTAGTTGTAATGTTGCCCAATCAATCAACCAATCCAATCAATCAGAATAAGGCTGGAAGGGACCTTGAAGGCCTTCTAATCCCACCCTCCATTTGCTACCATGTGATTTGGATTTATTCTGAGATAAATTCTGAACACAAAATTAAAATGACAAGTTGTTGCAAAAATAAAAAAAAGAGAGTGCCCTATGGGAAGGCAAATGCGATAATGCAATATAAGACAATGAGTGTTTCTTATGTGTGAAATGGCGATGTGATCAGATATAAGAATGCTTCACAATCAATAGCAATAGCAATAGACTTATATACTGCTCGGTAGTGCTTTACAACACTCTCTGGGCGTATTTCCCTCAACAATCTGGGTCTTCATTTTACCGACCTCGGGGGATGGACGGCTGAATCAACCTCAAGTCCCATCAAGATCAAACTCCAGGTTTTGGACCGAGTTTGCTTGCAATACTGCACTTTAACCACTACACCACCAAACAGTGCTTTGCATTCCAGTAATAATTAATGCATTTCCTGGATAGAGTATTCTTAATATGAATTAATGAAATGCCGAAAACCTTCTTCCATCTTTCTATCATTTCTTGATTGTAACACCAAACGTCTAGCATGAAACTTATTCCCCTCAGAGCCTTATGCCAGAATTTGGATTACTAACTTCCTGGCTAATGGATCTTTCAACACAAATTAGACTTATAGGGCTTTGTTTTCCGCTGTGGGAATTATTGCAGGGTTGCGATCAGCTCGTTTGTTTCCTTTATCTATTATTTATATTTCAAAAACATTCTCTTTCCAATTTTCTGCTTTAAAACTGTACTGTTATTCCTGGCATCAACAAAATGTTTTATTTGATATCAAAAATAATCAATTACCGTATGTTGTTGAAACCAGTAGGCTGCAAAAACACGTGTTGGATCTGTAGTGCGTTGTCATTTAGAATTAATTTATTTTGGCACATACAAAACAGTTCTGCAAATGACTACATCTGTTCACAGCGGCTAAGACATACAGGAAAACCAAGGAGTGCAGGAAGTCAATGAGAAATGAAAAATGTCATTCGGATATTAAGGTTAATGTTGAATGCACAGTAACCACAACATGCTAAGCATATGTGACCTGATGACTCTTGGAAGGAAGATACCCATGCAGCTTCTTTGGTGGGGACCATAACTCATTTGGGAATCCATTAGCCAATAGGAGTGCATACATTTAAGCGCACAAAATTCCAGTTTCAGCCCCTAGCTTTTCAAGGCCCAAGGAAAAAAAGACTTCTCTCTGAAACTTTGAGAAACCATAAGCAATAGGTACCAGTAAAGTTAAATTACAGGTGGTCCTTGACTTACAACAGTTCATTTAGTGACAATGGCACTGGAAAAAAGTGACTTATGACCATTTTACGATTGTTGCAGCATCTCCATAGTCCCATGATCAAAGTCCAGATGCTTGGCAACTGACTCGTATTTATGATGGTTGCAGTATCCTGCACCCTGCAAAAATGAACTCCTTTTGCTACCTTCTGACAAGCAAAGTCAATGGGAAAGCCAGATTCGCTTGATAAGCATGTTACTAACTTAACAACTGCAGTATTCACTTAACAACTGTGGCAAGGAAGATTGTAAAATGGGACAAAACTCATTTAACAAATGTATCACTTGGCAACAGAAATGTTGGGCTCAATTGTAGTCATAAGTTGAGGACTATCTGTACTTCATGATGTGACTATCTTTGTGGTTTTGAACCCACATTCCCTTCTGCTGAAACACAAATATGTGAGATTCTGTTTTTATGAGCATTGGTGGAACAGTGGTTAGAACGCAATATTGGTGGCTAACTCTACTCACTACCAGGAGTTCAATTCTGACCAGCTCAAGATTGACTCAGCCTTCCATTCTTTTGGAGTCAGTAAAATGAGGACTCAGATTGTTGAGGGCAATATGCTGACTAGAAACTGCTACTGGTATTGCTATTATGTAATTACATATTCCCAATATCACTGCTATGATGCTATGATGTCATATGCATGGTTTTGTCAGGCACAAAAAATCAAATCCACATGTGAAGGTCCAATTCAACTGTTTTATTGCTTAAAAGTCAATGCATGGAATTTTTTAAACTAACTGTTTGGAGTTAGATAAGGGTCATGTTTGCACAGTGTTGTATTTGTTTGTAGTATTTTCAATATTATCTTGGTTCAAATTTCACAGAACGTGGAGTGTAGGACATACAATATATGAATTATTATGCTATTTATTCCTAATCATTTTAAACTTCACACTGGAGAATCACATATAAAACACAGTCCCAAAGTTTCTCCCATGTATACAAAATCTTCTTCAACATCAGGCAGAAGCAAAAGTAAAAAAGAAATTGCTATTATACAATTTGCATGTTCTCATACATGTTTGGGGAATACATAGGAGGCAATATCCCTTCAGGTTATGGCTAATTTGTCTTTTCTAACATTTTCAATATTCATTTGGGGAGTTAATGATAATAAGTAGTCACAACCACTATTCATTATGGAGTCTCCTTTCATCTTACCAGTGTGAAAGATGCCAATGCCATTGTGTTATCAAACTCCTGCTTTCCCATAACGAAATATAAATTCTTGTCATAAGCTGAGTGCAGTCATTAAACATTTATACAGCCAATGGTATTTAACATAGTTGATACCACCACTGTGTGTTTAGAATACATTCCCCAAGCGGAAATGGCACAGCTGCTTTCCTTCCAACAACACTCCAATTATTTATGTCTATTAAATAGTTCACACTTCTCCTGGGCTTTGCTGCCGACATCTTAAACATATTGATCATCTGTTACATACACTGCATTCTCTATCTCCTGTGGCATTAGACAACTCTTCTTTACTACTTGCTGCGGCTTTACTCAAGAGCAGCCTTGCAACACATTTGAAACCCTGTTTATTCAGAAACAAGTTCCATATCATAGATTCAGGAGGTCTTGCTTCAAGCAAATAACCATACTTAATTGACAAATAGCACAAACTAATACACACACACAGTGAGAGAGAGAGAGAGAGAAAGAGAGAGAGAGATTCAAAAATAAGTTCCATTTAATTCAGTGAGGTTGTCTCTATATCTAACTAATAATAGCCTAAGGTTTATTTTTGCAAATTGATCATCATCTAGTACTTCATATGAATACCAAACCTATCTTGTTTTCTCAACATAATACCCCAAATAACTAGGTGCCTCTTAAGGCTGACTTTGCAAACCGCAAACCTTCTAATGTAATTTCCAAGATACTTCCAACCATTATAAGATGTCTTCTGCTTTTACAAAGCAGGAGATACATAGGAAGCTGAAACTCAGCTGTTGCAGGGCAGAGTGGATAGGTTGTTGGTTGGTGTTTCCTTCGGGGTATGGCCTTACCAAGGAAGTCAAGAAAGCAGTGCAGGTAGGCTCTGCAATTTAAAGGTGCTATTTTTAAGGCCAGGTCAATTGCTATTATTCCAAGTTTCAATCTTGGTTGAAGTGTTGGTCTGGCATATTTTATGGAAATCTGGAACAGAAAGAAGATGTAATTAATCTCTTCCAGTTCTGAGTTGCTCTGTGATGTAGCAGAGTAGGCTGGCAGAAGGGAAGGTACTATGGCATTATTAGCAGCATCCCAGAGGCAGAATTAAAAAGTCAAGATTAAGAATTAAATTAAGAACTAAAGATAAAGAATTAATCAAGAATTAATAAAAGCAGCACAGCAGTGTAATCAAAGCCCCATGAAGAGAATAGGGGAATTGACCTTGTCAGAAGTATACAAAAGGCTGTTACATAGAGAGAGAAGGCTAAAATGTTTTGGGAAACAAGATAATATTGGTAGCAGTTCAAGGTACTTATTTAACTGTTATATTTATTCATGTTTTATTTATGTATTTGTATTTTAAGAAATTGTGAGTTATCTTACCACCTAAATAATAAGCAGAAGGTTTATAGAATTCTGATGCAGAGAAAAATCAACTTTATTATCATCATCGTCTAAAACTGTATTGAAAGACAACTGTATTGATCTGTCTCAGCCTGTCTCAGCAGAGCATTACATGTACTTGCTGATGCATTCAATATTTAAAAGGAGCAACAGTGAGGAAAAGAGGAACATTTTGGATGGGAATCAACAATGGATTCTCCTAAAAATGGTTATTTTAAACAGAAAAGATGAATGCAGTTTATAATGAATAAACCACCCACCCGAAGGTTTACTTGTAATGCCTGTGTGTTTGTTCATTTAGCTGAGTTTGGATCTGCCTGTATATTGAATATGAGTGGGAACCACACACCCACAATGACCTCTATATAATTGAGAGGTTTGCAGAAATCTTTAAAATGATTGAGAATTAAGCCATTCAACACCTTGCATGCAAACTGAAATAAGTTTAGGCTCAGTCCTCTATCCTATCGACAACTAATGTTTTTTTCTTTCTTTTTTAAATGGGAGAAAAGAATCATTCAAGTATAACTGGCTGCCTAAAACATGTTTTCAACAAATTGCAAATGATTGAGAAAAATAGCTAGGGAGACCAACAAAGAGTAAAACTAAACTTTATAGTCTCTAGAGCCCAAACAGCTGCAGTTAAAATCAGGTAGAGATCAACAGGAACATTTTGCTTTAGAGTGTAACTGCAGGAAGCATTGAGGTGCCCCATCAAAACTGCATCTCTTCATAACAAATGATTTAGTCAATCAATCACTCAATTAGAATATTGATGAAAGGGACCTTGGAGGTCTTCTAGTCCAACCAGGAGACCCTACCATTTCAGACACTGATTAATTGTTCTCACTGTTAGCAAGCTTCTCCTGAGATCCGGTTTGTTTCTTTCCTTGATTAGTTTCCATCCATTGTTTCTTGTTTTGACTTCTGGTACTTTGGAAAATAAGTTGACCCCCTCTTCTTTGTGACAGCCCCTCAAATACTGGAATACTGCTATCATGTAACCCCTAGTCTTTCTTTTCTCAATCTATCCATTCCCAATTCCTGTAACCGTTCTTCATATGTTTTAGTCTCAGGGCCTTTAATTATTTTGTTGCTCTTCTCTGCACTTTTTCCAAAGTCTCAACATTTTATGATTCTCTGCATGAAGGCAGCAAAGATGTCCTTATAGAAGCTGTCTCTTTTTGAAATCATTCTGGCAGATCCTTGAATACTGAATTACTATAGTTGTGTTTCAAAAATGATGCTATAGAGCACTGCACACCAGAACAACTAGACACAAGGGCAGTTTTTCCCCATCACTCTGCTAAACAAATAATTCCCTCAACTCTGTTCAACTATTTACAAAGTCTGCACTACTATTGCTATTAAATTTCTCATCACTCCTTATCACTCATCCACTCCCACTTGTGACTGTATGACTGTAACTTTGTTGCTTGCATCCTTATGATTTATATTAACTGTTTCCTAGTATGATTTGATTGCTTATTGTACCCTATGACTATTATTAAGTGTCGTACTTTATAATTCTTGACTCTTGATGAATGTATCTTTTCTTTTATGTATGCATTTGCACCAAGACAAATTCCTTGTGTACCCAATCACATTTGGCCAATAAAGAATTCTATAAATAATTCTATCTATCTATCTATCTATCTTCCTACCTACCTATCTACCTATCTATATCTAAAAGGTTACATTTCTTGATGCAGATGTGGAGACAGACAGAGATATATAATATATAGTTAGGAAGGTTCCAGATGAATAAAAGGAAGGATGTCAGCTCATAACACATCAGTCCCATCAAATGTGATAATAGTTATCAATGTAGATGTTTTTTTTTAAAGGACTAGAGGAGAGGACTAGTAATGACAACTCTCAAATCTCTTGAATCAGAGGTTATATAGTTTAAACTAAAGTTCCTAAGGATTAATTGTGGGAATAAAGCTCTCACTCTCTGTCCTGTGTGCAAGTTTCCCATATGCATACTTTTGGATAGAGTGTTGGATTAGGACATTTGACCTAATATAGCCAGGGCTCTGAAATATAGCATTAGCCTACTGTGGGAGTATAGAAGCATTACTTTGGTCATTCTTGGAAACAAGATGCGGAATAAGAGATAATTTAAATGTTTCCAAGTGATAGCACAGGGAACAATAATCAGAGGAGTATGTAAATGTAGGCCTCCTCCATGCTTTGAGACATTCCATACTCTGCTTTCCATCTCTTAGGGTCCTCATAGAGCTTTGGTCTGCTTCCCCCACCTCACAGGTCTCCTTGGGTCCTCTCCCACTCACTAGGTCCTTTTTGGACCTTCTTCCCGCCCTGCCAGGGTCCAGACTCCCTAAGTGACTAGTTCTAAATTGAGGACAGCCTGTACTATGGTTCAAATTGCTTAGGAATGACATCAAGCATCCATCATTCCTGATCATTTTTAATCTTACTCAAATTTAATGTCATCTTACATTAGCGAAGTTCTTCAATCCATAATTTACAAGATGAACATATATAATTTGTTGGCAAAAGATGGATGATGCCCACTAGCTTAGGTAGCTTTTAAAGGTGAAAACATAACTTTAAGGGGACCAATCAATGGCTATTAGTCATTAGGGCTGCATGACTTCTAGATTTCGAAATGTAATGCTTCTGGTTATCGATTTTCGGAGAAAAACAACGGCAACAACATTTCCAACGTATATCTTGTTTGTGAGCTTTCCATGGATCTCATTGGCTTCTGTGATTAAAAGGACATGAATTAAAAGGTCTACGGTCCAATCAGGGCAGACTATCCTTACACCAGAATGACAGTCCATGAACCGGTGTAATTATTTGGAAAACATATATTAAATAAGCCCAAATAGTTTCTAGTCTAATTAACATTATCTCAGATTGCTCCCATACCCAGCTGCAGTACCTCATGTATGCATATGCCTTAGTGTGTCAAAGCAGCAGCCATAAATCCAGCAAGGAAGATGAAAATCCTTTGGTTTTGCCTTCATCCATGCTAAGCTCCCCAGCTTATTTGATTGTCATGTGGCATTCTGGGGGAAAAAAATCTTCCACAATCATTAATATATTTATGGAAAATGTATATCCATTTATATATCTTAATTTTAATCACCATAATTTTCTTTATTTCATGGTATTCACTCTTTATTCTCTTCCATTGACAGTATTAGATCAACGTCATTGTTCTACAACTGATATGAAAGCAAAGAAAGCAGTCTACTTTTTCTTAGTAGATCACATCACATAGTCCATTTATCTCCAATTGTAAGAGGTCCATGTTTGGTTCTGTTTCCCTTTCTTACTTGAAACCACATCTCAGAAAGTCTTACTGAATTTTAATGACTGGTTGCTGAATGATGACTTTGATGTCATTTCAATAAACTATCATTGATAATGTCATCAATGTTTGTCTTAATAGGACAAAATTTGGAGTGTTTTTGAAAGTATTTTAGTACATGTGACAATTTCAATACTCCTATTGTGATAATGGGTCTGTGTGCCTTTGTCCAAAGAAAAAACACTTTTACCCAATTCTGGGTAACTTACGTAGATTTGGGAAGTACTGGTGTAGACTATTTGAAAGGATTTTGAATGACCTTCAAACTTCCATTCATCACCCAATACTTGTATTGGATTGACATTTACAGTGATCATTGTCCAAAAAATGAGAAGTCTGTCATGTCAAGGACAGCTATACCCAAGCATACAACTGATAAAACAATGGTGTCTGCTTGTTTTGGAGAACTTGGACTCCAACATTAGTGCTTAACAGATAACAGATAATCAGAGTTGGAAGGGGCCTTGTAGGTCATCTAGTCCAACCCCCCCACCCAAGCGGGGGACCCTACGCCATTTCTGACAAATGGCAGTCCAATCTCTTCTTGAAAGTCTCAAGTGATGGCATTCCCACAACTTCCGAGGGCAAGCTGTTCCATTGGTTCTCACTGTCAGAATGTTTCTCCTTATTTCCAGGTTAAATCTCTCCTTGTTCAGTTTCTATCCCTTATTCTTTGTCTGGCCTACAGGCATTTTAGAAAATAGCTTGACCCCTTCCTCCCTGTGGCAGCCCCTCAAATATTGTAAGACCGCTATCATGTCTCCCCTGGCCCTTCTCTTTACTAGACTAGCCAAGCCCAGTTCCTGTAAACATTCATTGTATGTTTTAGCCTCCAGTCCCCTAATCATCCTGGTTGCTCTTCTCTGTACTATTTCTAGAGTCTCAACATCTTTTTTATAATGTGGTGAACAAAACTGGATGCAGTACGCTTGGTGTGGTCTTACTAAGGCTTTATAGAGTAGTATTAGTACTTCCCTTGATCTTGACTGTATCCCTCTGTTAATACAACTTAGGATTGCTGACTGCTAGTTATTACTTTACTTGTTTCTAGATGTTGGCAGATCTGTTTTTTTATTATCTTTTCCAGTATCTTCCCAGGTATTGATGTTAGGCTGATTGGTCTATAGTTTCCTGGGTCTGTTTTTTTCCCTTTTTTGACAATGGGAACCACATCAGCTCTTTTCCAGTCCTCTGGTAGTTTGCCCAATGCTCCAGGATTTTTGAAAGATATGGTGCAGTGGTTCTGAGATGACCTCCGCCAGCTCCTTTAAAACTCTGGGATGTAAGCCATCAGGCCCCAGTGATTTGTTTTTATCAAGATCAGACAGGTGTTTTCTTACTATTTTTTTTGCTTATTTTAACTTTTATTTCTGGTCTGTCTTTTACAGTTATGTTTTTGGTGGGTTGAGCTATAGTTTCTTTTTGTGTGAAGACGGATGCAAAGAATGAGTTAAGCAGTTCTGCTTTTCTCTCTGTTGCCTGTTACTTCCTTGCCATCCTCTCTCTTTAGTGGACCGACTGTTTCCTTGATTTTTTTTCTTGTTATTTATATGTTGGAAGAAACTTTTTTTTTATTATCTTTGACTTTTGTTGCAAGTCTTTGTTCGTTCTGAGCCTTTGCTATCCTGACTTCATCTTTGCAGATTCTGGCTATCTGCTGATGTTCTGCCTTAGTTGTATGTCCTTCTTTCCATTTTTTGTACTTGTCCTTTTTTTCTTTTGATTTGCCAGAGAGATCTTTGTGCAGCCATGCTGGTTTCTTCTTGGATTTCTTGTTTTTCTTTCTCAGTGGTATTGTGCTGGTCTGGGCTTCTATGATCATACTTTTTAGAGTTTCCCAAGATTCTTGAATTGTTTTCCCCTTTAGGATTTTCATCCATGAAATCTTTCCCAAGTTCTCTCTGAGTTTATTGAAATCAGCTCTTTTAAGATCCAAGACACTGGTGTCATTATGTTCTGTTGCTTGTATTTGTGTTATGTTGAATTATAGTATGACATGATCACTCTCACCCAAGGTTCCTGTAGTTTCAACTCCCACTATCACTTCTCTGTTTGTAAGAATTAAGTCCAGTATGGCTGTCCATCTAGTTTCACCCTCTACCTTTTGGACAACAAAGTTGTCAGCTAGGTTGGTTAGGAACTTATTTGATTTCTCATTTGGTGCAGAATTAGTTTTCCAATTGATTTCAAGAAGTTGCAACCTTTTTTTTTTAAGAAATTTTTATTTTTTAAGACAGACATATACAAACAAAACATAAAAAACATAAAACCATCTTTCAGTTATATACATACAATGTGTCAGTTGGTTACAATCTTTTGTGCTAATCTTTTTTAGTCATTATTCACAAGTCATATAAATTCTCACATTGTCAATCTAACATATGTTTATATATTTACCAATTATTCATCATTTTACATGAGTTATTCTAATTTTTTTGTAAATTTATATTATACATTCATCCAATGGTTATTGATTTCTGTTATATATTCTATATCCTTCTATTAGTTTTTTATTATGAAATTTCCTAGTCTATTTCATTACCATGTCTTTTTATCTAACCATTGATAAGTCCCATATCATATAAAATTGTTTTTCTTCTTCCTCTCTAATTTCAAATGTCAATTTACTCATTTCAGCACAGTCCATAATTTTCTTAATAACTTCCCCCTGCATAGGTATTTTTTCATTTCTTAGCAAATACAATTCTAGCCGCTATTAAAACATTTACAATCAAATATTTCAATTCTTTATTGTATATTTCCAGTATAATTCCCAATAAAAATATCTCTGGTTTAAAGTCTATGTGTTGTTTTATCATTTTTTCCAACCATGTGTGGATTATAATCCAATATCTTTTTACATCTAAGCATGTCCACCACATATGTTAATATGAGCCAGGTATCTGATGATATTTCCAACATTTGTCCGATTTATTCTTTATTATTTATAAACCAATATGCCTAATAACAGCCTCTGGCTGCTGAGTGGAATTTTGGGCTCAGACTCAAAAGGTTTAAATATAATAAATTTGAAACAGTTCCTATTCACCACTCTAAACTTATCCCAAAATTATTGTGATATAATAATGAGGAGGGAATAAGGGTTGGGGATTTTTTTTTAAAAAAAAATCTCTTCTTAATTTTTCTATAGTTGTGTCGCTACAGAGCATCATTACTGCTTCTATCCTTTTCTCCTGCTTTTTTTTTCAGCATTCTGCCATATTTGGGCAGGTATCCTATCCAAAACTGGACAGAATCCATAGAAAAACTTTAGAACTTATGTTTAAATAAAGGTAAGTCAGCGAATTCAAAACAATCCGGCAATCTACATCTAGTTGAAAGGAAAAATTGGAGAAAGGTGCAATGCTCAGTGGCATTGTAACAAAAACTCAAATTTCATTTGTAGATTGTGACAGCGGAGCACAGCAGGGCTTAGGGTGGGCTCTTTTTCCTTGTTTTCATCCTACCTTCCCATCGCCTAAATCCAGAGCTTTCTAGTTGAGTTTACAGACAGCCTTACAATCAAACTTGATCTTAAGTCTTCTAATTATTTTCTAGTTAGTTTCACATCCATGTAAAAAAAAGAGTTTGCCTTCTAAGTAATACGTTTGCTCAATTTTGTTTCCCCTTATCCTACCTACCAGCCTTGAGTAAGCTATTACATTTCATCAACCATGACCACATGTCCCCTCATCTTTGCAATCTGCAGTGGTGATTTCAGCTATTGGGTTAGTGCCAGGCCACAAAACTACAATGTTATACTCTCACTTCAGTTTTCAGGAAGAATGATATCCAGGCAGCTTTCTTCTCATTCCGTCAACTTACATTTTTAGCAGAAGCTCCAGACAAATGCAGATAATGATGAGGATGGGGAAGCAGAGGGCAAACATCTCCTTTTGTCCTTCTAGAGAGGAATTGTAGATGAGGGGGAGCTATTACCCAGAAGCTCCTGTAGCTCAGGGGCAGGGCATTGACTGAAATATTATTTTATTACCTCTCTTCTTGGTTGGCTGATGAGAATGCTTTTGACTTCAAGTTATTCTCTGCCTATTTTTAGTGTTCCAGTATTTTCATAGTTAGCTTTTAAAATGGTTTGTGGGATTAAGGAATGGAAATAGTTCCCATAGATACGTGGCTAGTTCCACACCTAACTAGAGCCAGACCATGCTTTCTCAGCCAGACATTTAAAGCATCCACCCACCTTCACCTGCTGTCAATGCTGGTTAAGTTAAAGTACATGACTTAAACCAAAACCCTTAATTCAGAATAAGTACCATATTTTTTCAACTATAAATCGCACTTCCCCCTCCCCCCAAAAAGTGGGTGGAAATCTCTGTGCATCTTATAGAGTGAATATGGGCCTGTTTTTGGCCTCCCAAATGGTCCATCCTGTTTTTTCACTCCCCGGTGCCCAGAAACACTCTGCAGGCCAAAAATTTTTGTCCTGCAGAGTGCTTCTGGACACTGGGGAGGCAAAAATGGGACGCACGAAGGGTTTGGGAGGCCGAAAATGGGATGCACAAAGGCCAAAAACTTTTTTTTTTCTTGTTTTCCTTCCCTAAACCTAGGTGCATTTTATGATCCAGTGCATCTTATAATCCGAAAAATATGGTAACTTTTCCAGGGACCCTGATTTTGAAGATTCTTGCATTTCCTGGCTTTCTATGTAGATTATTCCAATGATCGGCAGTAGAGTTTATGGAGGTGAGAGTAATTCAAGATTAGAGTCTTCTGCGGAAGGAACATATTATTTATTTAATTAGGTCTTTTATATTCATGGCTATGCATGTAGTCCAAAATGACCCTGGGAATGACTGAGGTGGGGCTGAACCTCCAGTCCTTGTTTAGGATCTGAGCAGCTACACCACTGTCCACTTCTAAGCATCAAAGAAAAGTGGGCATATTATGTCTCACTGAGACCTCTTCAGATCTCTATGCATGTCCAGTTATCACAAGAGGCTTCCAGAGAGCTATTAGAAGCCCATCCTAAGAAGCTTCTGCATATGCTTTGGTAAATGGAAGTGCCACATGTAGCAAATGTACTTACTCATTCCAATGATCCTAGTAATTTTTAAAGCAATGAATATGGAATCCGTTCATATTCTTTTGATTTACTTACCAATAAAAATAGACCCTTAATTGAACGCCATTTACTTGAAAGTAAGTAAACTGGATGAGTATTATATCTCAAGTGAGAGAGAGAAAGAAAAGCAATGGGTTCTGTTCCCACAGTATATTAATTAAACCCATTTGTCTGGACTGTGTAAAATATGGCAAAACCCCTCTTCCTTGATATTTTTATCAACAACTGTACTTTTTTCTAAATGACCTTTGACAAAACTTGTAAATTCTAAGCTGATTCTAGTTCAAGATAAAAGGAATTCTCCCATCACTTCCACAGTTGTCTTTTGGAAATTCAACAAAAGTCATATGGTGAGTTAAATAGAAATGAAACAGGAGTACAGTGATAAGAGAGAGATCTCATGCAACTGCAATCTGTTACTTCATTTATCATAATTATATCTGTATCATCCTATACATGAATAGGGAAAAGTATTGGTAGGATTTGACCCAGCCCTGGGATTTTACATTTTAACTGAAAGGAGGCAGGACATTGTTAGATTTGTCTTAGTCAAAAACATTTCTTGGGTTATCACTGATTAGAAATTACTCATAAAAAATTAACTATTGACTGTCTTGTTAAATATAGTTAATGTTTATTTAAAGTAGACCATTAAAAACCACTCCAATAGGAGAAGGAGTAACATGATTAAATAACTATATGAATATGTTGCCAGATTGGCATCAATATGCTCAAGATAGCATATATGTTTATTACATTATATTCAGTTTTGGATGTAAATTATCTTATCACAGCAAAATTTCAAATCATACTTAATACTGTTATTTCTTTCTCTTTCTTAATATTCTCAGATATGTAACTTTAGGGTATTTATAATCAATAATTAACCCTGTACAAATACCATCATATCTAAATAATATAATGTATTACACATATATTATAATAATATCCTATTATTAATTAAATTACATTATGGTTCAGCACAGGGGCGGAATTCAAATTTCTTAACAACCAGTTCTGTGGCCTAATTTGTGGGTGTGTCTTGGTGGTCATGTGACTGGCTAGGTGTGGCTTGCTGACTGGGCGTGGCTTGTTGGTCATGTGACTGGCTGGGCATGGCTTGTATGTAACTATTATAAATATTTATGTAAATATTGAATTTTTTATTTAAAAAGAGCAACTTTTACTTAAAAGCAGGCAGGCCGATTGAGTTGCTCACAGAATCACAGATTCATTCAGAGATCTATCTTTCTGCAATTGGCTACCTGAGTCTGTCACATAAAATTTTCTTGCAAGCAAACTCATAAAATTTGCTAGCAGGCAAACTCACAAAATTAACTCACAACATACTATGTATGTAAATATTGATTTTTTAATTTAAAAAAGAGCAAGTTTTACCCAAAATCTGGCAAAGCAGGCAGGCAGATTGTGTTGCTCACAGAATCACAGAATCACTTAGAGATCTATCTATCTGCCATTGGCTACCTGAGTCTGCATTGAAAAATAGAAGCTTTGGTCCTAAGGAAGGTTCAGCTCTGCTTTTAGATTAGCTAGAAAACAAGAAATGCAATGATTTCCTGCTTTCTAGCTAATCTAGGTCTGCTGGTGTTTTGTTTGAGCAATGAGAGGCTGAACCAGAGCATGAGTGCAACAATACTTTATTTTACAATAAAGGGCTGACCGTGCTTGCCAAGCCTGGAACTGGCTCGCAGCAATCAGCAACCGGTTGGACCCCGCAGCCTGCATTTATAGCTGGCTGCTGGGGAGAGCCAACCAATGGGAATGGGGGAATAACGCCCACGTAAAGTGAGTGGACCTGAGTGAGAACTCCTTGAGTCCTCAGGACATAACACCCCTTCCCCCCAGATGCGAACATGCATAGTCCTTGAGGTAGACGGGGGGTTTGTGTTGGCGCCCGGAACGGCGCAACTCGGGAACATTGTCTGTCTGTTCGGTACCAGCCTGTGATGGTCGAGCCGGCATAGTGTCGCCAACACTCTCTCTGGACTGGGCATCCTCGGAAACACCGGGTTGGTTACTGGGGTCGAGCTCTCGTGGGTTGGATCAGGCTGGTCAACTCTCTGGGCGCTGTTGTCCGAGTTTGGGCTGACCGGAACGACCGCTGGTGCAGACTGGTCGCTGGGCACGATGTGGCTGGGCGGCGGATGAGGCGGCCCCTTCGACTGGAGACTCTGGACTCTTGTTGGCAAGGGTGCTGAGGCGCCTTCTAAGCTGGTCTATATGTCTCCTCCAGACGCGACCATCCTCCAGCCTGACTCTATACGATCTCGGCCCGGTGATGGCGATGACCTCGCCAGGAATCCAAAGTGGGTCCCCGGCGAAATTCCTTGCGAATATCGGTTCCTGTAACAAAATTGTCTAACCCCGATGTAGAAGCGAGGGAGAGTCAGGGCAGTATTGTGGGTGTAATCTGTCCAATACAGTCCTCAGGCGCGGCCCATCAGAAGTTCCGCTGGGGACTTATTGGTGACTGCACAGGGGGTTGAGTGTTGGCTCATCAGGAACCGTGCGAGTTTGTGGTGCCAGTCATCCCTGCCAAACCTAGCGAGGGCCTCTTTGGTGGTCCTGACGGCCCTTTCAGCCAACCCATTACTGGCAGGGTGAAATGGGGCTGTGAAAATGTGGCGAATGCCCAGGTTGGCTGCAAAACGGCTGAATTCTACTGATGCGAACTGTGGGCCATTATCGGAGACAATGGAGTCGGGTAGTCCATGTGTAACTAACAGGCGTGTTAACACGTTGGTGATTGCTAGTGTGGTGGTCGTGGATAGCTGCGCCACGTCTATCCATTTGGAATAAGCGTCCACGACCACTAGGAACATCTTTCCATGCACGGGGCCTGCCAGATTGATATGGATTCTAGACCAGGGGCGTTGGCGCTCTCCCATCTGGTAGGGGTGGCGATAGGGGAGCAGGACGGGATTCCTGGCAAATGCTGCAGGAACTTACCCAATTGACAATGTCCTCGTCTAGACCCGGCCACCACACGTAGCTGCGTGCTAACGCCTTCATTCTCACAATGCCGGGTGTCCCTCGTGCAACGCTCCAGGACTCGGGTACGCAGCGAGGTCGGAATGACCACCGAGTGCCCCACAGTAGACAACCCTGCAAACTGGACAGCTCCTGCATGCGAGTCTTATTTGTTATCGACGTTGCCTCCCGGCCACCCCCTCCTCACCCAGTCGAGCACCTGGGCGAGCGCTTGGTCTGCCTTGGTTTTAGCGGCGATGTCAAGGGCGGTGATGGGCAGGTCCAACTGGGTGATTTCAAAAATGGCGTTGACAGGAGCTGGGTCTCAAGCCGGAGCGGTAAGGGCAGCGACTGAGAGCGTCGGCGTGGGATAGAGTTTTGCCCGGCAGTGAATAAGTTTGTATGAATAGGCCGCTAGGAAAAGTGTCCACCTTGTCATTCTAGGGGAAAGGACTTGAGGTGTCTGTTTGTCGCCGGCCAGTAGGCCCAGGAGGGGCTTATGGTCGGTGACCAGTTTGAAGAAATGGCCAAAAGGAATTCGTGAAACTTTTCACGGCTGCAACAGCTGCTAGGGCTTCCTTGTCTATTTGGCTGTAATTTCGCTCCGTGGCCGAGAGCGTCCTGGAGAAAAAGGCGATGGGGCCTCGGCGCCATTGGGGAGTCTGTGACTAAGGACCGCCCCAATTCCAAAAGGGGATGCGTCTGCTGCCAGTACTAAAGGAAGGTTGGGATCGAATTGGATGAGCACTGCCTCTGACGTAAGTAGTGATTTGACGGCGTTAAACGCCTGGTCTTCTTTGTGCCCCCAGTGCCACGGTGACTTTTTGTCTAGTAATCTGTGTAGGGGTTCGCTACTGAGGCTTTATGGGGCAAGAAGGATGCATAAAGTTTAGGAGCCCCAAGAAAGCTTGTAGCTCCGTTTTGGAGGTCGGTGTGGGAGCTTCGTGGATCGCCCTAACCTTGACTCCAGGGGGTGAATGCCAGAGGCGTCAATTTTATAACCCAGAAAGTCCACCTGTCTAGTGGCAATGGCACATTTTTCTTTTTTTAACCTGAGGCCATGCTGTCTGAACCTCTCTAACACTGCTCGCACTCTCTGGAAGAGTTGGGGTCTGTCCCTGGCCGAGACCAAGATGTCGTCAAGTAGGGTACTACACCAGGGAGGCCCTGTAAAATCCGCTCCATGAGGGACTGAAAATACCCGGGGCAACACTTACGCCAAATTGGAGACGCTTGCATCGGAAGGCACCCCTGTGAGTGACGATGGTCTGAAGTTCGCTTGTTTGGTTATCAACAGGGAACTGTTGATATGCTTGAGACATGTCCAATTTAGCAAAAATACTGCCCGGTTCGAATGTGTGCAATAAGTGCTGAATGACGGGCACAGGGTAGGCGCTAACTTGTAAATATTTATTGATTGTTGTCTTGTAGTCCGAGCAAATTCTCAGGCTACCATCTTTTTGAGGGTGTGACAATGGGCGTCTCCCACTTGGCGAAATCTGTTGGCTCAATGACCCCTTGTTTAGTAGTTTATCCAATTCAGCGTCTAGTTTTGGTCGAATAGCAAATGGAACTCTACGTGGTTTTAATCTGATTGGGACTGCCTGGGGTCAACGGTGAACGAGATGGGGGTTCCATTATAACACCCCAGCTCCTCGCTGAACACATCTGCGTAGTCAGCGAATAAGGAGTCAGTGTCTGAGGTTGAGACAGCATGGACTCCTGTTAACCCTAGGCCGAGGTGGGGAAACCAATCGAGCCCCAATAAGGTGGGTAGATTGCGTTAACTACCACTAGAGGTAGGTGGCCTTTAAAAGCTCTAAAACTGACAAAGAACTTGCCTCTGCCGATCACGGGAATGGCCTTCCCCTGGTAGTCCTTCAGACCGAACTGGCATCTCTGAAGCCGGGTAGTAGATAGGCTGGGGTGGAGTCTCTTGAGGGTGTTCCACGAGATTATTGAGAGCGCTGACCCTGTGTCAACCTCCATGTGGCACGGTTTACCTTCTAGGGAAACGGAGAGAGAAATTTTACTAACAGTGTGGCAAGACGCCTGGCAAGGCGGTGCGTGCGACAGTTTAATACTTGCCTCTGAGGTCCCGAGTGCGAGGACGGGGTCTGTGTGCAGCGCTTTGGGGGCTTGGCAGACTCTGGCAATGTGCCCCTCTTATGGCAGTTGTTGCAAACGGCTCCTTTAAACTTGCAGGTGGCCCTTTGATGTGATCCCCACAGGCTAGGCACAGAGTGATGTGCTTGGGTGGACCGGTGTATTCTTGTTTGGCCCCTACCTGCGACCGTCTGTCATTGGTGAGGCGATGGACATCGCTCTCATCGTTGTGGGCTTCCTCCGCTTCCACCTCTTCGGAATGGACTGGGAACGATGCTAGCTTGGCGCTTGGGCCCTGAATTTCGGTGGCTGAGTTCGTTGCTAGCTCGGCTGCTAGGGCCTCCTCTACGCGCATGCGCGAGGTTGAGGTCTTTTTTAGCTAGCAGTCGCCTCTGTAGGTGGAGATCCTTGACCCCACAAACTAATTGATCGAGGAGCATGTCCTCCAGGTATGTTCCAAACCCGCAGTGCAGGGCTGCTGTTCTGAGGGCGGCCATATATTGGTTGATGGTCTCCTTACTTGATTGCTTCCTCATTCGGAACGTGAACCTCCTGGCGATTTGTGAAGGCCTGGGAGCGTAGTGGTTTGTGAGGATCTCAAGCAACTCGACCACGGAACGCTTTTCAATTCTCTCGGCGCCACGAGTGCTGCAGCGTTATCGTAAACGGTGGCTCTGCAGTAGATTAGGAAATAGGATTTTTCCGATGCTCTCCCGCATCCGCCAGGCCGACCGCATCGATGTAATGATTGAACGGTTCTTATACGATTCCCACTTCTCTTCGTCTGGTTTAAACGCCGGGAATACTGGATTGGAACTCATGGTGCTGGAACGGCTGGGCTACCTGCGGAAAAATCTCTCTGGGACTACGAGCGCCGTGAGTTACTAGTGATATCAGCTCTGGAGAGGTTTTTTTGCTACCCTCTCTTTCTCTCTCTCTGGGTTACCACGTTGGCTGCTAGCCGTTGGAGGTGTCTTGATTCGCGCCAAAAAGTGGGCGTTAGTGACTCTCTACAGCGCTGTGCTGTGATTCCTACCGGCTCGAAATTCAAATGACACCCGCTTGAATTTCGCGCCAAATGCAGAGCGGCTGCGGCTCGCAGCGCTTCACTTTCCCGTAGTGGGGCTAACAAGCGGCTACAGACGCTTCTAACTATTTGACTCAGACCGCTTTCTCTGGCTGCGGATCTGCGTTTGCTCTTTTTGATCGCTCGTTTCGTTAGCTGACCGCTCTCTCTGGCTGCGGATCAACGTTTCCTTGTCGCCAGCCGATCGCTCTCTCTGGGCTGTGGATCGGTGGCTGGTGACTCAGCGGTTGCAAGGTGCTTCTGGTAGCCATCCCACCCTCGTCGCCAGTGTTTTGTTTGAGCAATGAGAGGCTGAACCAGAGCATGAGTGCAACAATACTTTATTTTACAATAAAGGGCTGACTGTGCTTGCCAAGCCTGGAACTGGCTCGCAGCAATCAGCAACCGGTTGGACCCCGCAGCCTGCATTTATAGCTGGCTGCTGGGGAGAGCCAACCAATGGGAATGGGGGAATAACGCCCACGTAAAGTGAGTGGACCTGAGTGAGAACTCCTTGAGTCCTCAGGACATAACAGCTGGCACAGCAGAACAGCTGATGGTTGGGGGGTGGAAGGAAAAATAGCAACTTAGCAGGCAAGTTTGATGGCGCACATGCCAGGTAAGGAGTGAGTGGGTGGGGTGGGGCAGGGCTAGCCAGTGGCACGATTTGCTGGTTCTCCAGCAGGTAGAATCCCACTCCTGGTGAGAGTGCGCTTTGTGTGCGTGTGTAGACCATTTCCCAAAAACCTCAGCTGTGTTGCCTGGACAGTGGCAAGTGCTGCGCACAGATGTGCAGCCATTTCAAAATCCTCTTCTTTCCTGCTTTTTCAACCTCAGCTGTACTGTGCAAAGCATCTGAGGTTGAAAAAGCAGGAAATAAAGGACAGCCAAGAGCCCAGGTGAGCAGATAGGCCAAACAGAGCAGCAGACACCGAACCAGTTCGGTGTCTCCTGCTCTTCAGAGCTACCAGGCCGAACCAGTAGCATCCCACCCTGGTTCAGCACACAGTCAGCTGGCTTTCAGACTGGACTTAGCATTTATATCCACCTATCGAATCCTTCCTAAGGACCTGGGACAGGCAGATGTAGATGTCTGATGGTGTTATAAGTATCATTGTGCGATGTAAGCTGTTCTGAGTAAAGCTGCTTTTTGCAACTACTGACGGTGATTTTGTCAATGCCAATTGTATTCAAGTGCTGCTCCAGTTGTTTTGGGATTGCACCCAAGATGCCTATTAACATTGGTACAACATTGTTATTATTAATATAATAAAACCAACTTTTTTTGATAATTTAGCACATATGGTTGTTGTCTTCACACAACAGAGCCAAGTTGATGTAGTAATTAAGACATTGGATTGGTCCTGGGGAGCTCCAGAGTCAAGACATTTGTTGTGTGACTCAGACCCCTCATATTATCTCAGCCCAGCCTACTTCATAAGATTGTTGCTATGAGGAAGGAGTGGAGATGGTGCTGTGCGCCCTGCTTTGAGCTTCTGAAGGAAAGTCTTTGCTAATATAGACTCTACTGACACTTCGAGCTGACAATTAGATTTGGAATTTAGGCAGCCTACTGAAGACACACTCACAGAAGGGCTGTGATGGTGGGTGTGGCTAATCACAGAACACATTGAGCAGGAAGCAGAGTGGTGAGGTTGTTTCCATCATCCCCATTAGCCTTCCAGGATGTTCTCAGTTTCTTCAGCTTACCTTCTTTTTTTTTCTGGATATGGTTCAGACAAATTATTAACAATCCTTGGGAATGCCTCTGGCTCAGACAGATATTTGGAAAGAGATCATTGGAAAAACAGCCAATTTGGTGTAGGGGTGGAAGTGCTGGACTAGAAGCCAAGAGACTGGGAGTTTTAGTCCCACCTTAGGTATTAAAGATGGCTGACTTTAGGTGACTTTAGGTCAGTCACTCTTTCTCAGCCCAGCCCAGCTCATAAGATTGTTATTGTGGGGAAAATAGGAGGAAGGAGAATTCAGTATGTTCACTGCCTTGACTTATTTATAAAAATAATAAAGATAGGGATAGATAGATAAAAGATAGATAGATAGATAGATAGATAGATAGATAGATAGATAGATAGATAGATAGATAGATAGATAGATAGATATTTTTTCAATGCAACTGGAGCTGCATTTGTGTAATACTTAAGAAAGTACCAATTATTATTTTTCCTGTCCATCTAAGTACATATGTCAAGAGTGTTTTTGATCAAGAGAAAATAGCTAAGGCAGAAGAGAAATTGAATGTCCTAATCTTTGAATAGACATAAATAGTTGAGTAAATTTAGTGTTAAATTATATGGAAAACTTAAATACGCAGTACCTGTAGATATACCTGAAACACTCATCTAGATTATATTTGGTTTCAATTAAAAATAATTTGCCAGTGTAAAATACAAAATATGGTATTGTAAAGCAAGTGACTTCTATCTTGACAATTTTCTTTTTCTACCTAAATATTTACCAGAACATTTTTTTTGCAATAAATGGAAATGCAGGGTTTCCTAAAACTGAATAGAAATGCCCTTCATACTTATTTTTTTCTTATAAAATGTATATGGCTGCCCCCTTTACATTCGGAGGAGCTAAAAAATCCACCAAAAAATCCACCAAAAGTTATACAATAAAGCCTCTATAAATCAAACCAAAATGAAATTAAAACATTATCATAATACAATAATCAAGGCAGCACATAACAGCCTCACCCCACAAGCCATATCTGCATTAAGCTCATCTAATATCTCAGTATGGCACCCAGAGGAAAAGCTAGGTTTTCACAGCCTTCCGTGAACAATGTGGAATAAACATTTCAGAATCAACAATTTGCTTTTTACCTTAGACCAGGCTTCACCCTTTTCCAGGAACTGAAGCTGTGTGGTCACAAAATGGCGATCAGTCCAATGGCACCAGGCCAAGCACGCATCTTCTAGAAACACAAACAGCCATGATGGGAACATTTAAGGGCATGAAGCCAAAACTCCAGACTCTTCAATCTCTAGTTTTATAGACAGCCCTTTTCTTTTTTATAGACACCCCTTTCTGTGCATATTAAGAGCAGAATTTTCTGTTTATGTAGGAAATGTAGATTCCTTTACATCTAATACTATCCTTTTGCATATTTCTGTTTTACACTGGGGAGTATCTTTTGATCTGTGGGGTATCCCATGACTTCTTTGTAACTAGATCAATTGAGTGCAATAGTCCATTTCTCAAGTAGGGTATTTTTATTGGCAAATGATATCATTCTTTATAACTTGCACTCACTAGCTGATTAGTTTGACTTTCTTGGGATATGTTCAAATCCAAAATTTACTTGATATAGATAGAGTGTTGTTTTCTGGAATGACAGAAGAACCTATGATGTGCAATCTCTCATTCAAACTGTTATCAAAGTATATCAACGTATAAAATATAACAAATACTCAAAGCCAGAATGCAGCTTTTGCTTTCAAAATATGCAACAAAAAAGCTGCTTTGGGGATTACAGTTACATTAGCATCAGCCACTGAGAGTAAGAAAAGATATTTTAAATTATGATAATTCTAATTGGAGGCTGCTCTTTTACAATATTAATGCTTACAACTGAGTTAATCTCATTGAAATTGTGGCATTATTTTTGAGTAGGGACTTGTATAATTGTAGGACCACACTATCATTGGTCAAAAAAATTGTCCACCAATCAGAAAGTTTTGAAGAACTGTCCCAGCATATTAAGTTTTTAGACATTAATGTCTTTTCTTCTGATAATTTTAATGGGAAGCCAAGGCAGCAAAAATTGCAGCATTTTAATTTCCTATGTAACTTCCTAGCAGGACAGATTTTGTATACCTACTTTAATTAGCAGTAAGAGAAATAGAAAAATATAACATTGACACTGCTCTTTGAAAGCTTACAGGAATTCTAATCAGCAAGTGAATGGCAGAGGAGTTCTTTGCCGCTGATTCAGCATAAGTGACAACAGAGGTGGTATTCAGCAGGTTCTGACCAGTTCTGGAGAACCAGTAGTGTAAATTTTGAGTAGTTCAGAGAACCAGCAAATACCACCTCTGACTGGAGATTTTACAGTATCCTTCCCCTGCCACACCCAACAACCATGCCCATAGAACTAGTAGTAAAAAAATTTGAATCCCACCATTGAGTGACAAGATACCTTAACAAAAATACTCAGGAAAAAAATTGCCAAGAATATATGAAATAATCTTTTTAAGAAATCTGATATACAGCATTGGGTTCCTTTTGTGGACTGAAAATTGGGGGTCTGGTAACACCTTCTCTATTAAAACAATATCAAAAGGCATAAGATTTTGTGAGCCTCTGATAACAGTGCATAGATATCTATCCAACAGCATTGAACTTTTATCTATTATTTGTTTTTCATGACCTAAAAATTAAGTTTAAATAACTTCCAATGATATAATGGAAAAGGCAAATATATTGAATAACACCAGGAAGGAAAGGGGAAAGGGTGACTTATACAAAAAGCTACACAAAACTTTATTGGATTCGTATTTTCTGAAGTAATTTCATTGTAGCCCAAGGACAAATACTTTATTTCTAATAACTTGTTTACTATCACAATGTTGTGACCTGAGCTAAACTGATGAGGAGACTAATTTGGAAGGAAGTTTAGTAGGCAATTGTATTGCCATCGATTCTGTGCTCATTAACAGTAATCTGTGGGTCTAATCTAATTAGTAATCTAATTCCTAAAATGAGCCTGTACCCCATTTGAATGTGTCACCCCTGAATAAATAGAACATCTTTACTTTGTTGTCCATAATAGTGTATGAATTCTGCCTGATGTTCCCAATTTGGACAAACAGGGCAAGCAATTGCATGTAACACTAGTATATGACTAGCATAATTTACCAACTAATTACTAAAGAATGATTTCATTGCAGTCGCACCAGAAGCAGACCAGAGCTATCAAACTTGTGATCTGCAGGCCTGATGCATCATGTGCTGGCCACGCCCATGCCCAGTTTAACAAAGGGGGAAAAAATCCCGATACATCACGTGACACTGCCATGACACCATAAGTTTGACACCCCTGAATTAGCTAGCTTCCTTGGCGCCATAATATTCTATGGCGCCATAACATAGTGATTTTATCATGGATTTACCTTAATTTACCTTAATTTTATCTTGTATATTGCGTGTGTGTGTGGTGTGTATTTGCTGATGCTCTACTTAAACTAATATTATTTGTGTTTGTTTGTATAATGTGTTTTATTAGTGTTGTATATCAGTGATTGCATGATCTTGGTAGATGCCATATACTAAATAAATAAATAACTAGAGAATAAACAGTGATTCTAACATTCTTTCAGAAATGTGGATAAAATTCAGTTTGAGGCTACTCATCCATAATTAACAGAGAAGTGTGACAATATCAAAATAATAAAGATATAATTAGTTATTCGATTAATAGGTGAGAAATAGCAAAACAAGAGCAGACTGGGATAGGTAGTATTTCTGGTCATTGTTTATCATTTCAATTAGCAGGAAGATAAGCAGAAAGCCACACTGGATAGCAGGCAGATGAACTTTTAGCATGAGCCTTCAGGAGCTACAGCCTCTTATTTTCTTCCTCTAAGTTCGGGAATCAAAATTCCAGCTCCAGCAGATTGGTGAAACCTAGTATTAAAACAATCAGCGCTGAGTAGCTCTATATTGGGCTCTATGTAATACATTAAAGAACAGGATAGTGCTGAAATGATGAAGTCAAGAACCATCACAAGAACTGATCTGCTTTTGATACAGCTGCTCAATCAATGTAGTGAATTTGGAGCTGAGCTGAAGGAAATGATTCTAGCAAATATTCAAATTGATAAAGAAAAAAGTTAATTTTAGTATCTAAATACCCATACTGTTTTTAAAAGCAAGTGGCAGATAGGGCCAGGAAGACTTTGCACAGTTTCCTCTGGTGTGCCAGTTGTGCTCTTTCCTAAATTGAGAGGCCCTTCAGACAGTCATTTATATTCTAATCATCTCATGGCCCAATTATGGCAGTGTCCTTCATTTGGGGCTGACCTTGAAGACCACTTGGAAGCTTCAGAATGAGGTGGTATGGGAGGCGATGAAAAAAACTTGGTTATACCATGCGACATTTTATGAGTTGTGCTGGTTGCCTTTGCTTCAAGATGCTAGTTCTCACCTAGAAAACCCTACATAACATAGAGTCTGGTTACTTGAGGGACTGTTTTATGTTTTGTAGTCTTGGCCTGACCAATTTGATGCAATGCGGTTGCCATGTTCCAAGTTCTTTCAATCAAGCAATGGCATCCATCAGAGTCCCAAGTGAGATCTCCTTGGTTCCCATCCTGATGCTATTGTACCACACAAATTCTGGACCTGTGTCTCTCAGAGACAGAGAAAGTGTGTGTGTGTGAGAGAGAGAGGAGGGGTACATGTATGTGTGTATATGTAAGGGGTGACTTAGAGGTGAGGACACTTCACACTCAGGAAGTTGAGAGTTCAATTATAGGCAGCAACAAAAGTTTTTCTATTAGGGCGCAAAGAAAATATATGTTGCGAACTCTGCATAGGTGTTAGGAAGGGCATCTGGTCCATGAATGGTCAGCTCCATTCAGTCACCTAGACTCCATCCTGACAATAGAGATTACAGGGCCATAAAAAGGATATGAGTGTGGATGGATGGTGGGGGGCGGGGTGAGAAATACTATACACATGCACAAACACTTTTATTATAAATTGACTCATGCTAAATATAATTTACAAGGCATATAGCCAGCTCCTCTGCCACTTAATCCATCCTAATGATCCTAATAAGTGTTAAATAAATTCATGAATGATAGATGAATTGATTGCTTTTAAAGAAACATATTGCTATCTACTTTTAAGTTTTCTACTATATATTTACATGCAGCATACCTAAAAATTTTGAATAAGTATACATTTGCCAACACTGGAAATTATTGCCCAAAGTACCGTAATAACTTAATGCTTTTCCTGTTCATTATAATAATGGATTTTGTTTTCCAGAGAGATTCCTGTACCCAGCTGACATCATTTCTCCTCCATCTAACAGTAACTCACTAATTGTGGCATAATTATTTTTTTCCTCGTAAAAGAATAGGGTGAAAAAAATGAGTGAGAAGGAGAGAAGTCACATGAATAAGAGTTACTGAATCTTTTTGATTTAAAAAAAAAAATGCTAAATTATTGGTTTATCCTCATCAAAAGGTCTGGAAACTACCAGGAAGCACAGACTTTTTGGAAAATATTCTTTCTTTACACCAGTCCTCAATTTGGAAGATGACAGAATCTATGTCTAATGTAATGGATCTTCCACAGAGCTGTCCCTCTGGTTATAACTCCTTTATTACTAGGCTCAATGAAGATTCCAGGAGTAAGAATGCTAAAGATTGTACAATAGATTTTTGTAGATGTCTTGGATAAGTCTTGTCCAGTCTGATAAATCAAGGTATATTAGACTTCTTTCAACAGCAGGTTTTTTTTTCAAACTGTGAGGTGTACTTTCTTGGGGAAATAAAAATAAAATCCAGGAGAAGATGTGAACAATCTTCTTGTTACAGTTTTCTTATAAATCCACCTTTCTCAAAGTTTTATTGTATTGTTTTTATTGTTCATTTGTGTTTAATTTGGTATTTGGATTTTAAACAAGGTGTGTACTCTTAAGATTCATTAAGATGTTTAGGAATTCTTGCTCTACAGATAATAGAGTGTCCAACAGATTTTCTGAAGAATGCTAGATTGGGAAAGATTGCTGAAATATTTTCAGTACCACTGGTAATCTCTAAGATTCTTTCCTATACTTTCTTCCAGAAACTCTGAATAAGCTTATGTTTATAGTACCAAACATGCTAGGTACATACATAGCAGTATACAACATTGAAACATTTAAAATAAAGCTTGTAAAAATACAGTATATTAAAATATAGAAAATGTATAAACAAATGACCATAACTAATGGAATAGTATAGTTAAGAGATACCCATGAACAAGATATGCTGTTCCTGGTTGTTCCCAAATGAATATCCATAAGAGATGGCATAGCCAGGAGGTTAATCATTAGAGCTATTAAATATATGTGAGAAATGGTATTTTCTCAAGTATCCTGTTCACAAGTTCACAAGTTCTTTAGAGTTTTATAAATTATAGGTTAATTTAAAAACCTACTGACCAATCAGCAATTAGTGCAGTCCTTGCAACAGTGATATTAGAAGGAAATTACTATAGATGTACTACATAATAATGTAGTTGCTGCGTTTCATCTGAAAATAAATGCAAAGCAACTTTATGCAGAATGCACTAAACCAAGACGCATACATTGCATGGAATACCATGGTATTCCATGGTATTGGTTGATGTGCTAATCAAAGGTAATAAAAGTTCAGTACTTTTCTATCCTGCAACTTGGGCTTCTAAGGACAATTAACATTTTTACTACTATCTCAAGATATATATTTTTATCCTTCAAAGGAAGATCACCAAACACAACCAGAATGATTTCTTTTCAGACCCAGCATGCAATATAGTTTACCTTTTTTATTTGTACAAATGAGTGTATAGTGAATGTATGAAATCTTATGAAATAGCGTGACAGGTAGTGTATCCAAAGCCATATTAAGCTGGAGAATGCTATGATAGAGCAGTGGTGGGATTCAAATCTTTTTACTACCAGTTCTGTGGGCATGGCTTGGTGGGCATGGCAGGGGAAGGATACTGTACAATCTCTAGTCACAGGTGGTATTTGCCGGTTCTCCAAACTACTCAAAATTTCCACTACCGGTTCTCCAGAACTGGTCAGAATCTGCTGAATACCACCTCTGTGATAGAGCTATTAAGATCCTAACTATGAGCCAGAGATGAGACAATTTGCAAGCCTCTTTCTCTCATTCTTCTTAGATTAGGCCACTATATGACTCTCACAAGGAGGCATTTCCATCCTAGCTGATCCTGATAGTCCTGTCACAAGGACTGCCCCAATAATGAGGCAGAGATGAGGTAGAGATAGAGACAGAGATGATATATAGATAGTAGAGATATAGAGATAGTGGAGGTAGAGAGAGAGAGAGAGAAATAGGGATAGAGATAGATAGAGAAAGAGGGAGGGAGAGGAGACAGATGTTTTCCTCTTTTCTTTTCCTTTGTTTTTCTTGTTTTGCCTTTCACATTTATACTTCCTGAGGTTAAAAAATATCTCTTGAGAGAATGTGGAAGAGGAAGAAAATAGTTTCTGCTACCAATAAGGAGGAAAATAGTTCCTAACAATATTTTAAAGCAAATGAAATATAGCAGCTGAAATTTCTTTCCTTTATTACAGCAGTATATAACTTTTCACTAAGCTTTTAATTTCAAGGAAATGACTCTATTCCCTGTACAATATTCTCCCTTTCATTTTCTTTCAAATAAGAATATGGACTTTTTTTTTCTTTTTAGTTTGTGGCTTACCATTAAAATAAGTCACACTCCGCTGAAACTAAACACACTTATCGTCACTGTAGGTTGAATGCAGAAAATCCTTTCTACAAATAAAACTTGTCTTCGGTTTCCAGAAAGAAATCGGAATTAGTTTGTGGAGGGCTGGTGGTATTAAACCTCCCTTCTCTATTCAACACACACACATACATGTATCATCTTGTACATGGTTCCATATTCTCTTGGAGCAGTTTTTCATGAGGCAGAAGACCAAGCTGAGCCTGGGAAGTTCTTAATGTGATCCCACCATTTTCTCTTTAAAAGGAAGGAACAGGATTTCAAGGGTAGGCCACCAAGGCTTCTCACGCATAGGTTCCCTATTGCACTGCAGCAAGCCTGGCTTTCCATATTATGCACTGTGTCCAGATATACACATTACTATTTAAAGACAAGGTGTCAATATGCCCATTAGCCAGAGTCTAAAATCACCAGTAAGCTAGGCTTTTAAGAAAATTTAAAACTACCAAAAACCTTTCGGCCTTCCAGAAGAGTAATAAAACCTGGCTTTGCCAGCTGGCCTGGAATCAGGGGAGGGATTCAAATAATTTAACAACTAGTTCTCCGCCCTAATGATTTCTTCCAACAACCAGTTCACCAAACTGCTCAGAAAGTTAACAACCGGTTCTCCCAAACTGCTGAGAACTGGCTGAATCCCACCACTGCCTGGAATCCTGAGGGGGCTGCTCATGGTTGGAGGTGGCTGATGAGGTAAGAAGACTCAACCCTGTCCCATCTGGCTTTTAGCTCTTTTTTTGGTTTTAGGATAGTTCTTAATAATATTTTAATTCTGTGCTGTTTTAACATTTTAACTTTTTTTTAACTTGTTTTATAACCTGTAAGCAACCCAGAGTCACCCTGTAGGGGAGATCGGTGGCATAAAAATTTAATAAATAAACAAATATTTCTCCAGGAGGCAAATGATCTGATAATAGCTCTACGTGCTGCAAAGATAATCCATTTTACAATTGCACTCCAAAATGCAATAGACATTTTCATTTATACTAATGTATCATTAACAAAGTATCTTTCAAATAATATCTAAAGAACAAAATTCTTGTCTTGAACCATTTTTTATCAAAGGTTTAGCACATGAAAATAGCCCATTTGTGTGGATTATGGAAATATCGATTCCATGGATCTGTTTTTTATATTGAAGGCTCCAACAATGCTGGAAAAAGGAATGGGCAGCCTAAGATCCTCAAACAGCTATTAAACTATCTTCAGTTCTTATAAACTGCTGGCAACAGTGAGTTGGGACTAAGGCTGAAGAGAAAGTGAAATCTAAGGACGTATATGGAGGACTAAAAGGTTGCCACATTATCAAGGTGTGGCAGGATAAGGCTGTCATCCATGAAGACAGCTGGGCCACAGAGCAATCGCTTCACATATCTTGCCTGTCCCTGGTTTCCATCACTATAAAGTGTTTGATTTCCATGAAAACAGAGGGATCTATGACAGGAAATGCTAACATAAAGCCAAAGTTCCTTCTTGAGGGAGAAATAAATAGAAGGACTAAAGAGAAATTCAAAAAGCAAACTCCTGCATTTCTTACATCTTTAAAAGTTACATGAGTTATAGTCATGTCTAATGTACTGATAAATGAAGTTTCATGAAAACAAAATAGCAGTGAAAACAAAATGAAGTTTTAAAATGGCGTTAAAAGAACAAGAACTATAAAGCCTTCCCCAAAGGACTGACAAAAAATGTGCCCAAGAATAATTAGCTACACCGAGGGCTCGTAACAGTATAGAAAAATCAGGATTTTTCAACAGCCGGAAACAAATGATTGGAACATTACTTGTGAAACAAGATCAAGAAATAGCTTTGAGAATAATAATTAGTACAATATAAAATTCACTGGTGGCATATTGAGGCATTAAGATTTTATGTGAAGCCCAGCCATATTCTTCAATAGGAGTAGAAATCAAAAGATGTAGGAACTGGTTGAAATTTTTGTAGTGTCTGGCTGAGAGATGGGAGGCACTGTGCAGGCTGTTCAAAGGGAGTTTGGCAATAATCTCATCCTATGGTTCTGGGCACAATTTCTGCAGATATCTTGATTTTGGCTTGCTGAACACCAAGTCTATTTCCAATAAGACTGTGCTCCTCTGGGAATTAGCTATGGAGAGCCAAACAGACTTAACATGTCTCAGAGTAACCTTGTTTGGGACAAAGTTGTGGTCATTACCCTTTCTGAGACCTGTCCTCAAAATTTTCAGGTATCTCAATAATCATGCCATCAAGGAAGCATCAGAATTATGATCCTTCTTGAGAATGTGGCTATTCCCAGAAGGCCTCATCCAGAGATAACTGCATATAAATATCAATATCTAAGTTGAGTCTGAGGATCAAGCTAGGGATTCCTCTGTATCTTTAGTTGACTAGACATTCTTTGGTCTCACTTTGGAAGGGTGTTGGAGATATTGTTTATGCAGGGGATTTCAGTCTCCATAGCTTTGGAGATAGTTCAGAAATTCATGGTCTCCATGACAATCATTGGCTTGTCCTAGTTCAGTGATTGCCAACTGGTGGGCCGCAGTCCACTAGTGGGCCATGAGAAAATTTTGGTGGGCCACAGAGAAATCTCATCTCCAGAGCACCCTCCAAAGCAATTAATCCAGGCTGCACAGAAACACAAGGTTACGCTGCCCACATGGCCCGCGGGAACCCTCCCCGCCCACTCTCTCCTTACCCGGCAAACTTGCCTGCTAAATTTCTATTTTTCCTTTTTCTGACTATCATCTGTTCTGTTGTGCCGGGAGATTTAGATTAGCTACTAAGCGGAGAATGGTTGGATTTCTTGCTTTCTAGCTAGTCTTTAGATCTTCAGCTCTGCTTTTAAGCACAACCTCCCTTAGGACTGAAGGTTTGCTTGCAAGAAAATTCAGTGCAGACTCACGGCAAGCAAATTTGAGAGACTGAGCTAGCCAATGGCAGATAGATAGATCACTGAATGATTCTGTGAGCAACTCAATCTGTCTGCCTGGTTTGCCTGATTTGGGGTAAAAGTTGCTCTTTTTTAATAAAAAAATCAATATTTACATACATGGTATGTTGTGAGTTAATTTTGTGAGTTTGCTTGTAAGCAAATTTTATGTGACAGACTGAGCTAGCCAATGGCAGATAGATAAATTTCTGAATGAATCTGTGATTCTGTTAGCAACTCAATCTGCCTGCCTGTTTTGCCTGATTTTGGGTGAAAGTTGCTCTTCTTTTATAAAAAAAAAAATCAATATTTATATAAATATTTATAATATTTACATACAAGCCATGCCCAGCCAGTCACATGACCAGCAAGCCACACCCACAAATTAGGCCACACACAGAGAACTGGTTAGTGCTCCCTGGGATCTAAAATTATGTGTTTGTTGGTCCCTGAGGTCCAAAAGGTTGGCGACCCCGGCCTAGTTGACAAGCATATGAATGGACCTATTTGATTGAAGTGTAGTTAAATATTAGTAGCTTGGGTTGGTAGTTGGGCTGTTGGTTTGAGCTCTGTGCTTGGCAATTTGGTTGAAAACATTTCTTCATCATTTGAGGAGACATCATCAGTGCACTTTGAATTGTGCTCATCTGTCAGAACACTGGCCTTTAAATACCTTTTTATGCGAAGCAAATTAGTATAGATGTTCTTTGTTCAGCTATTTCTGAGTCACAGTCTGATTTTGGAGTTTGGAGCTCAAAGCAACAGCTCACACCTATTTGAATCTTTAGATAAGAATTACATAGATAAAAATGGGTTGTTAAATTATCCATTGAATCTTTCATGCAAAAATAAAGTAACCAAAATGAAAATTGAATAATGAATACAGTATTTTCAGAGGAATTCCAATTTTCACTAAAAATGTTTTGCACAAATAGGTAAATTATTGAAAAAAAATAAGGCGGATTTTATCACTTTATCAACTTTATCACTGGGCAACATTTCAACATTTATATTCCTATGGGAAGACAACTATAAATATTGCCTAATTAGAGATTAAGCATGTGATCCCTTTCAATTCTTGGCAAGTTTTACAATCAAGGTATAAAAAAGGACTTTTCTGTTTTCGTTATCTTGCACATTTAGCTTCTCTTTTCATTTATTTCTCTTTTTTCTCTTACTTTATTCTAGCTTGTATTAGTTTTTTAATCTTCCATTTTAGAAGTTTTTACTTCTTGTACAACCTTTTTGTAACAGCCTAGAAAGCTGTCAGACATAGGCGTTATGTTTTGACCTTCAGTCCCATGAAAAATGCTGTGATACTATAGAAAAATCTAAATTGGCAAATAGTGGGGAAGATATTTTACTTAGTGCTAGGGCCAAAGAAGGTGTAAATAACTTAAATCAGCTGATTTATAATGGTTATTTATAAGGGATTTGAGATATTATGGTGTGACTATGACTTAACCCTCAACATCTGCTTGATAATATATACAGTTGAAAATATTGTCAAAACAATATTAAATTAATAATTTAATATTTTAATTTCAAAATCATTCTCAACTCCATAATGACTCTGAATGGCTTACTTTAAAAAAAAAAACCAGAAAACAGCATATATTAAAGAAAAAAAGAATATAAACCAACTACTCCAAATGCCTTACAAGCATCAGATGTACCTTGAAATATAGGCTTCTTAAGAGATTCTGAGCTTAAACTGAAATCAAAAATTCAATTTTACATGGAATGAAAAAACAAACCAGGATGAAGGTTATAATTAGTAATATGCAGAATGAGGAAATGGAATATTTATTAGATAGTTTAGATTTAATGATAAATTTAAAGGCTGAATTAACGTAGTAGTGATATTACATGGAATTTATTTATTTTCTTTATTATTAATGTTTAGTTTATTTTAATCACTATAATACTGTGTTCTCATTTAAAAAGTGCAATTTAAAACGATTTGGCCTACATGTATCATCCATATACGATCAGATAAAAATATCCAGTGTTAATTGCTGCAGTTCCTTTTCCCACCAGATTTCTAGCCCAAGGCTGATGAATAATTCTAATTTGTATCAAGCACCATTGCACGATCACCATGCCATATGATGCGCACTGAAATTCATAAATATATTAAAAGCATTTTTAATGAATATTAGTCATGCAATCAACTTACATAAGCCCCTTAAAGCAGGTTTTGTATTAAGAGCCAGAATAAAGCTCCCATTATATCCCAGGCCTAGGATAAGACTATTGGTAATATTCAGATCATAGTAAGACTTTCATCTAAAATGCTGAGATAGCTGTTTTTGTTTAACCTAGTCAGGCAGTATCTAAGCAACACCATATTCTGGTGTATTATAAAAAAAAAAATTTCCTTGAGCACTTGAACATTTTAAAATACAGCTAGGCCTTAAAATGTCAATCTCTGCCTCTAGGATTAATTACAGTGTTTATTTATCTATCAAAATGAGGAGAAGAAGAATCAGTGGATTTCTCTTGCATACATAACCAGCCACTGCTTGAATTTTAAAAATAAATGTGTAGTAGGATTAAAAATAAGAGTAAGGAAACTATTCTTAGTTTGGGCCTGGGGACAGCAAGCTAAGTAATTAAGACATGTCTTTTGTCCCCCCTCTTCTGTTACATCCCAGCAAGCATTTGTGGAAGATGTAATACATTAATTTCCCATTTTTCACTTCATTCCTTATACAATGCCAGTGAACTGAACCCTATGGCTGTATTTGTATGTGGAGACTCATAAGACTCTCTTTAAAATAATCTGGTTCTATGAGAAAAGAACAAATATTTTCTGTTCTCTGATCATCTATAGGACCCAAATTATTTGCAGAGGTTTTGAATAAACCTTAGATTGAATACACATACCAAATCTGCTCTTAGAAGACTGTATTTATGCAAGCTGCAAACATTGCTTGACCTGAGTGAATTTGTATACTGCCATTCTCTCTCCCTCTCTCTCTCTCTCTCTCCTTTTCTCCCCCACTCCCCCTGTCTGTCTATCTACCGGTTATCTGCCTGCCTGCCTGCCTGCCTGCCTGCCTGCCTACCTACCTATCTACCTCATTGGGCTTAATTTTAGACTGGGTGGAAATGGTGTGTATGAGAAAATGTGTGTAGAAAGGGAGGGAACAGGGATTGCTTTTAAAGGGAAGTTTAATAATTTAATTTAATAATTTTCCTGGTAGTATCCAGTTTTGGAATAAATCTCCTACTATTATTCTGAAAAGCTCCTTTTTCCTTTCTTGATAAAGCCTGTTAAGTCTTGTCTATCTATCCAATTTTTTTCATCTCTACCATTTTTTCTGCGTGGCAAGAGAAATAATGAAAGAAGAAGTAAAAAAAAAAAGATTAACTAAGGAATTAACTAGTTGTCTTCACACACTATGGTTAACCTAGACTCAATGCCTGCATCACTGCCAGCCTTGTAAAGTAATCCAGACAAAAGCACACCCAAAGTACAGTGCTATCTCTAAGTTTATTGTAAGTTTACATTAATTGAATCCCACAAGTCCAAAAGTACATCTTCTCCCCCTTATCAAGATTTTAGGAAGGATCACTTCTGAGACATTTTCCACATTCCAATTCATCCTGTGGATTCAGATGCTGCTTCTCTGTTGCCTAGTCGATGGGTCTCTAAACTTGGCAACTGTAAGACTTGTGGACTTCAACATACTTTGCTGGCTGGAGAATTCTGGGTTGAAATCCACAAGTTTTAAAGTTGCCAAGTTTGGAGATCTTTGGTCTAGTCTGTGACTTTTTTCTCCTATCTCCTGAGGTCATTCCCAGGTACCATTACAATCACTCAACCTACAAAGTTTACTTTGAACGAATTTATCCTTATTTCCTTGTGGCTTAAAAGCACTGTGTGAACTTATCCCTTCAGGCTAATTTATGATTCAGTGTATCATACGAGCCCACAGAATGAATTAAATCAGTATCCAGTGTCTATAAAGTCACTCACCTATGATATCAGCATGAGTCAGGGGACTCTAGGCAAGATGTCCTCTGGTTTCCATCTCTTTGGATACCA
This sequence comes from Pseudonaja textilis, assembly GCF_049901715.1. Classification (NCBI taxonomy): domain Eukaryota; kingdom Metazoa; phylum Chordata; class Lepidosauria; order Squamata; family Elapidae; genus Pseudonaja; species Pseudonaja textilis. The sequence continues at coordinate 128,023,709 of NC_141990.1, read as the reverse complement.
CTTGAATTAAGCAACATGTATTAAATTACTATTCACCTATTTGCTAAGGCAGTTATACCCTATGCCCATTGGCATATGATCTTCTCTGCTCTATTACTCCCAGGAGTACTCCTCTATCTGTTCTTCTCTACTCTCTTAAATTATCTTGCTTGGTTTTGATTGATTCACTTTTTTTCATTTTCTCAAGCTGTAGCATCTTTCCAGGTGCACAGAGTGAAGCTCCAGCCAATCTTGGATGGATGGATGGATTTCCCACCCAAACCATTCAGACTCATATGGTAGACCAGGGATCTCCAAACTTGACAACTTTAAGACCTGTGGACTTTAACTCCCAGAACTGGCTGGGGAATTATGAAAGTTAAAATCCACAAGTCTTAAAGTTGACAGATTTAGAGACCCCTATGGTAGATGATACAGATGTGAAAATAAACCAACCCCTTGAGCTGACATTAACTCCTGGTGAAACTCCTGATTCCACTTCCATAGAGGCTTCTGGTATGCTTTTGACAACAATTGGGTAATGTTTCGCATTGCTTTTGTCTGGGCTTTCCCCCCCAACTTCTTATATTCTTATTATTTCCTTATGATCTTTTATTTTCCATGCAACAACCTCTTGATTCTTTCTTTCTTTTTTTGAGATCAGCCAAAATTACCTAGGTGCTGCCCCTTGAGCGAAGCAACACATGAAATGAGGGTTCAATCTATTAGATAAATAAGTGCATGCTGCATTGTAGCTATACTCAGGGGTTCAAAGTTTATGTGTTTATTTATTTAGCATCATGGAAATATACCAGGCTTTACAAAGTTTACAAACTTACAAACTTCCATCCTAAAGGGTTCCCATCTTAAAATAAGATACCGTAAAAATGATACAGAGGACTAAAAGAGAATGAGGTGAAAAGTTATACTGGGTGATCATTTCTGCTCTGAAAGCAGTGACTTTTCAGAAATGTCTTCCACAGCCATTTTCTGGGGGCAATTATACATTCCCTTATATATGTTGTTGGTGGATCCCATAGGGATTTTTTAATCATTATTTTCAATGGAGGAAAACATTTGTAGCTCAAGGTTGAACTGTGGGGTCCTTGGTGCTCTCTTTCTCTCAAGAAAACAACCAAGCTCACCAATTATTTCATTTTGACACTCTGGGAAGTATGGGAACCAGCATAAATGGGCAGAGTAAGGTTAAATCTTCTCCCAGATTCAAAACTAATAACGACAAAGTTTAAAGAGGGGAAATGGAAGAGGAGGAATTTTGAATGAAGGGATAAGTTCCCAACCTGAGGTGAGTGGCTAGAAAGGAGGGTTTTAACTGTACAATGAACAAATCTTTGACCGATCTTGATTAGATCTGTCTGTTTCTGAAAAAGCTAACAAAGCTAGGAAAATTCTTTAAACTGCCCCTCCCTCTTAAAACATTTTAAGAACTGTATCTTTAACGAGCTGGGCTTGCAATTGTTTGCTTTTTCCTCTTCTGTCCTGTGCCTCCTCTTTCTTTGTGTGCTGTGTATTTTACTGTGTGTAAACCTGTGAGTACAAAATACCCCTGGGAAAAGAAACAGGTAAAAAAAAAGAATTATTAAATAAATGCAGAGCAGACCCTTAGCTCATAACAACCCTGTCTGTTTGGATTAAAATTATGGTTTTAGCGGCAGTTTTTAACGAAGTTTTAATTTTTCGGCCCTTTGTTTTTGATTCTTTGCTGCCTTGATTGACCAATCTAATAGTACAAAATATAGTCAATAAATAAGATGATGCAGAGCTAAAAATTCTTCAAGGGAGAGAGTCAAAGATGCTTTGAGAATCTCCCTAAAGTTGGCAGGTGGAAAAAATACTTGAGAGCCACTATATCACATTAGTGATGACAGAAGTCTCTCTTATGCTGGGGCAGAAGAGGTGAATACTTTGTCCAAATGTAAGAGACCCCGGAGAAAAATCCAATTTTTCATCCATGAGGCAATAATTTCCTTTATTCCTGAGACACATGCTATGGTATGTTCCTTGTGTAAAATTCACGAGGTCGTACTGCATTCTGCATTCAGAGTGTTAATTTTGCCTTATCTGCTTACTTATTTTTAAACATATGGTATGCTCAGAGATTCTCTCAAGAAAACATCATTCTGGGCAGTTATGAAATCTAAAAGAATCACTGACAGCTTTTTGGATTTTTTTTCCTCCTTTCTTAAATTAGTAAAAGAAAACCAGTGATTGGGGCAATTTGGCCTTGTTTATAAACTAAATGGTGACAGGTTTTCATACAAAGAAATATGTTCTGAAGTCATTAGTCAACCAACTTCACAACAGTTTCTTTTCCTGTCTTCCCTTTATTGGTGTTTTCTAAATGTTATTTGGATTGTTCCACTCTAATAGGAAATGAAAATGCAGAAAGCAAAGGATCTCATTTCAATTCCCAGAAATGAAACACTGCTTATGTTAACATTCATATTATCATACCTTGAGAATTAATATTAACCATGTGAAATATTTAGGTTGGACAAAATACAAGATAAGCAAAAATCAGAACCAAAACAAGAGGCAGGCTAAGGACACTACTTAGATGAGTAAATTAGTAAATAAAAAACAAAAACACTTGTTGACCTCAGTTTTCAGATGGGGCTGAAGTCTTTGCAATGGGAAGCTTTCATTAGTACCACAGAAAGTATTGACAAAAGAATAATGCATTTATATCACGACTGTTTTCTTAGCTATAGAGGTAAAAGCATCCAACATATTAAACTAGCCGAGATTTCCTGTTGGCCATCTGATTGCAACTCCCACAAGCTGCCCATATAACTGGTCAGTTTCAAAAGTAGGATTGGATAACTTTCTTATGGAGGAAGGCATATTTGTTAAACTATTTTATCTGGTAATAAAAGGTCATTCATTCTGATGAAGTGACGACAGCCTTGGGCAGGTGGTGGCAGAATTTTGGGCATATTTTTTATTTAATAAACAAGTTAAAAAAAGTTCATTGAACTTATCAGGGGTCTTAAACATATAGTTTATCACTTATGGTGCCCCAAATGTGGAAACTCTTGGCTTTTTAAAGGCATGAGCTAGGATAACCTTTCTCAACTTCAGCTACCCTAAGAGGTGCAGACTTCAACTCACATAATTCCCCAGACTCTAGTTAGTTGGGACTTGAAGTCTACACGTCTTAAAGATGTCAAAATTGAGAAACACTGACCTAGGTACTCTAGGACTACAAAAATAAAAGTTAACAAGATCGACAGAGAGCATTTGAATCTCTGGGGTGAGACTTCTATATCATGACAGATGCCTCCTGGTCTAGCAAAATAGAAAGGATCCAAAACATGCTTAGCCTACTGGATCTGGTAGTAAGAGCAAACCTCTAGGAGCAGACCCACGAGTATTTTGAGGGCCTACTGTCATGTACAAGGTTATATTTTCATAATTGCATTTTAAAGAAAAGGAAGTCATAAAGCGAACAATATGGGTGCTTTGAGTAAGTTTAAAGCTACATAGGACTTTATTTATTTATTTTATTTGTCAAGTATGTAATAGATAGCAGATATAATTAGAACATGATTATGATTACATAAAATGGGTGTGAATAAAAGGAGACTTACCTATTATTACATCCTATTTATTTTTGTCAGTTTATTCCTAGTGTATTCCAGTTGATTCTCATTTTACCTGAAAGACTTGATACCACACACACACACACACACACACACAAAGAAGCATGTCCTTCAAGGTTTGGGGATGCCCTGAGGCAGTTCAGGAGCTGTAGCAGCAATGAAAAAAGAAATGTTCATAAACCACCATCACCCCACTTTCCCCAGAAGCATAAGCTTCAAGAAGGCCATAGATTTTTCCCATACTTAGGCATACTTCTATACACGGAAGGCTCCATCTGGAGCAGGCTGCTTCACAAACATTTCCAGAAGATTGCAAGCTCATTCCCCCAGAAATGGGCAATTCCCATGATTGCCTGCAACTACCCCTCTGACTTGGGGAAGCATCTTTCTCTTAAACAAAAACATTCTGAGTGAAAATAGAAATGTCTTGGTATTGTTATTAACATTATGAACCCTGAAATGATTTCTTTGTCCCATGAAAGAACAATTCTTGAGAAAGTACAAAAATAAGCCAACAACCCAAAAGTCTAGTTGATTGAGAAATTCAAGCCATATTTGTTTGCTTATGCTTAAAACTATAATTGGGTTTGGAACTGCTATTTAAAGATCTGAAAGGTTAAACATGATTATGTTCAGCAGTTGGGCTTATAAGTATGTGTGGGAAATTTGAACTTTTCTGGAACAGAGTAGTATCCCTGGACAAACTTCTAAAATGATAAATGACACAAGTCTGCTACATTCTGCACTTTTAAGAATTGTTTTCTTTTTCTTTTTTTTAAGTCTCAATCCCTGTTTGAAATTCAACTTGCCTTCAAGCTTGCCCATCCTGCAGCAGTTACTTCTTACACAAGCAAGCATGTCAAAGCCTTGTGCAGGGCTACGTACAAATAACCACAAGAAATGAAACATACATTGCCTTCCTCTCTTTTCCAGAAAACCAGGGCATGTGAAAAGAGTGACAAACTTCCAGAGTTTTCTGTTAGCAATTATACTCTTCTATAACTGTCTCTCCAGCTGGTCCAGTTACAAGAGCTTTCTCTTCCCGCAGAATGTTGCTTCTTTTTCCCAAGATAGATGCTTTGTGCCTATATGAACTCAAAGAGGTATCTCCCTGTGAGAACTTATGTCACAATACAGTTCTAAAGTTTCAGAACTTTGGATTAATGTCACTGGGAGCAAGGGAGATGGGGAATGTCCCTGCTTCCTCCTCCTCCTCCCCTTTTTTTTGCTGCTTACACAGAATGCCTTTTGAGAAATGTAAGTTTCTAGGAGAACAAAATTTATTCTTTTTATGTATTTATTTTAAAGATTTGTTTAGTCACCACAACTCTGGGTGGTAGTTCACAACAATAAAACCCAGATCTATGAATCATAAAACAAAACAAAAAAACATTTAAAACAAAGCCAAACCTAGTGCTTCCATCACACTCTTGGGATGCCACAAAGATATCCTCATCCTATCCCAGTACCAAGACTACTGTCTTGATGGCTTTCCAAAAGAATTGGGGGACTGCTGAGTCATTGAGGATGGGGGAGGAATTAGATAAAAGGCTAAAGCCAGGAGAATAGGATGCAGAACACTGAGAATGATTTAAAGCACCTTTCCTTCATACTGCCTAATATCACCATGTTCTTACTTTCCCCTAACCACTGCCCAACACACATTCTCTGTCCAACCTCTGCCATTCTAGCCCATATCAAGGGGGTCTCTTTACAACTAAGCAGCTGACAGTCCAGATTTCAAGGATGCTTCTGCCTCACATTCAGCATTCCAAACTGAGGTCATCAGATACGAATCTAATCATATCCATATTCCACAATAACCCCTGATTACTCCTGCTCTTATCAGACCAACCACAGTTTTAAATAACCCCAGAATGTACAGTGGATAGGCTGGGATACCCCCTTTCTATCTCCCATGGGGCGGGGATGGGGGGAGACCAAGCAGCAATTATCCCAGCATCCCAAACCCACATAAGTCTCATAATTGCCCTATATGGATCATCTGTGCCTCTCCATCTGTTTCTTTGAAAGACACAGCTGAAGAAATCTGAAGTATTTCCTGTATTCTTCAAATCCTGCTGAAGCACATAAGGGACAAGATGGCTACTGCCTCACAAGGCGGGTCACACACCAGCCATGGGATGCTGGCAGTTTCTCTCACAAGACCACCAGTCAAATTCCACTGATACCCCATACCGTCTCTATTTTTTTAAAAAATATTCATAATCTACAAACCACCAAAATATCTATGAACCAGCTACAACATACACCAGCCAACAACTGCCATAACCCATTCTCAGACATTCCACCAGCATAAGAAATGTGACAAAAATATCTTACAGTTTTCTCCTGGGCATAGTAGTGCAAACTGATTACAACTTTCAAAACCAAAGTCAATAAATGACTTTGTCACAACATACCTTTATGAAGTGCAGTCTAGCTTAAGGCAAGGTGTCCTTGGGCTCTGAAGGAGTCTTCAAGGCTATTCTCAGATGGAAACAATATTTCTCTTTGGGATATGTAGGACAGAAGTGATCATATGTTGAATGAGAGCTCCTAGCATCTGTTTCAATTGTTCATGTTGACACAGGAATGGGAAATAAACAACATCTGGAGGATGACAGGTATCTACCCTTAAAACTCAAATGGATTTAATTCTGACTGTATTGTGTTCACAATAACCAAAATAAATGATTGTGTGAGGAAAAACAATGGTTCCAGTCCAGATTACAATTCTACACTGGTTTCTTGTTGAAAATAGTTCTTCTACCCAGTATTCCTCCTTCAAAAAGATGTTTACACAAAACAGATCTAGAATGGCGTGCTGCACAGCTATTTTTTTTCTTCACAATTAAAAACAGCCAGTTTTGTTTTGAATGAATAATGTATGAATTAGTTGGTCATAAGATATTTTTCCATATATATGAAGCAGGAAAAAAAATAGACATTGTAGGATTCGATACTGATAGTCCTCGACTTACCACAGTTCATTTAGTGACCATTCAAAGTTACAATGGTTCTGAAAAAAGTGACTTATGACCATTTTTCACACTTACAACTGTTGCAGCATCCCCATGGTCACACTTCCCAACTGACTCATGTTTATGATGATTGCTGTGTTCCGGGTCATGTGATCAGTTTTTGCGATCTTCTGACAAACACAGTTAATGGAGAAGCCAGATTCACTTAACAGCTGTGTTACTAATATAATAATTCACTCATTTAACAATGTCTCAATTAGCAACATAAATTTTGGGCTCAGTTGTGGTTGTAAGTCGAGGACGGCTTATACTAATTCAATTTCAGATTGCAGACACAAAGTTGTCATGTCTTTGAAAACAATCAGTATAAAAAGCTCCTTGCTCCTGACAGAAGGTCAGGAAGAAAAATTCTGATAGAATTGTCTCGTTATTACAAGCAGAGAATGCTTCATACAGAGATCCATTAAAAATATGCCGTCTGGAATGATGCAACTCCAATCTACCATCCCTGATTGCGGTCGTTCCCTGAATATGTCATGTGTGCAGAAAAACAGATGCAGCACATGGTGTATTGTAGAATAAACTTTCAGGGAACCGTTAATTAAATTATGTAAACATTGATTTAAGGAAAAGCCAGTTATCCAAAATAGGGAATATTTAGAGTAGGACAATTTTAAAAGAAATGAAACAACAAAATCTTTCCTAGATGGATAGCTATTCTGAAAAGAGCTAGCATATAAAATGGCTACAGGTCCCATAATAATCTTGTTTTAAGGGAGGTGTGATGGAAGGGAATGTTTTAGACACTGCATCGGAAGACTATTATATGCTGAAGAGTAGGACTAAAACTAATGCTGCTATCAAGGAAAAAATGATAAACAGAAAGTGATAAATGCTGTGAGAATGCTGATAAATATTAAAGCTGGTTGTGTGCTTGGTGTAAGTGGAGAAATGTAAAATAATGGGTGTGATCTGATTATGGGGTAGCTGTGCATCTTTCTTAGAATATGTATACAACTGAATTGTATATGTTGATTGTATTGTACACCCACACAAAGGGAAAAAGGTAAAAGTAAATGAAAAAAGGATGGACAATTCATTTGATAGGTGTGCTTAGAAATGGGATAGAGTTCTAATACAAAACAGAGGTGGTATTCAGCAGGTTTTGAACAGTTCTGGAGAACCGGTAGCGGAAATTTTGAGTAGTTCAGAGAACCAGCAAATACCACCTCTGACTGGCCCCACCCCCATCTATTCTCTGCCTCCCGAGTCCCAGCTGATTGGCTGGGTCTTCTTTTGTTGCCCTGCACAGGAAAACTGAGCTGGAAAGCAGGTTAGTGGGGTGGGGAGGGAATGGAGATTTTACAGTATCCTTCCCCTGCCACGCCCACCAAGCTACAGAACTGGTAGTAAAAAAACTGGTACAAAATATGACAACGTGCAAACTTTGGAAAGTGGTTTGAGACTTTAATTTTGGCAGAAGATAAGCAGACCAGATTTTTGCTTTTCTATTGAGCAATCTATGAATGAATGAAAATTTATTGTATGTTGTTTGGTTAGAGAGCATATAAATAAGGGATTTTTTCCCCCATCAATATAAAATTGAAGGTTGTTTGCTGAATGTAGTAAGAGTGATATGTGATGAAAATAGCATGTCTCACACTAAGTGGTCTTAAATTTTTGCTGCCATTGATGATTATCCAGATTATTGGCAGATACTCTGGATGATCATCTGCTGATAATCTGGTAACCCTACCATTACAACATAAAGCTCCTAATTCCAAAATGATCCTGGAAGAACCATATTGACAACTACTCCGCCATCCAAGTCTAAGTAGTAGCAGGAGCTGCTTTATTTATGTAAGCTCTGAGCCTTAAGAAAAAGAGTCCAAGCCAACTAAAAGCAGAAAGGAAACATTTACTGGCATAACCATCTACTAAATGAGCTGCTAAAAATATTTGAACTATTTTACAATGCTGCCAAAGCTAAAGAAGCAGTGTTTTCAACACTTTAATGGTGTTTTGCTACAAGAAGTTCAGAATTTCTCCCTTTACACAGCAGGATGTCTGAGTACTTATACCATGTATTATTAGTTATACTGAAAACTAGACAATAAGGTGAAGAAATCCATCAATCTTTCACTAGATATGCAGTGTTTAAAACGATAGGGAATTCTTCTCGAATTGTTGTGCAGAAATATAAAACACATCAAACGAAAATTAAGAAATGTAAACCCTGATTTGAAATTATGAAATAATTGTGAAATGTATTTCATAATAATAAATTCATATGTTCATCATATAATTATAATAGGTAAAGGGATTAAATTCAGTTTTGACATAACAGTTAGACAGTTGTGCCAATGAGGACCGAGATTGTTGGGAGCAATAGGTTGACATTGTAAGCCCCCCAGAGAGTGCTATAAAACACTGTGAAGCAGTATATAAGTCTATGTGTTATTGCTATTGCTATCTGCCCCTAAATTATGTATCAGAATGAATAGTCTGCCAAGTAAAACTGGAGCTGTTACTTTGCTTTAATATAAAAGAATATTTGAGATAGGTGGGTAGCAAAGAACATCATTTAACTAAAAAGTATAATTAACCATATTTTAACTGATTAAGTTTTAATTAAGTGATAGGTCACATTACAATTTTTGTTTTTTATAATTTCACATTTCTGTTTTTATTTCCTTAAAAAAGCAAATGTAAACATCATTTTCATTATAACTTTGGAATGCATAAAACTTGTCTGTCAACTGAAACTAGAATAATATTCAGATGAAACAGCACAACAAAATTCTTTAGATCTTTACTTGTTTAACATTAATTTGATTCATTTCAAGAAAAGTGATCTGATTTTTTTCCAGTCACTTAAACTGAAAAATCCATGCCATTTTCTTCAATGGAAATATAGAGCATCAATCTCCCCCCACCCCCCCACCCCTGCCAAACAAGTCAGTGAATCATTCTTCTTGTTGATCATAAAATGCCAAGGCCATAAAAGTGCTGATACTAATTGTAATATATTCTACTTGATGAAATAACATACCAAGAATGGTTAGAATAATTTTTTCATCTCCTCCTGAGATCAGCTGTTAACAACTTAGCTGCTTGAAAATGAAGAATATTTTGTCTTGGGTATAGGTTACAAGGTGGAGAGATTCCTGTTTTTCTAGCCAAATGAATTATCCAGATGGTGAATATAGGTTGAACTTTTTCAAAAGTATCCTCATGTACTCAGTTGTGATTTTCATCATTTATTGCATATGCAGGTTGTTATTTCAAAGATATAAAACAAAGATGGCAAACCATAATCTTCTAGATTTTGGGTTCTAAGTTCTATAAACCAGAAATGCCATCCTGGAAGATTCTTTGCTGCTCTCTGAGATTCTGAAAATAAATAAATTCCACTTTTATTATTTTTAAAAACAACTCAAGGTGATGGCCATACCTAAAGCTCCTTCCTCCTTTTATTTTCTCCACAACAACAACCCTGTGAAGTGGGTTTGGGCTGAAAGAGTGACAGGCCCAAAGCCACCCAGTCAGCTTTCATGTCTAAAGTGGGACTAGAATTCAGAATTCCTGGTGTGATTTGTTTCCTTGCAGATGTTTCATTACCTGACTAACATCATCAGTGGGTTTAAAAAAAATCTATTGTATTGGAGCTTCTTTCCCAGATGATAATAAATGTTCAATGTGACAAGAGAAGCATATAACTTTACTCAAACCATAAATTAACATTATAGACCAGTTCTGACTTCCATAGAGTAACGAGAATAGTTTAGTTGCTGAAAAATAAGGATAAACAATTAAAATGCATAAGGCCACATATTCATTGCAAACCCCTTATTTTATTCATACCTAACAATGGCAATACATATCTGATTGCTGACTTGCGTGTACATTCTGTATAGAGACAACTGTGCCACATTTTTTTATGTATAGTAAGTAGCTTTCTCTGATAAAAATAGAAGTTATTATATACACGGAACAATTGGATTAGCATTAATATATATTGTAACTTTCCTTTTTTTCTCCATTACTAGTGGGGATAATAACATTCAGAGGCATACTCAGTTTTAGAAATCACTGTGTAGATATTTACAGTTTATACACTTCAATAGAGTACTTCATGTTTTTTTCACTTAGTGCTATTGCTCATAGTCAAGCCCAATTCAGGTTATTTTTGAAAAATTTCCAGCACACTGCTACATATCTCTGTAGAAATAACTTCCACAGAGTAAACTGGAGTTATTGCTAATTTGAAGGCTAAAATCTTACACCATGTTTGGCAGTACAACCTTTGAATGTAGTGATTTTTTTTTCTCTTAGTAATTGTGAACAGAATCGTGTTCTCATTGCAACTTCAGTTGATCTTAAGCACCCAGATCCAAGAACACTGCCCTAACTAATTGGCGGATTCTAGCCAGTCGTAGGTAATTACACAATTAAAGAATGTTCCAAAGCTTTTTAAAAACCAAACTCTTCTATATTTCAAAATAAAACCAGTCAAGATAGAAAGAAGTTTGCAATAATTGGGTGTTCGAACCATCACCCAAAGTATGTAATTCAGGGCACTTCTTCCCAGCTTACATTCCAGAGGGAGGGAAGAACATAGGGGAGGGGGATTTGGGAGCAGGGGGATTTAGGAGATGTGGGTGGAAGGATAAGTCTCAGGGAAATCCATAGTCCTAGACCTCTGATGACCTCCATCTATCCCACTGAGAGGTTTATGAATGTATATTTAGTGCCAGAGAAGGCAAAGATTGACAGCCTTATAAATACATCGACATATTTAGGAACTTATTTACAACCCATTATAAAATACTTAATAAAGAGACATTTAATTCATTCTTTAAAAGTTAACAGTGGGAGTTACTGTTCCATATTTTCCCATGCTCGGTCCATAGCACTCACATCAGCTCAGATATGCATAAAACAATAAAGGAGAAAAATAAAGGAATTTCCAAATCAGTTTTGGTAGTAGCAGCAAACCTCATAACTCCTATAGGATTATGGTTTAATAGGACGTGGTTTAATTTTGTAGAAATAGACTGATTTTTATGTTATTTTCCATCATGTTCACTGAATTTTAAAACTTTTAGAGCTGAGACTAATGGATTTTATTGTGAACTCTGATAGCGCTACTGTACCTGTCACAATAATATTTACTTGGATGGATCACAATATTTCAAAATAAAATGTCCCTATGTAACAATTTGATTAATCTGCCATGTTCCAGTTTCAATTTTCTATGAAACATTTTCACAAAGGGGTACTCAAAAAAAGGTTAAGTAAATCATTTAGTAGGAGGAAAATGACTGTGACTCCTGTCTTAAACCTACCCCAATTGGTCCATGAAATCGCAAATGATACTAAGATGGCATCAAAGTGATTTTTTTCCTCATTAGATATTGTATGCATTTTCCTATTTATTTGTTTCATTCTGAACAAATGAATGCCCCTAAATACAGCTAGATATATTGGTATAGGAATACAGTAAAAAGATCAGCTAGCCTGAGATAATTTTTCAGAAGCTATAAAGCACAAATAAGCACAAATAACTCAAAGGCATTGGTATGAGTAGGTAGAAAAAAATCCTAAAGTATCAATCTATCCTAAGAGAGGTTGGGTACAATATAATATAATAATCATATTGGTCTATACTTTTGGACCCCCATTAATCATGTTAATTCACCATTAGTCATGCTTAGCTTAATTTCCATGCTTAAATATGTCTTGCCTTCTTGTTATTTTGTCTTAGGGAAGTTTCTACAAAGAACAAATCTTTAATGAAAGTCTATGGTTTAATTTGACAGTATCTAATATATTACAGTATAGTATACTATCTTAGTTCATGGGGGTAATGTGAGAGATCACATTATCTCTTAGACAACATTTCTATCTTTCATGAGGAAAGCCAAGGCAAATCATATCTCATCCAGTGATGTGGGAAGGCTGCTACTTTAAAAAAAAAATAAAGCTAGTCATAGTCACAAACGTATGAAAAATTACATAGGAATTCCAGGCATCTTATCCAGATTGAGTTGAACTGATTAAAGAACATTAGTTTAACATTCTCCGACTCATGTTAACCATACCTACATATGAACTAACAAGAAGCAAAATATGACAGATTAAGAGTCGAGGACAATCCAAGAATGTCTTAATAATGGTAGATGGGGGAGAAAGATTGACTTTAGGAGTCGGCGTGTTGAGTTGACTGTAGAAAGAGGAGTCAAGGAATAAGAGAATCAAATTTTACTGCCATGATTGGGATGCTGAGAACACTTGCTAGCAGAGATAGCAATAATATTCTCCGTTCATGTGTATTTATCACATTGTCCATCACATTTATTTCTACATAAATTATTTCTTATGATCAAACTAAAAAAGAAGTCCTAAATAGCAAGTGATATATAGTTTGCAGTGCTTTGATAATGTTTGCATGATACTGTTTAAAAGCTGATTGTTCTGAATTCATGAAGACAGGAAACCTTCGCTGTTGAATCTCAACTGAGTTGCAAAAGTTGCCAATGAAGAAAGAATATATTGCTTGAGAGTCAATGGTCTATCAAGCATTAATATAGCCACTGTGGTTTCTATGATAAATATCTTTCCTGGGATTAATAATAGATGTGGTTAATTTTCTAAATTGGTATTTTTTTTTAAAAAAAGCTCCAATTTAATGAAATTTAGTGACAAATGAACTATCTCATTTATGGTTTATCTGTCTTACATCAGCAATGTGGGTGGAGGATTTAATATTTGAGGGGTCCTTGGTGCTCTCTGAGCTTGATTCTTTTTTTGCAGACGTTTTATTATCTAAACTTGATAACATCATCAATGCTGATGATGTTACCAAGTTTAGGTAATGAAACATCAGAAAGAAAACAACCAAGCAGCAAAATGAGGCAAAAACTCACTTAATAAATTTCTCATTTAGCAACATAAATTCTGGGCTCAGTTGTGGTCATAAGTCGAGGATTACCCATAGTTTCCATCCAGCTAATGGATGCCAACTCATAAGAGCATGCAAAACACTAACTTTCAGTATTTTACCCATGATATTATCAGTTCTGAAATACAAAAAGTTCCCTTTGCTCTTCTGCACATGAAGAAACAGATCAAATAAACTGCTGGTGCCCCCCCCCCCCATTTTTAATATATTTTGTATTTGTTGGTCCATTTGTTTGCAATAAAATAATGAGATATGTAATCTCATTATACATCTATAATGCTTGGCTACCAAGCCATCTTTTGTTCTGCTTTTAGATTCCCATTGGGAAGGTAGTTTAATGTCATGTCATCAATTCTGGTACTAGAAATTTTGCCCAATAGTTGCAACCATGGTGGAACTCTTAGCAGACTTACAGATACAGAGTAACAGAATTGGAAGAAACCTTGTAGGTCATCTAATCCACCTCCCTGCCCAAGCAGACCCTACACTATTTTTGATAGATGGCCGTCCAGTCTCTTCTTGAAAGCTTCCAATGATGAAGCTCCCACAACTTCTGAAGCAAGCTGTTCCATTGGTTGATTGTTCTCACTGTCAGAAAGTTTCTCCTTATTTCCAGGTTAAATCTCTCCTTCTTCAGTTTCCATCCATTTTTCCATGTCTGGCCTTCAGATGCTTTTGAACATAGCTTGACCCCCTCCTCTCTGTGGCAGCCCCTCAAATATTGGAAGACTGCTATCATGTGTCCCCTGGTCCTTCTCTTCACTAGACTAACCAAACCCAGTTCCTGCAACCATTCATTATATGTTTTAGCCAGTGATGGGATTTTTTTTTACTACCTGTTCTGTAGGTGTAACTTGGTGGGCGTTACAGGGAAAGGATATGTAAAATCTCCAGTCAGAGGTGGTATTTGCTGGTTCTCCAAACTACTCAAAATTTCCGCTACCGTTTCTCCAGAACTGGTCAGAACCTGCTGAATACGACCTCTAGTTTTAGCCTCCAGTGCCCTAATAATCTAGGTTGCTCTTCTCTGCACTTTTTCTAGAGTCTCAACATCTCTTTTATAGTGTGGTGACCAAAACTGGATGCAGTAGTTTAGGTGTGATCTTACTAAGGCTTTATAGAATAATATTAGTACCTTCCTTGATCTTGATTGTGTCCCGCTGTTAATGCAATTTAGGATTGCATTGGCTTTTTTGGCTGCCACTGCACATTGTTGGCTCATATTTAATTGGTTGTCCACTAAGACTCCAAGATCCCTCTCACAGTTACTGCTATTAAGCCTGGTTTCTTACTTGCTGTGAGAGTCAGTTCTCACACAGTCAAAGAACAAGAACTGTTGCCTAAACAAGGAACTGTTGGAAACTAGACCTTCCTGCCCAAAAGTCAGAGCCAAGTAATCCATTATAGAGTGCATACAAGGGAGAAAGTCACACACACAAAAGTATTTCTATACAAATAGCTTACTTTTGAAGTATTGGACTCTTTTCATTGAGGCCTTTAAGCTTTTATTCAATAAAAAACTACTTATCAGAAGTTCTTGCATCCCCGAGAGCTTGCCTAACCATTTTCAACTCTACTTTGTGGATTAAAGTCAAATGTTCACTTTTGCGAAGTCTCTATTTGAACCTGTGTGTAAAATTTAGGAACTGAAAGGAGACAGCAATTCCCTCCAATGGGAAAAATCTGCAATAACATTTGCAACTTGGAGCTCACCATGAGTGAGCTGGAAATGAATTGGTTTAGCTGCCAAACTCAACAAATATTGTGGAATAACAGAATCCAGAGCAAAGAAAAAATTTTTGTTTTTTTTTTTTTTTTTTTTTTTTTTTTTTTTTTATAAATTTAAACAAGACAAAGCCAAAAAGGAAGAAGGAAGAAGAAAAGAGAAAAACAAAAAACAAAACAAAAACCAGAAAAATATTATTTTTCCAGCCAGAAAAAAAAGAAAAGAAAAAACCTCAATTGAAAAAAAGAAACTGGCATAGAGTCATTGAATGGAAATGTCCTAACTTCAGTACTCCTTGTGCCATGTTGTGATGTGTGGTTATTGATCTTTCCAAGTTGTCATAGAGAATGCAGAGATGGTTTATGAAAAACTGTTTATCAAATTTATTTGCAGAATGGCATCTACCAGTGGAATAGACCATCTGCTTTTTCCCCAGTTCCCCAGAGAGCTATGAGATCTTTTAGAGCACATTTGCAGAATGCACAGAGAATGAAGACTAAGATACAGAAGGGAAGGACATTGCACAGGCCAAATCTATTTGCATTATAATGATAGGGCCTATGATGTTTAAGAATCCATCCATGCATCCTTTTTAAATAATTCTTTTGCAACCATTATAACTTTGACTCTCTAACTAACTTGATAAAGTAGTTGCCTTCCTACTCTATGGTTTAAGATGCCATTACCAATTATTTATGTGAAATATTTACACTTATCTAGAACTCTACATTGAGCCTATATTCTCAATGCAACCTCACAGTTATTTCTTCCACATTCTTATCACCTTTGGAGTGATTTCTAAAAAGCTACTGCCAATTCAGCAAACAAATCATCAGCTCAGTTGTATGAATGGGCCTATGTACATGCAATCAATTTTCTGGGTAGGAATTTGATTTGGATAAAGAGATGAAATCCCAGGAGAATCTCATTTAGCCTGTCAGCCAGTTCTATAGCACAAATCTAAGAAATTCTCCATCAATCAGACCTGCTAAAATACCCTGAATTTTTAATATAAATATTCTCTGTAATCCATGTAATTTTTGATACCCAGGCCTTATGGTTATATATTATATCCACTCTTCAGCAAATGAGGTGGGACCAATTTTTGTAGTAACCATATATTTTTAATGGTGGGATTTTGTAAAACATAGGAAATCATGGTAGCCTAGCAATTTCCTTGGGAACTGCCAGGGTACAGATAGAGAATTTATAGCCCTATCGGGTGTTTATTTTAGCTATCAACAATTTCCTGTTCAATTACTAAATATTCTCTATTATTTATAGAATTCCTTAAGGCGATCTTGCAAGCCAAAACACTATGCCAATAACAAGCGTCTTTTCCTCATGCAATGGTAAGGAGTGTAACTGTCACTGTCTAAGGCTATAAAACAAGGGATCTTTGGCAAGTATTGAAGACAAGGCTTTTCATAAATGTGGGGCAGCCTTATTAACAGTTCTGCAAACTTCCTTTCTTCATCTTTATTTCTTTAAACTAAACATTAGACATAAAATGCACAACATTAAATATTGATTGGGAAAAAATCGAAAATAAAGTTTCAGTTTGGAAATAAAATACAGGTAAAGCAAACAAGACTCTCATATGTATATATTCTTAAGTTTTCGTGGGTACTTACATGTATGGTATTCAGCTATGTTCGGGTATTTTCCCACGTCATTATAGTTGTGTTTTTAGAGTTGTAGCAACGTTTCAGCAGAATCTCATCTGCCATCATCAGGCTTCTGTCTTGTGTGTGTATATATATATATATATATATATATATATATATATATATATATATATATATATATATATATATATATATATATATATGCAGGTATTGGCATGAGAAAACAAATGCAAAAACAAATGCAGGTCTTGGCGTACAAATATATATATATATGAAGGTCTAGGTATAGACCTACATATATACATATATATATACATAGGTCTACGAAAACACACACACACACACACATATATATGTGTGTGTGTTTGTGTGTGTGTGTGTGTGTGTGTATGTATATGTATAGAATATATATAGAGAGAATAGGTTCATTAGAAGCTCTTCAGTTTGAGAAAAGCCTTATGTATATGGGTATGATTGGGGTGAATCAAATCAGGACTGGCCCAGGGAAAATGGACCCCACTCAAAATGCTTGGACCTTGATGTGAAGCTGATTGACAGAAAATGTGGGGGCAGGGGGGAACAGTTTTTGTACAGGACACATGAGATCCATGAACACAAGACGTGGTGATGGCTACCAACCTGATCATCTTTGTCCTGGAATGTCCTTACATCAGCAGCTATCAATGGCTATTACCTAGGAAGATTCAATGTAACTTACAGGTGGAGATGACCTGCCTCTGTGGAACAGCTGCGGCAAATGATGGTGTGTCTCCATTTTTTGCTTGTGAATGCCTCAGAGGCTGGCAAACCATGAGTAACAAAATTCTGAAATAAGATGGGCCAGCAGGACTAGCTGTTATTTACTTATTTCAACAACTTGTAGGGTTTTGTGTAGTGTTTTGCTGTGGGTAAAACTGTCAGATGCCATTAAACATGAAAAATAAAATAAGACTAAAAATCTTCAGAACGACGGCATCTAAATCATGACAGTAGAATAATGAACACACAAAGGCATTTGCAAATAGGGAATTAGAAAGTTAACTCCAATTGTCATGGTGTCACAATAAATAATACAGAATTGATTTTGATACATTTCTATCTCTCCCTAGAAGCTTATTGCACTAAATAAATGGATGGATGGAGCAGTTTAAAAGATAATTATACAAATATAGTACCTGTTTTAAAGAAGGGGGGAAAGAATCCTCAAGATACAACTTGTTTGATGAGAAATATTTAATGAGAAAAGTGCTGGAAATTTATAAAATGATTACCTAGAATAAATGTATAAACCTGTCTAAAATCTTCCTTGCAGACAGCAAATATTAAAACACTGTCCATAAATTAGATGCAGAAAAATGCAGACTATTTGTGTTTTGATAAAATAATTCAAAGAGAAAAATGCAAAGAGAAAAATAAAACAGAAAATATTCAGGAGAGTCTCTGATCCTTGAATTGATACATTGATTTGGGGAAAACTGGTTTATAACCATTTACTGGAATTCCATACTAACATGCAGTAATGGCACTTTGCAATGTATCAGATGTATATCCAATTTCTCTGGATTTTGGTTCTAATGGTGTTAGTGAGGATTTTAATCTTTCTAGCATGTGCACCAGATGGGAAAATCATATATTGAACTGGTGTAAGAATCCCTACATCTGTTGAAGTTATAAATATCCCCCAGCAAACTAGGAGTTCTAGAGGACAACTGCTATTTGCCTTCAGCTGTCTATGGAGATTTGCAATCATCCAGGTCAGAAGTCTTCAAATTTGACATTTTAAGACTTATGGACTTCAACTCCCAGAATTCCTCCTCCTGTCATGTTAGCTCTGGAATTCTGGGAGTTGAAGTCCACAAGTCTTAAACTTGCCAAGTTTGAAGACCCTTGATCCAGGTCATAGTTGTCTCAAAGGTGCTTTTACAAAAGGCAACTGAGAAAGAAGACATTTCACTTCTTAACTAAGAAGCTTCATCAGTTCTAACTGAATGGTGGGGGTGGGTGGGTGGAAGGATTTATTTCTGACCAAATAAATTTATATAAATTTAGCAGCAGCTGTTGTTACCTTGGAGGGTTACATAGAAATGAGCTTGGTGTACATATATTATTTTACATTTATACACAATTTTTTTGAAGGAAAGTGTCTTGGTGTAGCTATTTGTATAGATTCTGATACATAACCTGTAACCACTCAAGCTACAGATAGAAGTGCAGAGTATAAGTGATGTGCATAAGTCCCACATTTGTGATTTATGCAATGCACACATAACTCTACATTGGGGCGGGGGGCTTTCTTTTCCTTGAAGCAGCATAAAGCAATGTTTGCAAAATCTGGATAGCTGATCCTAGCAACATCTCTTGGGTTCATCACATTAATACTAGCATTAGTATATAATATTTATAATGCTTAAGTTTTGTTAAAAGAAGATACAAATTGAAATAAAACTATTGTTGCTCAAAATATTTTATTAATGTCCATACATTAAAGACCCCTTCCATTAACACAGTGGCTGCCAACCAGTGGTCCAAAGAGAAATTTCCCCCCCAAAACACCCTCCCAAAAGCAATTAATGCATGCTACATGGAAACACAAGGCTGCACCGCCCACCCATTGACCCTCACCCTTTCTCCAAGCGCAAACCTTACCTTGAGTAGAGCCACATGAGCTGGAACTGGAAGGTAAGACCAATGGTGGGGGAGGGAAATCTGCTCTGGCGGTGGCTTGGTGATGTTGGTGGGAAAGTTTCTCACGCCACTCATGCTTCAGCACTTTGACTCCCAGGGACAGGCGTTCGGCCAAGCTATCTGCAAAATCGTCTCTCTCTTTCTCAAGGAGCACTCGTGGAGAGAAACAGCCGGAGTCACTCTTGTCTCTCAAGAGCCTGGCTTCTGCAAGCGCTCCTTGAGAGAGATGATTTTGCAGATAACTTGGCTGAAAACCGGCATGGAAAACTTCAGCCCGGCTCCTCGAGCAAAGGCGGAATAGTAGCACAGCACTCCCACACCTTCCAGCTTTCTCCATCACTGCTTCAGCCCACCTGTGCCGTTGCCCCCTCTTGCCATGAGGGCTGCGCTACTTTTTGTACATTGCACCACCCACAAATTTGCACATTACACGTGCTACCCCCTACAGTGGAGATTTCCACCCCCACCATGGGCCAGTCTCATATTCCAGAGCTGCAGTAGTCACAAAATTGGCCCTTTGGTCATCCCGGAGCAGCTCATCCATGGCAGGCCAGTGTAGAGGCCAGTCCTGTGACTTCTGCAGCTCTGGAATATGGGACCAACTTTCACACCAACATCAGCAAGCCACCATCAGTCAGAGTTCATATTAGTAGTCTGCAAGATTTAAAATTACGAGTTTGGTGGTCCCTGAGGTCCAAAAGATTGTTGACCCTTTGATTAACATTTTAGAAGGAGAAGAAATACTCCACAGAATTAACTTAACTTCTCCAATTACATTAAAAGTTGTTTGTAAATCTTAATTTCAAAAGCTCTTGACAGCTGGATAGAGAAGCTACATGTGCAGAAATGTATTAGGTTCACCATAACTTTTCCAATAAAATATCATGGAAGGCAGCATTCAGTGTATTTTGATGGATGTTGTGGCAACCACATGGTCTTGATTATGCGTCCCAGAGATGAGCTAAAGGTGATTTAACTGCTATTCCAGAAAATACCAGAAAGTGGTGATCCTCCCACATAGATTTAGGACTGGATGTATAATATGCTAAATTGAACATCTGTTAACAATCCATGCGCTTCTGAAATTAGATCCGTTGGAGCTATATAAAACTATTCTAATTTACTTAAGGATTATATAGTTTCATATCTCGATATTATTCAATATTGTTCGATATGACAAATGATAGCTACAAAAATGTGAGAAAGGGATCAAATATAAATGTAATTATAGCTGTTATTAAGAAGCAATTTCTTTAGTAGTTTTTCTTTTTCTTTTAATTTTCTCTTCTTTTGTTTTATTTCTTTTTCGCTTTCTAATAGTTTCCCTCTATTCCTTTTCTTTTTAATTTAAAATTGGTATTTTTAATTGTATTTAAAAAGTTATATTTTAAAAAATGAAAGAAAGGGGAAATGGGAGGTGCTAAGATCTTAATATTTAGGCAGATTAGGAAAAATGGAATAAATAAGTGCATATTTTTTTTATCAAAGTTTCCCAGTTGATAGGCATTGAAAAAGGATAGAGAATGTTTGTTTGTAAAATCAGTGGGATATTTCTTTTTATGAAAAATAATTCCATCATAATGCATAGCACTGATGCATTTTCTGCAATGAATGGTATTAACTAGAGAGTGAGTTTGGAATTGCAAGGTATAACTTCCTGTATATTAAGAAATCTAGAATACCCATTCTTCTCTAAGCAATTGAGTTTTTCATTGAAAGGATAGTGTACTGAAACACAAAGGAAGAGCTGTATTGTATCTGTATCTGTATCTATATTGTATTTTATTGTCATTATGTGCTTTCTGACCAATACATTTAGTTATTTCTAAATTTCTTAGACCTTTTCCCCCTCTGTTGTAATTTTTTATTAGTATTTTTATTATCTCTTTTTATTAGTATTTTTATTATCTCTTTTTATTAGTATTTCATCTAAAGAGAAGAAAGGTATGTGCTGGAATAATCACTAGCACATAGAATTATAGGGTTGGAAGGGACCATGGAAATCATCTGTTTTAACTGCCTGCTCAATAAAGGATCCACTGAAACATCTTTGATGCATGACTATCCAGCCTATGTTTTCTTCCAGCAGAGAAAAACTAGATTCTTCATGTGGTGGTCTGTTTCAATGGCTGACTGTTTACATCGTCAGGAAGTTCCTCCTGATATCCACCTTGAATCTATTGCCTTGTGGCTTCAACACATTGGTTCTGGTTGTGCCTTCTAGGGCAACACAAAATAGGATTACTCCCTGTTTTCTGGTAGTTATTTGAAGATTGTGACCAATATAAAATTTTGTAAGCTAAACATTCCAGATCCTTTTAGGGTTCCTTAAGGGTTTGCTTTCTAGACCCTTCACCATCTTGATAGCTAATTCCAATTTATCACCATGCATTTTGAAATGTTTGTGCCCAGCACTGGACACAGTAGTCCAAGTGGGGTCTGAACCAAGGAAATACAGAAGAACAATTGCTTCCTATACCCTTGATACTATGATCCAATTTATGCACTTCAAGATAGCAATTGTCATTTTGGCAGTTGCAATCACACTCCTGGTTAACGTTCAACTTTTGGGTGACAAGGACACCTAGATCTCTGTCTCATGTATTACAGCCAAGCCAAGTCTCATCCATTTGATACTTGTGCCTTACATTTTTGTTCCTGAGTTGCTGAACTTTATTTTTCTCCCTGTTTAATTTCATCTTAATTTTTTTTAGCCCACTGCTCAAACCTCTTTAGATCATCTTCTGTATTCTCTCTTTCTCTCCAACATATTGGCTATTCTCCCAGCTTTTTGTTATCCGCTAATTTTATAACTCAATTCTCTCATCCAAGACAATAATAAAAATACTGAACAGACAAAGCTTGGGAGAGAGCCCTGTGGCATCCACTTGATATTTCTTTCCAAGATAAAGTGGAACCATTGACAAACATTCTATGGATGCAATCATTTTGCCAATTGTGAATTCATCTAACAATAGTATCTTCTAGTCCCTATTTTACTATTTCATAGTATTTCATTGTTGAATGCTTTGCTAAGTTCTAGGATCTCTACAGCATTTTCCAAATCAGCTAAGCTAGTAATTCTAATGAAGAAGATAATAATAGTTTAACATTATTTGTTTGTGACAAATCCACATTGGCTCGAGTTGGTTGTAACATGTCTACTTTAGTGTTCATAATTTCATTCTAGGATCTTGTCTGTAGTTCTTCAGCTGTCCTTCTTCCTTTTTTTTAAAAAAAAGGATATTACTTCTCTTCCAATCTTCCAGGTAATATTGAGCATCTCACCTGATTCAACTTACAATTTATCAGCTGTATGGAGTCTAACTTGTTAATTTTTATGTAATTAGTAAAGAAATAATTGATCCTTCTAAAAAAAATAATGTATAAGTTTAAGTTGTGACTGATGGTAAAAGCTATTAACTGGCAGCTAGTTGATAAATGATGCAAGGTACATGAATCATATGATATCTGCATTGAAGATTTGCACCAGTTTCCAATCATTTACTGTGTATAATGTTGCTTTTTTACCTTTAAAGCCTCAATAAATTAGATATTCACTGTCAAAGGGTTTGCATCTTCTGTTACGAACATTGTTGGTATTGCAATCTGCATGAGAGCCCCTTTTGAAAATTCTCCCATTGTGGTGGGAAAATAGATCATGATAACGATGATAATAATGATTATGACATTTTTAAAAATGGTGTATGCTGCCCAGAGTTCTGAACATTTAAGTAATGTAAATATTGCTATTAAATAATGAAATAATATCTTTGCTAATACCATCTGTTAATTTCTTTGAATATCTATTATACTTATTCACTATCAACTCTATAAAGTGCTGAACTGTACTTGGAATCCAATAATGTTCCACATTTCATTGATGAAAACACATTTCTGCTTGTGGAAGAGATGATTTCTCAAGATTTATTTACTCATCAACATCATTATGTATCTTTTTTTCTGGTGAACATCCATGCAGGAATTCAGAAAATTTGCTTGTGCCTTGTGTTTCTTTGTATTTTAAAGAATACAAATGCAGCATTAATTTGTTTAAAAAAATGATAAGATCATAGAATGTTATTTTTGAAGATTTGGGGTGGGGGAAATCTAGTTCAATGCCTGGTCAGTACAGGAATCCACCAGTGTAGTATCTCCAACACGTGGCCATCTATCTTCTCCTAAGACTCTATTCTACTGTTGAACAGTTCTTACCATTATGAAAGTCTACTTCCCTGAAATTTAGATGCATTTTTTAACCTGTCATCTGGAACAACTCTCAACAATTTTGGTCTGTTTTCTAAATGAGAGTTCTTCAGATATCAGAAGATGATTATATCTTCTCACAATTCTTCAGACTCAATGTTTCCAACTATTCTTTATACGCTCCTGATTCCTGATCACTTTCGTTGCTCTCCACTGGATATGCTCCAGTTTATCATTTCAAAATGCCCAGAACTGGAGCAATACTTTAGGCATGATTTATAGAGTGTAGAGATTTATAGAGTTTGTAGAAATGGTCTGTATTTATCTAGGTCATCTTTTTTCCTCTCTTCTCTTCGGAGAAGAGGAATGTTGCACTTTTTCAATCCACTTGCAAATCTATGCCCATATTTTCTGATTTCTCAAAAGCCATAATTAGGGACTCCAGATGATATTAGCAAATTTCTTCTTAGATGCAATTGGTCTAATCCTAGAAACTTAAAACTATTTCATGGCAATCAGAATCTTCCTTATTGTCTCTTAATTTAGCTTGAGCTAAGTCAGTTGTTCTATATTGTTGTAAATATTATAATTTACAAATTGGAATTGAGATAATACTGTATGTTGGAGAGGTTGAAATCAAATTGCATGAACATTGATTTCATGTGGGCTTTTCAAAAAATGCAGAAAGCCTACACAATTAAATTTCCTTGATCAAGATATAATGTGTAACAGACTGGAATTAAAAGTCACCAGTAGAGTGTCTATTCTCATTGCTAAGGCAAATAGAAAATAAGCATATAATCTCCCAAGATCTTAGAGTTCAGTACACATGATTATGTTATATTTTCCACTTCTTGAGAGAATAACTTTGTGAAAGACAATTAATTTTTGCAATAAGATATTTAATGCTACAGACCCCAACTATCTCCAATGCCACCAATCTTTTCTAATTTTAAAATGATATTTTGGAAAAAGAAATGCATCTATTACATTTTGCTGTGTTTCTTCTTGTTTCTGTTTTGTTAAAAATGTAAGTGTCCTGAACCAAAGGTTCTTGGATCCAAAGGATCAGGTCCTTCTTCCAAAGAATCACATTGTCTCTTCTTCCTCTGAACAGTATGTCACTCCCTTCCCTGTCTCTCAAGTTTTTATAATATACATTATTACTGTTTGTCATTTGCTATGACATTTTCTATTAGAACAAAAGAAGCCCAAGACTCCTTTGATTGCTGTAGCACCAATAGGATGTATTTTGAAATATATTAATTGAATTAAAAGATTTTGATTTGTCTTGAATATTATGATCAGCTTTAGGGAATTCATACAGTAAAATGCACATACGTTAGCTTGGATTTTATCCCATTTTAAAGTTAGCTGGGACAATGAAAAATGACTGCTTCTTTGGTCCTAATTTCCACATTTAAAAAAATATTGAGAATGCAACTTTAAAAAACTTTGATGTGTAAATATGTACAGGTAATCATGCTGGAAAAATGCTTATGTGCAAAATTTAGGTGCAATTTCATTGACTGGGGTATCAAAAATGGTAAAAGCATTTCCTAATAGCTGAAAATAATATAGCTAAAAATAGCTGAAAATTGTCCCACATGAAGTCCAAGAAAATTGATCATGTAGTTCTGAAAACATGGCATTTTTATGTACAACTGAAATGTGCAGACAATCCTCTGACAAAGAGCGAGCAAGCCATACATGGAACTAACTGCTTCTCTGTGGGAGTTCAAAAACAGTCTTTGATTGGGGGAAAAGATATTTATTCTGACAAGAAGGAATGCTATTCTGAAAGTGTTGTGACATGCGCTAAATAAGTGACATGCGCTAAAATGGAATGGCATTGGCATTTTCCCCTCCATTTGCTTCTTGGCACTGGGAGGGAGTTAATTTCTAGTGAGAGACAGAAAGATATTTATGTTTGTTAAGTGCAAGTTTTCCTAGTGTAGAGGTATAGCTATAGATCAGTGGTTCCCAAAGTGGGTGGTACCACTCCCTGGGGGGTGATGCCTTAGGGGAGCGCTAAAAGGCAAGGTGCCCGGTGAGGGGGCGCTAAGAGGCGGCAGGGAGGCGCTGGAGGTGGGCCCCTCACAGGACACAATTCAGGGGTGAGAAAAAATCCTGCCATCGCCGCTTTGAGGCAAGGCCCCGCAGGATCACCCCATTGACTTGCATGCTCCAGTGCAAGGGGCTCAATGGGGTGATCCTGCGGGGCCTCACCCTGAATTCAGTGTTGGGAAAGGAGAGCAAACCAGAGTGGCTTTGCTCTCCTTTTCAAACATCCCGCCGCCGCCGCGTTCGGGGCAAGGCCCCACAGGATCACTCCATTGACCTGCACACTTCAGTGCAAGGGGCTCAATGGGGTGATCCTGCAGACCCTTGCCCCGAATGCAGCGTTAGGAAAGGAGAGCAAACCAGAGTGGCTTTGTTATCTTTTTCAAACATCCCACCGCTGTGACATTCCACCCCATTGAGCCCATTGCACCAGAGCCCAAGCAAGTCCGAACGGAGCGGTTTCACAAAGTCAATGGGGTGAGCCTGAGAGAGGGAAAGATAGAGGAGAGAGAGAGAGAGAGAGAGAAGGAAGAAGAGAAAGAGAAAAGGGACAGAAAGAAAGTGGGACAGACAAAGAAAGAGGGGGGGAATGGAAGGAAGGGACAGAAAGAAAAAGAAATAAAGAGGGAGGAGGGAGAGAGGAGAAATATAATGAGATATCTATTCTAGTCCAATCACCTGCTCCAGCAGGGTTAGAAGGGAGTGTGTGTGTGTGTGTGTGTGTGTGTTTGTTCTCCTTGTAATTTACCAGTACATTTTCGTTTTGCCTTCTTCAGAATTGGCACTGTAATACATTGGGGAAAAGTAATTTTTTAGGGTGGAGGTCTGGTCCAATGGATCCTGTTTAAAGCCTCAACAAAATGTGAGAGCTTCCCGATAGTCTTGGCCATGTTTCGTCCACAAAACCTTTAATTAATAGAAGCCAAAGATGTTTCAATGTGCTGGCAAAGATGCTGGCAAAGATGTTTCAATGTGGAAAAGGGCTTCTAAACTAGGCCTCATTTCAGTCGATGCATCAGGCCTCTCTCTCTCCCGCTCTCCCGCTCCATCCTTCCATCCCCTCTCTTTCTTTGTCCTTTTTTTTCTTTTCCTTTTCTCTTTTTTTTTCTTCCTTCTCTCTTTCTCTCTTTCTTTTCTCTCTCTCTCTTTCCCTCTCCCAGGCTCACCCCATTGATTTGGTGCACTGCTCCACTCGGACTTGCTTGGGCAGGTCCCTCCAGTGCAGCGAGCTCAATGGGGTGGACCTGCAGGGCCGGCACCTAGAACGCGGCTGTGGCGGCATGTTTGAAAAGTAGAGCAAAGCCAGAGGTCAGTAATTTTTGCTGCAAAGAATCACAAAAGCTTCTGAGCTGTGCACAAGAAGGGACACACATGTCAATGCAATTCAGCAACATAAAATAAAGAAATACAAATAAAACAAATCAACAAGAATTGGCTAAGCATCTCTGATTAGATTCTATTCATTTCTAGAATCTAATCGGAGATGCTTTGCTGATTCTAGTCCAATGACCTGCTCCAGCTGGGTTAGAAGGGAGTGTGGGCGTGTGTGTGTGCACGCGTGTGTGCGTGCATGGGTGCCAAAACTCCAAAAACAGGTCAAGTAGTTCTGTGGAGGCCAGTCATAAATTAGAACACTTGCTAAGCAATTGGTCATTAAGTGAGGAATCACAAAAGCTTCACATTTGAGGCCAGTCACCAAACCACACACACCCAATCATGTGACCAGCAAGCCACACCCACCCAGTCACATGACCAGCAAACCACATCCTCAAATTAGGTCACGCCCACATAAATTTGAATCCCACCCCTGGGTGGGGAGCATTGAGGGTGAGTTTGTAGCACCAAGGGGGCGGTGGACTGAAAAGGTTTGGGAACCACTGCTATAGATAAATATTATCAGCCTTAATACCAATTAATTGAGTCTTCCAGATGAAAATTTTACCTTGCAATTTCCCAATCTCCTCCTCAGAATTTAATGAGATGGAGGGGTGGGGGGAATTGATGATACTTCTAGCTTGTAACTCACATATATGTTCTGATCTTTCTTTGTCTTTTCCTTGTTATTAAAAACATCATTGTCATTGGAACTATCCATGAAGAAACACCTATTGTTTTATAATACACAGTTTCTTAAGGTAATATCTACTATGCCTTGTCTGGAATGGATTTGATTTTGTCATGGACATTAGAATGAAGTTAGATAAACAGTCATGTCTAGTCATGTATGAGGACTATCATTTTGCTAACTGGCACAAACATATTTGTAATAAGAATATGGGATGCATTTCTCTATGTTTGTAAAAGTCTCAAAGGATGAAACTGGAACTAAAACCTATAGCTCTAAGCCACAGAAATGTCGTGTAAAGGACTCAATAGAATCATTGCTCTTGGAGGAAGACTTTTAATTGAATGCTTCTTTTGTGTCTTTCTTCTGCTTATTTGGTTAAAAAAGGTTTCCCCAGAACAATACCAGCTATCACCATTATGTGTCACCACTGTTACTACGGTACCTAGTTACAATGTTCAGCCCACCTGATCAGTTTTCTCTTTGCTTCTGAAACAATTACGTTACAAGGGATATGATTATTTATCTACATCAATCAGAGTTCATCTTAATTACCTCTAGTGCTTCCCTCTATCCATTTCATATGGGTTGAGAAATGATCACAACACACCAACTTTCTATTTAGTTTGTTAGCAGAAAAGGGAGTGGCTTATGTACACACTATTAGAGCAAATACAGCAGATTGTTCAGTTGTATCCTGTTTCAGTAGTGTTAATCCCGTATTATCTTGCTTAGGAGGTATCTTAATGATATGATATTTCTTTGTAAGAAATTGATGTATTTCATTTAAGTAATCTGATTTTTTAAAATATTTTGCCTGTTATTGTGAATAATCACTTGCATATATCAAGTACACAAAAATAGTTTTTAGTCCATTCATTTCTATCTTGGGAAAAAATATTATTATTATATTATTCATTTAGCTGATGTGAATATTGTAGACCACTCATGTAAACCATTTATTGTATTTGAACCATCATTTCTGCTCAATTATTGAGTAGCTGTTGCTATAAAGCTCTGTAAGAGTAGAAGACTGTGACATGGTATATGAAACTTGGTAATCATTTGCTCTGTTCATGCTTTTACTTACAAGATTTGAAAATATTGTCAGATATGTGGATAGCCCACCTGCTTCATTAACCTTTGTCACTTCTGGCCAGACTGAGACTAACCCATGCTCAATGTCTTTGATGATAGAATATGTTCCTGCTTGCTCGAAGAAGCTTGTTACAGTAGAAGACATGTACTGAGAAAACTTCTCAGTAACTATAAATGCCAGTTTCACATTTAATTTCCGGATAAGTATACAGAAGATTCATAGGTCAAATTGCATTTGGATTCAATCAGTTATACCCATTCAGACTGAATTTTCAAGGAAGATATGAGAATGTTTTGGTCATTGTGATGGGCAACCCATTCCAGAGGCTAGGTGGTAGGGTGTTCATCACTTCTAGTTGTTCAGGACTCCTCAATGGCTTTTCTTACTTCTGGCCAAGGCAATTCTTCTGAACTGCCTGTTAGGACTGGATCTTCCAGGCATTGCTTTGCAATAGTTTCTGTTGTTCCTGTTAGGACATGAATGCTTACTGGAAGATTACTGTTTGACACCTAGATAATTCGACAATGTATTCCAATGTACTCTATTTTGTTCCATATGCTGTGCAATGTCTACATAAAACTATTGGGATAAGACTTTTTGAGTTTTGAAGTGGAGTGCCATCACTGGACTGATATCATCCAGCTCTACTGCCCCTACATCTAACTCCAAGGAAGCAATAAATGTTGTTGAAATTGCATAATCCTGATAAGGGAATTGATGTGGGCAAACCAGCTGAAATTAAATCCAGAAAATATTGACTCAAGTGAAAACTATTTTTTTTAAAAATATTGAAAATAAACATTTTTAAAGTCTTGAACATGGTGGACTTTTTTTGACATACATATCAATCTTTACACTGTTATACTAGAAAAAATCATTAAGCAATATAAGCATTTGCAGTATATACATATATACGTATATATATACATATACACATGTATGTAGTCTTTGTATCATTTTATATCTTATTTTTAATGGGGTATCATTCTGCCCCCCCCCACCCCCCAAATAGCAAGTTGTTAGTCTGGGTGTACTCTTTGAGCTCCAGTTGTTATTGGATTTGCTAGTGGTGATTGTGATGCACATTAGCACAACTATGGATATGTATCATCTACAGCCCTTTCTAAGCAAAACCTGGCAACAATTATCTATACCTTGGTTTCATCCCTGTCTTGTTTACTGCAATGTTCTTTTTGTGGGTTCTCCTTGAAAACTCTCTAGAAATTGCTGTTCTGATGGCTGTAGTGAAATATTTGCCTTCATTGCTTAAATAAGCACAATAGCAAGATATACAATGTATGACGTATGAACTTTATTTGTATCATTTTTATGAGATTTGTAGCTGATCTTTCCTCCAAAGTTCAGAGTAGAATAGATTCCCTGATTCAAACTTATTCACAATGCCCACTTAGGTGGTTTTGTGTGATTTTCCCAAATTGCCCATTGAATTTCTGTGGCTGGGGCTAGATTTGAACCTAGATGTTCCAGGTCCTAATACAACATTTCATAATTGTATTCCCTGTAAAGTAGAATACTTTTCAATGTAACTTACCTCTCAGTTGAAAACCAATGGGGACATAAACCCAGAGACATGTATGTTAAGATTGTGGTAGCCTCCAAAAGTTTTTGGATGTATAATCACTCTGAAATTATCATCCAATAAGTTTGAGGTCTATGCAAACCAGTGAACTTTCTGATTCATTTCTGAAAATATGGAGACCTGTGACCCCATTATCTCATGTGCAAAAATCATGTACGCATAATGGCTTCTAAAGTATTTTAAACTCAGAATTCCTAGGAGTAGATTTTGTGAAGATGAAGCACACTAAACATTAGAATGTACAAGCTTTCAAATTATATGACCTTTACACCAAATCCGATAGAGAGAACATCCTCCAGGTCCCCTCCAGTTCTGTTAAGATCTAATATTTTCCCCAGATATCATGGCTGGTATGTTAGGAGAGCCCAATATATGTGTATTTATTTTGTGAATTTGTTATATGCTGCTTTGGGGTTTTTTTTTGTACTGATTAGAAAAACAAAAAAACACAAAATTTGAAAAAAGTAGGTTCACGTGGAACTCCTTAGAGAGAATCTCAGAAATAATCAGGTGTAGAATTAACAGCAAACATAATTTTACCTCTTCCTCTTTTCTCAGATTTTGCCAGACATCCAGAAGGTCACATTTGAGGCCCACTCTAATTTTAGGACGTATCCATGAATTCCTGAATTTAATCCCCTCTTTTCTTTCCCACTCTCCAAGCCAATTTGTCCAAGCAAGCACAAGCAAAAGATGTCTTTTATTTTTGGAATGTTATGCCTCTCACTGCTCTGAGAATTGGAACATCACATCACAAAAAAAATGCCTGGAGAAAGAGAACTTCTATTCTACTTGAATGAGAAAAAAATCAGCCTGAATGGTCTCACAGTACACCATTAAAGTCTATGTACTAACTTCTAATTATTTGGTCAGTTTTAGTTTAAAAGAAAGATGATAGATAGATAGATGGATTGACAGACAGACAGACAGATGATAGGTAGATAGCAATCCTACTTGCCTCATTTAATTAATACTGTTGAATTTAATTGTATACTTTTCTCCTGATGTTGATGTTTTGTCCTGACCTTGCTATAGGTGTATATATTTCAAAATTCAAATGTAGTCACTTAGATAAATCACTGAGGAGAGATGGGTTCCATAGATATGTGATAAATAGATAAATAAATAAATAAATAAATTCATTGGAGAAAGAAAAGAAAAGTGTCCTCTTGGTGTGTACTTTCACTTGGCCAACCACAGATTTAAAGCAATTCAATCTCTATATACAATTTAACAGCTATAGTTATAACACAGATTCCAGAAACTAAGAAGTGGAAAGAAATAATTTCTATTGCTACTCAGTATGCCACTCATACATGAGACCTGCTTGCTAAGTCAAACTAGTAGACTAAGTTGGCCAACCTGTTAGCTTAAAACTGTGACTGGCCAAAATTGTAGGTTAGTGACCGTGTTCCTTTAACCACACAGACACAAGAGTTGGTGTGAGGATTAAAATAAGGAAAGCCACTTATGCCCCCTTGAGCTGCTTGTAGGAAAGACAGAAAACACACTGTAATAAAGAAACAAGTCACAAATTTCCTCTTAAACTTCTCCATCTAAGGAGGCTGACACGATATTCAAGGCTTAGAAATAAGAGTGCTTCTTCCCACAAGGAGCACTTAATTCACGGAGCAGAATTTGCTACCACAACTTGTGGCAATCCTTCCTGGGGGGCAGCTATAAAAAAAAAGCATTAGACAAATTCATCACTAAGAATTGGTCCACTCTGCACAGCTCTTAAGTGTGTTTCAATAGCGGGAAAGAAAGGAGGGACGGGTCTTCTTGACCTGGCACACTCCCACCCCACAAACACAGGCGAATGGACAAATCGGGGTCCAGCAGAGCTCCTGGTTCTGTGAGAAACGAAAAGGCACGCAAATTAGCCGTCTGAGGGCAGGACTTTCGTCCTGGGCTGAGGGAGCGATCCAGGGGGGAGCCTGGTTGAAGCTTTCTCCGGTGACAAGGAGGGAATTCCGGACAGTCTCATCCCTTCAAGCGGAAAGCGGAAAGCGGGACCGGCACCGCTTCTTCTTCTCGCTCGGGAAGATGAGACAATCGCCGTCGCCCGTCCTCGTTCCCGCCCTTTTCCACCCAGTCCGTCCTCTCTTATCCAGCGCCGTCTAGTCACGAAACTTGCTGGCAAGTCGTGCTCAGTTGGCAGCCGAAGATGCAACCCTGAGACGGGAAGCGTGGAGGAGGTTGGACGGACGGGTGTGTGTGTGTGTGTGTGTGTGTGTGTGTGTGTGTGTGTGTGTAGGTGGGTGGAGTGTGCGCGCGCGTGCGGGAAATGATCAGCGCAAGCTTTCTAATTAAAGAAACTTGGCGGGTGCCCCCCTCCCTCCCTCCCTCCCTCCGTTCACCTCCCCTCCTCCTTTTCCCGAGCCCGGGACAGCTCCTTCTACGTCTGCTGGGGGGAGCAGCATAAGAGGAGAGCGCGCGGCGGCAAAGCGGGGGAGTCCGAGGGAACTTCGGTGGCGGCAGCAACAGGAGAAGTGCGCCCGCGAGGTGACCAAGCTGGACGCGGGGCTGGCCGTCCACCCACTCGCCATTAGCGAGACGAGCTGACCCGGCGGCGGCGGCGGCGGCGGCGGCGGCGGCTTCCACCTCGTGAACTCCTTGTGAACCTATATAAAGCGCGGCCATGGACTAGGTGAAGGAGAAGAGACGGCGCGTGCACCAGGGAGAAGAAGACGGGAAAAGCCGAGAAGGGCGGCGAAAGGCTCCACTTTCGCTGCGGGAGGAGTCTCAGCTCAACTCCGGGAAGGGGACCTCCGGACCGTCTAAGTAAGAGGACTGAAGCCAGCGGAGACAGGTATGCCCCTTCAATGCGAGCGGCTAGCGCCAGCGCCTCCGGGTTGCTTGCTAGGAGTGGCAGCTGCAGCGGTAGCGCCCGTTCGCTCCCGGCCAAGTTTTAGCGGACTCCTCAACAGTTCTCGGGGCGCTCTCTTTATGGGCGATGGGCGAGTGCGGGCGCAGGCGATTTTTTTGGAGCCTGTAGGAGGAAGTCTTCCTTTTTGCTAGGCTGCAAGGTCTTTCATCAGATCGGTTCCGCTCTAGAGCTGATGTCAGTCCAAAGAGACAAAACGCATCTCTGGAGGAGTTGCTCCGTTGTAGACAATTCTGCTCTGTAGGAATAAAAGCCAAAGATAGATGCGCTCACAGAATGGGTTTCTCTCTAGAGAAAGACAAGAGGGAGGAGTAGCCCGAAGCAAGTCGTTTTAAGTAGCGTTTGCATTTCTGGATGAAATCTGACATCCGTCTTCCCATAAAAACCGAGAGCGCTCCGCGGATGCTGACTTTCTTCTCTGCAATCCTTTTAGCTTTGGGAATCCAAATGCAGTGAAGCTGCACTGAGCATCCCAAGCGATGTGGAAGAAGCGACCTCTTGAGTAAGGTCGGCCAAATTAGCACACTGTGAGTGTCTGAGCAGATGAGATACTTGGGGATGGAGGGTGGGTTAAATTCAGATTTTATGCCTTGAATAGGAAGCGTTGGATGGGATCAGGCCAGACCAATTCGGTCTGGGAGCGGTACAAAACCTTTTCCTTGAAAGGTTTTGGAGCATTCTGAACTGGCTCCACTGTAAGACCACATACCACGGAGCAGCCTTGTAGAATCTTACTACGACTGGAGGCAGATGCAAATCATTTAGATACTTTGCTTTGAGAACTTTAATGGAAGTACAAATTAGAAATAGTTCCCAAATGTATTGACTGAAAATAGTGAAAACATCACCAAACCAAGAATAAGAGTAGCAATTCCATTCAGATTGTCATGTAGATTTTTAAATACTTAGCTAAGTTGTTATTTAATCAATGTCTCTGTAACCACCGGCAGAAAATTGTATGAAGTTTTTAATAAATAAACAAGATCAAGTCAAGCAAATCTGAATAGCCTAAAAAATTTCCCAATGATTTAGAAGCCATATACTGGAGTCAGGTGACACTAATATTGATTTCTCTGTCTCCCCCAATTTTTGTTGTTCAGATTTTCAGGATCTGCCAAGGAAATGGAGAAATTTTATCTTTGCCATAGTTGGCTGTTTTCTAAGATTTTTTTCTTTGCCCAGTTGATTTTGTAGAGTATCTTCTCCACCTATTTCACTGCATTTCTTGATACTTTTGAATATGAAGGATAAGGTTAGATTGTTACATGAATGCATCTAGAAGTCCAACTGTCTTCCTGGCTAAAAAATATTTTACTGAAATAAAAAAGAAAGCAGCAACAAATCTAAGTAGCTTGTTCCATATGTATAATGAAAAAATATTTTATTAGAATTCATGTCTTCTGATATATATATATTTTTTAAAAAAAAACATTTTCTCTCTTTCAGGGAGTAAGTGGGAAACATATTCTCTTTTCCTGGGTTGTCCCCACAAGTGCAATGTGCAAACTTCTAAGGTCTTCAGTTCTGATTGGGCTGATGGCATTGATACTTTCAGCAGGACATTGTAAAGAAAAATCTAGTGTGGGGCTGAAGGAAAGAAAAAACCTCTTAAAACTGATAATGGAGATCATTCAAGAATTGAAAAAATACCATCTAGAAGAGGATGAAGAAAATGGAGTGCAGTACAAGCAAGACTACTCACATCTTGATCAAAGGGAAGTGCCTGACTATGGAACTTACTCAGAGGAACAGAAAGTTGGTAAGATTATTGTGTTGTATCAAATACTGTTTAATATGATCTTTCCCCACCCTGCCCCAGTTTACTAAAAAGAAAAATGTGCCATCACACTGCCAGTTGTCCCTGAAGAATTCTATCCGGTTTTTTTTAATAAAGATAACCTGACTGACTTTTGCATAGATGAATGGATTGTCCCAGCTGACAACTCCAATTTGAAAATGCTATGGATGGGTTCATTTAAGATGCTCTAGCTTCAGAGATGAGTATCTGGCAATTCTGTTGTACTTCTGGCCTTGTTATGTCATCTGGAGATAAAATGAGTGTTTGGTCGATCATTATGTATAGTCTCTAAATATGGAGCCATTAAATACAGACCTTTGGGCAATGAAGAAATCTTAACTCTAAGAGTATATGTGGCTTAATTCTCACTATGATAGTTTAGAAAGACTGCAAGGATGTGCTTTCTGTGCATTTTATTTCTCCACCAGCACTGCATCTTCAGTGTAGAAGCCAAGATTTTTGGGTGGCAGGTGAGCTGTTTCATAGGTGATTTGAAGCATTTTTAAGAAAGATTCCTCATATGGACTCCATGTTAAGATACTACAGTCATGATAGAACCTGTTGAATTATATGGGAGCTGCCATTTCAATGGCAATTTTAATTATTGCTGGCTAAGGAAGTGAATACGTAGCTTGAAGAGCCTCCTTCACTGTCCATTTTGACTGTAAAGATCTAGCAGAGAGGATTCAAAAAAGATGGGCCCAGACATGACTTTTTATAGAGGAAGTAATTCTCTCAACCTTAAGATTTAGAATTATGGCTCAGCTGTAAATCCACTTTTCTTTAGCAAGGTTCTAGAAAGGGTGGTGATCATCAAATGTGCTTGAAAAAAGTTGAAAATATAGATCATTTGGCTGACTTCAAACATGGATTTCTCTGATGACTCTATGGTTCTCTCAGCAGCCTTCGACAACAGTGATCACAAAGTACTGCTAAAACAGCTCACCTCAGCTCAACTGTTTCAAGGGTCCTAGTCCTGTTTTCAGGGCCACCATCGGAATAGCTGAGGGGTATTTCTTTTTAGGGTTAGAGCTATTCTTTCTTTTTGATTGTTCAACAACTACTGAGGTTCCCAGGCAGATATTTATAGAGACTGTGTTGATAATTCTGAAATCAATTTTCACCCACTTAATCAGGGTAGATCACACCGATGTTAGTAAGTTGCTCAGAGAGGGAATCACATACTCAGGGAAGGGCATGAATCATATGCATCTGCCTAGTTTCTTTAATGTGGCCATATTTTATTGGAATCAAAGATGTGCTTAGCAAGGCTAGAGTGCTGAATCCCATGAACGTGTACGCTCAGGGTCATAGGGAGAGCTCCAGGGGTGGTGTGGTAGCAGTAATGGCCCAGCAAGTCTCCTCAGCACAGTGGATCTTCCAAAAGTAGCGAGCCTGTTTATATATTTGGTGGCCCAAGAACTCTCATATTGAGTAGCACAACCTTCTGGAAACTCTTTCCTAAGATTGTCTTCAGTAGATTGCTATTTCTGAGATGATATCAGGGTTGTTTTTTTTTTGGGGGCAGAAAAAGTGGGGAGTAAGGCTTGCCCATAGAAGATACAGTGGGAGACTGTGGGTACCCAAGAGAGATGAGGAGGAAGGAGCCAGATCTTTTTTGGTGGGGGAGAGAGTCTGGAGCCCTGTTATGAGGGCTTCTTTGTTAGAAAAAGAATTCAAAAGTCAGTGAACAAGTAATGTATCTCTGCTGAGGAAAGACATGAACGAAGGACTGTTTGAGGCAAGGAGACAAAAGAGAATGGAAAGAGAACAAGACAGAAACAGAAAAGCAAAATTTATGCAACAGCTTTTAGCAGATTGTTTTCTTGATTGTATTATCAATTTGGGAATCGAACCACTTGTGTTCTTTTAAATTAAAAAAAATGCCAGCTAAAGTGAAGTGGTTGTTTCACTGGTATTACTTCACAATAAAGTTTTTTTTAAATTTATATTTAATGGCCTATCATGATGCTATTGATTTTCTATTTCCTAAAGATTTTTGTATCTTTAGGAAATGGTATGGCATGAAAAGACTAGTGTTGCAGCTCTTGGCTATGGAACTAGACCACATAGAGCTTTAGTGATCATTTGAAGTTCATACTCTTGGCTTAGAGGCAGTGATAAATTGGACAAGGTCCAATAAGCTGAACCAAATATAATGGTTGTAGATGAGTGATTTTCAGATCTGGGAGTTAAAAGAGTGTCCTGTTTTAGATGAGCCAACACTCCCACAGAGGCATACAATGGGGCTCTCTTTGATTCTGTCAACTAACAGAACAGGTAGTTCAGTAACAAAGAAACTCTATGGCCCAGTTTGTTTAGGCATCTGATCTAACTTAATCTAGCCTCAGTGAACCATTCCCTAGTAACCTCATGATGGGATAAGCAGAATATATCCAATCAAGGGCTATCACTGGACACCGCCACATTTAGAATGTAGCAGCTCAATTGCTAAGTGGAATAGATGAATCAAATCAAGTAACACTGAGCCTGAAAATGCTGCGGACTATGAATTCTTGGACCACACAAGTTTTTCAATTAACTTATAAAGTTCTGAGCAGTTTAAGAATCAAAGGATTACAAGATTGCTGTGAATGCACTAAAGATCAGCAAGAGAGGTTCTGCTCGTGGTCTCCTTTGGGTTTGGCCAGGAGGAAGTCTTCTGTGAATGCTCATTATTATGGAAAATATAGCTAGGCTCAGGTCTTTTTGGATGACTGTTTAATAGTTCTTCATCCAGGCATGAGTGGATAACTGCTCCTGGTATACCATCTCTTATAACCCTATCTTAAAATTAGCCATTTAATCATTTTCATTTATTATTTTTCTTTATCTTTATTATTCTATTGAAAATTGTGTTTATTTTTTATGGAACTGCTCTGGGCACATCTACAGAAATAAAATATTATAACTATTGTTTTGGTGTAAATTTATAATGCATTAAAAATTTAAAAAGTTTAAAAGTCCCTAGTTCACAGAGTGTCAGGTACAAAAAAAAACAGATCCATGTGCAGAAATAAAAAAAAAAATCATTATCAGTCTGTATTTAATATACTATTGGTTGATTATTTATTATAGTGACAGTAATGGGAATTTTCCAATGACTGCTAGAGCTGCTTACAGGCATAGTGTTATAAAGTAGGTGTATAGTGTTATAAAATATTTCTTAAAATTCACATTCTCATTCCTACTATGCAGGTACAATCATATATGCATGGAGCAAATGCACCTGTAAAATTCCCATTTCTTCATATGCATATTCTAAGTGGGCTTCACTTGCTGTCTGGTTGGAATCAAAAGCAGTTGTGCAAGAATCCAATCCTGTTGGACTGAGTCATCTTTGAGGCTATCTCAGATTTTCTGCTTCTCTACTGTTTATTTATTCTATATTAAGTTCAGCATCTTCGAGTTCCACTGGTATTAATGGAAAAATAAAGATAGGAAGTCATCTCCCATCAATTAGCACCTATACAATTGGGGCTTTGAGAAAATGGGATACATACCCCTTTATTCGTTCAAGGTGATATGCCACAGTGGTCAGTACTTTAATTTTTTAAAGCCTCATTAATTTTAACATCTCCTCAAAATGAATCTTGTAACTGATACAAAGTTTGTACTATTGGAGCAAAAAATATTTCCTTTTAATATATGTACAGTAACTTATTGCACAAAACCAACGTGTGATTGCTTGATTTTTGTCTTAGCGTGTGAACCCAACTAATTATAAATGAGCCATGGTGGCACAGTGGTTAGAATGCAGTATTGCAGGCTGCCTGCAATTTGGCAGTTTGAATCTCACCAGGCTCAAGGTTGACTCAGCCTTCCAAGGCCGGTAAAATGAGGACCCAGATTGTTGGGGGCA
Source organism: Pseudonaja textilis (assembly GCF_049901715.1). Classification (NCBI taxonomy): domain Eukaryota; kingdom Metazoa; phylum Chordata; class Lepidosauria; order Squamata; family Elapidae; genus Pseudonaja; species Pseudonaja textilis. Next base: position 127,984,539 of record NC_141990.1, on the reverse strand, counting down.
ATATGCCGGTTCTATAAACTGCTTAGAAAGGACTGTTTAAACCCTGCAGGGTTTATAAATTATTTTACTTTTAAGCTGGTGCTTTGATGTCTGTGAAACAAATGTGTTTCTTTTTAAAGTTTCAACAGAACTGATGAACTAAATTTCATGTTAAGAATACTGTCTGATCTTAAGTATAAAGAAAATAGGAAATATGGAACATTCTTTGAAAATATTTCACTCCCCAGAAACTAGATACATAGATTTAGCTTTTTGTTTCCTCACGTATGCAAATGTTTTTTTCTTCAAAATACTGTAAACACATTTCATTGGGAAAAAACTCAAAATCTCAGATTTAAAGGTTTTTCTTAGAATAGTTAATTTTGTATTAGTAATTGTTGAGGAAAGAGAACTTTCAATTAACAAAAAGTACAATCTTGCTATGGGAAAACCAATTGTACCTATCATAATCTATTAGCTATCGTTTAATGTGATTTTCATCCTAGTGAAATACATGCTGTATTTCTTTGGAAGAAGTTCTATCAGGGATCAATTAATTAACGTTGCTTAGTGCTGCATTTTACCTGCCTAGGTATGAATATTTTGATTAAAAATATAACTCAGTTAATCTAAATTGTACACCAAATATGCTAACTTCAACTGAAATAATTTTGTGTTGTTTATCTTAATTTTGCTAGCCATCAAAAACAGAGATAACTATGCACAATTCTGAAGACCAGGGCCTATGTCTGGCTTAAGTTAGCTGATATCACAAGTGCCATTTACTTCACCAAGTGCCATTGATTTAAGCTCTAGATAGTATGCATTTAGGGATCCCCCTCTGCAATTTGGTGACAACTAGCCATCATTTTATATTCACCACTGGTACTTACCACATACAATGTCCTACTTCAACTAAATGAACAAAGCTGACCTTTTAAAAGCTGAGCAAATATAACAATAAAAATATTTACAGTCATGCAAATTCTAGGCAGCAGTGGGACAGTACTAGAAGCTCAAACACCAACAAAATTAGTCAGCAGTTCTAATTTAAAGCTAAGGTATATTCCTCTACTTTTTGTGTGAGGAAATTTAATCATTATATGAAAAAGAAAAATGTATGGATGAAACATGCTTGGTGCTTTTAATAGATGTTTGTTTATCCTAGAGATACATTCAGCTAAAATTGGTTAAATGTATTTGAAAATGCTTATGGAACTCATCTGTTCATTATCTGGTGAACATTTAGCTCACCTTGGCTAAACTCAACTGTGGATAGAAACATTAGCACTATTGGCTAAGGTTAGAACTATTGGCTAAGGTAATGGCAAACCACTTCAATAATATTATCCATAAAATGACAAAGATAAATTCACCAAAAGTGTGAGATGTATATCTATCATACATTTTACTATTTTTTTAAATATACAACTTTTAAGACAACTGCAAAATCTGTTTAAGCAACAGATTGAATTCAGCATGTAATTTTGCAGGATTTAATTGGACTCTATAGATGCAAACTATCTGTTCTAATGAAAACTTGCCAACTTCTAAAATATTTTTTCTGAAGAAACTTAGCCAGAACTACCTTTCAGAATTCCCTTCATCTTGCAAGACTTTTGAGAGAAATATCTAAGCATTTAGTGCAATACTTAACAGAAATAAATCAAAATACGATAGGATCAATTCAACTGAGTTGAACTATACTTAGAAATAAATAAAAACTAAATTTTGAAAAATAGCTAAACTCCCCAGGGGGCCAGATATAGTTGAATGTAAAAGTCACAAAGGGAAATGCCATTTATGCATTAATTGATGGTAATATTAACGATCATATGCAATTGTCATCCTGACAAAATTGTAAACAGCAATATTAAATATGACACTAAATCAAAGAGATGGCCATGAGAAGCTAAAGAGGATTTCAATAAGCTAGTTATATTCCCATCCATTGAATAAGCTATGAGAAAGCGAACAGTAACAAAATAGTTTTATGTATTTCCCACTTGCCTCCATATTTTGTTCAACAACATGGTTTCATTTCTTTTAAAATATAATTTTCTGTCAATTTCTCTGACAATGCCCCATCCTGAATAAGGAGGCTGAGGAACTGAATTACAGAAGGAAGTGGTAGCCTAAATACAGTATTTAGTAAAACATATTTCTTTTTCTCATTCCTTATTTTGCATCCACATTTCTGCATAAATCTGCATGGATAGAAGCATATGATATAAAACCACTCTTTAAGAAAAATATGCTGCACTTAGTTCCAAGACAAAAATAAATTTACAAGTTTTACTATTGCTTCTGTTACTCACTTTAGCTTTCAGTTTTTTCAGTGATATGCTCTGGAACTACTTAACTAATTAGTGTCAATATACCTTGTTTAAAAGGTGACATTGTGCACGCCATGTTGCATAATTTAAGATGAATGATCTTGGACTTTAAGGCTATTACCCACAGCTGCTGAGACTTAAGCTGACAGTCCTTTCTCCCTCTCATGTCAGCAGCTTTAGCTAAAACAACTAGAAGGTCCATGACATCTTTGCCAGCAAATCAGCATCAAGCCAAAAGAATAGAGATGCACAGCAAAATTAGAATTTGAAGGGATCAGAGAAATCCTTTTAGTTTGTAATCCCAAAGCAGAAATCACCAGAACAGTACACCCAGGATTGCCCAAGCCACTGCATTCTATATACATATACATTCATGACTGTTCCAGACACTGCAATTATAGCTTCTTGATGCTCTTCAAGGCAATCCCACTTAAAGAATATTACAATAGTCCAAATAGAAAGTAGTAGATAACTATTATCAATGAGCAGGGGGTAATGATCCAGGAAAGGCCACAATTGTTGCCCAAGATGAAACTGGGCAAAAACCTCTTTTTTTTGCTACATTAACCACTTGTCCCCCTAAGCTAGGAGTATCAAACTCATGGATGCCTTGGGCCAGATGCATCACATGCTGGCCATCCCCATTCCCGTTTTAGTGAAGGGGAAAAAAGTTGTAATACGTCACAAGACAACATGTCGTCGCAAGTTTGACACCCCTGCCCTAAGCAGAGCTATTAATGTTCAAATTGTGGATCATCTCAGTGTGGATGAATAATTGTTCAGAATCAGAGACAGTATTTCTCTGGCTCATTAGTGCCAGAAATACCCTTTAGGAAAGAGAACCATTGCATGACAGTATCTTCCTATTCCAATCTCTCTGAGACAATTCTATTATTATTTAATTGTACCAATTTAAGTCACTAATATTGTCTCTTATGAAGCACAGGAATAAAGCAAAATAATTACAATTTGCTGATTTCCAGTAACTTTTAGCAAGATAACTGTGAAGCCAAATAGTAGTCATCCTTACTCAAAATCTTGCTGCTCTTATTAAATGGGAATATCTTAATTATATAAGATGTTCCAAATGTTTTAAATGGAAAACAAGAGAGAAAGATTATACTTTGCTTCTAAAACAAGGGTATCAAACTCATGACGTCACAGTGGCACTATATAATGTATTGCAATTTTTTTCTCCTTTGCTAAACGAGGCGTGGGCACGGCCAGTGTTTCATAGCCCTGTTTTAAAACATTGTTGCCCTTTCAGACAACTTTTTACTTTTGCCTTGAATTGTACATTCCAGGAAATTACAGAACCAGAATATAAATACTGACTATTCTAAAGAAGGGTCTTTATTCTCTTTTAACAGAAATATTTCCTAGAGACCTAAGAATGAAAGACAAATTTTTAAACCATTTAACAGGTAAGCCAAATTTCACAACTGAATTATTGCCTTAATTATAATCCTTTTTCTTATGGCACCAATTAAATGTAACCTGCTGATTTTCTTCCTTTTCCAGGTCACCTTTACTTTGGGCCAAAATGCACTAAACACTTTCACAGACTTTATCACCATACAAGAGATTGTACCATACCTGCATGTAAGTTCTATCATCTAAGACCAGAATTACTAATATATATATATATATATATAGCTTTTTAAAGAATAATCACCCTGTATAATTAACATGATACAAGAATTTGTAGAGTTAAAGCCATGAAACAGAGGAGTGCTCTCTTGCAATTCCTCAGGGAGATCTAATGGTTCTAATTTCTGATTTCATAAACAATCATTTAAAACATATTTGTGCAGGCAGCCAATCTGCTCTTCTATTATATGCCAACTCTTTTTGTTTTAGGATTTCAGTACAGAAACTGAATTTCTTATCAGATCAGATCACAGAAATTTACAATTTAAACTTTCTTTGTGCTTAAAGCACAAATACACTGCTGAAAAATCCTGGAACTACTGTTGCTAGAATAGCAATTATTCAGAGTATAATTTTCTAAGAAAATGCAAAACAACCTATATTATGATTAAATATTCTGAATTCTGAAAAGACAGTAAAAGAAATGAAGTATTACCAGGAAACAATTCCAATCCAAATTCTACATTATTAAATGGCAAAATATATACATTTGAGATGATGATAATGATAGTAAAATGATTGGTTACTCCTCGTCAAGTTTTTCTTGAAGGGATCTGTATACCTGCTTAGATATAAAAATTCAAAATTTGTGCCAACTGTATCAGGGAAAATCAAGATATCCATATTCTTTTCCTTGAAATACATAGATGCTAGCAGAAAAAAAAAACACCTTTAAAAAACACACTTCATTAGAACTTAGTCATTTAGTACATAGGTTTTGAACTTGCATAAATGCATAAACTGCACATTTTTTTTCTTCTAAGCCAAGGTGTAAACAGGAGGTAATATTTCTGCAAGTAGATGAACATTTCCTTATGAACTGATCCCTCTATTCACAAATTGACCACAAAATCTCTCACACATTGCGCCAAATCTGTTAATACCTGTTATTAGAGTAGCTGAAAAACCAACATTTGTTTGTTCAACTAGTCTAAGCCAAAACTAAGGAACCATATTAAGCCTTAGTATAATGACCAAATTAAAGGCCTCCCAAATAAAGTCCGCAATTCAACAAAGTACATGTTTCTTATTTTCCAACAATTTTAACTGTACAAAAATGGATATTTTAAAATAAGTTGGCATTTGGGAATTAATTACATTAGTACATTTTCTGGGCAAGGTATGTTACCCTATAGCAACTTTTTTTTCTCTAAGGATTACTTTTCACAGGATTTAAAACTAATCCTGATTGCTAGAGTGAATTTAAATGTTGCTTGAGGAACTGAATTACAGAACTAAGTGGCAGCCTAAATACTGTACAGATTTCTTTTTCTCATTTATTATTGCATCCACATTTCTGCATGAATCTGTATAGATACAAGCATATAATATGAACCGCTCATTAACAAAAACATGCTATTAGTTCATGAGATGAAAATGAATTTCATACTTTGCTACTGCTTCTCTTACTTGTTTTAGCTTCCAGTGTTTTCACTAATACGTTTTGGAACTATTTAACTAATGAGCATCAATATACTTCATTTAAAGATTGACATTGTGCAAGCAATGTTGCATAATTTAATATTTAAGAATCACTCAATGAGAGAGAGTAATAGTTCCTAAATATGCTAAATAAATAAATGTGTTGTTTAAAGGGATACAGGGCAATTTGCTGAAATGTTTAGAACTTCCAATATTTATGGCAACAGAAATTTTAAACATATACACACCTTCCTTTGAAATAGTAGTTTTATTATGGGACATGGGTTTTTGATGGACCAAGTCATGTGTTTACAGAACTGCTGTATTAGACCATTTTCACTATTCTTCCTTTAGTACAAGCTTTCAGCATCTTCTTTCCTTTCTTGCTGCTACCCTGTTAGCAGCTCTTATTCCATATTAGATTGATAGTTAGATGCTGATTAACTTGCCCCATGATTAACTTCAAATTTTATTTACTTCATAGGCATGGCTATTTATACATAGTTCACTGCAAACAAATACAAACTGATTTTTCTCATGCAAATGGAAAACATCCATTTTTTTATCCATTTTTCTCATGCAATTAAAATATCCATCATCTTAGTCTGATGAAATATCCATCCATTCAAGAGTGACCTATGCAAAATCAATCTTCATATGATGGCAAACTTATATACCATTCTTAAAAATCTAAGCATGTTTAAAATTAGCTCAAGCACACAAATTCAAATCTACAGTACTTCAAGATGAAATAGTTACATTTGTATTCCCTCGTACAAATTGCATTTTAAAAATATAATAACCCAACCTTCCCCATAAGAACTTTTCACATTATTTATCTCCCCCCCTCCCCGCACAGATTATAAAAGATGCGCCAGGCTCCTTACTCGGTTGGCAGTAAGTCCAATGTGCACAGAAGGATAAGGTAAGATTATTGAGAGGAAGAATTGTATGTTGCCACTATGTGGATAACAATGACTAATTCATAAGAATTGGCAGGATATCTTTTGGACTGAAATATGCTTGTTTCAAAAAGCGATGCAAACCCTTTTATTAGTAAAATATTTACCATTAATTAAAAACATACCCCCTACTGGGAAGCAACAGTATGGAGTCTCAGGCAACTGTGAATAGTAGTGTGCAATAGTAGTGTGCAGTTAGTAGAGTGTATTTTTTTAAAATTCAAACTAAGAGTCTCAGTGGCGCAGGTTAGAGTGCAGTATTGCAGGCTATTTCTGCCGATAGCTGGCTGCCTGCAATTTGGCAGTTCAAATGTCACTGGGCTCAAGGTTGACTCAGCCTTCTGAGGTGGGTGAAATGAGGACCCAAATTGTTCGGAGCAATATGCTGACTCTATACACCCTTAGAGAGGGCTGTAAAACACTGTAAAATGGTATATATAAGTCTAAGTGCTATTGCTAATGGGCATAGCTAATTTTTCAGGAATTAAATCAACTGCTATTTCTTTCTATTTATACTGGATATTTTTTGTCAATATAACAGACATTTTTAATATTAGATATGTGTAGAAGCCAGCTACACATCAACACCTTTCATGATATTCTATAATGCAGTACGTAAAGGTTGCTGCTTTTGTTACACATAGAATGAAACAGCATTAAAAAGTATTTGCTTATTCAACTGCAATTTGTATTTGAATTACTATACTTGCTTAGCAATAAAGCAATACTGCACAGCAGCACGAGGAACTATGGATGCCCCCAAAAGAGAATCATTGAATTATTTTCTCTTTAAATCAATTATTTGATATAAAAGAAATTTAATACCATTCCTTCTATTTCTAATGTTCAAGTTGTCTATGTTGTCCTTCAGAATACCAATCAGGATCACCCTTATGAAAAAGAATGTTATTAATAAGTTTGCAAAAAAGAAACTGTACAGCAGAGGTGCAAATTGTCAAATGGAACCTGGGAGTATTCTACTGTACTTTGTAATATGGATTATCAAGCTTAGATTTTTATATTATGGAAGGTTTTTCTCATTTGTCTCAAACCCCACATTCCAATAGGAACTGGAAACAATCTGAATTATTTATTTAACAGAATTTATTGAAAATTAATGTGAAACATCAAGAAAAATAGTTTAATCTTTTGCTTTCTTTTTTTTTTTTTACTTCAGATGCTACTATTATCAAAGGAAAAATATATAAAAGAACCAAGAGAAGTGCCTTGGAAACTGACAGGGAAATTGAACTTAGCATTTTTGTAATATATGGCATTATGAACCAGAGATTTATTTTTGGAAATTGATGGACTACTTCTCATAACTTTTAAAAATGTGTTTTGTATCCCATCATCACTGTTTACAGATGCATTCTTTTTAGTGAAAAAACTACCAAAAGTTGAATTACTTGTTCATGTTTTATGCTTTAAAGTTGCTCTACAACAGTTGTGTTGTACTGCCAAAAAAGTAACAAGTACTATCTTTTCAAGTATAGATATGTTTCCCTTAAGAGACATTACAGCACACTGTCAATGAAACCTGCCTGTGGAAGAAGCATTATTTGATATCTTTCTTGCTTATGCAACTGAAAATGTTACATTACAAACTTTTCATAAAGCTGTTACAGTGGTGGTCTACTAGACTGCATGCCATAGGCAAGGGATGAACATGTGTTAGGTTGAATTCTGTATCCACTCTAAAGTCACTTCTTTCTTGTAGAATAAAAATATACATTCCAGCTAAATGTGCAATATGTACATATTGTAAATTCACAAATATATGTAATAAAATGTTTTGTATATAATCTGGTTCTTTGTGTTTATTCCTTGCATATTCAAGTTTGGAAGAAATTATGCTTGTGAAGCAGAGATATGCAATCTGAGGCCTTCCACATATATTGGACTACTATTCCCATAATACTTACCCAGTGTATAGATGGATTTCAAAGTTTACAACTGAATAAATCTGAAGGGTACTAACTGATCTCAATAATACATTCTAGCAATACTTCTCAATAGTTGATGGTTGACAATAAGGACTATGCATTTAAATAGTTCTAATAAGAATTAATTTTAATGTAACTTGACACTGCAAAGTAAGGGCAGTCAATTACCACAGGACGTTTCAAATACTAAACTTGCCATATAGCTTTCAGAGTGAAACGCTATTGCCTACTCACATCATGCTTTCGTCCTTCTCATCCTACCAGTTAATAAGATCAGTTAAATCTAAATTTGCTTCACCTATTTCCATTCCAAAATAGGTAACACCGCTTTCAAGCTACACAGAATCTTTGAATTGGGAGACAGTGTTTTGGCCAACCTTAGATATGTGAAATGAGCAAGAGTTTGGAATCAATGGCCAAAACATTGTCTTCCAATTACAAGATTCTGTGTAATTTGAAAGCGATGTTATCTATTTTGGAATGGAAGTAGTCAGAATTTTATTTTTATGTGCTCAAGATTCTAACAAAAAATGTAATAACAAGATCTCTCTCCAATTTGATGAGATACCTCTATATGAGAATTCATTTAAACCCGACATGGGTCCACTGTGGAGTCAATTAATAGGTGTTACAATCCATAATGGTTCTTGCTCAAATGCTTTATACTGAGCTCAAGATGTTATTCCTACAGCATCCTTGAAACTACATGATTAAAAAAGAAGAATTTAACAAGTCTTATTTTGGACAAGACTACATCAGACTACAAACATAGCTTCTGTATACTTTTCACAACTGGAATAAGTTTATTTTTAATTAACTATAAACATTTTATCAGCATTCCTAATTATTTGGATATTCTGCCCCTTAAAAACACACAAAAGATTCAGGAAAAATTATAACTGATTAAAGCTTTTTAAAAATAGCCTTATTTTTTTCAAGCTAAATCAATAGGTGTTTTGTGTGTGTAGTGCTGGCATCAATTAACCACAAATTGAGAAAGCTTAAAAAATACCAAAGACCTGGGGAAAATGTAACTTTCCAAGTCTGTTCAGAGGAAACATTAGTATTTAAGGATATTTGAGTAAAGTCTCATGTTTGTTTAAATATATCAAAAGTGAGGAGTTTGCCTGCAATAATCATTAATACCATCAAAAAATTTCCAATCATAATTATAATAAAAATGGTTATGATCAAATCATTCTAAGTTAAAAAAGAATTCTACCAAAACTTGTTGGCTATGAAACACAGATGTCAAATTTTCTGAAAAATCCCTTTGCGTTCAATTAACTTACATAAAATAAACCTTGTTCAAATATATTGTTCCTTGCTAACAATATATTTTGCTATCAAAAAGTCCAGTTAAGGATAGCATACAAAACACTCATTTTTAATATCCTTAATATGTGATATAAGAATACAGCATCTTATTTTAAGTAGTAAATCAAGAGTTATCATAGAAAGAAACTTTGTAAATGATCAGGCTTTATATATCATCTCTTTGCACAGATAATTTAAAAAATCCATTTATAAAGTTCTACAGTAGCTAGATCGTAAAATGAAAATTTTACAAGTAAAATAGCTTTTTCACTATTTTATTTGGTTTTGTACATACTAATTATGATGGTTGTAAATTTGCTTGAAATAAAACCTGACATTCATGTAAGCAAAACAGGTCCCTAGAGTCTGTTTTAATAGAACTTGAGCAAAGCATCTTATTAATAGAAATTATGGCTGCTTAAAAATGACAAATCCAGAAGGTAACACGAAGAAGCAGCGAAGTCCACTATGAGGTTTCCTCTTTTGGGAAGACTTGAAGATACACAAAAACTAACTCTAAAAGAGAAAGGAACAAAATGGTGCTGGCTTATACTTCCCCATGCAGTGTTTATAAGGACTCTTGGCTAAAAAGGGATTATGGCAACACTCTGAATAATTGCAAAATGCAGACAAAATATACTCTGAGTAGAAGATGAAAGTTTTGGCAAACAATTGCATACAACCCTCTGTTATCTTTTAAACAATTAAACACACAATATTACACTGCATGTACTGACAATAATCAGTAGTAATGACTCATACAATATTTATATAGAATCATTGGCTTATGTCAACATCCTTCAGCATGGGCTTTTTTCATAAGTAGATCTTTGCCAGCTTACTACGGACTTCACTGCCTGCTTCTGTCTAACAACTTCTCTTTGGCTTAATCTTGAAGCATCCATAAACAATGTTGTTTCAAAAGTAGGAGGGAACAAGTGAAGAAAAGAAAGAAATCAATGATGTCATACGGAAGAGCAGTAAAAAGAGGCATGAAATGCGAGGGGAAGGTTGTGGTTTTATTCCCACTGGAAAACTACAAACACGCCAGGCTTTTAAATCCTTCCCTCAATCATTTTATGCCTTTCACAAAATACATATCAGGCTCCATAAGGTTACATTTGTGTAATGAACAAGAAAGTTATAATTTCCTAACAGAAATTTTGTAGTTTTTTCATATTATGGAAATGAATGAAGTTTACCCTTACATAGTCTACTCTATTTCTATTAGTGCTGGAGCTGTAAGGGACGGAACAGAACTTGAAACACATAATCTATTATTATCTTACTCAGAATGCTATAGTAGTTTTTTTCCAAACATCTCGTCAATAGCCTTTAACACTATTTTCTTTTAAGTTTAAAAATAAATAAGCAGTTATTTATTTCAATTTGTATTCCTAAAAAAAGATTATACCATCAGGGAATTCTTTTCGCAGTACTAATGCAGAACTGCAAATATTTGCATCACAGCATTCTATATGGCTGAATATCATAAAATCTTTCTTTTTCTTCTGGCTTACCTCCACATCTATATTTAGTATAACATATAATGATGAAAAGATATCAAAATATAGTAGTTTTCAGACATCTCACAACTGACAAATAAAAATGTTCATGGAAGTATTTAGAAAGTTTTGATATGAAAAGAAAAATGTTTACAACATCAGCTAACAATAGCAACAGGAAACAGACCTGTGTGCCATAATTAAGAATTATAATCTAAGAATTTTTATGTATTCTCAATACAGCTAGTCCTCGACTTATGACAATTGAGCCCAAATTTATGTTGAAGAGACGGCCATTAAGTGAGTTTTACCCTATTTTACAACCTTATCCAAGTTGTTAAATGAATCACCGCAGTTGCCAAGCTTCTGAATTTTGATCATGTGACCATAGGAATGCTGCAAGGTCATACATGTGAAAAACGGTCATAAGACACTTTTGAATGGTCACTAAACAAACTGTTGTATGTATATGTATGTATGTATGTATGTGTGTGTGTGTGTGTGTGTGTGTGTGTATATATATATACACACACACACACACACACACACACACACACATACAAACATACATACATCTATCTATATCTATATATCTCTATATATACACACACATACAGGCGGACTTCAACTTACAACCACACTGAACCAAGAGACTTATGACCTGTTAGAGCCGCCGCAGCCTCCCTGCAGTCACATGATCAAATACTCACGTTTCTTCCACTTGCCTATCTGTCTCCTGCACCCATTTATGATCTTAAATGCCAGGGAAGTCACATGGTGCAAGACAAAGCAGCCAACCCACCCCAGGGTCGAACACCCTGGAAACTTCCACAGTGCAGCACAAAGCAGCTGACCCATCGAAAGTTCCAAATGCCCAGGGGACTCCAAGGGTGTAAAGCGTTCCCCCTCATCCCAAGCTGCTATTTCCACTGAAGCTGATCACCTTCAGGAACGTGTGCTCAATGGTTTTAACCCAGGGAAGTCAACCTGAAACTTCTTAAAACTATTAAGCTTTACAAGGCATGCCCTGTCCGACTCTTTGCAGGGAAAAAGAGGAAATGGGGAATGCTAAAGCCAGCTGAAACGTTTGCTTTTAGGATCGAGGGTGCTTTGCGCAGCCTTGGGAAATTGTGCTCTCTTCACAGAGCTGGGGCAAAGTGAGGCAAGCTCTTCTTTTTCCCACCCACCCGTCTTTCAGCCCAGTCTTTTCGGGAAAAGGGGCATTTTAAGACACTGCTGTTGAGCTGCTCCTTTAGCATTTTTCATACAGGGCTAGGCTGGTGAAGGTCAGTTGGCAGGACAGTGTGGGCAGCTGGGTTGGAGCTTCCCAGGCATTCAGGGTTCATGATGGGAGAGCTGCGTTAGGCCTCGCTGTGGAAACTTCCCAGGTGTTTTGTTCTTGCTGAGAGCTGTCTTTCGCATTGTTTCGCTGCACTGCAGGGCCAACTACAGCTTCTTTCCCTGGCCTCTCTTCCAGTCTGTGCCATACCACAGCACCCCCACAACTTGCATGTGGCCTGTGCCAAGCACCCCCCAGAAACCTTTCCACCTCCCAAATCATCCTGTATCCTGCTTAACAACCAGTATGGTCGCTTAACAACCATGCCCGGGAAAGCCAAGATGGTTCTAAGGTTGAGTCAGGTCACCTGATGATCTGCTTAATACCACCACAACTTAAGAACTTAGCTAACAACTTAATTTCCAGGGTCAATTGTGGTCACAAGTCAAGGACTACTTGAATATGGAATAACACATATTTATTCACTTAGTTTAGTACCAACAGTTTTTTTTCTTACATAGATGACCAGCATAATATTCCTTCATCATATATTTGATAACATCAATTTAATTTTGAAAAAAAAAACATCTTCTCAAATAATGTACTGTACACCCATTTGGTATACTACAAAAATTAAAATTAAGAATGCACAAATGAATCTATTTTAGAGGCACACTATCATAGTTTAATGTTGAGATTTTGCACTAATGTCATAGAATTATTCACATTCAGAACATAACCACATCAATGAGGTTTTTCCAAAAATTCTTTACAGCATCTGAGACATTGCTGATAAACAGTTTCAAAATCTTCATCATTTCCCTGGAGGTGGAAAGAAAAAAAAGAGAGAAAATACAGAATCCCAAATTACAAACATTTTTTTCTTACAAATAACAGTAATTAAATAGATTAAATGAGAAAATACTTACATAATATGGATCTTCAATAATAAGCTGTTTCTCTGGATCATAACTACCAAGGAGTTCAATTTGAGCTTTGCAATTTTTAATTTGATTGCATTTTCTTCTCAAGTCACTAAAAAAGATTAACTTTTCATTAAGTAAAGCAGGAGTCTTCAAACTTGACAGCTTTAAGGGTTGTGGACTTCGACTCCCAGAATTCCTCCTCCAGTCATGTTAGCTCAGGAATTTTGGGAGTTGAAGTCCACAAGTCTTAAACTTGCCAAGTTTGAAGATCGTTGAAGTAAAGCATATATTTTTATCAGTATTGCTTATATAAAAGAAACACTTGCTATTAGAATGGTGTAATAGACTCCTCTAACAACAAAGGCATCTATTCACAATGAGATCCAGAGTGAGGAATTTTCTATGGCTTTCAAGCATTTTGCCAAGTAGAAATGGAAATATGCTAATAATTCATTTTGGAAGAAAAATTAGGGAGAAAGCAACAAGTATCTTACAGTTTTACTCTCAGGCAATAAAATGGGATGAAAAATCACGTGTAAAAATGTGGCTTCAGGTACCTGCCAGTAGGAAATGGCTAACTTCTTGCAACTATCCAAAAAGGATAATTGTCAGAAGGACTCATTTAAAGTAGGCAAGCCCTAATTAATTTGTGATCCAGCCCTTGACTTGATGCAAAAGAGAGAACCCTAAAGCAAAGGGAAATGTATGAATTGTACAGGGAAGTTGCAATTAAGGGATGTCAGTCTGTCTGTCAAATACAGAATTACAATCAAAGCTCTGGAGATGAAGTAATGGAGCTGTATTATGAGTTTTCCCACAGCCAAGTTAAAGTACTATCCATCAGTCCTTTAACTAGCATGCTTAACCAGCATATTTGCTGCACCTATCCTACCACAGGCATAACTCTGCCAAATGGCTATGACCTTACAAAGGTCATTACTAAGACTAATTTTTCCCTGTGCACCACGTTAAGGAAAGTGACAAGGGTACTTCTTCTGCGATGGAAGAAGAAGGGCTTGGGCTTCTTCTGCGATGGACCGAAATCCGCGATCGTGCGCAGTTTTGATCTGTGCTCGCCGCTGGAGCGCCCCGAGCCGCTTGGATTTGGGTCTGAAACCACCCCGTAGAGGTGATGAAGGGGGAGACCACCAGCAGGGTTGAGGAGAGCTGCATCTCTCCTTCTCAGCTGGCCATTACTCCCTTTTCCAAAGGCGGCTGCAGCAGTGGTCAGAAATGGCCACCTCAAAGAAGAACCCGACCGGACAAGATTGTGCAGGAGGAAGTTAAAAGGAGAAAGTTTGACTGACCGGGTTGAATGGAGGAAACATCTATTTAAGGTACCCTGGAACTTGAATTACTAAGACTAATATTATTCCTGAAGATTTTTTAAAGCGGGGAACGAGAAAGGGAAAGGAAAAAGATTTGGTTTCTTTTCTCTCACATTGACAGCTTTAATTGATTTTGAACGTTAAGAAGAGAGCTAAACAAGAAATTGATATTAATCCACTTTGACATCAATAGGCAATGTTAAGCTGAAAATAAAGTGTCAAAGGGGTAATAAAGACTCTTGGACAATTTAAAAAATACAAAAAGGAGGAAAGGAGAGAGAGAGAAAGAAAGAGGGTGGAATCTGGAAAAATAGAGACCACCTGGAAGTAAAAAGAATTAACAGTGGAATTTCAACGACTTGTAAAAGATACAGTATAGTTGAAACTTTGTTACAAGATAATAGAGCCCCTGGCAAGAGAAAGTGAAAAAAGAAGCAAGAAACAACTTTGGATTATTGGGTAATCCTCGGAATTTTGGATGGTGGATCCTAATGAAATGAACTAAAATCAATTGGGGGTTGTTTAAAAACTTTTAAAATAGCATCACTCCTCTAAGAGTTAAAAATGAGACTTAAAGAACAAAAAGAAGACGCACAAGAGGGAAGAGGATCTTTTGGCTTCATATTTCAATTTTTAGAAATGGAGATCTTGAGCTATGAAAAACAACAAGAAGCAGAACAAGAAGGGCAGGACAAAGAAGAAGCCATCTTTAATGGCCAAGCAACTTTTAAGCGGGGTGAAAAAGGGAAAGCGGGGAAAGGGAGTTAAAAACTTAAGACCAGAAGCAACAACCAAAAAAAAGAGTAGAAAAGTAATTATAACATTAGGAAGAAGCAGAAGGGAGGATCACAGAAGGGAGAATCAGAGAGAAAGGGGAACAAAAAGAGGAGGGAAAAGGAGAGGAGGAAGACAGAAAGGAAAAGAAGTTATAAAGGACAGAAACAAGATATAGAGAAGCAGAGAAAAAGTACAAAGATTAAAGATATAAGCCTATTTAAAAGATACAGAGACAATGATTAAAAATTTAACTGAGAGGATTCTTCAAGGGTACATGAGATAGCATGGTGATATTAGAAATAGAAAAGAGTTAGAAAATATGATAGATGATTGTAAAATTGTATTGTTATGTAATGGAATACTTGTTAGTAATTAAATGAAACAAAGAGGATAAGACAATAAGGCTCCCAATGATTTTAATTAAAAATAATAATAATATATACAAAATTGAAAAAAAACATGAAAGTTTTTTTAATGAAATTAATATCAGTTGACAGGATGAATTCGATTAGAATAATTTTACTGACCACTGTTAAGAATTATTGATTTTTTTCCCCTTGCTTTGAACTTAATGAGTTAGATAATTTGAAATATAAGTGATTAAAGTGAATGACAATTGATACTTTTAGGAATGTTTGTTAAAAGATGGAAATATTTAAAAAAAGAAACGTTAAAAATTGTTAGTGATATTAATGGCTGAGCTGAATTTGAATTAATAATTATTTTATCTACTATTGTTATACATATATACTTATATACCTATGTGTGTGTGTGTGTGTATGTATATTTCAAGAACTTAGTGTGTATTTTTAAGGGAATGTACCAAGCAGAATTCAGTTGACAATACTTATGTGTTATAAAATAGAGGTCAGAAAATGAATATTATAATTGTGAAGGCATAAATTAAATCCTAAATAAGATTTGTATGGATAATAAGTAAAAGATACAAAGGTGTTGTACTCCAGTCTAGTAACTACAGGGAAAAATATAAAAATGTTGATTAGAAAGATACTGAAATTCAGGAAAAGATATGTAATTAAAATTAGAAAGGAATGAGATAATTAAAAATAAGGTTGCAGAAAGCAAGGGAAGGGAAAAATTACTGAGAAAATGGGAAAATAGTTATAAGATATGGAATAGAATATACAAGAATATGTAATTGAGTTTATGTCTGCATGGAAAAGTGACAACCCGGGATCATGCTGTTCTCAAAAAAAGATATCTTATTTGTATTATGTTTTGTGAAAACCCAAATAAAACTTTATTTAAAAAAAAGGAAAGAGACAAGGAGATTCCCCCCAGCTTTACTTCCTTCCTGTTCCATCACCAGCTATGAGGAAAACATTTACCACTCATTCATATGGAATGGGACCGAGGAGGAAGTGACTTCTAACAGATGGCTAGGCTGGTGGATTTAATGATCTGTTAAAATTCACTCTGGCATTGTGCACAAGCATTGCACAAGTGCATTCACAGAGGCTTCTACTGGATGTGGATTTAAAGCTCAGAGTGTTAAATCAGTTGTTGCTGACAGGCATGGCAGAAGGGAGGTGCTGTGTGAAATGGTAGAGAGGAAGCTGGTCGTGGTCAACTTAGTTTGAACTAATCAAGGCCTTTCTGCCTGGAGAACTAATAGGTAAAGGGAAGAGCCTGGGTGAATACACTGGACTTTCCTGCTGTTCAAGTTAAAGTAACTGACATTGCTCAAATATTAGAGCAGGACAGAGTATGCTTGAGACAGCTAACGTGGGTCATAGATGTTAGGTTCCACATCACTGTGACTCCAGCAGAATGGCCAGTGAAACTGAACCCACTGTAAAACTGTCTTGTTATGCAACGTGCTTCATGGGGAAAATGCTACTACTTAAAACTGGAATCCTGAGGACCACTTGAAGCTATCCTAACAAGATGAAGGCAACATTAGAGACAGCAGACAAAAGTATTGAGATACTGTATGTCAGTGCTTCGGATGAAAAGAAAGACCCGTTTTTCACACCTTCATGTTCCATTCTAATGTTTGTACATTTTAAATAACCTTACACATGTCAATTTAGAAGGAGGAACACTGAATTTCACAAAGTTTTCCTTTAAGTGATGTGAAGAGTATGCTGGGATATGCATTTATTAGCAAAATTCACAGCTTTTACCACTTACCGTAAGTTGCTTTCATCCATGCAAAGAATGTAATCAAATGTTAGGAAATCATCTTTTGTAATCTAAAATTCAAAAGATATATTTAATTTTTAACTAAAGGGAAAAAAAATAAGATTTATGAATAGTTAAAAATGCAATTGATTGCTATTTTAACAAGAAACAATGTTTTGCTATTTGATCAAGAATGCCATCTAGAAAGAAATAAAGATTCTAGTACAATACATAAAAATTGGTAACTATTGTCCTTTTGACAAATGTCCTCCAAACATCCACAACAAATAATTGAATACAGTTCCTAATCACAAGATCTTTATGAAAAGAAACTAACTGAAAACCTCCTTTAATGGTAATTACAGTGACATCTCAATTCAGTGGACTTTGATATAATGGACTTCATATCCAATAGATTTCCAATATGCAAATAAAGCCATTGATGGCTTTATGACACTATGTTTGCTATAGAACCAGCTTTGCCCCGTTACATTAGCCCATCCTGCTTCATCAGGCAGGAGAGATATATGACAGCCATCGTAACTCAAAGAATTTAGTCTGGTGGGGTCTAGGAAGAAAGCCTTCTCTGCCAGTGCCCCTGCATTATGGAACACCTTGCCCACAGAGGCCAACCTCCATGCTCCTGGCCTTCCGCAAAGGGGTCAAAACTTGGCTCTGTGGCCTTGGGGGGGGGGAGCACAGAGGGCCATGCAACCATGGGGTATCTGGCCCCATGAAAACAAGCCTCCCTGCCTGTATTAACTAATGCTCCTTGGAGGATTGTGTGAGGCAGCTCAGTAGGAAGATTATGCCTCACGTAGGCTGGCCACGCTTATCAACAGCTGAAGAAAAACAAGTGATGTTAATTGTGATGCTTTGTACATGCTGTGGATCCCACAGTCAGCCAAAGCCTCCCTGGCTGTAATAGATTTGTATTCAATAGTTGACTAGGTAGGCAGCTGAGATGTGGGGGGAGATCATGGGGGAGTTGCAGATGATCGTAACTGTAGGCAAGCTCCTGTGCCCAAAGTTTGTTCATGCAACTGTCCTTTCATATAGCATCACCCTAAACTGAAAATTATCTGTATAAAGTACTTTGTATAAAGTAGAATATAATACAATGTTCATGATTATATATTTTATACAATTTAAAATCTGAGATTTAAAAAATCTCATTTAAAATTTTAAAATTCAATGCTTAAAAATCATTAACTTTTAATCTGTCCTGGATGCCATCTTATTCAGCATGTGTAAACCCAACAAAGACATGCCCAAATGTCCAAGCTGAGGAAATGGCCAATGGCCAATGATATTCCCAGTAAAGATCTGTAGCAAAATCCCACATTCAGAAGTGGATCAGGTTACAGTGTTATCGGTATCTATAGCTTCATTTTTACAAAAATGTTGCACTGATTATTCAATATATAATGCTTTATCCACCTTTGCACAGAACACAAAACAGTTGTGGCATGCAGGTATGCCCGTGTTTTCTGAAAACACATGCACCCATGTTCACACACAGACACTTCTTTCTACCTGTCGTGCTTTATGAGCTGTTTCAATTTCATGATTTCTCAGACAGTTTAAAGCCCTTGGATCTGGATAGCGTCCCACATTCCAGTCAGAAACAGCACCACTGTCTATATTCCACTGCAAACAATAAGAACATAGGCAGACACACATTTAAAAAGAATATGGGTACAGTACCTGCCTGGCAATATGATTCATAGTTATGCCATGTTTTCTCATGCAATTCTGGCCTCGATAATCTGGAGAATTTCCTATTTCATATGTAGAAGTTGCTGCACTGTCTATCCTCCACTACAGAAAAACAAAGCAATTTATTTAAATAATGCTAGTATAAAAATGGCTTGAGTAATTACAATGAAGCTTACCTTGTTTTCAAGGTTTTCTTCAGTTACAAGTTTTCTAAAAACAGCTTCAGCTATGGGAGATCGGCAAATATTTCCTGTAGAAATAAAGGTTCAGTCTAATGATTCTAAAATACAACTTAAATATATTGAAAAAATATACGTAGTCAGGAGTCATGTAGGCAGGTATGAGGAAGAAGAAAAGGACAAACTATCTCCTTTTAATATTTAATTAATTTATATAGGGCATTCAGAAAGTATTCAGATCTCCTTCACTTTTGTCAATTTTGTTGACAAAATTGCTGCAGCCTGGTTCTAAGTTTGCTGAAATTCATTTTTTTTCTCATTAATCTACACTCAGTATCCCATGACAAAGTGAAAACAGAATTCTAGAAATGTCTGCAAATGTATTAAAAAGAAAAAGCTGAAATATCACATTGGCATAAGTATTCATACCATTGGTGGGATTCAACTGGTGTTATGGTTAATTGACTACGCTGCGCACGCGTGTAAAAGCACCTTTAGCTGTGCCGCCCGGACAGCTGAAAAGCACTGCACGCAGGTGCGCAGCGTTTGGAAAGCCACTTTTTTCCTGCTTTTTCAACCTTAGCTGTGCCGCAGAAAGCAGCTGAGGTTGAAAAAGCATAAAATAAAGGACAGGTAAGAGCCCGGGAGGGCCGGTAGACCAAAGAGCAGCAAACACAGAACCGGTTTGGTGTCTGCTGCTCTTCAGAGCTACCGGTTCTATAGAGCCGGGCAGAACCGGTAGCATCCCACCCCTGATTCACACCCTTTGTAACAACATTTGAAATTTAGCTCCTGTGCCTCCCATTTCTCTTGATAGTTGCTGACATGTTTCTGCATCTTGATTGGAGTCCACCTTTGGCAAATTAAATTGACTGAACATGATTTGGCCTCACAGCTGACAATGTATACTATAGCAGAGCAAAAGCCATGAGGTCAAAGGAATTCCCCGCAGAGCTCAGAGCCAGGATTATTGCAAGGCACAGATCTGGGGAAGGCTACAATAAAATTTCTGCTGCGCTGAACGCTCCTAAGAGCACAATGGCCTCCATAATTCTCAAATGGAAAAAGTATGGCACAACCGGGACTCTTCCAAGAGTTGGTCGCCCAGTCAAACTGAGCAATTGGGGAGAAGGGCTTTAGTAAGAGCGGTGACCAAGAACCCAATGATCATTGTGACTGAGCACCAGAGATCCTGTGTGGAGATGAGACAAGAGTTCCAGAAGGACAACCATCACTGCAGTCCTCCACTGATCTGGGCTTTGCAGCGGAGTGGCTAGACAGAAGCCTCTCCTAAGTGCAAAACACATGAAAGCCTACTTGGGAATTTAAAAAATAAAAACATCTGAAGGACTCTTAGACTATGAGGAACAAGATTCTCTGGTCTGATGAAACCACAAATGAACTGTTTGGCTTCAATTCTAAACGTTTTGCTTGGAGGAAACCAGGCACTGCTCATCACCTGCCCAATATCATCCCAACAGTGAAGCATGGTGATGGCAGCATCATGCTGTTGGGGGTGTTTTTCAGCAGAAGGGACTCGGAGACTAGTCAGGGTTGAGGGAAAGCTGAACGGAGCAAAGTACAGGGATATCCTCAATGAAAACCTGTTCCACAGCACTTAGGACCTTGGAGTGGGCTGAAGGTTCATTTTCCAACATTACAACATTCCAAAGCACATAGCCAAGACAACACAGGGGTAGCTTAGGGACAAGTCTGTGAATGTCCTAGAACGGCCCAGCCAGACCCTGACTTGAACCTTATTGACCATCTCTGTAAGTCGCCATCTAACCTGAGTTTGAGAGGATTTGCAAAGAAGAATGGCAGAATATCCCCCATTCCAGGTGTCATGTCATACCCAAAGATTCAAGTTATAATTGCTGCCAAAGGTGCTTCAACAAAGTATGGAATTGTACTGTACTGTATTCTGTCCTACACTATCTGTTTTCTGTTTATAGAATTACTAGGACAGTACTTTTAAAATTAGTTAGATCTGGTTGTATTTAGTAGAGAATAGCTGCAACTAAAAAGGTGCCGATCAAATTTAATTCACTCATTGGGATCACACAGCACTTTAAACTATAAGTTATTTGCTGGTTTTATGACAAATTATTCAAGCTCACATTTGGCTAGCTAAATGTTATTACTTAGTGTATGGAATAAACCACTGGGGCTTATTCAATAAGTTATGATTATACATAATATAAACCAAACCATTGCTTAACTTATTTTCTGTTCTGTAAATATTCAAAGAGAAGTTAAACACACTATTTAGAAAATTATTTGCATGTTCTTTAATGCAATTATCAGAAATTAAATGAGTCATGACTCTCCTGTCATGATGACATAACAGAAATTTGGGCCTTAACCTCTACAGATCATTCTGATAATAAATGTTATTGAATTTAACATTAACCTTGGTGTAATTATGCATAGGATTATAACTGTGCCTAATTTTCTGCAGGTTACAGTAATAGATCACCAAAACCATGGTGTACCAACAAGACAAACTGAATAGAGAATATTTTAATAAAGTCTTCACAGTAAAGGTAAATATTTCAAGCAACACAATGGCAACTGAAATGGTCACTAGTAAATTCTTTCAGTGACGGAACTGCACTCTAACAATCACAAATTTATAGTAATAAAGTCCCAGTAAATAATTCTGAGTAGTGGTAGCTATAGCAAACCACAATCATGTCAAAATACTGACACATACTATATATGGTAAGATCACCATGTAAATACTGTGATACTTGGGTCCCAGCATCTGATCCAAATATGTATGTCATAGCATTTGAAGGAGGATATCATAGCACATTTTATCACTTGTTTCCAATGACCCCCCCTCCACATGTTCATTAGTCTGAGTTGTGGATTAAAGACTTATCAGAATGCAGATGTCTGCCCACTCTTGCTTCACTTTTCCATGTATGTGAAGTTATATTTTAAGACACTTAAAAGAGGCATTTGTAAGGGTGATGAAACTAACATCTACCATGATTGCTAGTATTACCAAGAATCAGTTAAAAGTGTTAATATTGACTGAGGAACCTTTATTCCCGTGATAGCGAACCTACGGCACGCTAACTTACCTCACTGCACACATACGTGCCTCACAGCTGATTTTCAGCGGGTTTGAGGCCTTTTTCAGACTCCCAGAGGCGTGAAGAAGGCTTCTGCAGGCTTTTCAGGCCGAAAACTAGGCCTGTTTCATCACTTCCTGTTTTTTTAGAAATACTGGAAGTAATGAAACAGGCCTAGCTTTTGGCCTGAAAACCCTGCAGAAGCCTCTGGGAGGCTGAAAAAGGCCTCAAACTGGCCAAAAATCAGCTATGAGGCACATTGCAGATAAGGGGGCGGGTGGGTGGGTGGGGATTGTGCGTGCATGCATCAGGGGAATGCACATTGCCTTCTGGGTGCTGGCACATGAGCGCAAGCACATGCATAATTTTTGGCACAGGAGCCCCAAAAGGTAGCCACCACTGCTTTACTCTGTCAATCAATCTGCATATTAAGCTTTCTTTTTGTAGCAGTTATGTGTGTGTGTGTGTGTGTGTGTGTATTTTCTTAAGTTTTTGTGGGTAGTTACATGTATGGTATTCGGCTCAATACAGAAGCCTGATGATGGCAGATGAGATTCTGCCGAAATGTTGCTACAACTTTAAAAGCACAATTATAATGACGTGGGAAAATACCCGAACAAAGCTGAATACCATACATGTAAGTACCATAAGAGTAATCATATCTGTAGGCATAAGTAAAAGTGCTTTTAGGCAGTACATATTAGGCATTTAATTTTTTTTTCTTTAAAGGACAGATTGGCATATCTTCTTTAAGAATTCCCATTTACAGCTGCCCCAAGTTTCGGTGCCTCATTTGTGAATGACAGGAGCCCCATTGGTACAAACCCAAACAAGAAATAGAGTTGATCTTTTAGAGAATTGTTTATATTATGAATTAAATCCTATTTGCTGTTTTTTTTTTAAAAAAAAAATCAAAGTCACTTGTTTCAATTAATGAATGACTTGGGTCCTTCAAGTACATGTCACAGCGCCTTAGTGAAAGTCTGCCCTCTGCAGAAATGATGCACGCTCGCCAAAATAAAGTTTATCCTCCCGCCGTTACAGTTATATATCTTCGTGAATCAGAGGGCCGGTAAACTGAGTTTTAGGGTAAAAGAGCAGCCCTCCCTTCTGCTGATGTAGTATAAATGTGTAAATGCCGATGCCAGAGATGCAGGCAAAAGATGCAACTCAGGAAAAATGCAAGGAAGGAGCGGCAAAGATGAGAGATGAGAAGTAAGGAATACGTGCAATTGAAAATAATAGTCCTTATCTGTCATTCTTGGGAACAGCGGGAAAAAGAGGGAAAGCAGTAAATTAAAATTCATTTAATTTTAATCTTTCCTATCTCGTCTCTTTATTGGTCCCTGCATCCCCTGTATAAAGGGGAAAACCAATAGCTAATTTGCCCCCCCCTTTTTTTTGCCAACCTCCCCACCCCTCCCTAAACAAAAAAACCGCCACTCACCAAGACATACGAATAAAACGGACTTCGCTTTATCCGCCGCCATGATAGCTCAAAACCCCCGAAAGGCAACGGGCGAAGGAAAAGCGGACTAAGCCGTTCCCCAAGTGACGTAAAACCTCCTTTTGCCGCTTTACGGCAACGGCCAGGTCCGTCTACGTTCATTGCCTGCACGTTAATTTAAAATGTCAGGACCAGAGACATTTGTGGACTCTTTGGACAGGGAATACATAGAATTTCAAACCAGGAGCCAAAGGTATTGGCAAAATGTCCGTCAACCGGCGCGGTTTCCTTCGGTCGTTTTTTTTTTCCCCCTTCTAAAAATCAGGCACTCGGGAAGTCAGCTATTCCCCCGCCCAAATGCACCTGCTTCAGGTGAGCAGCAGGAGCAGCAGTAGCGTGTGTCTTGCCCAGGCGAAGGGTTTCGGTGGGGATGTGACTGCGTGCCTTTTCTCGCGTGGGTGAACGCGCGGCTTTTAAGTCAAGAGGAGCTTTTCCAACCAGGGACGGACGGCAAAAGTGAGTAGATCTGGATGAGGCTGATCTGGGAAGGAGAGGGTTTCATATATTGGGATTTTGAGAAAGGTTGTGGGGTTAGTCCGGGAGGTCCGCGTCTGCCTTCCTTGTGCTTCCTTGTGTTGCATGGGTTGCCTTGATAGAAACCTGGTGTATTTGTACTTGGCTGTTATGAATATGTATTTGTATGTGTATTGGGCTTGCAATCAACGTGTGGGAAAGATAAATCTACACCTTCTAAAACGAAACGCTTTATATCTCCTTTATAATCTTTGAGATTATACTAATGATGTGACTTCTTTATTTGATAAAGGCAGGATAAGAATCTAGCAAACATATATTTCAAGGACAGAGGCAAACATGACTCTGACACATACATGGTCTTTCCATGCAGCTTGCTGAGGCTTTATTTCAGGATGGGGATATGGTTTTGTTTTTGTTTTTTGACTTCCTAGTTTAGCCTATAGTATAGCCCTTATTTTTCCTGATACTCTCCCATCACGCCCAACCATGCTTGAGCTATGAGTAAACCAGACAGAGCAAACCTGTGCTGCCACCTGCTGAGGTAAAATTATGTTTGGTTTATTATTGTTGTGATCAATGGGGTTGAAGGGCAGCCAGGCTGATTGATTTGATTTCCCCCCTCTGGTAATTTATGTGATTAAAAAAAAAAAGAAATTGTTGGGAAATAGTTTTATAGACATATACATGTAAAAGGAGAAAGCATCTATAGCATGTTAGTGTGAAAAGATACTTATAGATCTTTGATTTTGGGATACTGTAAACTAATGCTGCTCTCCTAAATACGTAAAAAGAAGAACCATGAATGGAGTTTTATAATCAAAATGTAATTTTGGAAGCATCCAAGAGTTACTAGAATAAATTTTACAACTGAGTTGTAATCTAGGCCAGTATCTACTTTGTGCTTGGGGGGTGGGGATTGTCAGAAATTGTGGCAAAAGTAGTACCAAAAGTACTACCCAAATAGTACTCAAGTAGTACCCAAAGTACTACTTTTCAGTAGTAACTGAAAACTTCTCACTTTATAATATTAACTGTCAATTCTCAACACACATCAGCAGTAAAAACTGTTCAGAAGAGGCAGTGAAATATCACAGTGATTACTTTGTGTATATAGTTAAGGCACCATGTTAGAAACTGAGTTGTTTTCCCACTTTAGGCATGAAAGACTGAAAGATTGACCTTGGACCAATTATAGTGTTTTAGCTCAACCCATCTCAGCAGGTGGTTGTTGTATGGAAAATAGAAGGAAGGAATATGTTCATTGTCTTGAGTTATTTATAAAAATAAAGTGTGTGTGTGTAAATAAATGATCCATATTGACCCTACTTCTATTAATTGCTTTCAAAAAGAAGTAGTTATCCAATCTGTAAGTTAGGAGCTATATAGGTATTACCTTCTGTGGTGTTGGACCCTGAAGTAGCCTTAAAAATTCTTGTGGTTAGTTAATTGGATAAAGTGTTCTTAACACTTGAAAATCCAGATAGACAATAAGCCCTTGCTCCAATTTTTCTTTCCTCATTTGTTTCAGGCAATAAACGGAGGACAGACTAATAGAAACCAGAAGAACAGACTTTTTTTAAAAAAATGCCATGCAGTTCTTTAACTATTTCCCATTATAAGTTGCTGAATAGACAAAACTAAGGTGAACCGGGCATGGGATTTCATATATCCATGCCAAAAAGCAGGTCTGGAAGACCTCTTAATATCCTTTTTTAGTCTTCTCAGTCACTTGAATATTGAAAAAAAGATTAAGAATAAGGGATTCAAGACACAGGTAATCTGCCTCTAAAAAGAATAAGGGAAAAAGGGAGAAAGAATAACTACATCTAAAAAGTGGTTGGATCTTGATAAGGGTACTGCAGAGGGAGAAAATATACCCTAATGTATCCTTTTAGGAGAGACAGTTTAGAAGCAGATCAAAATCTAGAGAAGATTCCTCCATTCTTCAATTCTCCTTCCTGGTCACATGACCAAAAGGGTTGATGTTGTTAAGACACTTTCAAGTTTCCCAAGTTGTTTACTTGTTTAGGCTCTAGGCATTTATCCATTTAAGCTGCAACTGTTGTTTATTATAAGAGCTGTAACTCTTCACTCACACACTAGGAGACAGGTCCAACTCCACAACACTTAACTAAATTGTTATGTCACTTATGCTTTGACTATAGTCCTACATGAGGTTAATCTTGAAGATAGTTGAAGAGTTGAATTTAATTTAAAAATATTATTAGCCTTGGCAGGGTAAAACTCTGTCTCCAGATATCTAGCCTTTGTTTAGGAATTGGCTTCTTAGCAGAAGACTCATGACTACAATGGAAAGATTTCATTAATTTATAGCAGGCAAGCAGGAAGCCGTCTGTATACAATACATTTATCTACTGTAACACATAAAAGTAAAAGCTCTTCTTTTTAAGTTTCTGGGTTTAAATGATTTTTCCTCCTGCCTTTCTGAGTTAATGGAAGCTATTAAAACTTATTTTTGTTCAGTAACTTTTTTTCCTAATTAGGAAGCTGCTGGTAGCTTCAATTTTTTATAATTCTGTGGATATCTATGGAGATTCTCCAGGAGTGGGATCCGACAGGGTTAACTACTGGTTCGGGATTTACGAGCTAACCTGCAGGCTGTGAGCCACGGGCCTGTAAATCGTCATCAGCAGCTGCCTGCAGAGAAGCAGCCTTTGAAATAGCCCTCTTTTCTTGCTTTTTAAACTGCAGCTGTGCCTCGTTCGGCAGCTGAAAAATCAGGAAATAAAGATCAGGTAAGAGCCCGGGTAGGTGGGCAGGCAAAAACATCAGCAGACATAGAATCGGTTCTATATCTGCTGCTCTTCAGAGCTACCAGTTCTACAGAGGTGGACAGAACTGGTAGAAACCCACCCCTGAGATTCTCAGTCATCCAGACCATGGTTGTCCCAAAGGTGCTCTTTTTCAAGAGGCAACTGGGCTTTCTGATTTTTCTTTGAAGACGTTTCACTTTTCATCCAAAAAGCTTCTTCAGCTCTTATCCAAGAAACTTCTGGGATGAGAAGTGAAACGTCTTCAAAGAAAAAACAGAAAGCCCAGTTGCCTCCTGAAGAAAAGCATCTTTGGGACAATTCTGTGGATAATTTTAGCAGGGGATATCTATGAGTAGCCTATCATTTATAATTGCACGTGACTGCATTGGCTCCTATTTAAATTTTAGGATCAAAAATGTTAGGATCATTGTTCTACTTATGACTGTTAAAGTCCTGAATATACTGTTGTGCTTGTGATATCTTTTGATTTCCTTCAGGTACTTAGATTGACTGGGAATTCCCACCCCCAACTCCCCCCCCAAAATAGGTTAAAGAAGTTTCAAGTTCTATCTTCCTTTAGAGCTGTATTGAATGTTTTGCTCAGGGAAAGCTATTCAGCTAGCTCCTTTTACCTTGGGTTGTTCTCACAGGTGCAATAATTGTTCAAATGTTTTCCCCTTTTCTCTACTGTTTGATCTGCTTGAAGTAGAATATTACAACAGATGTGGACAAAATCTATTAATGTAAATACATTCACAGTAAAAATTAAAATTGAAACTCGAGAAAAATTGGATAAGGAAGTAGTAAGTCACTTGTTGCAAAGGACTGGTAGATGCATTGTAGCCCTGGAATAAGGTAATTTTTTCCCATTTTCTGCAGCATTTTATCCTATATTCCAATTATTTCAGATGATCCTCATCCTTTCATAGCATATGCCCAGAGAAATCATAACTGTGTTAGATGGAATGGATAAAACCAGGTACTTTAGTTCCTGACAGCAGAATTATTTAGCTGTGATTGAATGATAAATTTTATTAATACATTCAGTAAACTTTCAGATTCTAATAATCATCTTTAATATTAATTAGGAAATTTTTATGAATATCTCAAATAATCTAGCCTCCACCTCATTGTTGGTATATACATTGGCTATACATTTAAATCAACAAATGTATGTTATTCATTAAATAAAGATATGCAAATGGTATGTGAGCTTTGGGGTGTTTATTGTTATCTCTGGTGTTTCGTCATCTTTTTGAAAACAGATACAAAAGGAAGATTAGTGTTATCAACAGCAGAGAACTGAAAGAATATAGTAGTAGTTATGTAGTCCTCCAGTTCGGTGATGATTGGGGCTCAAATTTCCATTGCTAAAGAATGCAGTCATGAATGTGATATCACATGACTAGTGATGGCAATCCTAGCACTTATTGTCATTAAGCAAGGATCACAGGTCATTAAGCAAGGGCGTCGTATGAACACAATGTGGGAAAGCTCATCCCAGACATGCAGGCCTGTGGGTGCAATAGGGTGCAGATCGGTAGGTGCCAAAAGGGTGGGCACCACAGGGTATGGGTAGGCATGCATTACTGAGCTCAAGATCCCCATGTTACCCAGGGTTCCACAGGAGAAAAAGCAGCAGGATTGCAAGTAACTTGCAACCTCCTGCCAGCTTCCTCTTTGAAGTTTCTCTTTGACTTTGTTTATGAAAACTTAGCATGGAAGCTTAGACATGGTGATCACATGACCACGGGACACTGCAACCCTTATAATTGTGAGTGCCTGAAAAAGTGCCTGAATTGCAATCATAAGACTGCTGGAACACTGCGACAGTCACAACCTCGACCGTCGGTTGTAAGTTCCACTTGTTCAGTGCCAATGTAATTCTGGTTGCTGAATGAGTGGTTTGTAACTTGAGGACTACTTATACTATTATGGTTCCAGAGGTGGTATTCAGCAGGTTCTGACCAGTTCTGGAGAACCAGTAAGTGGAAATTTTGAGTGGTTCGGAGAACCGGCAAATGCCACCTCTGACTGAAGTTTTTACAGTATCCTTCCCCACAACCACCAAGCCATGCCCACAGAACCAGTAGTAAAAAAATTTGAATCCAACCACTGGATGGTTCATGGACTGTCTATTTTCTGTGGAGGTACTGCAAATGGTCAATGAGGAAAATGATATAATAGTTATATACTGTAATTTCCTGGACCTGTTGTATATGATATATGACAGTACGTTATTATTTGCAGTATTTCATGGGCTGCCTCAGGTGTGAGGTGTGAGCTCCCTCTTTACAACCCTGTAATCCCTTAATTCAGGGTAGAATCGGAGCAATTGGATGGATCTGAACATTTACTAGTCGGATACCCTTCCTGACGCCATGCAATATCACAGCAGCTATTTTTTTCTTTGCTCCCTAGGAGAGAAATATCTGCCACTACCTATAATTGAATTCTCAATCTTCCGAGTGGGAGGCATATGTCTTCACCATTAGGTCACCACATCGCACGCACTAGGCCACCACACCACTCAGAAGTCTGAAACTTCTATATATTATATAAGTAAATTTAACTTATTTGATGCCAATTTGTAAGAGCAGTTTTATCTTATTTTTAATACTGTCAGTAGATTGCTTTTTTCTAATCATGTCTTGCACCATGTATTTGTTTAATTATATTCCAGGGCAAAAATTCCTGTGAGATGACATCTCCTTCTCTCTTTCCCTCCCTCCTTCCTTTATCTCTTTCATCTCTTTCTTAGTTTCTCAAATCCCATATTTTCCGAAACAGTGTATTCATACTGTACTGTAAATTAGAATTAAGTATGTGAAAATGTGACATGTGATCCGTTTCTTTGTATCAAATACTAATTGTAAATTCATTAAGACAAAATCTGGCCTTTTGCAATAAAAGGACACTAATATAAGAAAATGTTCTTGAAATATTTCCACCTTTTTACCCTATTTCCATTTTTTGTCATTTATTTATTAAACTTGTGTAGCAGCCCATCTCACCAAAAGCAACTGGGTAGTACACAGGAATATTTGCCCTTTGATCAAATATTGGCACAAGGTGGCTGCAAGCTCTCTTATGAAATAGTACTTGCAGCTATTATAGATAGTGGAGCTTTTGAAATTGACATTACCTGGTATGAAGACAACACAAATAAATGTTTATTTTAATGTTTTAATGTTGAATTTGTTTAATATAAAAATTGGAACAAGTTGTATTTAAATTTTGTTTTGTTAAATTTTGATTAGAAGCCTCAAGGAGTCATACAATTTTGGCCGCATTTAAATGAAAAAAATACATAACATATGCGTATATGTAAAAGCATCTCTTTCTTTCTCTCTCTCTCTCTCTCTCTCTCTTCCCTCTCTCTCTCCGCTCTCTCTTTCTCTCAGAGAGAGAGAGAGAGAGTATATACAAATGCTTATTTCTATCTTAAGTTGCAGTCGTCTATTTATTAGTTACAAGTTCTTGAAAATATAACAGACCCTTAAATATTTTTAGAATTTAATGGGGCCATTAAAATTTACAACAGAATTTCATTTATTTCACTTGAATTCGTTTTATTAGAAAAAGGCTTCCCTTTTCAGAATAAACTCAGTGAGTGATATTGTTAACTATTAACTAAGTTTTCTTTAAAGTTTTTAATCTTTTGCAGCATTAAAGTATGGTTTCCTGTTCATTATCATCTTTCTCAAATTAATAGCTGGGAAGTAAGCATTTCAAAATCATCAGCCAGTAAATTTCCTTGCTGAAACTGAACAACTGCTTTTGTATTTCATGCCACATTTTTCTCTTGATAGTTGGTAGAATTAAATTAGAACAATTATTTATTGAGTTTAAGATAAACTTCAGAGGGTGTATGGTGGGGGGAAATGTCATTTATCCCTAACCCGTCACTTTAATATCAATATATATTCCTGTGTTAAGATTTTATTTCAATCTATACCTATCTATATAGTTACCAATCTCAAATATATGACTCAGGGCAATTTACAGATTAACAGAGTTGGAAGGGATCTTGTAGGTCATCTAGTCCAACCCCCACTCCCACCCAAGCAAAAGATCCTATGCAGTGGTTAGAGTACAGTACTGCAAGATACTTCTGCTGCAGCCAACTGCCTGCAATTTGGCAGATCGAATCTCACCAGACTCAAGATTGACTCAGCCTTCCATCCTTCCAAAGTGGGTAAAATGAGGACTCAGATGCTGACTCTGTAAACTGCTTAGAGAGGGCTGTAAAGCGGTATATAAGTCTAAGTGCTATTGCTATTACTACCTCACTTGATCTTGATTGTATTCCTCTGTTAATGCAACTTAGGATTGTGTTGCCTTTTTTGGCTGCCACCACACACTGCTGGCTCATACTTAGCCGGTTGTCCACTAAGACTCCAAGATCCCTCTCACAGTTACTGCTATTGAGCCTGGTTTCACCCAGTCTATATGTGTACTTTTGTTTTTTCTTGCCTAAGTGTAGGACTTTACTTTTCTCTACATTGAATTTTATTTTGTTAGATAGGGCCCAAATCATGCTAAACCAAAGTTATTTTTTAAAACCAATGTTATTTTTTAAAACCAAAGTTATTTTTTTAGAACCAATGTTTTTTTTAAAAATGTGATGAGCCAAAACAGCTTATCACATTTTTAAAAATAGCAATAAAACAGAAAAAATAGGGGGGGAAGGATTAAAAACAATATAATAGCCATACAACAGAATCTACAGCTGAGGTATTCCGATACCCATTAACAATAATACAATACTACACAGGCTATATGTATGGTATGTATGTATTTGATTTTTATCTCGCCTTTACTAATTTTTATACATAAGGCAGTGAATGTACCTAACACTCCTTCCTTCTCCTATTTTCCTCACAACAACAACCTTGCGAGGTGGGTTGGGTTGAGAGAGACAGCGACTGGCTCAGGTTCTCCTATCTGGCTTTCATTCCTAAGGCGGGACTAGAACTCACCATCTCCTGGTGCCTTCACCGCACTAGCTCTCTTTACAACACATCCAGCTCCCCATGCCCAATGGTGAAATCACATTTTGAGGCCTTATGGGAAGCCAGCAAGTCAGTCTTATGATCTGTGAAAATGTCCTTGAGAGACAGGAGGTGGAGGTCCCTAACAGCAATCACAGAAGTGGCACCTGGGCTTTCAGAAACAATGTGGTGTGGCAGAGGCCTAAAAATGGACCCTCCCTAATTTCTTGGACTGTAAAGATGGGTTGTGGGGGGGAGGGAGATGTACTTTTAGACCTGCAAGATTCTGTTACTGTAATTTTACAATAAATGTACTGCTAATAGTCATGGTTAACGCTTCCCTGTCTGGACTACTTCAAAGGCCTGAGAATCAAGGCTAATCTGATCTTTGAGGAATGATGTTCCAAAGGGAGGGAGCCATGACATAAAAAAAGTTTCTTTCTAGTCAGACAACATTCTCTAGCTGACAGGTTGCAAAACATACCCATCCCAGATGAGCTGATGGGACAGGTGGATGTGATTAGAAAGAGATTGTCACTCAGTTCCTCATCCCATGAGGGGCCAATGTTCTCCTAAGTTCTGCCTTTATGCAAATATTGAAGGAAATTGTAATAGCATCATGGAATATGACTAAACGAGAGAATTGTGGTTCAATCAAATCTTACAATCCATTGGGGTGGGGTGGGGGAGATGGTTTCGGCTTCTCTGTTAATGTTATACTCTTGTAATGTCCTCTTACGGTATATTCTTTTTCCCCCCCTCTTGTAGTGAACAACCCCATACCTTCCAATTTGAAATCGGAAGCCAAAAAGGCAGCTAAGATTTTAAGAGAATTTACTGAAATAACCTCCAGAAATGGTCCTGACAAGCTCATACCTGGTAATGAGATTTTCATTTCTATGTGTTATGGAAATCTTGTTCTGCTTTGAGTTATGCTTTCCTCTGTTTTTTAAAGTACCTATAAAGCCTTGTCTTTGCCCGCTGAATTTATTTGAAAAATGATTCTGTAAAGGCGTGGATTCTGTATTTACATTGTGAAATGGATTATGAGCTTGTAAACATATGTTATTACATTTTAAGAGACCTGCTTTCTATAAAATGTAAGATAGCAGTTAGTAGCCAATGGCAGTGGCACTTGATCAAAAGGGGTTTTTTAAATGTTTTTGCAATCACAAAGTGTTTTCTTTCATATGGATTATAATAATAATATTTGAAATATTTTGAAATAATATTTCGAAATAATATTTTATGGCACATTTCCTTTCCTATTCCATTTACCCTTAGAAACAATGTATTCTAGAGGTCTAGATTAAAAGATAACTGTTCCCTGGCTGTCCTCAATGTTCAGCTGACATTCAGAATATCATAACAGACCTCATTGCTTCTTGTTCATGAAGCAAAATTTAGTCTTAAAATAAAAGAGAAAGCTCTACACAGCAGCAGTATTGTAATATTTTATACTATCAACTAAAACTTACAAATAAATAGACATTAGAGTTTGCCCTTTTGTAGCCTTTTTGTAGCCAATTTTTTGTAATAGAAAACTACTTTTTGTCTTTTGGGAAAAATGTATTTCTTTTAAAGACTGACTTCAAGCATGACAGTTCTGAGATCTTATTTTTTTTCAGTTTTGATTCTGATACAGTAGTAATTTTCACTTTGGTAAGAACATCTTAAGATGGGAATTTAGAGTAAAATTTAGAGTTAAATTGGATTCAGTCTAAGCCATATAAAATAAACAAAGAAATGACTAATTTAATGGCATACTCTAATGGATCAATCTGAATCTAATTTTTTTTTCAATTAAATCAGAACCAAATCTCTCCAGTTTCTAAAGAGCTACAGTAATCAAGACAGCTCAACATAAACTGAAAACCCAAATCAGTGTAAAATGACAAGCAATCATTAAATTGAGTTGACAGTTTTTTCTCAAGAATGCTGTCATTATTAGGGCTCTATAGTGCCTTAGATATGAAGCCAGAATGGTGATCCAGAGAAATCAGGAGCAAAAGAGTTGGCTCTACCTGCAATTGTTGAAAAGAAAGACAGGTTTTCCTGAATTTTTGTGGCAGCCCCATGATCCTGGAAGAAAAGCAGCTTTTCTCAAGAATTTCAGTAGCTTTCTAAAGCAAAATTCCTCCTTGCCTCCAGCATTCTCAGAGTTCTGTTTAATGAGGTTTGTTGAGATAGATTGAATGGAATTAAAACTGTTACCAGAACTGAATTGTTTTCAGTTTAGAATCAGTTCAACCCCATGCTTCTTGGTGTGAAGACCAACTAACTCTAAGAGTTTTCTAATGAAGAAGCAGAAAGGTTGGTCTCTTCACTGCTAACAGGAAGTCTGCAACTGGTTGTTAGCATAATAGCAGCATATTGTAATGGCATGTGGGAATGACACTGGGACACAGCCAGGACAACTGTCTGATAAAAGGCAGCTGAGCCTGCAGCAGGAATGTGGGTGGGGCTAGAGGCTCAGAAGAGACCCTCCCTGTTTTCTTGGGGAAAGGGGAAAGAGGGGGAGAGAAATGGTTTCAGACTTGGCAAGATTCTGTTAATGTAAACTTACCATAAAGAAATAACGAGAGTTAGTTCATCTGCTCATATTTCCTGTTTCATCTACCTAGAAAGTGGGGCAGGCATTAACTATATAAGTTCATTTGCTAATATTATTTTTTTTAACGTACCTCTAATGTAATCTTTCATTGTGTTGTTGTTTGTAGCCCATGTAATTGCCAAAGCAAAAGGCCTTGCAATCTTGTCTGTTATCAAAGCAGGATTTTTGGTAACAGCTCGAGGAGGCAGTGGGATAGTACTAGCTCGCCTGCCTAATGGAGGTAAATTTCTCTTTTCTAATTTAGCGCACCAGACAAACCTTAAGTACCTGCTCTTTCTTGCCTTCCTCTTAAGGACATTAATAGGACGGTTACATCTTTGCATCCCATGTGTCCATTTACTTTCATAATATGCCAAGCATTTATGTTCCTTGTTGGATACAACTTAGTTGCCTTTGATACTGTCACACTTTCCTGTGTTCTTATCAGAAATACTCCTGACACAACAGTCTCTTTTGTGGATATGGAATTAGACTTAGAACTTAAAATAACTTTATCACTTTAAATGTATACTAGTCAGCATACATTGAAATGAAATTTTGTTGCATACAGCTCTCAAAGGGTCACTACCTCCAATATAGCTTACCTAAACATGACAAAATAAACAAATACAAAATTATGCATATATCCACACATATTATATGACAGAGAGAAACAACACAGTCTAGCCTGTATGTATACATATACATGGCAAGGAAAATGAATTTTGTGAATTTATTAGATGGATGGCATAGGGAACAAAGTTTTGGACTTTGGTGAGGTGACTTTGCTTTCTACTATTTTTCATACTTAGATAAGCTTTGTTTCTTCACTTGTTCTCAATGGAACATCACTGCATTTTTCTTGAAAACTATATCAATCATCTTGATTTTTACTGTATCAAAATTAAGCAGTCAGCATAGTCACAAGGTTTCTCTAAATTGCCTTTATAGGATGGTCTGCTCCTTCTGCCATAGGAATTGCTGGCCTTGGTGGTGGATTTGAAATAGGTATTGAGGTGAGTACTGAGTTGTGATGTTACATTGAATAGTTCTAAAAATGGCTAAAAAGATAAGTCCAGTAAATTGGACAACAATCTGAAATATTTGGTAATATTTTAAAAGTCATGCAATCTGTTAAACAGCAACAGTGAACCAAGTGAGAGTCATCCTTTATGATCAAAGGGAGCAGTTGTTTTCTGAGAAGATTTTAACTAGATTTAGATTTAACTAGATTTACTAGATTTAATAATGATCCAATAATGTTAAAGAGATTGCCTTTTCTGAAATCCCATTTTTTTCCTAAGAGGTAATTTAAGTTATTAGCTCTCTGTGTTAATAAGATCTTAGCCAAGCATTCAATATTTTTGTTTTTACATTCATGTTCTTTCCATATTTATTTGTATTTTCAAAACAACAATAATAATTCCATGTGAGTTTACTCTGCGTTTATATACGTTATGCCCTGGAAGAATGAATATTTACAGCGGATAGCGGGTACATAGCCAGTAGTTTGCAAACTCATTTATCCAGTTATGCAGATATATTCTACTTTCTTTAAGAATTATATTCCAAGATGAACATAGGAAAATAATGTATCAAAGTTTATGGGTTAAAAGAAGAGCAGGGTACTTCTATATGATGATTAATTGATTTGGCTCCAGGATCCTGAGGTTTTGATTCAAAACAATTGTATTGCCCACATTTGTCTTGCAGTTGTCAATTATCAAACCAAGCAATGAACTGGAGTAAATTGGTGGGGATGACACAACGATTCCTCTGGCTGTGCTTTATCCATCCAGTTGTACAAATCAGAACATTAGAAAGTGAAGCTTCTTGCTCAGACGTTTTTCTGAGTTGAAGAATCATGCCAATATAATAACAGAATAAAATAATAAAATAACAGAATAGGAAGGGACATTGGACCTTCTAGTCTAACCCCCTGATCAACCAGGAAACACTATATAATTTTAAATAAATTGTTGTCCACAACTTCTGGAAGCAAGTCATTCCATTGATTAATTGTACTAACTGCCAGGAAATGTCTCCTTAGTTCTAGGTTGATTCTTCCCTTGATTAGTTTCCATCCATTTCTTCTTGTCCTGCCTTCAGGTGCTTTAGATAATTGGTTGAAACAGCCGCTGCCCCCTCTTCTTTGTGTCAGCCCCTCAAATATTGGAACACTGCTCTCAGATTACCCCTAGTCCTTTTCAATTCCTGCAACCATTCTTCATATATTTTAGTCTCCATACCCCTAATCATTTTTGTTGCTCTTCTTTGCATTCTTTCTGGAGTCTCAACATCTTTTTTTATGTTGTGGTGACCAAAACTGAATACAATTTTCCAAGTATGGCCTTAGCAAGGCACAATAAATTGATACTAACACTTCATGTGATCTTGATTCTATCCCTATGTTAATGCAGCCTAGAATTGCATTGGCTCTTTTGGCAGCTGCAGCACCCTGTTGGCTCATATATAAGTGTCTGTCCACGAGGACTCCAAGATTCCTCTCATAGTTATTGCTGTTGAGCCAGTTAGCCAGGTTGACTTGGTGGAAAATAGCCTTTGACACATGAGCCTTCAGCTATATCCCATTAGAAATGATGTGTGTGGCCTTTTCAAACATTCATATAGTTTATAGAATGGTAATACAATTTCACAGCAACTAACTAGTCACATGGCAAATCCTGAATCTACAATAGATCATTATAGGGCATATGATTTCTCTGGTATGATAAATAATGAGGGTTTCAGCAGGTTTGCTCAAGTATGCTTCTTAGCCTAATAATACTTCCCTTTTTTTCCCTCCCAAGATTTTGTTGTTGTTGTTGTTATTTTCAAAGTCAACCTAATCACTCCCTTTCACTCAAAGAAATGCTGCTTTTCTGCAGCAATGTTTGGGAATTACATTTAATTCCATTTTGGTTGTGTCAAGGCAAGTGAAGACAACATTCAGACAAGTTCAAAATGAGTGTTTATATTTCAGTCCCTAATAAAGAGTTTGTCTTCCTTTAATTTACCATGAGATGATAGCCATGTAAGTTACTTCATTGATCCTAGGGAATTATCAAATCACACCGAGAAAGAGTTCAAGAAATCTCTCTCCCTCTGTCTCTCTCACACACAGTGGTTTTGTTATTACATTACACTAAGGTGGAGATGATCAGTCTGACCTAGTTTCCTCACCTATTGCCCCAGTTGTGATTGATAACTGAGAATATCAGTCACAACTGCCAAAGCTCATGATATTCCACTACAAAATCACAAAAAATTAATTTAAGATTGCTGAAATCTCTTGAATTCTTATATTTTTAACATTTAAAAAATAGCCTCATATGTGCCTATAATGTGTCTTGACAAACAATCACAGGCATTATATTGTTTACCTTTGCACTAAGCCAAGATTTTTTGAACAACCCATGGTTTGGTTCTGGAAAAAGACTAACAATCAATTCTTTCTTTTCTCTCCTCTTCCATCCCCAAACTGCTGCCAACAGGTATCAGACCTTGTAATAATATTGAACCATGAAAAAGCAGTTGAAGCTTTTGCAAAAGGTGGAAATCTTACTCTGGGAGGAAATTTCACGGTGGCAATTGGACCTTTAGGGAGGTAAGTATCATTAATATCCTGTAAAGTCAGAGTGCCTGAAACTCTTTCTGTGCTCCTTATTTAATTGTTTCCTGAAAATTGAAAATTGTACTGTTCATCTTACGCTTGGAGAGTCATTCAGTCGAAACATGTAATACCACTTCCCTGGCTCTTGTACCAATTCCCAGCCCCTGAGGGAATTCACCTGAATTAATGTTTCTCCATGTCAGAACAATTTGCGTGCAAAAGGGTACAGAATAAGGCAGTTACAACCTTTTCATGCTCTGGACTCAAAATACTAACTAATGAGTACCTGAAGGCCCATCAAGTGCTTCTTTTTATCTGTATGCATTACTAATATTTCTCTTCTATTCCCCTTC
This sequence comes from Pseudonaja textilis, assembly GCF_049901715.1. Taxonomy (NCBI): domain Eukaryota; kingdom Metazoa; phylum Chordata; class Lepidosauria; order Squamata; family Elapidae; genus Pseudonaja; species Pseudonaja textilis. Next base: position 127,945,675 of record NC_141990.1, on the reverse strand, counting down.
AATTTGGGGTAGTGGTTGAGGCATTAGGCTAGCTGACTACGTTTTCTAGTCTTGCCCTAAGCATGAAAGCTGGCTGGTTGACTTTAGTCCAGTCACTCTCAGCCCAACCCCCTTACAGGATTGTTCTAGTGAGGAAAATAGGAGAAGGAAGGAGTATTAAGTATGTTCTTTGCCTTGAGTTACTTATAAAGTAATAAAGGTGGAATAAAAATCTAGTGAATAAAAGATGGTACATGAACTTATTTTGGCTTACTTTCTACAAGTTCGAGACTTGGTTATCAAACAGTAGTTCAAGGTTGTTGGGATTTTTTCAGATCTTTGGCAGTATCTCTTCTAATAGATGATTGTGATGTGTTTTAAAACAGCAAAATATTTTAAGAAGGAACCTAAAAGGAAGTAACTTGTATAGAAAGTTTATTTTGGAATGATAACATGAGTTGGGTAGAATTTCACTGAAGGCAAATCTTTCAGTAATAAACATTCTGCAAAACGCTTGCATGTTTGCCCCACATACCACCTTTCTTGAAGCAATGACAAGTTTGGCAGAGATTTTACATGTGTCATTCCTTGAATGCTTAAAATTGCCCATACCGCCACATTTTATACCAGCTGAGGCTTCTGGATACTTTTCAAGGATAGCCCCATGTAGAGCACATTACAGCACTCCAAACAGCAGATGACCAGAGCATGAGGCCTAGCGGAGAAATTCCCTAACCAGAAAAGGGCATAACTGTCACACAACACAAAATTGAGCAACAGTGAAATTAAAAGTTCAATAAGGTTTAATAAATATGTTGATATTAGTGAGGAGAAAATTTGTTTTATTTATTAATCATACTTCTGCCCTGTTACAATCAGTCTCTCGGTCACCCACCGAGATTTTAAAATAACCACCATTAGCTTAAATCCAGTCTGAATAATAACGATAGCAACAATAACCATGTCAAAACCCATGGAAAAATACAGAAAATGGTAAGAAAGCAGCTGTAAATTTAAGGCAGCTTCTCTAAAACAGTTCAGCTTTTAACATTTGCTGGAAGAGCAGAGAATTATTGACTCAGCGTTTTAGTGCCGTGATAGCTTTTAACTAGGGGTTTTCCAATTAACTACTTCCATTATATCTAATTATAAGTTTCAATTAACAGTTTACTAGAAAAACAAGCCTTCCTTGAGTTAAGTTCAATTCCAATCATTGTCATGATTGTGCAGATTTCACAATAGCAATAGGAGAGTGGTTTTGCGTTGCCTTCTTTTAGAAGTTTTTTTTCAACTTCCTAATCTAGCCTAAAGTGCTGAGATTTCCTTTTGGTGTCCCATCCATTTGCTGATCAGAAAGCCCAGCTTGACAAGGTGTTGTCATGTACCGAGGCAGTAGTTTATTGCTATTGGTGTCACTTTCCAGCAGTCTAATTCAGATGGAGAAAGGGGAAAGGAAGTCTAAGCACTGGTCCCCGAGTATAGAAAATACAGTATATATGGATATAACTGGAAATATGAAATATTTCTAGCAGGACTACCAGATTCTGTAACAGCTTTGTTCCCTATGCCATCTACCTGGTAAACTTGCAAGATTCGTTTTGCTCCCCATATGTATGTATGTATGTATGTATGTATGTATGTATACATCTCGACTGTGTTGTTTCTCTGTGTCTTATAATATATGTGGCTATATCCATAATTTTATATTTATTTATTTTATCATGTTTATATAATGTATATTGGAGGTGGTGACCGTTTGAGAGCTATATACAATGAAATTTCATTTTAATGTATGCCGATTAGTGTACATTCAAAGTGACAAAAAAGTTTATTCTATTCTATTCATAATATTTTCCACCTTTCTTAGAAATCTAGAAGGGGATGTGGCACTGCGGAGCTCTGCTGCTGTGTATACCTATTGCAAATCTCGAGGACTATTTGCTGGAGTCTCTTTGGAAGGAACTTGCTTAATTGAAAGAAAAGAAACCAACAGCAAGTATGTTCAAATGAATAGCCCAATGTGCTTAGTTGAACATTTACATTCTGTGGTGTAAAAAAAACCACAATACAAACAAAAGTGTTTTGTTTTTTAAAAATAATCTCTTGAAAATGCGGCATGTGATTTGTATGAAACAACAGGAGGAAATGTTAAATTCAACTGTCAGCATCTTTAAATGGGATTAGCTTTGCATTTATGACAAGGAATATTGATAAAATGACAAAGATGCTCTTGAGATGTTTATTAAACATATGTTTATTAAACATTTTGTAATCAAAATGCAGCATGAAATGCTTTAGCTGGGAGAAATTACTAAAGGATTATAGTTTATGGAAAGCCTGGTTACTTAATCATGAAATACTGGGCATCTTGTTTTATGTACGCTTCTGGCATACATATAAATGTTTGAAGGTTTTGTTTATGTACATTCTTCCAAGACTTTGTATATTTATGGGAGGAACTCCAACTAATGTAGATCATGAATGCACAGATATTGGAATATCCTGAAAGAGGCCATGGCTCAAACCTGAACATTCAGTACAACAGCCAGATCCCACTTATTGCAACGTGCAGGTTTCATATTTAGTTAGTATGCGATGAAAGAAATTAAAGTAAAACAGGTTACTAGGAACATGAAGTGTTTTTCCTGCCTGCCTCTAACTTTGTAAACCGCCTGGAGTTCCTGAGAGTGAGTTGACAGCCATATAAATTTTCTTAAAGAAATAAATAAAACTTTGTGGACTAACATAAAGGATTTTTGCCTGCTTGTTTTTAGGTTCTATGGCCGAGAAATTCGTGCCAGCGCCATTCTGTTTGGTGATATTTCCCCTCCTCTTCAGGCACAAGATCTTTATGATATCCTTGAGTCTTTTAGTCTTCAATATGAAGTTGAGGAAGGGAGAAGCTATAGTACTGCACCAGTGGCCAAAGAACCAAGAAAGGTATGAATTAACCTGCTTCATGCCTGTTTAGTTCCTTCTTATGATGTATGTTTTCCGGACTTCTAACCGTGTATTGTTTCAGTTGAACGAGGGCAAGGAAATCTACCTCCTGTCAGTAGTATCATGACAAAAGTCCTGAAAAGTGCTCTTAGTGATTTATACCTGCAAATGTAAAAAAAAGGAAAAAGGCTTTCTTAAATTAACTGCCATTTTCCCCACCCCACCCCCATTCCTAACTAGGACAGCAGAGATTTTAAATTGTTTGGTATATAATCTGAAGCAGCTCCTTCTCTATTGTCTATGTGGATTCTCAATCATCCAGGTGATGGTTATCCCAAAGGTGCTTTTTTCTTTGTTTTTCCTCGAAGAAGTTTGCTTCTTGGGTAAGAAGCGAAAGGTCCTCAAAGAAAAACAAAGAAAGTCCAGTAGTTCCTTGAAAAAGGCAGAATTCGTAAAATGAATATAAAGATAAAACCAGAAACTTTTCTTTTAGGCTTAATGGAAAAAGACTTGGAAAAACAATTTGGAAGTTTGATGTTATATATGTTGATGGCAGATATGCGCAAAAATGAAAGGACATTTCGACGAATGGCTGCAAAAGTTGACAGAGATGGCTAAATTGACTGCCTTGGTTAAAGAAAAATTTCTACATGGAAACTGCTTCTAGTCTTGGTGTTTGAAGTGGAAAAAATGAAACGTTGATGTTGATTTGTTACGATAGATTTATTGTTGTAGAAATGGCTAGTTTATACTATTATGGAAAAGTTAAAAAGTTGAGGTTTGATGTTAGTATCTTATTCTACTGCACCAGAGGGAGTCGGAAGTCGTGTTCTTTTTCCCCTTCTTTCCTACACTTTTCTCTATCCCCTTTCCCTTCCCTTTGTTCCCTACTATTCTCTTTTGTAGCACCTTTGGGGCATCCTGGTCTATTCTATTTAATCCCCCAGAGAAAGTAAACATGTGAAAACAGAAGGCAGGTACTCTTGAGTGACCAGTGTTTTCAATAGTGCATGAAAACTGTAAAGATACTCCAATGCTGTGCTCTCTGTTCAGTTCCAGCTGGTAGCTATGATTGCTCTGTTTTGCGTTAACAAGGCAGCCCCTTGTTTGGATGTGTTACAGTGGACTCAAAGACTTGTTATTAGTGCATTGATAATGAAGTGTAAGCTACCTCAGTTGAGGAGTTGTAAGTGACATGTGAAGTGGTGGAGAGCCACTCTTGATATCCAGGCCTCCAGAGAAAGAGCCAGATTTAACAATATAGTATCCATAAAGTGTATACGTTTTTAGGCCGCAGTTAGACTCATGCAGAATTAGCTAATCACAGACTAAAATAATTACTAATAGAAAGTGTGTGCATATTCTAAAAATTATTCCATATCTTTCTTTTCCCACATACTTAGCCAACAGTCATATTTGCTAGAAAATTATGACAGTTGTAATCCAGTATGTTTATAAGGTATTAGGAAACTGTGCTGTATATTGATAATAAGGGTTTTGGCTGTTTCCTTTCCTAACAGACTTATGTAAAGCAACAGCCAAGTAGAACACCACAGAACATTCCACCAGAAGGTAATGTATAATTTGCAATATTGATTTTTTTTTCAATAAAAAAAACAAGTAGCACACTTTGCACAAGGTGACACAGAAGGTCCAGCCCTTTCTTGTCCTTCTGGTATATAGACCAATTACCTCAGATATGAACAAAATCAAACTTTTTTTTCAAAGAAAAATATAAAACATTAAAAATAACTTTTAACTTTAAATATTAAAATGCAGACATTCACTTATGGAGAAGTTCTACTATAGAGCCATCCAAATCACATAACTGTCAACTTAATGCAGAAATGTAGTCTTCTAGATAGCACAGGTCTGCTCCTAATAAAAAATAATCTGGAGAAAAACTGTTCTCAGTTTTTCAGAGAGTTATTACAAACCACAAACAGATTTTAAGGAAAACATGCTATCTATATTTGAACCCACCCTGAATGATAGATAATGGCTGAAGATATATGTAGTTCCCAGCTTTTGCAGAGAGAAAAAAACTTGAGGTTTGGGGGCCACATGGAAAGCAGAAATCAAATCTACAGTAGCGCAGCATCCTTGCTAAACATCTTAACAATTTCTGCAGAAACAGAAGAGTCTTGAGAAACATATTTTCTCTGCTCCAGTTACCTGGCCTTCCATTTTTTTCCTGAGAAAAGTTTAATCAGAAGCTGTGGGGAAAGAATTATAATGCTCTGCTTTTCTCAGTCTTCTTTCTGGCCTTTGACTGTTCTTTTTAAAATGATCAAACCTTTTGACATAAGAGAGAGAGGGGTTGGAGTAATCTGATTCTGTATGTGGAGAAAAGTCCTGCCTGGATGCATAGTGAATGTCTGAAACAGTGATATGTATTGTGACTAAGGCTACTTTTAGATAATATGGCAAGGGTAAGGTTGACCAAAGAATGCAAGAACTTTTAGCAGATAAAAGAGTAAATGACAACTATAGAGCCAGTTTGGTGCACAAGTAGTCCTCAGGTTAATGATGGCAATTGAGACTGCAGTTTCCTTTGCCAAGTGATAGGGTCATAAAATGCAATTTTATAGAAACACATCACATCATATGTTGTCACAAAAAGGACGCTTCCTGACAACATTTCATGGTTGAACTGCCATTCTTTAACAACACTGTAATGCTTTCACTTATTTTTCCTTGGTTCAAAGTGACATTGTGTTATGTTCTGTTATTGAGTCGAGTTTCAATAGACCTTGTGATATCTGATGGTCCCAACTCAAAAGGCTGCTAGGCAAACAGTGGCAATCAAGATACATTCATAACACTAAAAGAAAAATGCAAATACACATAGCACCATTAAAAAAAACAATTAAACTTCTTAATAAAGCACAGCTATTTTAAAAAGAAAAAAAAGTGAGGGCAGTGAGCCTGGAAATGATGTTATAAATGAAGCAACTCCAAAATTTGACAGTGTTCTTCCTTGTCCTGTGATCAAACAAAGGCAAATTAAATCAAACCTCTTTAACACAAGGGTTGTTTAAAACAGTTTAAAACAATATTTAAGTAGTGACTAACTTTCCGCATTCATACAATAGAATAATAGAGGACTTTTGAATCAGTCAGTAGAACATTCATTGCATTTTTTTCCATTTTAATCTATGCCTATTTCAGTAATGTCTTTCCGTCAGGAGTTAAGCGTGTTAAAGCATGTTTTAACATACGCTCTAATTCTGCCTCTTCATTATTATCTTTGTTTTCTACTTTGTAATTAAAAACTTTAGAGGGAGAGTATAAACAGACAAAACATGTAAAAAGAGTAAAATGATAAAATGTAAATAGTAACATACAAATAAAGGATCTATAGTGTCATGAGGATTACTAGTATATAATTAATTACTTATGAATTCTAAAATAGATGATTTACAAAACTAGGAATTTCTATTAAGAGTATTTAACTAAGTTCATTGTAAATACAGTATAAATCACAAACTGAAATTATACTATAATACATTGAATTAAATCTGATTATTTTTTCTTACGCTGATCCGGTTGAGGACAGCAAAGATTATTTTCTTTGTGGTACATTAAATGTTCCAATTTCACCCTCATCAATTTTCCATTATTTATATTACATATTTTCAAAGAAAATGTTAATTTCTTCCCATAATCTTTTTAAACTTCTGCTTTGTGAAGGCATAATGTGCTCTATCAAATAATCACCATCACCTATTAAGACTGGGCTTTCTCTTCTGTTGCTTTATGAATTCTCTCTCATGGTAAGCTAATATTTAGTGTCCTCTCTTTGTTTTGTTAGTACTGTAGTTCCTGACTGTCTTGGGCCAGTAGTTTTAGCTTTGTAATAGGAAAGGAAGTCACATATAGAATGTGTTAACTAGTAATGTTCTGAATCTTCTGTAGCTCCAAGAACATCAAACAGACTTTATCCTGAGCTTCCCAAGAACTACACTGCAATAGGTGAGTATTTAAAATATTGTAAGTCATAATAGTCAGTCAGTGAATTATAGAACTCAGGAAATTGTAGGGATAGAAGTAAATGAAAGCTTTTGTGATATTGGTCCACTTCTCCACATATGAACTCAGAAAGGTCCGCAGAATTTTACAACACCCATACAAAAGAGATGCAGTTTCTACTGCAATGTTGTGATGCCTGTTTTGTCATTTGTTCTTGCTTGTTTCACCTACAGATGCCCATTTAGAAATTTATTCCAGGTTACAATTTAAGTATGATTTATAGATTGGGATACAATATTTAAGGGGGAGATTGAACTGTTAAAAACATACAGCTTTTGGTAACACACGGACACACATATTGGTTACAGTTATTTAGAATCTCAGCAGTTTTGGCCTACCAGGATAGAACAAGTAGAACAGATAACTACTATCTATTGCAGTGTTTCTCAACCTTAAAGTTAGCCACTTTTAGAAGTATGGACTTCAAGTTCCAGAATTCCCCAGCTAGCATGGCTTTCAGAGGAATTCTGGGAGTTGAAGTCCACACATCTTAAAGTGGCCAAGGTTGAGAAATATTGGTCTATAGAATGCTGCTTATTGGTGTTACTTTGGAAAATACCAATAATCCAAAGTTCTTCAAATTCTAATTTAGTGTTCTTTTGCTCACATGACCAAAACAGCCAAATTATTATAGTCCTGGACTGGCAAGGCAGTCTAGCCTTGTTGAATAAGAAAGTTGTGTAAACTTGATGAAGTATTTGTACTGTTTTATAAAGGTACTAATTTAGTAAGGCCACACCTGGAATACTGCATCCAGTTTTGGTCATCACATTTCGAAAAAGATGTTGAGACTTGGGAAAAAGTACAAAGAAGAGCAACTAAGATGACTAGGGGCTTAGAGGCAAAAACTTACGAAGAACAGATGCAGGAATTGGGAATGGCTAGTCTAGAGAAAAGAAAGACTGGGGGTGGTGACATGACAAGCAGTATTACAGTATTTGAGCGGACGCCACAAAGTGGAGGGGGTCAATTTATTTTCCAAAGCACCAGTGGGCAGGACAAAAAAATAATGGTCAGAAACTAATCAAGGAGAGAAGCAACCTGGAATCAAGGAGAAACTTACTAACTGTGAGGACAATTAACCAGTGGAACAGTTCGCCTTCAGAAGTTGTGGGTGCTTCATCACTGGAGGTTTTTAAGAAAAGACTTGACAACCACTTGTTTGAAATAGTATAGGGTGTCCTGCATAAGCAGGGAGCTGGATTAGAAGACCTCCAGCTCTGTTCTGATTGATTGATGTTTAATGCAATCATATTCCTTTTTCAGCTTGAATATGGACTATTGCTCACTACATTCTGTACAGGCATGACCTACAAATGGGTGTGTATGTGTGCATATGTGTGTTCCTTATTGGTTCAGTGGAAAATAGGTTGGGAAAATCAGAAAGTGAATGTTTCTATGTAAATAAAACATCATGGCATGTCTTCTGCTGTGCTCAGGGCTGTTTTCAGAAGGCGGAGAGCAAATCAAATCTTTATTATGGTCATAGACCAGGGTAAATAAATAGAGCGAAATCTGGATTATATTCCCCTTCTACTTTTTGCCTATCATTCCTCCATTCTTCTCTCCCCTCCACCCAAAAAGTAAATGGGAAGGAACAAATTCTCATTTTACATATTCTTATTCTTCCTGATTCTAGAAAACCTGCTTGGTAAACTTTTTTGGCCGAAGTTCTCCAATCCTGGAGCATACAAATTACATTAGTTTGAAGCACCACATCCAACACCTCTGGTCCCAGCATTTTTTTCTCGTTACTGCTATTATTTTCTCCTCTGCTCCAGAAGAACTTGATTCTTAGGATGTGGTATCTGGCTAAAAGAAGCTTAAAGCAACAGAATTAGTGGTGTGCGTGTTTGTGTGCGTGTGTGAGAGAGAGAGAGAGGGAGTGAGAGAGAGGGAGGGAAGGAGGGAGTGGGAGTAGAGGTGAATGGCATGGCGTGACGTAGCGTGGTGTGGCATGGAATGGAATGGAGAAATAATAATAGAATAGGACTATAGGATTTCTTCCACTTGTTAACTGGCTAGTTGCTAATGCAATAAACTTTTGCAAATGTCTTTTCCAAGTGAGAAATTTCAATGCTTCGTATGTGGTTTATTTAATTTATACAGCTGCCCAGCTCAGCCAAGTGACTTTATGCCTTGGCTCTCCCACTATGTTGCTGCCAGGACATAAACACTAAACAGAATAATAAACATTGTCAGCCTTTTATAAGTGCTGCAAAAATTATTTACTTCCTTCTGGATGAAATTATCCTGTTCAGAGCTTGGTAGAGTTATAACATTTTGTCTAAGGTATGCTTTGGAGATAATGCAAGTTCAGTTCCAGACCACTGCAATAAAGCAAATAGCGACTCATAAGATTTGTTTGGTTTCACATTGCATATAACATTTATGTTTATACTGCACTTTAGTTTCTTTAAGGGTGCAATAGTTATGTCTAAAAACCCACAATGTACATGCCTTAATTAAAAATACTTTGTTGTTTAAAAAATGCTAAATCTGAGCCTTTGGCAAGTCACAATCTTTTGCTGGGTGGAGTGTCTTGTAAAGAAAACCTGCAATACCTGTGAAGTGCAATAAAGAAAAGCACAATAAAATAAGATATGCCTGTATTGCAGCCAGGGACATGGATATAAATGTTTCCTATTAGATATTATTCAATCAGTTAATGATGGGCTTAATTCCTTTGGTCAGAGAAAGCAAAGGACTGCCTTCTGAACTACAGTGGTTTGTTTTGTGTAGAAACACATAAAATTGATTTTGTTCTTTAACTTCACTGTCCTTGCAAGCATTTTATGCCTTTAAAGAACTTTTAGAGACATTGCATGTTTATTCTAAAATTTAAATAACTCTAGTTTGGCTATTTGTTAAGAGTCAGGATATGATAAACAGCAAGGATGTGTTTGTTTAAAACCTGGCACATTTAAAGGGACATTGTTTTCCATTAAACAGGTTTATTATCCAAAGACATCACTGATAGTAACTAGGGTTCCTTAGTTGCTGAGTTACTTTTCCAGAAACCTAACATATAGTATATAGCAGTGGTCACCAACCAGTGGGCTGGGGAACACTGGTGGTCCGCGAGAAAATGTTGGTGGTCCGCAGAGAAACGTGTCCCTCCCAAAGCACTCCCCTTAAAGCAATCCAGGCTGCAAAGGAACACAAGGCTGTGTTGCCCACATGACCTGCCCACCCACTGGCCCCCACCCTTCGGCTGAGTGCAAACCTTACCTTGAGTAGAGCCACGCGAGCTGGAACTGGAAGGCAAAACCAACAGTGGGGGAGGGAAATTCACCCTGGGGTGGCTTGCTGACATTGGTGGGAAAGTCGGTCCCATATTCCAGAGCTGGAATAATCACAGGACTGGCCCTTTGGTCATCCCAGAGCAGATCCTCTAGTCCATGGCAGGCCGGTGCACCCAGGTGGAGGAGCAGCTGCTCCGGGATGACCAAAGGGCCAGTCCTGTGACTACTGCAGCTCTGGAATATGGAACCGACTTAGCCACCGTCAATCAAAATTCATATTAGTGTAACAAAACAAAATTTAAAACTTGAACCCGAAACCTTTTTGCTAAGTATGATGGATTCAAACATGGAGAAAAAATATCAATATTTAATTTTGCATATCATAACTGCGGCTAGAATAACCTACGCACAAAACTGGAAACGGTCTTCCATTCCTTCAGAGGATATGGTAATTAAAAAAATACATGAATGCGCGGAGATGGATAGCCTAACCAAACTGTTAAAAAATAAACAAGGTAGTGACTGTTATGAAATATGGAACATTTGGTAGGAGTGGTTAAAAAAAGGTAATATTTGATATTTGGATAAGTTATGGAAATGACAGAAGACGTGTATTTAATCACAAACTACAGTATATAGAAAAATTAAAACATTAAAAGAACGAAGGAGTTATTGTAACAAGGCAGATCACATCAATAATAAAGATAAAGAAAAAAAAATAACCATTGCTCAATATATGCTGTAAAGTGTGTGTGTATGTGTGTATGTTGATTTGTCTGTTTTAAATGTATGTCAAATGTTTTTTCTAGAATAAAACAAAAAACAAAAGAACCCACAAAATTCATATTAGTGGTCCGGGGGATTTAAAATTATGAGTTTGATGGTCCCTGAGGTCCAAAAGGTTGGCGACCCCTGGTATATAGTACACTACAGTATACATGCATATGTATATCTAGGCACCTTAGCATATGTATACCGAGGTGCTGAGCAAATGCTAGCTCTTCATTTATTTCACCTGGAATCGGAGATCAGCATATTCATTCTATACAGTAGTGGTAATCATATCAAACGTTTCTATAGTATATTTATTTATTTAGCATATGGCATATCATACATGAACTAGCAATATAAATTAATGTTTTAGCTAGATTAGTAGAACCCAATAAAATATAAATGTCAAAGAGATCTATGTTCAAATATCAATGTCTAGGCCATCTAGCCATTGAAACTTAGCATTGTTTAATTTTTTTAAGAAAAAATCAGAAAGTGGAGTGGTATATGGCTTATAGCCAGTCATGATGTGATCAGCAGTTTAACGTGGGACCCCGCAGTCTCACTGAGGGGTGGATACTGTGCCCCATTTATACAGAGAGTCCTGGGAGACGCCATGTGCGGTGTGAATCCTATTCAAGATAGTCCATTGCTGACATGGTAGTTCAAAGCTTGGCACCTTTTTTTGTGGGGTCATTTATATGTCTTCTTATAACTGGGAATTCAGTGACCCATTTGGCTTTCCATTGGGAATTAATGTTAAAGTTGTTGGGCAGATGTTGTGCAAATCCAAGGGCTTCCTAGATTTGAGCCTTCCTGCTAATAAACGAGGAAGGTCAGCATGCACCAGTAGGAGTGAGTTATTCATACTTTTTTTCTGTATTCTCTGACTAGTGTATCTTGCATCCATAAAGCTGGTGGTGCTATGTTGCCCACAACAGGAAGCCAGCAAGCCAGAGTGGTTTTAATACATCCACTTTTAATCCTAATGGTGTTTTTGAGTCTGGCGTCTAACTTACTAGTATGGTAGCTTTTAAGCCAAATCAGGGGCGCAGTATTCTGCTGTGGAGAAGATCAACCCTAGGGCTGATGATCTGAGGGTGTCAGCTGAAGCTCTCCATTTAGTTCTACATAATTTCTGGGGTATGTTGTTTCTAGTATTGATTTTTATGGTATAGTACATGGTATAGTATACAGTATACGGTACAGTAATGTATTCATAGACTGTTGTACATAATACTCCTGATTCATAGAAATTAGTAATATTTTGCCGTTTTGCAGACCTTTTTCAGTAACATTTTGCCCTTTTTCAAACCAAATAACAAATGGCTAAGTATGCATTGTGGTTTCTAAGTGTAGACACAGTTTGTATAGAATGGGCTTATATGAAGGTGGCTGCCACACTACAGTTGTAATATAGAAACAGAAACAGTTAGGTTGCCATACAGTACAAACTTAATAAGAATGAAGGAAGTATGCCCGCTTGGACACAATGAGTTTTATATCAGAAAGCATGGACATTACATTATTTTGCATATCATGTTTTATGAATATCTTATCATTGGGGTGGGGGGACAATCCTTCAGAGAATTTTTTGTAGAAAACCAGATACTACTACTGGTAGTACTGTAGAATGCAGTTATAACATATCTAGCAGCACAAAGGAGGTAAGGCTTTGCCTTTAAAGCTATATTTAACTGCATCTGAGAGTAACAGCTATCATAATATCATTGAAAAAGGTAGTTAAATAGTAATGTTTGCTTCTCATAAGAATAGATGGGTATATCTCTTTGAAGCAGGTAAAAAAATTCTGTTAAACCAGGGGTCCCCAAACCCCGGTCCATAAACGGCATCAGGCCACGGCATGTCAGAAACTGGGCTGTGCAAACAAGTGAAGCCCCATCCATGGGATGCAGGCAGGATGCAAAACTATACCTTCTCTGGTCCGCTGGTCCCTGGTGGTCAAAAGGTTGGAGGCCGCTGTGTTGAACTGTTTCGGGATAATCAGAACTGGTGTTCAATAAACTGGGTTCCAATATATTTGTAATAGTTGTAAGGGAACAAACTATAGTTAGTTATAAACTATAGCCAAATCAGCAAGCTAAACTATAGCAAGCCAGATCAAGGTGACTGATAAATATGTATATCTGAAGATCCATAAACAAAAATATAATCTATATAAGTTTATAAAACATGACATGCAACACTGAATCCTTTTGCCTTTTAAGGAGATTTATGAGAGCATAATCTATTTTTGTGATTCTCTGGTGTAACTTAGCAGCCGATTTTAAAGAAAAATAATCATGCATTTAATAATGTCTCTCTTGCTGTTTTAACTAATCTAAATTCCCTTAATGCTGTTTCTGAAGCAGGAAGTCACAGGAATCTTGCTAAGATTATTTTGTAACGGCTTAGCTACAGTAAACATTGCTGTGATCAGTTTTGAACGAAGCTTCTTTTTTGGCACTTTTGGTACTTTCTTGAAATAACAAAAAAAGTGCAAAAAAACCCTTGAAAAATCCATGCTCCTGCTGAGCCAGCTGATTGCAAAGGCACATAGCAACTGAGGTCAGTGCATGCTAAGACTGGAAAATTGAGGTCTTTGTTTTATGTGTGTTTTGGGCCAATGCCATTGTGTTAAATTTACTGAATAACAGGCAGGCACTAGAAACCTGTATTTTTCTAGCATTCTTAACTTGGTACTTCTGCTGTTTTTGCCAAAGAAATAAATTCTTACAGTGTGCAATGGCCTTTCATCCAATCAAAATAAAATATCACTAAAACTTTAAAACTCTTCTTCATCTAGCAGTGCAGTAGCTTGAATTTTGAGGCAAGTAATAAAGGTTACAATACTTAAGTAGTATAGAGATATAGAAAAGTTTATGTTTATGTAAATACCAGTTCCAGGGGTAATATGGATCCATTGAATTTTTTGTAGAAGTATCCAAAGCCTGATATGCAAGCCTTTAAAATAAACTTCTTCCTACCTGGTTGAAGATGGTGGCCATAGTAATATAACATTTCTGAAGCCATTAGTTTGGAAAACTAGCTTAAATGTTACTGAACTTCACACAGTTTGTAGTTGTTGGGGGCAGCCTCATCTGTTGTTTATGTATCTGCCTTATTTATTTCTATTTCAACTCTAATATTGGAAATGGAACATAAGCTGCTGTATTATACCTGGTTAAAACTAGTTGGTTCAACCTTGTCTCTATTGACCAACAATGTTTTCCAAAACTCCAGATGGGAATCTTTCCCAGCCTTACATGAAGTCACCAAGGGCAATACTTGGAACCTTAGAATGGAAATATTTGAAATAAAGGATTTTGCAAGATAATTTGTAAGGGAATTAAACATGTGGCTTGCATTTTCCTCTTAAAATTTCACTGTTTTGAGTATGAATATGCCTCATTCATTTATAAACAAATACAGATGTATTACCATTGCCTCTATTTTGTCTTATATCATTTCAGGAATCTTTGCTGAATATAAGCACCTTGCATATTTTACAAAATGTAGAATTGTTTGTATTTAAATCATTGCCTGTCCAGGTTTAGACACTGTGAAAACAACGCACTGCTGCAATTATTATTAATGTATAATTATTATTTAATAATCAGAACTAGATAAGTGGATGTTGCTTGTTCTACATGGGTCTCTCCAGGATAGAGCAGTAGGAAAATAAAGGATCAAAGTAATATTTACAAATTGCTGTAGATATACCGTATATGTATATTCCTTTGCCCTATTGTAAAATTTGCATTTAGAATATTAGTTTGGATTTTTTTAAAAAAAATACTAAGTGTTTTTTGTCTTCAACTTTGAAAGTTTATTTCATAATTAATCACTTTTTCATTGCCACGAAATGACTTTTATGCCAATTTTAGCAGGTAGGTATTATCTTTTCAGAAGTGAACTTGGAAATCTGGGAAACATTCAGTCTATAGTTTCCTTTTGCAACATAATTATCCCCCGGGAGATGATCCAAACATTCTACTAAGATTAAACTTTGACAGAAGTATGATTAAAGATTATGGTAGATATATTATTGCAGTAGCTGCAAGTATTTTCTAGTACCGACAGCAAAAAAAGAAACATGGCATTTTTGCATTTAAATCAAATTAATGGTCATAGATATGTCAGGTCATTCTGGATAGCAATTCAAAACTTTCCCAACGTCTGCTTCCTGAGAACGCAGAAAAGAGAAGTGTGGCCTTAGACTTTGTCAATATACTTAGTTTATTATAGGCCACCTCTTAGTAGAAGAGGGCTTTAAAACTATATAAGAGAATGTGCCATATGACATGCCAGACATGCAAGTTCTGTGGCACTACACAGGAGATATTTGACCTTGCCTAGGTAATGTTGTAATATAGTGTTTCTCAATATAGGCAACTTTAAAATGTATGGATTGCAACTAGCTGGCTGGGGAAGTCCAGAAGTTGAAGTCCATCTTGAAGTCACTGAGGTTGAGAAACACTGCATAATACATAAAAAGGAGAGCAAAATATTGCTCCCAAAATCTGACAACACACCAACATTTGCTATCATAACAAATGTTTTCTGATTATTTTGCAAAATATGTAGCTATAAAATATAGGCATGTCTCATTTATGAATCTGAGCCAATAAAGGGTGCTATATGCAGTTCAAAAAATGTAATAAGCTGGAAGTATTTGATATAGCAGACTGATTTCTGTCTTGATTAATTAGGTCTCTGTGGGATAGGTTAATTATGATCTTGTTCCTCTGAAATCACTGAGAGGAGAGCAACAACATATCTGAATCAGGTTCAGTAATCAAAGTTGTATACATAAAATGATCTTTAGCAAATTTCAAGTTTAGCTTTACCTTAAGAAATTGATCAGAGGTGCCTTCTTTCAGCTGATGTGTACCTATTTCTGTACTATTTTTTTCCTATTCTAATGTAGCAATAATATTAATAACATAACTCATAAAGTCAACATATTTGATTTAGAAGTTACAGATTAATAGATCAGCATGACTTGGTCACTTAGATGTATTATTTTTAAGGTAGCACCGTAGCACCATCTTGTGAAAGTTTTAAACTTAAAAGTTACAATTGAAAACTTAATGCACATAACGATTAAGCGAACTTTTACTGCATAATCTTGCCCGCTTATGCAGAAGCAAGTAACTAGTTCAATATATTTTCAAAATGTGTTTTTAGTTATGTTGAGAACATCTTTTTCTCAAGATTTAGGGCCTTTGCAATCCAGTCAATCACTTTCCTAAAGTTAATCTAGCTTAAACAAGTAACAATTTGTCAATTCTGTGTTAGAATTAAAAAGAAACAACAACAAAAGATTAACGTAGCCAATTTAGCTGTTTTGCACCATTTCAAAAGCATTTGGTTTTTTAAAGAAAATAAAGTTAAGGAAGATGAATGTGATACCTGGACTAAGAATTTTTCTATTTCTTGCTGTTTTAGGCAGCTCCTCAGATGTTTACATAGGCATCTTAGGTTTCTGGATTGTGAAATTAGCTGTTCCTGGTAAAATGTGACACAGCTAAATTTGTACAAAGCTAATTTTCTTTCTTTCTTTTTTTTCAGAAAAGTCCAAGTTCAATCCTACAATTGTGACAGCCATATATCCCTTTCAAGGGCAGCAACCAGGAGATTTGACTTTTAACCCTGGAGACAAAATCAAGGTCACAACAAAAACAGATTCCCAATTTGATTGGTGGGAAGGAAGTTTACATGGCAGAACTGGCATTTTTCCTGCTAATTATGTAACACTGAACTAAAGTATTTACTTAAAAATGGCCTTATACTTTTGATTAGTAACCTTTTCTTAAGTAAACATAAGACTGATCATTTTATACTTTTTTGATTCAGTTGAATATGGGCTCCTGTAGGAAAGATCCACTAAAGCACTCTTCATAGTCTTAACTTCCATTGCAGCCCTATATTTTACGGAAAGGAGATTGTAGAGAACAGAAAAGTCACATACTGTATGTCTCCTATATTCTGTTTTCCATTCTAAAGCTAGAGATTGCATTGGTCAGGGATATGGAAACACTGCTGGATTCCTGGAATTCCCCTGTTCTGTTTCATGCTGCTGTTGGCATAGGAAATAAGGGTACTACTGAGATCCATAAGGGCTCTTCTATTTATCTGGATCAGGCTTGTTTTACAGGATCACTCTTGCCATATTTTTCAAGCTATTTTAGAAAATAATTCCAAAAATAAAATTTTTCATAAGTTTTAATGTCTTTCTATACTGAACAAAGCATAGAACTAATTGGAATGAACTGCATGACAGGTGCTCCATTTATTATATTGTGTCTTTAATATGGCCTTGTTACTAATTCAAAATACAACCTTAAATTATTTTTGCTAGGGATTTTCTGTATTTCTTCTGAACAAAAGAATGTTTTCATATTTATACTGTGTTTAAGCATATAAATGTTATTCCTTTTGATTTGGTTTAAATTGCTGATTGTATGTCTTGTATTTAAGCTAATAAATCATGATGAGTAAAAGAAGAATCAAACCATCTTATATTGTTATATGTAGTGTGACAAACATTTGCACTGATCTCGATCCATGTGCTTTTCTCTGATCATTTCCCAGAAGAACTCACAGTTTCTCTGCTAAGCTCCAAGATGCATCTTTTAGTTGTTCCTCATGATTTGTAGACCAAGCTTCATTATTTGGTTTATATAAAATGTGTTGTCTGTTTTTAATTAATGTAGAAAGCAAGAATGCAAAACTGAGTAAGAGCCTAAAAAATTAGGTACTCTAATGCGAAGCCATAAAACAGGAGACAAAATAGCAGCAAAACCACAGCAGGCAAGAGGAACACAACTGCATAGATTCAGCTGAAGTCTTGGATTCAGAAGTTTTCTGTACAACTTGTAAGAGCTGGGAAGGGAAATGGAGGTCGGAATTTCAACAGCCATGACCGATGCATTGAGAATGCTTTCTGTCCACTCGCTACTTGCCAGGCGTGTCTCCCTCAAGATGGCATTTTCACTAGAGATGAAGGAAGGCATTGTCAATATAGAAGAGAGGAAGTGATCCATCAGCATCCGGGTCCTAAGATGTGCAAACTTTCTCAGTTCAAGCACTGAGTAATATTCTGGCCCCCAGTGCAGCTCTTTAACTGCATGCAGTCAGGATTGTATCTCCTTTAGTGCATGAACCTTGTTGCAAGAATCCAAGCTTAAGCCTACCAGTGTCATTGTGGGTTGCCTATACAATGGTTAGACACTGGGGGGGCGGGGAGCATTTCCTTTGAAAAAGCATTCCTTGTACCTTCTGCATGCCCCTGGTGGAGACTGAGGAAGAGGAGGAACAACCAACTGGGAGTGAAAGTGTGGCTCCAGAGGTGGTGGAGGAGGCTGGGAAAGGGCAGAGGCCGGCTGAGCAGTCAGAGGAGGACCCAGGCCCCTCCCCTATCCATCCTAGGGCACACAGGGAGGAGGGTAAAATGGGGTCTACTCGGGAGGAGAGGGCCACGATCCTCTTCATGGGTTGCAGGTGTGAGATCTGCAGAAAAGGTTGGACCTGCCTGCTAACAGGCGCTGGAGACAAATTAGTGTTTTATTCCTAAAGAAGGTTTATCTTGGTTGGCGTTCTTCCAATGGACTGTCCCTGGTTATCTTCCTGAAGTTGGCAATTATCTATCCTGGTCTGTCGTGGAACTTTATTCAATGAGGTTTGTTTTTGGTTTTTGCTTTGTTATCGGCTCTTTGAATTTGAACTGTGTTTCTTTCCTTTGAAATGTTATTTTGAAAATAGTATACTCCTCCACTATGAACAATTAAACAGTGAAGCCAAATTGAAGGCATTAAAAGGACTTTTAGTTACGTTTTGGGTTTTGTTATATTTCTGATATACTCTGGGTCATCACACCTTCATTCGTAGCATTAACTCTAAGCACAGACTAAATGACCATTCTTTTAGAAAAAGTTACAGTTCTACTCAACCGTGATAATCTTCCTGATACCAGGGGTGTCTCTTGTCAGGTTTCAGTTTCAACATTTGCTGTCCCATGTTTTACCAGTCCACCAGAATCACCAGTTTCCTCTCTTACTTTGTGTCATCGGGGTACTAATAACACTTCATACCAATGTCTCTTAATCGTTGTTCTATAGCAATATAAGCCACACTGGAGATAAAACAGAGCCCTGAAAAGCCCAACTCATTTATCATTTGTAGTACTGTGCACCGGGGAGTGGAAACAGAATGCAAATCTCATGGCTTGTCATGTCCTTCCAGCAGAGGAGTTCAAAATTGTAAAAATTCAGTGAATTTAAGCAATGTGCAGAGGGAAATGCATTATATGAGTGTAAAGGTTAAGCTTGCGTGTATGTAATTGTGTATCTGTGCGCGTGCTCATTTGTACATAATATTCCTTCAGGCTCAAAACAGGAGGGAGGTATAGGTATAATTTTTCTATTGCCGGTTATCCTGGCAACATTCTTGTAATGACTACAAGTTGGAGTTAACAATTTCTGACTGGGATCAAGAAGTGCTTCTGAAAACCGATGCTACATGCCAATCCCCTGTGCACATTCTTCAGTACCAGTTTATTTAGAGAACTAAATGCAGTTCATTTTGAAAATGGTGTCTGGTTTCACATTGCTTCTTACTCTCTTTGGCCAATTCTTTGTGTATTAAATCACCTAATCTGTTTCCTTCCTTCAAGATTTTTAAAACTAACCCCCTAGCTTGAGTTATAAACCAAAGCCATCATCCTGGCTTTAATTGGTTGCTTGTCATCTATCATATTCTGACAAATACGTATGAAAAGGAAGAACACAACAAATGTGTTGTGGGTCACTTAAGTGTTCTGGGTCACTCACTTTGTATATGGGCTTTTAATTAACGTCAACTCTTGGGCCAGCAAATGTCCATGTAGCACCACTAGACATATTGCATGGAGTTGTAAACAGAATGTAGTGAATCTACTGATGTTTCTCTTGGCCTTGGATTAATTAACAAAAAAAACCAAAAACCTACACGTGTCAAAAGTAATGAATGGCATTTCATTCATTTTGGCAGTAAACAGGTTGCATCAGGTATGTTGTGTAGCTGACACTTCATTAATCATGTTTCTCAGCTTTTCCTGTTCTGAATATTTCATCTTGGCCATACTTTGGTTCATCAATCTAGCTTTTTAATTCCCAGCATATACTGTTTTTTATGAAACAATGCTTGTTTTGTATTTAGCTGATATCCTTTCATTTTCAAGCTTGGTTGCCATTTTAACAACATTATTTTTAGCTCAGTCTGGATTTCATATCATCTTTCAGTCCTTTCTAATAAGGCTGAGAACCAAATTGCCAATTAAAAAAGAGATGTCAGACAAATTATGGTAGCTTTTTATTTGTATGGACTAAAATAATTAATAAGCTGCTCTGTTTACCTTAAAATTCTTTTGTATTTTTATTGCTTTAATATACAGGAAACAGAGAGAAAAGTGTGTGTGTGTGTGTGTATCACATATAGAGAGAAAAAAATTCAACCTTGATCATACAGAATAGTATTGATCAATTTTTCTATTGCAGCACTAGCAATCCAATTCATAACAGAAAGCAAATACACATTGATGATTCAGGACTGCAAATTTGGTGCCAGTCTTTCCAAAGTTGAAGGGCAATTCTTGCTGCCACCAGGGTAGATAAATCGTTGATAATCTAATACAGTTCCACGTTTGGGGTATATAATTCAAGAATACATTCAGATGTTTCAAATGCATTGATCAAAATAGGAATATTAAAGCAAAGCATGGAAATAATGGGGCAGGCCTATATCATGACAAAGTATCACCTAACCCAGGGGTCTCCAACCTTGGCAACTTTAAGTCTTGTGGACTTCAACTCCCAGAATTCAGCCAGCGTAGAAGTCCACAAGTCTTAAAGTTGCCAAGGTTGGAGACCCCTGCCTGACCTAACCTACTTTAAACATTTAACATGGTGAGAATGAGAGCTAATCCTTTTTAAATATTATCCAGGATGCCAATAAACATAAAAGAAAACATGTTAATTATTTAGTCAGATCTTAAAGTCATAAAAACCTAATAGTCTTCAAGAACCATAGCTGTTGGTTGATTTATCAATATTTTATTTTTTAGATTTATATGTCACTTTCTGTTCAGAGGCTAAAACTGTATACTATTCAAAAGTATACTATACATGTGCTGAATGAAATCAGCAGTTTTCAAAAAAAATTTCTGTTTAGGAGAAAATCCCTTTTCAAAGTAACATTAAACATAGTTTAGGGTTCATCTTCCAAATTAATTATATATTTTATCAAAATTAACAAAAAGAAAAACTTGTTGATTATTCATCTGACAGAAATAAGGGTTAGGCACTGCAAACTTCACCAGTTGTAAAATTTGGAGTTTACTTTAAAACAGTTTGAAACCTTTAACCTTTTCAAAAATTGGTAGTTAAAATTTTGGGTCATCTATTTTATTAATAAGTGTTATTTATTAGGTTTTTTGTTTTGTTAAACATATTTGTTACCCATCTCATCAGGGACCTACTCTGGGCAGTTTACAACAATTAAATGGCTTAAATAAAATTAAACGTTTTTTAAGTTACCTGTTAATAGATTCATTCCATACCAGTGCTTAAGTAATTATATTAAGTAATGTTTTTCTATTGTCAAGCACAAGAAGCCAGAAACAGAAATAGAGCTCAAACACTAAAAGTTTATTTTATTATACACAAGAACCTGATCTACTAACATTCAAGCCAAGTTGTCGCTAAGTAAGAGTCAGTGGAATTCACGGGCAGCTCAACTTAGGTCTCTTGTGGAAACGTAATGATTCCAAACTAATGATACATTTGACCCTTCCTTCAGGCTCCACCTGCTCATTTACACCTATTTGCTACTAACCCAATTTAGGATTAAAGCCTTCACTGGCTAAAACAATGTTTCTCAGCCTTACCAGCTTTAAGATGTGTAGGTTTTCAACTCCCAGAATTCCCCAGTAAACCCATCCTTTTTTTAATTCTCATCTTTTATATTTTTATTGTATTGTAAAATTCTTTTTTTTTTAAAGTATGCATTTATATATAAAAGGGGGCTTCTCAATGATGGCACCCTAAGTGGATACCCTGTACAATTTTACTGATTGTATTCTCTTTGTGGCATCAAAACTGAATGAACGTTCCTTTTTTGGCAAGACATTTTAAATATTTCTAAAGGAATATTTTGTTTGTTTTCTACTTAAAACATTTTCTTTGCAACCACGTTATTATCTTATGTTTGTTTCTTAGTAAGTGTGTTTTTTTTTTCCTTAGTGTGTAAAAGAAGACTCTTTAACAAGCTATCTTGGCCTCTAGGGGAACAAAATATTTAATATAAGTCTCAAGAGTGTGATATTAATAGTGCTTGCTTTGACAACCTGACATACACTCGTTATTGATTAGACTTCTGGTAGATTGTGCTAACCGAAATGCTGTATTTAAGTAGCATCTGTGGGCTAGCCAGATGCAAAAGCTGAAACACTATCTAAACACAGTTGACTTTGAAAGTAAATAATCTGGTGGGTGGTCGTGACAACTGTCAGCACTCATTATTCCCTGCAACACAAACAGAGCTGTCAAACACAATTTGTCACAACATTCAACACTAGACTTTTCTTTATAGGTAGGAAGGCTTCTGCAGTTATGTAGGCTGTGCGTCTTTCTCCTTTAATGCAATATTCCAGTGAAAATGTAGTTAAGAATAGCCACTTACTTGAAAAAGCTCTGCTTACATTACAACCGGTGTTTAATTATATTAAGTTATAATTTGCTTTAACAATACTGTTTGTTACAGCAACAGACATATTATAAATCACATTTTACAATCTCTCAATTAATACAACATGATAATCCAAACTCAAACAAGCCTAATGTATGGATTCAGCTTTTTGACTTTCGGTGGCAACAAATAAGTTTACTATTTATTTAGTATTCCATGCTATAAGTAATTGTTTTTATTTAAGCAAATAATTCATCCCACAAATTATAGGAGCTTATCCTGGACCTGTAAAGACATGTATAATACGTACCTAAATAAGAAGATACAACTTTCATTGCAGAATGACTATGAGATGTCTACATGTCTTTCATCCTAGGAAACAGAGGTGGTATTCAGCAGGTTCTGACCAGTTCTGGAGAACCAGTAGTGGAAATTTTGAGTAGTTCAGAGAACCGACAAATACCACCCCTGACTGGCCCCGCCCCCATCTATTCCTTGCCTCCCGAGTCTCAGTTGATCAGCTGGGTCTTCTTTTGTTGCCCTGCACAGGAGAACAGAGCTGGAAAGGAGATTAATGGGGTGGGGAGGAATGGAAATTTCACAGTATCCTTCCCCTGCCATGCCCACCAAGCCACCCCCACAGAACGAGGAGTAAAAAAAAATTGAATCCCACCACTGCTAGGAATAAGATGTATTCTTAACTTTCTTCACCGCCAAGATTCAAGATGCTTAGCTTAGCCCAACGTGCTCCTAAAACCTATGTTAAAATCTGTGACAAATCAGATATTAACATTCACCAAGCCCAGGGGTGTCAAACTGGGAGTGTCCAATTGGCGGCATGCAGGCCAGATGCATCACACGGAGGCCACACCCATCCCTGTGAAGGGAAAAATGAGATATGTCACATAACATCAACATGACCTGTGCAGCCTAGCCCAATGGTCAACCTCAGCAACTTTAAGACAACTTTAAGCATTGCTGGCTAGGGAATTGTGGGAGTTGAAGTCCACCCATCTTGAAGTTGCTGAGGTTGAGACACGTTGGCCTGGACCATGACAGATTCAGTAGCACATTCTTTTGCAAAGTTGACTCTCCAAATCTTCATTGTTTCCTATCCCTCAAACCTCTGAGTACAAAGGAGACAAGGAGGTGAAGAGGCCATCTTAGCATAGAATCAGAGAGAAGTAGGAGGAGGGGAGACAAGAAGAGTGCACCAATGCAGAAAATCCAAAAAGCACCTTAGAAGCTGTCAAAATGTACTACATGAAAAAAATTGTCTGCCATTATAAATCTTTGTCACATTGCTTTGTCATATGGCTATGCCTCTCCTGAGGTCCAAGGAAATATCACACCAGTCCTACGTAAAACCTAACAAAAATAAGGACTACAAAGGAAAAAACAGGAAATGTTGGTGGCCTTTGCTTATCACTATAATTAAAGTGTAGTTTTGGCCATAGTAGTAGTAGGAAAGGTATAGTTAAGGCTTTTTGTAAGATAAGCTATCACTTTCCTGGCTGCCTCAGGAATTTTGGGAGTTGAAGTCCACAAGTCATAAAAGGGCAATAGATTACAAGAGTGACAGAAGGACACACTTCAGTTGCTCCTCCAATGTTTATTTATTTTTTATTAATTTTATTTTGTCAAGCTATTATAAGATAACAGGTATAAGTATAAACAGAGTTATGAATACATGAAATTGATACATATAAGAAAAAAAAACAATAGGACAGGGGCAGTTAGGCACATTAGTGCACTTATGCACACCCCCTACAGACCTCTTAGGAAAGGGGTGAGGTTAATAGTAGGCAGTCTAAGGTTAAAGTTTTTGGAATTTGGGGAAGAAACCACAGAGTCAGGTATGTGACAAAGATCCAAAATTCATTGCCCTGGATTAAAACATGATCTCTTCCTCCATTATTGCTTTGTTTGCTTTAAAAAAATATTTTTATAAACACAAGTGTCTTTTTTCAATTAGCACAAGACTTGATGATATAAAAGCATGGAATTAGGAATTTCAAATGCATTAGTTATGCTTCCTCTCTCATTTACTGCAGAGACGTTCTGATGAGTAATTGTCCCTTCATCCCACTGATGAATATCTCTCACTTGGCGCGGGGATATTAACTAGAAACTGATTACTGATCCCAGGGAAAATGAAGGCCCGTCTTGCAAAAAGCCTTAACTATACCTTTCCTCTTATATCATACACTATTAGTTGTGTTTGAATGTTTTGAGATCACTCTCTGCAGAAATTCTCTGTCATCTAGATTATGGTTGTCCCAAAGATGTTTTTCCAAAGGCAACTGGACTTTCTCAGTTTTTTTTTTCCCTTAAAACGTTTCATTAATCATCCAAGAAGCTTCTTCAGTTCAGATGTTCTTTAAAACTGAAGAAGATTCTTGGATGAGAAATGAAATGGTTTCAAGGAAAAACCCAAAGAAGTCCAGTTGCCTTTTGGAAAAGTCTCTTTGGAACAGTTCTGGATTACATATTTTTTTTTATTCACTGTAATGACTGCTGCTTTAAGTACTGCTGTTTTAAGTAGAGTTCACCATATGCTCAGCAGATCTGTTTTATAAAGTATATCAGCATATCAGAGTGTCAAGGTTCCAAGTAATACCTCCAGTGGTGGGATTCAAAATCTTTTACTACTGGTTCTGTGGGTGTGGCTTGGTGGGCATGGGTGTGGCTTGGTGGGTGTGGTTTGGAGGGCAAGGCAGGGGAAGGATACTGCAAAATCCCATTCCCTCCCCACCTCACTAACCTGCTTTCCAGCTCCATTCTCCTGTGCAGGATAACAAAAGAAGACCCAGTCGATCAGCTGGGACTCGGGAGGCAGAGAAAAGATGAGGGTGGAGCCAGTCAGAGGTGGTATTTTCTTGTTCTCCAAACTACTCAAAATTCTCCAGAACGGTCAGAACTTGCTGAATATCACCTCTGAATACCTCCCATTTAATAAGAACTACGAGTCAGGGGTTATCTTTGATGTCCTCAAAGAACATTTTATTGCAACACATCAAATTGGCAATTTCTTGGTGGAAAACCGGCTCTAGATTCCCACTGGTTTTACACCCAATTAAAAATCAAATTTTGTCACTCTCTCTCCCTATAGTCACTCATTACATGGTCCAATCAGCATATGGTCCAGCTGTTAGGTGATCCCAGTCTCCTCCTTTTAAGCACCTGCACTGTTGAGGTAATTCCCCGTTAGGAGAATGAGCGCATACAGGGAGACGTAGTGAGGGAAATGTTGAATAATACACACACAGCACACAGATACACTGTACAGTAAATATAGGGTTTTACTTTCAATAAAGGTTTAAGCAAAGTTGAAACACAGTCAAAGTCATTCACAAGTTAAATCAGTCAGTTTTCATCCAGGGATAATCCAATAACAAAGTCCAGTGTCAAAAACAGTTCAGTATCAGACTTACATCAAATCCATGAATAACAGTCAATTATGAGGAACGGCAATACTCTCCAACAGAAGGAAAACAAAGACTCACTGAGACATACTCTCTTCTGAAACTAAGACTAAGACAACCCAGGTTTCTGGCTCCATCTTATGGCTGTTTGAGAAAACACACCCAACTACAGTTTTGCATTTTCTTAAAGATACAGTATTAAAATGTCTATCCTGGTTTATATATTTCAAACCCAAATACCTGTTAGGTGACTTATATTCCTAACATGCACCAACATCCTTGTTTCCCAGGGGAAAGAATTTTATTTTGGCTACAACATCCCAGCTATTTCAACAACCCCCTCCCTGGCCCCTTCGCTCCAGGCTATGAGAAGAAAACTCCCTAGAGAAAAGCTACAAAACAAAAATGGCCACAGTTTGGCCAACGTCAGCTTTGACACATATTTTATAAAGTTCTCACCTCTGGTTATCAGTGAAACCAAAGAAAGTGGAAGATGTTTCATTTCTCAAAGCATGCATTCTCCATATACATTTTGCAATTTTATTCCTACTCACCATGCCTCAGTTAGGAGATGCAAATGGAGAAACCCACTAGAAAAATCTAGAGTCCCTTTATGTGCCTTATCAAGATTGCAAGCATCAGTTTCACCAAATACCTCATTATTATTACATTCCCACAAAAAAATCAGAGAATTGGCAGTTCTTGCAAACCCCAGCTGTCCAAAACACCCATAATTCTCAAAGCAACCTCATGGCCTTGTTTTATTTTCATAATTAAATATATTTTATTAAAAAGAAACAACGTGGGAATGGAAAAATGTTCTTTTTTCAAATAACTGTGGGAAACTAAGATGGGAAATAAGCAGTGGAGAACTTTGGTGCAATAATACTAAATTCTATGAAGGCACAATAATTTATATATTCCTTTTTATTTATAGGGACATCCTTTGGATGGATATTTAGGTGCCCTGTGCTAAAAAGAGAGAAAATAAATAAATAAACAAACAGCTTTCCAAAACAGAGTCTTTAAAGTCTACCTCAGGTCACTCAGTAAAGCTGGAAACTGCCCTTGGTTTTCAAGCTTATTTAAACTGATGATTAATTGTTAACAGATACAGTTGGATTTGATCTGTCAATGTGGATTGAATTAGACTGTAGAATTACCTTCTATTCAATCTGCATTGCAGATGATGTGATACAGCTCTTCCTAACTTGTTATCCTCAAGAGCTCCAGGGCTACAAGCTCCACACTCTCTAATCAAAGTGGCCACTGATTCCTGGTAGTGGAATTCTGCCAGAGAGCAAAATGCGAAATGAGTTTGGGAGAAACAATTTTTCTGCATTAACTTAGCAGTTTTTAGATGCCATTTAGTTCCCCTTCCCGTGAAAGATAAGTTGTTCCAAGGTGAATTTTCAGTATTGGCATTAGACACATGCCAAGGGTATGCTCAAGCCAAAGTCTGGAGTCCAGCTGTTCTGCAAATGCATTAGGTTTCATCTTAGAGAATTCTGGTCCCCATTAACTTTATTTGGGAGTTGAAATCTAACATATCTAAAATATACTAGGTTAGAAAAGATTGATTTAATCAATTACATGTTGAAACTGGGCATTCCAGAAGAAGCTGCTGGATTTTGCCAACCCAGGACCAGAATAATTGCAGTAGAAGATTTCCATTCTCATCACATGATTAGTTGCTTCTCTTGAGATTCTGTGTATTTATTTAGCATCTAAGACAAATATCAGCTGATGGTTCAATAGAATAAAACATACATTTTGCAGTGTGTGGTGTCAAAATCCAATACCAACAAAGTTTTGGATGCCATCCAGATTCCTATAAAGTGATTACTGTATTTACCCCAGCATAACCCCCAGTGAACACAAAAGGATATCCTTGCTTGTTGTCAAGGTTATCTGACATCACTCTGCTTTGGATAATATTATACATGGAAGTTCTGCAGATTTGAGAGAGGGAAGCCCTAGAGTGGCATTTATCTAATTTAAAAAAAATGACACAGCTTTATTCAGATATTGTGAATAAATGTCAACTATTTAGCTGGCTTAACATTACAACAAAAATGATACAAGTGATAAAACTTTCTCCCTAATTCTGCAACTGATGCTGGCCTGAGAATAAATGTAGGTTGACTAAATTGTCCTACATAGGATTGCTCTATAAAATGCCAGCATCCAATGCCACAATGCCATGTAATAGAGTTAGTGATAGAGGCACTAGTCCTGAATTAAAAGAGTCCATTTTTAAAAATAATGATTTTGGTGCTTATGTTTCTAAATGTTTGCAGAAAGAAGAAAAGAGAGAGCCATTCGTCTTTGAAGCAAACTATTGTGCACATTCACGCAACAGTTTTCTTTCACAAAAGATGTTTTCTTGTTTGGAGTTGGATGGTATAAATCAGTTTTCCTGAGTCTCAATGTACTCATCTATAGTAGCCAAGTCTAATTGCCTTGTAAATGCTTCATCAAATTGTTCATGTGATCCACATAAGGCATCTTCAGGTTGTGTGGTTTCCATTCCATTCTGAATTCATAGTGTGTTGAACAATGCCCTGCCCTTTCTCAGTTCTTTCCTGCAAAGGTTTCCTGGTTTTCTACCTTACTTTCAAGATGCTTGAAAATCTGTCTCAAATGTCAAAATTGCAGATTCCTTATTGGTGGAAGCTGCTCTTTCCCATAGTGCTGTTTTGTGTTACCCACTTTTTGGTGGCTCTTCAACTGCTTATAATTTTACTATTATGACATAACAATTTCAGGATCGGAACCATATTTTACATTGCGGTTCAGAAAGTTTATTGCTCAAGCCCAAAGGTGGGCTGCACTTTCATTGACAAGGGGTTCGCTGGTTGTGAGCGTGCATGCACCACTTTGGGGCTGAAACGCAGCTTCAAACAGGCAGTTAATCGACTCCCGCACCTCCGGTGAGTACAGCAGGGCAGCGTGGAATGGGCAGCCTGGGCAGGAAACAAGTTAGTTATTTGGGGAAAGCATAGCACAAGGATGGGTGGGTGGGCCCAGCCAGAGATCACCCGAACCCCGCTGACCATCCAGCAGCCCACCACTGCTCAAACCTATACAAAAGAATCTACTCAACTACTGTAAAGTTCACTACTAAATTGGAGCCAAAAAAAATTCAAGAAGGTTGAACTACTTGTGGCAACATAAGGATTCTAAGTTTATGACATGCTTAACTCCATTCCAGCTCTGCCTGCTCTTCTCCCACAATAATACTACATGGACATCCCTTGCCTTTTATCCTGACAGCTATGTGAAGTAGGCTGAGAGAGACTGACTGACCTAACATCCGTTGAACTTTATAGTTAATTGGAGACTTCGCCCTGGATCTTCCCACATTCAGTTCAATGATATTGTAACCAATGGTAGGATACGACAGGGTTAACTACCGGTTCGGGATTTACTAGCTTCCCTGCCCACTGTGAGCGGCACGCCTGTAAATCGTCATCAGCACACTGCGTGCAGAGAAGCAGCCTTTGAAACAGCCCTCTTTTCTTGTTTTTTTAACTGTAGCTGTGCCTCATTCGGCAGCTGAAGTTGAAAAATCAGGAAATTAAGATCAGGTAAGAGCCCAGGTGGGCGGGTGGGCAAAAATATCAGCAGACATAGAACCGGTTCTATGTCTGCTGCTCTTCAGAGCTACTGGTTCTACAGAGATGGACAGAACCGGTAGAAACCCACGCCTGATTGTAACCATGACACTGAAATAGCTTTCGGTATGCCATGCTACATATGCTAGCTTTCCAATCAAGCCCAATAGGAGAAATTCCCTCATAATTGCACTGCCCATATGTCTTTGATTAGAAAGGAGAGGCTTTTCTTTTAGAAAGCTGCCCTTTAGATTTATTTATTTTTTCAAAAATTCACTTTTGTCCTTTGTTTTGCTCATTTAACTTTTACTATACAAATGGCACTGCTTAATGCAGTTTGATTGCAGAAATCCTTTTTAACAGCTGCTTTTTATAACTTCATGGGTTATGTGATTTTAGATATTTGTATTAAAATATGCATTTTTGTAAAAAAAATATGTTCCTGTTATTTTTCTTGAATCCTCCTTTGTAAAGCAAAGTTAATAACCGAAACAATTTAATTTTTTTCTCTTTAAGTACCTCATTGTTGGGTTTACCCTTTTTTTCCCCACCCAAGGAAATATGACCACCATGCTCATAATGTGTTCCTTTGATTTTTAGCTAAACTAAAAGATTCTAGGGAGTTTGCAGACTACTAAAAGGATTCCACAGTGAGAGGCAGGACGTTCACAACCACATTTTCACTCCCACATGACTATCTGAAGTTTAATCAGACTTCATTCCACCCAATTTTTAAAGAAATATTTCCAAGTAAACTTTGGATATCAAACTGGATGAGTTGCACAACTTTATATAGCATAGGATAATAAGCAACCATGTTCTAATGAAAAGAAATAGGAGGCCTGAACCAAGTAGGAATGCTCTATGTTGGCATTTCACATTGCATGTTGGATGAAATGTGTTGTGTTTCAAATTAGCACTGAGGCCAGTTTGTTTGGACTAATTACTTGACTTCTTGTCAAGTGACAGGAATCCACAGGTTGTGGGGGGGAGGTGCTCAGAGAAGCAGGTTAGATAAAAGCAGCAACAGTCTGCATTTTTGAGATAATTCAATTTCATGTCCTTCAAATAAAAACACAACGTTTTGCAAAATCTAAATTTAGGAAGAAAGTATAACTGATTTCTACACTCGCCCCCAAAGTAAACCTCGGGTACCCAGCTGTTATTCAACAGGAACACTAATTTCTACACTAGATTTTTTCCCCACCTAATTTTCATAGAATAACTTACTTTCTGCAGTCAAAGCACACTGTGTCATGAAATACACTGGATTTATAGAATAAAATGTGAATTATAGTGCTTTTGAAATTGCGGTTTTTATTAGCTAGTTGGGCCTATATAAATCCAAGAAACTTTATGAGCACTTATACAGCCTATATTACTCTGGCACATGATGTAAAACAACATGACTATTTGTTTCTCTAGTATTCTTTACATCTCTTTTTTCCCTCTTACTGAAGTTTTCAGGAAACTTGATCCCCTGTAAATAGTCTGAACCTATTCTATATTCTTTGCTCTGATTGTATAACTTACTGTCCTTTTAAATATAAATCTACTTGTCTTTGGTGTGATCATATAGGAAATTCTACTCAAGCAAGGGGCAAGACCTTTAGGATTAAATGAATTCCAGCTCTTATTTGGTTGGCAGCCAGCCATGTGAAATGTTGCTGATTCTGTGTGATGCGACCTCTAAATTGATATGTCAATAAGTGATCGTTTATGATGGGAACATTTTTCCCATTGTAAGGCATTCTGTGAAGGGGAGAAGACTACAGTTCAGTCTTTTTTGCTGGGATCCTGCTTAGCTTTTTTTATATATATATTAGCCACAGCCAACGAGATGCTGCCATCTAGCTGGGTATGTGTGAACACATTGGAACAATTCTCGTTAGAGGGTTTGGCTTTTATATAAAGTGACTACATTAAAATCTTAATTAACTGGACTTTAGATGCAAAGGATAAAAGATGTTTATCATTTTATGTATGAGTAAAAGGTACCATTACAGAAAGTCCTTGGGTCTCTTGGTTTGGTTGTTTGCTTGCAGATATTTCATTATCTGGCTAGATAATGTCCTCACAGCTATGCGTGTAAGGTTTGCTCTCTGTTTCTATACAGTAGCTTGCCCCACCAATGTTGGTTTCCTTGGTTTCTTGACAAGCATTGACAGGCAAGCTACTATATTTAAATGGGGAGCGAACCTCCACAGTCACTAGCCCTGATGATGTTACCTTGTCAGTTAATGAAAAGTCTACAAACAAGCAATCATGCTCAGAGAGCACTAAGGATTCCACAGTTCAACTTGAGCTACATATGTTCTCTTCTACCATTACATCCATAACATCCCTTTAATTTCATTTACTTTCTTTAGCAATATGTGTAGCCTGCTCTGATTCAAGTAGACTTTGGGTTGGGTCCAACAAAGCCAACATAAAAACTAAGACATGAAAAATCAGGTTCAAAGACTAAAAGGACACTTTCCCCCTCCTCCCCCAGTTAGTCTGTTTAACTCATGGTTTACTGGCAGTGATGGGATTCAGCCAGTTTGCACTTCTTTGGGAGAAGCTAAAATGCCTCTCTGCCCTATGGATTTCATCTAGGGAGAAACTTGGCCTTCAATTTCTTAGATTAGGAGGAACTTGTTATTAGATCTGATAAAAATAGGCTCAACCTTTGGAGGTTAACATAAGAAGAATCTTATAAACAAATAAATAACAGGGTGACTCCGTAGTTGAGTTATACTATGCCAACTCAAGTGACCTGATTCAAGATATTTAGT
Source organism: Pseudonaja textilis (assembly GCF_049901715.1). NCBI lineage: Eukaryota > Metazoa > Chordata > Lepidosauria > Squamata > Elapidae > Pseudonaja > Pseudonaja textilis. The sequence continues at coordinate 127,913,162 of NC_141990.1, read as the reverse complement.
TCATATTGGGTCCGGTTTCACATCCATGTATGGGATGGGGGAAAGAAAAGAGAATATGTGCTCCAGGCAATGTTTTCAAAATGCCCAGACTATAGCTCAACTACTCATAAAATGTTCAGAAACTCAATAAGAAGACCAAGGCTGGCTGGCAGAAATATTGCTGGGAACAGAAGTAGGGTCAACTGTTTTTTTTTTTTCATGGCACACTTTTATGAGAAGCACAATAAAACACTTCAAAAATCATGGAAGGAAGGTGATGGTAGTATTAGTAGGAAGTACTGGGAAGAAGAAATCTGGATTAGGAGGCTATTTGTTTTTCATAAATGATTCTTGAGAACAAACCAGACTTTAGATGATGCCTTTAGATGATCTCTGTTTACGGAGAACCTTGAAAGAAATTAGAGAATAGTTGTATTTTGAGATGTATGAAAATATCATGCTCTTTTCCAGCTGAGGTGTTTCTTATGAAATCTTATCTCCTCATATGTAGAGGTTTTGGGGGTTTCAAAGATCATCAATCTCATTGTTCGTTTGGAAATCTTTCGTGTTTCCCCATGATTTCTTTCATGTTTTTTTCTTAGCACACACACACACACACACACATACACACACACACCTGTCTCATAAAACACCGGACTTAATTGTGGTTGAAAAGAAGAAAGTGTGGATAATTGTTGTGGCAATATCAGGAGACAGTAGAACGGAAACCGAAGAATTGGGGATCACAAAGCGTCAAGATCTGAAAATTGAAATGGAAAGATAATGGAATAAACTGATTGGGGGGAGATCGCAGTGGTTATCAGTACATTGGGTGCCATACCAATTTTTTGGGGGATGAAACTTATAAAATCTGTTAATTGCAAAAGGGCCACCACTTGGATCTGCAACATATACTATACTGATGTTAATGGGGGTTGGACTAGAAGACCTCCAAGGTCCCTTCCAACCGTTCCATTCCATTCCATTCTATTCTTTATTCCATCCCATTCTCCATTCTATTCTATTCTATTCTATTCTATTCTATTCTATTCCATTCCATTCTTTATTCCATTCTTTATTCCATTCCATTCTATTTTATTCTAGATACATTGCAGTATCCTAGGTTCTTGGGAAGAACTCAGTACTGGCAGCTGTGACTTCACATAAGCTTTTTGGAAGGACTTGTGGATAAAAATGACAAATTCAGCTCAAACATCTGTCTGACTGTGCAGCTAACCCTAATAACAACCATAACATCAACCCCATTAATCCTTGGGAGTCAATATTGGCTACTTTGGGGAAGACCAATGCATAATACAAGTAGCTCTTTCAAAGAAAAGGAAGCCTTTGTCTTCTTCATATCTGTTTCCTCCTTCCTGGAAGTATCAACCTCCCCACCTCCCCTCCCCTCATACACATGATTAATTATAAAAGCAACTTCACACAGATCAACAGACTTTGCTTTTGGATATAAGCAAACGGTGAAAAAAAAAAGAAGCTTCATGTTAGATCTCTGAGTTATGAGTGGAAAGATTGAGCGGGGGAACCCCTAATGATCATGTTGTAAACACATTATAGCAGTTGGCTAAACAAAGATAGATATGTTTTATGTTTAAAACCTCCTCGCTTCATACTCATAAGTAAGAGCAGAAACATAGGATGTAGCATTACATTATTAGAATGGGAAAAGGTCTGGACAAGGAATAATAAAATTACAAAATCAGCAACATATAAAGAAAATGGCTATAAAATGTTTTATAGATGGCATCTCTCACCCTCGAGAATAGCAAAAATGTCTCCTAACATGAATCCGAATTGCTGGAAATGTAAAGGAGAGGGAACATTTTTTCACATGTGGTGGTCCTGCACTGAAGCCCAAAGATACTGGCATATAGAATAAAAAAATGGTTACAGGAAATAACGGTGCAGCAAATTGAATTAAAACCAGAATTCTTCCTATTGGGGATATTTAATAGACAAATTTCTAAAAAAGGCAAATATATAATACTGCATATTCTTACTGCAGCCAGAATGACCTTTGCACAGTGTTGGAAACAAGCAGATATTCCAACAGAGGAAATGGTTATTCAGAAGATAACAGCCTGTGCAGAGATGGATAAGTTAACCTTAGCACTTAAGGAAAAAGAAACATCAGAATAGTATAGAAGCTGGGAATGCTGGTATGACTGGATAGAACAAAAATAGAAAATATATTAGTAAACAACGTAAAATGTAAAAGAGGTAGTAATTATATATTCGCAATAAGACGTATTTGTAAATATATCACCAATATGGATAACAAACAAGGAACCATAGACTGTCGATAGTAGAATTGTTAGTTTTTGATCATTTTCTTTTTTCCTTTTTCTTTTTCTTTTTTCTGTGTGTTGTGTATCTGTTTGTTTGATATTTTAGTTCTATAATCAATAAAGTTTGTTTAAAAAAAAGACCTCCTTGCTTCTGATGTGGCATAAAGGCAAATGTTTTGTGCTTCTTTTTGTGAATTGTGATAGTTGCATCACTGGAGTTTTAATTGAAACACTCATATATCTTTTTCGCCATAGTAATCGGTTCATATTTGATTACTAGATGCTTTTAATAACAGTTCTACAGAGGAATTATTGAGTCTATCACCTACACCTCTATATAACTGTCTGGTTTGGTTCTGCAACCCAGCAAGACAGACACAGACTTCAGAGGATAATTAGGACTGCAAAAAAACCCAATTACTACCAACCTGACTTCAGTCGGGGACCTGTATAGTGAACAAGTCAAAAAGAGGGCTGTGAAAATACAATGTATTTATAGACCCCTCACATCCCGGACATAAACTGTTTCAACTCCTTTCCTCAAAAAGACGCTATAGAGCAGGGGTGTCAGACTCGATTTTACTGAGGGCCGGATCAGGGTGTGTTTGACCTTGGAGGGCTGGGGGTGGGAGTGACCATGGTGGGCATGGCCAGTTTGACATCACTCGTGTTGGGATGAGCCTGACAGAATTGCTTCATATTGAGATAGGCAGCATATAAATTTAATGAATTAAAAAAAAACCCTTCTCATGACACAAGGCAACATTGGATTGTCATTCCCTAACCTCAACATTCCCTAGACTCAACAAGAGCCAGGTGTGGTTCATCTGTGATATATAATATTCCTCATGAGGTTCTTCCTCCTTTTATTTGTTTTCTTAACCCACATCTGTATGGCTGGTTCTCCTTGATTCTGCAGAATCACCTATTACAAAAATTGGGCTGCTTTCCTTTCAGAATCCCATTATCTTTCAGTTCTTTATGGTGGAGATTTCTTCAGTTTCTTTCTACAACCACGTCTCAACATTCAGTGGGATGCTTGCCTGTTTTGTTAAATGGCTTTGTTGTTTCTTTTATATATTGAGGGGAGGATTTATTGCTCTCCATCCTGGGAATGTGATTGATGCTGCACAAGTTACTATCTGTGGCTTTGCTCTTTGGCAGGAAATTGTCTCAGATTTGGCCATGATTGTGCTACAGTGATAAACCTTAGATGGGGAGACCCAACGTCTGCTCTCAGCCATAGAAACTCCCTAGATGATTTTGGGCCTTTCATTTGTTCTCACCTCAAGGAAGAGATTGGACAAGGGACAACTATGTATTCTGCCTTCAGTTCCTGAAAGCATGCTATAAACCTAATATAAAATTAGATGGAGGATGGCATTGTTTGGAGACTTCATAAAATTGGATTTTCTAGGAACATCCAGGTATTTTTCCTGAGGGAGAGAAATAAGAGTCTGTATGGCAATAGGGGTTAGGTTATTGGATGAGAACGGAGAGACCCAGTTTCCAAACAACCCTTAGCAAATGGGGGACTTTGAGCCAGTCACACACTCTCTCAACTGTGGCCACGTTCTTATTGTGAGGGAAAATAGGAGGAGAAAATCCCATGCACGTTGCTTTGGATTCCTGAGTGGGGGAAAATATAATTCTGTGAACAAGGAAGATTAGTAAAATGATATTCTTAATATTGGTGTGATAAAAGCCTGCATGAGGAAACTTTTCAGGTTTCTTTGATAGGCATCTTAAACCATAAACATTGCAAGAAGTTCCCCAGTCCCCATTATGGTAAAGATGGAACTTGGTCTCTTTCTCATCTGAAAATGTTTGATTCTATTTCAGGATGTAGCATCATCCATTTGTCCCTAGATGTCACTAAATACCACAAATGCTTTGCACATGAACTCATTACAGATTGATTTCAGGCCCAGCACTCAGTGTCTTTTTACCATTATCAGGACACCTGTTATTCTTCCTCCCTCTCTCTCATATGCAGATAATAAAAAATAATCATGCAATTAAAAATATTACTAGAAAACATAGCAGTTTATACATCACTCTGGCCTAGTGCCCTGGATAGAAAATATGGAGGTTATTGGACAGCTGGGCATTTTACATCAAATAAAGCTTTCATTAATTGAAGAAGGATAGAAACCAAGGTGACCTTCAGCTGCCATTAATAATAGAGAGCCAATGTGGTGTAATGGTGAAAGTGCTGGCCTAGAAACCAGGAGACTGTGAGTGCTAGTTCTGCCTTAGGTATGAAAGCCAGCTTAGCATCTTTGGGCCAGTCACACTCTCTCAATTTAACCCACCTCACAGGGTTGTTGTTGTTGTGGGGCAACTAGGAGGAGGAAAGAGAATTAGGTATGTTGACTTACTTATGAAGTAATAAAGGTGCGATAAAAATCTAATAAATAAATTGTGCTTATGGTTTAGATTCATGGCTTCTGCAAAGGATCCATGGCTTTTTTCTCAATTTTGTAGAAAGGACCAAGATGTAGATCTAGTGGAGAATTTTGCTGACAAAAAAAATGTTTTTCTAGTTGGTGCCTCTCCCTATACTTATTATCATTTTAGAACAGGGGTGTCGAACTCGCGGCGTCATGGCAGCATCACATGACATATCACTACTTTTCCCCCCTTCGCTAAACTGGGCTTGGGTGTGGCCAGCGCATGATGCATCTAGCCTGTGGACCACAAATTTAACGGCCCTATTCTAGAAGATCCTCTAAACACGCATAGCAGATATTCAGGAAGAAAAAAACTGGAAAGTCATCCCCCCACCTCTGGATATAATTTAAATCTAAGAAAATTCAGTAACCTATATTTTACCAATCACTGGAAGAGTATGATTCCTTATTTAAGAATTATTCATCAAGCTTGGTCTGGTCTTTCATAATGAAATATATCCTGGTTTAGAAATTTGCTGAAAATGATATAGTTTGGAGATCTTTAACAAAATCTCATATTTATTGTTTCATTTCTCTATTATATAAACTCAAAAGATTCATTCTCCCCTAAAATGAGCCTCGGGTACATGGCAAGACAGTTAATGCTCTGGGTTTTCTAAATGTTGGTGTGCAAATCCACCTCTGAAACTCAAAGATTCAGAAAATAGTGCTCTCTAAAGAATCTACATTATTCTGCAAAGTCCCAAAAGCCGATGGCTGTTTGTCCTATTTTTTTTAATTTTTGAGAATGTTAACTCCTCTCTGGACGTACAGTTTATATTTCAAGACCTGTTATCCTTTGTGTCTCTAGAAATTGCAGCATTTTCCCAAAACAAGGACAATTTTCAAATTGCTTTTGCCAGTGCTGCTGTTCTTGTCACCACAGTTGCTTTCCTCTGGGAGAAACCGGACAAGGTCACTCTTTAGCTTCACATGGAGCAACGAGGAACAAACTTGAAACTACTAACTACACCCATGTTGTGAAAGATCAGATCTAGACATGCAGGAGAGCAATTCGGTAATAGCAATAGCATTTAAGACTTATTGAGACTCTTAAGGCAGCCAAAATATTCCCTTAAAGCTTACCATCAAATCCTGATAATGAACAAAGAGGGATTTTGCAAGAGTATGGTAGTTGGATCTTTCTCTCCTTATCTCTCTCTGTGTGTTTTTCAGGCTGTAATTGTGATATATCACAGCTGTTCTTTCTCCTTTCACCCCAAAAGCAAACCTCAAGTCTGGGGCAGTGACCAAAAAATAATTTCTTGTTTTGGGTTTTTTCAGCTTAAAAAGAAAAACCCTCCCACATCCTTTATATATTGTATATTCGGCAAGTTTCTAGTATGATATGTTGTCTTCAAACTGAATTTAGCCTCAAAGCAGTGACATCCACAGCATTTATTTGTATGCATGTCAGATCTTTCAGTTGGCAGGTAAACATCACACTGAAAGCCCCACCCTTTTGTAACATGGTGATGTGCACACTAAAAACGAGGCAGGGCCTCCATTGTGATGCTGTGCCTCTTATCTTGCAGATTTTAATGCTTCCCCAGGGGAGATCCATGCCACAGACCTTGACAGTTGCTTTCACCTACCTTTCAGATAACAAACTCAGCAAATAGAAATGCTATTTTTCAATGGGACTCCATATAAAAATTCTTTGCAAATGGAAAACAAGAAAATGGAGGAGAAAGGTACCCTCTTTCTTCCATTTATTTGTGGAGACAAATGTTTCCATGTATACATGCATTGCCATATATCGCCTACTAGAGTGCTATACAATTTATATGTCCCCTGCAAGAGATGTATAATGCTATTTACTTTGAAAGCATATCAGGCTTGTTTAAGAATAGAGCAGCATTACCAAATATTTTAATTATTTTGCAATAAGCAGAGTTTGATCCTAGGTATTTGTGATGCAACCTCATCACCAACTTCATGTTGTTGATTTACTAGAGGACTGTATGAAACTATTAATGTGAAGGTAGCCCAGGGGTGGGATTCTACCGGTTCTGTCCACTTCTGTAGAACCGGTTGCTCTGAAAATCAGCAAACAGAGAGCATACATAGAACCAGTTCTATGTCTGCTATTGTTTTGGCCCACCTGCCTGCCTGGGCTCTTACCTGACCTTTATTTCCTGCTTTTTCAACTGCAGCTGCTTTGCGCGACACAGCTGCGGTTGAAAAAGCAAGAAAAAGTGCTTTTTCAACCACTGCGCACCCACATGCAGTGCTGCACAGCTGTCCAGGCAGCTAAATGACGATATATACACGTGCGCAAAATGTAAAATCACTGAACTGGTAGTTGCACCGGTCAGATCCCACCCCTGAAGTAACCCAAGTGATATGGAATGGTATGCAAGGCAAGGCAAGACACGTTGATATAAATAAATATAAACTTAAATATAAATTTATGGTATATTTGCCTGGTAAACAATATAAAGAGTTCCACAAGTTGCCTCTATAAAATCATTCTGTGTAATTCATACTAGTAAATAAGAAATAGGGTCTACACTGGACACGATAGAAGTCTGGGGAAGAAAGATACATTTGAGTTTCATTGAATTTCATTTAAATGACATCGATTGAATGAAATTCTCGGAAATCTATCCAATGTCATTAAGCAGTTTATGACAAAAGCAAGATTTATGCTACCTAAGAGTGGACCAAAAAAAAAAAAAACCCTGGAAAAAAGAGTGGGACAGAAAAAAATATTGCAGAAAAAAAGATATTGAAAATAAGGTTCAGTGTAGGGAAGTATTGAAATCTAGTCCATGTTAACGTCTTTATTGTGTCAAATTTTCTATAAATTGTTTAACTAAAAACTATTTTTACAGGCAGCAAATATTTTTCTTAATATTTTTTTCTTTAGGTTATTAGCATAATTTTCTTATATGTAATAACCTAAAGTTATATTTCTTATAGATGATTTTCAATAATATATGCTGGGATGCAATCAATATCTATCTATGTGTCTGCCTGCCTATCTATCTGCTTTTTCATATGTATTTTTCTCCTAAATGTTTTGTTTATTTATTTATTCCACTCACATGCTGGTAGGTTAAAACCACAATGGAGTGCAGGCCCTGTCGAGAAAACCCCAATTTGACACTGTGAATATCAGAAAAAAAATGCCCACCCCAACAGAGGTGACAGGGAAATCTCTCTTTTCACCTCATAAGGTCTTAGCTCTACTCCGTGTCCCCAATCACCAATTCTATTGATTAAAAAGTGCAACTGGACAGGATAGTCAAAAATAATCCACAGACCAGTTTGATAAAATTATTCTAGATTATTCTAAAAATAATCTAAATTTTTCTGGATTAATCTAGTTGCATTTTTCTACACAAATGCACAGTACTTCCCACCAAGAAGTTTCATTAGCAATGATGCCCACAGAATCTAATCTGAGCTTCTTTCCGCCATAATGGTTATAGATAGCTAACAATCGGATGTTTTAAATCCTTAGTGGAGTACACTGAGTTCTCTGTCGTGTATTAATTAGCTTTAATAAAGTTCACTGCAGCAATGATGAGAAGAATTAATCTGATTTCCTTATGAAATAGACATTCACTATATAATAATCACCTGTTTCAAGGCAGGTGAACAGCTTCCCAGCCAAAAAGAAAAAGCGCTAAATCACAGTCGTCTCACCATGCTTCTGATCAATATCTTTTCACAGACTTTAGCAATTATTAACTAGTGTTATAACTTGTTAACAAAAGCTTAAGGCTGGATTTGTATTTCTTCTTGGGTGTTGGATTTAAGTCACTCCTCCCAACTCTCAAGCAATATTTTAGATCCCAAGAAACATTGGAATAGAAAAACATAAAATGACTCTTTTTTTTTTGGTGACTATTCTAAAATAGGACAGGAAAGTATTTCCATGTAAGTATCAGCGAACCTATTTCCTACCAGTGACAACTCTCTTCAAAAGATACCTTTGTGGGGTCTGCTAGAGGGAGAAAGAAGCAGGAAACTAACTATACACCTTACCTTCCAATAACAACAACAACAACAACAACAACAACGATGATGATGATGATGATGATGCCTACAGCTGACCAATGGAACACTGAAGAAAGAAACAGAAGGCCTGATTCTTGCAGCCCAAGAACAAGCCATCAGAACGAATGTAATCAAAGCCAGGATAGAAAAATCTGCCAAATGCAGACTCTGCAAAGAAGCGGACGAAACCATCGATCACATACTGAGCTGTTGCAAGACAATCGCTCAGACTGACTGCAAACAACATCACAACACAGCTGCTCAGATGGTCCATTGGAACTTGTGTCACAGCTACCATCTGCCTGTAGCAAAGAACTGGTGGGGTCATAAGCCCGAAAAAGTGGTCGAAAATGAGCATGCAAAACTACTGTGGGACTTCCGAATACAGACTGACAAAGTTTTGGAACACAATACCCTGGATATCACGATTGTGGAGAAGAAAAAAGCGTGGATCGTAGATATTGTCATACCTGGTGACAGCAGAATTGATGAGAAACAACTTGAAAAAGTCACCAGATATCAGGACTTGAGAATCGAACTGCAGAGTCTCTGGCATAAACCAGTGCAGGTGGTTCCAGTGGTACTCGGCACACTGGGTGCTGTGCCTAAAGACCTAGGCAAGCACTTAAAAACAATTGGTGCTGACAAGATCACCATTGGTCAGCTACAGAAGGCCACCTTACTGGGATCTGCTTGCATAATCCACCGATACATCACGCAGTCCTAAACACTTAGGAAGGGTTCGACTAGTGATTTGTGATACAAAACCCAGCATAGTTATCTCGTTTGCTGTCTATACTGTCATTTTTGTGTATAATACTAATACTACTACTACTAATAATAGCCAGTCTAAAAATTTGGCTGACTGTGCAAGCAACCATAATAACAGAACAAGTGTGGCAAAAAAAGCAAAGGTAGTACCAATTGTACTACATCTGGAGCGCCACTTGAACACCACAAAATCAGCACCAATCAGCTGGACGACATCTGCCTCTCTCAAGTGCTTGGAAAGGACTTGATAGGTGGATAAAAATGCCATATCAAGCCTAAACATCTGGCTGACTGTGTGACGAACAATAGTAATAACGTAAATGTATATGCTGCCCAACTTGCTGTGACTCTGGGTGGTTTACAGATTACTAAAACATTTAAAACAAGGACCAGAGGGGGGAGGGAATCCCAAACCAATAGAAAACAAAGAAGAGAGATGGCAGAGAAACAAACCCAGGTGAGAACAAAGAAAAGGAAGAAAAGGGAATTGATTGTCTCCAACAAAGACCTGGCCAAAGAGGCCAAACATCTTCAGGGGCCTTCGAAATAACTCATAAGGTGGGGCTTGCTCTACCCTTGAGGGGAACCTCATTCTAGAGCGCAAACTATGCTCCAGAGAAGGAGTGACATTGTGTAATTCAGTGTTTCCCAACTTTAACATGCTGACTGGGGAATTCTGAGAGTTGGCGGTTCATACATCTTAAAGTTACAGAGGTTGAGAAACATTGGTTTAAGTGATGGAGCTCAGAGTGTAACAACTTTGCCTGATAAAACTGGCTAGGCAGATATTATGGGACGTCAGGTGGTCCGTCAAGTAACTGGGCCCTATGCCATGTAGCAATCTCCTTGTCTCTGCTGTTTTATATGATGAATTTGATCAGATATGCAGACTGCAAAGGCGGGTCCCAACACGAACAAAACGCTAATTTTTTAAAAGGGAAGAACAGTATATAAATAGAATCCACAACGCTAATAACTTTGAACTGAGTCAGCCAACTGGAGAAAATAATGTAGTGCTAGATACATTAGCATTTGATTTTATTTTGCACTTCAATGGGATTTTTTTTTAGAAAATAGTGTAAGTGAAACCTTTCATGAAATGTTATCATTGTCCTCATATTGATTTTTTGAACATTAATTAACAGCTATGCCTATCCCAGATTTTATCTAAACACACGGTTTTCTTCATACCTGTTCAACACTTTCTTTCATTGTTTGATTAGTTAGCAAGCCCCATGAGACTTTAAAAAATTTCAGAGCACGTCCTGGGAAAGAGCCTGTTGCTAGGGAATATAAAAAGACAATTTAACAAACTGTAATCAATTATTATTCTTTTTTTTAAAAAAAAAACCCTCTCAGCATATTCAATTCATTTATAGAGCGACTTCAAATATTAAGGTAATTTTTTTTTCTCCACTGACTTGTCTAATAATGTTTAGGCCACTAAAACATAGCAGTAATGGTTGCCAACATTTTAATATAATGCTGTCTGTATAGTATGAAGGATAAGGTTGAGTTCTATGCCAAGGAGAATGAATGGGATTGTGACCTACTCCAACTGATGTTCCCACAAACAGTCCAGTTGAATAGCTGCAATTTGTATCGAGATAATTCCTGCAGATAATTGGTACTCTAAAATGAAACATTATGTTTTAATCCTGATTGCAGCCATGTGCATTGTAATGCTGTGCACATTTATTTAGGAGTGTGTTAAATTGAATTCAGCGGGAATTGTCCAGAATATAATGGCATAGGATTGTGATCATAAAACTGCCTACTACCCTATTTTTCTTTTTCTGGGGTGTTTCCTCCTCCTCCTCCTCCTCCTCCTCCTCCTCCTCCTCCTCCTCCTCCTCCTCCTCCTCCTCTCCATTCTCCAAGCTATAACAGCTCTCATTGACACAGGCCATTTTTGTGCATGATATATAAATGACAAGTATTGCAGAATGGATAAAGTGCAATCTGGGTACATGTTAGGAGATGCAGAAGATAAGCCCTGATTTATTGTAGACAACTACTTATTCTAGATTCAAAGCCATTAAATTTTTAGCAGTCGTCTCAGGTTTACATAATGATTGAGTGGATGAAACACAGAAAGGGGTTGTGGGAGATGTCATAACTGCAATCCATTGGACATAACGGAATCACTTTTTGATGAATGGAGGCATGATCATTATCTTAAACATAAATGTTACCTTGGACTAAGGAAAGTAAAGGCATGAGGGGAGGAGTAGTATTTAAAGCACGAACAGGAAATGTGGGCTTGAGTCAGAGATGCCTTGCAGCTGTAGCCATTTATTATAGGAATTTCAGTACCTCTTCATCACTTCTGGAAATGAAAGGTAAATAAACAAACACCCTTGTCATACTGAAATGGGCAGACATTAGGCAGGAAAATGTGAATGACCATTGTCATGGTGAATTCCAGTTGTTAAGAGTGGGGGTGGGGAAAGCTTTCAAACCTTGGAAGAAAGATTATCATCTGGATTTTATGACCCTGGCAGGAATTACTTCTCTTAGTGGCCTGGATAATGTTAGAAGGTACTCACTACTATAAAGCTACTTGTACTACAGGGTAGCTAATTGGAACAATCTGTAAAATATAACCAGAAAAAATAATATTTGCCATATTTGAAAAAGAAACAGGTTTCCCTAATTAGAGATTTCCCTCTTTTACAGTTATAAAACATGTTTATGTTTATGACTCAAGAGATGAAATGTAATGATCTGTTTTCAAACTTTCTCATCTGTAACATTAGCTCACATGTAAATGTCATTGATCAATATGGAGTGCCCTTTGAGCTGAAAGTCAGGCTACATATTAAATCAATCATCCTCATCAGGACAGGCAGCATTTTGCAGTCAAGTGGTTAAAGATTAATGTGCTTTATATTCTCTTCAACAGTAGCAGCAACAGAAGCAACAGCAATCACCGTTAGGCTGACAGAGTTCTGGAGTCATCTGGTGCTGATGGAGAAAGAGATAGGACTTATGTTGTTCCACATACTATTCCATCAAAGGCCTCATCAGGTATGGATGAGTCAATTGGTGGCTTACTGCCTGCTTGACTCCAATGTCAGAATTGGCTCACCCAGAATCTTTTCTGCTGGCATTATGCCCCTTCCTCAGAACATGGATGCTTGAGAAATGCTTATGAAGTTCCCTTGGAATTCAGTAAGATTTATTTCTGTTTAGAATTGTGCTAAGACTACTCTAAAAACTGCTGTTAATTGATGGAGTGCAAAGCAAAGGTAAATAAGCAATAAACTATATATGAATTCTTCCATCCCTGATGAGTTAACCTTCACTCACATACATATATATAACCCTCACATACATCTTCTGAGAATTTCTGTCTCTCTTTGCCTTAATATAATCTAAGTCGTTCATCTGTACATTTCATAATTAAAATATCGTTCAAAACCAAAGAGCTGCATTGGATCAAATGAAAGGTCTCTATAGTCCATATGTTTTTCTCTTTTACCTTTAACTCCACTTGACAGAGCAGTACTACCAGTAGTCCTTGGCTTAACAACCAGAATTTTTTTTTAAACAAATTTTTATTAATTTTTAAAAGACAAACAAAACATAAGACATAGGAACATAAAACCTCCTTTCTAAAAGCTACTTATAGGTTTTAACAAGGCAAATGAAACATTATTTTGTACAGCATAGTTCCAAATTATCACATTTCCATTTAAGCACATATATATCTTTTCCAAATTTCTCGTTATTTCTCCCTTTACTTTTATTCAATTATATTTCTTTCTATCAAGGTTTTCTTAATTCTCAATCAAACATAAACACACAAAATACAAAACATAAAACTTCTTTTGGAAAGTGGCTTAGCTCCAGGTTACATCTTTTTTAACAGACCTAAATCAAATTCATGCTCACCTTATTTACCATTGCTTATCTTATTTACCATTCTATATTTTCTATATAACTTCTCCCCTCTTTTCACTCTCTTAATTATATTTTGTTTATTTCATCTTAATTTAAATCATTATACTTGTATCTTTTGTCCATTCTTTTCCAATTATCTATTTATCTCTTCTCTTTAACAGAAAATTTCCCCTGTAATCACTGGTTGAAGTATGATGCCTTCTATCTTTCCCCTTAATTTAACACTTGAAATAATGCATAATTTCCATTCTGATTCTGCTTAGTACATTCTACATATTTCATTTTAAAATAGGAAAATGATAAATTTGTAATATAGTTAAATATATAATTTCCATTCTAATTCTACTTAATACATTATTTAAAAATAATAATAATAATGAAGTGATACATTTATAATAACATTAAAACAATAACAGATAGTTAAACATTTTACACATTCCCTTTAATATTTTATTACATATTGAAATCTATCATTATTAAGCATTTTAATATTTTAATATTTTGTTAAATCTTATAATATTCCAGTTTTCTATTTCAAATACAAATACTACAATACTATCTTATGTACTTTGCAGAATCTTTTTTAAATTGTACTTTACCCTTTGTCTCTAAAAAAAATCTGCTTTTTTCCATCTTGTTTCAAGCCTTTGTGGCTTTTTTCCCCCTTTTCCCTTCCTTTCTTATCCAATCTGGCCTTTTTACCCCACCATCTCCTAACCTCCGCCTTTTTAGCTTCCCCTCTCTGTTGTATTCCTCTTTTCTGTTGCTTTCTGACATTGTATCGATTTTTCACCTTATTTTTCTCTTTCTTGGTTGTTTTTTTAACTCTTAAATTCTCTATTTTCCTTCCCCTCTTCCACTTATCTTTCTTAATTAAGATTTTTTGTCCATTAAAGATGGCTTCTTCCTCTTCTTCTTCCTCCCAATCCTCTTGTTGTATTTGCTGGTAAGTAGAAATCGCCATTCCTAAAAAATAGAAAACAGCTCCCAAAGAGCCGTTGCCTTCTTGTTCTTCTTCCTTTAATTTTTCAAATTCCATTTTTAATTCATCCACAGATAATGCCATTGTAAAAGCTTCTTCTTCTTCTTCTTCTTCTTCTTCTTCTTCTTCTTCTTCTTCTTCTTCTTCTTCTTCTTCTTCTTCTTCTTCTTCTTCTTCTTCTTCTTCTTCTTCTTCTTCTTCTTCTTCTTCTTCTTCTTCTTCTTCTTCTTCTTCTTTTAAAACAACCCAAATGTTTTTAATCTTAGAATAGTTTCCAAAAGTCCCAAAGTCATCAAGCAATCCAAACAGACACAAAATGTTTCATCTTCTTCCCTTTACACTTTCTCCTCCTGGGGCAGTATCAGTTACAAAGTCCCAAAATGTACTTTAAAGCCTTATTACAATTAATTTCTGGTCTTATAATCTTCAAGTGTCTCCTCCAACAAAGTCTTAGTATAAATTTTTTTTTGTCCTCTCCCTTCCCACTTATAACAAAGAGCTTTTAATTTTTACCTTCTATGTAAAAGCAGGTTTTTCAATGTCTGTTTACTATCTCCGTAAGGAAGGAGAGTGAACTTTCCCTTTCAGCACTTTCATTCGCCGCTTCGACAGTCTCCTTTGGAAACAATATATTGTTCAAAGAGTCAAATTTCCAGGGTGTTTGGATATATCTTAATGTCCTGCTTTAGCCAAAAAACTTTCACTTTCCAACTCTTCCTCCTGCACAGTCTTAACCAGTTGCAGATTTCTTTGTGGCGGCCATTGCTGGCCGCCGCTCCACCGCCTTAGGAAAAAGGAATCTAGCTGGCTGGGGAAAGGGGTTGCGATATCCCCAAACCCCTGCCCGGATCTCATCTGTTTTCCATTACCTCTCTGGGGTAACGACAACCCCCAAATCTGATTGGATCGGGGGGTACTTCAGCAGCGAGTGCAGCAGGGACCCGCAGAGTCGCGGATTCCTGCCGCTGCCGAAGCCTTGCAACCCCTAACAACCAGAATTTTTGTTGCTAAGAAAGGCAACTGTTAAGGGAGTTCACCATGATTTTATAACCTTTTTTTGCCATGGTTGTTAAGTGAGTCACAGCAATTGTTAATTGAATCACAAATTCCCCCCATTGACTTTGCTTGTTGGAAGCTGCCTGGCAAGATTGCAAATAGTGATCAGGTGACCTTGACGTGCTACAACGAGACATGTTAGCTGCCAAGTGCCCAAATTATCTGACCCTGAGGAAGTTTCCAGAGTCATACATGCGAGGATAAGTCAGAAGTCATGTATTTTAGTGCTGTTGTAACTTTGGTTGCTAAGCAAAGGATTGTTTAAGTCAAGGATTACTTGCATTTGAAATGTTTTGGAAATGTAATAAATACACAGTGAGAAAGCAACCCAGCAGTCTAACAATAAATACTCTTGTTTTAATTGTTTGTTCTTGTATTGTTTTTTGTCTTCTTGTATGTTATCATTCTAACAAAAAAAAACCTCCACAAACAAATAAAAGGGATTTAGAGAAAATATCTCTAAAGTGTACACACCTTTCCTGGACAAAGCAATTAGTCAACTTATGTGCACATAAAGATATAAATAACTTCTTGGACACCTTTGAGACTTTCTTTGGAATTTAAATATTTGGTGCAGCTTGCTATCAAGGAAACTAAGGTGATGCTGCCATCATTCATACTTGACTTGAAGCCTGTAGAATTGCAGAAAGTCACTGTCCTCCCTGACAATGAATAACTCACTTTACAGGTTGTTGTTTTAGGGAAAATAGGAGAGGGAAGGAATATTAAATATGTTTGCCAACTTGAATTACTTATAAAAATAGAGTACATATATTGAAAATGTAAACTATCTGAGGTGCTTTTTTCACTTTTGGTGAACATGTAAGGCAGCTAAAAAATACTGGGATCAGACATATATTTTAATTCAGACAATTCTGAAATTGTATGATGGATTCTTTTTGGCTTCTGTTATGGTGGATGAAGTTGTAAATATCTAAAGGGTGGGCTCAGCTCACAAAAGAGAGCCAATTGGATATTGTGGTTAAGATATCAGACTAGAAATTGGTATCTTTCAGGCTAGATCATGAGTTCTAGTCCTACCTTAGGCACAATGCCAGCTGGGTGACCTTGGGATCGCCAGGATCTCTTTCAGCTCTAGGAAGCAGGCAATGGGAAACTACTTCCAAAATCTTGCAAAGAGAAGACTGCAGAGACTGGCCCTTGCAATTATGAGGAGCCCACATGACTCAAAGGCATCATTAAAAAGGAGAGAGAAAAATGCTCAGCTCAGAGATATACCAGTGTGGCTTTAGCAATGTAAGTGAATGCACATTTAAGTGTTCTGAGTGCCGGCTGAAGACATTTTCAATTTTGTTTCTAAAACTTCCACAATCCTATGAATATTATAAGAGCCAAGTTGGCATACCACACATTAAAAAAAAAACCAAACAATCTATTTCCAGACTTAGATCAAGAATGATTTCATTGGAATTAGACTCTAAAATGCAGTTTTCTTCTTGTATGACAATATGCAGCAAAGGCCACTAGGGGTAGTTCAAGAGTCAGTTTGCCATGACTGCGGTCTGAAATGGTTACCATGAGGGAAATATCTTTGGAAAAATTGCTTGCCCGTGGGGGTGAAGGGGGGCGGGGGAGAAAGACTATCTCCTTTTCATCTGGCTTTCCTGAACTGTATTCACAGCCCGTTTCAAGGTTGTCCTGACCAGGGCATTTGTAACATTACCAAAAAGAAGTTGGATGATTAAACCGTGGATTTTTAATTCGTTCAGTGTTTAGCAGATCATTTCAACCTCTCCTCTGTTCTCCCAACCTGCCCTGTGCTAAGAATCTGTACCAGGCTAATGAGGTTGGTCAGAACACTTTTTCCTCTAGCCTTCTTAATGTCTGCAACATGCCTGCTGCGTCTCAGCTCTCTCCCTGCCAATTTTGGTAACTAGAATAAAAGGTTGTAGGAATGAAGAATGATAAAACAGCCTTGCCCAAACCAATCACCACCCGGTCCAGCCAGCAAGCAGAGCCATGACATGTCTAAGGGCTGGACTACAATTCCCATCCTATCTGTCATAATGTATAGCCACACTTTCTGCAGGTGATGGGGGTTAGAGATATTGCATTTGAAATCACTACCCTAAATCTGTCAGTTGGTGGAGTGCAAAGATTTCCTTTCCCACCACCCAGAAAGGTTTCCCCAAAGGCTTAATTAAGACTGGGCTTTGGCCAGAAATGTATCGATTAATTTACACACATCGCTGTGCGTTTTTTATTATGAGCCTCCAAGAAACTTCAATGGGTTGCAGGAAAGCAAGTTTGATAAATTAATAATAAATTGACCCTTGCAAGAGGAATGCTTTTTTGTCCCCAATAGATTTTGGGTGTTTTTTTTTTTTTAAGCAGAGGTGTGAGGGTGGAGGAAGAGACTGAGATGATTTTGAGAGCATATTGAGAGAGAATGGTTGGGGGAAATGGAAAGGAAAAGAATTAAGAACTAAACAATCAGCGAGAGAGGAAGCTGCAAGGAAGTGAGGCAGATCAGAAATCAGGAGGCCTTTAGCTTAATTGAATTCAATGAAGTCCTGTTCTAGACACTCACCTGTAGTTACACCCATCAAATATAACAAAGTACAACAATCAAAAACCCAAAGGCTTAAAGAGCCACCTTATTAAAATGACATTCTAAAAAATGATAACATGTACAATTCAGATCTGGACTGCACCCACTTTTTAAAGGAGTTATTTACACTCTGCAACAATGGTACATCGATACTCATTTTCTGTGCTGTAAGCAACACTACACTGGAATTATAAGCCAAAGAATTCAAAGGTTTAAAAGGAAATATATATCTCAACCATCTGTCTGTCTGTCTATCTATCTATCTATCTATCTATCTATCTATCTATCTATCTATCTATCTATCTTCGCAGATTTTCAGGGGTACAGGTATGCAGGTCTTGGCATGTTTGGGTCTTTTCCCGTGTAAGATTGAGAGCATCTTGGCAATGTTTCGACGAGGTCCCACTCACCATCTTCAGGCTGGTGCTTTCGGCTTCGTGCTTGTGCGAGCACAGTGTGATCAGAGCTGCCGTCTCCCTATATGTACTGGTGGGGAGGTTGGCTGTGTTGTCATTTCTTGATTGGTTGATGGAGTTGATGTTTGCAGATTGGCTGGCTTTTTTGTAAGAACATGTGTGGCTGAGATATTGACTGTGTGTCTATCAGCCTCCTGTGTTGTAATGACCTGGTAATGGGCTGTGTGATGACCTTCTGAGTTCTATTGTTGTGACATCCTGGGTCTTGTGCTGTAATCTCCTGGGTCATTGGTTATGTTGCAACATCCTGAGGTTTTGTAGTGTAACCTCCTGAGTTCTGTGATGTGATATCCTGAGTGGGTGGTTGTGATGTGAGGGTCAAATTCCTGTTTTTCATGAAAGTATAAATAATGGTTTGAGAACCAGTCATGGCAATTGAAGACAGAAAATAATGGTCTGCCTGATTTTTGCCAAGTTTGTATCTTCTCTTGATGTAGTTTATCACAAACCGTGTTTCTTATAAAAGTAAAGAGAAGTACATATTCCTTGCTGAACTGTGCTTAAATACATTAAGGAAAGTGTTGAAAAAAAATCAGATTTGGGGGAGAAAGATAGAGGAAACCTTGAGGGCTTTTGGATGTGAAGAGCCTCCATATTCAGAACAGTACACGAGGCAGAAATTCAATAAAATGTTGATAACAAGATGGTAATCATGAATTTAGCTGGAAGTGTGCATTTTACAACATTCAGAACTGCTGTTTTTGACATCCTTCAAGAGCACTACAAGAAACAAGTGCTGATGTTAAAAAAACAGACTAATTTTCAACAGTAGTTAAACTAATGAGAAATCATGTGAAGGCACTTCAAGTAAATAACTGAAGAAATAACATCTGCAGAAAAATCTGTACAGTTTATGCTTTTCAGGCTGTGAATGGATTCTTACAACTGTTATTAAGATATAAAGAAAAAGACCAAGTTTTGCCTTTTTACTGCATAGTACTGTAGAAATAGCATTAGAGTAGCACCTGGTTTGAAAAAACATCTAATACTTTTAATAGACATCTCAACAAACAAAATATGAATGTGGAAACCAAAATAGCAGTAGTAATAGTAATAGCCATATTCAAAATATTTTTGTAAACATTAACAGGGAGATTAATTCTTCCTTTTTAGGTACAGAACAAGTATCCGACCCTCTTAAAAATTCAAACCAATGCAGTCTATATTCTTGTGACTATTTTCCATAAATAATAAACAGAATCATAATTCTGAGATATCTTTTCTATGAGACCATAACTATTCCCATTATTTATATTAATCCACAAATGCTTCGGGGTGGCTTTAGCTCATTTCAACCTTTTACTTGTCTTTATTCCAGTGTTTTACTTGGAACAGAATATGATGGGAAAGTAAGTGCCTATGCTCACATGTGATATTTTCCAAGAATCAAGGAGGCAATTCTGTATTTAACAAAGCCAACAGTTAATTTCCAAGCATAGCTAGTGGGTTTCATAAGAATCGGGCTACAAAAGAGGAGAAAGGAAGAACAGCAGGGAATAAATGAATTCTGCCAAATATCATTTCAGGTGCCTTAAAAATATATATACTTTTCTTGGACTTTTGAGTTGTGAGTTGAACAGACACATATGTCTATAACTACACTGGTGTTTATTGTCTGCTGATCAGAGGTGGAATTCAGCAGGTTCTGCCCAGTTCTGAAGAACCAGCAATCATAATCATAAGTGCTGGAACACTGTAACAGTCACAACCTTGATCGTTGGTTGTAAGTTCCACTTGTTCAGTGCCAATATAACTCTGGTTGCTGAATGAGTGGTTTGTAACTTGAGGACTACTTATACTATGATGATTCCAGAGGTGGTATTCAACAGGTTCTGAGCAGTTCTGGAGAACCGGTAGTGGAAATTTTGAGCAGTCCTGAGAACCAGCCAATCCCACCTCTGACTGGAGATTTTACAGTAGCCTTCCCCTGCCATGCCCACCAAGCCACACCCACAGAACCGGCAGTAAAAAAAAATGAATCCCACCACTGCTGCTGACAATATGCCACATGCAGGCAGAACTCTGAGCACCAGCCTGCTCCCAGTTTGTTACAGGTAAGAGAGGGAACAGGGGGTCTGTACTTAGGAACACAGCACACCCATCATTCACAATGCCTGAACTCTCTACTCAAGCTAACTGCAGCAGTTGGGGTGGGGAGTGGCGTTGAAGTTGCCTAAACAGCTCCCGCCTTTTAACTGCTGTTTGCAGTGCAGGAATCAACAGGTTATGTTTTTCAAAGCATAGAGATAAGCATTATCAACTGCTAATATCTCCATGCATTCCACGTTGCTAATACAAGCACAAAAACAGAAGCCCAAAAGGCACATACACGTACGCATGAAACCCTTGCTACACTTAGCTGAGGATAGAATAAGACTGTTTGCTGTAAGCAGATGCTTTTCAGCTTGATGAAGAGGATCCAGCTGAAAATGTATTCAGCTTCTCAGGAACCATTTGCAAATTGGCAGCTTTCAAATCACCCCTTTCTTCTCTATAGCTGAACATTGGAATATCAGGTAGTGAATGAATGAGAAACTTAGGGGGTTTTTTCCTCAGCCCAGTGTACATACAAATCTTGTCCTTTATTATGGTACTTTTTAGCAATCCCAGGCATGTTTACATGGGGGGAAATGACTTCTTTGGAGTTCAAGAAAATTTACCCCTTAGGAAATAGAAATATTTATTTAAATAGTTAATAAAATCATTTTATGTCTCCATCATGTTTAATGTATCAGAGTATGAAATCTTTGGCAGGTGCTCCATATGATCTGTTTGACAGCCAACGTAGTGTAGTACTTGACCTAGACTGGATCTAAGCTAGATTCAAGTCCGCACTAGACTATAAAAGCTTACTTTTTGTCATGTGCAAAAGATCAAGACCACACTTTAAGTTCCAATTAAACTGATTTATTACTGCTTGTGCCTAGGAATAGGAACCATCAACTAATGGTTAGCACTATTTTGGTGCTAAAGGTCAACAGAATTCAAGAGGGGTTGCTCTTAGTTTGTGGCTATGTAGAGGCTCTAGGCCAGGGCTGTCAAACTCATGGCCCATGAGCCATCAGATGTATCACGTGCTGGACACACACACACACACACACACACACACACACACACACAGAGTTTAGCGAAGGGGAAAAATGTGATATGACACCACATTGATGATGCAAGTTTGATACCCCTGCTCTAGGCTGATTCCTCTTTTGACTCTGTCACTCTTTCTCCTATAATTTTCTCCAAACAGCAGTCCTGGTTGCACTTAACTCTCCCTTATTGTAGTCCAAAGTAAGACTCATTTTCCATATGTTCTGAAATTTCTTACATGATCAGTGATGTGAATAAATGCAGGTGTGCAGCAGGGTGAGGTCTCACCTTAGCACAACTGTTTATTCTAAGAAGGACAAAGCAATAATGGGGAAAAGGAGCTCTCTTTTTGTTCATTTCTTCTTCTCCCCCATTTTTGAGAGGGCACGATTTTGCCCCAAGACTAAAAAAAACCCTCTGAATATGCAACGTAAATAAAGACGTCCCAGATGAGTTCATACCAATGGTCCTCACTTGCTGATTATTTCAGGGTGTCCCAAGGCACCATTTTTACCCCAAGTCTCTGCACACATGAATCCTCTCTCAGTTTGGTTTCATTTCACTCAAGGAATTTCAAGCTAAATTCAAACTATGAGAGGAAACTCCTCAACACTTTTGCCATGTGTGTTCGGAGAAAAGCTTCCAAATAGAAAAAAGACAAATTGTATTTGTGGTCTCGTAATTTAAAAGTCATAGGTGTGGGTTCTTCTAGAGGAGAAGGGATTTACCAGTTCCTAGGGAAAAAATTGTATATTATGATGCTATCCTGTTGTATATAACAAAATGGAGGTTATTTCCTCTGGTTAACTGAAAAAGAAAAAAATTCCCAAGACTAGCTGCTTTGGAGGGAATCAGGGTGGGATTCTACCGGTTCTGTCCACTTCTGTAGAACCAGTTGCTATGAAAAGCAGCAAACAGAGAGCATACATAGAACCGGTTCTATGTCTGCTGCTGTTTTGGCTCACCCGCCTGACCTTTATTTCCTGCGTTTTCAACCGCAGATGCTTTGCGCGACACAACTGCAGTTGAAAAAGCAGGAAAAAAGTGCAAATTGTAAAATCACCGAACCGGTAAATACACCGGCCGGATCCCACCCCTAGAGGGAATCCTGCTTTGTTTAAAAGAGACACAATATCTTTTCCCATTCTTTCTCTTTTTTAAGAATAGAATAGAATTCTTTATTGGCCAAGTGTGATTGGACGCACAAGGAATTTGTCTTGGTGCAAATGCTCTCAGTGTACATAAAAGAAAAGATACATTCGTCAAGAATCATCAGGTACAACACTTAATGATAGTCATAGGGTACAATAAGCAATCAAATCATACTAGGAAACAGTTAAAATAGATAATTGGATACAAACGACAAAGCTACAGTCATACAGTCACAAGTGGGAGGGTGTGGGTGATAAGGACTGATGAGAAGATTAATAGTAATAGTAGTGCAGACTTTGTAAATAGTTGGACAGTGCTGAGGGAATTATTTGTTTAGCAGAGTGATGGCTTTCGGGGGTGGGGGGAAAGGCCTTGTGTCTAGTTGTTCTGGTGTGCAGTGCTCTATAGCATTGTTTTGAGGGAAGGAGTTGAAACAGTTTATATCTGGGATGTGAGGGGTCTGTAAATATTTTCACAGCCCTCTTTTTGACTTTAGCATTATACAGGTCCTTGATTGAAGGCAGGTTGGTAGTAATTGTTTTTTCTGCAGTCCTAATTATCCTCTGAAGTCTGTGTCTGTCCTGTTGGGTTGCAACAGGACAGACAACAGTATTGCAACAGTATTCCAGTCCAGAATACTGGAATTTACCATATCTCAACTAATAAACTCCATTTCAACTAAAATATACACACCAGAATTTGATGCATAAAAACACAGTGTTTTTCAAAGAAGATCAGAGAGAAAATCAGAGAAAAATTAGACCAAATAAAAGCAGAGGAAGGACATGCTTGACTCTCTCCTGGGGCATTTCTCTGCTCCTAATTGCTTTCAAGAAATGTTCATTTTTCCCCTCAGAGTCAGAAAGCTTCTTGTCCTTAACTTAGAATAGCTCTCAGTATTTTGTAACTTCCGTAGCATCACAGAATGGTTTTCAGTAGCCATCAAGGGAATCAAAACAAGGCCAAACTTTTCACATGGATACATCAGAACACTTATGATGTTAATATATGACGTCTAGACAATGGAGAGAAGGATCCCTACATTGACTAATGCACAGATTGTATCAAAAATAAGTCACACAACCCAAAACTCCACATCCAACCCTACCTCATCCAACCCACCATCACTCAAAACTAGGCATACATGCCCCAACTACCTCAATTCCAACTACAACTGGCCTTAAATGCAAGCTACTCAATGCAAGAAGCCTTGTGAATAAAATACCTGAATTTCTCCTCTTACTAAATATGGCTAAATTCGTCATCATATTTGTCTGTGAAACATGGCCCAATGCATCTCTCCCTGACTCCATTACCACAGTAAGAGACTATCATGTTTACCAATCAGATCGTGAAATCTGTAGAGGAGGTGGCATTGCTATCTTCTATAAAAAGTCCTTACATCTAAAAAACATTTAAGTTACCCAAGAGCTTGCTCTTCCTGAGACCACTGTCTGTGAATTGTCCTTAAATATCACATTTCGATTCTTACTATGTTACAGAGCCCCTGATTATGACATCAAACATGTAAACAAACTAAATTCACTACTAACATGGGCAACATCCTGCCCACACACTTTTATCTTTCTTGGTGACTTCAATCTACCTCACATAACACTTAAACGAATGTAAAACTGAACCCATACATGCAACCTTCTACAATGCTGTAACAAACCTGGGATTGGAACAACTAGTAACCAACAACACTAGACTTAACAACTGCCTCGATCTCATCTTCTGCAATAGTTTGAATTCAGTTTACAGAATACAAATTAAAGAACCCTTTTCCAACAGTGACTACAGCATGATTGACTCTTGTCTCAACATACGTCCACGCAAAAATTAACACAATGATTTGATCCCCAATTATAACTTCAAAAAAGGCAACTATGATCTTATAGACAACAATCTCTCATCCCTTGATTGGCAATTTCTATTCACTGGATGCAATACTGTAGAAGACCATTACAACATATTTTTACTTGAAGTCAAAAGAGTCATCAAACTATATGTACCATTGACAACTCCCCAAACCAGAAAAAACAGATTACCCATAACAATAAGAAAGCTTCAATCCAAAAAGAGATCACTTTGGCGGACAAACAAATCTGGTCATGTTGCCAACTTCAAAAGCCAATACAATAATTTATACCACCAGATAAAGACTGAATGCACCAATTATCACATTAAACAAGAGGAAAACCTTCTACGCACCAATTCCACAAAAAAAAATTCCAGCAAAATTAAAAGACTCAAGGTCCATCCCACCCCTGAAAGGACCTAATGGTAAAGACTGCAATGATGACACCATTAAAGTCAATCTCTTTAACACATTCTTTGGCTCAGTATTTGTAAACAGCAATGGATCATGCCCAGTATTTCCTAGTTGAACCACAGACAGCTACAATGATCTAATACATATTGATTTTACAGAAGACAATGTTGAAAAAGCACTACACAATCTAAAACCATCTCTATCTATTGGACCGGACGGAATATGTGCCTACTTCTTAAAAAAGCTATCCACTGCCATAGCCGAACCTCTAAGCATAATCTTTGAAAAATCTTTCAGGACCAGCTCCTTGCCAAAACTATGGTCACAAGCCACGGTCATCCCCATCTTCAAAAAGGGAGACCCCAGCCTAGTTGAAAATTACAGACCAATCTCTTTATGCTGGGTCAACTGTAAAGTCATGGAATCAATTATTAACCAATCCATTATCCTCTACTTAGAGACAAACAACCTACTCTCTAATAAACAATTTGGTTTCAGAAAAAAACTATCCTGCAATCTGCAACTCTTACACTGCAAAAACATATGGACTACACAACTCGATCAGGGCAAAGAAATAGACGCAATCTACATAGACTTCTATAAAGCCTTTGATTCAGTGGTACACGACAAACTACTCCTAAAACTGAAATCTTATGGTATCTCTGGACACCTGCATAAATGGATAAAAGCATTCCTGTCAAACAGACAACAAATGGTCAAAATTGGGAGCGTCCTATCAAATTCTGTGGTGTCCCCCAAGGCAGTGTTCTAGGACCAACTCTCTTCATACTCTACATAAATGACCTCTGTGATCATATTAAGAGCAACTGAGTCCTCTTCGCTGATGATGTAAAGCTTTTCAACACCACAGACAATACTGCTACCCTTCAAAAAGACCTTGACTATGTATCAGAATGTTCAAACAAATGGCAACTTCAAATGTCAACAAATAAATGCTCTGTCTTACATATTGGCAAAAAAAAATCAGAAAATAAAATACAAGCTGAATAGTCAAGACCTTGTTGATGATCCAAACTCTATTAAGGACCTTGGAGTACTCATCTCTAATGATCTAATTGCTAGAGCCCACTGTAACTGCATAGCCAAAAAGGCATAAAGAGTTGTTAACCTAATCTTACATAGCTTTTTCTCTGGTAATATTACACTACTAACTAGAGCATACAAAACATTTGCTAGGCCAATACTCGAACATAGCTCATCAGTCCAGAACCCACATAATGTATCTGATATTAACACAGTTGAGAAAGTCCAGAAATATTTCACAAGAAGAGTTCTCCACTCCTCTACTCATTGCAGAATACCTTATGCCACCAGACTTGAAATTCTAGACCTAGAAAACCTAGAACTATGCCTCCTTCGATCCGATCTAAGCATAGTATATAAAATCATACATTGCAATGTCCTACCTGTCAATGAATACTTCAGCTTCAACCAATACAAGAGCACACAATAGATACAAACTCAAGGTTAATCGCACCAAACTTGATTGCAGGAAATATGACTTCAGCAACAGAGTGGTCAATGTCTGGAATACTCTACCTGACTCTGTGGTTTCTTTCCCAAACTCCAAAAACTTCAACTTTAGACTTTCTACTATTGAGCTCACCCCTTTCCTAAGAGGTCTGTAGGGGGTATGCATAAGTGCACCAATGTGCCTACCGTCCCTGTCCTATTGTTTCTTTTATTTTTCTTATATGTATCCATGTATTCATAACTATGTTTTTACTTATACCTATTATCTTGTAAGCAATTGACAAACCAAATAAACTAAATAAATAAATATACAATGGAAACATTCTGTCTAAAGTCTAATTAAAACAAAAACTACAGACTTCCTTGTGTAATTCTATTGAACAGTGCCAAAGGTTGCACACAAAAAATGTCACAGCAGTTTGGAACCACATCATATGATCGATAATCAACTGCCTATGACTTACAACTGGGCCTGTCAGCTGTCCTGATTTTATGAGGAGAGCCTGGAAAATCATCACGAGCCAGGAAAACATACCCTCTGTTGCTTAATTATGCTGAAAGTACAAGTAGTCCTTGATTTATGACCACAATTGAGCCCAACATTTCTGCTGCTAAGCGAGACAGTTGTTAAGTCAGTTTTGCCCCATTTTATGACCTTTCTTGCCCCAGTTGTTAAGCGAATCACTGCAGTTGTTAAATTAATAACACAGTTGTTAAGTGAATCTGGCTTTAGGAAGGTCTCAAAGGGTTAAATCATATGACCTTGGGACACAGCAACGGTCATAAGTATGAACCAGGTGCCAAGCATCTGAATTTTGATCAAGTTACCATGGGGATGCTGCAATGGTTATAGCTGGTCATAAGTCACTTTTTTTAGTGCCCTTGTAGCTTAGAAGGGTCGCTAAATGAATCATTGTAAGTCAAGGAATACTTGTACAACCCATAAATGCTTGGCAAGAATAAGCCTCACTAAAGGCTTAGGTCTAGAATTGTGCCAGACAATTAGATTCTTTGGAAAGATGGCCTAATAAGACAACTACCCCATGCCACAAGTAAGGGGGGTTTACAGAAATCCACTAGCTGTCTAGCTGTTACCTAGATTTCAGCAATACGATGAACTTACTTAGCCTTAAAAAAGGAAGAGACACAAGCATGTAGACACAAGGGTAATCCCTTTGGGAATACAAGACACAAAGGCTGTCAGAACACGCAGCTCTTGTCAGGGAACACACAGAGCTGATCAAGGTTTCTCCACCCCTAACGTGACGGCTTTGAAGTTTGTTTTTACAAGAAGACAACTTAACCTCCCAGAGACAAACCACCCCTTTCCAGTTCTTAACTGATTTTGCAGTTGCACTGGGGATTCCTTTCAAAAAGAAAAGAGGGGGGGAGGGAGAAAAGTTCAAGATTTATTTATCTGGACCTGAAGCGTTGCAAAAATCCACATTAAAAAAGGGTATATCCAGAAGCTTCTCTCCCGCGTGCAATTTTGGGTGCTTGCAAATCAAGAGGGCAGCACCAGTTAGAGCAATTAATCAGTGGAACAACTTGCCTCCAGAAGTTGTGAATGCTCCAGCACTGGAAGTCTGAAATATATGCTTCTAAATGAGTTTCCTGCCTGAGCAGGGGATTGGACTAGAAGGCCTTCAAGGAGCCTTCCAACTCTGTTATTCTGTTCTGCTACCAAAGAGTGGGGCGGAAAAATACAGAAACCATAGAGGTACAAAGTAATTTCACTTTCTGAAACATTCATTTTCTTTTAGTTATAAAATGGTTGCATCCAGTTATCAGATTACGATGTTATAAAACAAGTCTTCATAATGAAATTCTTTCTTTCTTTCTTTCTTTCTTTCTTTCTTTCTTTCTTTCTTCCTTCCTTCCTTCCTTCCTTCCTTCCTTCCTTCCTTCCTTTCTTTCTTTCTTTCTTTCTTTCTTTCTTTCTTTCTTTCTTTCTTTCTCCCTTCCTTCCTTCCTTTCCATCTTTATAAATAACTTAAGGCAGCAAACACAAACAATACTCCTTTTCTTCCTATTTTTCTCACAACAACCCTGTGAGGTGGGCTTGGGCTAAGGCAGAGTGGTAGACTTAACATCCCCCTCTGGCTTTCAGGTCTAAGGGTTTACTGTTAATTTAATTTAAAATAGCTTTTTAAAGTACCCTCACTAAGCATATTCTATTTATAGTCACAATGTGAGCTGGGCAGCTAGACAAATGTAATTAAATAAACAAGAAAATAAACAAATATCTGTACACACTTTTTCCAGAACGTACACAATACATGCCGTTTTCATTAAGGCACCCATGTATAATGTGCGGGAGAAAAACATGTATAAATTGGAAAGATATTATACACAATTCTGATCCTCGCGAAAATGGAAAGATAAATGTGTTCAGACATTTTGACTCACTGTTAACAATACCTACAGGTAAAACTCGAAAAATTAGAATATCGTGCAAAAATCCATTTATTTCAGTAATGCAACTTAAAAGGTGAAACTAATATATGAGATAGACTCATTACATGCAAAGCAAGATAGTTTAAGCCGTGATGTGTCATAATTGTGATGATGATGGCTTACAGCTCATGAAAACCCCAGATCCACAATCTCAGAAAACTAGAATATTACATGCAATCAATAAAACAAGGATTGTACATAGAACAACATTGGACCACTGAAAAGTATAAGCAGGCACATGTACTCAGTAGTTGGTTTGGGCCCCTTTTGCAGCAATTACTGCCTCAATGCGGCGTGGCATGGAAGCTATCAGCCTGTGGCACTGCTGAGGTGTTATGGAAGACCAGGATGCTTCAATAGCGGCCTTCAGCTCTTCTGCATTGTTCGGTCTCATGTCTCTCATCTTTCTCTTGGCTCAGGTCAGATAAGTTTGCTGGCCAATCAAGCACAGTAATCCCACGGTCATTGAACCAGGTTTTGGTGCTTTTGGCAGTGTGGGCAGGTGCCAAGTCCTGCTGGAATGAAGTCAGCATCCCATAAAGCTTGTATGTGGAAGGAAGCATGAAGTGCTCCAAAATCTCCTGGTAGACGGCTGCATTGACCCTGGACTTAATGAAGCACAGTGGACCAACACCAGCAGATGACATGGCTCTCCCCAAATCAACACAGACTGTGGAAACTTCACACTGGACTTCAAGCATCTTGCAGTGTGTACCTCTCCATTCTTCCTCCAGACTCTGGGTCCTTGGTTTCCAAATGAGATGCAAAAGTTGCTCTCATCAGAAAAGAGGTCTGTTTTTCTTTAGTCCAGGTAAGAAGCTTCTGACATTGTTTGTTGTTCAGGAGCAGCTTGACAAGAGGAATATGACATTTGAAGCCCATGTCCAGGATCCATCTCTGTGTGGTGGCTCTTGATGCACTGACTCCAGCCTCAGTCCACTCCTTGTGAAAGTCCCCAACACTTTTGAATGGCCTTTTCCTGACAATCCTCTCCAGGCTGCGGTCATCCATGCTGCTTGTGCACCTTTTTCTTCCACACTTTTCCCTTCCACATAACTTTCTATTAATGTGCTTTGATATAGCACTTTGGGAACATCCAATTTCTTTTGCAATTACTTTTTGAGGCTTTCCCTCCTTATGGAGGGTGTCAATGATGGTTTTCTGCACAACTGTCAGGTCAGCAGTCTTTCCCATGATTGTGATTCCTACTGAACCAGACTGAGAGACCATTTAAAGGCTCAGGAACCCTTTGCAGGTGTTATGGCTTAATTAGCTGCTTAGAGTGGGACACTTTGAGCCTAGAATATTGAACCTTTTCACAATATTCTAAATTTCTGAGATTGTGGATTTGGGGTTTTCATGAGCTGTAAGGCATAATCATCTCAATTATGACAAATCATGGCTTGAACTATCTTGCTTTGCATGTAATGAGTCTATCTCATATATTAGGTTCACCTTTGTCTCTGGAACTAACAAGGTTTCCGAGATTTTTCAAGCTAAAACAACTGGTATGGACAATTTATGCCAAATACACATTACAAAACCATGCTACCTATCATCAATATTCATCAGCGGCTCTTATACAAATTTTTATTGAAGAGAAAGGTGAAAAAACAGTGTGAAAAAAGCTTGCCATAAATTAGAAGTGCAATACTTGAAGAGGGAAATTTAAGTATTAATTTCATATGTCCATAGCAGTGAAATTTTGTTATATGCATCTGTTGACTGTTAGGTATTTTTCACAGTGGTAGTAAATATTCTAAAAACATTTTTAATTGTCTCTTTCAAGATCCTATACAGCGCATATAACAACAAAGTACACATGAAACCCAAAACATTTTTGAAAATCAATTCGTTGCCTTAGTAATTGCAGTAAAATTGGATGGTTTTTCATTTAATTAACATTGGGAGTAAGTTTAGACTGTTTCATTAGAAAAGGAAATGTTGGGATTTTGGAGACAAGACGAACAGTATTCTGAGACTTTAAGGGACAAAGGATCAAAATGAATGTGGTATAATGAAATAGGCTTGGTTGCTTAGTTACTCTCACACCATATTTTAAAGCTCCATGATTAATTTCCTCTCAGCATATTAGTCTTAAAATACAAACTCTGAATCTCTGCCCCATTTCCCACTATTCTCTTCGCTTTGATTATTCAAAAAGTTGCTTCTGATGTCATCCCTTCTAATTAATGTTTTTCTTCCTCCCACATATTGGTCAATGGGGCATACCGTATACAATTTCTAGCGAGTTATTCTAGAAATTGATTCCCAATACCTTGACATGCTATTGAAGCGGAGAGGACTGGATCAGATTTTGATCAGTTGTAAAAAAAATTTAAAAGGTGCGTGATGTCACTTAATCTGTATATTATCCGAAATGGTAGGATCCATAGCAAAGATAAAATCCAGGTTTCCCTTCTGAAACAATGAGAATTTTTTTTTATTTTGTAATACATAAATCTGAGTTACAACGACTAGTTCATATACGGATCATGAAGTCATATGAGATAAACCAGTGACAGAAACTTTGTGTCTCAGCAGATACAAAGATCACTATTTCTCTAATCATTATGCATGCCTCAGTGTGCCTTTATTAGGAGATGCAATTTTTCAATGAACCAGTCCCTAGAATACTCTCATTATTCAGAGCCCCTTATGGGACCAAGCAAATGACAGCTTGAAGGGTACTTTCACGAGTCACTGCTGAATTCATAATCTGGGATGCCCACTAGATGCCACTTGAGCAAATCTGTTGCATGTGATAGTTCTCAATAATGCTTGCTCCGTGCTGTGCAATCTACTGCTACAATTTACTAACAGTGACTCGTTAATTGTGCCCACTGTTAGAGTTTGTGTGGATTAAAGCAGAATGAAGTGAGGATAGTATGAACCAGCTCGTGTACTTGTCTGATGCTGCCTTTCCTGCAGTATCCTAGTATGGTGAAAAGCTAAGAAGTTTATCTTGGAAATATTTGACTTTAGGAGGGAAATTTTTCTGGCACTGATGTGTCATCTAGCTGTGCGATTTGTTTCTCTCCTTAACAAGCCTTACCTCACACATAGAAGAACAGAGTTGGAAGGGACCTTGGAGGTCATCTAGTCCAACCCCCTGCTCAAGCAGGAGAGTCTATTCTAAAATATAGCCTCTACCTAGGATCGAACTCACAGCTTCCTGATTGTGAGGCGAGAGCTCCACCTCTAGGCCACCGGAGCTGCTTTTTGAAGGATATTGAATGGTAGAGAAGTGGGAAAGGGTCCAAGTTCATGACTTTTCAAAAGACAAAACTGTGTTGACAAAGTCTTCAGCAAAATTGTTAGGCAAATTTAGGATCCTATGACCTTCGTATTTTATGATGCAAGGACCTCTTTTAAGGCTTGGAAAGGCAATTTGTAGGACAATGCTTTCTTCTTGCATTTAAAATTTCATTTTGTAAACAGGATGTGTTCTCCAAAATGGGCTACCTGATGTAATGAGATGTGAGAATGACCTTGGAAGGTGGGGGAGGAGGAATGATGCTGCCTAGGGAATGGTCAGATAAAAGGGGGTGGAGCTTGTAACTGAAGAATGGGCAGAAAAAGAAATTTAGAAAGGAGGTTTCCACTCTAACCTATCAGGGAGTAAAAAAGAGAATGGCAGGTGATTTGTATTTTCAGACTTGCAAGATTCTATTAAGGTACCCTTATAGCAAAGTAGAATAAGGTCACCTGGTCAGGTTTCCTGTTTGGTCTACTTGGGAGACTGGCATTATGGTGTATGAGAAATGAAAGCAAGTTGCAAGTCACTGCACTATTTGGCTTTGCAGAAGCAGAAAATCAGCATGTCTCTCCACTGAGCTTCTCACTTGTGGAGACATTTTATTTGCTTGGATATTGAACCTGTTAAGAGGCACTACACGCTTCCCCATCCAAATTTACCTGTTTAGCAAATTTATATAGCTATATGAATTTGCTAAATTATGGACACTGGGGTGATTGTGATGCTGTGGATATTCCATATAAAAGGTGCTGGATATTTAAAAGGTGACGTTTCTCCCCCCTCTCAACCAAATTCATCAGCTAAAGGAAAAACACCAGAGACCCAATGTTCTAAGCAAGACACAAAGCCGACTACTGTCTCCTATTGTTCTACATCAATTGCAGTTTCATCTGCTACCCTAATACTATACAGTAATTTTAACCATTAAAAAGTGTGGTAACATTCTTAGTTTGGTTTTTTTTTTCCCCAGAAAATGAACAAGCTAGCAAGAACTGTTGGTCTTTGAAGAGCCATCAGATTTCTGGTTTTGTTGTAGCTGACTGACAAGGGATTTTTTAGGAATTTAGGAATTTTAGGAATTTATGACTTTTATTCAAGCAGTTTTTGTTTCGTGTCTCTTAACCTGCCAAAGCTTTCTTACCTGCTCGCCACTCCTTTCCAAACCTCTTAGCTACTGTATCTAAGCACAAGATCTATCTCACAGTGAGTTATTTCATTCTTCACTTTTTTTTAGAAGTGAAAAGGATCCATGGAAGTTTATGTATAACTCGATCAGTATTTAAGGTATCACAAGTCGGACTTTCCGTTTCTCCCCTTATCTCTCTTCTCTTTTTTAATCAGTGCATCCCAGAACCAGTGACAGATGTGGTCTTTATCAGCACACCCAAATCTCTGCCAAAGTTTACTGAGTCATTTGATATAAATAGTAGCTTCTCCTTTCACTCTTTTTTTACCGTTCATAAATAACCTTCATCTGCGAATGTTTATTTTAAAAACTGAACTTGTTTTTAAGCAAGCTTCCCTTTTAAAAAAATGCCACCCGAACCATCTCTTTTTGTATGTTATTGTATTTCCCTCCTGAGGCATATAAAAGGAAGTTAAAGAAGACGAAGATGACCTGAGCCATAAAGTGGGGTGGCAGTTAACCTGAGGAGTAGTTCAAATCTCTCAACTTATCGGAGTCTACACCCCCCCCCTCCATTTTCACCAGTAAATTAATGTCTTTATGGCAAGCTCATGAGTTGATTCTGTTGCTTGATAGGAGAGCAAAGAGTGAATAGGCAGGCAGCTTTTATGTTAACCCTTCTATGAGTCATGGGATTGAATAATGTACTGCAGTCTCCCTATTATCTCAGCCTACACATAGTTATTTTTCAACCCAGTGCAGATGGGAAGTTTGGCCTGTTTGCCAGTTTTCATATCAATTGGCAGTGGTTACTTACCTCCAATTAAGTGAGTCTGTCTGCCTTCTCCAGTGTGATGCCTTCCAGATCTGGTGGACTGCATCTTCTAGAACAGGGCTGTCAAACCCCTGGCCCATGGGCCAGAGGCGTCACATGCTGGCCATGTCCACGGTCATTTTAGCAAAGGGGAAAATAGTTCCAATACAGCATGTGACACTGCTGTGAAGATGTGAGTTTGACACCCCTGTTCTAGAATGTGAAGCCAGTGAGATCAGAGGACTGGTAGGAGTTCTGCAATTTTCAGTCCCACCCATCTGGAAGTCACAAGTCGGGGAAGAACATTATACATCTATACATTTATGTATAGATACTCATGCTCAAGGGAGATTGATTTATTTAATAAAAATGGAATGTCTAGAGTGCATGGTTTGTCTGGTAGCTTCTATTCAGTCTTGACTTCTGGTCTTGACTGCCTGGACTAGTCTCTGAAATTTCATTTGTGACATGTCCTTGCCTCCTTCCTAGAGTTGAAAGAAAATGACTGGGCCAAGATCACACATCTGGCTTTGTGTCAAGAATTCACAATCACCCCGTTTCTACCTGATACCTTAACCCCTACACCAAACTGGATCTCAGTTTTATGTGAACTATAATGCTCAGCAAAAAAAAATAAAAAAAATAACAGACATATTGGTATTCTCTCTTTTACTTCTATTTTTAAACTTTATATTGCACAATCTTTAGATTTGTCTGCCTTCTAGATGATGTCCATGTATGTATGTCTGAATATCCATAAGAGGATTTCAAGAGATAAAGATCTTTGCTAAGCCTCATAAAGAAGCGGAAAAAGAATCAAGTCATCCAAAGGAAAGATACTAGGGCAAAATATCCCCAGCAATAATGCAGCAGGACAAATGGTCAACAAACAGTGCTTGGTTGGAGAGATTGAACATGTCCAAGTTTTTTCTTCACTGTGGTAGGTAAACATCAGTGGATATGAGGACAGAGGGGAAGTTTGTTGATAAATTTCACTCTTGACAAGCCGATCTGTGTGAGTGGGAGCATGTTTGTATGTCATCAAATATTCCTCTCTTTTGATTGATAGGAACCGAAATTCCAATGATTATTTCATAAACTGCTCGCTTATTTCCAGTGACTTTATTCCCAGACAAATATTCATTAGACTGTAGCTTATGCAACTATCTTCCTTAGAAAGAAAGCTTATTAAGAGCAGTGCAAAATAAACTTTGTGGGGAACCCAAAGTTCTACTGATTACAGTGTAATCAAATTTCTGGGTAAATAGATGCATTGAGTTGTGCTGCAAAAGATTGCCTTGAAATGATGGTTCCACTATGGGGTTCCTATAGAGTGGAGCAGAACAGTTGCTGGTCAGCTAAGAACAAAGCTACTCTAAGATTTGATTTCATTTGCATCCTCTAGTAGGGTGTTTCTTGAATTTGGCAACTTTAAGATGTGTGTCTATGAAGTTTCTCAGTCCTCCAGGTCATGGTGCCCCAAAGGTGCTTTTTCAAGAGGCAGCTGGACTTTCTGGTTTTTCCTTGAAGACATTTCACTTCTCAACCATGAAGCTTCTTTACCTTTGACTGGATGGTGACAGTGGTGGGATTCAACATTTTTTACTACCAGTTCTGTGGGCGAGGCTTGGTGGGCGTGTCAGGGCGTGTCAGGGGAAAGATACTGTAAAATCTCCAGTCAGAGGTGGTATTTGCCGCTTCTCCGAACTACTCAAAATTTCTGCTACTGGTTCTCCAGAACTGGTCAGAACCTGCTGAATACCACCTCTGGATGGTGGGTAATGGAAGGATTTATACTCCTTGCAGACAGCTGATCATTTGCATTCTTTTAGCAAGTCAATTAAAACCACCTGGAAGTTAATCTGTGTCATCAGAGTCACCTGAGTGGTACAAATGGATGTGGCCATGTGGACTTCAACACCCAGAATTCCATAGCCAGCCAGCCAACTTCTGGGAGTTGAAGTTCAAATATCTTAAAGTTGCTAAGTTTGAGAAACATTGCCCTAGTACACAGGTGTGAAATTCGATTGTATCACATGACATCACGTATCACAACATCACGTATCAAGAAATGTTTTGCCTTTGTGGAGCTAGGGTAGGTGTGGCCTAAGCCGGATGCATCCAGCCTGTGGGCCTCTAGTTTGACACCCCTGCTCTAGTACAAGAACTTTTCTTAGACTCATCAGGCTAGATTTCCTTCATTCCTGAGGTGACAGGAAAGGGACAGAGATGAAGACAGTCCTTGTTTTCCTGGGCTGTCAGTCTTCCATCCTGCCAGGAACCCAGCATAAGGCACCCAGAGAAGAAAAATGTGAAACCTGCCATCACTGGTACCAAAATAGCCAACAAGCAAACACAAGAAGCCGCTTTCCACCATTGCAATGTAGCTTTTCCTCCCCATAGTCTTACATTTGTTGGCCTTAGATCGATATTCATAAATAACCTCTCAGCCGCCTCTGAACTCCTGAGCAGAGCCCGACATAACCAAACTGTTAGGTAACAGGAATAGAGAGTCTATGCACTAGAATCATGTGAAGCAATTCACTTGAGGCTCCACTGGATTGCTGGAAAACCCATCCCTGCCCTACTACATGTTAAGAAGAGCCTTTAGAAATTAGGAGAATGATTGGTGATTGGAGATTTTTTTTTCCAGCAATAATACTGTTGGCAAGGACTCTGCGCTTAGACAACCCACCAGGTGCTTTTCTTAACTTGTCTTGAATTAAAATCTTAAGGACAGCACCAGAGGTGGTATTCAGCTGGTTCGGACCAGTTCTGGCATACCGGTAGCAAAAATTTTGAGTAGTTCGGAGAACCGGCAAATACCACCTCTGGCTGGCCCCACCCACCCACCACAGCCTATCCTGTCCTATATTCCCTTGTTTTTTAGCTGAGCTGATTCACACGGAGAGTGGATTACTGCACCTCAGCTGAGCTAAAAAAAACAGTTCACCTCACCAGCGCTGACAGAAGGCAGTTTTTGGTTGCTGAGTGCATAAAGTGAGCTCCCATAGAAGCAAAGGAAAAAATTTGGAATCCCACCACTGGGCAGCCCTATTATTGGTGGATCAGCCATGAGGGCAGTTGTAGAGGAATGCAAAATGACCTTGGGGAAGATGCACAAAGGCTATTAGCATAACAGGAGCCCTGCCTGGGGAGACAAGACAAAATCCTTAAAACTATCTGGCCTTGACGGTCTTTAGTATAAGAGGAATGTAAGGGGAAACACTATCAGAATGTCAACATTCTGTTAAGTCCTCTGTTCATGACCATAATTGGGACTGGGAATGTTATCACTAAGCTATGTGGCTATAAAGCAAAAAATAAATAAAAATCACGTTTCTATGTGGCATAGTTTTTGTTCTTTCCTAAACCAAGGGAAAAAAGACTATTCTTAAAGCTACAGAATAAAGGTAAAAAGAGAAACAGAT
The DNA here is from genome assembly GCF_049901715.1 of Pseudonaja textilis. Lineage (NCBI taxonomy): Eukaryota > Metazoa > Chordata > Lepidosauria > Squamata > Elapidae > Pseudonaja > Pseudonaja textilis. The sequence continues at coordinate 127,875,558 of NC_141990.1, read as the reverse complement.
TTTATATATGCCACATAACATTTCAGGCAAAATGTCTCATCATAATAGAGAAAACAATAATAACTCATTTGTACTCGTTTTTTTTACTGAATCCATGTTTCATCATTGAGGAGTAGCTGCTGGGCTCCTGTTCACTCTTTGAGGATCTTCATCAGTGGTTACTGAACATCTTTTTAACGAGAACATGATGCAAAACAGAGAATGCCCTCTAGCAAGGATTCTCTTTTGCAAACAGAAAACAAGATGTCCACAGTTGACTCAGAAACATTTGCTTCTAAATAGGAGATCCCCTTATCTCTAGGCTGGGTAGTGACTCTCAGTCAATGCCTCTCAATGCCAAAACTTCTCCTCCTGAGGATGATGGCTGAATAGACCAGTCCAAGTTAAGCCACCCAGGAAATAAACCAGCATGATTTTGGTAAAATGATCAAAATATAGTCTGGTTTAGGGAACAAGGCAAAAGAACCATGCTTATTTTTGAAGGTTATTGCCTTTTTAAAAAATGGTACAGGTAATTTTAGAATTCAGTTTGAATGCAAACTTATTCTCATCAACATGTAATGAAATAACAAGATGTACCTAAATCAGAGAATGGAGTAGTACAACATTAATAAATCTATAAAACAGGATACAATTAATTATACTTACTCCTCTTCCCCAACACGCATGGAATGTGAACTGGGGTAGGGAAGCAAGAAATATTTTTATTTCTTCATCTTTTCACAATGTCATTCTTAAGAAATGTGGATTACTCATTCACTTGATTTCCTGCAGAGTCGTGAAGTGGTTTTTCACTAGAATGTCATTCATCTTCAATTATGACTCAAAAAAGACGATGTGTTATGGACTCTACTTTGGCAATAAACTTTCTTACAAAAATATGGTTTTGCCCAGATCTAATATCTATTGCTACTATACTCTGAATATAATCATTTTGCATTTGTACTTTCCAAGGCCTCCTGGTACTTATGATCAAACACTGTTTACTATATAAAGTTTGGCATGATTTTTTATACAAAAATCTTAAAAGTCAGAATAACTGGCTTTCTTTCATTTCAAAACTCTCCTCCGAAGAAATCAAGGCGGCAATTAATAGTACATTTGGCAATTCCAATTTAAGATGTTTCCCACTGGGACATTTAGTTGCTAAAGTAAAACCCAAAATTTACTGATGCATATGTGCTATTTTTTAGGAGAAAGTAGTGATTTCAGTATTCTTCACTCTTTTTGATTCTGTGTGTGTAACCTTTCCAAATTATGATATTTAATGAGCAGTTGAAGAGAATCGATGCAGTATCATTTTTAAAAATAGAATACATACATTCCTGGTCTCTCAAGTTATGAAGAAACTGAGCAATGATGAAACAAAGCCTAGATTTTTCTATTGATTCATGTAATTATTTTATATTTGTTAATGTTCTTTCATATGATGGATCAAATGTCCATACATTACAGACCATAACTGACCTCTGTAAGTTTCAACCTGTTTCACGAAGAACTTTCAAACTGGGATGAGTTCAAAAACCACTAAAACAGTCTCACTCCCTCTCCTGTATTCCAAACTTTTGATCTCATCTCAAACAGATGTTTTGTGCAGAAAGGCACTCTGTGTGATTTAGAAGGGACTTCTACACAACAAACATGGCCGACTGCTTCATTGGCAGTTTAAGAAGCTGCTCCTCTTTTCAATTAAACTTGGAGTGCTGCTGTTCAGCCTTCATATGACCATATGGCAGATGCAGCTGAAGAAAAATCTTGAGCATGTTAACTCTCAGCCTATGGCTAGAGGCACATAGTCAGATACACTGTGTCCAGAGCACTGATTTTTGCAGCAATATGCACTTATCACATGCTTACCATATGTCACAGACTGTGAGCCTGAATATGCAGGATTTAAGAGTTTCTCTTGTAGCTTTCATGGGCCTGGTAAAAGTGTAATTTAAAAAACCATTTCAATGAGGACCTTTAAAAAACTTTCTATCAACTGTGCCCTCTTGATAATGTAAATGGAAAGTATCACTGGGAATCTATGCATACATGTTGAGGTTTCTTTGGTGGCTATTGTATCTTTCATCTAGAAAACAGCTTGTTAATTTTGGTTGATATCTTCTCTATTATTTTTCTGTAGAGCATCAAAGCACTCCATCATTTTTAGAGATAAAAGGGGCAATAATCAAAAATCTTTGAAACATTCATAAATGTTGTTTTCTTGAGCTCAGCTCTATTAAGAAAATGTTTCCCTGGCTTAAGGGAACACATTCCTTCATTTTATCTCCTTTTCAAAACAAAATGAAAGTCAGTAGGCTTTCCATAACCTGATTCATCTTTCTTAATGGCTCTCCTAAATGATGATGATGGAGGAGGAGGAGGAGGAGGAGGAGGAGGAGGAGGAGGAGGAGGAGGAGGAGGAGGAGGAGGAGGAGGAGGAGGAGGAGGAGGAGGGAGGAGGAGGAGGAGAGGAGGAGGAGGAGGAGGAGAAGAGAAGAAGAAGAAGAAGAAGAAGAAGAAGAAGAAGAAGAAGAAGAAGAAGAAGAAGAAGAAGAAGAAGAAGAAGAAGAAAGAAGAAGAAGAAGAAAGAAGAAGAAGAAGAAGAAGAAGAAGAAGAAGAGAAGAAGAAGAAGAAGAAGAAGAAGAAGAAGAAGAAGAAGAAGAAGAAGAAGAAGAAGAAGAAGAAGAAGAAGAAGAAGAAGAAGAAGAATCTTGTTGATTCTATGGGCAGATCCCTCCACATCTTCTGATTTTATTTCTTTGAGTTTTTCTTTTTTCTGGCTGATGTCAGCTTTGATGGTGTCCTGTTTTCCTATTACTGCTTACTCTTCCCAGCACAATTGCTTTCCCTATTCTCCCACATGACAAAGAGAACCACAGAGAAGTGGTCCAGGTTGCTATCCATATTCTATCTAATGGTGGGCCATTGCTTGCCTTTGATATGGCAACAATTCAAAGAGAAGAATTATCCTCAGATGGCCCATTGGTCCTTTTAACATTACCACTGCACCAATCACAGCTGAATATTTCTCCCCGCTCTCCCTTTTTTACATTCTTTTTCACAAGCTTGACCTGTTATTGGATATCAAACACTTTCTATTTTAAAACACATGTATCAGAATTATTTTGCAATTAGGCAACTTATACATCAATGAAACATTAGGAGGTACTGCCTGCTAATATGTGAGGAGTCAGAGACACCATTAATATATTATGATTGTAAGTATAGCCTACTTTCATAACTAGCAAAAGCAAAATAAGAAGCAGAATAAATAAAGAAGGAATAAATTATAAAATAAAGTAGGGTAAATTAGGAAAAATGAAGTAATAAATTAACATGTCATTATAAAAATTCTGCGTAAAGATATTAAATGTAGAATTGCATGGATGTAACTAGTTAATATTGTAAACTATTTTTTTAAGGCAGAGGGAGAAGGAAATAATTGAATTAGTACATATACGCACAGGTATGCATACACACACACACACATACCCCTATAGTTTGTTTAAAGCTACAGTGTAGAATTGTAGAGTCAAAGGATTGAAAGGCCATTTAGATTGCATTCAACCACCTGCTCCATTTAGGACTTCATACTACCATACCCTGAAAAGAACTGTCATGCCTCCTTGAACACATCTGGTGAAAAAGTCCATCAAATCCTCAGTAATTGGTTCCACTGTCAAACGGCTCTGATTGTTATGGGTCTTTTTTTCCTGTCAGGAATTGCTTTCCTGGAACTGAGATCCATTATTCTCTATCTTCTGCTCTTGGAATGAAAGAGATCAAGGCCTGACCTTCTGGGTGATATCCTCTCAGGTATTTGAAACAAGTTATAATTTCTTCTCAGAGCTGAACATTTACACCGGTCCTTATTTCCAGACTCCGAAGCTTCCTCATCTTTGAATCTTTTCCAGGTTTTCTTAATCCTTCTTAAAGGCTGGTTTCAGGGGTGGGATTCTACCAGTTCCCACCTATTTGCTAGAACCGGTTGTTAACATTCTAAGCAGTTTAGAGAACTGGTTGTTAGAAGAAATTACTGGCCTAATCCTGTAAGGAAGGCAGGAAGGAAACATTCTGGTGTTGCTTACAGAAACTGTAACCCTAGTCTCCGTTAACCCTTATTACATTCTTGGCAGGACTAGTCTGTATCAGGAATGTCTCTGGTGTTTTTTTGCCCCTCCTTTGCTGGTACTTTGCTTGTGTGGAGTGACCATTCAAAGTTACAATGGCACTGAAAAAAGTGACTTATGACCATTTTTCACACTTACAACTGTTGCAGCATCCCCACAGTCGTGAGAGGCCAGGCAAGCAGATGTGTGCCTCGATGTGAATGATATTAAGTTGGCCACACCCACCAATAACATGACCACCAAGCCATGTCCACCCAGTCACATGACCACCAAGCCACGCCCACCACCTAAGCCACGCCCACAGAACCGGTTGTTAAAAATTTGAATCCCACCCCTGGCTGGTTTCCAATACTAGGCATAATTGGAACCTCACTAAATATACCAGTTGAATTGAACTGTGTTTCTCAAGAAAACTAGACTATACTTCTATCAGTGCTTATTTATTTATTTATGTGTGTTTGCAGCAACATTCAGCCTGAAATTGCAGTCATCTTCTGTACTATTCCAACACCTATAGACAAAATCTTGCCAGACTGAGGAACCTATTCTTTGCAACTTACATTATACTGAGAACTATTAAGCAGGGGCTGTCTTCAGATATCCTGTTAGGTTAATTGATGTGTAGTTTCATCTTCTTTTACCCTCTTTCTGAATATATTGGAGCTCTCCCATCCAACTACTAATTTGCTTCTGAGCCCAGATATGTTACATAACTTCAGTATTACGCTTTGTACATCATGGCTATCTCATAGCATGCTATAAAATGTAGAATGATCAACAAGCCATGATTAAAACAAGGCTCTGCGTATTCATTTCAGTCCAATCTTAGAATCCCCATGGCCAGGAAATCCCCATATTGTATCTGACATTCACCTTTGCTAAATGCTGTCTTGAAGGCTTTATTGCTTTGTCTCCCAAGGTCATTCTTACATACCTGGTATCTGCCCTCTAGTTTCTGCCTCCTGTAAGCCATACTATATCAGTGTTTCTTAAATTTGGCAACTTTAAGGCCATGCTGGGTGTTGTAGAGCGATGGTAAGGAAGGGGCAGAAACCAGAGCGTACAACGAACAAGGCTTTATTGCAGGGAATAAAGGGTTGTCGCGTCTGCTTGCTAACTGGCAGACCAGCTGGCGACAACGGAGCTGGCTCTGCTCGACAGCCGGCTTTTATAGCCGACTGTCAAACGGAGCCAGCCAATGGGAGCGGCTGGTGCTCCCGCTCAAACAGCGGACCTGGTTGGAAACTCCAACCAGTTCCACAGACATAACACTCCTTTCCCCCAGCTGGGAACATGCGTAGTCCTGTAGGTACGTAGGTTGTCTGCGCTGGCGACAAGAACGTCGCAGCTCGGGTAAACTGTTGGCTGGTGTCAAGTCCAGGCCCTCGGGACACGCCTCGACGGTCGTTGGGGAATGGGCTTGACCTGGCGTAGTGTTCTGAGAGTTCGGCGATTCCCCCTGCTCGGGCTGATCTGGGCGAGTCGCTAGGTCCGGTTGGCAAACTGGCTCGCTCGGCTGTTGGTTCGGTGATTCTAGCCGGAAACTCGGGTCCTCCCGCAGACTCTCCTGGTCGGTGGGGAAGACCGGGTCCCGCAGGGAGCTTCCGTCTGGCACCGGCAGGGAGACTTGGGCGCTGGCAGGTTGAGCTGGGTCGGTATCGGTCGCACTTCTCCGTCGCTTTCTGAGTTGGTCCACGTGTCTCCGCCACAAGCGTCCATCCTCCAGGAGGACCCTGTAGGATCTTGGACCGGTGACTGACACGACTTGACCTGGTACCCACAAGGGATCCCCCGCATAGTTCCTAGCGTACACCAGGTCATGCAAGGCAAAGTCTCTGACCAGACTGTCAGACCCTAAAGGGGTGTCTGGGCAGTAGTGGGGGTGTAACCTGTCCAGGGTGGTCCTAAGGCATCTCCCCATCAGGAGTTCGGCAGGGGACTTGTTAGTAGTGGTGCAAGGTGTCGTATGCTGGCTGAGAAGGTAACGAGACAGTTTAGAGTGCCAGTTTTCCTGGCCAAACCTGGCGAGTGCCTCCTTGGCTGACCTGACTGCTCTCTCAGTCATCCCGTTGCTAGCGGGGTGAAAGGGAGCTGTAAGGATGTGTCTGATGCCCAAGTTAGCAACGTACATACTGAACTCACATGATGTGAACTGCGGGCCATTGTCAGACACCAGCGTGTCAGGAAGTCCATGGGTGGCAAACAAACGGGTCAGGGCTTTAACTATTGCTTGGGTGGTGGTCGTGGGAAGCAGGGCCAAGTCTATCCACTTGGAGTAGGAGTCCACGACCACCAAGAAAGTCCTGCCATGCACCAGTCCCGCCAGGTCAATGTGCAAGCGAGACCAAGGGGCACTAGCACTTTCCCACCTGGTGGGCGTGGCAGCTGGTGGGGCAGCCCTGGTTTCTTGGCAAGGTTGGCATGAGCTTACCCAGCTGGCGATTTGGGCATCCATACCGGGCCACCAAACGTAGCTGCGGGCCAAAGCCTTCATCCTTACGATGCCCGGGTGGCCCTCGTGAAGCACCTTCAAGATGGGTACACGAAGGGTGGCTGGAATGACTACTCTTGTACCCCACAGTAGACATCCCTGTAGCTTCGACAGTTCCTGCTGACGGGTTTTAAAAGGAGCAAAGTCAACTGAACATTGAGTTTCCGGCCACCCCCTTCCCACCCAGTCCAAAACCTGGGCAATTATCTTGTCTTTTTTTGAGTGCGCAGCAATGTCCTCGGCTGTCACTGGCAGTCTAAGTTCGTTGACCTCAAAAATGGCGTGAATCGGTGCTGGGTCTTCGACTGGAACTGGTAGGGGGCAGCGACTAAGGGCATCGGCGTGACTCAAGTTCTTGCCAGGTCGATGCACCAACTTGAATGAGTAAGCGGCCAGAAACAAAGTCCATCTGGTCATTCTGGGTGAAAGCACCTGCGGGGTTTGCTTATCACCAGATAAGAGTCCCAGGAGAGGTTTATGGTCAGTTACAAGTTCAAAATGGTGCCCAAACAAAAATTCGTGGAATTTTTTAACTGAAGCAACCGCAGCCAGGGCCTCTTTATCTATTTGACTGTAGTTTTTTTCTGCCGTAGAGAAGGTCCTAGAGAAAAAGGCAATCGGTGCCTCGGAGCCGTTGGGAAGTCTGTGGCTTAGGACAGCCCCAATCCCAAAAGGGGATGCGTCAGCAGCTAGGACCAGGGGAAGTCGTTGATCAAACTGAATTAAGACGGCCTCCGATGTGAGTAAGGATTTGACTGACTTGAAAGCATGGGCTTCTTTGGGTCCCCAATGCCAGGGTGAGTCTTTATCTAACAGTCTATGTAAGGGTTCAGCGACAGATGCTTTGTGCGAGAGAAATGAGGCGTAAAAGTTTAGTAGCCCCAGAAAGGCTTGGAGCTCCGTCTTGTTAGTTGGTGTGGGTGCCTCATGGATGGCCTTTACCTTGGACTCAATTGGGTGGATGCCAGAGGCGTCTATCCTATAACCCAGAAAGTCCACTTGCCTAGTGGCGATGGCGCACTTCTCCCTTTTGAGTTTGAGGCCATGCTGCATAAACTTCTCTAGAACCGCCCTGACCCTCTGTATGAGTTGAGGTCGGTCAATAGCTGAGACTAAAATGTCATCGAAATAAGGAACAGCCCCTGGGAGACCTTGGAGAATCCTTTCCATGAGTGATTGGAATATACCCGGGGCCACACTTACGCCGAATTGGAGGCGCTTACATTTGAATGCCCCTCTATGAGTGACTATGGTTTGTAATTCCGCTGTCTGATCATCAACAGGGAACTGTTGGTATGCCTGGGACATATCTAACTTGGCGAAAATGGTGCCGGGTTCGAAGGTGTGTAACAGGTGCTGAATAACAGGGACAGGGTATGCGCTGACCTGTAGGTAACGTTGAGTGTGGTTTTGTAGTCTGCGCAGATTCTTAAACTGCCATCCTTCTTGAGTGGGGTGACTATGGGGGTCTCCCATTTGGCAAAATCAGTAGATTCTAACATCCCTTGCTTAAGTAGCTTATCTAATTCTGCGTCTAACTTGGGATGGATGGCGAAAGGCACCCTGCGTGGCTTTAAGCGAAGAGGGATTGCCTGGGGGTCTACAGAGAACGAGATGGGAGTGCCAGAATAGCAACCCAGCTCGCTGCTAAACACATCAGAATAATCTGAAAATAATGTATCTACATCAGAAATTGAGACAGCCTGGACCCCAGTTACACTAAGGCCGAGGGAGGGAAACCAATCTAGCCCCAACAGGCTGGGGAGGGCACCATTAACAACCACTAAAGGCAAATGGCCTTTAAAGGCTTGGAATTGCACGAGAAACTTGCCTTTCCCGAGGACAGGGATGTTCTTGCCCTGGTAGTCCCACAGTGTCAGGTGGCATCTTTGTAGCTGCTTCTTTGACAGTCTGGGCTGGATCTTCTTCAGGGTTTCCCAGGAGATGATTGAGAGCGCAGATCCCGTGTCTACCTCCATCCTGCAGGGTTTACCTTCTAGGAAAACAGAAATTTTGATTTTATCAGGGGTTTGGGAAGTATGGTTAGCGTGGTAGCAGGTATAGCAGTCCTCCACTTGCCTTTGGGAATTAGAAGGTGGTGGAGGTTTTGAGGCAAAGTGTGCCCTGCTTGGCAGACTCTAGCAAGGTGCCCCTTCTTTTGGCAATTCAGGCAGATGGCGTTTCTAAACCTGCAGGATGCCCTAGAGTGGGAGCCTCCACAGGCTAGGCAAATGGGAGGTTGTTTGGGGGCGAAGTTGTTTCTCTGTCCCACTCCTACCTGTGAAGGCTTCTGATGCATAGGGCGGTTAATGTCTGATGAGTCTGTGGGGTCTTCTTCACTGAGCACTTCTTCAGAATGGATGGTGGAACTGCTGGGCTTTAATAGAGTGCCTTGAATCTCAGCTGCTGATTGGGCAGAGAGCTCAGCAGCTAGGGCTTCCTCCATGGCTAGGGATAGATTCAAGTCCTTTTTAGCCAGCAAATGTCTTTGGAGTCTCAGGTCTCTTACCCCACAGACGATCTGGTCCAACAACATGTCTTCTAAGTAGTCTTTGAACCCGCATTGCAAGGCGGCTGTCCTCAGGGCTGCCATATACTCATTGATTGACTCCCCCTCTGCCTGTTTTCTAATTCTGAAGGCGTACCTTCTGGCTATCTGGGATGGCTTTGGTGCGTAGTGGTTGGAGAGGATTTCTTGTAGTTCATCCCATGGGACGCTTCTGATAGCGCGTGGTGCGACTAACGCTGTAGTGGTGTCAAAAACCGCTGCCCCACAATAGCTGAGGAAATAGGACTTCTTCCCATGTTCAGCAGCGTCAGCTAACCCGATGGCATCGAGGAAATGGCTGAAACGATTTTTGTAGGAGTCCCACATTTCCTCGTTTGGCTTGAATGGTGGGAATGCTGGATTAGCATTCATTGTGAAAATGCAGGGTTCGTCTTCTTCAGTCGTCTTTTGAACTTGCGCTCTTAAAAGAGCGCAGGCTGTGACAGTCTCTCTAGGCTACGGAGCTCTTTTGAATTTCGCGCTCTTTGTGAGCGCCGGCGGCTGCGGCTACAGCGCCCGTGGCTTGCTTCAGTGATTACAGCTCAAGCAATGGCAGTTTTTTGAATTTCGCGCTCTTTGTGAGCGTTGGCGGCCACGGCTTCAGCGCTCGCGGTTTCGCTCTCAGTGACTACAGCTCTTTGAAGCAAACGCGTCTGGCTAGCCTTCTACCGTATCCCACCTTCGTCGCCAGTGTTGTAGAGCGATGGTAAGGAAGGGGCAGAAACCAGAGCGTACAACGAACAAGGCTTTATTGCAGGGAATAAAGGGTTGTCGTGTCTGCTTGCTAACTGGCAGACCAGCTGGCAACAACGGAGCTGGCTCTGCTCGACAGCCGGCTTTTATAGCCGACTGTCAAACAGAGCCAGCCAATGGGAGCGGCTGGTGCTCCCGCTCAAACAGCGGACCTGGTTGGAAACTCCAACCAGTTCCACAGACATAACACTGGGGAATTCTGGGAGTTGAAATCCATACCTCTCAAAGCTACCAAATTTCAAAAACTGCTCTGTATTATTTCTACTTATTTCTTATTCAGGACAATTGATCACTATACGGATACAGTTTCCCAGACTTGATTTCCCCCAAGTATGCCTGATTTAAACAGCTGAGAATTTGATTTTGATTTGATTTTGAAGCACTGTTTCAGGCCCACTTTATTCTTGTTAGAGAGACCGGATGAACCTTAACTGATTAAACGAACCATTCAGACTTTCCCTGATGTAAAATCTGATAAGCTCCATTGCCCCTGAAAATCACCTTTAATGATCCAGAACATTAAAGTTGGTATACGATGGTAGAGAGGTTCAGTGATGAGGAAATAAAATAATTGGCCACTACTGTAACCCTGAAGCCTGAGACCCACCAAGAGAGAAGATTTTTTTTCCCCTCAAGTTCCAAATCTCCTGGAACAAAGTCTGCAAAATGTTAATCTTGTATTTTCTTTCTTGATTAACAACCTGGACTAAACTCCAGTGCACTCAAAAGTTGGCCTAAATCAAGGAAGTCATCTGCCAGTAACCACAGGGACTGCTTGCTTCAGGGTATAGGAAGGGAAGGGTTCAAATCCAGGGGTGGGATTCAACCAGCATTACTACCGGTTCGGTAATTTTATGTTTTGCTGCACGCGCATGTAATACAACATAAGCTGTGCTGTCCAGATAGCTGATAAGTATTGCGTGTGGGTGCACAGAGTTTGAAAAAGCACTTTTTTCCTGCTTTTTCAACCTCAGCTGTGCCGCACAAAGCAGCTGAGGTTGAAAAAGCAGGAAATAAAAGTCAGGTAAGAGCCCGGGCAGGCGGGTGGGCCAAACAGCAGTAGACACAGAACTGGTTCTATGTCTGCTGCTCTTCAGAGCTACCAGTTCTATAGAGCCGGGCAGAACGGGTAGCATCCCACCCCTGTTCAAATCTATAGCTAGTTCTGATGTAACAGTTCAGACGAAGCCTATGGTTAGCTCTGGAAAAATAACTTCTACTCTGTCTTTTTTTCAAACAGCTACACAAAAGTATAGTTTTACAGAAGCTGCGCCAGATTAATTGGACTGTCCCCTTTTCTCAATTATGCTAGCAATGGGGAGGGCCATGCTATACAGTATGTGCCCCCTTCTTCTGCATGGTGATAGTAAGCTAGTGAGTGGGAAAACATTTTTTAAAAATCAGTTTATGAGAAAGATTGCTTTTATTATGGGGCTTGCTAGTTTCAAGCTTCCACTTAATTAACACATTTCCCTGCTATTTTGATTTCTGTGAAGGCAAAACTAAGGATAAGAAAATGATTGCCGGTTTATAGCGCAATTCTATCCTCATTATTCTCGCTATTATTGGCTCAGCAAATAATTCCCCAAGACTTTGGTGTCTGTCACTGGTGTATTCCTCCAACTAAGAGGTGCAAGATGTGGATTGGATCCATTTAGATAATGATTTTCAGCGTGAATTGAACCATCTGAACTGTTCTCTGTGCTTCTCTTTGGACTGTGGAAAAGTAGGGCTAGAATGGATTATCTAGACGCCCCACTGGAGTGCAAATTCCAACATTGTTTGACTTGCCAAAGAGATGTGGTCATAAACAAACTCAGTTGGAATCCAATGTCGTGCAAATAAAGCTTTTTAACTTAGCATCTGGCATATTCCAGTATTCTAACAATCAACTCTCGGTAGAAAAGAACATCTTATCTCAAAGATCTCAGCTGCTACTTTCATCTGAGGCAACTCAGAAATCTTAGTAGGAAACAGAGGTTCTCTCCCATAGCTCTGCTGAAGCAGCTGACACTCTGAACAACATGCAATGAATTTCCCAATCTGTTTCTTTATGCCTAGCCAAGTATATAACAAATGTGGCCTGTGCCTTTGACCTCTGATATGTCAGGTAGATAAACTGCGCCATTTCCTTCCTGACATCTGAAGAGACTAATACCTTATATCGCCCCACCCCATAACACTAGTCCATGCACAACTGAGCTTTAATCAGCTACTGTTGGCAGACCACAAGTTTAACCAATTCACACAATCTTTGTCATCCTGTAAAGTTTATGTTTTAACTCGGTTGTTACTAGTGCATTGCTGGAGATCTTCTGGTTCTGCGACTATAGGATATAAATAGGGGTCAGCTGCTCAGGGTTCACACGAGTTCGGGCAAACCCTTAGCTCCGGTGATCAGTTGGGCCCGCCCACCTGCCCATGCTTTAATCTGTCCTTTATTTCTGCAATTTTGAAGCTCAGCTGAAGTGCGGCACAGCGGATTTCCATGTCTCGGCTGTTTTACTCACCAGCGTTGGTGGAAAGTAAGTTGTACAGCTGTAAAATGGTGATTTTGTAATGTTCTGCATGTGCTCACCGAACTCGTTGTGAAATCAGTAGAAACCCACCACTGGATATAAACTATAAACAGCCATTTCAACTGATGGTACATGTCCTTTATCTGAAGATAATTTCATGGCTGCTGTGGTCAGTGTATTTGCTGCAAACATCTCATCCTCTTTTGTATAACCTACTTTAAATGCATAATTCTAAACTATGGCAAAGTTCTTTGGAAGCAAGCAAGAATCCGGCACAAAGGCATTGTACAAAAGAAACAATCGACATCCTACTAATCACATATTGATAAAAATTGACAAAAACAATAGATATAAGCAACTATTATTATTAGGCCTGAAACTAGGTCCCATTTTTGACATGTCTGTTTTTATTTTTAACTGTAAAATGCGATAAAAGTAATATAAAACTGGCTAATTAATCAATCTAATGTCTGTCAGTGTGGGAAATGCCAATACCAAACTGAATCCCTTTTGAGCAGATTTCTATGAGGTACATCATCAGCCATTCAGGTGTGTTTGACCCTTGACCCATGCCCCTCTGTCTCACCCTGCCTCCTTCAGATCTGCCATGGTCATCTCAGTGTCATCTGTTATAGTGACCAGCCAGTGAGTGCTAGGGCAGCCCCCTTCTCCTTTTTCCACTGTTAACACTAGTTCTCTAGATATGTACGATGCCAAATACTGCACCATCCTAAAATGCACTGAACACCTTTGGGTGTGGTCTTTTCCTAATAGCTTGCTGTTAACTGTCATCTGGACTGCCCCTGTCTTTAGAGATGTGTCCCATATACCTTACACCAGGGATGTATGTCAAACTGGCAGCTCACGAACAGGATGCATCATGCACAGGCCATGCCCACCCCAGCTCTGCAAAGGGAAAAAAACCTTCGCAATACATCACTGTTGATGGTCACATGATGTGGCAAGTTTGACACCTGTGCCTTACACCAGTGGTCCCCAACCTTTTTTGTGCCGCGGCCCGGTACTGGCATCACAAAATCATCCGCGGCCCGGTACCAGCATCAGCACGCATGGCAAGGCGAGCCGAGCGACCAGCCAGCCAGCCGACCCCCGCTTCTCCCCGCCACCTTCAACTGCTCCTTTGTATCTGTGTCGATGGGCTTCGGGACAGCTTCGGGACGGTCGCTCGGCTCGCCTTGCCATGCGTGCTGAAAGAATCCTCGCACCTTAGTTTAGTTTGAAGCCGCCCCCCCCCCCTCGATGAAACTAAGGCGCGAGGATTCTTTCAGCACCCAAACACCGCTTTCTACCCGGAAAAGCTCACCAGAAGCACTTTTTCATCAAAACAAGATGGCGCCCAGCAAACCGGCGGCCGGTAGAAATTGTTCCCCGGACCGGTGGTTGGGGACCCCTGCCTTACACCCAGAGGTGGGTACTCAGCAGGTCCGGACCAGTTATGGAGAACTGGTAGTGGAAATTTTGAGTAGTTTAAAGAACCGGCAAATACTACCTCTGACTGGAGATTTTACAGTATCTTTCCCCTGCCACACCCACCAAGCCACACCCACAGAACTGGTAGTAAAAAAAATTTGAATCCCACCACTGCTTACATCATCTACCAAAACAGAATCTTATCAACAGTTAAGCTTGACTCCTTTTTCAATAGCTCTTTGCCGACCCGTCTCAAAATTAGCCAAAGCTCTTCCTTTGTAGTTTGATCATATTGCCAGCGATAATGCAGACCGCTTGGATACAACCACGTATGTCCAGTTCTTTTGCTAAAATACCTTGTCAGCTGACTTTATACTAAAGGACAAATGGTTCAAGTAAAGCCCAATCCATGGGGACTTGACTGTCCACAACTCTGCAGATTTGTTGGTAAGCTGCCCTTGCTAATGCCCACTTTTCTTATCTAAAATGACAACAGAAATAATCCTGGAAGGTGTGGAAGCTGAGTTAACTTACACAATATGCATCTCACTCCCAAAGGCACCCTAAATTTGTATTTGAGACCTGAAGTTTTCTTCTGCTCTGACTTAATCTATTAATCTGAATCTATCCAAGGCAAAAATCACACTTTCAGCATTCTCTTTTTCAGAATGGCTGAGCATACATTGCAGCAAGGTTCTGTCCTTTATAAGCAATTCTGAAAGTTATCTGAATGTACATGCTTGAGAAAATCTTTTTAATTCTACAGCACATGCATCAACATTTTTTTCAGCTCCTTGAGTACTGGCAAAAAAAGAAAGAAAGAACATTGTTCGTGTCTCAAAAGTAATGTTCTTCCTTCTGACAAAATATGCAGCCAACTTTTATATTATTGTATGCAGTTTTTGCTTATCTGCCTCCTGTGTAAACTGAAATGTCACAAATCAAACTAAATGCAAAAAGAAGGCATGCTGAAGTTGTTCTTCTTTCCACTCAGATCTGCTAGCAGCCAGATACAACAGAAATGCCTGAAACCATTTATGCTAATGTTCTGCCATATCTACTACTGTTTCCAAGACTTTATTTATAAGACGACAGCTAATCATACACAGCAAACTAGCACGCATAAAATAATTAGATCTAGAAAAACAAATATGGTCAATATAGAATATATAAACAAATCCGGCTTATTTATTGCAACAGTTTAAGTGATCGTATCTACTGACTTACAGCACTCCTTACAAATAATAATGGCCTTTATTCCAAGGATCCCCAACCCCCAGGCTGTGGCCCATTACCAGGCCATGGCCTATTTGGAACCGGACTGCGCAAGCAGTGGGCCAGTGTGCATGCAGGCATACCAAAGCTTCACCCATGCGAGTAGTGGGCTGGTTCCCCTCTCCTCCCCCCAGCTGGGTTGCCAAGCTGCAAAGATTGGGGACCACTGCTTTATGCCATAACCAGACATTAAATCTTTGTGTTCAAAATGGCTCCTTTGTTTAATTTGTATCCCATCTTTAATATTTTTACAAATAACTTGAGGAAGCAAATGTATCCAACACACCTTCCTCCTTCTATTTTCCCCACAACAACAATTCTGTGTGGTGGGTTGGGCTGAGAGAGAGATTGGCTGGCCCAAAGTCACCCAGCTGGCTTATTCCCTATGTCTATTAAAAACTTGCATCATTGGATATTCAAATCTGGGTTGCAAAAAAGAAGTTCTCCAGAGAAGATGAAAGGCATAACATAAGCCTCGCTCCTACTGCCCAGTCTCATGGCTACTGCCATGGAACACTTTGGTCTTTGTCAAGCATCAGGCAAGTCATAGATGGCTTAGCAAATGCCACCATTAACAGAAATTCAGAAGACAAAAGTCCTTTTGGCATTAGTCCTTGAAGGAAAATATAATTAATGTTTCATTCCAAATTCCCTGAAACTTGAGCTTTTGGCCTAAAGAATCCTTAGTTGGGACTTCAGTCAATTATATACTTGAGTGACATCTAGTAAAGTACAAATCTTGACACAGTTGCACTCCCTGGTCACTTAATAGGTATCCTTCCTGCCTACAAACTTAAGACTAAAGGAAATGTTAGACTCCCTATAAGAATACAGTACTGCTACAATCAATATTCCCACAACCTGTCTCTCTCTGATGACTATGTGAGATAATGTAATATCATGTCGACACTTCTCTGCTCCACTGGTTGCCCCAATTATTGGGGACACCGAACTTCACAAATAGTCAGTATAGCTAAGTAAATAAGGGCTTCCTCTCAAGTGTTCAAGATATACGCAGTGCCTTTATCCTTGTTTTAAATTCATAGTAATGTTTTAACCGAAAAAGCATATTTCCCAAACACAATATCATGGTTCAAAAGGTCTTTTACTGATATCTCCCTGTCTTGATGCATTTTGGTGGAGGCATCTAAAGAAGGATCACAGGTGAAGGAGGTAAGTCTTCATCAGGTTAGCCTTCCTTAGTTATTTGACATAGGGAGTGCAATAAAAAGAAATGGTAGTTCTGGGCATCCAAGCGTTAGCAGCAGATTGGACTATTTGACCTTTTAAGGTCTTTCCCAATTATCTCAATATCTCTCTAATGAAATGATGAATGGTAGCTAAGTAGTCATGATAATATGCTGGCTAGCTATTTTTGCTAACTGTTGCCTATGGGCAATCATTTTTAGACCATGTTATCTATTGAAGAAAGAACAGAATTAGGTAATTTTGTAGGGGCTGAGTACATGATACAACATGTAGGGGTGAAGAATGCAGTTCTATGGGAAGGAATAAGTAGAGAGCAATTGAAAAAGATTAGAGTGAAAACTTCAGTGGAAAACACTAACATCTCTCTCTAAACACATTCTCAATCTTCTCCTTTTTCCTTTTATCTTATCTTAATTCTCCTTCTCAGCTGTAATCAAGTTTGAATGTAGAATTAGAATTAGAATTCTTTATTGGCCAAGTGTGATTGGACAAACAAGGAATTTGTCTTGGTGCAAATGCTCTCAGTATACATAAAAGAAAAGATACATTCATCAAGAGTCAAGAATCATCAGGTACAACACTTAATGATAGTCATAAGATACCATAAGCAATCAAATCATACTAGAAAACAGTTAATATAAATCATAAGGATACAAGCGACAAAGTTACAGTCATACAGTCACAAGTGGGAGGGGATGGGTGATAAGGGGTGATGAGAAGGTTAAAAGGAATAGTAGTGCAGACTTTGTAATAGTTGAACAGTGTTGAGGGAAATATTTGTTTAGCAGAGTTCAGGGAAAAAAACTGTTATTGTGTCTAGTAGTTCTGGTGTGCGGCGTTCTGGGAAAAACCTGTTCTTGTGTCTAGTTGTTCTGGTGTGCAGTGCTCTATAGTGTCGTTTTGAGGGAGGGAGTTGAAACAGTTTATGTCCGGGATGTGAGGGGTCTGTAATATTTTCACAGCCCCCTTTTTGACTCGTGAGTCCCTATTCCTACTCACTTTCACTTGATCTCTTTATTTCTGCTATCCACTTCAAGGTCCCTGGGAGCAGAAAATTATATTGTTTATTTAACCCTGAAAGACAAACCATATGAACTGGAAAATCCTGACATCCAACACAAAGCAAGGACACCGAGTTGTAGAAAGTTATGGTACAGGGTGGACAATGCTATTCCTATGTCATATGCATATATGCACAGGCAGACCTTAATCAAATCCTGGCTTGAGTTGTACAGATTCATTATAGGCAAAATCCAGTTTATAAAGTGTGTTGTTTTTTCACTATATTTCACTTTATTTCACCTTCTTGTCAAGCTGTTGTTGTTTTTTAATCCAATCATTGTCGCTTGATAGCATCTCCAGTTTTGCCCTTTCAGTTCTCAAACTGCTCTTGCAAGACCAGCTCAGGTTTCCAGTGAGGTAATCAACAGCACACAGATTCAAAATCCTTTCAGGGCTCCCCTTGATCTCAGTTGATTTAAGGAAACCACAGAGATTGAGCTTCTCAAAGGTCACATTCTCATCTGTTCCTTTAGATCAAGTTACACCATATATTAACTACAATTCTGTGGACTCAAGTTGGCATTTTATTTAGCACTTTGTTCAGTTACATCAAAGCCTACAAGGGTGTTTTTTTTTTTTAATGATAATCCTTTTAAAAGCACACTTTCAAATATATATTCCCCCCTCCAGTTTTGTCAAACTGGAGGTGACCAACAAGCCAAGGCACAAACTACTGAATATTTATATTACAATGAACCTACAATCACCTCCGTACATCAATTCTGTTCCCCAATCGCTCCCAGGCACTTCAAAACCCATATTCACTGCTGACTTGGAGTGCTGAGAACAAGCAGGGAGCACAATAAACCTGTTCAGTGCTCCTTTCAGTAAAAGAACAGAAGAATGATGAAAGTAGGAATAATAAAAAATCTTGTGTGTCCTATTGCACATAGGCAGAGGGAAAATGCCTCCCTGACATACTCTTAGAACTTCTCTCCTAGAGAAATGAAATATTTTAGGATATACTAAAACGGCAGAATATTTTCCCTAAAAGAGAAGTAGAAACTCAGAGAGGCCGAAACTCAGCCCCCCTATCTTTGCTAATGGACCATTAAGGCCTGGGACAGTCTATTCTACATAACAAAGATCTACCTTCTTCAAGCAGAGCCATAATAGGAATTTCCCAAAGCCCTTTCATTACATCATCCAGCAAGGCTCAACCAAGCCTGGGACTCAGGATAGCCTACAGAGTTGCCCCTGCATGGCCCCATGGGAGTCTGACAACCAATCAGAATACAAGCTCAAATTCAAATCCCAACAGAGGGCCTAAAACCCAAGGACTTTGAGCATTTCTTCCCTTTTCACCCAGGAGCTCCAAGACATGTGGTCCTGTCCACCATTAAACCATCTTTCAAAGCAGTCACCATGTTTCCAGTGTCTTTCTTCCCCACTTGGAACTGAACCCAGCAGGATATTTCTTCCAGGATATTTCTGTGTGCATTTTGCTTGTTGATTTTGCCTAAAATTTGAGCTATGGTTCAAGAAGAAAGCTATCTTCCCATCAACTGTCATTCCTCCTGCATATAAATTTCCTTGGGAAAGCTTTGATGCCTAATGCTTTCCCACATCAGCTGCAGCCATTATTACACATTGATGGAGGGTTCAGGAGAGTCATGCTGACTTGTGCCTAGAAGCTGGGTAGCAGGTCAGGCAAGAACCTGGAAGTTTCGTGATTTCAAGTATATTGGAGGCATGTCAGCTACTGAAAAAGGAATATGGCATCTCATGCCACGGCACCAGCTCAGATACAAGTTCACAGACAAAAAATAAATGAAATATTAAAATTCTCCGATTTGTAGTTGGCCCATTTTCCTGAGCAGAACAGCTGTCTTTATTCTGATTGAGGGAAAAAAAATTTGTATGAAAAACCTGAAAAATAAGTAGACTGACCCATGAGTATATAGGCAAGTCTCAGCTTGTTGCATTACACTTTTAGTAATCTTTGGCTGATGCTTCACCATTTCCTTCCCCAGCGGCAGATTTTCAGCAAATTGTAGTTTAACTGGTTTGAGTATTATGTGGGAATCACTTAGAGGGCTTCTTATTAATTTTTGCTTTGGATCTGAACATCACTTCAATAAGCTAAAAATCCTAGCAGATTCCTGATGTATAGATATTTGCCCAATAATGTTTTATGGGATTTATTTAGCGGGAGAAGAGTTTCAACCATATGGACTTTGAAAATTTCACAAAATGTTTCTTTTTCTTTTTCTTTTCTTACCCTCGTTCACTTCTCTTCCCCTCTTCCTTTTACTATTTGCTTTCATATTTTGTATCTTATTCTATTTTATAACCCAATAAAAAACAGAAAATTTCACACTCCATATCACACCATTTTGAGATCCAATCCCACACAAAACATGTGACTGGATTTCAGCCAAGCCTGTGTGTGTGTGTGTGTTGTTTAGACTTCATGCTAAAACACATCTCGGGGGAGGAACTTTCTTGCTGATGCCCTCTCCTATATGCCCCAGTACAAATGAGAACGGGAGGAGGTTGTAAATTCCATCATCCCCATTATCCAAATAGCTGCCCAAGTAACCACCAGATGACAACGCTGCAACCAGCAAGACCAACCCACAAGCAACCTAACCATGAAACTCAAAAGTGAACTGCTAACAGACCGCTGGTTCTGGGACAATCAACATACCTTGACAAAAAGAGATGACCTAGCATGGAAGGGGACGAAACTCTATGTCCCAGAATCTCTACTTATCCTAGTCCTCCAACACCAAACTGGCAGGCCACTTCAGATTCTTAAAGACTTTACACTAAGCACGGAGCCAAGCCTAACAAAAAGTATGAGCACAAGGGTTTAAATTGTTTGTAATAGTTTTGGAGTTGATATAACTATAGTGAAGAGTTGAGCCATTTTGCCCTTGTTATCCACAGCATTATTTAATCTCTACAGATAATTCAATTAGTGGAAGTTTGTTATTAAGTGATAGTTCAACTGTTGAGGTACAGAAAGCACCAAAATCTGCAACTTTCCAAAGGAAGTGGAACAATTTTAGAACTGAGTTCTTTTCTGATTTTTGTCATGAGTGTTTGGAGGGTAGAGCAGATTTATTGTTAGACAAAGCAAGGCTGAAAAGGACAGAAGAAGGAGGAGGACGAGGAAGAGGAGGATGAGAAGAGGAGGAGGAGGGGGCGGGAAGGGGAGGAGGAGGAGGAGGAGGAGGAGGAGGAGGAGGATTGTATTTTAATTGTTGAGGACAAAATTGATGAGAGATGTTTCAGGGGTTCCTGTCTTATGGCAAAATAATATCACCAGTTTGGAACACTAAGTACACTGAAAGGAGCAGGGGAGAATCCTTTGATGTGTCATGTATATAAGGATGAAATGGAATGTCCTCTTGCTGACTATATATCTTTCTTTCTGTGGAAGAAAAAAGTAATGCAAAGTAAAAGCAAGCAATGGATGTATTCCAAGTCCTAGCCTTTCTGTAAATAAACTTTTACAATGACCTACAAGAAAGGCTACTATAGTAAGTATGTCAATTTTCAATGTTCCTGGTATTGTTAGGCCCTCCTATCAGATTCGTTTGCCAATTTTTCAAGGACAGGATCCCCCAGACACCAAGACCTCACAGGCTCCTTTCAAGAAGAGTTCAGAGGAAGCTTCCAAATAGCCTCAATAAGGCTTGGCAGGGGTCTCCTCTCTTGGTGGCTGGAGAATTCTTGGAGTTGAAGTCCACAAGTCTTAAAGTTGCCAAGTTTGGAGACCTCTGGCTTAGAGAGTGACTGGAAGGTGTGTTCCTCTCTGTCCCCACTCCTATTCCTTATTGGAAAGCAGCGACTCTTCAGTCCTTTAAAAAAGAACTAAGCTTCTTAAAAATTAACCAGTAAGATTAACTGTGTGAGATAACTGAGCACTGTTTGTTTACTTTGGGGATTACTAGGTTTCCTTTTGGAGGGAAAAGTTCACTCTACAACATTATGCTATTTCCCTGTACAAAGTTCTCTTAACGGCGAGAATGATAGAGATGGCCTTGACAGAGAAAGGGAAGATTCATTATCAAGGCAGCAAAAACAGGTAAACATTGTTTTCTGTTGAGCCCAAAGGAGGAGATAATTTTACAAAACCACCTCAAGACGGACAGTCCTAATTCACGCAAATATTAAAAAAAAAGGAGGGAAAGACATTCAGACTTGTTAAGTTCTGTTACTATAACCAATTTTATTTTTAAAAAAAATAGTTTTAGGTCTATGTGGAGTCTGTTTTTTGGTCTGGTCTGCCTCATAGGGCTGATGTTTCAACAATAACTATACAAATCTGTGAGATAAAAGTCAGGGGGCAAATTATAGTGTGGCAACTAAAGACCGTGCTTCCCCCTAAAAATCCAATGAATGAGTTGGGCAAAACAAAAGTGGGATTACACTTTAAGCTCCATCTCTTATATCAGATCCTTTTCTTCTGACATCTCCTCAGTGCACATGATCTTCTCTAAGGAAATCCAGCAGGCCAGCAATCATGTTTTCTGGTTGACTAGAAATCACAATAATCCCTTGCAGAATAACAGAGTTGGAAGGGAGCTTGGAGGTCTTCTAGTCCAACCCTCAGGCAGGAAATCTTATGCATTATTGCTTCAGACAAATGAAACAACTTTGTTAGTTTCTTTTGTTGTGGAATTTTTTCAGACAAATGAAACAATTATCCCATCTCTTCTTAGAAACTTCCAGTGTTGGAGCATTTAGAACTTCTGAATACAAGTTGTTTCACTGATTAATTGTTCTAACAGTCAGGCAATTTCTCCTTAGTTCTAAGTTGCTTCTCTCCTTGATTAGTTTCCACCCATTGCTTCTTGTCCTGCCCTCTGGTGCTTTGGAGAATAGGTCGATCCATTCTTCTTTATGGTGGTGTGAAAATATGCTTTTCAACAGCCTTAGAATTCCACCTTCCCACTCATACCATCTTACATGCAATATGGAACGTAAGTTTGATTTGTTCCAACCACTGGGAGAGGCGAATGAGCAACAGGAAGAGAGGATGAGTTGTCAGAGGAAAGGGGTGAATACCAGAACTCTGGGGCCAGGCCAACTTGCCAGGCTGTGACTTGAGTACCCTTAGCAGGATTTAAAATGGAAAGCAAACACTTTACCAGAGCATGTTTTTTGCTGAATTATTAGAGTGCTGCAGTCCTTTTTGAAATAACCTGTAGACCAGCCTTTGTACAGACACAATTCCCTGAGGACTATAACCGAGGACTGATACCACTTTTGCTGGCTAGGATCTTTTATTAAATGGCATAAGATTTTGAGAGCTGCAGCTCCCATCAAAAGACAAATCTTTTACCTTTTAATAAAAAAACATGAGTCAGAAAAAAATGTTACCAGACCCCTTTAAAAAAAAATTTTTTTTAACCAATGTTGATTACTACAGTTCTGTTCCTACCATGTCAGGAAAAGAGAGAATTTACTTCTTCTTAATCAAAATAATAATAATCATTATTATCATCTTACATATTGTAATAGATCATGCAAATGGTAAAAAGGAAATAGATTTCCTGCCTCTCCCTAAAGTATAAATAATCTTTGCCATTTGAATAGCACTTCTGGTTGTGTCCAAAGTGCATTGAATGCATTCTCCTTACAAACTAACCTGCCGATCAAGTCGTGGTTATTGTTCCACAAATGACAGAGTGCAGAGCTTGAGGCTGAGCCTATTAGCTGCCTCATAAGTTTATTGGCAGATTCAAACTGGGAACTGAAAGCTTCCTGTTTTGTAGCTCAGTTTATTCATCAACATACACATCAGTACTCAAATCCAAGTGAACTTCCCTCATCTCACCAATAGGGCTTTCAAGGTGATCTAGGAAAAGATCACCTTCTGCTTATCTACAGCAGGATCTTGGGAAAGTTTATTTTGTCCTTTGCACCTCAGTTTCTGCCAAAGAAACTCCTTCGGCACTTTCATTCCCATTAGGCTTTTACTATTGCTGTAGGAGGAAGCAGAAGGAAGCCGGTGTGTTGTTTCTTTTTCTCTTAAAAGAAACCTCTTCATTAAGGCTCGTCCTCGCTTGAGGCAATGGAGTGTTGATAGTTTGAGACACTCCTCTAACATCAGTGAGTCATCTCCCTCCCGACTGATGTCAGAGAGGCCTTTTGCTTCACAAGGATTGGCTGTGCCTGGCTCATAGGGGCTGGGCCATTGGGAAGGTGAATGTGCAAAGAAGCAGCTGTGGAGGGATGTGTAATACTCGTGCATGTGTGCAGTTAGAGTGTCTGCAGCAGGCACAGACAGCTGGGCTTGGCCAGAGCAGAGGTGTGTTTACTTTGTTCGGAAAGCACTGAGAAGAAGACAGCAACAGGGGCTGGCTGCTTGTGAGAGGTTCCTCGGATTGCTTATCCCGGAAGAATCTGAGAAAAAGGGAGGAGGAGGAGGAGGAGGAGGAGGAGGAGGAGGAGGAGGAGGAGGAGGAGGAGGAGAAAGGCTTTGAATTTTTTCTTTCTCTTTCCTGAAGTACAAATCAGCTTGGGATACCTGAGCCTGCTATGCCAACTGAACTCTCCCACATGGTGAGAATGCATGCCATCTCTGATTTTCCCTCCTCGTTGACAGCACGGCTTCTCCACAAGGGTCCAGAGTACCTTCGCAAGCAGATGGAGGCAGCCAACCCTAGCAGGAAGAGCGCCGTGGAAAGGTTGGCAGCAGATAAGGCCAAGTACGTGAAAAGCCAGCAAGTCATCGGCAGGAAGCAGGTGCCAGCTGTCACCCTCAGCTCAACTTCTGAGAGTAGCAGCGAGACTTGCTCGGTGGAAAGCAAGAAGGTTGAGCTCTCAAGAGAGAAGAAGGACACAGCAGCCCAAGTTCCCACGGCCACAGAGCTGAGTTCGGTAGCCCTGCAAGGCGGCCCTCCCATTGTGAAGCGCAACAGTGGTAAAAGGCAGATCCGACCAGATTCCTTGGTGATCTATCGTCAGAAATGTGAGTTTGTCAGAGGTCAAAGCCAGGAGAACACTCGTGGGAATTTGGTCCGGAGGTTGTTCCAGGGATCCTTCAAGGAAAAGCAGCTGATTTCTGAGGTGTCCAAAATTGTTCTCAAAGAGGAAACCATTCCTGAAGTGGAAGGGACTATTTTAGGCAAAGACACAAGACATAGCTATGATCTAGAAGGACAGAATTCACCCACAAAGGCAAACCCAACTCCTTTTCTGGTCAGCAGATGCAAAAATGCCCTAAATGTGACTTCAACACCTTATGACGTAAAGGAGATGAGACAGAAAGGTCTTCAGAGATCTCAGTCAGATATCAGTTCGCGATATTCAAAATCTTTCTCTGAATTTGACACTTTCTTTAAGAACTGTGGCCTTGAACCTGAAGTAATAAAAGATTTAGGCCAAGAGAATTTTTCAGTTACTTCAGACAACTTCTCATTCCACCGCCACAGCATCAGCGGGGCAGCTTCTGAAAGTGACTTCACGAGACACAGCGATGAAGATGGACTCCTGGAGGAAGAGCTCACGGAACAGGTGCCTAATGGCACCTCTGTGGTTGAACGCAATGCTCGGATAATCAAGTGGCTGTACATGTGCAAGAAAGCCAAAGAGGCTAATGTGATGATGCAGGACTTGGCATAAGTAAGGACTGCTTTCTTTACAGAGACACCCAGGTCAGTGTAACATGAATGCATGTGCAAAGTGTATCCGTGCACCTTTGATATTACCGTGCATAGCTATGAATAGAATAGAATAGAATAGAATAGAATAGAATAGAATAGAATAGAATACTTTATTGGCCAAGTGTGATTGGACACACAAGGAATTTGTCTTGGTGTAAATACTCTCAGTATACATAAAAGAAAAGATAAAAGGAAACAGTCACTATAAATCGTAAATATACAAGCAACAAAGTTACAGTCATACAGTCACAAGTGGGAGGGGATGGGTGATAAGGAGTGATGGCAAGATTAACAATAGTGCAGACTTTGTAATAATTGAACAGGGTTGAGGGAATTATTTGTTTAGCAGAGTGATGGCTTTTGGGAAAAAATTGTTCTTGCATCTAGTTGTTCTGGTGTGCAATGCTCTATAGCATTGTTTTGAGGGAAGGAGTTGAAGCAGTTTATGTCCAGGATGTGAGGTGTCTGTAAATATTTTCACAGCCCTCTTTTTGACTTGTGCAGTATACAGGTCCTCAATTGAAGGCAGGTGGGTAGTAAATGAATAAACAGAATAAGGTTCTGTCCTCATTAGCTCTCCAATACCATGGAGTAAGGGATGGGGAAACCTACAATTTGTCTTTAATATATAACAATACTTAATATATAAAGAATTATGGGCATAACATAGGGTACCAGTGTTGCTAATTCTTCCACTTGGGCCTTCCGTAATTTTACAATGGTGAATGATTCCAGAAATTTACAGCTGGTTATGGTTTCTTTTATGGAATAGTCCAGTGTTTGAGCTAGCTTTTAGAAAGTCATGGACTTTGCTAAGGAGAAATGAGAACCACCAACGAAATTTAAAGTCAATATTTACACACGTTGTGTCTGCCCCCTGACTGGCAAACAGCTTATTTACAGCAGGCTGGGCCATAACAAAAACCCTAGCCATTTGTTCAAGCCTTCATTTTATTTAATTAAGATAAGCTGGCACACACTTTGTCCTTTGCAGCAGGAGTCCCCAACTACCGGGCCCCGGACCGATACCGGTCCGTGGATCATTTTGTACCGGGCCACAAAGAATGAAAGCCTACTTTGCTTCAGTGCTGCCATCTTGTTTTGGTGGCACTTGAGAAAGTGCTTCCGGGTGAGCTTGTCGGTCATTGGTTGGAAAGCGGCATTTGGGTGCTGAAGGAATCCTTGTGCCTTAGTTTCGTCAAAGGGGGGGGGGGCTTCGAACGAAGAGCCATCCCAATGGTGGTGGAGTCTCACGTTACTCAGGAGGAGATTAAGAAAGAGCCCGAAAAGCCCATTGACCGCAAGAAGGTATAAAAGGAGGAGTTGAAGGTGGCGGGGAGAAGCGGGGGACAGCTGGCCGGCCGGTCGCTCGGCTCGCCTTGCCTTGGTCATTTTGTACCGGGCTGCAAAGAATGAATAATCGTGAAACTGGTCCCTGGTACAAAAAAGGTTGGGGACCACTGCTTTGCAGCATGAGAGCTGTCAACTTCGTTGTCCCTCCACTTACCTTTTTCTTATTTATTCCCTTTTAAGTTACAGTGGGGGAAAAAAACATTTGTGGGACTTTTCCTCGCTTTATTTCATTTGATATTAACAAGTGATAAACCTTCCTCTGATGTCACAACGTAACAGGTTGTGCAGTTATTTCTTGGCATTTCTGTTTTTTCCATTCTTATTGAGGGGTTAGTAGGACATCTCTTGCTGCTTGGTTGCATTTATTGCTTTTCACCTCAACTTGACTCACGACTGCACTGGTGCCAAAAGGAGGGCTTAAATATTAGGGCTGCAAATTTTCTTCAGGGTTGTTGCTTCAGCTGGTGCCCCAACAAAACTAAAAGGACTGATTCCCAGTCAAACAGGAAATGAACAGTATGATGTAGTGCAATCTTGGGCACAGTTTCCTAGGAAATAGGATACAGTGCATTAATAGGATTTACTTTTCACCAACTATACTTAGCATTTGGACTTTGCAATTAGCATTTGGACTTTGCAAGGGCTTTTTAAAAAAGCATTTACTGAAAAGTGGTGTAGGAGTTAGAAATTCCATTCACAAACTCGAACCTTTGGTATACTGTACTCATTTGGCAATTGCTCTGTCCTTCACTTGAACTTTAAGCACTGACCCAGGATTTGACAACTGGTACATCAAGGCAAAAAAATCAAGTGGTTTCAATCAGTCATATCAGGTCCATGATCACAAATATTAGTTAGAATCCCTTGTGCAATTGAAATAAATGGAAATTAAGATGTTTATACTCCATGAAGGAAATGTGCTATTGTTCATGGGATGCTTTGCATGGGTTGTGACTACCCTAAGTGCTCATGGCTATCCCAAATACAGTCATCGAATGTTGATACTTACCACTTCAGCAGCGGTGTTTCTGGTTAAACATACTGAGATTAAATAAGTTAGTTTACCAAATAAACTTACCAAGTAAGAGACATCAGTTAGCATCTTTTGGCCAAGAGAGATCAATCAGTTGATGCGCCCTTGAGCCACAGCTAAATTAGCCATAACAATCTGTTCAGATGCTAAGCACATCATAAAATATAATACAAGCAAACATATAGTTATGTAAAATAGTGAGATCAGTATATTGTACATTATAAGCAACAATGCCCTACCTAAATCTTCGGAAGGGCAACTGTCTTGGTCAGGATCACTCTGAGATAACATGTTACTCGAAGAAAGTCTCAGATGGCATTTCCTCTGGAAACTGACCAAGCAATGTTGGCATGAAGCAGAAATGCCTGGTAGAGAAGCAATAACTAAATAAATAATGAATAATTTGCTGCTCTGTTCAAGAAGGATATCTCATTGACTAATTATAAGGTGGGCATTGTCTAGAGCCATCTTAGCTTTAGGTTCAAGCACTAAGGAATTTACATTTGGTTAAGATATGATACTGTTTGTTCATGAAGAAATGACCCCATAGCTTAACAGAAAAGTCCTGGCTGTATCACCTGGGGTGGTTTTGTTTAAAGAGAAAAAGAGAGATTTGATAACATCTGAATAGAAAACCAAGATCTTAATTATTCACCAGTACTTCATTCTTGGCAGAAGGAAAATAAGTGAAATTTGATTTCCTTGATTTTTTAAAAAAATTATGACAACATAAATCTATTTTTCATCACAGGAAAATAGCAGAGTAGTTACCCCCACTTATGTTTCCATTTTTATCTCAGAAAAGAATAAGCCCATACTAACTCAACATCTATGTATTTGATTATTGTTTCCTATCAGACAGTCTTATGAGTCCAATCTCCTAGATTGGCTATGCTTCAACCAAAAAATTAAAAAGACCAAAACTGCTCACTAGTGTCATCTACACCAAATTGTAGGCAATGCAAAGCTCCATGTTGGCTAATCCCTAGATGTTGATAAAGTTGGTAAGAACTATCTGGTTTAATCACTTACTACTGACAAAGAATAAAGATGGTGAGGAATGAAATCATGTTAAAATCCAAAATTCTACCACAGGGCCAGAGGTGTTTCAGACTTTGTGTAGTCATTTGGAGGTATCTGCCAGAACAAGTGTATCCACCACAAACAAAAATTAAAATCAAAATTAAGAAATCTCTCACATACTATATACACTGGAAAGGGTTTTTTTTTTAAAAAAAAAAACTCTAGTGTTTTATGAGGAACAAGTATGGAAAGAGTTCATGCATACAGGGTGGTAAAAGTCCAGTGTTTTTCAATCTTGGCAACTTTAAGATGTGTAGACTTCAACTCTTAGAACTCTTCAGCCAGTATGAAGTTGAAGAGCATATGTCTTAAAGTTGCCAAGTTTGAAAAACACTGGTCTAGAAAAAAATAATACAAATAAATGTTCATGTGTTCATTTGTAAGGAAACACCACTGAACTCAAGAAGATTGGCTTCTAAGGTCTTTTTCCTCATCTTTCCACTCAAACGCATAGTTTCCGGAACAATGCTGCTAAGAAAAAGAATATGTTTGTTTGTTAGATTTTTATCCTATTATTATTTTTTAAATAACTCCACATAGAAATATACTTAATACTCCTTTCACTTTCAATTTTCCCCAACAACAACCATCGTATGAGATGTGTTGGGCTGAGAGAGAGTAACTGGTGCAACTTCTCTTCATGCCTAAGGCAGAATTAGAACTCAGAGTCTCTTGCCTTCTAGGCCAGCACTTTAATCACTACACCAAACTGGCTCAATTATATTAAAACTTAATATAATCTGAGAAAAGAGTATCCTGAACAGGGGATTCTTGACTATTCTATTTTTGGAAAATCACATAATTGTTAGTTGTTAGTTTTTATACTCTGTCCTGTCCTACCTAGGTTCAGACCTCACATTAAGCTATGATTTGTTTAATAAACCATAGTCATCTGGTATATTTATAAACAACAACAGGTATCCTTAGGTTACAGTGGCAATTGGGAATGAAATTTCCATAGCTGAACAACGTGGTCGTAAAGTGTGACATTACATGAACACATTGCTTCGCAACAGCAATACCAGAAGTCTTGTTTCTGTCATTAAGTGAGGACCTCACAGGTTCATTTAATATTGGTATACCTAGGCTTGTTTAGATGAGCATGAGTTCGAGTTTGAGCAACAGCGTGTCTCCAAATGACCCGAAATAGAAGAGGGTTCCTTACTTGGAAATCTGCAGGGCAGAGTTTAGAATTCACTAGGAAATAAGATGAAATAAACCCATCTATAACCGAGGCCTGATTAATGGTTTTTTTCTTTAATATCCTTGGAATATATAAGTGAGTTAGGAGACTGAGCTGTGTGGGTAGCAACTTATCTAAAACCCAAATCTGGTACATTGGGGAAAAAACACCAACCGACAGA
This sequence comes from Pseudonaja textilis, assembly GCF_049901715.1. Lineage (NCBI taxonomy): Eukaryota > Metazoa > Chordata > Lepidosauria > Squamata > Elapidae > Pseudonaja > Pseudonaja textilis. Next base: position 127,845,696 of record NC_141990.1, on the reverse strand, counting down.
TGAGAGAAAGGAATACAGATAAATGAGCCAGCTCAGATGATAGTTTCAGAATGAAATCTCCATCCCATCCTTTAAACTTACACTAGCATTGAAGGAAGTCTAGCTGCAGCAAAATTGATCCCAGGACAGAAAGCAATAAAGGAGATCAGTCATTCTAGACTCTAGAGGACCAAAAAAAGAGGATTAGGAGGAGAATTGATTTCAAAGGTTTGACTTTGCAGTCTTGCTTAAATCCTTTAGTGGAAAGCAGGTGTTCTGGTGTTTGGGGTGTTTGCTGACTAATCCAAAACAACATCAAAAGCCATCTAGGGAGTGTGACAAAGAAATGTGGCAGATTGAGGCATCATTCCCACAATTTTTTTTTAATGAGGGAACTCTTAATTTGTCCTCATCTTCCTTTGCAGAGAGATAGATCGAAAACGGCCTTCTCCAATGTGAAATCTTCCCCATCTATTGATCCTGCAACTGTTTGTAAAGAGTGCAAGATTGAAAACAATTGAATAAAACCTCGCTCGGTTTTGCCAAAAACATCAGGGTTTCTACATAGAGAACCAGTTTGGTCTGGCTCTCTATGTAGAAACCCCAATGTTTTTGGCAAAAGCGTGAGTTCTAGAAAGTGTGAGGCTAGAAAGTGTGAGTTCAAGTCTGCCTTAGCCATTAAAAGCCAGCTAGGTGACTTTGAGCCATGTCTCTCTCTCTCTCTCATTCTCTCACCCCCGACCACCTCACAGGGTTGTTGTGGGCAAATAGAAGGAAGAAGATGGAAGAAGATGTTGGATATATTCACCAACTTGGGTTGTTTGTAAAAATAGTAAAGGTGGGATACAAATAAATAAAAATAAATAAATATAGCTGATTCTGAGATTTTATAAATATCTGAAACAGCAAAGCCTGCTTCACTAACCAGGTTCCTGATTGAGGGTAGTAGCTTGGATGTGAAGGAGGAAATACAGTGGTGATGGAATGGTTAAGAATTTTATTTTTAATTTGTTTGTCAAATCAAGCTTTCTCCCCCTACAATCCCCCTACAGTTGTCCTCCAACAATTCTAGCCCCTATATATGCTACCATTACAGATTTGAGGATGGAAAGATCATTTTTGCGAATAGACACGTTATTCTGATGCTCCTGCAAGATATAGAATTTTACAAGCATTTTAAAGATTCTGAAGGCAGACCCAGTGGAAAGATTGCAATAATCCATTATTGACTTAATCATGATTTGTTAATTGAGGCACACAGAGCTGAGTTCCCAGAACATGTTGTCTACCATATTATACAATCCACAAATCACACTTCACACTACACTAAAAGCAAACAAACCACACTTTGTCTTAGCATAATGTGTGAATACAGTCTGTAAATAACTTTGAGAGCCAGCACTACTAACAGAACAGCTCAAAATAGCAATGTCTTGAGAATGTTGTTGGCAGCTAATTTCACTTTGTCTTTCAGAATATTAGAAGAGATATTTCTGATCTTTGTTCATTCAGAGCAGCTCTTGTTAAGAGCTACCATTTTTGCAATGAAGAATTCCAATGGCAAATCCTTTACAAAATGCTCAATTTATAATTCATCTTTATAGTATGTATACAATTCGTTAGTCAGAGGATGAGCTGTAAGGAAGCTACTGAATCGTATATTTACAATCTGTAATCCAGCCAGGCCTAGTTCTGTAACGTTAGGAACTTCCTGCTATGAAATAATATGTCCTTGATTTCCTGCAAATATTGGCTCTTTCCCAAAAAGCAAACACAGTTGCCTGTACCTGTTCAGTTTTCTCAGTTGCTTCATTGTTTAAAGACACATAACCAGCTGACCAGATTATCACTGGTTAGAGAATTAGTGCGGATTGAAATAACATACTGGAGCAGGAGACTACTTTTCACTTAGTTAGCAAGATGGCTTCATTGTAGAGTAGACAATTAGGATGAAGGTGCTTGAATTATTCCAGTAGGATTTCTTCACATACTTAAGGTCTTGGCATCTTCATTCCCTGTGAGATTTGGCAAATTTTATTTCTCTCGATGCTGCTTGTATAATACTGCATAATTAATTTAAACTTGTAGCAGTAATTCTTTAAACTAACAGAACAAAGTACTTTTTCATTAAAATATGAGACATCAAGCCTGCAATTTTTATGTAGAACAAAGATGGAGGTGTGATTTCCTCTAAATATGGTTAGAACCCCATCCTCGCCCAGCAAATCATCAAGTGTGATGGAGGCAGAAACCAACAAAGTCAGGAGAATCACAAATAACAACCTCCCAGTGGTGGGATTCAAATTGTTTTACTACCGGTTCTGTGGGTGTGGCTTGGTGGGTGTGGCAGAGGAAGGATACTGTAAAACAGAGGTCTCATTCTTGCGGCCCGCAGGCCAATTGCAGCCCGCAGGACGATATCCTGTGGCCCCCACCATGATATGAAAGTATAATATTAGTGTATAATATAAATATAAAGTATAATATTATAAAGTACAATATTATGTGGCCCAGCCTCACCCAGACTCTGCCTCCAGCGGCCCCCAGGTAAATTGTGTTTGAGACCCCTGCTGTAAAATCTCTAGTCAGAGGTGGTATTTGCCGGTTCTCCAAACTACTCAAAATTTCCACTACTGGTTCTCCAGAACTGGTCAGAACCTGCTGAATACCACATCTGCTCCCCGCCACCCAAATTGTTGCAATAAGAAAACATTTCTATAGAGTCATACTGAGCCAAAATACAGTTACACCTATCATGCCAGTGGATAAAGTTCATACAGATAGTTTATACATCTACCTGCCCCTAACTCTGCCCCCAAAACTTCTGCTGCCATATTTTTTCTGCCTTGGTCCCTCCTGAAACTTCATCTCATTCCGGCCAATGAGTGACTTTGGGGAGAAGAAACTCAACAAGTCGCTTTGCTCAACCTGTGTTGCTCACCCATAATCAGGACATTCATGTCAGCAGTGCAAGATATGACTCTACAGGAAGTAGAACAGAACTATACTTTGCTAAGAAGTCTGCTGGGTTTTTCCCATCCCTCCCTTTTACTTATACCCTTTGGGAAATTATAGGGAAGCCAGACTGAATGTTTTTCTAGCACTTTCCTTTCTTCCCAATGTTGCTTTGGTACTTGTTGCTGTCATCTTGCCTTCTGGATGCAGAATTACAGAGTAACAGAGTTGTGAGGAACCTTGGAGGTCTTCTAGTTCAACCCCCTGCTTAGGCAGCAGATCCTATACCATTCCAGACAAGTGTTTGTCCTGTCTCTTCTTAAAAATCTCCAGTATTGGAGCACCCACAACTTCTGAAGGCAAACCGTTCCACTGATTAATTGTTCATCCACTGAATCCAAACTCTACTAAATTGAGTTTCTGCTGTGTAGCTAAACCACTATACAACATTCACTGTATATCATTATACCTTCCTATTATTGCAGACCATTCTTCTTTTCACTTATTCATTTGTTGCTTTTGATCTTTAAACTCCCCGCCTTTTTTTTTCAGGATCTCATCCATGCCATCTAACTATGTTTTGGGAAGGCCTCTTCTTCCTCTTAGCCCATTCATTCTTCATATATTTGTTTTATAAGTTGATTCATTCACTCTCTTTGTGTGATCAAATCATTTCAACGTACGGTACTAGTTTTCATACCGATCGCTAACTTTTACTTAATACATATTATTTCACACCTAATCATTCTTGCATCTGTCTCTTCTTATTTAAGTGCGCGTATTTCATGTGTATCCAATAGTGTCTCTTTAAATAAACAATACAAAAAAGTTCTTAGCTTCATACATTTCTCTTTCTCTTTTTGCGGAACAGCAAAAACCACTTGTACCAGATTTGCTCACTGTTATTTCTTGTTCCCTTTCTTTCAGGATTTTGTCAAACATCTTTTCCGAAACATTTAATAAACTAATCAATTTCCCTGCAGTTTTGACATTCACTCTCAATAGATAATAATGGCATTCTTTCAATCATTAGCCATTCTTTCAATCATGGATGCATTCTTTAGATCATGTCAGACAATCATTCCGTAAAGGCAATTACTTTTATATTTTAAATTTTTCCAGTGTTACCATGAGCACCTGTAGCCTTACCACTTTTTCAACTTTCTTACAAACATTTTTGATTTCATTATTATTTTTTAATTAGATACTAACATTCAAATTTTGATCACATGAGCTTGGGGATGCTGCAACAGTCAAAGGTGTGAAAAATGGTCATAACATAAGTCACTTCCTTCAGTGCTGTTGTAACTTCAGACTGTCACTAATCAAATGGTTGTAAGTCAAGGACTACCTGTATGGTAAAAAATAATACAGTACTTGGATTCAGTGACCAGTTGAAGAACACTTGTCTTTTTTTCTTCCAGGTCCATCCAAAGCCAAGATGGTAGACAATGGTTAAATTTATGCTCATAGAGAAACAAGGGACTTAGCAAGAAGTCAGATAAGGATCAGTGCTGCAATAATTTGGGGTGAATGCTCTTGAAATTAGAATAATTCATGGATTTATAAATATAGCTGTTTGAAGTTTGTAATCAATATAATGTATTCAGCTGGTATAGACTGTTTCTATATTGAATACTGGGGAGTTAAGCCAAGATAAGTTCTCTTGTATCTGCTGGAAATGGAATCTATAAATGCCAGGCATATGTCCCCCAGCAGACGTTAAGCTCCTATTTGCAAAGGAGCTATTAAACAGTCGTTAAAGCAGCTTTCTTCCCAATACCTGTTAAATTCTGTCTGGCAGCAATTACCCACAAAGAATTAGTGAGTGCTGGCCTCACCTTCTTCAGGCTTACTTCATTCTGCCTTTTCAGTACTCAGGTTCAGTGGGTTCTTGTCTTGAGGCCTCAACACTTTCTTTCAAAAACTGAAGGGACAAAAGAGACAATCACACTGAGAACAAAAGACAAGCTCTCCTTACATTCTGCTGGCTTTGACCTGAAAAACATAACTTTATGATGTGGAAGGAGTTGGCTTGTATAGTTTACTTAGCATTGCTCGAAGATGAGCAATGTTGGGTGTTCCGCGTTTGAAAAAGGAAAGTGGTAAACTTTGCAGTGTTTGTGTCCGGGCAGAGAAAGGTAATCTTTGACTTACGACCACAACTGAGCCCAACATTTCTGTTGCTCTAGCAAGACAGTTGTTAAGTGTGTTTTGCCTCTTTTTATGACCTTTCTTGCTTCAGTTGTTGTTAACCACGGCAGTTGTTAAATTAGCAACACACTTATTAAGTGAATCTGGCTTCCCCATTGACTTGGCTTGTCAGAAGGTTGTAAAAGGGGATCTTATGACCCCAGGAGACCGCAACCATCATAAATATGAATCAGCTGCCAAGTGTCTGAATTTTGATCACATGACCATGGGGATGCTGCAACAATCATAAGTGTAAAAATGGTCATAAGTCACTTTTTTCAATACTGCAGTCAAGCTAACAAGACCTTTATAATTTGTGATAAATTATAATTTAACAAGATTCCTTGGTTTGTAATAAATGCAACAAACGTGGAAATGAATATAAAAATGTTTCTTGGCATCCATCTCAATAAAGCACCTTAACACAATGGCAGAGTGAAGCATGCGAGCATTTCAATAAAATGTCTTTCTCTTTTTTTCAGAATAGATGTGTTCGATGAAGAGTGAATACAACAGAGAAGGGATTTACAACAACCATTTCCCACTTCCTTCTTCACCAAGGAGCAGGAGAATCTTTGTTGCTTCTTAAAGGATGAAACCTCAGACCCAAGAAATGGAAGCTGATGCTCCTTGTTGTAGTTATGAACAGAAAGCGTGATTCATGCATGGGCCTCTTTTGATGTACATTTTCATAACAAAGTGGAAACCTATAGTTAACTGTCTCTGGGAGATAATTTCATTGTTTCCAACAATGAAAAGCATAGTTTCTGTATAAGAAAACTTTGTGTGTCTGTGTTTCTGTGTGAGTGAGCATGAGTGTGTGTGCGCGCGTGTGTGGATGGGTGTACTGTATGAAAGGTGAGAAAAGTACATGTTCACTTTGTGGCTTGTATTTATAAGATACTACACTGGTGGATATAGATGGATATAACCATGTGGGACAAGTTAATGCTCAGAAACAATTCTCTCCAACATTCTGGTCTAAACTGCTCAGTTAATGTTTACAGTGGAATAGATAGGGTCTTCTCTAAGTATAGGTAGCTGCCTTTCAGTTAGGCAGATGATGTCTCTCTCTCTCTCTCTCTCTCTCTCTCTCTCTCTCTCTAATCTATCTATCTATCTATCTATCTATCTACCTATCTACCTACCTACCAATCTATCCTCTCAGTAGTAATTGAGAGCACACATCACAGGAAGCCATAACAAGGTTGAATATGTTGTGCAAATTCAGGTTTTTGAGTTTATGGAGCTTAGTGCAATGCTTGAACTGGAAAAGGCTTGTTTTTTTTTAAAAAAAATACCCATAATATAGCCATGAGGCACGAACCCTGCCAATACTGTCTTCAGCAACTCTAGGATTTCAGACAAGAAGCTTTGTGGCAATGCCATGGGCCTACAGCCCAATTGCTTGACCCAGAACCCTTCCTCCCCTTCCATCATTTCAGAGTCCTAAAAAAAAGCCACCCCAAATTGTTCAGGATTGTCTCAGATTAGAAAGCATGTCACCCCAGAGCTGCAATTGGTAATCCAATCCCAGTTCTCATGCATGCAAAGTAAGACTTTTCTCTTATGTACTGTACTCAGTTTTAATGTGCCATGTTAGTAAACAGTACCCCCACACACTCCTCAAATAATGGAATGGTGCTCATTATTATAAAACAGCATTGCTCTTTTTTTTAATGGTGCAAGTAAGTTGCATGGACAGATGTCTGGGTTAAACAAGCCTGAGGGCATAGAGTTGTCTGGGGTAGTTAGAGTGTCTGTGAGAAGATGGTTTCTGACTGTGGTTTTCCAAGTCTGTTCCTCTGCCACCCGGGAATCGCTGGCTGTCATTTCTGTAACAGCCAGCAAGCGCAAACATGTCTTAACTCTGCTCTTTCAGAAAAACAGAGAAGGCGGCTTCTTTTCCCCCAAGTTGGCACTCATATATATAGCAAAACTGGCCATATCTGTCTGTCTATCTATCGATCTAGATAAAATAGATAGCAAAGTTGACGCTGAATAACCAAAGTTCCCTCAGTCAAAATCAAAATTATTATTTTTTCCCTGCTTTGGAAAATGTGGGGCAGCTCTTGCCATGAAAATAGAGGCTTGTCTGAAAATTCCTCATTCCTCCAACGGTAGCAGCCCTTTTGTCTAAGGCTGGCATGCACGGACTGGAAGTCAGGAACCCTTTTGTGCTTACACAAACACATCATTCTCCTGTGTGGGAAAAGGTCGGTCTGAGATTTCTCATTCTCCTGCTATATTCCCGAGGCTGTTTTAGGTTAGCAATGGGCAAATCAAAAAGGGATCTTTTTTAAAAGATGGTTTTCATTGCAGCTCCATACAATATAGTCTTTCTTTCTTTCTTTCTTTCTTTCTTTCTTTCTTTCTTTCTTTCTTTCTTTCTTTCTTTCTTTCTTTCTTTCTTTCTTTCTTTCTTTCTTTCTTTTTCCTGAAGCCTTTTAGTTGTGATAGTTTTCCAGGGTTGGAAACAGCCTGTCCCTGGATCCCAGCTACTTAGGACTCTGGGTTGCGCTAATTTCATTGCATGTGCTTTACTGTAATGTGTGAACCCTGTCAGTATGCTTTATAAACCTTATGGCACAGTCACACATGATCCACAAATCTGAGGGCTGCATTGTACTTTATGAAGCCTGAACATTAGAGCTTGGAGAAGTTGGGGTTTCCGGAGTTTTTTAAAATTGAAATTAGATGAGGATTTTTTTTTTCTCCTTCCGGTCAACCATTCACGTCAGATTCTTGGTGTCTGCCTGGAGAATCCCCCTGCAGTTTTCTTGATAAGATTTCTCAGAAATGGCTTGTCTTTGCCTCCTTCTTAGGGCTGGGGGATGATTGTGCACTCACTTTCTTCTTAAATTCTACCCTCTCAAACTCTAGGTGACTCTTCCACTCTATGAGGGGCATCTCTAGGGGCCATAAAGACCATCTTTTCATACCCGATTTATTGTTTAATGTTGTCAATAAATACAGTCGCTGTAACTGATTCAAGAAACTATGGTTAAACAAGCCAAGGATTGGTACATGAGAACATTTGGGCATCTTATCTTGCCTGTGGGTTTCTAAAAGTGGTTGATTATTGCAGGCAATTGGACGCAAGGTTAGATAGGCATGTGTTCTGATCATACAAATATTAACTTTAATATTAATTATTATCAAGTTAGTATATTAAAAATTACTCCAAATTCCATTTGTTGCTGCAGCCCCTTGCTTTTTCTTCTGCTCCTATTTTTCCTTCACCTGCACTCCCCACTCCCTTTGCACAATGGGTGGGCTTGTTCTTAATACGTGTCTTTTATATACATACACTTCAGTCCCCGCCACTGAAAGGTTGCTGATCCCAATGGGTAGGAGAGCTCTGTTTGTGTAGATCTGCAGGCAGGGATCAAGAATGATATATTTTTTATTTTAATTTATTCTGGGCTTGGGAAGCTAAGCCAGCACAAGAAGTGCTAATTAATAAGAGTATATTGGTGGAAAAAATATGCTTGGTAAATAGTAAGTGGCTATTTTGCTTTTAATGAATGCAGCCCATTTTTTGTTCTGGATGTTTTGATAATATTAATGAGGCATTAAAAGAGGTGACTGTATGCTCTGTAAGAGATGTATCATGAGAATGTGTCCATTGCTCTCAGATCTGCTGTTATCTGAAAAATATGTCATGTAATTGTATTTTAAGCTTAATTCTGAAAAGTCTTTGTGAAGTCTATTTTTTTTTCACTGTAATGAGGTTTGTTTCAAAAAAAAAATTGCTGCTAACATGGAAGAAATTTATTACTGCTGTGTATATATGTCCTTATAGCAATGTGTCAAAGTTGCTGATTCAAAAGGAAATCCACTGTAATTTTGCATTCTTTCCAGAGTATGATAAGTTATTTATTTAATTGTTGTGAAAAGTAAAGGACAGAAAAAATCTTCCTTTAAACTTCACAGCTAACGTGATAACAGTTCCCTAAAATGGTGAATTAATTTGTATGGAAACGTTCTGTCTCATGAGTAAACTAGGATTGGTCAAAAAACCCAATCATACCACTTTTATGGATTAAAATGTATCACATTAAATTAATGTAGCTGTTAAGTTTATAAAATAAATATGTCTCACTGGAAACAAACAAAAATTGAAATCAGATTTAAAATCATATTTTTAAAGGAAAAGATGAGCTTGCTTGGTCACATAATTCCTAAAAGCTGGCATTCATTTTAAGACAACAAAACTTATTGCTTGTTCATATTTAATGTCTTTCATCATTCATTTGTTACTTATGTCAGCAACTGCAAGACCTGAAAATCATATTTGAGTCAAATCCTAGGGAAAAAAATCTATCTCTGTGGTTGTTAAGAGTAGACACCAATCTGATGGCATTTCATCAGTCATAGAAAATCCTGACTAAATAAGGCTCTTTGTGGACTTCTGCTCCCAGAATTCTCCAGTCAAGCGTGCTGGCTCTGGAATTCTGGGAGTTGAAATCCACGTACCAGTATCTTAAAGTTGTCAAGGTGAGTTGCATTTAGTTTTTTTGTGCTAATGAGCACTGATCAAAATTCAAGGAGAGACAGGATTTCTACCACAACCCCAAGAAAGCATGAGAAGATATCAATAATTCCTCCACAGTAGTATAGGGTGTATAAGCTGTAATCAAGCGCTGAATAGTTCCCTAAATTCATTATCATTGTACTATTACAGGCAGTCAAAAACTATGGATCTGCTATATGTATTCCAGAAATGTCCAGACACAGAGATAGTTATCAGAGAATTCAGATCTAAATAATGATGATCCGTGTATATGGATAAGAATAATACTTTCTCACATGAACACCTGGTGTAGTGGTTATACTATGCTGAAATCAGGTTTGCTCATTTTAATTGTGTTAAAAACCCAGTGCACAAAATATATTACATTTAAAAGCATACATTTATCTGCATTTTAACACAACAGTGATAGACAACTTTTAAAAGTGTTATAAAATAGATATGCTGGTATCAAAATTTCAAATTAATGTTCTATAAAAATATTTTAAAGAATACCAATTGTTAAATGTTCATAGCCACCTTGTGCTTCTGCGAACCAAAGCTTAATAATATTTAATTAGTAAACTTAGCGGTACTCCAAAGTTAAAGCTTCACCACCATGCCTGAGCAAAAATTTAAAAAGTCTTGTGATCTTCCTCTAATTTATTCATGGCCTGCTGTGTATCACGACCCACAGTTTAAGAATCCCTGTTTTATGGAACAAACTTTGGATTATGGAATCCAAACTTCCCATTTGGATTTGTCTCCCTGTATAAAAAAGGTATCTTGGGGTATACGTGTGGGTATTAGTGAATTTATCAATTTTCAAATAGAAATGATAAATTTTATGTATCATTTGCGGGAGGTGACTGCAGTTTTATCTGCAGTTCAGTAAAGGTTTATCACATACTTCACAGCATCAATCATGAATGAGGGATCCCATGTTTTTACTCTTGGTTGCACAAACTTGGGTGTTTGTTGTTGCTCAGCAACATCTGAAGAGCCACAGGCTTCCCATCTCTTATAAATCAACCTTACATAAAATGATACATAGAAAGAAGAATGGAATGAGGGAGAGGATTAAGCCCATTGACCATACATACCAAATAGTAAGGTGCAACTATCTGATTATAAACCTATATCAAGCATATGCAAATCCAAAGCTTCTTATGACTTTTGGTATATTTGGAATATACTGTATTATGAGTAGGGCCACTTTGATCTCAGACACTAGCCCTGTGGATTCCATGACATCTCTCTCTAATGAGAAAAATTGGGGAGAAAACAGATTTAGAAATTATCCTGAAATCTTAGGAATAAAAGCAGAATAAAAATGCAAAATAAATACATACATTTCCTGCAGTATGTTGGTTTATATGACAACCTCTCTCCACTCTGTTCCCTTTTTGGAAAGTTAAACTGTGATAACCAATTTACAGCAAACAGGAAAAACTAAAAAGAAGATTCAAGGAACTGGTAATAACAGTGAATTTTGATAGAAAATTCTTGTGTAGCTCAGAAAGGATACTGATGACAAAACGTTAAGAAGTGTCACTAGGGATGTTTCAAAGAAGAGTAGAGTTAAATCAGTACTCTGAATTTTATAGTTCTTCCATAAAGATATTTATTGTTAATTGCAGGCTTCTGCCATCATTGATCTGCTTCCTCTGGTATTATCATTTGCAATAAAAGTAATCCTTTTTTGGTCAGGTAATATAGAGATAACAAATTATAGTGCAGTCTTTTTACAATTCATTTTTCATTCATCCTGTAGAAAACTGAATATCTCAAAGAGATGACAAGAGCATTGAGCAGCATTAAATATAAAAAGGGAGTTCTTGACTGGACTTACCATGGTTTTCTTTAATGCAGTTTTTGCAGCATCTCCAGTACCTGATACAGGCCAGGATTTACACATGACCTAGGTTTATACATTGTTGAATCACTTTAGGATTTCTCCTAGCTTGCCAAGAAAAATAAGGCCCAATTCACTGAAAAAATGAAAACCTCAAAATAAAATTTACATCTCCATTTGAACTGAATCCAAATTCAGGCTTCTGAACCATTTGGGTTAGGATGTAAATTTTTGTAAATGAAATGCAATTTAAAAGTTAAAGAATCACACATTTATCCCAAACTTGCTTGAATAGAATAGAAGATTTAACTATTTTTATATGGAAGTATTTTCATCATTATGAAAAAGTACAATGTGCCGTATATTGGTAAAATTGCATTCAAGGGAATACAGTTTCTTTTGTTCTTTTTTAGGCATGGGTGTTCGCAACAGTGGCATGGGTGATAACCTATACGATATAATGTACTTAAGCATTAATTATATAAATGGAATTTCCTCAAAGTTCTTATATACACTCTTATTTTGAGTGGTTGGCCTTTGCGTTCTGTCCCAGGAAAAAAATCCCAAATTCTGATGTTTCTAGCTATTCTAAATAATTTTTCTGATGTCACTGAACCTTTCAGCATAATAAATATTCAGTCCCACACCTATTTACCTGAGTGCACAAGCTTTCTTCTGAGGGAAGATCCCCTCTCCTAGAAGAATGAAACATTTTGAGAATTATTAAAAAGGTAGAATATTATTTTTCCCTGGATGATTAAAAAAGAAAAAGAAACATGTTTTAAAGACAGAAAGCAGCTCCCTGCCTCCAGCAGATATTTGGTGCCAATTAATAAAGACTGGGCCAGCCTATCTACAAGACAAAAGACCTCCAGCTTCAGGATGAACGGATTAAGACATGACCCTCCAGGACATAATAGGATTAACCCATCTAGCAGCAGTGCTCACCACATGACACAATTACCTGGGGACATTGCATCACTCTCCAGACTTCAACCAAACTTGTCTCAGACAACCTACAAAGCCAGCTATGATCTCTACAACAGCCAATAGAATACATGTTCTTGAACAGGAAGCTTAAGTTCAAAGCCCAAGAGAGTGGATAAATACCTCTCTCTCACAACTCCATGTGGCCAGCTGCCCAGAACCACCCATGTGCTTCTGCTTCATCAGTAAATGGACCCTCTTTCCAATCAGTCTCCAGCCTCAATTTTGTCTCCAGTGCCCTTCTCCCAGCTTGGATCTGAACCAGATGGATATTTCTCTCAACACTTCATTGCAGGGGCAGAATAGGATCAGCAATAATGTCAGTACAGTTAATGCAAGTGTGCTTTTCTGCTTGCTTACAGATGGGTTGAAAGCAGATTAATTGTGGCTGTCTGGTCGTGCCCTTCATTGTTCGCCACATTTTCCAACTGCACTTGCTTTTTCCTAAAGATCAGCCTCTGAGTGTCATATGCAATTAAGTCACATGACTACCATATTGCACTAAAAATGCAGGATGCTCGCTGTGAATGGTCCTGTTAGTACTGTAATGGAATGTGTCTTCTGACTATTACCGCAGGTATAATGTTGAACTTGGCTAATCATTAATCCATGCCTGGATAGTCTTACCTGCAAATTGCTAATCTGGGCATAGACTTCAGGGAGTGGCAAATAGCTTGACTTGTGAGTTACATAAACATCCCAAATGATAAGAAATTTAACTGACCAAAGGAAATATTTCCTAAGTCAGTTAATTCAGCCTCGTTTTCTTGTGATTACAAGCAGCTTAACTGCTAGGTGATTAGCACTTTACCTTCTGTCGGTTCAGAGTTAGTCATAACATTGCTCAATAGGGCTGTGTGTGCTTGAAAAAATGATTCAGAAGTGCTTTGGACTTTGCCCTTTGTTCAAGCAGATCAGCTTTTTCCACAGAAGTCTAAAAGCCAAGATGCCATCTCTTTAAATACTCCACTTATTAAAGGGAAGGTGACTGCTCCAAAACATTTTTGGAAACTTGCATCGCTCAACACATAACACAATTACAGAAGTCTTATCTGTCCCAAAGCAAAACAACAAGACTCTTGAGGCACTTACACAATCCATCTATTCTCTTACAAACTTTTTGTGACTTATGGTAGAGTTCTGTTGTCTTCACTGCCAAAAACGCCAACTATCGGTTTGCTGGATTTTGCAGCCATATAAAATAAACATTGCAGCCCGAAACAGATAATTTTAGCCCTACTTTATAGCACCAAAATATTCCTTGTTGTTTTTCCTGCAGTGTCTTACTGTGGTTATCTCTTGGGAAACTGTGGCATGATTTGGAGGCAACATTGGAAATACTGTTCATTCAACCAAAAAAGAATTTGTGGTGCTTAACACCCCCTCCCCACACTGTTCTGACTCAAACCTTGTTCCAAGGAAACAAACACAAAAGGGAAGTAACAGCAAAAGCTTTTAATGACTCTTTACGAATTCTGTTCCTTCAAAGTTAAAAGGCTGTTTCAAACTAATTGTCTCTGATAAGAATGAGGTTGTGTAAAGGTTGTGTAAAGCTGCCAAGAACACTAGATAAAGTTGCCAAGAAATATTTCAAACACGAAGAGTCTCCAAACACCAAGATAATCCGACCGGCCACAAGGCTTGAGTGCAAAAACTTCTTTGCTTCCTGCAAAGAACTCCGGTTTCTCAGCTGGCTTTTATCTCTTAAGGGAGGGCCATTACCTTGCAGCCTTACTCATGAGTCGCCCATGCTGCAGCAGCTGCTCTTTCCTTCGAACAGCCCTGCGTGCACGTGCACTGGGCACAGGCTCCTCAGGGACCTCTTCATCACTGCTGCCAGCCTCCACAATGTCCAAAGGCAGCATACCACTCCCTGATGGTCCTGGCCCCATCCCTGCATCACACGCAGGCCCCTCATCTGAGTCCTCACTCTCCAAGACCTCAGCTGTCCACACCTGCTGCTAGCGAACCACAACACACACACAAATAGATTATGATGTAATACACACAAATATTATTATGATATAAGCATACACTGAACTCTCAGAGAACCAACTGAATTGCACCTTTCCTGTTATTTTCCACACTGACAGCTCCTACTTTCCTATAAAAACGTACTTTATAGAGATGTATAAGAGGAAGCAATAATCAACTATACAGTATGACTGTAATGGATTGGCCGAGAACTATAAATAACATGGCAAGCCCTGCTAATTACACCAAGTCAGGCTTGCTTGCTTATTTATTTATTTGTTTGTTGAATGTTTATAAACTAAATGAGGCTCCAGAGAAGAAATGTTGCTTTTAAAGAAAATAAAAATCCACACTGTTTAGGTAGCATCTACATAACAAAAACCCCAAGCATATATTAATTTGCATAAGGGATATGCTTCACGGCAGCTTTTTCCGACATAGTGTTCTTCATTGAAATATAAGTCTCACGATCCCCAAACGGTAGTTGAGCTGCAGCACATTTGGAAAGCACCTGGCTAGGAATATGTTCTTTAAGAGTTCCTGTGTTTAAGAAAAACAGTGTCTGGATTCATAAAACAGGCTAATCTGCAATGCGGTTTGTCTGGCTTTGTCTTGGTGTTTTGTTAACCCAAGCATTATTCTTTGTCAGGGATGGTTGTGAATTAAGGCAATGTGAAAACCACTTACAGAGAGGCCAGAAAACACAGCTGCAAATCATTTCCAAATCAAATCAAATATCTTTATTACCGTTTTGACCAGTCTTTATAATAAAAGAGTACAGGAAAAAAAAGGAAATAGTTTACTGTAACTATTTGTTATCAGGAAAGGGGAAAGGTAATAGGACAATAAAATAACACATATAATTAAAAAGTTTTGCTGACTTGTATAACTTGGTGAAGGTATTTGGCCACTTGATATGGTGGAGTTAGCATCTCTTAAAAAAATAATAAACAGAAAAGTTATCTGTATGGCCCACGTATTTGGCAATGATTGGGACATTCAGAGCTGTTTTGGGGCATTGTAGCCAAGGGCTATTTGCTGCAGGGCCATTTGCTGTAAAAATGCAAGGTTATGGCATAATTTTAAAAGGAAGGGAGAAGATGTGTATTTGTAAGACTTGCATAACAAGGGAGTGTGGACCGCTGAGGCCCCTTTCAATGTAGAAAACAAGAGCTGACTGTCAGGCACATCATACAAGACATATTGGTAAGATAAGGAACAGGGCTAAGACAGAGCCAACAGAAGACCTGCTAAAGTCTTCTAGGATGCCTATTAGTTAACTTTTAAAACAATGTTGAAATAGAGCCAATAGATAACCTGTGGAGTGTTTATTAGTCAGGACTTAGAAATAGGAATGGCATGGAGTCAATAGAGGACCCTTTAGATAATTTTCAGAATGCCTATTACACATTTTTTTATCCCGTCTTTAAAAACTGTATGAGTCCTTTCTTCTGGGTCCAGAATATTAAAATTGTTGAGTCCTTTCTTCTGGGTCCAGCAGTTTGCTGGCCAGGGATTTCCTTTTGCTGAAGTGCTTCAATAAAAGGAAACAAAACCTGCACCACATGTCTGGTGTTCTTCATCGGCTTTGGCACCAGGCTCAGACCTGAATTGGGGGCAACTGTAGAAAGGGCAACATATGAGACATGGAACCACAAGAATAAAACACCTGAAAATAAGGAGTCCCATGAAATCTTCCCACCAGTATAGCTGATGAGAGGCCATCAAAAGAGGCTCTGGGAAAGACCCATCCATATCTGCTTAGCATTTAATTGTATAGATTCCCTTTACAACTGCCTAACATCTAGCAATAGAATTGAAGGGCACTGGTAGTATCACTTTGGTGATCTGTGCCCCGTCTTTCTCTTTTACTATTAATTTGGCCTTATCCAGGATTAGCTGACCTAAGTATTCAGGAGAAAAGTTAGGACTTCATAGTTCTGCTATGCAGGTACGGTAATTATCACAGTAGCAGAGGCATCAGGACTACAGGATCAAACACAATTCTAAGACCTGAGAGTAGAATCCAAGCCTGAGCCTTCTTTAAACTGAGCATGTTCATTTCACTCATCAATATTGCACTGCAGGTGCATTTTGACATGCCGAACAAGGTCCTGAGAAAATTTGATTGAATGTTTTCATAAGCCTACAGGTTATGGGACCAGGAATCAAATTATTGATTTGCAGAACAAGGCTAAGGTATGTATGTGAAAGGCGGGAGATAAGATGCAGTCAGAAAATTATACTGTATAATATTCTGATTGTGTGTATATTCTTCTGTGCACTTTTATTACAATAGACAAGACATTGCTGGATAATTATTTTTAAAAAGGGGGATGAGTGGAAAAGAAGCAAAGTGGAGGAAGTTCCCCTCTGCTGGACTTTCCTGAAACTATTTTCATTCCCAAGAATTCTTCCTCATAATCACATTAATCCAGGGTTGGGCTGCTGGCGGTTCGCAGGGGTTCAGGAGAGCCCCTAGCTAAGATTCTGTGCAGTTCGGAGAACCCCCAAATCCCTCTCCTGGCTGGCCCTGCCCATCCTGCCTTGCCCCTCCCAGGAGACCCCACGTGGCTCATTTTGTATGAAGGTAAATGCAGGGCACATGCAGAGACTCTGGGAGGGCGAAAAATGGGCCTCCTGGAAGTTCGGGAAGGCTGGAAATGGGCCCGTTTCCAGCTTCGAGAGAGTCTCCAGAGTCTAGGGAGACCATTTTTGCCCTACCGGAGGCTCAAGAAAAGCCTCCAGAGCCCAGGGAGGGCAAAAGCGCCCCCCCCCTTGACATTGTGCAGGAAGCCGATTAGGCCATGGCCCCCATGGCCATGCCCACCCAGCAACCAGGCAGAGAACCCTTTGCTAAAATTGCCCACCTCTGCATTAATCTCCCTGGCCTTCAACTCAGAAGGCCGCTGTTAAGTTTGGTCGGTGGGTCCCATAGAGAGGCAAGGCACGAGTAATGAACAACAGCTCTTTATTTAGCGAACAGATTCTGAGACAGTGACTCCAGCCGCGGTAGCTCTTTTTATAGAGCCAGCCGCGGCTAGGCAGCCAATGACAGATTTTTGAGCTTGCTGCGCTTCATTTTACCCAATCGCGGCAAGCCCCTTATGAACCAATCACGAGCACTTATCTCGTCCAATCATGGCCCGACTCTTCCGGACCAATAGGAATGCAGGTCTTCAAGCCTGCTAGTATGGAACACTGGCAATGACAAAATCCTCTCAGTTGTCCTCTAGCTGCATCACCCCTTCATTGCCACCAGTTCCAATTCCTTCAAAACATCTGTTTGCCACTAATGATCGGGCCTTCAGCCCTTAAGCAGGGGAGGAACTAATTTGTCCCTTTCTCTCTCCCTCCTGCTCCACAGCTGTGCTTTCTCCTGGTATCGCTAAGCTTTTAGGGATTCATTCTTCAGTGCAGCAGCCCATCAAATATCCATTAATATTCTTGACCGGTGAGCAATTTATCTCCAGGATTTGGCTGACTCCATTTTTTATTCTGAAGTTTAAATGCCTGACATTTCGGCACAGGAAACATTTATGCATTCTTCTCCAAACATCTCGAGATTGGTCTCTTCTGTATAACCAGTTTATGAACAGAATGGACAGAACAGAATTGTTTTATTGAACCCAATTTATCCTCTTCCTTCAGCAGAAAAGAAAAGAGGTTAAACATCTCCCATTGAGGAGAAAGCATGGAGAGGCTTGGCCCAAATTACTCAGATGTAATCACAGAAAAAAAACCTCAAATATAATCCAAACTTACCATTTAAGGGAAAAGAAATATAGATCCCAATGGAGATTGCTGCCTGTCGTTGTGTCTGTTCTTCAAAAAATGAAACATTGTTTTGCTCATGGAAAACACTTGTTCAATTGGCAGGTAATAAAAGAAATATACTGGGATCCAGCATTTTACAATTTACATATTATTACATTCTACAGAATAAGCCAGAAGAAAGATGATATATTCCATTTATGCAAGTGGATAATAGATACAATCCTTTTTTCACAATCATGTTTGAAGCAAGAACCATTAATAGAATGTAGCATTCCTTTTTTGTACATTTCATTAGTAATATTCTATCCCCCACAATTTATTCCCTGCTATCTGAAATGAGAGGAGGAGTGAAAAGATTGTTTTACCTTGCTTTTCCTTTAAAAGGCTTTTGAATTTAATCAACACTTTGAGTTTTTATTTATTTCTTTATGTATTTATTAAATACATAAATTTATATGCTACCCGCCTCACTATTAAGCGACTCTTAGGGTAACTTTTTCTCAGGTTTGTCTTTCAATATACTGCAGATATTTGAAAAGGCAAACAGTAACTAAGTATGTTGATGCACAATATCTTTTAAATCTTTTGGAGAATTCTGAAGGCTGGTAGCCACTCTTCTTGTTCGCCCTGATGAGTTTTGTTTGTTCTTTTTCTAATTTGTATGGGTTCTCCTTTTAAATACGTGGTTCCATTAGCTCTTTCCATATGAAAAAAATGTGCTTATTTAAATTTTTCACCACACATACACACACACACACACACACACTACAAAAAGGAGGTGATTAGTAATACAATACTAAACAAGAGAAGAAGAAAGTTTTGGCTAACTTTCCTATCAAGGAAAGGACTCTCGATGATGAATTCAGGATGGGAAAGAGACCCTCAGGTGTAAATGGCCTGGAATAGTCCATTTTTCAACTCAAAAGGCATTTTTCAAGCATAATCCTTGGTATAAAGTACACCATGAAGAAGGCATTGTTCTTTTTTATCCTTTCAGATTCTGTCAGGAATGACCGACAGTTACAGATCGGTGCATCTCCCTCAATCCTTCAGTTTTCAAGAAATCACTACAAGCTTTCATGGACTCTTCCTGAATATCCTGTGTCCACTGCAAGTTGATAATGAGCCAGTGTTTTTGTTTGGCTTTTAGAAATCTTATCATTTGAGTGATAGCCTAAAAGGTCGGGCTGTCCTTCCTTCCTTCCTTCCTTCCTTTCTTCCTCCCTCCCTCCCTCCCTCTCTCTTTTGTAAGGCTCCATAATACATGCAAACACTTCACTGAACTTTGTTTTCTGACTTTTTGTGCTGAATATTATACATATGGTTTCCCATCCTTCCTGTCTTCATCCTGAGAATGCCTCAGAACCAATTTGCTTTGCAAGTGATTTGCTTTAATATTTAATAGTCCCAAAGTACACTGCTCAAGAAAATAAAGGGAACACAAAAATAAGACATCCTAGATCTGAATGAATGAAATATTCATATTAAATACTTTGTTCATTACATAGATGAATGTGCTGACAATAAAATCACACAAAAATTATCAATGGAAATCATATTTAGCAACCCATGGAGGTCTGGATTTGGAGTTACATTCAAAATTAAAGTGGAAAAAACACTACAGGCTGATCCAACTTTGATATAATGTCCTTAAAACAAGTCAAAATGAGGCTCAGTGTGGCCTCCACATGCCTGTATGACCTCCCTACAATGCCTGGGCATGCTCCTGATGAGGTGGCGGATGGTCTCCGGAGGGATCTCCTCCCACACCTGGACTAAAGCATCCCCCAACTCCTGGACAGTCTGTGGTGCAACGTGGCGTTGGTGGATGGAGCGAGACATGGTGGATGGAGCAACACATGATGTCCCAGATGTGTTCAATTGGATTCAGGTCTGTGGAACGGGCGGGCCAGTCCATAACATCAATGCCTTCATCTTGCAGGAACTGCTAACACACTCCAGCCACATGAGGTCTAGCATTGTCTTGCATTAGGAGGAACCCAGGGCCAACTGCACCAGCATATGGTCTCACAAGGGGTCTGAGGATCTCATCTCAGTACCTAATGGCAGTCAGGCTACCTCTGGCGAGCACATGGAGGGCTGTGCGACCTCCTAAAGAAATGCCACCCCACACCATTACTGACCCACTGCCAAACCGGTCATGCTGGAGGATGTTGCAGGCAGCAGACCATTCTCCATGGCGTCTCCAGACCCTGTCAGGTCTGTCACATGTGCTCAATGTGAACCTGCTTTCATCTGTGTAGAGCACAGGGTGCCAGTGGCAAATTTGCCAATCTTGGTTCTTCTCTGGCAAATGCCAAATGTCCTGCATGGTGTTGGCCTGTAAGCACAACCCCCACCTGTGGACGTCGGGCCCTCATACCACCCTCATGGAGTCTGTTTCTGACCATTTGAGCAGCCACATGCACATTTGTGGCCCACTGGAGGTCATTTTGCAGGGCTCTGGCAGTGCTCCTCCTGTCCCCCCTTGCACAAAGGCAGAGGTAGCAGTCCTGATGCTGGATTGTTGCCCTCCTACGGCCTCCTCTGTTGAGGTAATTCCCTGTTAGGAGAATAAGTGCATACAGGGAGTCGTATTTGAGAGTAGTGTTTGAATAATACACACACAGCGCACAGATACACTGTACAGTAAGTGTAGGTTTTTATTTCCAGAAAGTTTAAGCAAAGTTCAAAATAGGCAGTCCGAAGTCATTCACAGGTAAGATCAGTCAGTTTTTAGTCCAGGGATAATCCAATAATAAAATCCAGAGTCAAAAACAGTTCAGTATCAGACTTACATCAAATCCAGGAATATCAGTCAATTAGGAAAAATGGAGAAACGGCAATACTCTCTAACAGAAGGAAACAGAGACTGACTCATACTCTCGACTAAGACTAAGACTAACAACCCAGGTTTCTCGTTCCATCTTTTGGCCAATTGAGAAACCACACCCAATTACACTTTTAGGATTCTCTTAAAGAGACAGTATTAAAATGTCTATCCCAGTTTATATATTTATATTTCCAACCCAAATAGCTGTTAGCTGTTAGGTCCTGATGCTGGGTTGTTGCCCTCCTACGGCCTCCTCCACGTCTCCTGATGTACTGGCCTGTCTCCTGGTAGCGCCTCCATGCTCTGGACACTATACTGACAGACACAGCAAACCTTCTTGCCACAGTTCACATTGATGTGCCATCTTGGATGAGCTGCACTACGTGAGCCACTTGTGTGGGTTGTAGACTCCGTCTCATGCTACCACTAGAGTGAAAGCACCGCCAGCATTCAAAAGTGACCAAACCATCAGCCAGAAAGCATAGGAACTGAGAAGTGGTCTGTGGTCACCACCTGCAGAACCACTCCTTTATTGGGGATGTCTTGCTAACTGCCTCTGCTTTCCACCTGTTGTCTATTCCATTTGCACAACAGCATGTGAAACTGATTGTCAATCAGTGTTGCTACCTAAATGGACAATTTGATTTCACAGAAGTGTGA
Organism: Pseudonaja textilis; assembly: GCF_049901715.1. Classification (NCBI taxonomy): domain Eukaryota; kingdom Metazoa; phylum Chordata; class Lepidosauria; order Squamata; family Elapidae; genus Pseudonaja; species Pseudonaja textilis. The sequence goes on along the minus strand of NC_141990.1, from coordinate 127,823,970 downwards.
TTGACTTGGAGTTACATTGTGTTGTTTAAGTGTTCCCTTTATTTATTTTTTGAGCAGTGCATATTTCCCTGCCTAAAGTTTGTGAAGAGAAAGAAAATGCTGTCTGGAAATAGATCATTTCCTACCTCTGGCCAATGAGAAAATGGTAGGGTTTTTTTTTTTTGTCTCCATGTTATTTTTCTAGCCCTTTAACAATCAACCTCCTATTTAGTACACAGAGGAACACATTTTTCCTCTACCTGTTCATGATACATAGCAAGGCCTACATGTTTACAAAACAAAGCTGAGTGGCAGTGTACTATAATTGAAGAGATGTCTGTCATTGGGAGTCTGAAGTTTTACAGCAGCCCCCCCGACCTTTCCTCCACTCCATCTCCACCACCACCTCGCCCTCTGATCCAAACACAAATCTTTCATTTCTTTCCCAAATACCTCTGGAGATGTGAATGAATCCAAATCAGGAAGATAAACATTCAGGTCACCGTACTGGCAGACTATCTTAACAATTTTGAAATGAACAATCAGCACTATAGTTCACCCTAAGGAAAACTAGAAGCACAGAGAAATGAAATAGGTCTTTGTGTATACAATGCATTTTAGATCTGTACCATTTCTTTTAAGAGATGCTTTCTATTCTATCAGCAAAAGTTTTGGCTGACTAGGAATTCTAGACATGTACGTATTTTGTATTTTGTATAACTTCTGATTTATTGCTCCAAGGACCTTGTGTCATTTTGGTTAGGGATATGGCACTATATTTTTTTCATGATCCAACTTTACTTATCTAGTAAAATAAATGGGAATGTATGGAATTCAGATTTTGTTTTCTCCCCCAGTCCCCTCTTTGTGCAGTCCCATTTATATGATTGCAGAACTGGTCAAAATGACATTGCATGTTTATTATTCAACCAAAGTTTATGGGCGTATTAGTTTAGTCACTAGATAATTTCTGATATGCTGACAAGAGTCAAAATATCTGTGACAACGTATTTTCTTTGATTGGACAACTAAAGCCAGAGCTAGTTATTTTTCCCCAAAGAGTTTGGCTTTCATTTATCCTTGACTCTTTTTTTATCGAATTAAAAATAATATCTCAGGAAAAGCAAGGAAGGTAGACCAGGTTAGGAAACAGGAACCACTAAAAAACATTTACAGCTCTCACTATACTGATCCAAACAGTAGAGATAGAATCTTGAAAACCTGACAAAATTCCTATTTCTCTCACCATTATATGGAAGAAAGTCAAGGTGGGCAATCTTTATTTCTTTCTTATGCTTTCCTAATTCCAGGTTAAGCTGCTGTTTCACTAATCGTTGCCATCTGTATTCCTCTACTGGCAGACTTCGTTAAATATCAAACAAGAAATATCAGACAGTCACTCTCCAAACACAGTGTACTTTCTGCAATGAACTCTGAACATGTGCTGCAACCTAAGATCATATTATTCAAGAAGATAACAAGTAACTGGCTTAGCTAGAGTGACAATTATATTGTTTTGATTTGGAACTCTTTATAAGTGATTGCTGCTTCCCTTCCTTTTTTTACCTGTATATCATATCCAGTTGTCAGTAATTTATATGGATACCCAATTTGTAAGTTGCAACTCGGGACAGGTAATAGAAGTGGGGGAATACAACCAGCAAAAATAAAACAGCAGTAAAAACATGGCACAATCAAGGACAACCCACAATTCACATTCCTCACCATTACAAGATGGATTGATCAAATACCTTAAATCAGGGATCTCCAAACTTGGCAACCTGAAGACTGGTAAATTTCAGTTTCCAGAATTCCTCAGCCAGCCAGTTGAAGTCCACACGTCTTAAAGATCCCAAGTTTGGGGATCCCTTGCCCTGGATCAATGCCCAAGAGAAAATTGGAACAAGTGGAGGTTAGGATCTCAACACGTAATATTTTCATCCTCTGCTACCTGTCCAAGTTGTTTGCAGTTAGCTGTGGAATAAAGTAAATAAAATCTATAGCGTGGACATGCTACTAGACGGCAGATATACAACTGTGTAGGCCCATTCTGATCTAGCTGAGGTCTTCCCATTGTCTTTTGGAAAGATTGAAACTATACCATAAATTATGACTCTTTCATAAACACATTCAGGAAATGCAATTAATCCGCCTTCCCTCCCTTAAACAGCAACTGTAGTTTTAAATCAAGAAGTCAAGAAAAAACTGTGGTATAATACATGAGCCTCTTAGGAGAAATATTGAAAATTGATGATAAATGAGGCTTACATCAAGAAATACAATTTTATCTCAGTGCTTCCATGATAAGCTCAACTGTTGTAATTCACTCAAATGCAAGATATTCATAACCGAGGTTTTACTTTAGTGCTACATGCAGAGTTTCTCCTGCTGAGGTAATATTTTGAACAAGTGAATCTGTAATCCTTTGTGCATTGTGGAATTCAGTACTGCTTACTTTTAAGCAAACACAAACAGGGTGGCTCTTTGGCTGGACACTTTCATTAGTCTATCCTTATTGGACCAAAGAGAACATTTATGTTTTCAAGTCAGTCTTGGCTCCTGGCAACTATATGAACAAGTCCGTGCAGTTCTCTTGGCAGAAGTAGCTTGTCAGTGCCTTCTTGCTAAGGATAAGTGAGTGGCTCAGGGTGCTCAGCTGGTTTCATGCCTCAGGTGAGACCACAGTTCACGTTCTCCTGGTTTCTATCCTGGTGCCTTTAACCACAACCACCCAATTGGTTCTTGGAAACAACTTGCATGGCCCTAATACACACACAGAGTCATACACACAATATGCCAATAGTGGATTTCCCTGATGCAAGAAACTACAGGTAGCCCTCGACTTCTGACTACAATCAAGCCCAAATGTCAACTAAAAAGATCCTCCTTTGGTCTTTTTAGCTGCTAGAAAAAGGGAGTGGGGGAAAACAAGGCATTCTTGAAATGCCTAGACAATCACCCTGGCAGCCCAAAGTTGTCAGAGCATAAGAAGGTTATTGGAGAGCATGGTGGATGACTCTTGGAGATGGATGTGTCCCATTGGAGAAGTCACATCCAGGGGGTGGGGGAAAGACCAGGGTCAAGGGGGAAATGTATGATCTGATTTAGTATGGGCTGCACCCAGCCACACGCCAACATGGCAACTTCTAATAAACCAATTTAATTTTCTCTGAGATGCAGTGAGAGACTTTTTATTTGAATGAGGGTGGATTTGTTGCAGCCCTGACATCAGATTTCTGTTGATAAGCGAGATAGTTGTCAAGTCAGTTTTGCCTCATTTTACTACGTTTCTTGCCATGGTTGTTAAGTGAATATGAATGGCTTCCCCATTGGCTTTGCCTGTCAGAAGCTCGCAAAAGGTGATCACAGGACCCCAGGAGACTGCAAATATCATAAATGTGAGTCAGCTGCCAAGCATCTGAATTTTGATCACATAACCGTGGGGATGCTGCAGCAGTTGTAAATGTGAAAAACAGTCATAAATCACTTTTTTCAGTGCCATGGTAACTTTGAATGGTCACTGAATGAATGGACTTGCATATTGCAAGCATTTTTGGAGAGGAACTGGAATCCCCTTCTTGAATAATTACTGTGTTTTCTATGGACTACTTCTGAACATGAGCAGGTAGAGTTTTCATTCATTGGAGAACTGCTTGGGAAAATATATCTCTGTCTTTGTGAGTGTAAAATTCAAGAATGTTTCTTGTAATCAGCCAAAGCCCAAGAAACAATTAGGATATCTGGGGGGGAAATAGGAAAGACTGCGCTAAAATGATCCTGGCTGTGTCCAGCTATCCAATTGCTCTCTCCTCTTTTTTCCTTTATCCAGGAATCTCCCAAAGAAACAGTTTTGACTTTAATAGATTAGTTCTATAAATGTTAAGAATTAAGGAGACAAAGACTTATATTGGGATATTTTCCCACAAGGCTCTCTGAGAGTATCTTTTTACTATCTAAAACTACCTATCTCTGATAGGAACTAAGTGCAAACTCTCCAGCTAAGCCTGTGGCCAAACGTAAGTTTACTCCCAAAATAATTTCCCCCTACCTTTGTCTTTGTCAGTACCTTACTGATTTTTAAATTAGATTACGGATTCTTAGAAATTCACCTTTTTACCTATTTTGTAAATTTTCAGTTGACTATAATAGATTCCTCTTTCCCTTGTGGTTTACCATCATGATATTTTTGTATTTAGCTGGTATTTTTTAAAGACTAGACAATAGTCTTCATCAGGTATGACTGATGTCATCCTTAAAATGCTAGTATTTTAAGGTGCTGCAAGATCTTTTGTTGATTTTGTTTCAACAGTCTAATGTGGCTCACTTTCAGGAAATGGCCTCAGATTCTTGGTGTCATTGTTGATAACTAATGGGTTTTTTGATATGTTTCCAGCTTGCTATCTCATTTTTAAATCCTTTTGTTTGCCTTGAATAGCTGAGAGGACAGAGATAACACGAGAGGCACTTCTGAGCAACAGCACATTTTATTGACTCAGATTTACTAATAGTAAGATCATAAAGAGACAAATAAAGGCCCCTCCATTTGACCGGGAAAGGAAGTCAAAAACAGCTTGGAATTTAATCCCCTCAGACAATACTGCATGGCATGTGATGAATGGAATTGCAATGTCTTCAGAAAGAAACACATGGTTCGCTAAGGTGTATGCCACACACCAACAAATCCTCAACAAGCCAGAAAGTAAGAATGAATGTGAGGATTCTAATCAAATCAGAACATATATATAAATTTTAAAATAAAGAAGGAACCCAAAAGAATGAGATTATTTGTGGTACTCATTCTTTTGGGCTCCTTTTTTTCTCGCTTTGTTTCTTAATCTGTGGGAGCAATAATATAAATTATATTACAGCTAGGTTATTATAGGCAACTAGCAATATAATAAATATATTGAATGCCAAACAAATGGTGCCTGAAAGCAGATCTCTCATAGGCCACACAAAAAGTACTACTTTGGTGCCAGTTTGCCAGGGGGTGCAGAGGCATTAAAAAGTAGCTTGTATCTATAACTCGATCTCTAGCTACCGTGGTAGCTGAACAGAAGCCAGCATAATTCAAGTCAAGTCAAGATCAGTTTGTACTTTCTCAAGGTCATAAGAAGAAGCCCCATTATTTAGCATAAGTATAATCTTGCATTTTCTTATTAGAAAATAATTCAGCAGGATTTTTCCTAGTAAACCAGGAAGATGCTCTGAAGAACACATTGTTTGAGACAGGACCGGGCATTGTTCCATGCCCAGTCCTGGTCCAGATCTCTGTCTGTGAAAAAGCTAATCCAGCTGACCCATTTATCAGTCACCATGCAGGCTGGTGGGAAAAATGTTCATGGGTCAAATGTACCACTTGCAGATAGATACACAGTTATAAAAATTCTGCATAACCCTTTCAATGCATATTAGCTATCTGTCATGACAAATCATCTGTAGGTAATCTACTTTGGAAAGTAATTCGTTTCTATATTGGTTAATAAGTTCAACCATGCAGGCCCTTATATTGTTGTTTTAGCAGATAGAACTGTTCATTTAATGTTTTCTGCTAAGGGGATCCCAAGTAACTTGTAGGCAAGTGAAGCAAAGCATACTCTTAGAGGAAGATTGTAAGGAATCCCATGCTCTTTTGCTAACATTTCCAAAAATCACCTGAGCATTGCAATGGCTAAAAGAAAAGCTAAATGTTTATGACCTCTAAATAATGATGCTGTTATGTTTTTTAACATAATACTATCTGATGCAGCTTTGCCCTTCAAATGCATGAGATTAAAGCTCCTACAATTCCAAACAAATTTTTTGGGAAACATGGGACTATAATCTAATATATCTGGAAATAGTTATATAGATGGCTATATAAATTTGATAACTAAATAAATTTACTGAAGCAACCCAATTGTCAAATTATCAGATGCATAAAACAAGCAACTTTTTGTGAGACATGGAATAAAATATGCACAGAATTTTGCCAAGATTTTTTCACAGCTCATGACCGACCATATGTGCATGTGCCATGTGAAATAACATGAAATGCATATATAGACTTTATGGACTATTGCAATCCATTTCTCAAATCTACGTTTGATTTTTTTTTTCTTGTACAACCAAAGAACTCTAAAGGTATAGGTTCCCCTCACACATACGTGCTAGCCATTTCCGGCTCCAGGGGGCGGTGCTCATCTCTGTTACAAATCTGAAGAGCCAGAGCTGTCTGAAGATGTTTCTGTGGTCATGTGCCCTGCATGACTAAACGGCGAAGGCGCACAGAACACTGTTACCTTCCCACCAAAGGGGTGTCCTATGTTTTGTGTTAAGTTTGGGTAATGAGAGGCTGAACCAGAGCATGAGTGCAACAAATACTTTATTATAGCAATAAAGGACTGACCGTGCTTGCCAAGCCGGGAACTGGCTCGCAGCGATCAGCAACTGGTTGGACCCCGCAGCCTGCTTTTATAGCTGGCTGCTGGGGAGAACCAACCAATGAGCGAGGGGGAAAACCGCCCCCGCAATGTGAACGGACCTGAGTGGGAACTCCTAGAGTTCCAGGGACATAACACCCCTTCCCCCCAGATGCGAACACGCATAGTCTTTGAGGTAGGCAGGAGGTTTATGCTGGCGCCCAGAACGGCGCAGCTCTGGTGGGTTGTCTGTCAGTTCAGAGTCTGTAGGGGAAGGCAGAATCGGTAGAGTGTCACTAACGCGCCCCTCGGTTTGGGTTGGCTCGGGACTCGTAGAGCTGGTCACTGGGGACGTGCTCCCGTTGACTGGTTCGGACTGGTCCGCCATCTGGACGTCGCTGTCCGTGTCCGGATTCCCTGGAACGGCTGCTGGTGTAAGCAGGTCACTGGGATTGATGCTGATGTAGGGTTGATGCTGAGGCCTCGCTCCGGTTTGTAATTCTGGGTCACTGCTGACGAGGGTGCTGTGACGCCTTCGCAGCTGGTCCAGGTGCCTTCTCCATATTCGGCCGTCCTCCAGTCTGACTCGATATGACCTGGGTCCGGTGATGGCCACGATCTCGCCTGGGATCCACAGAGGGTCTCCAGCGAAGTTCCTCGCGAATACGGGTTCCTGTAAGATAAAATGTCTAACCCCCGATGTGGAAGCGAGGGGAGAGTCAGGGCAGAAATGCGGGTGAAGTCTGTCCAATACAGTCCTCAGGCGCCTGCCCATCAGGAGCTCAGCTGGGGACTTATTGGTGACTGAGCACGGAGTTGAGTGCTGGCTCATCAGGAAACGCGAGAGTTTGTGGTGCCAGTCATCCTTGCTGAACCTAGCTAGGGCTTCTTTAGTGGTCCTAACGGCTCTTTCAGCCAATCCATTACTGGCAGGATGAAATGGGGCCGTGAAGATGTGGCGGATGCCCAGGTTGGCAGCGAAATGGCTGAACTCGGCTGATGCGAACTGTGGGCCATTGTCGGAAACAATGGAGTCAGGCAGCCCGTGTGTTACAAACAGGCGAGTTAATACCTTGGTAATCGCTAGTGTGGTGGTCGTGGATAGTTGTGCCACGTCAATCCATTTAGAGTAGGAGTCCACGACCACTAGGAACATTTTCCCATGCAATGGGCCGGCTAGGTCGATGTGAATTCTGGACCATGGAGCACTGGCGCTTTCCCACTTAGTAGGGGTGGCAATAGGAGGAGCTGGACGGGATTCCTGGCAGGGATTGCAGGAGCTTACCCATCTGATGATGTCCTCGTCGAGGCCCGGCCACCATACGTAGCTGCGTGCTAATGCCTTCATTCTGACGATGCCAGGGTGCCCCTGGTGCAACGCCTCCAGAACTCGGGCACGCAGTGAGGTCGGGATGACCACTCGAGTGCCCACAGCAGACAGCCCTGCAAACTGGATAATTCCTGCAGGCGGGTCTTGAAAGGTGTAAATTTGTTTTCAACATCACCGCCCGGCCACCCCCTCCTCACCCAGTCCAGTACCTGGGCGATTGTTTTGTCTGCCTTGGTTTTGGCAGCAATGTCAAGGGCAGTGATGGGGAGGTCCAATTGGGTGACCTCAAAGATAGCGTGGACAGGAGCAGGGTCTTCAGCTGGAGCCAGCAAGGGGCAGCGGCTGAGAGCGTCTGCGTGGGACAATGTTTTACCTGGGCGGTGTATGAGTCTATACGAGTATGCCGCTAGGAAAAGGGTCCATCTCGTCATTCTAGGAGAGAGGACTTGAGGGGTCTGTTTGTCCCCAGCTAGTAGACCCAGGAGAGGCTTATGATCCGTGACCAGCTCGAAAAAGTGGCCAAAGAGAAATTCGTGAAATTTCTTCACTGCTGCAACAGCTGCTAGAGCTTCCTTATCGATCTGGCTATAATTGCGCTCTGTTGCAGAGAGCGTCCTGGAGAAAAAAGCGATGGGAGCCTCGGAGCCATTGGGAAGCCTGTAGCTTAATACTGCCCCAATTCCAAAAGGGGATGCGTCTGCTGCTAGCACTAATGGAAGGTTGGGGTCGAACTGAATAAGGACCGCCTCTGACGTGAGTAGTGATTTGTGGCGCGAAAAGCGGAGTCTTCTTTGTGACCCCAGTGCCAAGGCGATTTTTTATCCAACAGTCTGTGCAGGGGTTCTGCCACTGATGCTTTAAGGGGCAGGAAGGACACGTAAAAGTTCAATAGCCCCAAGAAGGCCTGCAGTTCAGTTTTGGAGGTTGGAGTGGGTGCCTCATGAATTGCCTTAACCTTGGACTCCAGGGGGTGAATGCCTGAGGTGTCAATTTTATAACCCAGAAAGTCCACCTGTCTAGTGGCAATGGCACATTTTTCTTTTTTTAATTTGAGGCCATGCTGTCTGAACCTCTCTAATACTGCTCGAACTCTCTGGAAGAGTTGGGGTCTGTCCCTGGCCGAGACTAAGATGTCGTCGAAGTAGGGTACTACACCAGGGAGGCCCTGCAAAATCCGCTCCATGAGGGATTGAAAAATGCCTGGGGCAACACTTACGCCAAATTGGAGATGCTTGCACCGGAAAGCACCCCTGTGGGTGACAATGGTCTGGAGTTCCGCTGTTTGGCTGTCAACAGGGAACTGTTGATATGCTTGAGACATGTCCAATTTGGCAAAAATGCTGCCAGGTTCAAAAGTGTGTAATAAATGCTGAATGACGGGCACTGGGTAAGCGCTAACTTGTAAAAACTTATTAATTGTGGTCTTGTAGTCCGAGCAAATTCTCAGGCTACCGTCTTTTTGAGGGGTGTGACAATGGGCGTCTCCCATTTGGCGAAATCTGTTGGCTCAATGACCCCTTGTTTTAATAGTTTATCCAATTCTGCATCTAGTTTTGGCCGAATAGCGAATGGGACTCTCACGCGGTTTTAGCCTGATTGGGACTGCCTGGGGGTCGACTGAGAATGAGATAGGGGTACCGTTATAACACCCCAGCTCATCGCTGAATACATCTGAGTAATCAGCGAATAAGGAGTCAGTGTCAGAGGTTGAGACAGCATGGACTCCTGTTAGCCCTAGGCCGAGATGGGGAAACCAATCGAGCCCCAAGAGTGTGGGGAGATTGCCGTTAACTACCACTAGAGGTAGGTGACCTTTGAAAGCTTTAAAATTGACAAGGAACTTGCCTCTGCCGATTACAGGAATGACCTTCCCTGGTAGTCCTTCAGGCTAAACTGGCACTTCTGGAGCCGGCTTGTTGATAGACTGGGCTGTAGCCTCTTGAGGGTGCTCCACGAGATAATTGAGAGCGCTGACCCTGTGTCAACCTCCATGCGACACGGTTTACCTTCTAACAAAACGGAGAGAGAGATTTTACTAATGGTATGGCAAGTGTGCTTGGCATGGTGGTGAGTGCGACAGTTCAATACTTGCCTCTGAGGTCCAGAATGTGAGAAGGAGGGTGCCTTTGTGCCGAGTTTTGAGAGGCTTGACAGACTCTGCGATGTGCCCCTTTGTGGCAGATGTTGCAGGTGGCTCCTTTGAATGTGCAGGCGGCCCTCGGATGAGATCCACCACAGGATAGGCACAGGGTGATGTGCTTGGGTGGACTGATGTTTTCTTGCTTGGCTCCTACCTGCGGATGCCTGGCGTTGGTGAGGCGGTGGATGTCAGTTTCATCACTAGGGGCTTCCTCTACTACCACCTCCTCGGAGTGGACTGGAACTGTCGTTAGCTTGGAAGTTGGACCATGGATTTCGGTGGCTGAGTGTGCTGCCAGTTCTGCTGCCAGGGCTTCCTCGACGGCTTGTGCGAGGTTGAGGTCCTTCTTAGCGAGTAGGCGCCTTTGGAGGTGGAGATCCTTGACCCTGCAGACTAGTTGATCGAGGAGCATGTCCTCCAGGTAGATTCCAAATCCACAATGGAGTGCTGTGGTCCTGAGGGCGGCCATGTACTGGTTGATGGTCTCTTTGTCTGATTGCTTCCTCATACGGAAGGTGAATCGCCTGGCAATCTGTGAAGGTCTGGGAGAATAGTGGTTAGTAAGGATTTCTAACAGTTCAGACCATGGAACGTTTTTTAACTCACGTGGAGCCACGAGTGCTGTGGCAGTGTCAAAGACGATGGCTCCACAGTAGATCAGGAAATATGATTTTTTCCGGTGCTCCCCTGCATCAGCCAGCCCAATTGCGTCGATGTAATGGTTAAAACGGTTCTTGTATGATTCCCACTTCTCCTCATCCGGTTTGAATGCTGGGAAGACTGGATTGGAATTCATAGTGAGGAAATCAGTTGTACAATCTGTGGACAAAATCTCTCTGGGGCAGCAGCAAAAGGTTTCTAGTGCCTGTGGCAGGCAAGTGATTTCAGCTCTGGAGAGGCTTTTTCACAATCCTCTCTCTCTCTCTGGGCTAAACACGAGGTTAGGCTGCCAGCCGTTAGCAGCGTTTTGAAATTCGCGCCTGCGTGGGCGTCAGTGACTTGACTTACAGCACCGCGCTGTACTTTTTAGGTTTGAAATTCAAATGACAGCCGTTTGAATTTCGCGCCTAAAGAAACGAGCGGCTGCGGCTCGCAGCGCTTCACTTTTCCTGTAGCTGGGCTAACAAGCGGCTACAGACGCTTCTCACTTTCGTTGCTGGCTGACCGCTTTCTCTGGCTGCGGATCAGCGTTCGCTTCTCGTTGCTTGCTGACCGCTTTCTCTGGTGGCGGAACAGCGTTCGCTCTCGTTGCTTGCTGACCACTCTCTCTGGCTGCGGATCAGCATTGCTCTTATCGCCGGCCGATCGTTCTCTCTGGCTGCGGATCGGCGGCTAGTGACTCAGCGGTTGCATTGTGCTTCTGGTAGCCATCCCATCCTCGTCGCCAGTGTTAAGTTTGGGTAATGAGAGGCTGAACCAGAGCATGAGTGCAACAAATACTTTATTATAGCAATAAAGGACTGACCGTGCTTGCCAAGCCAGGAACTGGCTCGCAGCGATCAGCAACTGGTTGGACCCCGCAGCCTGCTTTTATAGCTGGCTGCTGGGGAGAACCAACCAATGAGCGAGGGGGAAAACCGCCCCCGCAATGTGAACGGACCTGAGTGGGAACTCCTAGAGTTCCAGGGACATAACATTTTAACTTGCACTTTTACATGCTTTCGAACTGCTAGGTACTGCAGATGCTGGGACAAGTAACAGGAACTCACTTTGTTAGCGATTGCTAGGGATTCGAATCACCAAACTGCCAACCTTTCTGATTGACAAGCTAAGTGTCTTAGCCACTGAAAAAGAACTCTATCACAATCTAAACTTATCAATTTAGTGTGACTTTCAGAAGCACATCTGGCACAAAATGCCATACTGTATTGGGAGCAAAAATCTAAAAATGCTACTTGTCAGGAGATCTCCAGGTAACAACCTTACCTTACCAGCCACAATGTAGGTCACATTGCATAATTTATCTGATTTCATATTAACTGTAGTAACCAGCAGTCATACAAGTGTAAATTCTGTCGATTCTAGACTTTGCTAGTTAACAGGTATTTGTCTTAAAACATACCAAGTACTTGGCAGAGCATTTTTATGAGAGTGAGTGGATGCCTTAGGATGCATGGCAATGCCCAGTAGCAAAATGTTGGTCTCTAACAGACCATATGAAAAGTGCTACTTTTGTGCCAAACTGCCAGGGGATGCAGAGGCATTAAAAAAGTAGCTTGTATCTACAACTCAATCTCTAGCTGGTAGCTGAACAGAAGCCAGCATAATTCAAACTTTTCAGGTGAATTTCAGGGGTGTGATGACCCAGGGTGGAATACAAAAGCAACCAAGTCACAAAAACAGGTGAAGTCCCTTTAATTCCTTCAACTTGGCTTCAAAGGTCCAATTATCACTGACTGGAGAAAAAACTTCCCAAAAACATTTGCAAAAAGGTAGAAATTCTGTGCAAACTCAAAATACATATAAATTATAAATAGAAAAAACAACACAAACCATACTGAAGCAATTAATGAGACAAGCAGGATAAGGGCTTGAAGGCATCCACAGATGTCAAAATACACACACTGGGAAGGACAACAGAACTCAGATAAGAACTGAAAGGCTAGAATTATTTCATGCTTTGTTTCCAGCACCGGGCCATGAGCAGTTTGTCCTTTTAAACAGTCCTCACAGCTGCAGCCCATGAAGGGGATCAGTACCCTTTCCTCCCCTGTAGACCACACCATTCATGTCTCTCCCTTATCCGCTCTTCCCTGCATTCCCTAAGATGAAGAGGGTATGGGCCTGGGTTCTCCTATGAATGCCCAGCCGGCCTGTCCCCTTCCCCAGTTTCCTCCACAGCCTCCGGAGCCACACTCCTACTCCCTGTTGGCTGTTCCTCCTCTCCCGCTGAGTCAGATTCTAACAGGGGCATGACAAGGGGTGTCAAACTCAAGGCCCATGGGCCGGATCTGGCCCATGGGGTACTTACATCTGGCCCTGAAAACAGAGAAGGATCGGCCTGCAGTGCTTCTGCCAGTGAAATGGAGCTCGGGAGGGTTGCATGCAACCCTCACAAACTCCATTTTCACTGGCAGAGGGTTGCAGGAGGCCATCGCAGCCTAAAACAGAGATTGGGAGAACTTTTTCTCTGGCAGAGCACTTGGACCACCCAGGCACCTCTGACACGAGTGATGTTAAGCTGGCCAAACCCATCCCAGCCCGCTGAGGTCAAACATAACCCTGATGCGGCCCTCAATGAAATCAAGTTTGACAACCCTGCTCTATATAGTCCGACTTTCAAAAAATGCCAAGCAAAGTTAAAGAGGAGACAACAGGAACAGCTTTTCCCCCTCCAGATGCAATTTTATATGCTTATTTGGAGAGAAGATTAGCTCAATGTATGGAGCCTATATGGAAGAAAGCAAGTACTGAGAGGTGAAAGGTTAATGAGGAATGTACACAATGAGGATATATGCATGTTGTGTCTAAATGAGCACACTCACAAATTACGTACTAAATACATCTTTAGCAACAGCCAGATCACTTTAACACTGCAACATATTTAGGACTTTTGTGAAATATTTTGTGAGGTTGAGGTAGTGTTGAAATTCTTTGAAACATTTTCCTCCTTTGAATAAAATATATAATTTTGTGTTAGTATATGTTAGTGTATTTCTCCTTTACTCAGGCAAGAAAGAGTTTGGAGTAGATTGGATTGGACTGAAGAAATTGTACTTTTAAAAATTCCTAAAAGAGCAGATGTGATGCAGTGGGGTTAGGTTGCTTGTAATAGGGCTACAGAGACTCAGGAACAAATTTACACTCAAAGAAATCTACAGTATTGGATTAGTCTGGGCCAATCATTTAGCGACACTATCCAGGGATACAAGAATAGGTACATCACGTGAAAGTCCAAAAAACAAACTTTGGAAAAGGCATGTATGTAACAATCTTTCAAACAAACAGCAGAACTCAAATGCAAACATCCTGGAACCAGGACCTGTCATTTTTGCTTGAAAGAAAGAAAATCTGAAAAACTTTGGGGAGGCAAAACAAATGCTTGCAAACTTCTTAAAGATGCAGTTTTAATGGGTTGTTGCAACACCTGAGGCAGCCCAAGGGGCTCTGTGGAGCAAGGAGATTAGTAAACAAAATTTACTGTCATTCTATAGTTACAAGCCTGTCCATCTTATCATAAAACAAGATTCTATCTGGTTTACATTATGCAGCCTGCCTGAATTAATCAAAGTCATAATTAGGGATTGTCTAATAGGAGTTTATCACTGCTTTTCCCACAACCCAAACTATCTTAGAAAAAGGAGATGAGGCTGGGCATAGTAAATGCAAGATCCAATAATGTAAAATTCACTTTGGAGAGTCACCAATGGAAAATCTATTGTCTTGTACAGTTGGATATATAGAAACTGGCCTAGTAGTTTTTTCCTAATTCTCCTTAAGGATTGTTTATTTTATTTTATTTTATTATTTTATTTATTTTATTTTATTATTTTACTGTATTTTACTATTTTATTATAATTTTATTTTATTTTTGATTTAGTTTATTTTATATTTATTTTATTTTATTATTATTTGTGCCTGTGATTCAGTTTTGACTTCTGATTGTCTGGATTAGACTCTGCAGTTTTCTTGGTTCAAGGTTTTTTCCACCTTGGTAGCCAGGAAATAGAGAAGAAGATGGCACAACCTAGAAGGCATCAGTGAGGGAGGTGTGGCCTGGGGAAACAATGGACAAATTAAGAAGAGCAGACTGAAAGATCTCAAAAATAAAAGGGTTTCAATGTTCAGAGGAATTTCTCTGAGACAGCCAGTAAGCACCATGTGGAAAATTGACCTCTCTGGAAAAGAGTATGACTGGAAATAATGTCCGGATACAGGATCCAGACTGCCAAAATCTCTCCAAAGAAATGAGAAATCTTGCTATTATAGATAGATTAAATGGTGCCATGGACGAGAACAGGTTTCATTGGAAAAGATTGAAATTGATATAAATGTAGAATTTCAAAAGATAAGCTGTCAGGAGATAGAAAAGATGTACAAATGGAACAGATTGTAAAACACATTCAAATATTAACCAAAAGAGTAACATAGATAACTTTTTTATAGTGGATTTACAAAAAAAAATGTCAATGATAGATATGTTATTATTTTTTAAAGGACTTTTGCTGATTCTGATGGAATGCTGAGATTTTAAAGACCTGTTTATAAAGAAAGGGGTGTGATACATAGATATACAGGAAAGTGTTTTGTATGCTTTGAGAAATAGTGATAAGTTGTTAAAGTTATTTATATTTGCTGGGATAAAGGGGGAGGTGACCTTTTTATTATTTTCTTTTTCCTTTTTCTGCACCTTTTTCTTTTTTTATCTTTTGTAGTTTGTTTTATCTGCATAATATAATCTTTTAATTATTAATGTTCAGAGGAATTATTCAGTTATACTTCTAAAAGGGTAGTTTTTTAAAATCTGTATCCAAATACTTTAGAGTTCAGGCAGGGGTGGGATCCAACAGGGTTAACTACTGGTTCGGTGATTTACGATGTGCTTCCCTGTACGCGCATGCCTGTAAATCGTCATCAGCCTGGTGCCTGGACAGCTGTGCAGCACTGCATGCTGAGGAGCAGCCTTTGAAAAAGTACTTTTTTCCTGCTTTTTTATTTAAAAAAAAAACAAATTTTATTAGTTTTTAAAGACAAACAAAACATAAGAACATAAAGCCTCTTTTCTGAAAGCTACTCATAAATTCTAACAAGGCAAATAAAACATTGTTTTATACAGCATAGTTCTAAATTATCACATTTCCATATAAACACATATATATCTTTTTTAAATTTCTCATTATTTCTCCTTTTATTTTTATTCAGTTATATTTCTTTTCTTTATTTGTCTATTTTTTATGTTTTTATTCATTATACTTATATTTTCATCTGACTTGTTTACAATTATTCTCTTCTAACATTCCTCCAAGGTTTTATTAATTCTCAATCAAAACACAAAACACAAAACATAGAAACATAAAACTTCTTTTTGGAAAGTGGCTTAACCCCGAGTCACATCTTTTTATACAGACCTAAATCAAATTCATGCTCATCTTATATACCATTACTTATCTTATTTACCATTCTATATTTTATATATAACTTCTCCCCTCTTTTCACTCTCTTAATTCTATTTTATTCATTTCATCTTAATTTAAATCATTATACTTATATCTTTTGTCTGTTCTTTTCCAATTATCTATTTATCTCTTCTCTTTAACACAAAATTTCTCCTATAATCACTAATTGAAGTATGACGCCTTTCTATCTTTCCCCAAAATTTAACATTTAAAGTAATACATAGTTTCCATTCTGATTCTGCTTAGTACACTCTACATACTACATTTTAAAATAAAAAAACAACAAACCTATAATATAGTTAGATATATAATTTCCATTCTAATTCTGCTTAATACATTTTAAATACTACATTTTAAAATAAGTAAGAGAATGATAAGTTTATAATGACATTAAAACAATAGCAAATTAAACTCTATCATTAAATCTTAAACATTTTACACATTCCCTTTAATATTTTATTAAATATTAAAGTCAATCATTAAATCTTAAGCATTTTGATATTTTAATGTTTTGTTAGTTCTTATAATATTCCAATTTTCTATTTCAAATACAAATACTATAACACAATCTTGTGTACTTTTGCAGAATCTCTTTTAATTGTACTTTACCCTTTGTCTCTAAAAAAATCTGCTTTTTCCCATCTTGTTTCAAGCCTTTATGACTTCTTTTCCCTTTTTCCCTTCCTTTTTATCCAATCTGGCCTTTTTACACCCCCCCCCCCATCTCTTAACCTCTGCCTTTTTGACTTCCCCTCTCTGTTGTATTCCTCTTTTCTGTTGCTTTCTGACATTATATCGATTTTTCACCTTATTTTTCTGTTTCTTGGTTGTTTTTTTGAATCTTAAATTCTCCATTTTCCTTCCCCTATTCCTCTCTTCTTTCTTGGCTAAAGTTATTTTTCCATTAAAGATGGCTTCTTCTTGTTGTTGTTGTTGTATTTGCTGGTATGTAGAAATCGCCATTTCTAAGAAATGAAAAACAGATCCAAAAGAGCCCTTGCCTTCTTGTTCCTCTTCTTTTAATTTTTCAAATTCCATTTTTAATTCATCCACAGATAATGCCATTGTAAAAGCTTCTTCTTCTTCTTCTTCTTCTTCTTCTTCTTCTTCTTCTTCTTCTTCTTCTTCTTCTTCTTCTTCTTCTTCTTCTTCTTCTTCTTCTTCTTCTTCTTCTTCTTCTTCTTCTTCTTCTTCTTCTTCTTCTTCTTCTTCTTTTTAAAAAAACAACCCAAATGTTTTTAATCTTAGAGTAGTTTCCAAAAGTCCCAAAGTCATCAAGCAATCCAAACAAACACAAAATGTTTCGTTTAGCACCTTCTTCTCTTTAGACTTTCTCCTCCTGGGGCAATATCAGTTACAAAGTTCCAAAATATATTTTTGAAGTCGTTATTGCAGTTAATCTCTAATCTTATAAATTCCCAGCCGTCTCCTCCAGCAAGATCTTAACATAAGTTGTTTTTTTTTATCTCTCCCTTCCCACTTATAGCAAAAAACTTTTGATTTTTACCTTCTGTGCCAAAGCAGGTTTTTCAATATCCATTTGCTATCCCCGTAAGGAAGGAGAGTGAACTTTCCCTTTTAACACTTTCGTTCGCCGCTTTCACAATCTCCTTTGGAAACAATATATCTTTCAAAAAAAATTAAGTTCCAGTGTATTTAGATGTATCTTAGAGTCCTGGTTCAGCCAAAGAACTTTCACATTCTGACACTTCCTCCTGCACCATCTTGTCTGGCTGAAGGTTTCTTTGCGGCGGCCATTGCTGACCACCACTCCACCGCCTAAGGAAAAAGGAGTCCAGCCAGCTGGGGAAAGGGGTTGCGATATCCCCAGACCCCTGCCTGGATCTCCTCTGTCTTCCATTACCTCTACGGGGTAACGACAGCCTCCAAACCCAGCTGGATCGGAGGCACTTCAGCAGCGAGTGCAGCAGGAACCGCGCACGATCGTGGATTCCTGCCGCCGCCAAAGCCTTGCAACCAGAAGTCTTTTTTCCTGATTTTTTTAACTGCAGCTGTGCCTCACACTGCAGCTGAAGTTGAAAAAGCAGGAAATAAAGGTCAGGTAAGAGCCCAGGTGGGCAGGTGGGCAAAAACATCAGCAGACATAGAACCGGTTCTATGTCTGCTGCTCTTCAACCCCCAGGCTACAGCCCACTACCGGACCTTGAGCAGCTGGAACTGAGCCACAAAAGTGATGGGTGAGCACATATGTGCTCCACTTGCATAAGTAGCAGAGACGAATGCGTGGGCACTCCATTTGCGCAAGTGGTGGGGAGGGTGCTTGTCACTTGCGCAAATGGTCCTGCCTACGTGCTTGCCTGCTGCTTGCACAGAATAATTCCATCTCCTCCCCTCCCCACCCCACCCAAGCTGGTCTTCAAAGCCAGAAAGATTGGGGAACTCTGTTGTAAGATGATTAAACATATTTAAAAGGAAAAATTTTGGCTCCCTTTTTTCATTGGTAAATATTGAAAGGGAGAAAAATGCCCTATCTCAAGAGATTCCAAAAATAATTTTCTTTTGCTTTTTTGGAATCCACCTGTGGAGTTTCTTCTTTTTAAGGTTAACATGAAGAATATCTTAGATATAATTTTCCCCATTAATGTTCACTTCACTTTTCACACTTTTTTCCACTTTTTCCGTTGTGTGAGTTTATTTAAGATATTGTTTGGTAATACCTATTTGCAGTTTACACCAATACATTCCAAGTTTTTTTATCCCCCAAGACTTGAATATATATATATATATATATATATATATATATATATATATATATATATATATACATATACATATATATATACATACATACATACATATATATATATATATATATATATATATATATATATATATATATATATAGAAAACCTGGCATCTCATTAAGATCCAAACTGCTATTTATAGTGCAAAAGTCAACAGCAATCATCTGTGTAGTTACTGGGTGGCAATGACCTGCTTATGATAAAGGGCACATGATGTGCAGTAACAGAAAACATTACAAAGGTATAAGCTGAGTAGAAACAGAATTTTGTTCTTCCAAAGGAGGGCTAGAAGTTGTGTCAAGTATTTTATATGGAGACATGACATAATATAACATCCATATCACTCTGTTTTAAGAGTTTAAGAAAAGATGGACTATATCTACCATTTTGCTAGCTTACTAATTAAAAAAATGGATGTTCTCTGATCCTCAAAGCATACATGGCACTTCCTCCTCAGCTTACAAAGCAGAACATCAAAGGGCAATAGCTGAGGCACAATCCTGATTTATATTCCAACGGTGGGATTATATGCCCTACATATTAATTCAAAAGGAAATCCCTTATGTTTCTTTGAATGTATTCCCTATCAAAGGTGGATTCGAATTCAGTTATGCTTACATCGTGGGATCACTGAACTACAAAGTAGGTGCAATTACTTTGATCCCAATGTCTTGCATGAACTCAATCATTGAGGTTATGCGTGATTTGTCATGACATGAAGCCAGAAAACTGGGATAATTCAGAAAACCATGGCTTGCTGACCCAAGATAAAAAAAAAAAGCTGAAGCAGCAAGGATTTCCAACAAACTCAAAATGGCAAATTTCTTTCTTTGCACCCGTTTTGAATCTAAAGCCATTCACTGCATGATGTGTTGAAAGACAGTTTGGGTTTTGCTCTTCTTTAATTTCAGATAGTTGCACAAATCAATTGTACAAATGACTGGTTTTAATCAGTCACCTCAAATACAGCTCTATAACTGAATACTTAGTTTTCAGTAGGAAAACAGTAGCCAGATACTGTGCTGAAAAATAAAAATAGACCTGTGGGCAGGCATGGCCCACTGAAATCAGTTGGCTTTTGTTAACACAGGAGGGCCAAGAACTGAAACAAATATAATACTAAGAGATGGAACTGGGCAGGGTGGAAGTAAGAGGATGTGTCAGACTATCATTGGGGGGTGGGGTGGGGAATGAGAACTATATCAGATGGGAGCACTTCATAGTTTGTAAACACACTATCAGAAAGGTCCTTATATGCAGTCACTGAAAAGAAGCTGAACACATGACAGCCATGTGAGACAGTTTTGGGTTGCAATGGAAGCAACCTGCATCAAAGATTGTTGGGAAGGGGACATTTTGAGTTCCCTCAACACTCTTCTCCCTTCTCAGTTGCCTCAGTTGACGCGGTTTTATGCCTATCCTCTGTTCCCTCAGGGTACAATTTATGAAGTCTTTATGAAGAGTCTGGTCAAACATGCAAAAAACACATTTGACATTTCCTTCAGTAAGACTCCGAGCGCATGGTCAAGCAAAGTTTGACCATTTCAGATAGAGAAAAAGAATTTGTACTGGCTATTGCAAGCTTAATCTAGGCAATGCCATTCATTCCTGTGCTACTAAGAAAGTGTGCTCCTATTTACAGTTATAGCAACTGACTTTCAAAAAAATATTCTAACTGAAGTAGCAGGAAGTAACGTTAGGTCTCTGTGTTAGCAATATCCTGGCCCTTGCAGGGATACCTTAATCTTCTGCCAAAGAATAAGTGACTTTCTTGTTTAAAGAAAAAATGGAGTTGGTACAGCTAAGCAGAATTCTGTGCCAAGAGCAATCTCATGTATCCCACTTCTACAAAATCTATAAAATCATTATTCCCCTCTATTCTACAAGGGGGACCATATGTGGAACACTGGATGCAATTGTGGGTACTCTTAAGTTGGAGAGATTTCAGAAAAAGGTAACAAAAAGGTAACAATTCATGCTATTCCAAAGATGTGGTCTGTAAGGATAGGCGGAAGAAACATGGGATGTTCAGTCTGAAGAAAACAAGATATAGAGAAGATATGATCGACCTGTACTAGTCAATATAGGGAAACTACAGGAAAAATAGCCACAAAATATTTCTCTATGGCTAGAAAAAAATATCAGAATTAATAGGTCTAAAATTGCTTAACTACCAAGACTTAGCTACCATTTCTGGTGGTAAGATCTCTGCCATAGATAAAAAACAGTCTGCCTAAGGAAGTTGTGGATTCTCCATATCTAGAAGTTTTTAAGAAGAAAAGCTTTTAGGAACAGGCATCTCTCATGGATCATTTAAACATTTTCTCAGCAGATTGCAGAGGGTTAGATTCGATGGCTCTTTTGGTTTCTTTGCACTCTACAATTCTATAATTCTCTGACAGGTAGAAAGTTTAAAACTGAGGGTCAATTTCCCACAAAATTCAGCCTATGATTATAAGCAACCCTGATAAAAAATGTAACTGTTAAGGTTTATGAATTTGTTACATTAGGGTTTTGCATTATCCTTTACATCTCCATCTTATGATTTTCATCCCTTTTTATGCCAGAAGGCTTCAGCAGAGTTGTCTCAAAAACAAAACAAAACAAATGTGCACCAAATGCGTTAGGTGGGTTTTTTTGTGTTTTTTTTGGAACAAAGGTATTTCAGTAACAGATTTGTTTATGTTGGACTAGTTCGGGGCTGTCAAACTCCCTGCCCGTGGGCAGAATATGTCATGCACTGGCTACACCCACACCTGGTTTAGCGAAGGGGAAAAAATCCCCGATACATCACGTGATGCTGCTGTGACCACGTGAGTTTGACACCCCTGGACTAGTTGAACAACCGTTGCCCAATTTAGAAGTCAAGGGCAGGCAAGCTTCAGGCTACATTTGTCCTTATCTACCTTTGGGGCTGTCCCATAACTACTCTACGAAAAAATTAGAATTACTGGTGTAATTAGGAATGCAGTTCTAAGATTTCAAAAAAATATCAGAGGTAAACCTTCTCTGAAACCTGGTGACAAAAGTCAGGTCCTTCAGTTCCACTTCTGATGATATCACAACTCAGCTTGCTATTTTCCTGCGCCCCTTAGTTGGCAAAGAACATATACCCACCCCGGCACAGAGATTTATACAGATTAGGTTGTTACCAATGACTAACCAGCAATAGCTGCCAATTTTCTCAGAGACACAAGCTTATTCACGTCAGCTCAGAGCTACTTGGCATGGGAGTTTCAAATCATCATCATTAGCCCTGTTTATTTACTGTAAGTGAAATGTGAATAAACAGCAGCAATTTTACAGATCAGAAGACAGGATCAAGCAGTAACAGGCAAGAATAGGGAGCTATGGGCATCCAAAGGTTGGGCGGTGCTTGCAAGCTTCAAGCCATAAACCTAATTACTTGGATAGATGTTTCTGGGCATTCCCCCTCCATTCCTAATGCCAATTCGTCAGAGACCAGACATGGTTGACTTTTAAAAAGAGGAACCAGCACTAGTTTTAAGCATGAAATTCACTCTGAATCTTGTCCCTGCATCCATTTATCCATTTAAGTTGAAAAAAATATTTGGCTTCCCACCCTCCCACGTCCCTGACCATGGGGCTTGTCACTCTAAGATAGCTTTCACTTTCCTTGGGTCCTTCTCCACCCCCTCACAAGACACTCTATATCCTAGATCAGGGGTGTCAAACTCAATTTCATTGAGGGCTGCATCAGGGTGGACCAGGCCAGCTCGATGTCACTCGGGTCAGGGCCCCTTGTGGTGGTCAAAGTGCTCTGCCAGCAAAAACGGGCTCCAGAGCGCCACCTGTAGCCCTTGTGGGCTGTTGGTGCAATGGCCTCCTGCAACCCTCTGCCATCAAAAATGGAGCTCGAGAGGACCGCACGCAGCCTTCCTGAGCTCTGTTTTCGCTGGCAGAGGCACTGCCAGCTGGTCCATTGCTGTTTA
Organism: Pseudonaja textilis; assembly: GCF_049901715.1. Taxonomy (NCBI): domain Eukaryota; kingdom Metazoa; phylum Chordata; class Lepidosauria; order Squamata; family Elapidae; genus Pseudonaja; species Pseudonaja textilis. The sequence continues at coordinate 127,801,286 of NC_141990.1, read as the reverse complement.
CAGGGTGGCCCCACAGGTCAGATCTAAGCACCCCGTGGGCCGGATCTGGCCCCTGGGCCTTGAGTTTGATACCCCTGTCCTAGATAGTTTAGGCTGATCTTATAGAATTTGCATTTTGACAGTTTGGCATATAGCTTGGAGGTCAAGGACTTATGTACCCAGGAAGTCAAAAAAAATTGTCAACCTGAATGCAAAAACGGATGCTGGGATGAGATTCGGGATGCAATTTCATGCTTAAAAATTGTTTTGCTTGCTGTTTTTAAAAATTAAGGGAAGATTCTAATCTCTACATTCATGTACAAGGGGATATACATGTGTGAGTGTGTTTCTCTCTGTGAGTATTGCTGTTAGTGTTATAGAATCAAACTTGCCCAAAAATAATTGTTGCCATTCAGAACTACAATTCCATCTTTTTGCAATGTCTGTATAATGGATTGTCTTGAGCTTATTGAAAGGGACAGCTGTTTTTGCACCTTTCAGCTGGTGTGGCAATCATTTGAGCTTCTTTCATTTTCTGCAGTATTATCTTTCTTCCCTGCCATTGAAATTTTAGACTCCCTTAAACTTGAACAGTCTTAAGCCCTTTTCCTTGTGTCCCATTTTGTAAAGCTTATAGGAGATGTTATCACACTGATTCAGCTGTAGCTGTCATCACAGGTCAGCAAATGCATTATGAGGTTTAATTCGTTGTGGCTCACCTGACTTCCCTTTGTGTGATTACTTAGCCACTGGAGACATTTGTTTTTAAAACACCTGCAAATACAAAAAAGGAAACAGAGAGGAAAGAACTTGTCCTCAAGTGAATGATGTCACAGGAGATCTTGGTATCTTATATGTGTTTCACAAGCACCGTAACACTTCTGGACTTCTGGATTGCAGGTAGTACTCAACTTACAACCATTAATTTAGTGAACCCATTTGAAGTTACAATGGCCCTGAAAAAGCCACTTACAACTTGTCCACACACTTATAGATCTCTCAGAATTCCTATGGTTATCTGATCAAAATTGGGGCACCTGACCACATCAACGTACTAATATTTATAATGGTTCCAGCATCCCATGACCATCAATTCAACCAGTATAACAACTGGTTTGGTGAGTGTGTGCTCTGCGCCCATGCTCCGCATTTAAAAATGCTAATACTTACCTTCAACTGCAGATGAAGAAAACAGCTGATGCGTGGCAAGCCACTCTGCCACGCGAATCAGCTGTGCTCTAAACAAAGGAAATAAAGCACAGGAAAGAGCAGGGGCAGGTGGGCAGGCCCACATGCTCATCGAAGAGAACTGGTTCAGAGCCAGCTGATTATCAGAACAAGGGGTTCGCCCGAACCAGTCCGAACCGGGAGAACCCCACCCCTGATGACCACCATTTGCATCTTTCTCAACTGCCTTCCAACAAGCAAAGTCAATGGGAAAAGCCATATTTGTTTATCAACCATGGCAAAAAAAAAAAAAGTTGCAAAAATCAGGTATGACTCACTTAACAGCCACCTTGCTTTAGAATGCAAAATCTGGCTCCAATTGTACTTGTAAGTCAAGGACTATTTGTATTATCTGTATTACATAAAAACATGGGGCAGAAGATTTGCTTGACTGGAGAAAGAGTTCTTTATTTATTTATAGCCTGCCTTTATTAGTTGGCGAATAATTCAAGGCAGTGAACATTTTCCAACACACCTTCCTCCTTCTCCACAACAACAACCCTGTGAGGTGGGAGAGAGAGAGACTGGCCCAAGCTCAGGCTTTCATGGCTATCATGTCTAAGATGGGACTTGAACTCACTATCTCCCACTTTCTAGCCTGATACCTTAAGCCAGGGGTGGCAAACTGGCGGCCCACAGGCAGGATGCGTCACCTGCAGGCCACGCCCACCCACTCAGCTCTGCAGAGGCAAAAAATGTTGTGATAGGTCATGATACATCTTGTGACTCAATCAAGCTTGACACCTGTGCCTTAACTACTCCACCAAACTGGCCAAACAGTATCACTGGCCTGATGATGTCATGGGGAACGTGACAATTATATTCAGGAGTGTGTCTCAGCGGAGGGAGAGAGGGAAAGCATCATACTTAGATTTGCACCAGATGGGAGATAGGTGAGAAGGACTTGGTGCCAGACAGAGGAAATGGGCTTCTCATCACATGAGAAGCTGCCCTTTTTCCATACTGATAAAGGGCTGGGGCAGGGCAGGTGAGCTATGCTGGGAACCATGGATCCGGAGCTCCTGCTGCAGGGCTGACTTGCCTACTTGGCTGTTGTGAACTCTGATGACATCTCTACAAGGGTTGGAGCCATCACATTGCCCTGACCTCCAAAAAGTTCAGAAATGCTTATGACCTCTCCCACTTCTTTGCCTTGATTAAAAACAAAACCAGAGATATCCCCAGCTGTAATCTGCAGTGATGAGATTTATTACAACTTTGAGGCGACAAGATTTATTACGGCTTTGATGTTGCAGCAGCTCAATTAGATCTGGGAATTTTCAAATTGCTGCTCCTGCTTTCAGTGAATCTTATCCCACTGGGTGCCCTCTAAAAGCACCGGATGGGATGCGCTTTATCTCCAGACCAGTTCCTGCTCGCGTGTGTGTTGCTTGGGGGTGATTGGAGTTGTGGTCCAAAGCATCCAGAGAGCACCAGAGTGTGAAGGTTGACCTTTAGAGGTTTGTAACAAGGCAGTTCAAAATCTCAGACCATCATCACTAACAATATCTTCACCGCAAAATCTTTTCCAGAACAAAGTCAGTGTGCTTTCTAAGAGGAGGAAGAGGAGGAGGAGGAATGTTGTTAGTACATAGCCAGACAGTGCTTAAAAAGAATAGTACATCTCCAGATTTTATTTTTCACTGATTTGATTGTGTTTAATTAAACATCTTTTAGCAGTGAAACCAGGGTAAAGGATTCTACCCAAGGAGATATGCTGATATATCTGATAAATTTTAAAATCCACAATGGGAGTAAAACATAGAAACAATGTGTTAGTGTTAGATAAGACTTTAGAAAAAGTCTACTTTCAACATTGATGATAAATCATTTTATTAGAAAGCTTAGGCAGAACCTTTCTAATAAAATGGCTCATGACTTTACATCATGGCATCTACTACCTAATGACCATTGTAAACCTTTCGCCTGATTTCAAATTGAATGTGGTCAACGCAACCAAATTCAATTCACAATCTGCAAACGTAAAGCTTAACAGCTTAAGCATGTTCTAATGGATAAATAGAGACTAAATACTTCAGTTGCCTCAAAGGCAGCTGAGTTGCTTTTTCTCAGCTGGTTCATTTTTGTACTGTGCGAAACGAAAAGGTAGAGCATATCTTTATAAGTCGAGAATATTTATAAATGGATATTTCTGGAGTATTTCAACAAGGACTAAAGAACTGGAATTTCTGGCTTGAGGTTCTTAAAATGTTAAAATTGTACCTACATATTTAACATTAAGGTTAATTCATCAAACATTGTATTTTGGGCGCACTGGATTCCTTAAAGAATGTACTTGAAGAATGGACATCAGAATTATTATTTTTTAAATGCTGGAGATGTAAGAAATTTGAAGACTCACTGAGCCACATGATATAGTCATGCGATCGTTTTGTCTTTTCTTGGAATAATGGTATTTTAAGGTCTGAAGTATATTAATAGATTTATTGGAAAATATTTATAGGTTTTATTTATTTATTTATTTATTTATATTGCTATATGATAAAGATGTTAATGTAATCTCAAATTATATATTAAAAGGTTTTGAAATTTGACTTTTATCAGAAACTGTGGTTCTACTGAGGATGGAGATGGAAAAAAGAATTATATTTAAAAATTGGAAAAGTTATATTATTACAGATACCAAGGAATGGTTGTCGGAAATATGTGTTCTGTATGTTTTGGAGAAAATGGTATTTTCTACAAGTCATAGAATGCAGTAATATGTGCTACTGTGGCAGAGATTCTGTAACACCTTACATTAATATCTTGAATTGTTCATATTATAGTAGTGAATTCATTGGCAAATAAGCCACTGTTAATAAATATAAATATAGACATTTTTCTTTTCCTTTTGAGTTTGTAATTTTAGTATTTATTTGTTTGTTTGTTTGTTTGTTTGTTTGTTTATTAAATATATTGGCTGCCCATTTTACCATTAGGTAACTCTGGGCAGCTTACAGATACATACACAGTTAAAACATAAAAAGTTAAAATCAGACATTAAAACCACAGACACATGGGAAGGGTGGGGTATATAGAGCTGTAGTGGTGCAGTGATTAGAATGTGATACTTGCAGGCTAATTCTGCTGACTGCCAGGGGTTCAGTCCTCACTGGCTCAAGGTTGACTCAGCCTTCCATCCTTCTAAGGTTGGTAAAATGAGGACCCAGATTGTTGGGGGCTGACTCTGTAAATTGTTTAGAGAGAGCTGTAAAGCACTGTGAAGTGGTATATAAGTCTAAGTATTATTGCTATTGCTATGTACTTAAAACTTTGTTTTGGACCACAGTAAAATTCATGAGATAAAAAATTAATGCTAAGGTTAAAGTTGAGGTTTCAGACTTCTCTGAAGGCATTGCTGGAAACAAAAAGCAGGATTTTATTCACAGAAGCTCTCCAAACAGGGAGGCTGAAAGCTTTGCATTCGGATTTTGTTTTGGATCACAGTAAAATGCAGGGAAAAAATCTTTTTCCCAGAGAAAATTAAAGCTAGGAATAGGGCTGGCTTTCAGCTGCTTTGAAGTCAGCAGCCAAACTAAGACATTAGGATAATATTTGCAGAGGCTGTCTACTCTAAGGGATGGTTCAAACTATTTTTTACCACAGTAAAATCCATGGAAAAATCCTACTCTCAGTTAGACTTTGTTGAAGTGAGGAATGAAAATCAATGTCAGGGTTAGGGTTTGTAGAAAATCAACATCAGGGTCAGGGCCGAAAACTGACAACATGGTTAGATTCACTGGTTTCTATTGTGAGGTAGAAGTAACACACTTTGAAGCCACCTGAGCGTGTAATACTGAAGCTTAGACTGAAACTGAGAACGTAGCCTCACCATGCAGCACAGATGATCCATGGGCCACATGTGACCAGCCAAGTAGCCTTGTGTGGCCTGCAGGATTTATTTATTTATTTATTTTGAAAAATAACTGATCTCTTTCCAAAGTTTTTGCTGCCAGAATCTGCCATAGCCCATCACCAATATGGTCAGGTTTTTGCAGCCAGCTCCACCTCTAAAGAGATGCCACCAATCTCCTACAATGCCTTCAGACCTTACCAGCACTGCCAGCTCCATCAAACAAATTATTCATTTGTAGCATCCTACAATTTTTAAAGTATTAATCTGGTCATCTCTGAATTCTGTCATATCAGGTAGACATTTATGGAGAACAATAAGCCTAGCTTTCCTGAAGTGCATCACCACCTATTAGTCCAGCCTTAGGATTTCAGTCTGGATAAGCCAAAAAAAAATAAAAAATAACGTGGGTCTCCTTTGTCAGCAATCCCCAGTGAGGATTCAAAAATTCAATTTTTTTTACTAGCAGTTCTGTTGGCATGGCTTGGTGGACGTGGCAGGGGAAGGATACTGTAAAATCTCCAGTCAGAGGTGGTATTTGCCAGTTCAGTTCAGTTGTGATGGTTGCAGTGTCCCAGAGTCATGTAATTCCCCTTTTGCGACCTTCTGACAACTCAAAATTTCCACTGCCAGTTCTCCAGAACTGGTCAGAACCTGCTGAATGCTGCCTCTGCCCTCCCGCCAGTCAAATTTAGAGGAGACCTGGCCAAATGTCACCATGGACCCATCCACACATTTTTCCTAACAGTGTCTTGAGATGGTTGCAGTAGCTGTTTTTTAAGGTCACGTCTTTATGTGAAGCTACTTTCATCACATTTCTAGCCCCCACTTGAGGAATTCCTAATTTCTGTTTAATTGACCTGATGGTTAAAGTGTTTTTGATCTACCGAATGACTGTATGAAATGACTGTACAGGTAGCTCTTGACTTAACAACAGATCATTTACAGCAGACCTTTTGAAGTTACAACGGCACTGAAAAAAAATGACTTAGGTATGACCACTTTTCACACTTATGATCGTTGTAGCATCCCCAGGGTCACGTGAGTTTCATTTGGATGCTTGACAACTAACTCACATTTGTGATGGTTGCAGTGTCCCAGAGTCATGTAATTCCCCTTTTTGCAACCTTCTGACAAGCAAAATCAATGGGGAAGCCAGATTCACTTCACAACTGTGTCACTAACTTAACAAATGGGTCAAGAAAGGTAATAAAATGGGGCTAAACTCATTTAACAAATTTCTCACTTAGCAACATAAATTTTGGGCCCAATTGTGGTTGTAAATTGAAGACTGTATTGGCTGTGCATGGCCTCTCAGCTGGACACAGTTGTCCACACCATTTTGCTTTGTGATGCTGAACTGATGTACCAGCTGGTTTCCACTGGCAGCCATCTTTTTAATGCTTTGCAGGCTCTTTCTGAAGTGCAAGCTAGGTCCTAAATGAGTTCCTTATTAATGCATGTTCATCATTCTCATGAAACAGTAGTTCTCTAGAGTGGGTTTCCCCCACCCCCAAATTCTATGTTCAATGATCTTGTGAAAGAGTTCTGGACACCTTTTTAAAATATTTATATTCATTATTGTTTCTGTTGCATGGAAGAAGGGCAGTGATAGATCCTGATACTCAGATTTTAGCTGGCAAGAAGGCCTTTCGGAACTGGGTGAAATGGGAGAAATCAACTCTCTCTGAGCTTTGTTCTGCTGCATCCTGAGTCTTACCTCACAGCACCAAACTTAACAGCTTTGTTTTTGTCTTTTGAAGTATATTGCTACTTTTAGATGGACTCAGTGTTGGCTGAATGGCCATACCCAAAATAATATACCGGATTGGTTGGATCCCATTGCTTTTGTATAGAAAAGGAATGAATACATTTCTCTTCTCTACAGTGCCAGAAGAATAATGTTTCATTAAAGCATACACATTTGCAATGTCCTAGCAATGTGGGAAGGATTCATCACGTTTATTATTCTGACTTTTAGACATGGTTTAATATTTATAAATGCCCATATTCTTTTGAACCACACATCTCCTACATAGACGTTGACAACCGAACAAGGGGAGTGGATTTGCTGCCCTCTTCTTAATTGTAAAGACTGTCTTTCAACATTGGAAACATAAATTAATAACTTAGCTGCCTCAGAGACATGTTTCCTCTTTTTTGTCTAGCCTTGAGTGTGAGAGACATAGGGAAATATTAGAAATATTGATCCATTTCTAGAATCTGGGTGAATGTACAATTTGCTGACTTTAATTGGTTGAATTCAAAAACAATTTATATTGTTAGTCCAGGAACTTAGCTGCTTTGTTAATTAGTAGATATTTTGGAGGAAGGAAAGGAAACTGCACACTTAACTTTTCACTCCTTTTTACTCGATAGATCAGCTTTAAGGGTCATTTCTCTTATGAAGTACGAAGTATGTGACCCAAAACTCCATCAATGTTCACTTAGCATTATTCTTTCATGGGACCAGTGAATGACCAAGCCAAAGTGTAGAGGTTAATTGTTCAAAAGTACTTCACTATCTGGGCTCATTTTTCTTCCCTGTGACTGACTAAAGCAAAAAGAAAATTAGTTTGTTATATATCAATGAGGTTTGAGAGCATACCACTGGTTTATTTTGGAAAGACAAAACAATTTGTTGTGGCATTTGTTGCGAAAGTAATTTATTGTCTCAAATCAGCCAACTGCCTTCAAGGTGACACAGAGAGAATCTTAAAAGGCCTGGGCATGGAGGAATTTATTTGACAGGATTTTGGAGATATTGTACAGAAATTTACTTTTGTGTATATTGTCCATAAAGCTTCTTTAACAAAAAAAAATGAATCATTTGGAAGGAACTATTATCGGAGTTCTAATATTAAAAGGAACACAACCCTTTTACAAGTAGCTGAGTATCAACAAGTTTTACTGAGTTTTTGCAGAAAAATTATTTGGAAAAAATAGGTGGTAAGCTGCCTACATATCAAAGCTATAGCTGAAGCAAATATTATGGGTATCCAAAATTTGTTGAAGTCTAATTTCTATCTTCAACCCAAGGTGACGTTTGCTCACATTGCTTAGGACATAGTTTGTGGATGCATAACGAGCCAACAGTGTGTGGCAGCAGCCAAAAAAGTCAATGTACAGATACAGATAATCAGAGTTGGAAGGGACCTTGTAGGTCATCTAGTCCAAACCCCTGCCCAAGCGGGAGACCCTACACCATTCTGACAAATGCCAGTCCAATCTCTTTTTGAAAGTCTCGAGTGATGGTGCTCCCACAACTTCTGAGGGCAAGCTATTCCATGGGTTGATTGTTCTCAGTGTCAGAAAGTTTCTCCTTGTTTCCAGGTTAAATCTCTCCTTGTTCAGTTTCCATCCATTATTCCTTGTCTGGACTACAGGCACTTTAGAAAATAGCTTGACCCCTTCCTCCCTGTGGTAGCCCCTCAAATATTGGAAGACTGCTATCATGTCTCCCCTGGTCCTTCTCTTTACTAGACTAGCCAAGCCCAGTTCCTGCAACCGTTCATTGTATGTTTTAGCCTCCAGTCCCCTAATCATCCTGGTTGCTCTTCTCTGTACTTTTTCTAGAGTCTCAACATCTTTTTTATAATGTGGTAATATTAGGCTGCATTAATAAAGGGATAGAATCAAGATCACGTGAAGTTCTAGTACAGCTTTACAAAGCTTTAATAAGACCACACTTGGAATACTGCATCTAGTTCTGGTCACCACAATATAAAAAAGATGTTGAGACTCTAGAGAGAGTGCAGAGAAGAGTAATAAGAATAAGAATTAGGGGGTTGGAGAATAAAACATATGAAGGTTACAGGAATTGGGCATGTCTAGTCTGATGAAAAGAATGACTAGGGGTGACATAATAGCAGTGCTCCAATATTTGAGGGGCTCCTCCATAGATGACGGGGGGGGGGGGTCAAACTATTTTCCAAAGCACCAAAAGGCAAGGCAATGGATGGAAACCAACCAAGGAGGGAAGCAATCTAGAACTAAGGAGAAATTTCCAAATTGTGAGAGCAATCAACCAATGAAATGGCTTGCCTTCAGATATTGTGGCTGCTTCATCACTGAAGGCTTTCAAAAAGAGACTGGACAACCATTTGTCTGAAATGGTATAGGATTAGAAGACCTCCAAGATCACTTTCAACTCTATTATTCTATGTTCTATAAACTATTCACCTTGCTGAAAATAAATGGGATAGGGACAAGTCATTACATGGGTTTAAAAAAAATTCTAGAAACGTCATGTACCCACCTTAATTTCCATGGTGGATGAGAGATGAAGTCTACTTAAATATCAGCTAAATACAGCTAAACCATATCTGATTTATTCAAAGACTGATTATGTACCACATATTAGACAGCATTCATTGGTGCCATCAGTAATGAAAATGGAAAGGCAACATACTAGTGCTCATAATAAACTGTCATGGCATCAAAACATAGCAGGATATGTTATAGGTCACATCAGTTAGGGATTATTACCTAGTAGGACCATGAAAAAGGGCTTTCTCAGTGTAGCTCCTACTTTATGGAACATGATGAGCTGCGATGGCACAGTGGTCAGAATGCAGTATTGCAAGACAACTCTGGGCTTTGATCCTGACCAACTCAAGGTTGACTCAGCCTTCCATCCTTCCGAGGTGGGTAAAATGAGGACCCAGATTGTTGGGGGCAATAGGCTGACTCTGTAAACTGCTTAGAGAAGGTTGTAAAGCATTGTAAATCAGTATATAATTCTAATTGCTATTGCTATTATTCCCTTTCCTGAGATACAATAGCTCCCCGCTGCAACTTTATGAAAGGCCCTAAAAATATGGTTTTATCATCAGGCCTGGGGACTACAAATGGAGATGGAGACCATCAATTAATTTGATTGGGTTGTTGCTGCCACGGGGATGGGAGGTGGGGTCCTTTATGCATTTTTATTATCTAATGGATTTTTAAAAACTTTGTTAGCCACCTCCTTGCTTTGATAAGTATATGGCATGAAATTCATGCCAGTAGCTCTAGAATAGGAGTGTCCAACTTTTGTTGGTGGGAGAAATATACCACTTTGCTTTCAGTTAATGCAATTTCTTCTTTGAAGGATTTTGGGCCACATAATAGTCTGCTTTTAAGAGGCATTCAACTGCTCTTCAAATGTGAAGGTGATGCTGAAAATGCAACGCAAGGGACAGAAAGATCAAGATATCACTCTGGTGTTCTTGTTTTTAGAGAAAATCCTTTTAAAGTTAATACCAAAATACTTCATTTATGTTTGATAATGAAATGGTATACTGTACCTTTTTTATGCTTGCATCAAGTGAGGCTCTTGCTCTCTAAGCCTTGTCCTCTGCAATTGCTGTTTACAGATGATCCGGTGAGCTCCAAGAATTCTTCAACTGCTCATAATCTGTTTTGAGTCCTGCTGCTTATTTTGGCAGCATAACTATTAAGCACAGTTAGACATAAAAGCTCACAATATGGTGTGTTGGTACCAATTCTTGTTTAACAACTCACATGCCTTGTTTTCCACAAGCTGTTCCACTGGAAATGCTGCTCTTTTGATCAGCATATTTTATTTTTAATTTAAATATTTATTTGCCACTCTAGAACTCTATCTCAGAGCCATATTTATTGGAGTTACTAGAAAAAAAATGCTAAATTTTTAAAGCTACAGGCAAAGTTTAGAGGGGACAGGAGGGGGCATGCGTAAAGGCAACAACATTAATAATTGAATACCATCCTGAATAATTCAGCACCACATGAATAATTCATTTCTGAAAATGAATAATTCATTTCTCATCAGAAGGTCTGGGAGGACTTTTTATGGTTCTTCCCCAAGCTTATTTGAGGATTAAAAAGGCATGAGACCAGTTTATTCAATCCAGTGTATCAGATTTGAATGCATTCGTGTAGTCCACATTGTACTCAACACTGTTTATAAATGCAGTGCTTCTGGGGTTGACTGGGCCAGAGGGCCTGGAAACTAGAATATTAGAACTGTCATTACTCAATTGACAGCTTGGCATCTATATTGCCTGGCTCAGTTGGTAGCACAGATTTCACTTTGCAGATGTATGCAGATGCAACACATAAATGCAAGGTCAGCTCAAGATCACATTTGCCACTTGGTTTGTTGACTCAGTTAGCAATGACTGGTTGATTAGGAATTGAAGATGTATAAGGATGTGCCTCAGCAGATGTCAAAACTTGGCTGACCTTGCCTGACTTAAGAGAAGAAGGAACAGACCTGATTACTACTTAGATGAGAAACCTTGGGCTAGGGAGTTGACAAATATCTCAGAAGAAGGGACAGCAAACCATTTCTGGTGCCAAGAAAACTGCATGAACGTGTCTATGAAGTTGCTAAGGAGTCAAGCTCAACTTGATAAAGATCCTTCCCACAACATTGTTCCACACTCATATTGCAGATATATTTGGAGGGGTTAGTGAAGAGAGTGTGAAAACATTATTTCCAACTGCTGTCTTGTGTTAAGAAGGCCCTTGATATGGAGCTTCCAAACACTGCTCTGCTCGGAGATGAATACCTTCCAATAGAACAGTAACAGCACAATTAGTGGAATTTTTTTCTTCTCAGATGTGATTAAGGTCACCAATCCAGATAATTTAAAAAGGAGTTTGGACAAGTCCATGGAGGATTGGACTAACTATGCCAGTTGGAGCTGATAACAGTTTATTATGTGTGACACCATAGAAATCAGGTCTGAAATACCAGCTAATAGGGATCAGTAAAAAATTAAGATCATCATCCTTCTCTTCATGGGGAATGGCTGAGTGACAGGAATAAGAGCCACTACCAAGTTCTGATAAACAGGCTTGAACCAGGGCCAAGAAAATAATTTGAAAAACAGTCCTAGAGAAGCTTTTCCCTAGTTCACATGAAAATAAAATGAGGGAGGGGAAAGAACATTCAAACTTGCAGGTGTCTCTTATTATAACTTTACAATGAAAGTAGCACCGCCCTACATGACAATAGTTTCTTAGTCTAATCTACCTTTCAAGGCTTACATGGGCCCTTAAGAAGAAGAAATCTGTTGGTTGCTTTAATTTCTTGTTTCAAAAGCTTTGCACAGGATGAACGGGCTGCTTTAATTATCCAGGCCCACCACTTTCATTTCATTCAGAAAGAGCCGGTTTGACATAGTAATGAAGGTGCTGGTCCAGAAATCAGGAGACCATGAGTTCAAGCCTCACCTTAGGCATAAAAGTCACTGGGTGACTCTGGGCCAATCACCAGGTGTTTCTAAATTCAACCCCCACCTTAGGTTACTCTGGGCCAATCACCAGGAGTCTCGGAGTTCTAGCCCTATCTTAGGCATGAAAGCCACTGGGTGACTCTGGCCCAGTCCCTCTTTCTCAGTCCAACTCATCTCACCAGTTTGTTGTGGAAAAAAGAGAAGGAGGAAAGAATATTAGCAGGGGTGGGATTCTACCAGTTCACACCTATTCGCTAGAACCAGTTGCTAACATTCTAAGCAGTTTGGAGAACCGGTTGTTAGAAGAAATTACTGGCCTAATCCTGTAAGGAAGGCAGGAAGGAAGCATTCTGGTATTGCTGACAGAAACTGCCTCTCCGTTAATCCCACCCCTGAGTATTAGGTATGTTTACCTGAATTACTTATATAAATAATAAAAGCAGGATAAAAATAGCTAATTAATAAATACATTTCCAAGAGCATTGTGGTCATTGTGGAACTAGAGTTCTATAGAGGGAAAGAGAAGAAAAAGAAAGGAAAATGAAGGGGCTTGTTACAACTGCTGCCCCCATCCACATGATAAGCAGGGGTGAAACAGGGACTTGAGGGTGTGGGAATCACTTAAATCCTCTCTGAAGTGATGCAGAGGAATATCTGAGAAAGCAACCACTGCCAAGCAGTAGAGGAAAAGGCAATAGTAATAGCTGTCACCCAACATTGTACAACTAACCATTTCAAAGGTTTTACTTCCTGAAAAACTTTTGGTGATTATGATAGATGCCTTCAAACAGACCTCAAATAGAATTTCAGAATGACTGTACCACATAAGAATCTTGAGAAATATAAAATTAACTTTTCATGACTATAATGTATGTAATCTCATAATGTTTCCAATATGATGCAAGAGTTCAACAGAGGCAGAAGTGTTTCGTTGCTGATTTTCATTTGTACTCAGTGTCCGATGTGTCTCACTGCAGTGTCCACCAATAGTCATCCCACAATGATGGATTCCAGTGGCTCCAATGCCATTATTCCATTGTGGCACTGTCCAGGGGAAAACTTTCACCATGTTCATCACTGACTGCATCTAGATTTTTGGGAAGGAATTCCAAGTGTAAATGCAGAAAACGACTCTTCAGTGACACATTGCGCTTCATGGTCTTGTATGCTGTGAGAAGTTTGTCAACTAGCTGAATACAGTTTGGTGCTCTGTGATTGCCAAGAAAATTCTCAAACATGTCTTTGAATGCTTTCCAGGCAATCTTCTCTGGCGCCACTAACAGATCTTTGAAACACTTGTTACCGATGACCTATCTGATCTGTGGACCAACACAAATGCCATCCTTAATGTTGGCATGAATTATTCTTGGAAACATCTGTCTCAAATAATGAAAACCATCACCATCCTTCTTCATTGTTTTCACAAACGTCTTCATCACTCATCATTTTTCGCCATTTTCATGTGAAGCTGAGGCAAAGTATCTTTGCTGGGTCAACAAGTGATTCTTGTACCAGATTTTTCTGTCCAGGGACCTAATTCTTTCAGAGTGGCCATTTCTTTTTAATGTAATGATATTCTCTTGCACTGTTGTCCATTCACATATGTAACAATAATACTTGGTATACGCAAGCCACATTCCAGGTAACACAGCCACTACTTTTAGATTTGCACAAATGTTCCAGTTATACTTTGGGTACTGGACGTGCTCCAGCAACAGTTCCATGTTTTCATATGTTTCTTTCACACGTGCAGCATAGTCAACAGGTATTTAATGGTTTATATTGCCATTGTGTAAAAACAGAAGATTTCTACAAAATGTGACAGGCTAAGTTATTTTCATGATTAGCATCCAAAAATCTATAAAACACTTACAAAAGTGTTCAGGAAGCAAAATCTTCATTGTCCAAAACATATGCCTAAAGTGATGATGTATTATACATGTTAAATCTTTTTCTTTCAAAAAGTTATCAGCATTTTTTTCAACATATCCTCCTTCTCTTGCTTTTTGATTGAAATAGCCACAGCGTACTCATTAAGACAGCCACCCCTGCTTTTGTTTGTCTTTTATTTTAACTTTAATTTGAGGACAATTGTGAGATGTATAGTAGTATTATTGAATCTCTTTTCTTAACTGGAAAAAAATGCCCTCCCTTAAAAATCACACATGGGCAGGATATTCACCTCCACACAGTGTAATAAGTCAGTGTCAGCTATCTAAGGATCTAGATGTTCTTTTGGTTTTGAATTCCCTTAATTTCACTTGAAAGAGCTAATATTACTTTACATGAGGATATAAATGCAACTTTTGATATATTTATGGGAAATTTTAAAAAACTCTGAAAGGAATTTTGAAGCTGACCTGAGTATTTCGACTTTCATTTAAGTGGAGACTTCAATGAAGTAAAGTAAGGGGCAGGAACTGTGCATTTAACCCAACCATTTTTTCCCTCCTTATTTTTAAAATCTCTTTTCTAATCAGCACATAAAGTAAAACAAGCTGAGGGAAATGGGATTCCAGGGAGTTGATGTACAGAACTGATGATGCAGGTTAGTTTAGGTAGTTCTCAGTTTACAATCATTCATTTAGCAACTGTTTGGAGTTACAACAGCATTGAAAAAAGTGACTTACAACCAACCCTTGTATTTCTGACCATCACAACCTAACCCACAAAATTCAGGTATTTGAGCCCCACTTGCAACCTTCCCAGTTGTCTTCTGACAAGCAAAGTCATTGGGAGAGGTTGAATTCATTTAATGAGCACACAATTCACTTAATAACAGTAGTGAATTACTTAACAGCCATGGCAAAAAAGGTAGTAAAATCAGGCACAATTCACTTAATGACCATCTTGCTTAGCAATGGAAATTCTGCTTCCAATTGGGGTTATTCATTGAGAAATTTCTGCTTCCAATTGGGGGTCATTCATTGAGGATTCATTGCTGCTTCCTTATGGAGGAATTCTCATTCATCAACGATTCTGAGGAAGCAGACATCCATTTGTAGCCATAGTTACAAGCGTTGAGGACCAAGAGTGTGAACTGTAAGTCTAGATGGAGTCTTTGTGCTACCAAAATTAAGACCTGGGATTTCGCTCAATGATCTTTGTTTTGTTTTGAAGAAGAGCTTCCCTTATAGCATCAGTGACATAGCAGCTTTTCCAAACGTATTTTATTCTGGGATTAATGAACATGGTGGCATTGTAGCATTGGATCGCTTTGTGGCCTTAGGGCAAAGCTGGGGAGCCGGGCTTCATACCTGCAAATCAGCAGCTAATGAACGAATTCCATCCTCAAGAGTTCTTTGCAGAGAATGCAGCATCTCGGAAATCAGGCATACACGTCATTCTTGGAGTTTTTCACATGTTGCATTTTGGCAAACGGGCAATCGGTTGAGTTCAGAATCTGAGAAGATAAAAGTAAGACTCCCTGTGCAGAAATCCAGATGGCCTTTAGATGGTCATCTAGGTATACAGTAAAGAAAACTCTGTCTTTTGGCTGCCACCTGGTGGTTGCTTGGATAGTTGCAGCTGAGTTCTGCTAGCCGGAATGAAAAGAAGAATGAGGAGTTTTGTATGACTGTTACTTGGCTGGCATGAGGCATTAGCCTGAAATCAACATGGCATGTGCTGACATACTCTAGTTAGATGTAATTACCTCATCTGCTGAAAGGAGCTTACAAACATTCCTGTCAAATGAATGAAAGCCTGGAAGCTTAAGGAGCTCATGTTCAATGCCATATTCTAAACAAAATGCAAGCATTAATAGTTGGCTAAAAGGCATCTTTTTTCTGCTTCAAGTGTCTACACATTTATTTCAGAACCAGTCTAAGCAAATGATTGAGGGGAGGCAGTGAGTCCCTGTTTGGCACCCAAGGTTAAGAACATACTGGATAAGCATGATTAGGGACCTACAGCATTTTGAATGCAGATTCCCAGAAACTTTTGGTGCTAGCCATGCTGTCCAGGCCAATGGGAGCCATAGCTTGTGGGTACCAGATTTGCCCCTCAAGTCTTAGGTAAATGTTTTTGTTGGTATGCAATGCATTGGTTTGAGAACCGCCAGGCTAAAACTATGTGCCACCTACATATGACAGAGCCCATATAAGAGGGGGAACCCCCTTTCTAATAAAAATACATATGGAAAATGGATGTAGTAATATTAGGGGTATTGGAAGAAATGTCCATCTGGGCTCAGTTCCAAGTGGGGAAAAAGACACTGGAAACATGGAGGCTGTCTGAAAAGATGGTTTAATGGTGGACAGGATCACATGGCTTGGAGCTCTTGGGCGAAGAAAAAAGGGAAGAGATGCTGAGAGTCCCTGGGTTTTATACTCTCTCTGGTTTTGAACTTCCTGGGGCACAGGAAGGGTATCCTGATTGGTTACTATCAGAGGTCATAGCTAGTTTTGCAGGTTGTCTCTGTGTTAAATTTAAATTTGTTTGAAACTTGGTGGGAGGTGCAATGAAGGGCAATGAATGAGGTAGGTCTTTGTTATGTAGAATAGATTGGCCCAGGCCTTAATGGCATTAACAAAGGTGAGAGGGCTGACTTTCTGCCTCCTTTTAGGGGAAATATTCTGCCCTTTTAATATTTCCTAAAATATTTCATTTATCTAGGAGAGGGGTGGGTTTTAACTTCTAACGGGATAGTAGAATATAAGAATATATGTGTGTGTGTGTGTGTGTATATATGTATATGTATATATCTATATATCTATCTGTATCTATCTATCTATATCTATCTATATCTATCTATCTATCTATCTATCTATCTATCTATCTATCTATCTATCTTTTTTCTTTCTGCCATAGGCCTATTTGCTGCCACAAACATGCAGTAGCAGTCTTTATAGGCGCGAATAGTAAGCTTGCCTAAGGTAGCATTCTGCATCTTCTTCCTACTTAGCTGTGTGATCTGTATGTCCATGGAGAGGAAATCAGTCACTTTCTAAGTTTAGATTCCCCCCTGCTTAGTATTCCCCGCATGCCCTGCAGTGAAGGCACTGAGAATTGCAAACAAAAAAACAAAAAAAAATTGCTGATGCTTCTCTCAAAGGCCTCAGGAGACTCCTATCAGCTAAAGGTGAGGATGGTTATTCCACAAACTCCAGAAAGTCCCGCATCAGTTGTGACACCCCTTCTGCAATTGAGAAGTGCATTTATCCAGGTCTTTCAGATATATTTCATTCATATTAAAAAAGATGTCTTCAGCAGGTGAAAGCCCAAGCATGTACTCCATGTGGAAAATTCAGTACAGCAGGAAATTCTGTCTTTCCAGATACTTACTAGATGCTTACCTTTTTTTTTTTTTTTTTGTCTTTCATTCAGTCTTGTCCGATTCTTGGAGACTGCCTGGAGAAGTCCCTGCAATTTGCTTGGTAACGTTTCTCAGAAGTGCCATTGCTTCCTTCCTAGCACTGAGAGAAAATGACTGGCCCCAGGTCACCTAACTGGCTTTTTCTCTAAGGCAGGCCTAGAACCCCCCATCTAGCCTGATGCTATAGAACAGAACAGAACAGAACAGAACAGAATAGAATAGAATAACAGAGTTGGAAGGGACCTTGGAGGTCTTCTAGTCCAACCCCGTCTAGGCAGGAAACCCTACACCACTTCAGACAAATGGTTATCCAACATCTTTTTAAAAACTTACAGCTTTGGAGCATTCACAACTTCTGGAGGCAAGTTGTTCCACTGATTAATTGTTCTAACTGTCAGGAAATTTCTCCTTAGTTCTAAGTTGCTTCTCTCCTTGATTAGTTTCCACCCATTGCTTCTTGTCCTACCCTCGGGTGCTTTGGAGAATAGCTTGACTGCCTCTTCTTTGTGGCAGCCCCTGAGATATTGGAACACTGCTATCCTGTCTCCCCTAGTCCTTCTTTTCACTAGACTAGACATACTCATTAGACTAGACACTACACTTTAACCCACTATACCACGGGTGTCAAACTTGCGGCATCCCATGGCCATCACATGACGTATCACGACCTTTTTCCCCTTTGTGAAACTGGTTGGTGTGGCCTGCGCGTGAGACATCTGGCCTGCGGGCTGCCAGCTTGACACCCCTTGTACTACACCAAACTGGTTCTTGATGCTTAGATGCTCTCAAAAAATTCTTTCATTCACATCAAGGGGAATCTGGTTTCCACATTGACTTTTCTAGTCTGAAGTTTGCAAAAGGGGATCACATGATCCTGGAACACTGCAACTGTCATAAATATGAGTCTCAGTTGCCAGGCATCCGAATTTTAATCATGTGGCCATGGGGCTACTACAACAGTTGTAAGTGTGAAAAATGGTCATAAGTCACTTTTTCCAGTGCAATTTAACTTCAGTTAGTAAATGAAAGATTATAAGTTGAGGACTACCCTGTATTAGGAGGGGAAATAATGCAGAAAAGGGGGAAATGGTCTCTTATGCCCCTTACCAGGGCCATTTATGACATTTACTTCATGAAGGAAACGCCTAGAAATGGTCAGATGATGAACCAGGTGTCTTCAGTCATGGGACTTATACTTATGAATGGGGATGCTATTTTGTATTCAGAGAACTTCTAGTGTATATAGTGTTTTAGGCTATAATTATTATTAATTTACCAAGCCTGTGATCTTGTAAGTTCCTTTGGGCTGCCTGCATATAGATTAATTTCTGCAGACTCACTAAATTATTCCAAATATTTCAGTAAAATAAGCAGCAGGAAAGCCTACTCTTGGTGTGTGTGTGAGAGGGGTGGGGGGGAGCTGGAGGAGAGAGAGAGAGAGAGGGAGAGAGAGAGAGTGTAGATTCTTCCCTACTATTTATTTGGTACAGTGTGATTTTTGATTAATTGGTGCAAAACACTCAAGAGGCTTTCAGATACTTGAAACACTTGAGAAACTAGTTGCGAGCAAGTGGGAAGAGGACTTGAGAAAGAGAGGTTCTCACCCAATCCCCATGAGCTAGGTGGGTGACTGGCCTTAAAAAAATACCCAATACCCATTTCAGCACATTCTAGTGAAAAGCAGCTGCAACCAGGACAAGATCTGAAGATGAATGAGGCCACAAACTTGCTGTGAGGGGTCCATCTCTTCAGTGCTTGAATGGGAATATTATCTCGACTTCCTTCACCATAAAGGTGAGCTGGTTATCCACTGCCCTGAGCTGTGGGGTGGTTTGAAAGGTTTTCCATTCATATGTTGCATGAAACTAGCAACTCATCTCAAATGATCTAAGTGCTAGAGCCCATTGTAACTACATAGTCAAAAAGGCATTAAAAGTTGTTAACCTAATCCTACGTAGCTTTTTCTCTGGTAATATCACACTACTAACTAGACCATACAAAATATTTGCTAGACCAATACTCGAATACAGCTCATCAGTCTGGATCCCACATTACGTATCTGATATTAGCACAGTTGAGAAAGTCCAGAAATGTTTCACAAGAAGAGTTCTCCACTCCTCTACTCATTGCAGAATACCTTATGCCACCAGACTTGAAATTCTAGACCTAGAAAACCTATAACTACACCGCCTTCGGTCCGATCTAAGTATAGTATATAAAATCATACTTTGCAATGACTTATCTGTCAATGAATACTTCAGCTTCAATCATAACAATACAAGAGCACATAATAAATACAAACTCAAGATAAACTGCACCAAACTTGATTGCAGGAAATACGACTTCAGCAACAGAGTGGTCAATGTCTGGAATACTCTACCTGACTCTGTGATTTCTTCCCCAAACCCCCAAAACTTTAACCTTAGACTGTCTACTATTGACTTCACCCCTTTCCTAAGAGGTCTGTAGGGGGTGTGCATAAGCGCACCAACGTGCCTACCATCCCTGTCCTATTGATTCTTTTTATTTTTCTTATATGTATCCATTTCATGTATTCATAACTATGTTTATACTTATTCCTGTTATCTTATAATCGCTTGACAAAATAAAATAAATAAAAATAAAAAATAAATTTATTATTTGGTGTGGTTAAGTGTGAACTCAACCAATTTTGGCTTGGTTAACAAACCACAATTAAAACAATCCTGGCTGTGATGTATGAACCCAGTTGGTATGTAACCTACTATTGCTTTTTTGCTGCATTTATAATGGTTTAAGTGATGGGAAATTAATGCTATTGTCTAGTTGTTGAGCCACTTGATGTCTTAATAAATTTTCAGAATCTGCTTTTATACAGATGGACCAGCACGTAGTGCCTCCATAGCCAAAGCTAGATTTGAGGCTTCCAAGTTCCAAAGGCTCTTTATTCCCCAAGTTAAAAGTAGTCCAAGATTTTTTAAAATGCTTGATTAAAGAATGAGATGGGAACTCTGGGATCCCCCAGAGCTTCCATTCACAGACTATGCCTCTTCTGTCTGAAAAGAGCAAACACAAGAGCATGTAATTCAGCTCTAATTTCAACTCAGATCCAGCTCAGCAATGCAATTCTAATGGGTACCTGGAGATTAAGGTTTAATAAGGCTCATTTCCAAGTAGGTAAAGATATGATTGTAAACCTAGTTGTCCAGTTGAGTGAAGAGCTATAACATTCATTAACAGATAACATTCATGAACATGCATTCAATAATATTCCTAGAATGATTTTCAAGGTTCTTGTTTAGTTTATTTTAGGAGCACCCATTTTTTTAGATTGCATATTAAATAAAAATGCAACCTCACAGAGAAATCTATGAAGAAGCATTAAACAAATTAAACTTTGCCTCCTCTGCCTAACTTAATGAATTAACTGTGGTATCCTGCATATAAATACTGACAAAATTTTATTCCCATTTCATTTTATGCTTCCAGCTAAATTTGATACGGATTTCAGGGAAGACACAGTCAAGTTTATTACAGATCATTTGCTCCAGTTTCTTCTCTGTGCACCCTGATGTCTATGTTTGTGTGAATTTTGAAAAGCAGTTAAAAATTATCCAAGTTACATTTTTGTACCCTGTAGTAATTAACTAATGATAGTTTGAGAACACAGTAAATTCTTTGGTGGATTCTGAGAAGTAGGTGACGTTGTAATCATTTAAGTGATTTATATAAGAAAGGGATTTTTCTTATATTGGAAATATATCAGAAATGATAGAAACATAGATTGAAATATATCTGCAAGAATTACTCTATATACAATCATGTTATGTCTCCTCTTGGAAATTCAAACGAACAAACATAAAGCAGCTGTTTCACAATCAAATCAAACTGAAGGAAATAACAAGATAATGACTGGCAGAAACTGTTAGAACTCCCCTTCGAAATTCAAACAAACAGAGAGCTCTTTGCTGTAACGTCCTCATTCAAAATAGTCATTTTGTTCCTGGCGAAATGCACCAGCCCAGCTGTGTCCTTTTATACTCATTAAGGCAACGTGCTAATTAACTGGCTTGCCCTTCAGATTAACGTTTCCTGGTTCTGACGTCAATCCACGATCTAACAGTCATCAGAGTCAAAACTCCCAACAGGACCGATCCTTCCAATCACAACACTATCCCCCACCGCAGGGCCCTTCCCCCGAGTCTGATGATTAACTTGACGATGTTTCGTTGACAACCCCACTCTGTCTCCCACAGCCAATGGAGACGTCGCTTGTTCCATTTGTCTCAGGTGGTCTACACATTGGAGACTTGGAAAAGAAATACCGTTCTGCAACCAAGCCACCAACGGATTGTGCAAACGCAACCAGGACATTCCGAGCACCAAAGGGAGATGAAGGTTCGATGTGATATAAAAACTTATCGCCTCCTCATGATCCCCAATGATCATACGCACTGGCTGGGTGGCGAAACGAATGGGCCCAGACTTCAGCTCACGCCCATCCACGGTTTCCACCTTAATGGGTGGATGTACAGCAACCAATGAGATCCCATAGTGCGTAGCAAAAGCTCGGTCCATAAAGCTGGTTGTAGCCCCTGAGTCCACCAACGCAACAGCGGGAATTCCCTCCTTCTGTGACTGTAGAAAAATTCGAGTGTCCAAAAGTAAATGCCGAGGAGGGCCAGGATTTACTTCAGCAATTTGAGGTGGGGATGTGAAATGTGTCCGACCTAGGGTTTCCTTGAGGTCAGGTCTACCCTGTTTTCCTGACGAGCCAAGAGTGGTTTCAGGTACGGGTCTGCGGGTCCCTCTCCGTTTGCAGGAATTAACAAAATGTCCCAGACCCCCGCAATAAAGGCACAATCCTTCCTGAAACCTTCTCAAACGTTCTCGCGCCGTTAAGCGAGGGCGGAGTGCTCCCAACTCCATCGGCTCCTCCGTCTTAACTGTAGCTTGTGAACGAAAAAGAGAAGGTGGTTCCACAACGGGCCGTCTGCTTCCGCGCTGTTGTAAACGGGCTTCAATCTGTAAGCACTGAATTATTAATGCATCCAGAGTTAAAGCCCACTCTGCATGAACCAGCTCATCTTTGATGGCATCAGACAAGCCTTCCTGGAATGCAGCCATATGAGCCGGTTCGTTCCAGTTAGAGTCCAAACACAGCAAACGAAATTCTGCAACGTATTCCTGCAGGGAACGTTTCCCCTGATTAATGTCCCGTAAACGTCTGTCCACAGTTTGACTTTTAATTGGGTTTTCAAACATAACCCTCATTTGTTGCAGAAAACCCTGGAAATTATTCAACAACGGGCTATCTTGAACTAACAAGGGAGTAGCCCAATTAGCAGCCTGCCCAGATAAAAGACTAAGAATAAATCCTGTCTTAGCCCGGTCATTTGGAAAGTTTTCAGGCCTCAAGGACATAAATAATTGACACTGCCCCAGAAATGCCGGAAACATGTCCATTTGTCCTGAAAATTTCTCCAGCATGGATACTGAGCTTTTCCTCACAGGAGGGGCAGGGGGAACAGCAGCAGGGCTTGGTAAGCTGGAAACATAATTCAGCAATTGTGTTACCTGATTCTGAAGCGTCACATTGCTTTGCAGTAGCTGATTAATTTGTTGTTGTTGCTGCTCTACCAAACGCTGCAGTTGATTTGAATCCATCTTGCTTTAAAGATGGTTTGTTTGGCCAGGAACAATAATGTTATGTCTCCTCTTGGAAATTCAAACGAACAAACATAAAGCAGCCGTTTCACAATCAAATCAAACTGAAGGAAATAACAAGATAACGACTGGCAGAAACTGTTAGGACTCCCCTTCGAAATTCAAACAAACAGAGAGCTCTTTGCTGTAACGTCCTCATTCAAAATAGTCATTTTGTTCCTGGTGAAATGCACCAGCCCAGCTGTGTCCTTTTATACTCATTAAGGCAACGTGCTAATTAACTGGCTTGCCCTTCAGATTAACGTTTCCTGGTTCTGACGTCAATCCACGATCTAACAGTCATCAGAGTCAAAACTCCCAACAGGACCGATCCTTCCAATCACAACACAATCATATCAATTGACAGATGACCGGTCAATTGATTATATGCCCTCAAATCCTTTTCAACTTTTAACAACCACATAGATTTTCTCCATGGTGATCTGGTTCCTAACTTGGTTCTTCAGATCTTTCAACAGTGCATTCACTACCATTGTAACCAATTCTACCTTGTAGAATTCAGCCTCTACTTCTCTTCCTTTCTACCTTTCGAGCCTTCTCCAGAAAGCTAGGTCTTGGCATAATAATGTATTTGAAGTAAGATCATTTGTGCTTTGAACAGGAACTCTTGCTTGATGATCCATTTATTTTTTTACTCTCCATGGTATTCTCATGGGTCTTTTCCAACACCAAAGTTCAAAAGTATCAATATTTTTCCTGTCCTGCTTCTTCAAAGTCCAACTTTCATTTCCATATTAGGATCCTTGATTCTACTCTTTGTAAGTACAGACACATCACAGCATGTGAAAATGTTTTCCATGGCTTTCATGGCTGCTGCTGCCCGAAATGCTGATCTGCAGCGTATTTCTAGACTGCTTGTTCCTTTACAGTGGATGGTTGATCCTAAAAGGGAAAAGCTATCCATTATTTCAGTATCTTCATTGTCAGTTCTAAGGCTGATGGTTCTATCTGTTGTCACTAATTTGGTCTTCTTTATATTAAATTTTAGTCCTTTTTTTCGTTGTTAGACTCAGACTTAGACTTGGCATAGCTTTATTGTCACTTTGAATGTACACTAATTGGCATACATTAAAATGGAATTTTGTTGCATACAGTTCTCACAGGGTCTCTATTCCAGTATACATTACATAAATGTGACAAAATGAATAAATAAATACAAAATTATGCATATACCCATGCTCTTAGACTTTTAGTACTAGGACTTGTAGACCCTTTGTATTTTCAGTTATCAATGTGCAGGTTATTGATATTTCTTTCTCTAGTTTTAAAACCACTGTATGTTCTTCTAATCTAGCCTCCCTTAATAATTAATTAATAAATAAACCAAATAAATAAGAGACGAGTATACAATCTTATCTCACTCCTTTGTTAATTTGGAGCCAGTTCTTGGGAAGTGTATCATTCCCCAGATTTGCTGACATAATTTGCCTAGAGTCTTTACTAATTGCTTGGTATATTTCATGGGTATTCCATTATTTCCTGTAGCCCTCTGACTTGGTAACGAGAGACCTAACTTCTAGGACTAGATGTTCTTGATACATTTTTTTAATAAATATTTAAAAAATCCCATATCTATCTGAACAGCATGTTGCTTGGGCACAGTCAGTTTTAAGAAGAGATACATTAATCATAATAGTAATCATAATAAACATATCAATATTGGCTGCAAAGTAATAATACAATTAGTTTATCCATCTTACAAAATTTTCAATACAATTTTTTTTATTATCTTTTTACTCTTTTTAGATTCAAACCCCTGTTTCTGTTAGTTAACCATTGGTAAAACAAGTCCCATGTTTAAAAGTATTCTGTTTCTTCCATTTCTTTTGTTTTAAGTGTTGATCTATCCATCTCAGCACATTCCAATATTTTTTAAATAACATTTTCATCTGTAAGGAATCTCTTCATTTTTCCATTGTTGTGCAAACACAATTCTTGCTGTCATTACTACATGTAAAATTAAGTAAGTATTCCCTTTATTATACTGTTCTGGTAATATACCCAACAACAATATTTCTGGTTTCAAAACTATGTGTTGCTTTATCATTTTTTCAAACCAAGTATATATTTTAGTCCAGTTTTTTTTTTTGCCTTTGGGCATGTCTACCATATATGGTAATATGAGCCTGGTTATACTTCCAACATTTAGCTGATAGATTTTCATACGTCTTTGCTAGTCTCTCTGGTGGTAGGTGCCACCTATAAAACATTTTGTATAGATAGGCCTAGACGTTCTTGTAAGCCAGAAATTTCCTCTAAGGTATCTTGGAAATTGACATCTCCAAAATACAGTATATTTGTTTGACCTTCTTAAAATTGGAACTGTCTGTCCATTGGCGTCCTTTAGGATACGAATTCAAGGCTACCTCACTTTGACTTCAGACATCTTTTGGAAAACAGTTCAACTGGGGAGGTTACAATTTTCCACCTACCTCACAAGGCTGCTGTTGAGAAAATAAAAGGAGGATGCGCGCGCAAATAGTAAATCACCGAACCAGTAGTTACACTGGTCGGATCCCACCCCTGCCTCGATCGGGTTCTAGATCAGCACCTGGCCAGGCTGGGCAGCTGCAGTCGGTCCTTTGCTATTTCCAGGGTGGCCCCATGGGTCTGATCTAACCACATCACAGGCTAGATCTACCCTATGGCCCTTGTTTGACATGTCTGCCTTAGATGGAAGAGAGAATGTAAATGTAAGAAACAAGCTAATTGCCCATTAAAAAAAACTACAGGTGAAACTCAAAAAATTAGAATATTGTGCAAAAGTTCATTTATTTCAGTAATGAAACTTAAAGGTGAACGTGATATTTGAGATAGACTAATTACATGCAAAGCAAGATAGTTCAAGACGTGATTTGTCATAATTGAGATGATTATGGCTTATAGTTCATGAAAATCCCAAATCCACAATCTCAGAAAATTAGAATATTGTGAAAAGGTTCAATATTCTAGGCTCAAAGTGTCCCACTCTAAGCAGCTAATTAAGCCATAAGACCCGCAAAGGGTTCCTGGGCCTTTAAATGGTCTCTCAGTCTGGTTCAGTAGGAATCACAATCATGGGAAAGACTGCTGACCTGACAGTTGTGCAGAAAATCATCACTGACACCCTCCATAAGGAGGGAAAGCCTCAAAAGGTAATTGCAAAAGAAGTTGGATGTTCCCAAAGTGCTGCATCAAAGCACATTAATAGAAAGTTATGTGGAAGGGAAAAGTGTGGAAGAAAAAGGTGCACAAGCAGCAGGGATGACCGCAGCCTGGAGAGGATTGTCAGGA
Organism: Pseudonaja textilis; assembly: GCF_049901715.1. Classification (NCBI taxonomy): domain Eukaryota; kingdom Metazoa; phylum Chordata; class Lepidosauria; order Squamata; family Elapidae; genus Pseudonaja; species Pseudonaja textilis. The sequence continues at coordinate 127,774,723 of NC_141990.1, read as the reverse complement.
AAAGGCCATTCAAAAGTGTTGGGGACTTTCACAAGGAGTGGACTGAGGCTGGAGTCAGTGCATCAAGAGCCACCACATACAAACGGATCCTGGACATGGGCTTCAAATGTCGTATTCCTCTTGTCAAGCTGCTCCTGAACAACAAACAATGTCAGAAGCATCTTACCTTGGCTAAAGAACAACAGAATTGGTCTGTTGCTCAGTGGTCCAAAGTCCTCTTTTCTGATGAGAGCAACTTTTGCATCTCATTTGGAAACCAAGAACCCAGAGTCTGGAGGAAGAATGGAGAGGCACATACTGCAAGATGCTTGAAGTCCCGTGTGAAGTTTCCACAGTCTTTGTTGATTTGGGGAGCCATGTCATCTGCTGGTGTTGGTCCACTGTACTTCATTAAGTCCAGGGTCAACACAACCGTCTACCAGGAAATTTTGGAGCACTTCGTTCTTCCTTCTGCAGACGAGCTTTATGGGGATGCTGACTTCATTTTCCAGCAGGACTTGGCACCTGTCCACACTGCCAAAAGCACCAAAACCTGGTTCAGTGGCCATGGGATTACTGTGCTTGATTGGCCAGCAAACTCACCTGACCTGAACCCCCTAGAGAATCTATGGGGCATTGCCAAGAGAAAGATGAGAGACATGAGACTGAACAATGCAGAAGAGCTGAAGGCCACTATTGAACCATCCTGGTCTTCCGTAACACCTCAGCAGCATCACAGGCTGACAGCTTCCATGCCACGCCGCATTGAGGCAGTAATTGCTGCAAAGGGGGCCCAAACCAAGTACTGAGTACATATTCATGCTTATACTTTTCAGAGGTCCGATATTGTTCTATGTACAATCCTTGTTTTATTGATTGCATGCAATATTCTAATTTTCTGAGATTGTGGATTTGGGGTTTTCATGAGCTGTAAGCCATAATCATCACAATTATGACAAATAACGGCTTGAACTATCTTGCTTTGCATGTAATGAGTTTATCTCATATATTAGTTTCACCTTTTAAGTTGCATTACTGAAATAAATGAACTTTTGCATGATATTATAATTTTTCGAGTTTCACCTGTATACTAAAGTCTTTTAAAAATCAAATAGAGAAGGAAGCAAGCCGACTTCTGTAAGAGGGGTGTATTTCCTTGATGGTACAGTCAGTTGATGCCTAGCAGTGCTGAATTCCTCCAACACTTCTCTAGTTGTCAGTGAAACTGTCAATCAGTGTTTGATTTACTGCAAAAGAACAATTAAACATGGGACAGAATAATTTTTCTCATTGGCAATAACTGAATATGTACCTCAGTTTTCTTCCCTGTTGCTGTTTGTCTCAGTAGCTTACATTCCATCACCGACATTTATTTGCATGGACACATATACAATAGATTACATCCAGAGGTGGTATTCAGCAGGTTCTGACCAGTTCTGGAGAACCAGTAACCAAAATTTTGAGTAGTTCAGAAATCTGGCAAATGCCACCTCTGACTGGAGATTTTACAGTATCCTTCCCCTGCCACGCCCTCCAAGCCATGGCCACAGAACTAGTAGTAAAAAAAAAAAATTGAATCCCCCCACTGGTTACACCCTTCCTTTGCTGCTGGAGATGATACCAGGGAAATCTTTATTGACCTTCTGCATGCCATCTGGATATTAAAAGGTACAGAGGTAAATTCCAAATGCTACATATTACATACATTTTTGGGGTACTTAGATCAGAAATACTTGGATCTGGGTGGAATTGCCCCATGCAATTAGCCACTTAATTGCAAATTTCAGCTTGTACAGAGAGAGAACCCATGCTAAATTAACCTTGTCATTCAACTAACCCATAATGCTTAGAACAGCCATTCAATGATTTTGGACAGAAATATTTATAAGGTTTGCCACAGCTTCAGCTTATGGAGTCATTGTCCATAAAAGGTGATTCCCCCATCTCCGAGAACAACATAATCATGAATCAGCACATAGGCCTTGTACCAGACCTAATGCTAAATATGCAGAAGCTGAACTACAGAAATGGCTGAACTACAATTCCCAGAATCCCTCATATTGGCCATACTGACAAGTCTCTCAGAATTGCAGTTTAGTAATATCTGGAAAAATACTGCTCATACTTGTTCTAACCAATCTGAACTTTCAGTCTTCTTATGAACTCTTGTATTTGCATTAAATGTCACATTTAATTAAGCCACCACCATCTTCCTGTTTACCTGTGAACTTTTACTATTCTCATCAATAATGAACAACCTGATAATTTAGTTAACGCCTGTGATTGCCTTCAAGTGATGTTTTGGAAAATGAGCCTGAACTACAGATCTGACCTTGACTTGAAAGCTGTTTGGCCAAGCGCCAAGGCACAAAGAAATACTCAATGTGTCACGTATTTCTTCAGGCAACTGCCAGCCTGAGAAAAAGCACATGATGTGCTTCTATCAAGATTGTATATGCTTTTTTCCCCTCACCTCTTAAAGTAGGTAGCATTTTGCAGTCAGCAAGAAGAAAGTACAAGCAAAATCATTTTAAAAATAAAACCTGCCTGAATATTTGCAGACGTATGTGTAAATAACCTATTCGAAAGAACTAGAGCTTTTTCTAAACAGAAGCCCATGACTTCAATTATCATTCTTTCTTTGCCTTCAAATGTCCCAATCGCTTTTTCTGAATTGTTTGTCTTGTTCCTATCTATCCATTCATGTCTCTTAAATAAGTACTTTCCGGTGGATAGATCACATTCATTCAGTAAACTGTACACTTTTATCCAGAAATTGTATCTTATTTTTTTTCCAATGGAGCAAAGCATACAACTGTTAGCAAGCTATGGATAGCCATTTTCACATGCTCCCAAACAATCTAGGTGACACCAAGTCATATTTTTTGACGTATATTTTAGCCCTTTCATTCATAGTGAATCCTATCTTTTCACTTCCCTGATTAGATTAATTCTACAAGAACTGGCCACCTATATCACATCTGCTATGCCTTTTCTTTTAGTGACATAGGCATGTTTTACATATACATATAAACATAATATATATATATATATATATATATATATATATATATATATATATATATATATATATATATATATATATATATATATATTCACACAGAGGGTATGTACAGTATACACACAGAGAGAGAGACATACACAGACAAACACATGCATATACTTATACATCTGTTATTTCACACACTTTTACCATTTAATTCTCTCATATTCTAAGTAGTAATCTCTCTGCTGTACTGTAGTAATCACCAGATGGGTTTGTAGGTACTGATTTTGACTGCCCAACAAATATTTGATCAATCAATCAGAACTTTTCCATACATAAGTTTTAGTAACATGGAGGAGATGTAAACTAGGCTACCTTTAGGATAGGAAATAAATGGCTAGGTAATGGTACGGTACTTATAAGGAAGATCTTGGAACAGTAGTTAATTGCAGGTGAATATGAGCCGGCAGTATGATGCACCACAAAAAGCAACTAGGGTTTAGGTAAATTAACACCCATTCTCTCACTGTCCAGCGTGCAGAACACAAAATAATGAATTTAATTTACAGGAAGGCGGATCCCAATGGAACATTAGAAAAACTTTCTAATGAGCATTTCTCAATGAACTTTGAGAAGTGAGCAGGGGATTAGACTTGATGGGCCTTAATGGTCCTTTCCATTGCTACAATTTTCTAAAGGCATGGAGTTCTCAAAAGTTGTTCACTGAAAATGGTGGCCATTAAGCTCCCCAGTATGGTATACCTTCTCTGACCTGCTCATGAAACTGATTTTACACCGCACTCGAGCAGCAGCACACCTGATGGAGAAAATTACATAACATTTCTTAATTCAGTACCCTGGACACAGTATCTTCTGCAGGTACATCCTAGAGCAGTACATCCTTTCCAGCTTGGTAGAACAGTAGAGGTGGGGTGTGGGGGCAGAGGGGACAATTCTATGTGAGTGGCAGGTGCATAGATGGGGGTGTGCAACTCCATTTGTAATGTTGTTTATAAAATTGTGGTTTTATCCTGGTTCTGTTTTGCTTGTAATCGTTAGAATCATGTCTATGAGCTGGGTGGCCATGTACACAGATAAATAAATAGATGCTTTCAACTAATGTGAATAGTAGAATTGAGCATGACAGCTGCCTTTCTTAAAGCTATGGTGTGTCATGTTGGCATTCAATAGAAATTGCCATGCAGATGATGCAAATTACAGCTTGATCAATAGAAACATTCTAAACTGATAACAATGATTGCTGATAGATGTTTTATGTAGGGGTGGGATTCAAACTTCTTAACAATCGGTTCTATGGGCATGGCCTAATTTGTGGGTGTGGCTTGAGGGTCATGTGACTGACTGGGCATGGCTAGGTGGTCATGTGACTGGCAAACCAAATATAAGTGGTCCTTGCTTAATGGCTGGTTGCTTAGCAAGTGTTCTAATTTATGACTGACCTCCCCAGATCTACTTAACCTGTTTTTGGTGTTTTGATAGCCATACACACACACACACACACACACACACACACACACACACACACACACACACACACGACCAGTTATAACATCCCACACAGTCTTGTGACTGAGGTTTTCTATGTTTTTTGCCAGTTTCCAACAATTCCTTCTGGTTTCCAGTTAAAAATGCCCATAGGGAAAAATGGACTTGTTTAACAACCAGTGTTTGCTTAATGACCACAAGGTTCACTTAATGACCATGGTGTTTGACTAACACAGGAGTCTGCAACTTTAAACACTCAAAGAGCCATTTTTCTATTTTCTTTTAAACAGGTATCTGCCTGTCTTTATTTTTCCCTGTCTTTTTCTCATCTCTCTCTCTCTCATCTCTTTTTTCCTCATCTCTCTTTCTCCTTTTCTCTGTTTCTCATTTCTCTCTCTCTCCCGCATCTATAACTGTTAAGATTGGAAGCTGTTTTTTTTATAATCCTATTTCTTTGTAGTTTTTTCACACACATTTGTGTATATGTATCCAATACTCTTTCTTCCTTTCCCCTATGCATTCAAAATGGGCAATGATTTTATGTGTGTGTGTAAAGCATGTGTAGGTATGTTATGTATGTGTATGATATGTATATATATTTCACTTTTAATGTGTGCCAGTGTACTTACAGTAAAAAATGACAATAAAAGTTATCTTATACTATCTTCCTTCCTTCTTTCCTTCCCAACCCCATTCTTCACCACACCCTATTTTGTGTTGGCTTCCCAGCCAAGTACTTACCAGGTCTGATCCTGTTTAGCTTTCTAAAATCAGCCTACTGAAATAAATACCAAACTAAATTGCCCAATAATTTACCTACCATCACTATCTTGCACCTGATTTCAATGTAAACAGCCAATGTGCAGTATTACTAAATTTTGCTAGGCATCTGCTGCATGTTATTCTCTCTTTCTTGATAATCCAGTCCAGAGGTCCCCAAATTTGGTAACTTTAAGACTTGTGGACTTCAACTCCCAGAATTCCCCAGCCAGTGAAGCTGTCCTGAACTTGATCAAGGGGCACCTTGCTGACACGAGCCTCTCCACGTGTTCTTTCCTGCTGCTGTTGTTGGGAGAGGAAGAGTTTCCCAGCACAGCAGAAAGCTTCCAAGTCCCCACCCCCACCCCCCGCCATAAGAAATGGCTCCCGGGCAAGCAGAGAGAAGCAGGATTCAACCTGGCTTGCTTCTCGGCTCGCCCGGGAGCCATTTCTTATGGGAGAGGGACTTGGAAGCTTTCCACTGTGCTGATAAATTCTTGCTCTCCCAGCAACAGCAGCCGGAAAAAACACGTGCACCCTTCAATCAGAATAAGAACAAATCAAACGTATTTTCTGTCTAAAGCTGCTCAATCAAAAGATGGCAATTATTAAGATAGGCGCCAAGCAAAGTGACAGTGAATCATAACTTACTTTCCATAAGATGAATTAAAATTCCACCCCATAGCAAACCAAAAATATTACAAACTACATTGAGAAAATTGTCTTTTTATGTCACGGTAGATAGAAGTTGCCGATAGATGTGTTGTTTCTAATCCAAATATGCCCTTGGGTCTTTTCTTCAAATTTTCAAGCAATATTTCAGAGCTAGTCATGAAAGATAGATTGGATGTTTGGATCCCAGCTTCTGTTTTCTCTTCTGTGACTTCTGCTGTCTCCATCCCTTCCCGGGTATGCCAAATTCCTGGCCTCCTTATGCTTCGCAATCAGATTCATAAAACTCCACATTAATATTATCAAGAACAATAATGACTGTTTACCCTTATGCCTGCACCAAGGGCAATTCAGATCGTTTAGTTAAAACAAACCAACAGGGCCATTTAGGAAAACATCATTAAGATGACCTTTTGCTGGATGCTTAGAACAAATGAGCAGCCTTGCTGAACAAGATAAAGGATCCGTTGTATCCAGTGTCTTCCCCGCACAGAGGAGACATTGAGTTTTCTAAAACAATGAAACAACAGCAACTTGAGACAAGGAAGATTTTCATTCTAGGAATGAAGTGACCTTGGGAGACAGAAGAGAGAGCTGCAGATCAGACAACCAGCATGTAAAATGTATCTCAGCCCACTGAAGGAGAGGAGACATGGGAAGCATTTTAGAACGCTATTTCCCTAATTTTTCCCCATCATTTCCCTAGTTTTCTGGACAGTAAAAGGAGGAGAAATATTTTCAATCTTGCAACATTCTGTTAATATAACCTTACAATAAATTAGAGTTAGTTCTTGTGGTTGAGTTCTTGTCTTCACTACCTCAAAGGGCTAACACAGAGCCAGCCATGTTATTTTGTCATGCAAAGCTGAAAATCCCCCAATCCCTTCTCTGATACCTTTTATAGATTGCATTGTCTTTAACTTTGGCTAGAATAGATGTGGCTATTATTTGTTGCCACAGAATTTATTTTCACCGAAGCAGAATCTGATATTAGAAATGTTGAGCTGGAAATTTAAAGCTTTTATTACTCAATGCCAGTTGTACATTTTCTTGAGACAGGGAAATTTCCCCTGGGGGCAAACCCAGATAGAATTTATTCTTAGATTTGGATCAATGGGCAATCCTTCTTGTACACTATGATAACAACATCATTCTACACAATTATACAAGTGTTTTAACTGGCTGCTTTAGATGAATCAGCTAGACAGGCAACAGGGGACACTGAATTTTCCCAATTACAAGAAAGTAAATATAGAATATGGCTACCAAACATACAGATAGTCCTCAATTTACAATCACAATTGAGCCCAACGTTTCTGTTACTAAGTGAGACAGATGTAAATTGAATTTTGTGCCATTTTATGACCTTTCTTGTCCACAGTTGTTAAGTGAATCATTGTAGTTGTTAAGCTAGTAACACGGTTGTTAAGTGAACCTGGATTCCCCATTCACTTTGCTTGTCAAAAGGTTGCAAAAGGTGATCACATGACCCCAGGACACTGCAACCATCATACATACGAGTTGCTAAATATCTGAATTCTGATCATGTGACTGTGGGGATGCTGCAATGGTCATGTGAAAAACAGTCACTTTTTTCAGTGTCATTGTAACTTCAAAAGGTCGTTAGATAAACTTGTAAATCGAGGTCTACCTGTATATGACTTTTGACTCTTTTCTGAAGATGTCGGCTGAAGTGAGGTGGTTTTGACTGACTAGTTGAAAGAGAAATGAGAGATGGACTAATTTACATGGACGTACCAGGTTTAATCCAACACCGTGTGTCTATTAATGGAAAAGTCAAAGAACTGAGGCATGCGACAGATAGAAAGGAAGAATCTGCTATTTCCTCATCCTATATGTTTCTTCTCTCTCTACCAGTTCAGCAGAATCTTTGCACTTACGCAACTGAGAGCTAGTCAAGTCCAAATGGCTGCTGAAAAGCAATATAAATGCACATAAGATCTTTATTTTGTAACATTCTGAAAAAAAAGATCTTTGCACTTACGCAACTGAGAGCCAGTCAAGTCCAAATGGCTGCTGAAAAGCAATATAAATGCACATAAGATCTTTATTTTGTAACATTCTGAAAAAAAGATTGCCTGTTTAAATTTTCCTGCTCTGAAACAAATATGATATTCTTCCTTTCCTTTCCTTTCCTTTCCTTTCCTTTCCTTCCTTCCTTCCTTCCTTTCTTTCTTTTTCTTCTTCTTCTTTCTCTCTCTCTCTCTCTCTTTCTTTTTATACACCACTCATTTTGCCTGACTTTAGGCAGTTTACAATCTTTAAAAACAAATAAAAATAATTAGCACATCGCAGTATGTTTTAAAGGTACTTCAATTCATCTTCAGTTATGTCCACATGGAGAGAATAGGAATTCTAGGCCGTGCTATTATATTGCTCCCTATAAAAGGACCCCCAAACAGACCCTTCTTGAAGAAATGTCCAGGTAGGAGTGCAATTTCTATTTAATCTACTATTCTCAGACAAGGGCTTGAAAATAACCTCTCAAGTCGCCTAGTTCTGAGCTACTATTTTTATGATATGCTGCACCATCACTTAGGACTGGAACTTCTTATATAATATTTTGCTTGGATTTACTTTAGTAACTTATGTTCTTAATTATTGTTAGACTCTATTATACATATTATACACATGCACTTCTCTTTTACACATTTATTACATTTAGGTGGATGTAATATTTCTTATATTCAGTACCTTGTGTGTATCTGATTAGGAGCTATGGTAGCGCAATGGTTAGAATGCAGTATTGCAGGCTAATTTTGCTGGTTGCCAGCAGTTCGATCCTGACCAGTTTAAGGTCGACTCAACACTCCACCCTTCTGAGGTCCGTAAAATGAGGACCCAAATTGTTGGGGGCAATATGCTGACTCTATAAATCACTTAGAGAGGGCTGTAAAGCACTAGGAAGCGGTATATACAGGTAAGTCTAAGTGCTATTGCAATTGTTATCTGGCCTTAAGGCTGTAATAAATACAATCTGAATTGATTTCACATGAATGCTGGAATTCCACACTATAGATAGAGATTATTATAGTCAGAAAATCTTGAAAGCCTGACTATGTTTTCCCTTTTTTCCTCTTATACCCCAGAGAGAGAAGGCAATCCGAGTTTCTTTCTAAGGTTGTCTTCATTTCCCAGGCTTAAAACATGCTTTTGGATATGTTGCCAAATAGTTTCTCCAAGGTCATCTCTACAGCCCACTATAATACTCAAACAGTTTTGTCAGCACAATTTATATCCTAAGCTTTGATTTGCTTGTGTTGGATTACTTAAGAGACCACAGTTTCTTTTGTGGGCATCTGGATGGACTCTGCCAAAGTGGACTCTATCCTATTCTTGTTGCTCTTCAAGAAATGTCAAGGAACTGTAGAGTTTCTGAGGATTTTCTAGTTTTTATCAGCACATCATAATGGATTCCATGGCTTACACCCAGAACATTAACTTAGTCTACTAAGACGGTCCCTTTTAAGTGGACTGTTAATACACAATGGGCCAGCTAAAACAGCCTTTTCCCACAGCTAAAACTACAGCTAAAACAGCCCTTTTCCACTATTTAGATTCCACTAGCCTGTTTGTTTTATTTATCTATTATCAATATTCATAACCTGATTCTGGATAGGAAATAACTCTCTCTCTTTCTTTCCCTCCCTTCCTCCCCACCTCTCAAAAGGCAGAATTGTATGTCACCTTTTCAGGAATCAAATGGCCACAACTCATGCCTGTTGCTAGGCTCTGCCCCACTGTCCTCTTTCCAGTGCCTCAAGGAAAACTATGTCTTGTAGTTCCCTACAATCACATTGCTCCCTGTTAGAACATCTTCCTCATTGTTTTCTGGGACCACCTTCACCAGGTTTCTGCCTCCCTTGGATGCCAAATTACAGGTAGTCCTTGACTCATAACCATCCATTTAGCAATGCTTTGTAATTACAATGACACTGAAAAAAGTAATTTACCAGCATTCTTACACTTAAAGCCTCACAGTCATATTTCCCATTGTTAGAAGTTAATACCCACCCGTCTCCTAGAAAAATGAAATATTTTAGGATATATTAAAAAGGCAGAATATTTCCCCTAAAAGAGAAGTAGAAACTCAGAGAGGCAAAAACTCAGCCTTCCCACCCTTGTTAACGGGCCATTAAGGCCTGGGCCAGTCTATTCTACATAATAAAGATCTACCTCCTTCAAGCAGAGCCATAATGGGAATTGACAAAAGCCCTTTCATTACATCATCACCCAGCAAGAGTCAACCAAGCCTGGGACTCAAAAGACAACCTACAAAGTTACCGCTGCATGGCCCCATGGGAATCTGATAACCAATCAAAACACAAGCTCAAATTCAAAGCCCAACAGAGGGCATAAAACCCAGGCCCTCTCAGCATCTCCTCCCTTTTTCTTCACCCAAGAGCTCCAGGGCATGTGATCCTGTCCACCATTAAACCATCTTTCCAAGCAACTTCCATGATTCCAGTGTCTTTTACCCCACTTGGAACTGAACCCAGAAGGATATTTCTTCCAACACCATATAAAAGATAACTTCTTTTAGCCTTGTATATGGGATTCTTTTGTACTAATTTCGTAGTTTTTCTATAGTATATCAACTTTCTAAACTTTCATAACCTGGGAAATAATTTTATTCTATATTTGCCTTGCCTTGTCCTGGCCTGACAGCAACATCTAACAATTTTGTTTGTAAATAGTCTGCTCTTCTCCTGTAATACTATTGACACAAATGAATAGTTCAGGAATTGTGTTGGAAGAACACCATCATGTCTATACTTCAGGCAGAATAACATCAAATGAATGACAAATCAGTGCACTGACTTGTCTTTTTCAGTGTATAGCATGACAATAAACTATAGTAAACAAACTTTTAATTCAGGGATTCCAAACCTAGTCAGTTGGTAAACAGAGAATGTATAAATAGCAGATCAGACAAAAAGATAATAAACTATCATTTTGCCCAGAATGGATACTAAATTTTATTTACATCTAAGTTTAACACACATTAAGGATGTGCTGACAGAAATAGGGTAGTTTTTCTTATTGAAGGTGAAATATGCTCTGGAAGATGAAAGTGCAGAATTTCAAAGGATATTTAAAACCCTTTCCTTGATAACTACTCTACCTAATACTTTTTGTTAATTACTGCATTACCTCAACTGAAATATATTACTCTTCAGCCAGATGTAAGTGTATGATGTAAAGTGTATGTTTGCAATTTTAAAATTCTGAGTTTTAAAAAAATGTATTTGTAGCAGTACCTCTTGAAATTCTTTTCCACAAGTATATTTCCCTCTTGTCACTTTCCATGCAATATACACTCCATGATGGGTTTTGACTGCTTGTTTGATACCTGCATCAATCTCAATATATTTTCATAATTTCCTTTGACAAATCTGTTGATGCCATTGATACTTCCTGCATCAATCATTCAAACAAAGTCAAGGTTATTTGGACATTTCCCATTTTCCAAGGTTATCTGGACATTTCCCATCACTTATATATTCAGAATAAGACCAAATTAGTCTTTTACAACATATATAGTTTTACTTTTCACTTACTATGCTATAAACTGAGGGCTTTCATTATATCCTACTTCGTAAATGCTCAATAGAATAGTTCATATCAAATACTTTGCAGCCCATTCCCCCATCTTCCTAGATTTATTTCTGGGTGGGGAACCTGTGGCCATCTAATTCTGTTTAACAGAATATCTTAAGTTCTCTGCCATCACAGTAAAGGGTGTAGATACTGGGACATTGTTGAGTATTGAGTAGAATTACCTAGCCCATATATCAATTCCACCTGCCCTTTTTATGTAAGCGTGCCTATAACTACCATAAGAAGAACAGGAATAGATCAATTGAGACTCTCTCATCTGCATCTTCTAATTAAAGAGCATTGTAAATTCAGCTAAAAGTAATTAAGTGTCTGGAATCCTCCCTTGACTCTAACTGTACAGTAGCAAAACACCAACCATGTAAGTGAGTATGTTAATTGCCCAATTGTAGATCATCTGCCTGCTGGGAATTCTTAACACTGGGCACTGGGAGGCAAGATTATTCTTGATAGGTTAGTTAGACTAAAATAATAATTTAGCTATGGTTCTAAAGACCAAGTTTTAAATTAAAGGATGTAGGTAAGTGTAGGGGAAGTGTGATTTCATCCATCTAACTCTTTACCACCCCACTTAATTTGGATTTATACAATCACTAAACCTAATCTACAAATTATAATGACAAATCACAATTGTTAATTATTATTTTTTTAAAACTAAAAATTTTAGAGAAGGCTTATAACTCCATCTTTCTTTAGGTTTTTGCATCTTGACCACATACACTGTGCCTGTAAATAATAAATTTATATTTCAATGTAGTCATGTCCTGGTCTCCAGTTTAAATGTGTCCTTCAGAGAAAATACTTTCTCCTAGTCAACCAAGTTATAATTCAAGGAACATGCAATTATACAAATGATACAATTTGAAGAGGTCTAATTAGGACAGACACAACTATAAATTTCAAGGAAGATTTTGAGAGTAGATATCTTGCAGAGTAGAGGGCCAGGTAATTTCTCTTTACAATGCCTATCTGGCTTCAGGTTCAGTAATCTCACCTATCAGTCACTATGTCACTTCTGTGGAAATAAAAAAAGTCATTCTCAAATCCAACTTACCTCACTGATTTTATGAGGCAGGTCCTCATGATGTCATCTCTGTCTGTTCCTTGGTAATGACAAGGTCAAGTACAAGTCCCGCAGCTTCTGTTGACTACTTAAATCTACTGTGGGCACCGATCTTCAGTAGGAGCTGCCTCTACAGCCATTCAGACTTGGGCTCTGAAAAAGACAGAAAGCCTGTGTTTTGCATAGAGTGGACGGACTAACCTACCAGCATCATTTTTGTCTGCTTTGACACAGTCCTATTAAGGTGCGGGGGGGGGGGGGACAGGACCCACAAGCTGAAATGGCCTGTTAAAGCATTCTGATCTTATCCAAGATTGCCATAGCAGAAGCAAAGAAGACTCACCAAAATTGAGTGGCTGCATTCAGCAGTTAAAACATGCAACTTACCAGTTTGTTTGCTCCATGGCAAGTATATGACAGGGCTCAGTGGTTAAGATGCTGAGCTTCAGAAAGGTTGGCAGTTTGGCGGTTTGAATCCCTAGCACCACCTAACGAAGTGAGCTCCTGTTACTTGTCCCAGCTTCTGCCAATTTAGCACTTCGAAAGCACGTAAAAATGCAAGTAGAAAAATAGGGACCACTTTGGTGGGAAGGTAACAGTGTTCCGTGCACCTTCGGTGTTTAGTCATGCCGGCCACATGACCATGGAGACATCTTCAGACAGCACTGGCTCTTCAGTTTTGTAAGGGAGATGAGTACCGCCCCCCATAGCCAGAAACGACTAGCACGTATATGCAAAGGGAACCTTTACCTTTAACGTTTATAGCAGGTCTATCAAACTCGCGGCCTGTGGGCCTGATGCGTCATGCGCTGGCCATGCCCACGCCCAGTTTAGTGAAGGGGGGAAAGTCACGATACATCATGTGATGATGCCGTGGTGTATCATGAATTTTACACCCCTGCTCTATGCGATAAATACCTGTGGTGACATCCTGCTCTATGGGATAAATACCTATGGTGAGAAACCATTTTCAGCTGACACTAGTGGGATAAGAACAAGAAAAGATTTGTATAAGCTTTAAGCATTACAGGGGGGGAAAATGAAGTGTCCTCTTTTTCCTGTACATATTCCCAACTGACAATGCAAATTGTAGGAAAAAATAGTGGGTCCCAAGACCCCAATTCATGTGTGAATAGGATTAGGACTCTCTGATTGATGTGGAAAGACCTTACTTCTTTTCAAGTAATAGAGAAATTGATTAACATCCTCAAGCCACATTGCCTCTCCAAGCAAGCTGATTTAAAGAAGGAGGAGAAGGTGGATGTGAAATATCTTTCTAGATCAAAGGGCAGCTAACGGTTTGCTTCTTTAGCCTTTAATTGCTTTCTGTCTGCCATGCTCTAATTAATGCTGGCTCTGCTCTTCTGAAGAATTGGAAATTGAAAAATCCAGTGAACTCCCCCCACTCCACAAGCCTTATCTAATTTAGTTGACATTCTAGTCCATGGCATATTTTGAGCTTTCTAAAGGACTGACTCACTTCCAAATTTTCCAGGCCTTGTGATGACATTACATCACCACAAGCTCACCTGCATGTGCATCATCTGTGTATACAGACAGATGTGGGTTGACAAACTAATCAGGAGTGGGAAGGAATGGTGTGAAATTTCTCTATCCTTTGTTGCATATTGAGGAAAAAAATGCAATTAAAATCCCATACACAAGTCAGAGGTTTTCTTTTCTATCCTCTACTGGGTCTAGATCTTGTAAGTTAAGCTTTGAAAGAGAATATTTGTAGCAGGATCCAATCTAGGTCAGTTACTGGGACCAGATGTTTTGTCTTCCAAGCTTTCAGACTCGCACCGGAACCCATCTTCAGGGAACTTCTCTCTAGAAGAGTATATGCTGTTCTACCAGAGAGAAGTTTCCTGAAGATAGGCTCCAGCATGAGTTGAAAGCTTGGAAGACAAAACCTCTAGTCCTCATAACTGACGCAGATTGGATCCTGCAACATTATCTTGGGACATGTATATATTTGCCTTCATTTATGAGAATATTTGTAGCTCAGGATTGAACTGTAGTGTCTCTGGTGCTCTCTGACCTTGGTTGTGTTCTTGCAGACATTTCATTACCAAACTAGGGAACATCATCAGTGCTAATGATGTTACATAGTTTGGTAATGAAACATCTGCATGAACATAGCCAAGCCCAGAGAGCATCAGGGACCTCATTTGTTGATCTACCAGATCACCTTTTTTTCCACTAGACCTGAAGGGAAGCCTTCTTGAGGTTTTGGTGATGCTGATTTTCTTCTGAGCCATGTGCTCCAAATAAAGCTAAAAGTAACCTAACCTGTCTCTGACTTGAACAGAGAGCCCTCTTTCCAAAAGGAATGAAATCTTATTTGTGTGTGAGAGGGCGGGGGAGGGAGGGAGGGAAAGAGAGAGAGGGAGGAAGGGAGGGAAGGAGAGAGAGGGAGGGAGGGAGATTTTTAGGAATATTTCACAATTGTCTAACAATGTTTGGTTTTGTTAGGTTACTGGAGATACTTTGGCAATACTCTTCATATATGATGGGAATTCTGGGAACTGTAGGCCATCTGGAGAGCATTTGTCTGGGTAACATTGTCATAGGAAAACCCTACAATCAGTGCTGGGTTACACCCTACTGACTCATTACAATTTTGAGCTAGAAATTGATGGTTCAAATTTATACTGGATCCATTTCTAATTAGAGTTTAGGGAAGTGCAGTCTAAAAGTCATTTCAATAGGAAGAACCCTGGAAATGTGGTGAACTAAAGAGGCTACTTTTGATAGGAGGTTTGAATCAACAGGGATGACAAATTTTGGCAGTAATTGAATATAATTTGTAAAATAAATAGTAATAGAAGACATATTTTGTATTATTTCTGCCAACATTTCTAATTAAAAATCGTAAGTCATGTTTGATGTGTATGTGTTCCTTTAGTACATTATTTTAATGACACTCGAGATGATGAAAAGGGAAAGAAGTCCATTTAATGAAAAGTCAAATTTATAATTCTACCTGCTGTCTAAATTCCCAATGAATGATCATAGCTTTCAATTGTAGCAAATATAAGCCTTCTGAGCTATAAGTTCTCAAAACTTCCATAGTGAAAAAAATTAAAATGGAAATTATTGAATTGGAAGGATATTATTTAATAACTTTGCTTCAAGCAATGGGCAACTTCTCATATTTGCATGAATACTATTTCACGAAACTAAGCTATCAATAGACCAGACAAGTTGTACATAAATTTCATACAGTTATGTTTTACACACCTTTTATTAATTTAGGGAAAGCCCTATTTTGTTTATTCCAATGCCAATTTGTATACCTCATGATATATCTTCTATGGTACAGGCCATGGCAACTTTAGTTCCCCTACAGACCTATCAATTTAAATATTTGGAAGATGAGGTAAAATTGGCAAAAGTTCTGCCAGTTTCCTCCTGTAGTAGAAACAATCACCTACTACACCGCACCTGTGACATCCTACTCTGGCTATTTCTGAACACAGATTGTGAAATTGTATCACTAAGATGACTGGGATATTGATATGAATGGTTCCTCTAGAACAGAGGTCTCCAAACTTGACAACTTTAAGACTTGTGGACTTCAACTCCCAGAATTCTCCAGCCAGCAAAGCTGGCTAGATAATTCTGGGAGTTGAAGTCCAAAAGTGTTAAAGTTGCCAAGTTTGGGGACCCCTCCTCTAGAAACTTGTGAAGGCTCACCATATTCTTAGGTTTTAATACTATGTCTGAAAAAAGTATCAACCTTAGTTCAAGCTACTTATTTTCAGTGAAACCAAAGAAATGCACTTCAGAGGGGAATACAATTTGCTGCTATCTTTCCTTTTTAGCATTCAGCTTAAGAGAAAAATGTTTCTAAACATCAACAACTATTCAGAAATAGTTAGACATGCTGGCAGCAAATTGTTTATATTAGATATTGTTTAGCTGAAAATTGGAACAGGAAATTACTATTTTTTGCAGCTGTCACCGAATCATCCCATTTTTATTTTTACTAGACAAGATTTATAATTTCACATTGATGCAGAATGCAGCCCGCCTATTCGTGCCAAGTCACCAAATTCATGAAAAGTCATACTTCTGTTTACTCTCCAGTGCAACATTTAATTCATGTCTCCATTTTACATTTGGCATTCTCTTCCATTTTATCACACATTTGAATGTTTTTTTCCCCAGCTAATTCTCCCACAATCTGCAGCTTGTTTTTCTCGGATGATGAGAAATCAACAACTACAGGGACATTGTTGAAGTATCAATGGTGCGGGGGCAGCATTCCAGCTGAAAGATATGTAAACATGAATAAGGTCAATGCCTGCAGATCCACCTAGGGTGGCTTTAATAACTTGAGTCCAAATAACATCAACTTCCCATAGAGCACCCAATGAGAGAAACAAACTGGTGACTTTTCTTTTAATACCAAACCTGTTATTAAAATATTTTTTAGAACAGTTATTTTGGCAGGATTCATAGTACATCAAAAGATATTGGCCCTGGTTATCATTCAAGTCAAAGAATGTATATGGAGATTTTGCTCCACATAGACCCAGAAAAAAAAGTTTTATGATTGCTTCCGAACATTACTTAGGGCTGTATTCAATGAACAAGCAAAAAACAATCTTCCACTCACGCTTTGAGGCCTTTATGGATCTTGGCACGTGTGTGACATCGCCACATACAGTAGGTTAAACAATTTTGCCGTTTTGGACAGATGAGGAATTGTACTGCAGGATAACTGCCACAGCCAGGAGTTCGATCCTGACTGGCTCAAGGTTGACTCAGCCTTCCATCCTTCCAAAGTTGGTACAATGAGAATCCAGATTGCTTGGGGCAGTATACTGACATTGTAAACAGCTCAGTGAGTGCTGCAAAATACTATGGAGCGGTATATAAATCTAAGTGCTATTGCTATTGCTATAAGAATTAGAGATTTCCACCTCAATAGCATGAACTATTAGATGCCAATCTGCTCAAGGGGGCGGGGGGCGGCGGAGAAGAATAGTGAAGATGTTCTGCCATATGGCAAGCTTAAAGGGAGTGGAAAATACATTCTAGGAAGTACTTCGTAGTACTCAGGTGCCATATTGTAAGAATAGTCTAAATCAAATCAAAATTTTTATTATGGTTGAAAACCAGCATAAAAAAGAGGGATGCAAATAATTAGTAATTTTAAAAACTAACAAATATGTAACATATAAGGTTAAAAATATGTCTATTTGTATAAAAAGATAGTAAACACATACAAAAACCTTTTTAAAAACCCTATAAATAGGGGTAAAACATTAAATATATGGAAACATAAAACTTGTATATGGCTAACTAAATCTCTCACAATACAAAAAAACTCTTAGCTGGCAAATTAAATACTTATTAAGGCTGGTTGCACATCATCTGATGGATTTTAATCACTGCTGCACAGCACCTGGCAACGTTGTATGTTGTAGCAGGATCACTGACTGGAAGTTGCAGGGAAGTATACAATTGTCCTGTGCACCCTGGATATTTATACAGCATTGGTAAGATGAGGCTAATATGACTGTCCATATAGCAGTGTTCCCCAACCTTTTGAATGCCAGGGAAAGAGTCCGTTGAAGGCATTTTTTCCATTCGACCAGTGTGTGTGTGTGTGTGTGTGTTTGTTTGTTTGTGTGCTGTCTGGATGGGACTTCACTTGCTTGCGCGACCCAGAGATTGGGGACCCTACCCTATAGGGAGGAACACATGCTCTGTTGTTTATGTATCTCCAAGTTATAAAGACATTGTCTCTTCTGACAGGAATTATTCTATATTGGCCTTCAAGGACAGCTGAGGGGGAAACACGACACCGTTCCAGAGTGAAGGCCCTCCAGTGACTAGGTACTTCAAGGTCATGAGGAAGCAGGAGTACCTGTTGGATTCATTGGCAATAAAGGTTGGGAATTGGCTAGATCCAATTGGTGCTCAGTGTCTATTATATACTGTTTCATAAGAGGTTTGGCCAGGTTAAATCCAATGCTGAGTAGAAAACCTGCAGAGAAGCCCAAGGATAAGATTTTAGTTCACTGCCTTATTCCATGCAAATTGAAAATCATCCCTCATAGTTAGCAGGGCAAGACCAAGGGGAAAAAGGGATACTTTGACCCAATATTTGAAAATGGTCATTGTCACGCCCCCAGATATAATTCATGTACATACTGTTGTTGTTCTCTGGCCCCATCTAGTGGCCAGGTCCAAATACCAATTCTGGAAGCTTGAAGGGTCATCTACCCATAAACCTCACTCCCAAAACAAGTGCATCCTGGGAAGCCAGACTCCATTTCCTTTAGCATTCGGAAGGAAAGAGAAGCACCAGGAAGAATCCAGACTAATCCATACCACATGTTCATCTGAGACAAAAATCCACAACACATACACGCATCATTGCTCGTGAGACTGAGATTTATCTGTATTTGTTAATGTTATACTCATCAGCAACTCAACACTGCTTATTTTGTATTTGGGTTCTTATTATGTATGTATTTCTATTTTTCCCAGTTTCACCCATCCAGTTCCTTTAATAAAGCACCCAGATCTACAGACATGGTCTGTTTTATTGGAGGATAGGTGGGTTTAGCTGCATGTCAAGTTACACACAGAGTAACACGTACTGAGGACAATACAGTCATCTCTTCTCTGGCCTTCACTTTCACAATGCATAAGTTTCAAAAATTCCACTTGGAAACTCCATGTGTTAATATGCTGGATTTTGAGACTTTTAGAGATTCCTTTTAATAATAATACAAATTATAATAAATCACATTTACCCTTGTCTCCTATGTACTAGATCCAATGCTGAACCAGTCATTTAATGTTTCCAGTTGAATGAAATTACCCATTGTAGAAAATTAAAGGTAACACAAAAGCATATCATTAGGAGAATCTGAAATAGATTGTGATTATGAGATGCCTTGGGTAATTTAGACTCCCATAGATTTACTAAATTAAAAAAATAGATTGTATTATATATCATGTGCAAAAATTCCATTTTATATTAGGTATTTGATGGCATTTAATGCTGATAGCTTGGTGCGCAGTATTTCAGAGGCAATATAATCATAGGGCAAATACCACATCACAACAGACTTTTGATTTCTATCATCATCACAATTCTATTTTAATTCTACATCATGTTTGGCACCCCACTATCATAAAAGTATTCTTCATCTGACAGAATCTACGAATAAGAGTCAATTTACTGCTGAGAATTACCTTGTGTTCTCAGAGAAGAACAAACATGGAATCTTCTCAATAGGCACATTATGTGAAGGAGAAGGAAAGGCATGGATTCTAGAAGGCGAATGCCACTGTCTAGTTTATTTGTTGGATTAGCTTGGTGCCACATTGAAGTTGAAAAATAAAGGCTTTATATATAAAATACATATATATATATATATATATATATATATGTGTGTGTGTGTGTGTGTGCATATATCCAAATATATAATTTTATAACTAGAGCTCTCTGTGGATGCAAAAATTGGGGTTGGGGGTTATTGTGGTTTTTAAACCATCGCTGATATCTTCAATAAATCAAGTTTGGTGTGGCAATTAGACCATGGCAAATTGAGGAATGCCTTGACATTTTAGCACCTTCAAGCAACTGCTCTTGAACCAATCCCAGCATCTTTCTGAAAGGGTTATGCCCTGATCAGATCAGAATGAGGGTTGTGTTCTTAAAAAGATAATAAAAATCAGGCCTAGAGTTAGGAACTAGATAAATTTACCATCTAGCACTCATGAATTGACTTAGCAAAGCATTGATTCATCTTTTCTTTCTCCAGGAAAAAGTGAGACTTAAGCCCCATCAGATCCCTTAACAGACTGGGTTTGCAACCCAGCAGATGGTCTGTGGTTGCAGAAATCCCTTCATGGCTGATCCTGGGATATCACCCTTGCAAAGCATTAGGGCACTTTATTCTCTTTGAGGATAAGTACGGACAGAAGACTTATTTTATAAAATACTAGACAACATTGGATCATTATTTTAGAGATTCCGTATTTCCTGACTAGGTTCCACAATGCCATTAACAATGATAGAACGTCTAATGTATTGCTTTCACTGGAAAAGTTAGGATACAGTAAGAGATGCATCTGCCTTGAAAATAGCCCATGATGAACTGTATACCACTATCAAACATCAGCACGAGAAATGTGTTGTGACATTTTGTATTACATCATAAACTGTTTTATGATCATTTTTTATCTCACAAAATGTTTTATAACCCTAAAATAATTTTAAAATGGTATGGTTTCCTGCCTAAGCGGGGGGTTGGACTAGATCTCCAAAATCTCTTCCAACTCTATTGTTCTATTCTATTCTATTCTATTCTATTCTATTTCGCCAAATTTCCAAATTTCATTTCTACAGGAGTCATGGGTTACAGATATTGGATTCACTCCTAAATTAGCCCATCTGAGATATCTTAGTTCAAAAATTGTTGCCCTCTAATACACCACTTTGCCCAGTTAAAAGTACGGGAATGAGAATTTTAGTATACTGGTATATTATCTAGAGAGCTTAATTGTTCCTGATGTGCTGTAAAGTTCTCCTTATCACTATTCTGGATAAAGCAGGGAACCAGGGCATCAGGTAATAAGGAAGGCAATACTAATGTTGATTCTGTCCTTCTTTCCTCATGGTGGTTGATAGAAAATTAGGAATCAGCATCTTCCATTGCCGGGGACGACTCAAGAAGGGCGAGATTGTGCCAAACAAGAGATTTCCAATAGAATGGGAGATTCTGGACAGGTTGAAATGAACTCAGCTCCTTTTCCTGAATAGCAACTTTACAGAATTAGTTTAGTCAAACTGCTAGCAGGCAGTGTATATAGGAGGATGGTTTGTAAAACCTTGCAAACATTTGAAATGTCATAATTAGGAATTATGCCATAGTATTACGGCAAGAGATTTGGGGTTAAAACTCACGTACAATGACAATTTATCCAATTTACTAGGGATGACTACTGTGTTAATGCAAAGCTCATTAAAAATGAGGCGCCATTTCAGTCTGTGTCTGAAACACAGACACACAAAGGTTCCCTTAAAAGCTCCTCTGCAAAAACCTCTTGAAATTTCTATGATCAGGGATGGTAAGCCAAAGCACCACAATGTCACCACCGACAATTTATGCATCCATAGACAGCTCCGGTTATACATGCATACATTTGTATATGTATGTATATTTTAATTTTGTATACAGGTAGTTCTTGACTTATAACCGTTTGTTTAGTGACTGTTTGAAGTTACAACAGTACTGAAAAAAATGACTTGTAAGTTTTTTATACTTGCCACTGTTGCACCATTCCCATGGTCATGTGATCAAAATTTGGAGGCTTGGCAACTGGCTCCTATTTATGACAGTTACAGCTTCCCGGGGTCATGTGTGACTTTCTGCGAAGTCAGTGGGGAAGCCAGATTCACTTAACAACTGTGTCATTAACTTTATTATCTGTAGTGATTCACTTAACAACTGTGGCAACAAGAGTCGTAAAGTGTGGCAAATTTCCCTTAACCACTCTCTCACTTGGGCTCAGTTGTGGTTGTTAAGTCAAAGACTACCTGTAAAATCCTTATTTTTTCACCTGAAAAAAAGGCATATGTTCTTAAATGAATGTATTATACCACAAGCACATTTCACTCACTGTTTCCCAAGTTGTGTTACAGAGGGACCTTTGCTTTTCCTTCTTTTGGGATCTTCCCTGCACCTATTTTAAAGCCGATGCACAACCTTGAATAATCACATGACTCTCTGCAACCTATGTTTCTTTGTGAGGGGTTGTCCCTGATGCTTCCTACAAGGCAACATACAGCATCTCAATAATCCTTCCAGAATCCTGGACTATACAGGTAGCCCTCAACTTACAACAGATCATTTAGTGACCGTTCAAAGTTACAACGCACTGAAAAAAGTGAGTTATGACCGTTCTTCACACTTTGCAGGATCCCCATGCTCACACGATCAAAATTCAAATGCTTGGCAAGTGGTTCATATTTATGATGGTTTGCAGTGTCCCAGGGTGATGTAATCCTTCTGACAAGCAAAGTCAATCGGGAATCCAGATTCACTTAACAACCATGCTACTAATCTGATAAATGGAATGCTTCACTTAACAATTGCGGCAAGAGAAGTTGTAAAATGGGGGGAAACTCACTTAACTAATGTTTCATTTAGCAACATAAATTTGGGGCTCAGTTGTGGTCGTAACTCGAGGACTACCTGTACTTCTTAAGGAAAAGCAAACTGGGATTATTACTACAAGCATATCTGAGGCAGTGATGGGATTCAATTTTTTTTTACTACTAGTTCTGTGGGCATGGCAAGGATACTGTAAAATCTCCAGTCAGAGGTGGTATTTGCTGGTTCTCCGAACTACTCAAAATTTCCACTACCAGTTCTCCAGAACTGATCAGAATCTGCTGAATACCCACCTCTGACCTGAGGGATTACTGGAGCACAGCTACTATTATCTCTCAGAGACAGAAGAAAAACGAAAGCAGGATGTGAGGAATCTGCATTAGCAATTTGGTGTTAGTAACCCCACAGGCCTGACACAAAAAGCATAATCAGAATCTTGTCAAACTATGTTTTTAAAAAAAATTGGAAAGAGAGAGAGAGGCTAGGCAAAAAAAACCCCATTTTTAATCACCCCAGGAATCCACACTCTAGTAATTATTAGACAAGTGTTTTCAAAAGGCCCAAACACAGCAGGAATCCTCAAACACGGGTGTTCAATCAAATGTGGCTATCAAGGGCTAGGGAAGGGATGGTCTAAATATACAAGAGGCAATTATTATTCTGCTTTTTTGTCATGCTGCTGTCAAATAGGTTTACTCAGATGAGGTCCTGTTGCTCTCAAAACCAAGAATTTTAAAGGTGAATTTTTGCGAAGTGACTATAGGGAGCCTAATTTGCTGTTTATCCAACAAACCCAAGTTAAACCAAATAAGCGCTCACGGTGATTTGCAAAACCAGCCATTAGGCTGGATCCAGGCTTGGGCATCAAATACACAAAGTGATGCTGCCTGCAGAGGTGGGGCATTTTTACTTATTTCAATCCCACATGGTTTCTTAAGCAGGGTTTACCTGAGGCTAAACATGTCATCATTTGAGAGATTTATTTCTAATTAGCAAGACCCTGTATTTGAAAGCCAGACAATAAAGACAATGTTTAATGGAATTTAATGTGACAGCTATCTGACAGTTCACATTATAGAACAGTCTCATTTTAACTGTTATCATTATCATTTAAACCTGGATGATAGAACATGAAGGTTTATACCCAACCATAACCAAAAGAGATGTCTTTCACTTTTTCACCAACAATCAACACTCAGATAAGCAAAGTTTAACACCAAGATTAACTAGACCAACAAATCAAGAAGTAAATACCTTAATCAGGGAACTACCAATTCAGAGAAACAAGCTAACAATAAATAACAACCTAATCAATGATCCATCAAGATCATTCCCACCAACATTTTGACAGGGCAAGTTACTAGTACGGTATCTAAAAAGAGAGCAAACCCCACTCCCTTCTAGCACTGATAATGTTACCTAGTTAGATAATGAAATGTCTGCAAGAAAACAGCCAAGCTCAGAAAGCACCAAGGATCCCAAGGATTCAATCCTGAGCTACAAATATTTTTCTATTGATATCAGTTTATATTACAGGTGCTCTTCAATTTACAACTGGTTAGCGACTATATCAGTTTGGCTAATTCATTGGATCAGGAAATATAGTCAGGCACATGATGCAAGATGGGCTAGTCTGGTCTATAAAATTTGATTTCACATTCTTGCAAAAATGTGGCCTAAGGACTAAAATTCTCTCTTTTGCATACTTCAAAAAAGGCAAGGGAATGAACTTTTATTTCCCATGGATGCTGTTGCCCTCTAGTGTTTAGCCCAAAAAAATTTCACATTATAATTTATATATTTCTAACCATTCCTACATTTTAAACTTTCACTAAAACAGCGTAAATGTTTCCATGTGGTAGGTTCTCTATCATCACTGGAGATTGCCAAGTGAAGACTGGATGGCCATTTGCCTGGAATGGTCTGATGATTTCTGTCTTGGGCAAGGGTTAGAGGGTTTATATACATATACATATACATATACATATACATATACATATATACATATATATATATATATATATATACATATACATATATATATACATATATATATATATATATATACATACATACATACATACATACATACATACATACTCTCCCTCCTTCCCTCCCTCCCTCTTTCTCTCTCCCTCCCTCTCCCTCATATGGAAAGGGCTGTGCCAAGAGAAATCCCATAAAAATCAGACTGATATAAAGGTAGTAAATTTGGCTAATGGTGCAGAATTGGTAATTCCAAAAACAGATGTTGGTGGGTTTTTTTAATGTTTTGAGTGCAAAGTTGCCACCCAAAATTAATTTTGTCAAATAGAAAATATAGGGAGATAAATCAAAGTCTGCACTATTACTATTAACCTTCTCATCACTCCATATCACCCATCCTGTGCTGGTTAGCCAGTGTATAGTTAGTTGGGAATGGAAGTTGTCCCCTTAAGGGAATGCTTCATGGGAAATGTAGTTAATGCCTCATGGGAGATGTAGTTCATATCATGTGGTCACATCTGTAATCCTGACTGGTCACTGAATTGACCTCTAGTTGGGTGGGGGAAGCCTTTGTTCACTCTTGCCTGGACCCAGCATCGTGTTGGAGCTTCGGTTGCTGTATCATTATGGGATGAAGATAACCATCTTTTCATACTATCAAGAGAACTATGCAAAGATTGGACATTAGATGAATCTCAACATAACTGTGAGTTATATTTTGAGGATGCCTAATATAATCCAAAAAAGATACTTTGTATGGAAGCCTTTGTAGTGTTTAACTGTCTCTATATTCAGCCAGAAAATTAGAGCGACAGCACACATCCCCTCCCACTTGTGACTGTATGACTGTAACTTTGTCGCTTGTATCCTTTTGATCTATATTGACTGTTTCCTAGTATGATTTTATTGCTTATTGTACCCAATGACTATCATTAGTGTTGTACCTGATGGTTCTTGATTCTTAATGAATGTATCTTTTCTTTTATGTACACTGAGAGCATTTGCACCAAAACAAATTCCTTGTGTGTCCAATCACACTTGGCCAATAAAGAATTCTATTCTATTCTAAAAACTTTTTAACTTAGATCAACTCTTAACATTTCCCCTGGCCCAACTCACTTCCTTGTTCTGGTCTTACCACATTCTTGAATGCAATCCACACATTTCTCAAAAACTTGTGTATGCTTTAGGTCCTCTTCTCCCCTACATCCTTGCCATGGTTGAACATTCCAGAACTAAACCATTGTTAATCAGATGTTGGATGTGAGAATAATATTTGCATACCTAAAAACCCATTTGAAGAATGTCCATTTAAATCCATTAAAACAAAAATAACAGCTTCAGTCTTCAACCAACATCTAGTCTTTTCAGTCTGAAAGAGCGAGAGAGATTTCTGCAACTTTGGTTTGTGAAGGTTCCTTCTCCCTTTTTCCAACTAACTAGTCTCTCAGTAGCTGCTAAAACTATGGAGCTGCAGTGAGAAGGAGGACTTTGTGCAAATCTCTTCTTGAAAATATGCTGGATTTAAAGCCCTTCAGTTTGAAATAAACAATTATAAACCTTATCCATATTTTAAATTGATAGTGGGATTTCCCAAGCAAGTTCCCACACAGTAGTATCTTCTGGATGTGCACTGCAACACGCAGACTTCCCACCCAGTAAGGTGTTTGTAGTTTCAATATAGCATAGTCCTAACACATTAAGACACCACCGCTTTGTGCGCTATAGAAATGAGAATCCTTCAGATTTGTCCTGGAATCTACAGATTCCAGCACATACAAACAATTGAAACTATTCCTTAATATTTATTTCTTTTATTTATTTATTTGATTTGTCAATCGTTTACAAAATAATAGGTATAAGTATATACATAGTTATGAATACATGAAATGGGTACATATAAGATAAATAAAAGAAACAATAGAACAGGGACAGTAGGCACGTTGGTGCACTTATGCACGCCCCCTACAGACCTCTTAGGAAAGGGGTGAGGTCAATAGTAGACAGTCTAAGGTTAAAGTTTTGGGGGTTTGGGGAAGAAACCAGAGTCAGGTAGAGTATTCCAGACACTGACCACTCTGTTGCTGAAGTTGTATTTCCTGCAATCAAGTTTGGTGCGGTTAACCTTGAGTTTGTATCTATTGTGTGCTCTTGTGTTGTTATGGTTGAAGCTGAAGTATTCATTGACAGATAAGTCATTGCAATGTATGATTTTATATACCATACTTAGATCAGACCAAAGACAGCGTAATTCAAGGTTTTCTAGGTCTAGAATTTCAAGTCTGGTGGCATAAGATATTCTACAACAAATAGAAGAGTGGAGAAATCTTCTTGTGAAATATTTCTGGACTTTTTCAACTGTGCTAATATCAGATACGTAATGTGGGTTCCAGACTGATGAGCTGTATTCGAGTATTGGTCTAGCAAATGTTTTGTATGCTCTAGTTAGTAGTGTGATATTACCAGAGAAAAAGCTACGTAGGATTAGGTTAACAACTCTTAATGCCTTTTTGGCTATGTAGTTACAGCACTTAGATCTTTAGAGATGAGTATTCCAAAGTCCTTTACAGAGCTTGGATCATCAACAAGATCTAGACTATTCACCTTGTATTTTATTTTCTGATTTTTTTTTTGCCAATATGTAAGACAGAGCATTTATTTGTTGAGATTTGAAGTTGCCATTTGTTTAACCATTCTGATACATAATCAAGATCTTTTTGAATGATAGCAGTATTGTCTATGGTATTGAAAAGCTTTACATCATCAGTGAAGAGAACGCAGTTGCTCTTAATATGATCACAGAGGTCATTTATGTAGAGTATGAAGAGAGTTGGTCCTAGAACACTGCCTTGGGGGACACCACTATTGACAGGTACAGAATTTGATAGGACACTCCCAATTTTGACCATTTGTTGTCTGTTTGACAGGAATGCTTCTATCCACTTATGCAGTTGTCCAAAGATACCATAAGATTTTAGTTTTATATATCTAAAAAAAAACATAATACAAGTAAAACATCTTTTTTGAAAATAGCATGGTCCCGTGTTGCACTTCTTCATACAGACACAAACTCAATTTCATGCTTATTTTTGTGTTCTATTCCATATATTCTTACTGTTTTGCATTTTCTATATAGTTTTTCCCCTCTTTTAATTTTCTCAACTTTATTTTGATTATCTCATCTCAATTCAAATCATTATATTTATACTTTTGTCTGTCCTGTTTCAATTTCATATTATCTTTTCTCATTAAACAAATTTTCTCCTGTAGTTACTTATTGGAGTATGACACCTTTATATCTTTTAATGTTATCCATTCAACTCTTATTTAAACTTCAATGTCTACCCTAAGGTTATAACATTCAATATAATACATAACTTCCAATCGGACTCTGCTTGGTACATTCTTGAAATACACACTATATTGGCCAGCTGAGGAGGAGAGATGCGGCTCTCCTCAACCCTGCAGGCAGTCTCCCCCCTCTTCACCACCTCTACGGGGTGACTTAGCCCTGAAACCGGCCGGCTCGGGGCGCTCCAGCAGCGAGCACAGATCGAAACTGCACACAATCGTGGTTTCGGTCTGTCGTGAAGAAGTTCAAACCGGAAGTCATCATCTTCGACTATTTATTGTAGAGTATTTCAACAGCAACTATTTATAATATGATTGTAGTTTCAGGCTGCTCCATGACAAGTGTTGTGATGGTAGGGGAGGAATGAACTGAATCTTTGGGTAAATGGAAGCTTGCTTACAATTTTCAAGTTAGTCAAAAGTTGGTAGAATGGTTTGTAATAACTGTTTCCTAGATAAGGAGACATTGTAAATCTTTGCTAATGCAGTTCAGTTTTTCAGTTAACTTTGCCATCTTACATGTACATTCCAGTCCTTTTAAAGTCATTTCTTTTTCTTTTAAGTGGTTGAATTGAATTTAGCCTCTGCAGCTGACAATTTGATCTTACTACCCAGAAATGCCAACACATTATGGCACGAAAGACCAAGTTTGTAACAGAAAATTACATGCTCAGTTGTCATCAGTCAAATTACCTTCTTCACCTACTGAGTTTGATCAGATAAAAAAAAGAGAGAGAACATATTAATGATAGAAAAATGTTGTCAAGAAAAGAAAATGAAAACAAAACCTTTCATTCTAGCATTCAAATACTATTTAGGAAATGCAGCCAACAAATTCTGTATGCATTGCTGTGTGTATAACATATGCAATCACACACAAGAATTTCAGAGTCTATGTAGTTTCAAAAGTATTTGTTTTCCCGTTATTAGAAGAGCAACATAAATAGCCAACTTTCTACTTTTCACATCTCTGTTTTTTAACAGAGATGTCCTAACATGATTCATTTTTTCTTTTTGATGGTGAACTCATACTACCTACACTTAAAACATTGTTTGTTCAATTTATATAACTGGACATTTTACATTCATGCCTCTGGACAGTTTACACAGTTAGGACACAAAAAGAAAACCTAATTCATAAACCATCTAAAACAATTAGAGAGAATGCAACAAATATCTTACAAGCAATACTACAATTTCACAGACTCCATATCTTCACGAAATCCACAGGTCTAATGTATGGTATGGGAATGTAGACAAAGTTAATGATCAAGTGAAAACATTAACCTGGGTATGGGTAGCATCCACAGAAATATGGACATGTGAATGATGACACCAGCATGCAAATGTCACAACTTTCATTCTTGCATCAGACATCAGGATACAAATAATTCTTGATGTGATATCATTGTATGCATTGTTTTGGCACTATCAGAGTTTCTTGTGAAAATCACTAACCCAGGTCTCTTCTGTGCTAGTCTAACATTTTAACTATTATACACACTGGTTCTTTCTATTCATGTTCTTCAATAGTAGGTGCCTAAGAAGTTTAAATGAATTTCAAGGACAGACCTCATATTCTATATAGAGAAGATTTCATGTTCAATCCTTATCATCATTTTTAAGGACCAGGAAGCAGGAGATGGGAATGATTGCACTCTAAGAATTACCGCCAGCCAGAGTAGAGTAATAATTAATCATCTTATGTGACTGTATGCAATGCATGTGAATGGAAAACCTTTTCCAATCTTTCTGCCCTCCAGGTATACAGATCGCAACTCTCAAAATTCCCCAGCCAGCATTGGCAATCACTGAAAATTCTGGGAGCCAAAGTCTCCCATATATCTGGAATGGACCCAGGTTAGGGGTTATATGTCATGGGTTATATGCTTCTTGACTCTAACGTCTCCTGGACACCTATATTTGTAGAAGCAACATTCCCTGGTTAAGACTGGGAATGTTTTTGGATTAGGTGGGAGAAGTGGCACCTGGTCCACTGAGATGTCCTAGGGTTATCTTTCCCCAGCCTTTTGCAACACAGTATTATGCCAGGGTTGGTGTCCTGTTTTATGGCCTAATCTGGCCATAAAACACTTGCATGAAGTTAATTGCAAAGCCGTGAGACACTAGAGGTCAAAAAAGCTGAAAGAGCAAGATGCCGGTCTAATTCTTCAAGCCCGAGGAGTCTTATGGGGGCTATTCAAAAACAGCTGAAGTATCAACGTGCAGGAAAACCTCAAGTCCAGGTAACAAAATTCATAACAAAGCCAAGACTTCTGCTATGCTGGAATGTGAGACAAAGGTGTTTAGAATTTTAGTATGTAGAAAAAAAGCGAAGGTGAATAAATACTTTAGATTGACAAGATTTCTGACTATATAATAAACTACTCAGAAGTAACTCATGTCATTCTTGGTTTCGTGAATCTGCAAGAGCTGAAATAGTAATCCTGACTTCTCACTGTAATTCCATAATTATTTTTATCCCTTGTTTATAAGCATCTAAGTTTAGCAAATTCTGTCTAACTAAAAACATTATGTGAGAGCCTCAACTGATCAAAGACAAGATGAGGAAGGACAAACAGAGGACAACATTTAAAGGGCCAACTGTTGAGTGTTACTTTCTTTCCACTCCAGCTATCTTTTATTTACTTACTTACTAGGCCTTACTCTTTTTTTTTCACACTTCTCTTAATGTTGCTTAGCCTGAAAGGGAACTGCATAATTGGGCATGCATGTATATGTCCATTATTATCAATTGCCCATTTAATGGGAATAGGTGAGGAAATCCATATTACTAATGTAATTCAATTTTATTAAACTACTTTTAATGAGTATGGATTCACCTAATCATTTCAAACACTGAATATTACTTTAGGTAAATGTGTGTGTGGGGGGGGGGGCAGGGATGGAGGGAGAGAGAAAGAGAGAGAGGGAGAGGGAGTGAGAACTTCTATTACTGCACCCCTTAAAATAGCTTTAGCTATTTTAACACAAAACTCTCCCATAAAAATGGGGATAAAATAAGATTGCAAGATCCAATCTGGATCGGGCACTGAGACCAGAGGTTTATTTTTCCAAGCTCTCAGACTCATGTAACGTTATCCTGGGAAATGTATATTTGCCTTTGTAAAACAGTATAATTAATCAAGCATCACTATGGATACTTACGGACGGATGTAATGTGTCATTACTTCCATATCATCTATATCAATTTAGTTTTACTGAATAGCTAGAATGGAAATGCTGCATATAATAAACAGCATTAACTTATCTTTCTGTCAGAAAAAAAAAATCCCCTTCCCCATCCAGTTACCTTGGGGGAAAAAGTATCTCTGATTAAATTAACCCCTTACACATTCAAGGATTCCATGCCAATTCTATTTATGTTCTAAAAGTGATGATGTAATTATACTACAGTTCCAGCTGTTTAGTGCTAAGAACTACCAGCATCCAAAATAACATATGTCTCATAGTTCTGACATTTGGAACACTCATCATTATGTAAGTTTGCTTCACCCAATATTTTTCTTTTTTCCCTTCTCTTTCTACTTCACTCTCCTGGTGGAATGAATCTAATGTCTCCTAACTGCTGGCCTTATGATCTTCCCTTGTGATTCATTAAAGTACCACTTCAATTTGGCAAAACCTGGGTGTTTAGTTTTAGGATTCAATGCTAACAGAAAACTCAGGTGACTGAGAAGCCTTCCTCCCCATTTTATAAATGAGACTTTTGCCATCCCTATGTTTGCTTCTGTCATTATTCCAAAGCACTTGGAATGATATCTTTGTGACTTCAGCCAAGGAGCAGAAATATGGTGCCAAGTTCTCCACTGATTGATATATGAATGACTAAAGATTCCACTTTTGCCCTGTTTTTCATCCATCCTCTCACCTTAGAGATTTATAACCACAAACTGTTGCCACCCAGATTTCCTATTTCTGCCAAAAGAATTCACTATTGTATCCAAACGTTAAAAACAACGACTTTCACCTGGAAAGAGTGCTAGACTAATGATTAAAATGTGGAAAGAGTGCTAGCCTAATGATTAAAAATCAGAACTAGAATGAATACTAATTCCTTGAATAAGTACTAATGTCATCCCACACAGATAACATTAGTACCCTGGTGGTTGCTTTGCCACCAGCAGGGAGGAAAGGAAATGATCTAATTCTGCAAACTTGTGAGTGCAGGTCAGTTCTGATCTACTATTCCAGTTTCCTATTGAGAAAGAAAAAGAAAAATAGAGAGCAAGGGCACTTCTCTCTTGCACTCTTCAGGATGGAAGAGGTCTATCCAAACCCACCTAGGAATGGAATGAGAAAATGATGAGTTCTTCTCACAACTTGGGTAGTGAGCCGTGAAATGAGAAAATGATTGAAGAGAATAAAGGCAGATAGAGATGCAATGGGTCAAAGTATTGTCACCCTTATCCCTGTGCTACCAGTTTCCCAAACTCTACTTCGTCTGTGCACAAAATCAATGTTTGGAAAGACATGTTGCTGCTACCATTATGTCTGACCTGTTCCTTAACCGTCCTGATTCGCTGGGGATTTAATGGTAAACATATATACAGGATGAATGGTAAAGATGTCTATGCATATTTCCTTGTTATATTGTAGTGGAAACTTTAGGGTAGAGAAACAAGCTCTTTTAATTCAAATTATTTCATGAAAGCAATCCTGCTTTCTAATTTCAGCTCAAATACAAACTTCCCAGTGTACATTTTTTAAAAAGATGTGGTGATCCAAATATAATTGGAGCATTCTTCCAAAGCTAAAATTGAATTTGAAGGGAGAGACTAAGGAGTGATAATGAGTACTCATCATCTATGGAATTTGCTTTGTAAAAAGTGGGCATTTAAGTGTACGGCAGAAAGAAAGAAAAATCATTTCATCTCAAGTGAAATGTCTTCTGACCAACTTCTTTCTCAAAGAAATAGCAGTCAACGGAGCACTTATGGCTTTGCAGATACCTTCACAAAATCAGCCAGAAACATTTTGCTTTTTCCAATATCATAGAAACAAGCGCTCTTCTCTTCAAGTCAAGCTATTCTCTAGACCGGGGTGTCAAACTCATGGGCCAGGTGCACCACACACTGGCAATGCCCATACCTGGTTTAGCAAAGGGGGAAAAAGTTACGATATAACATGTGACGACGCCATGATGATGCCAGTTTGACACTCCTGCTCTAGACTATCAATTTGCGAAGATGTTTTTCAAAAAAAATAAAAGTACAATGCTGCCCTTTTTCAAAGCCCCAAATCATTTAGTTATCTAATAGTGAGTCAAGCCCTATGGGCATCTATCTGAATCTTCTAGGGAAATTGTATGGTTTTAAGTAAACATGTTTTGGACATACAATACTGCTTTAATCAACATAGTTGAAGAGAGGGGTATTAAGAATGAAAAATTAATATGGTTTTCCTAAATTTAAAGGTAATGAGGCTTTAAATATTTAACATATTTCCAATTTAATCATATCTTTACTCATTGCAGTTTTAGCACATTTGATTCTCAAACAGCAGATCTGGAGAAAACATGATGGAAGAGCATAAGGGGAAGCCAGGAACTTGGCCCAATGTCCCTTCCCAAAATTCCCTGTCAGCATCAACTCTTCCCCATCTGGTGGTTAGCTTGAACGTGAAAGAATTAAAGTCTCTCTTGAGTGGACCTCAACTTCTAGCAAGAGAGTGAGAGAGAGTGGGGAGAGAGAAGGGAGGAAGGGAGAGAGAGAGGGAGGGAGGGAGATGATCTAGTCCAGGGTCGCCAACCTTTTGGACCTCAGGGACCACCACACTCATAATTTTAAATCCTGCAAACCACTAATATGCATTTTGACTGACGGTGGCTTGCTGACATTGGTGGGAAAGTCAGTCCCATATTCCAGAGCTGCACTAGTCATAAGACTGGCCCTTTGGTCATACCGGAGCAGCTGCTCCTCCATCCAGGTGCACCGGCCTGCCATGGACTGGAGGAGCAGCTGCTCCAGGATGACCAAAGGGCCAGTCTTGTGATTACTGCAGCTCTGGAATATGGGACCAACTTTCCCACCAACGTCAGCAAGCCACCCCGAGGCAGATTTCCCTCCCCCACTGTTGGTCTTACCTTCTAGTTCCAGCTCACATAGCTCTACTCAAGGTAAGGTTTGCGCTTGACTGAAGGGTAGGGGCCAGCGGATGGGCGGGCCATATGAGCCTTGTGTTCCTGCGGAGCCTGGATTGTTTTTTGGGGGGGGGTGCTTTTGGGGGGGGACATTTCTCTGCGGACCACCAAAAATTTCTCATGGACCACCAGTGGTCCCCGGCCCACTGGTTGGCGATCTAGTCTATTCTAGTGATTAAGGCACCAGATTAGAAACTAGGAGCTCTTCAGTTCAAGTCCTGCCATAGGCATAAAAGGCAGCTGGGTGACCTTGGGCAAGTCACTCTCTCAGCCCAACCCACATCACAAAGCTGTTGTTGTGGAGAAAATAGGAAGAGAAAGGGAAATTAAATATGTTTGCTACATTATTTATAAAACTAATAAAGGCAGGATATAAATTAAATACTGTATATCCATGAAAGGGCTTCCAGAATTTTTTCCCTCACACTACACCCCAAGAATGTGCACAGAAGGGATGAATAAGTCCATCCACTGTCCTTGAAGTGACTTGCATGTAACTGATGAACTGCACTCAAATTAAGTTTAACTGTCAAGTAAAGAAACAGATTAATCCATCTGAACATTTCAAATAATGAACTGTAGAGTATTTTATATGGATTCACTCCATATATGAAGCCCGGAACAAATGGCCTCACTCTCCTCAGTTGTTTTCTGGGTGCAGTTCAAGTGCTGATTTTGATCCTCAAAGCTGTAAATTGTTTCAGGCCAGAGTACCCAAGAGGCCACCTGTAGCAACTGCCGTACAGGTAGTCCTCGATTTACAATTGAGCCTCAAATTTCTGTTGCTAAGCAAGATGATGAGTTTTGCCCAATTTTATGGGTGTGTGTGTGTGTGCCACAGTTATCACTACAATTGATAAATTAATATCATGGTTGTTAAGTGAATCTGATTTCCCCATGGACTTTTCTTGTAATCAAGTGATCACATGACCCTGGGACACTGCCACTGTCATAAGTACATGCCAGTGGCCAAGCATTTGAATTTCCCATCACTTGACTATGGAGATGCTGTAATGGCCGTAAGTATGAAAACCATCATAAGTCACTTTTTCAGTGTTATTGTAACTTTGAATGGTCACTGAACAATTGGTTCTATCAGGAGGCCTGACCCTCAGGATCACAGAAAAAATTATTTTCCTCTCTGCAGGCCATGCTAATGGCATATACCAATTTCGGAACTGCAGTCAACTACAATATTTTTTTTATTTTCCTAAGAAAATTAAATTCTTCTCTTCAACCAAGCCTTTTAAGCTGGTGTGAAGGTCAGCAATAATTTTAACTGTTGTAAAATCTGTTTACCCACTTTTCAGCTGCCTCCCTAACAACTGAAGGATGTGGATATAAATCATATTTATGTAACATTAATCTGGGAATGCAGCTTTTCAAAAGACCTTGCCAAGAAAAAACTGGGCTAAACCTATCCGTCGCTTGCCAGCCTTAACCATCCAAATACTTTGTTCCTGCTTTTATACAATCCTAAAAACGTATTGGAATTCGAAATTTTCTCCCACCCCACACCCCCAAATTTGCAAAGCCATAGTCAAAACTCGGCACTCGCCTAAAACCTGCCAACGTGTCTGTCAAGTTCAAACCGACGTGTTGCCAAACTTCTCCAAAGCACAGAAAGATTTCAACCTCGCAGCCCGATCTCTCCTTTAAAAGAAAGCCTAGGCGTGCGAAACCGCCCTTAACGGTGCTGACTTTCCGGCAATGACGGTACGGCGAGCACTGCTTTCCACCGCACGCAGTTCAATCAATTGAACACATACATACAACTGATCGATAACCTCCACCCGCCCCTTCCAACACCATAAAATGGAGCCAAGGTCTGAAACTCCGCCCACTGCGGGGGTGGGGGGTTGCCCACGCCTCACCCCGCCCTCTTCTCCCTCCCTCCTTTCCACCAAAACATTGGCACGTGCTCCGTTGCTTCTTCGTCACGTGAGGCCGAAACCCTGGGAGGGAGGAGGGGGGGAAAAAAGGCACTACGACCCGTTAGCCAATAGCCGGGCGGGATCCCGGATGGCAACAAGCGCGGCGCCGGAGGACCAATCATTGAAAAGCAAAGGGGTGGGAATATGGAAGTTTCCGTGTCGCCTCCTTACCTAACAATAACATAACCCTGGGAGTCGCTCGGGCTGCGCGCTCTCTTGGCTGGGGTGAGCATCGCGGGAGGATCATGTCGCTGCCGAGGGCGAAGCGAAGGGGGAACCGGGGGTTAGAGGATGCTTTCGGCGGTCGGTACGGTGGAGACTTTGCCTCTCGCTTGGGCGGCCAAGGGAGCCTTTTGTGTTCTCCATTGCAATACGCCTGGGAAGTAGGGAGGAATCCTCAAGCTGATGGGGGCTGCCTTTCCATCTCTTTCCCGCTGCCCCGCGGTCCGGCCTCTTCTCCCCACCTACCCCCAGCAAAGAGAAGTTGCACGGGTTTGGGTTTTTTTGTTTTATAAGGCGAAGGTCACCAGGCAAATCCAATTCGTAGCACGGCCCTTCCCACCTTCCCCCCGAATGGATTGTGTCCTTCCACCCGTCCTCCCCGCTTTTAAGAGTCGAACAAATAAAAAAGTACGCCTTGTAATGGCAAAGTGGCCTCTTGGCACAGTCGGGTCCTGTGATGGCTACTCGGAAAAGCATCAGGAACGTGGTTAGGAACCCAGATGAACAGAGTTGGAAGGGACTTTGGAGGTCTTCTAGTCCAAACCCCCCCACCCACCCCCCAAAAGCAGGAGATCCTACACCATTTCTGGCAAATGGCAGTCCAGTCTCTTCTTGAAAGCTTCCAGTGATGAAGCTCCCACAACTTCTGAAGGCAAAAACTGTTCCATTGGTTGATTGCTCTGTCAGAAAATTACTCCTTATTTCCAAGTTGAATCTCTCCTTGTTCAGTTTCCATCCATTATTCCTTATCTGGCCTTCAGGGGCTTTGGAAAATAGCTTGACCCCTTCCCCTCTGTGGCAGCCCCTCAAATATTGGAAGACCGCTATCATGTCTCCCCTGGGCCTTCTCTTCACTAGGCTAGCCATGCAGAGTACTTGCAACCATTCATCATGTTTTAGCCTCCAGTCTCCTAATCATCTTGGTTGCTCTTCCCTACACTTTTTCTAGAGTCTCAACATTTTTTTTATAGTGTGGTGACCAAAACTGGGTGCAGTATTCTAGGTGTGGTCTTACTAAGGTTTTATAGAATGGTATTAATAGCCACTCTTGATTGTAGCCCTCTGTTAATACAATTTAGGATTGCATTGGTTATTTTGGCTACCCAAATGCAACACTTCTGAAATATTCTTACATCACTGTCCTTTCTTTTTCTCCCTTCTCCTTTAAAAGGTGTTTTCTTAAGCTCACTTCCTTGTTGCTGCTCCTCCCCTGTCAGTTTTTGGAGGATTGCCCTTTGCTTTCCAGTTCCTGCAAGATGATCAATGTCTTGATCTCTTTTATTTTGAAGGTGGCGACTGGGGTCATCTGAATATTTCCCCATATTTTAAACCACCTGCTCACAATACAGTAATGGTAATTTCTCCTTTAATTCAGTCTCAGTTGTTAATCCTCACCTTGTGTTTGCAAGAGCATGTGCTGGGAAATGTATTGTACGGCCAGCATGCTTTTATTCTGAGGCTGCCTCCCTGTTGAGTTGCAGTTGAAAGTTCAATAGCACCATAAGCAAAAGGAGAGATGGGTCTTGTCAAGATCAGCTGATTACTATTAATATTTTCAGCTTCCATGCTTGGCTGTCCCTCGTAATTTCCTTGCAAGAAGTTCTGAAGCTTACCCATGCCCTAACAGCAAAATGGTTAATTAGCTTGATTGCTTGTTTCCTTAAGGAAACCATGCCTTTTCTGGGCCAAGACTGGCGATCTCCAGGATGGAGATGGATTAAAACAGAAGATGGTTGGAAGCGAAGTGAGCCTTGCAGCTCAGAGTTTGAGGATGAAGACAATCCACTTAATGACATCAACCATGCTATGTAAGTTTTTTGGAAGACATCTTAGACAAATGAAGATGGAATTATTCATAAGCTGGATCTTAGAATAGTTGCATAGTATAAAAACTGCTGTATGTAGATGTGGATGATTCCTCATGTCATTTGGGGTTGCAGCTGCATATACTGTGTGTAGTCCTCAACTTACAACCATAATTGAGCTTAAATTTTCTGTTAAGTGAGATGAATTTTACCCAATTTTTAGATCTTTCATCAGTTGTTAAGTGAATCACTGCAGTCGATAAATAAGTAACCTGGTTAAGTGAATCTTGCTTCCTCGTTGACTTTGTCAGAAGGTTGCAAAAGGTGATCACATGATCTTGAGACACAGCAACGGGTCATAAATATGAACAAGTTGCCAAACATGTGAATTTTGATCACATGATCATGGGGATGCTGGAAAGGTGATAACTGAAAAATGGTCATGCCAGTTTTTTCAGTGCTGTTGTAACTGGCCACTAAATGAATTGCTGTAAGTTGAGGACTACTTGTATTTTTGCTCTTCTGGAATTTAGTTTGTGTGTATGTGCTTTCAATGGGTGGATGTGTCACTCCAGTAATGAAGCCATGGAGTGGGATAATACTGGTTCCGCTTTATTCTTCTCTGTAGAACCGGTAGCTCTGAAGAGCAGCAGACACTGAACTGATGCACGCGCAAAACGTCACTGAACTGGTAGTAACACTGGTTGAATCCCACCCCGAATGAAGCCCACATCTAATGTGGGAATAAATGCCATTTTGTTGGAGGAAAGGATTTTGTTTTTTTCACAAGACATCCAGGCCTGAGTATAATTGCAAACAAACCATGAGGGTTGGGGGTGGTGCATCACTCCTGGAACCACACTGCACCGCATCTCTGTAAAACAGGTTATAAAAATGGACCACTTTAAACTTGCCTGGAGTCTTTATTGAGACAATTGGATTGCCAATAGTTCAGAGACAACAGAGTTGCTGAACAGAAGCAGCGTTCTGCTGAGTAGGATTTGGGTGCTCCTTGCTGAGGGCACATTGAAGAGTTGTTTGCTCAGATACCTGACATGGTGATATTCTCTTTGGATATATCCCTGAATTAACCCACCAAACACTGCTACTGTGTTACCTTCACCTTCCATGCTTGGGTTACTACAGCCAGCCTAAATGACAGGCCTGTGTGTGTGTAGTGTATTTTTTGATGTAATGTCATGATCCTCTACTAAGATACCCAGGAAATAGGCTTTATAGACTTTTCTCAATGCCAGGCCGGAGGAAGAGGCGGCTGCTAGGCAAACCTAAATATTGTTAAGCCAAGAAAGGTAGGTGCAAATAAAGGAGATGGTGAGTTTTGAATTATGTTGTTAAACTCAGGCTGCTGGTTTCTGGGTTTTACACTTAAGAAAAAATCCACCCTTCTTGGGGTAAAACATTTGCTGGTTTCAGTAGAATGTTTTAAAGCCAGCAACAATTAATTGCAAAAGATCTTATCATTGCTTTGAAACACACAGCTTAAAA
Organism: Pseudonaja textilis; assembly: GCF_049901715.1. Classification (NCBI taxonomy): domain Eukaryota; kingdom Metazoa; phylum Chordata; class Lepidosauria; order Squamata; family Elapidae; genus Pseudonaja; species Pseudonaja textilis. Next base: position 127,734,982 of record NC_141990.1, on the reverse strand, counting down.
TCTTACATAATTGGGTTGTAAACCAACTGTGATCTTAAATGTTAAAAACTAATGCCTTCCTGCTGTTTCTAAACATTTAAATCAATTATGAGAGTAATTGCACAAGCAGTGTACCCTTCATGGTGAGGAGGCATCCATTTTGGGTAAGATAAGGAGAGCTGAAAGCTGCCTGTATTTGTTTAAAATATCATGGTGTTCATCTGTAATGTAACAACCTAATTATCTGATGCAGTGTTGCCATGGGGACTTCAGTATTTAAAATACAGGGTTGGACCCATGTTGTTAAAACTAGGTTTGAGCTGAAAAATAAAATGAAATTGCAGACTTGGGGAGGAATGGTATTTTCACCACAAAGATATTCAAGAAATAGCAGCTTTGAAAACACAGGCTCTATTTTTCAAATACTAGCAAAAAAGCAATGAGAATACTTTTGCCAGAAAGAAGAGTCAGTGATTTTATGTTTCTTCATACAAGGGCAGAAGTCATTGGATGTTGTCGTCAACCTTTCTAATAGAACAAGAAGGGTTTTTTTTTGTTTACATGGGAGTGTTTTTCCACCTTGCTTAATTGTGCCAGCTTTTCCCAGTGAGCATTCTCTGTATTGGAAGATGCTGGCCTTCCCAGAATTCCAAGACAGCATAGCTACTGGTTAGAGTTGCAGTCTATCAGAAGAATCTTGGTTGGGGAAGGCTGACTTGTAACATATCTCCAAATTGGCTGTAATTGATTGAAAATCACTGATAGCAACAGGAAGGCAATGGTGAACTTTGCTTTTAGATGAAAAAGTTAAAAACCAGAGGGCTACGCTGCAAAAATACAATTGACTGCTTGATAATGGTAAAACAATATTAGGGAAAACTTCCTTTGCTGCCATCTAGCATTCATCTAGATCAGACAAACTCCTGGCCTACAGGCCAGATGTGTCATGCACTTGTCATGCCCACACCCGGTTTATCGAAGGGGGGAAAAGTCCCAATACATCACAAGATGCTGCCGTGACATGAGTTTGACACCCCTGATCTACGTATTTGTAACCCTAGAAAAGAATCTGGAGTATAGTATGAAAGTCTGGAAGTTTATAATTTAACATTATTTACCAGTGTGTGCATACAGTCCATTTGAGCAAATTAAGAAATATTGATTCCTTGGATAAGCAATTCATGCTTTAATATCTGGCTTGTTTTAAAACACAAGTTCAAACAATATAGGAAATTCTGGTTAGTGACAGTGTTCTTGCTTGGATTGCTTCAGTGAGTTTTTATGTATAGGCACAATGTTAATTTCTCAACATATCGTGCTAAAATGCTGCTTCAAATATGACCTGAAGCAGATTTCAAGCATTCTGTTTAGCCTGATGCTCTCCAGATGTGTACAAGGTAGGGAACCTCTTAAGTTTCCAAATCCTATATTTTGGGAGAAATTCCATGCCTACTATATCAAAAATTTGTCTTTGTTCTTCACAGCTGGATCACATAGTTTGCCTGTGAGTAATAGTCACAACACTAGCCATTTGTAGCTGACGAATTGCAGCAAATGTTTAAGTTTAAGTCTTCCTAAACTATTTATTCTGAGCTGCATTGGGCTATTTCATTTCAGTTCACCCAATCACTTTCAACATAGTTTGCTTATATGTTAACTCTTTTTACTGCAGTATGCCTGCAAATTTGTTTTCACCTGGGAATAAATATAACAAACAAGGTTGTTCTTTTAATATCTATGTTTTAAGTCATGGGTGTCAAACTAGTGGGGTCACGTTGCCATCATGTGATATTTTGCAATGTTCTTCCCATTTGCAGAGCTGGGGTGGGCATGGTCTGCATGTAACACATCGTCCCATGGGCTGCCAGTTTAACACCCTTGCTTTAAGTGTTAAGGGACAGTAAATGTGTATGGAGATTCTCAGTCATCCAGATCAGGGGTCGCCAACCTTTTGGACCTCAGGGACCACCAAACTCATAATTTTAAATTGCGGGGACCACTAATATGAATTTTGACTGACGGTGGCTTGCTGATGTTGGTGGGAGAGAGAGAGATCTGATCTAGCCCCCCCCCCCTTTCTCTCTCTCTCTCTCTCTCTCTCTCTCTCACACACACACACACACACAGAGGCAGGGATGGGATTCAAATTTCTTAACCGGTTCTGTGGGCCTGGCCTAATTTGTGGGTGTGGCTTGGTGGTCCTGTGACTGGCTGGGCAAGGCTTGTATGTAAATATTATAAATATTCATATAAATATTGAATTTTTTATAAAAAAAGAACAACTTTTACCCAAAAGCAGGCAAAGTAGGCAGGTAGATTGAGTTGCTCATAGAATCACAGATTCATTCAGAGATCTCTGAGATCAGCTAGCTGAGACTGTCACATAAAATGTACTTGCAAGCAAACCCATAAAATTTGCTAGTAAGTCTACACACAAAATTAACTCACAATACACCATGTATGTAAATATTTAATTTTTTATTAAAAAAAGAGCAACTTTTACCCAAAATCAGGCAAATCGGGCAGGCAGATTGAGTTGCTCACAGAATCACAGATTCACTTAGAGATCTGTGTTTCTGCCATCGGCTAGCTGAATCTGCACTCCTTCAGTCCTAAGGAAGGTTCGGCTTTGCTTAAAAGTAGACCCAAAGATCTAAAGATTAGTTAGAAAGCAAGAAATCCAAGGATTTCCTGCTTTCTAGCTAATCTAAATCTCCTGGCACAGCAGAACAGTTGATGGTCAGAAAAAGGAAAAATAGAAGCTTAGCAGGCAAGTTTGCCAGGTAAGGAGTGAGTGAGTGGGGAGGGAGAGCCATGTGGGCAGTCTTATGGCAAATTAAACGAGCACAGCCTCCAAGAGGCCATCTGAAGCTAAATAGGGAGTCCAAAACCCAGGGCAAAAATTGTATTAAGCAAAAACAGAGCAAGGAATAATTAAGTTCTGTACTTTTGTAGGGTGTTCATGTAAATTTAGCCAATCTTGATGCTGTTTAGCTTTTGAAGGATCATTCAAGAATTATATACAGCTTTCACTTGTCACAAGTTTATGCACATTTAGTCCATAGCAAAAATGTCCAGGAACACAAGTTTATCCTCCACTGTCTCACTCAACACTAACGGGATGCTAAGGATCAGGAACCAAGCCTGAAAGCCTCACTAGTGGCCTCAAAGTGCTAATCCTTTTACCATTCGTTTCTCCCCTCAGCTGAATTTTTCACTTTGTGGATTCACACAATGTGCTTGAAACTGTGAGGTGATTGGCTTATGCTTTATGTGTTATTTAAACTGAGCGTATTGCAGCTGGTTCAAGGAAGGTGGACAAAGCAAGGCGGCGACCAGATGTCAAATGATCGTAACTTTTCTGACCTTAACTCACCAACTGTCCCAGCACATCTCCTTCTCCCTCTTTATTCCTTCCTGCTGGGAGGAAAAGGCAGGGTCATTTCCAAAAGGCCCACAGTTTTATAGATGAGAAGGAAAACAAGAAATATAGCACCAGAGTTCAATGCTTCATTAATCCAATTAATGGTATAAGAATTGGAGTTGTCTGATAAGTGGAGATAGCAATAGCACTTCAACTTCATTCTCTAAGTCAGAGGTATCAAACTCACGTCACGGGGGCGTCACGTAATGTATCAGGACTATTTTCCCCTTTGCTAAACTGGGCGTGGATGTGGCCAGCACATAGACCATGGGCTGGGAGTTTGACAGATCTCTCTAAGTGGTTTACAGAGTCAGCATATTGCCCCCAACTATCTGAGTCCTCGTTTTACTGACCTTGGAAGGCTGACTCATCATTGAGCCAATGAATTGGTGGCAGTTGGCAAAATTAGCCTGCAAATACTGCATTCTAACCACTCTGCCATCATGACTCTTACGACATCATAGCCTCAAGAACCAGTGTTAGACTTCCAGTTCCATAGTGCCCAGCAAGCATAACTGCTGACAAAGAGTAACAGGTATTTTGTTCAAGCAATTTTTGGAGGGTCATGACCTTCCTGCCCCTCCAAATTTATTTCTTTGTGGACATGCAGCAGTACATAGATTGGGATTGAATGGGGTATTCCTGGTGTTTTCTCTTATTTCATTTAAATCAAGTACTTTGGTTCTTTGGTAGTAGAGAAAGAAACCTCTTTCATAACGGAATTAGTCTTCCTTCTGGCTAATATGTTCTGCTGTTTTCTGTAGTGTTTTGGCAGATTTTTCTTTGTGTAAATGGAAGTGAACTTAAAGTCCCAGCTAAGTGCAAGTTAACAATGTCAGATTTCATTTCTTTCTTTGAAATAAATCCAAGGTCTCTGGCCTTGTGCTTCATAGCACATGGGCTGAATCTATATGCCCATTGAAATATTTTTCATTAAAATTCGCTATTGGAAGAACCTACTTCTGATTTAGATTTATATAGAGCAGATAATTGCTATGCCACATATGGCTGGCTGTATTTGTATTTTTAAAAAAATCCAAAGAGAATGTTTTTTGTCTTCAAAAACTTGGTTGCATTGCAATTTTGAATTTGTGAGGCACTCTGTTTTCATAGTTACTGTTTTATCTCCAGAGAAGTGGGTAGAAGGTTTTTTTTTCCCCTGCATCCTCTGTTCTTTTTCTCATTGATGCTTACTGTGTTCACTTTATACAGTATGAATTTCTTAAATCTTAATTGACAGTGATAATTATTTTTCATTTGATACTGAGCTCAATGAATGGAGAAAATTCCTGTACACAATTTTCCCATCAAAGAATGAAAACAGGGAAGTAGCACCTTTCTTTTCACGTTGTTGTATTGCTCATGTTTATAGTTCCATATTTGTGAAGTAAGCAAAGCAAACCATACTGGATTCGGTTCTGGAACAGTTTGCTGTATCTTTTTACCAACCTACTTTTTAAAATTTTTATTTATGAAAATTGAAAGTGTAATTATAGAATTCACATAGATCGATACTTTTTACATTAAATTCATATTTAATGGAAGTTTGAAAGTATTTTGAATAGCACAAAACGCTGGATCTAAAACAATAATAAAATATTAAATGACCCTTGGGTATAATTTTTATTGGAACAGTCTTTTTCTTTGTGGGCCTGAGCTATTGCTTGTAAAGAATTACATGAATTACTACATTGTACCAATAATAATTCATATATCCATATCTTCCAATTAGCAAGACTTGCCTGTCTAAACATTGCCATGTGGTATCTTTTAAGTCGAGGTGGAAGAACATTAACATAAGCCATTCTCTGTGTGAAACATGTCTCCACACATCTATACCTAGAGGCCAGGAATGTTTTTGTAAATAGAAGAGAGCTCTTTTCTTCTGAGGCATCACTGTGTTTGCAAGTGACTTCATCCAAGTTCTTCACCCTGATGCTTGTTTAAATATTGCTTGAACACAGCCTGCTTGGCTCTTTCCTATGTCAAACACATTTCATGCATTGCCTCTGTGATTTACTTTCAGTCTCTTGAACAGCGATGAAGAAATATGCAGCACCGAGTGTGAATTTGCAAGCAAGAAAAGGAAAAAGGATCACTTTAGGAACACTGCAAAATCTCAGTGTAAGAATTGCTTTTCAGTTTTAATTCCCTTTGCAATTTGACAATCACTTTCGTGCCTCAGCAGAGCTGTTAAAAGTATGCCCACAAAATACTTATGTATGTGAGAAGCACAGACTAGGTAAGGATTCCTCTATGTGTATATGTGCATAAAAAGCTGTATATGGTTAGGATTTGCACCAGAACATTTAAAAACAAACAAGGCATTTACCTGACTCATACAGTTACCCTTCAAGGCTATTATCCTCTCTACAGCAGGGGTGTCAAACTCATGTCACGGCGCCATCACATGACGTATCGAGACATTTTCCCTTTCTCTGAACCGGGTGTGGGCAGCACGTGACACATCTGGCCCATGAGCCAGGAGTTTGACAGCCCTGCTCTACAGGGTGAGCATTAAAACAACTTTTAATCCTCTTTTATTAAATTTTTATTAAAACAACTGTAGGTGTATATATGTAAATTTATGTTTTAAGAATTTTTGTTGGTCATGTCATGAAAAAGATTCAGGAGAAGCACCTGAAGACCAAACATCAGCATATCCTTCCCTTCTTTTATTAAAATAGGTGGCCTCTTTCAGGCTAACTATTTTCCCAGGTCTGAAAAGAAAGTGCTGTGCTCTTTAAGAGTTCAACATGGTAATGTTAACGCACAGAAGCCTGGAAAAATCAATTATGAATAATTGTGAAGCTCCCTGCTTGTGCCCTGGTTGAAGTACTTTGAAGCCTCCACAGCCCTGGTACTTAGCCTGAAAGTTTCTGAGGTAGAATCAAAAGCGAATTAGTAGAGGTGGCTAAATACCAAACTGTAACGTTAAAGGTGTGCTTCCCAGTCAAATACACCTACAGATGATCTCAGGACACTGGCATTTTTTTACAACGAAACATTTATTTGCAACCGTAGGTCTTAGCAAAATTCACATAAAATTACAGCAATCCAGATCGGTCCAGGAAATCATTGTACTGACTTCTAGTTAGAATATAAATCTGAAATTCCTTGATTGATCAATATTAAATCTTAACTGATATTTACATTATCACCAGATTTTGACGAACACCAGAAGCCTGCTTGAAATGGCTACGGTCCTGATAGCTAATGCTTTGGTGGGGGTCATTCTAAATTCAGCCAGGGAATTCTGTGAGTGCCATAGAAAAGAAATTTGGGCAAGGGGGAATGTTATCCATCCTCAACTTGAAGTTATTTAATGAGTTTGTTCTTGGTTCTGTTTTCAGGTTTTTATCGTGAAAACTGGATATATGTTCATAAAGAAAGTACTCGTGAAGTAAGTGTTCTGTGCAATGACTGTTTTCAAAAAGCCCTGCTAGTCCTCATTTAACGAATCTACTCTTGCAACTGCAGAAAGGAGTATACTGTATGTTAACTCTTTTCCAGGGTAGGAACAGTTTTATTAAAACATGTCAATCGATATATTCATATTATCTGTAAAAAAAAAAAGATCTAGTGAGATTTGAGGAGCTTCAGTAACAATCATTTTTCCCCTTCCCATATTGTATATTTGTTATCTTAATTGGTCTAAAGTACAACATTACATGTGTACCTTCCCTCTTGAGAGATTAAAGAAAAGCATTCTAGGCATTGAAGACTTGCTGCAGATGAATCTAGGAGCAGAATGAACCCTGTTATGTTTATATAGAAATATCCTCTTGCCTCTTCTCCTTTGTACTCCTTTGGTGAAGATGTTGAGAAATTAGGCAGCTTGGAAACTGGAGCTTCAGCTGCTGCGTGAATCACACTTTGTGTAGCTTGTGTACTTCTTATTCCTGCTTCATCGTCCCTTTTTTAGTACAGGTCCTTCTGCATTTCTTAACATCTGTTTTCTTTCTTTCTTTTTTTGTTTCAAGAGGCATGGCTATTGCACTTTGGGAGAAGCGTTCAATCGTTTGGATTTTTCAAGTGCAATTCAGGACATTCGGAGGTTCAATTACGTAGTTAAAGTAAGATGTTCCTGGCTTGTGCGGTTCCGTGATTGAATTAATTCTTATAGTTCATGGACGTGCCTTATGCTGTTGACCTTGCGGGGTTCAGAACAAGTTTAAACTAGCTATCTGCATGTTGATTAGCGTAATAGATTCAGATGGCCTTGCTCTAAATCTTGCATTGATTTCACTACTTACCCACTGGCATCCCAACTCAATTGACGATATTATTATTGGAGTCCTTAACAAAAAAGCTTCTTTACTCCCAGAAGTTTCTCACACCTAGAGAACCCCCCCATTAATCAGCACATTGTCTAAAGCTTTGCGTTTTGGCTGAGCCATAGAGTTGGATGCATTCGATATATTTACTTGATTAAACATGCTCAGGATTATGTTGAAATTCATTTAAGTATCTTTAAATTAAATATTCAGACATTTTGAGCATCTGACCATGCCTCCTTTCTGGGTGACTTTTGTTGATTTTCTTAATCCTCCGATTGAAATCAGCGGGAAGTGCTGTGGTTGGAATGTGCTTAAAATGGCTCAGGCATAGTAATAATATTTGCATCTCCCTCATAGATGTTTGATGAAGTAGAGCAAAAACATTTTCTAACTTCAAAAATATTTTCAAGAGAACGGCTTTGCAGGAGGTCTCCCCCCACCCCATCCCCATCTGCTATGCAGGGACTCGAAAACTACCTTTTAATTTGGCATTTTATGTGACAAAACTATCGCTCAGGAAGTGCCTTTGGTTTGAAGTTGACAGGATTAATATTGGAGGGGAATTGTGTGTCACTCTTAAAGTAACTCCTGATGTTAAGAGCGGCTGTAGACAGGTGGATGTACAAATGACTTGCGCTCCTGCTGTGACCCTCAAAAGGGAATTTGTACACATGCAGAGAAGAGCAAGCCCCAGATTCAAAGGCTGGCTGCTTTTGACAGCATCAGAAGAGTTGTTGACTTGCACTCCACTTGATTAGCCCTGCTGCAGCTTCTTGTGATTAATATGTGTCATTTGACTTTACGTACCATTTAAGGGTGGCTGTTTTCTTTTAGCTTCTGCAGTTAATAGCCAAATCCCAGTTGACATCCTTGAGTGGTGCAGCTCAAAAGAACTACTTCAACATTTTGGATAAAATTGTTCAAAAAGGTAAAGCTGCATCATATTCTCAGAATTTCAGATTTGTTCACTCACCCCCCCCCCAAAATTGCCTACCGGGGGTGAATGATAATTTGCTTTGGGGCCAACTCCCCACAGCCATTTTGCCACAGAACAACTCACTGCAGGACAAGAGTTACACTAACATCAAAGAAATGGTGGAATAGAAACAGTTTTTAAAAGGATGCAAAAGGAGAGACAGAATGACCCACATTTCAGATATGAAATGTGAATGCAAAAATTAATTTTATTTATCTATTTTAAATAGTTAACAACTTGTCCCATGGCAATGTGGTAATAGCAAGTTATCCATCATCAAATTGGTCGTGGTGAGTTGGCCACAGCGTGTTGGCCACAATGCGATGGCTGTGGCAAGTTGTCCCATTTCGTGCCTACCAGTAGGGTTATTATTTATGTTATTTGTAGAATTCATTCTGACTAATACTAGCTAAGGATTACATAGCTGGATGAAATTACTTGTACATTTGAACCATGTTATAGGGCGGGTTCTGCTTTAGCTAAGAGAATGAAAAGTCTGTTCACTATATTTAAAAGTGGGTTTACTCATTCACTTGTATATATCTTTCAATTCCCATTCCAAGTTTTGGAAGACCAGTATAATCCACGCCTGATTAAAGATCTTCTTCAGGACCTGAGTTCCACCCTCTGCATGTTAATCAGAAGTGTAGGGAAATCGGTGCTGGTAGGAAACATCAATATTTGGATTTGCCGATTGGAAACTATCCTTATGTGGCAGCAGCAGCTCAGTAATCTTCAGATGACCAAGGTACATGCAGCTTTTCTGCCCTTGTTTTAAATCTGGAAGGATCATTTACAGATGCTGGGAGACAAAGTGGGGAATTTTTTCTGTGAGAATCTCATTAAGGATTATCTCCCCCTCGTTTTGCTCTTTTGGACAAGAAAGCATGAAATTAAAAAAAAATCTAATCAAAAATAGATGTTCTGTAAAGGAACAGAAATAGTAATCTAGTTAAAATATGAAGAAATGGGCAATGTTTTGTTTTTAAGCACTGGATTTTTTTTTAAACAGATCCTATTCTTTCTAATAAGTTAATAATATTTTGATCACCTGGAAATGTAGTACACTGTATAGCACGGATGTCAAACTTGATTGTGTCAAGTGACATATAATGATGTAGAGCGATGTTTTTTGCCATTGCAGAGCCGGGGCGTATCTGGCGTGTGACGCATCCGGCCCACCGTCTTCCAGTTTGACACCCTTGCTGTACAGCAATATATAGTTAGCCTATTTCTAATTTTCAGAATTATTGGAACATTTAGTTTTGACTTTAGAATATCATGCCTAATTATTAAGCTCTGCTTTTGATAGAAATGTTTTGATTTTCTAAATCCTGTCTACGCTTGGTGTTTAAATTAACAAGTAATAATTTTGATTTTCAGCACATCAACAATGGACTTACACTTAGCGATCTTCCTTTACATATGCTGAACAACATCTTACATAGATTTTCAGATGGATGGGATATCATTACTTTAGGACAAGTGACTCCAACATTATATATGCTCAGTGAAGATAGGCAGTTATGGAAAAAGTTGTGTCAATACCATTTTGCTGAAAAACAAGTAAGAAAAAGTTTTGTTGTGCGTGTACTTTTTTTTTTTAGTGAGTGGGGTTCTGAAACTTTGCTCCTATGTAAAGAATCAGTGCGGGGGGGGAGGCGGGAGGGGGATGGAAATGGAGAACGAAAAAGGAAACCAACTTGCTTGGAGTTCCAGAAAAAAGTATGTAACAACCATTAGCAGTACTCTTTTGCTCTCTTACGTACATAATAAACATAGTGGGCCAGAAAGAAATCTCTGCTTTCAGCAGATTTTACTTCCACTGAAGTATAAATTTAATGGTAAAGAACATGGACTCACGCTACTGGAGAATGCTGGGGACTGAAGTTCACACATCTTAAAATTACCAGGTTTGAAAAACACTGGTCTAGACCCACATTTTGCTTAGCTTTAATAAGGATTTATAATAATTGAAAACATTTGCCTATCACTGCTTGCCATGCCATAACCTAACAATTATTTGATGTATAGGGATCAAAAAAAAACCCTTAGTGAGTCAGTAATCCGCTAACTTATTTCACAAATTATTTTCTAAATAAATTCTTCTGATGTGTACAGTTCTGTTCCATTATTGTTATCTGACTTAACTGATGGATGAAACATGATTGCCTTCAAATGTCGTTTTTTTTATGTTCAGTTTTGTAGGCATCTTATTTTGTCAGAAAAAGGTCATATTGACTGGAAGCTGATGTATTTTGCACTTCAGAAATGTTATCCCATAAAAGAACAATATGGAGACACCTTGCAATTTTGTCGTCACTGCAGTATTTTATTCTGGAAGGTAAGAAATATATAATACTTTGGAGTAAAGAAAAATTATTAGCTGTGTGTTAATATCTACTTCTCAGACTCCTGGAGTGATCATTGTTCCAGTATATAAATAGCTTTCCAAATAAGTTATGTGATTGAAGAGTTCAGCTTTGTACTGTGAGAAATAATGATATGCCTGCAGAAATCACTTTACGAATATACGGTACGTATTTCATTAAGAATATACCAATTTCAGAGTTGCAAGCAGCTTTGATGTTGCTAGACAGACTAGCAAACATAGTTTTACTTTTCTTTTTTCCTTTCAAACACCTCCTAACTCTCAGACTGTAGTGGGTATGTAAAAGCTGGCTTTGCAAACAGGTCCATTAAATAAATGTGATCCGTAGCAAATAATTTGTGTTTGGAAGCCAAGGCATCAAGAACAAGTGGGATGAGTTTTACCCCATGGCCTTGTGTAGCAATAGCACTTAAACTTATATACAACTTTATAGTGCTTTACAGCCCTCTCTGCCCCCCACCATTTTTGGCCTGGTTTTTGGGGCCATTTTCAAGCTGTTTGGGGGGTATTTTGGGGGCCAAAAATGGCCCCAAAACAGGCAGAAAAACAGCTGGGAGCGGGGCCAGCCAGTGGTGGGATTAGCCCCAACAGGCTGAATCCCACTTCTGCCTTTGAGGCGAGTGGCCTGGAGGCAGGGCTGGGTGTGATGAGTGATGTCACCCAACCCAGTCACATGACCAACCGGCCATGCCTACCTAGCCAAAGAACTGGTTGTTAAAAAATTTGCAGCCCACCACTGGAGAATATAGATGCTCAGGTATTTTGTGGGTTTGCACTCCTTGTGATATCCAGCATAAATCAGCTGGGTGACTTTGGGCCAGTCACTCTCTTTCTCAGCCCAACTTACTTCACAGAGTTGTTGTATCAAATATAGCAGGAGGAGGAAAGAGGGTTAGGTGTTGTTTATAATAAAGGTGGGGAATCCGTAGGTCCTAAGGATGTTTTCAGTCTGATTTATAACAAGGGTGCACTGGTGCTCTTGCCTTTCCAGTGACTGCCTTTCATGTGCAGCTAGCATCCTTGAGTAGCGGAAGTGGGGCAAGAAAAGTCTTGTACAGAAAAGGTTACAAGCATGAAATGCTGAATAATAGCTCTGGTCAACAGTAGTGATTAACTGTCATCTTAATAGCTTTCTCTCTTTATTGTTTTATGTCTAACATTTTACTTTATTGATAAGGAGAACGGATCCATTGGTTTCAGCTCATTTGCTTCCAAGAAATACGTTGCTAATTTGCTACTTTTAATTTTTTTTTTTTCCAAGAGAGAGGAAGTTTTCCCTTCAGTCTTTGTTTTATAGTAATGCCCACAGCACACTTTTATAACCATTAATAGAGTATTGGTTCTGTCCAATAAAATCTTCCTTTTTTGTTTCACTGCCCTCCTTCCTGTTTCTTCCTCCATGACCTCAAAAGGACTACCAACTTGCTTTGTTATTCAAGGTACTTTTCATTGTACTTTCGACTTGGCTTTCTTCTGTGTCCGTGCTGTTGTAACTGAAGTGAAAAGACATGTCTTTTGTAAGTGGAATGTTGCAACCCTGAACATGCTGTTCTCATAACTGTTGGCATTGTAGAATTATGTCCCTTAACTTGAGAATCCAGATGTGTGTCGTTATCTATTTATAGGGAAAGGGCGCTTTAAATTGTAACATTTTGCCAGCTTCTGCATGGAAGAAATGGCATGCTTGGGTAACATCCACTTCATGTGCTTTCCTCTTAAAGAGATGGTTCAGATTACTTATGGGAGTTTTAGCTATTGCCTTAGAGCACTCAAAGCAAAGGCCAGAGGCTTTTTTTGACTTTGACTACCTCAATTATTCCTCACCTCAGTCTTGGACACAGTGTGTTACAAGTGGAAACCAAAATGCGGAAAGGCACTTTGGTGGGGAGCACATTTGATCTTTTATTGCATTTGTAAAGTGCCTGTCCTCTACGGACTTTAAATGGCGTGTATTCCTCCTTTCAGTTTTATATGGCAACACTGAAGTAGACTAAGTTGAGAGAATGTCTAATCCAGCATGCTGAATGGCTGTGTCTGTGTCTGCGTGTGCATTTCTCTCTCCCTCCTCGTTTGACATTCTAACTGTGGGCTATTCATGCCAAGAAAATTGAAGCACATAATAAAATCAACAAGGAAATCTTTGGGGGGGGAAGGCCATTCTGAGTCCAGGTAAGGGCCAGTTAGATACATGATATAGTTAGTCATAAATTATATAAGGCCTTTATAAGCCATGTTCTCTATATCTGGGATAGGGGGTCTCCCTAACACCCCTCCCCCCCAATTAGCATTTCAGACAATCTTTTAGGAACATCTGTATTGCTTTGCCTCAAGATGGACTGTTTCTCCTTTCTTTCTGGAATTTGGGCTTTTAAAAATCTCAGCTTTCTGCTCTCTTATTATTGTAAGTTGCCCCCCAAACAGTTCATCGGAGTGAGAATTGTTGAAATGCCTGCTTAGGTACAGGTGTGGCTTTTCATGCTTCTGAGGTTCTCCTAACTTCAGATTAACAGCAGCAGCAGCAACAACAACAATAATAACAATAATACCCTGCAGCAATATCTGTAACACCATCAAACATCCAGATTTGCCTATCCTAGGTCCTTGGTAAGGACTTGATAGGTAGAAAAAAAAATGCCAAACCCAGTCTGAACATCTGGCTGACTGTGCGATGAATGATGATGATGTTGATGATGATGTGGCAGTGCCTGGAGACAGCAGAATAAAAGAGAAAGAACTGGAGAAGATAATAAAAGACAAATAGAAATAGAACGACTATGGCAAAGTCAAGCAAGGGCCGTACCAATAGTAATAGGCGCCTTGGGTGCAGTCCCAAAAGAACGGAGCACCACTTGAACACCATAGGCATTGACAAATTTACCATCAGTCAATTGCAGAAGGCAGCTTTACTTGGAACAGCTTCCATCCCACGGCAATATTTGTAACACCATCAAACATCCAGATTTGCCTACCCAGGTCCTTGGTAAGGACTCGATAGGTAGACAAAAATGCCAAACCCAGTCTAAACGTCTGGCTGATTGTGCGATCATCATCATCATCTCACTCAAAGAATCTATGGGAAGAGAGAGAATAAACTTGATGATTTAGAATGTAACACACACTCAATAATATTGAACTGCAATTTCAGAGATATTTCTCTTGCAACCACCCAGGTTTTACCTCTTCTTGAAAAAAACCCAGATCTTTTAACTTATTGGAAATTGGCCCGACCTGAAAGGTCCAGGAATGTTTTAGGACCTCATAAAGCATTCTTAGAAAGTAAAAATGGTGCCTGGGTTAAAGTGTAGAGATTTATATAAAGGAGCACTTTTGCACTGGGGGAAGAAAAATGAAAAGTCACCAGAGATGCTAGAAAACATCCTGCAGGGATGGGAGGGCTTGGTGAGAAAAATCTCAGCAGTTTGCCTTTTGGAAAATGGTTATTTTATAACAAGCCACACCAAACTAGAGTGGCCATTTTATTAACTGAGGTAACAAGAAATGAAGTGAGGAGTCAAACTGACAAACTAAATAGTAGCTCTTAAAGACGTTAAATACAAAATTGCTGTTCTTTTCACAAAAAAATAAGTACTGTAACATTGGCTATTTTCAAAGTCTGAAGAATAAACACAATATAACCCTAGTTTTTCCCTGTATGTATGGAAATTTAAAAAATGAACTCGTGATTTATGGCTTTGATGATTAGGCAGGATAGATTGCCGAAAAAAGAGAATTTTGATACAACTTTAGAGAAAGGAACTAAAATACTTTTTCACCTTCAGCTGCTGTGAAGAATATTGGAACTCACTTCTTTGTATCTTTTTTCTTTCTTTCCTATTTTTATCTTACTACTTTTCTTGCACTTCTTGCTATTTCTTTTTCTCTTTTCTTTCTTTGGAAAACAATACCACAGTATTTTATTAGTTCGTTTCTATAAGATTTTTTCCCTTTATAAAAGTTCTAATAAAATATATAAATCTACTTTTTTAAAAAAAAATAGACTGAAAGTCATTTCAGTTAGTTTAACATATCTTCTATGGCAAATGTTAACAGAATTATTGAGGGATATTTCCATATTAGAAGAATGAACTTTGTAAAAAATAATGTGTCTTCAGATGCAGAAGGATAGATAGATAGACAGATGGACAGACACATACCATGGATGGTTGGATGGGTTGGTTGGTTAGTAGTTAGTCAGTTAGGGTTTTTTAGGGTATTGTGTGTGGACCTGTGTGATCTAATAAATAATCTATATTTGGACTTGAAAAAAGCTCTTGGCAGATACCATCTCCATAAGTTTCTAAGCAAAGTCAGTTGTCCCATAAGAGGATGAGCACTTGTATGGACTGGCAAGCAATTAAAATAAGCAGAGTGGGAATAAATGGAAAATCCTCCCATTGACAGGATGTGCAATGTTGCATCCACCAGGAATTGGGTGTGAAACTAATGCTTCAGTGTATACACAGATTTAGGGTTAGAACTGAGTTGTTTGCTGTTCAGGATGGTGAAATCAAGAAAAGATTATGAAGAGTTCCAGAAGGATCTCTCCAACCTGGGCAGCAGTGGTGGGATTCACATATTTTTACTAACAGTTCTGTGGGCATGGCTTGGTGGGCTTGGCAGCGAAAGGATACTGTAAAATCTCCAGTCAGAGGTGGTATTTGCTGGTTCTCTGAACTACTCAAAATTTCCGCTACCGGTTCTCCAGAACTGGTCAGAACCTGCTAAATATCACCTCTGCTGGGCAGTCTCAGAATGGCAAAAACTTCCATTGCAAACATGCAAAATAATGAATGCTGGCCCAGAAAAATTCACCACTGTTACTGTCTTGGCAGTGACTGATTGATTAGGAATGGAATCTTGGAATCCTAGTCAACAATTTGATGAATATGTCAACCCGGTGTCAGTGGTTGTAAACAAAGCAAAAGCCTCTCTGGGTATGGTTAGGACAATGGTGGCTCTTCCAGGCGAGCTCTTGCGTGCTGGCAGAAGTGGCTCGGCGTACCACTTCCGGCATGAGTGCCATAGGTTTGCCAACATGGGGTTAGGAGGAGGATTGAACATAAAACTGCTGATGTTGAAATACCTAAAACATGTCTCAAGTGAGATTTCACTTGGGGGGATTGCATACAGTTTTTGAGCACAGGAAAAGAAAACTATGAAACTGGAAATGGCATGGAAAGACCACCAAAGGGATTATATGGCTGGAGTATCTCCTTTACCAGATAAAAATTGGGCTTTTTCAGTGCAGAACAAGGAAGGGGAGAACTGAGTAGAGGTGTATAACTTTCAGTTGCAGGGATAATATAACAAAACCCTTTCTCCTCTCATTGTATTAAATGTCTAGGATGAGAGAAGAAAATGCGGAAATTTTGGGTTCAATTGTGCTTGTAAGTCAAGGACTACCTGCACTAGATGAACAGAATATTTCATTCTAAGAGAAAGTTAGATGGGTCTGAGTTCTGATCCAGCAAGACTGTTGTTATTTTTCTAATGGGGAAGTTCATTCTTCACAGCGTTTTTTTACTGGCAACATGCTGTTAAAATTCCAGATTTATTCACCAGCCCTGAAAGTCAAGGATCTTGATATAAAAGGCTTTTGTGTTACAGCAGAGAGATGGAATGATTCCATTATTGTTCATGTGTAAGTTTGATCCCAGTACAAGATGGAGATTAACTCTACAGAACAATAATTCAATAAGGAACACTTTACGTTGGCACATTGCCACAAATCTCTACAACAGCAATTCATGAAGCCTCTTGAGATGAAAGGTACAAGGCTTCTGTGCAAAATACAGGATGGTTCCTTCATTATGTGATGAGCTTTCAAAGGATTCTTTTCATTGGCTTGTCTCATTAAAACTCCTCCCCCAATTCCTAAAAAAAAAAAAAGTTGTGTCAATAATTGTAAGTGTTCCAAATTGCATAAAAATATATATTCTACTCCAGTGTACAAAATGTAGCCTTTCAACAATTATTGTGTCAGCCTGGATGGCAAAAGTCAATCTTTTTTTCTAAACATTTTGGCAAAAGCTTTTGTTTCTCTTTTGAGCTTAATGACCTTAGGGCATTTTTTAAAGTCTTCATGGGTAGAAATGCGACCCTTCCTATTCCTGGCAATTAATTTGGGGAAAAAGGAGAAAAGAAAAACAAACGTGCTGTGTGTGTGTGTGTGTTTGTGTGTGTGTGTGTGTAAATGACATTTGGACTATGAAGCCAGCATGTCTTCAGCTGAAAACATAGAGAATAATTAAAAAGAGTTGGAAGACACCTTTGAAGTTTTCAAATCCAACCCTCTGCTTCAGCAGGTGACCCTATACTAATCAACTGGAAATCAGGAACGATTTTCTCTCATTGGAATTGTAGAAACATATGCCGTTGGTTTTTATTCTTCTTGCAAAGTTGCCTTACTTGCTAGAACTGACTATTGTAGAATAACAGCAGGGTTGCAGAAAATGAAAGAAACAAGGAGGGCAAGAGTTAAAAAGGATTCTTAAACTGCCATCAACTTCAGCCATTTATCAAAACAGATCTGAGCAGAGTTATGTATCACAAGATGACTTTTTTCTTTAAAAAAAAATGACCTGGTAGCTATATGCATTTGTTCTGAATGAATAAAAGGGCTTTAAAAATCTAAGCACTGTGGGAAATATATTGCTCTGCTGTAGTTAAGGAAATGGAAAGGAACAATCTCTCAGTGTGAGACTTTTTCTCCTTGTAATTTTTAAGTGCTTCATTTGAAGACCGCATTATGAATAGAAATTCTAAGATCTTCCTGAGTAGCATAGTGCTCCGTTTTAAAATAACTCACTTTGGAGTGTTAGGTGATTAAGCCCCCTGATTGTATTAAGCCATAAATCATAGTTTACATGCAAATGGCTAGGTTTGTTCCACAGATTTAAACATAAGGAAATTACTTAATTATTGATCATGTTATATGAGCCCAGTATCGCAGATGCATTTTATATCATGGGATTTTTGAAAGCTCTTAAGCCAAGTGACAATGCCCTGGCATTATTTTTCAACTTGGGGCCTTTAGAGGCAGTGGCTTTGAGCCTGACAATTCCAAGCTAGCCTCGCTAGGAGTCTGGGAATTGTAGTGCCAGTGCCCTGGAAAAGTTGGGGAAAGCTGCACTATGTCTTAGAAACTTCTCAAAAAGAACTGGAGTCACCAGGAATTGAAATGCAAGCTTACCTAACTATTGGCTTCATCTGCCTGAAGGAGGAAATGTGTTACAAAATATATAAGAATCTTTGGGGAAGAATAGTAAAGTACCCACTTTGGCATAATAAACTCCAAGAGCAGCTTTTAGCATTTCCAGATACAGCTGTGAAAGAATTTGTGCTATTAGCTGATTTGCTATTAGCTGATATAGACAATCCCAGATACGTCTTTCCTTAAGACAGTTCATAAGATCTATCTGCAGCTATGTTCCTGATCTGGTATACTCCAAGGATGCTGAAACTGAGCATTCCAGAATCTTTTTATCATTGTGGACATATTTGTACATTTTAAAATCTACAGTGTCATTTGAGAGTACCAGATTAAATAAAGTACAGGTTGTTCTCAGTTTACGATTATAATTGGGATTGCAATTTCAGCTGCTAAGTGATATAGTCATCAAGCGAGTCATCGAGTCACCATTGATTTTATGGTCATGTTTACTACAATTGTTCAGCAAATCACAAATCTTGAGTTTGGTCTAGTGGTTAAAGCACCAGGTTAGAAAGCAGGAGACCATGAATTCAACTGCCTTAGGCATGAAAGCCAGCTGGATGGCTTTGGGCCAGTCACTCACTCTCAGCCCATCCCACCTCACAGGGTGGTTTGTTGTGGGGGGAAAGGAAGAAAAAGGAGCATCAGATATGTTCATCGCCTTGAATTGTTTATAAAAATAATAAAGGTGGGAAATACACACACACACACACACACACACACACACATCTGGCTTCCCCAATTGACTTTGCTTGTTGGAAGGACACTTTGCTTGCAGGAAGCTGCAACTGGTGATAAATGCAAATGCCTGAATTGTGATCACATGACTACGGGAGGAGGTGATGATTGTAACTTCAAGGACAGGTTATGAGTCATGTTTTCCAAGGCCATTGTAATTTCTGTCTTTAAAGAAATGGTTGTAAGTTGAGGACTACCTGTATTTCCCCAGATCTTTTTAGGACAGATGAAATCGACTTGCTTTTTTCAGCCAAGAATTATGCTTGGCCTTTGAATAGTATGCTGGAAGCTGCAGTTTCAAAGTGAGTGGGACTGAACGAAGGACCCATGTGATTTTACTTAAGTACATGCAAAATAACTATTCCCATATATTTCAAGTAAATATTTAGTGTAGCTGACAGGCTAGGAATAAATACCAGTGCATTAACAATCTCTCCCTCTTGTTTCATACTGAAAGAAAAACTTTTGGCAAAGTTTTGCTTAAAGGGATAAGTTGTGGCTTGGATTACAAGCTGTGCATTCTTGAACTCTAGAATTGTTTGTGGGCCCTTAGAACTCAAGAGATGTTTTGATGTAGCCTCAGTTCTGATTTAAAAATAGAAGCAGGAGACTTTGACCCAGATGTTCCTTTGTCTCAGTGCTGCTTCCTGTGCAAAGTCCCATTTGGTGGCCAGCAATTTTCTAGTCCATAACAAGAATAACAGTGTTTTTCCTTTCCTTAGGACACGGGTCATCCTTGTACAGCCAATGATCCCACCGGTTGCTTCACACCAGTGTCTCCACAGCACTTCATAGACCTCTTCAAATTTTAACTGCAACTCATGGCAGGGGCTGAGGTGTTTTTTTGTGAAAGTTTTGCAGCACCATGCAGTACGTGAAAATGGGGGCTTTCGTGTGTGTGTGTGTGTGTGTGTGTGTGTGTGTGTGTGTGCAATATTTTTCCTGATGTGTTTCAAGTTAAAACCTGGGTGTAATCAGGTCAAATTGAAAACGTTGCTGGAACTTCCATTAAAACCTTCAATTTCTAAGGAGGAAAAAAAAAAAAGAGAGAGAGAAAGACAATTCACTTAGGAAGGGAAGCTATACCAGAAAGAGATAGGTTTCTGGGAAAGTAATAATTGGAATCGGGCTATCTGGCTGATAGCCAGCAAAACTATAATGTTTTCTTTGAGTTTCAGTGAGATGTTGGGAGTTCACTTGTTACTGAAGTGAAGAAACTGGCAAGTTTCTTCTTACTTGTCCAATTCTAAATATACCCAGTTGGTACATCCTGTAAATATTCAGAGGATACTCTTAGGATTTCCATGTATATATCATGTTGTGAGCATTACACGTGGGCAAAATGTCCTGTATGCCAGTTGTGCAGGAAAGCCAGCAATTCCATATTGTAAATACATTCAGCACAGTATTTATTTTCTTAAAATGTGTTCTATTAATTCTGTCCTATCTCTCTGTCTCCTAAATAATGTGAGCTGTTGGTATTCTGGCTGCTGAGCCAAGATACTGTTTTCTAGGTGCAATCCAATGAATTGTGTTGAGTGAGATGTATATGTTTTCCCAGTCTTCTCATTGATGTCTCCTCAAGTCTTAACTGCTTTGAGCAAAATAGCTGTGGCTTGTCCCAGAGAATGGGACTTCGTTGGAAGCAGTGCTATTGAAGTTTTGCTATGAACATCTTAGCTAGCTTCTCAGAAGATAATCTGAATGCTCTCAAGGCTACTGTGATTGGTAGAAGAAGTGATGGGCAAATTTGCAAGAACTCACAGTATTCAGAAACTCTTAAACCATCATTTCCATGTAAGATAATACATAGATGTACAAGGATTTATGTTATGTACCACCATATGTATTGAATTTAAGTTTCTACCCAAATAAATAATTTCATCTTCTAACTAGAGTGTGGAGTTCTTTATGTTAACACATTGCATACTCCTGGTTTTAGCATTCCCTACTTATAAACATGGATTCTAATGCTATTCCTATATTTATGTTGATATAAGCTACAGGAAAAGCCTACCACAAGTTTTTATGATCAGGTGTAATTAACGTTTCCAGGATTTTCATAGCAGTTCACATTAATATATTGCTATAGCAGCCCTATGGGATAGCAGCCAATAGTTCCATGCTTGTATCAAATTTCAAGAAATAATGGTTTCCCAAAGATTGAACATATGTTGCTTTTCTTTCTACTAAGAAAGCTATTATCGGGCTTCAACGATCCTACCGATTTGTCCTCTGGAGTGAAGCCTGACACGTTATCTTGGTTGGGGAAGGAGCGTCCAATCCTGCCGTTTCCGACGCGTTGCCTTGGTCGAGGAATGTTTTCCACTCCTGCAGGTCCTATCCTGGCTCTACTCATCTCTCCTGTATCGGCACGAACATATGACAAGGATGGGGGGGTGGGAGGTTTATCACTCCGATTCCTCTCATTTCCCAGAACGAGACACGAAGGCTCCTTGGGGCAGAACTGGGGGAATTAAGACACAGCTCGGGATTTGAACCACATATTGCCTGGTTAATTAGTTGCATTTACAATTGCAGGGTGGTGGCACGTAGGACTAACAGATACATATTATTTTTGATACTTGGTGGAATAGCAGTGCCGGAAGGAACCAGTAATCACCCAAATGATCACTCTTCCTCCTTCTCATCATCTCCAATAGCTCATCTAAAGTTGGATTGAGGCTGGAGAAATCAGACATGGAACTTCTTAAGCACTTTTGCCCTCATTTACATACACACCCATCAGTGGTGTATTTCAAATATTTTTACCACCGGTTCGGTGGGCGTGGCTTGGGTACGCTTTGCGCACGCACACACACTTTGTGCATGCATGCACACCAAACGTGCACTTTGCACAGGCGCAGAGGCATTTTGAGTCACCTGCAATCCTGCAATCTCCCTGATACTTCAGCAGCTGCCGCGTGGCAATTGCTGTGCCGCGTAAAGCAGCTGCGCTTCAAAAGCAGGACATAAAGGTTAGTATGGGAGTCTGGGAGGGTGGGTGGGCCCAACACAGAGCGTTGGAGAGAACTGGTTTGGTCTCCGCTGCTCATCGCCGCTACCGGCTTGGCAGAACCGGACTGAGCCGGTAGAATACCACCACTGACACCCATGCTCCATGCTCTCTCTCCCAAAACCACATACTGAGAATGTAAATAAAACCAGAAGGGTAAGTTTATTAGGGTAAACTATAATTTGCTCCTTACTTAGATTATCCCCATCAAATGTCTTTTTTAAAGCCTTAGGAGGCTTATTATAGACTTCTGCATGCAACATTTATAATATCTTTTACAGATTTTGCACAAAATTAACATTTCCTCATGAAAGAAGTTTCAAAAAATAGAAACAAGCCAATACTTGAGGTAGGACCAAGTTTTAATAAACTTTCCCAGGAGACAGTGAAAAAATCTAACCAAATCTACTTGTCGGAATAACTGAAGTAAAGGTAGAATAACTTCTTTTTCAGTTGAAGCCATATGTGGGCTCTTCCTCAGGATTGAATGGTGCAGTGTGAAAACTTCCATTATGTAGGCAAAAATTCACATGCAGCATGTTGATTTTCATCTGATGATCTTTTGCTGCAATATCAGTTGCTACCAATTTGTATTCCAGTGAAAAACCTGGACTATAGTCTTCACGCTGCATCCTTTCTTAAATTGCTGCATTACATCGTTACATGTTTGTGCAATCGGCTTACCAATTCGTTAAAGATAAAATTTGAGAGTTTATTTTTCAGCAAAACCCTTCAAAGCTGTCACATTGCAAAAATCCAGGCTCTACGGAGTATAGGTGGTGGTGGTATGTCAACTCTTTTGTTTCTTCTTTTGGTAAGTGTGTGGTAAATTGTACAGATGAAGATGAATCTATTTATTGCAATAGGTTTAGGATCTGATTGGCCTTAGGAACCCTTACTATTATGGGATGTCTCCCCAATTCCTCCCATAGCTGACGACATTCAAATACAAGCACATATTTGGATTTGATCCATGTTGTTCAAACATGGGGCTTCAATTGTACAATCTAAAGTTGTTTGAAAGAAGAGGAGAAGCAACTTCCTTTTTCTAATCCTGTTCCTTATAGCCAGTTACAAATGTTTGCCAGGCTTAAGAGAGGGTTACTTCTGTAAATCTGTTTTGTTTTTCATGGTTTTGTTTGGGTAGTTTATTTGTATGTGTGCGCTACCCACGTTGACATCTATGAGACGGCAGCTATATTAAATATATACACATACATACATACAGTACAAACCAGTAGTGGGATTCAAAACATTTTACTACCAGTTCTGTGAGCGTGGCTTGGTGCGCGTGATGTGGTTTGGTGGGCATGGCTTGGTGGGTGTGGTAGGTGTGGGTGTGGTAGGGGAAGGATACTGCAAAAATCTCCATTCCCTCCCCATTCCTTGGGAAAGGTTACTGCAAAATCCCCATTCTTCCCCACCCCACTAACCAGCTTTCCAGCTCCGTTCTCCTGTGCAGGGCAACAAAAGAAGACCCAGCCAATCAGCTGGGACTCAGGAGGTACAGAATAGATGTGGGCAGGGCCAGTCAGAGGTGGTATTTGTCGGTTCTTCGAACTACTCAAAATTTCCAGTACTGGTTCTCCAGAAGTGGTCAGAACCTGCTGAATAGCACCTCTGGTACACACACACACACACACACACACACACATACACACACACGCGCGCACACACTGTTGTGGTTAGCCGGCAACAGGTGCAGATGGCTGAGAAGAGCGAGCACTCAGATGAGGGGCCAGGACCATTAGGGAGTGGACTGCTGCTTTCAGAGATTGTGGGGGCTGGAAGCAGTGATGAGGTTCCCGAGGAGCCTGTGCCAAGTGCGCGTGTGCACAGGGCTGCTCAGAGGAAAGAGCAGTTACAACAGTATGGGCAACTCAGGAGTAAGGCTGCAAGATAATGGCACCTCCTTCAAGAAGATAAAAGCCAGCTGTGAACGAATGCACTTTGCAGAAGGCAAAGAAGTTTTTGAACTCAGCCTCATGGACATTACAGTTGGTACTTGAAGACTCTTGTAAACTATTTCTTATCTGTTGTGTTATGGCAGACTGGTGAAAACTAGGCAAGGTTCTTTCTTGTTGGAGCTAATTAGTTGGAAGCAGCCTTTTATCTGTGAAGAAACAGAATTCCTAGCTGAAACATAAAAAGGTTGTACTGCTTCCTTTGTCTTGTGTTTGCTTTCTTGGAACCAAGTTTGGGTCAGAACACACACACACACATACACACACACACATACACACACACACACATTTTGGTTTAGTTTGACCTTAGAAGGAAAGAAACACCAAACTTGGTCAAGAACCAAAATTTGACAATTCCAACCATCCAGCTACATCATGCCTTATCTTTATATAAATTGCAATCTCTCTGGGAAATGCATTCTCAGCTTGGCAGCCTTAACAAAAACGACTGTATTTGCTTGAACTGAGTGCCTTGCATGTATATATTTTTAAAGTGACAAGTCTAGTTCTGCGGCATAAGCTATGAGAACTGCTAGAAATGCCCTTGAAGAAAAGGGTGAAAATACTGTGAGCCAATGGCATGAAATCACTACTGGAGACAGCTCCAACAAAAAAGACAAGCTTTTATGGCTTTCCACAAAGTACAAGTTTATGTAGTGTTATGATGAAAATGTCTCCGTGTGTCAACTTCAGCAAAGGTGGTTTAAGCACTGTTTCTCAGGTCAAGTGGTTTCTAAAACTTCAGGGGCTTATTTGGTAAAAAAAAATCAAAAATCTGCATCAGTAGTTGGATAGCCCCTCCCCGCATTTCTGCATCCTGGAAAACTTCACAGCTTCTTGATCTTTCCCATTTTAGGTCAGTCTTGGCTTGTCTGACTGTTGGCATTGCATCCCTGTTTATTCCTACCTGAAATTAGTTCCCTGCAATACAGCTACTTGGTTGAATACAGTTTAAAATCAAGATGAAAGCAAGGATATCATACCATCATCCCTTAACTGAGAAAAGCCGGAGGAGCTAAGGGGTTTTTTGTTTTTGTTTTTTTAAATCAGCTCCAAGAGTTGCAATGAACTTTAGAGGAATACTGTCAGACAAGCAAAGAGTTTATGTATCTTTTTAATTCTTATTTTAATGAAATAACCTGGAAAAAATGCATCACCGAGAACTAACATTTCCCCCTATGTTTTGGGTTTACCAGAAGTTCCAAAAATGGGTCAGGAGAGAGGACACCATTTGACCATACATTTTTATCCCCTCTGTAGTAGGAGTTTAAACCTGCAGACGCCTTCTACTCTCTGGATAGTGAACGCAGAGGATTTTGTGCCCCTAACTCAAGGCTCTTCGAACTTGACAGCTTTAAGACTTGTGGACTTCAATGCCCAGAATTCCTGAGCTAACTTCACTGGAGGAGGAATTCTGGGAGTTGGAAGTCCACAAGTCTTAAAGCTATCAAATTTGAAGGCCCTAACTTGTGTAGGGGGTTATTCAGGAGACAAAAGGTGGTGGTTACACCAAACCTGCTAAAGAAAATACAACAAACCTTTTTTAAATTTTCATTTATTTCTTAAATTTATATGCTGCCCACCTCACCAATGAAATGACTCTGGGCATCTCCCCTCCACCATTCTTCTTCATTGTGTTAATGTATCCCTTTTACATAAAATAAAGAGATTGAAAATGTAATCTCGGAGTTAGTGGCAGCTTACCCTGCTCCTTGAATTTTGTCATGCTGATTCGTATCGGTTGCATTGCAAAGAGCCTTGGAGGATTTTTCAAACAGGCTTCAGGGCAGGATATGGGACCAAACAGCACTTACTGGAATTGTGGAAAAAAATGGGCAATTGGGGGTTGGCATGGCATGTTATATTCTTCATCTTTGTTTTCCTTTATTTCTCAGTAGCTTTCAATATCAATAATCATGATATTCCCCAGACCAGTCGGGTGCTGATTCCAGTCAACATCTGAGTCCAATCCAGGGGTTGGTTACTACCTATAAAACCCTGCATGGCATGAAGCCAGGTTAAATGTGGGACCTTTTTCTAACTTTTTGCACACAATACACTGGGGATGTTCCAGGTTAAGCTCTGTCAATTTGTGAGATATTTTGGCCACAGCGATTTCCCTTTGGAATATCATATCCATGGAGATTCATTTGGCTCCAACTCTTCTGGCATTTGGTAAGTTCTTGAAGACTTGGAAGCTCCCCTGGCATGGGATGTGCAGGTTGGGTTTGCTTGTCAAAGCAGGGTTGTTTTTGTCTCAACATGCCTGTGGTTGTATAGTTTGTATTAGATTGCCCTTGGATGAAATGACATTTTATTATTGATAATGATGATTGGTTTCCAATGCCATGTTCACTGGCCAAAGATGCAATTTTGAGATGGTCAGATTTATAAATTGATAGCATGAATATTAAATAAGCTTATAATTATCTCCTGAACTGTAATAATGGAAATATTGAGTGATTGTTTCATTTAGCAGCTGGGGTTAGTGAAGCAGACTATCGTGTTAAAAATCCATGTAAGCATCTGATTGGCCACACTTAGGAAAAGGGAATGTTTATTAATCTTTTTTTCTGACTTAGTAGAACAATGTCTTCTGTCACCTTTTTAAGACTCAAGGGCACTCTCATAAAAAATGTACACTATGAAAGGAAATGATTATGTACCAACTAATACTGACCCTGGCCAGAATCCAAGGTACAGCTGGAAATAGAAGGAACTCAAATTTAGAAAAAGATGCCCTGCTAAAGAGTCTTTAAAGTGTGTGTGTGTGTGTGTGTGTGTATACACATACATACGTACATACATATATATATATGTTACATAAAAATGTTTTCATTTAAGCAGTTAATTATACCAGTAGTACAAAAATAATACCAATCTGTGGTGTTTTTATGGGCCTTCTTCATTTTGAAGGAAGTCAACCCATAGATCTTCTGAGACAAGTTTACTTCCTAACAGGAAGTAAAGCCTGATTTCTTTTCCTTTAGTTTGTCGCTATCATTTGTTTCGTTGCCAATTTATTGTTGTGAGTCTTCTGTTTATTTTTTAAAAGGTGGGGAAAAGGTGGGGAAAGAAAAGAAAAACAAGGTTTTTGAGCAATGGTGTGCGTCTGCAAATAAAGATATTGAAGAACATTTTGAGTGTCTTTGTTTAAATATGTTTTATGATTATTCATTGAAAACAGAAAACAAAGAAGTAATATTTATCAACTTTACGTATTTGCATAACCATTGTTTTCTTATGTGAATTTTCTCTGGATGCTTTGTCATGAAACATGCCACTTGCTTCTATTTAATTACATTTTGCAATGACAAGCAGCTTTTAAAAAGTACACTCACAGTTGTATGAAGTGGTTGCAACCATTTTTCAGAAAATAGTTCACCCATTTTTTTAAAAAAAGGCATTACAACCACAGCACGTACATACTCTTAAGTTCATTATGAAACTTTTCTATTGATCTTTTCCAATAAATTATTTTATGAAGTTTAGGAAAAACACATTGGAGTAGTTATGTCTAGAAAGTATACCAATTGAAATAACAAAACTGAAGGTTAATCATGGCTCATGTCCTGTTACTTTCAAAGTAATTTCTAAACATGCATCTTTTTCATATTTTGCTTCAGGTTAGAAAAAATCCCAAATTCCATTGGTATCATCTGAGTAAACTATGAAGAACGTGTGTGTGCGCACACGCAATAGCATACCAGCCACTTCTTATTCACACTTTATCTGTATTCTGGAATAAGCTCCTACTCTAAAACTGCAATAAAAAAGCAGCTTCATAAAGTTTATTAAACCATGATATACAGTAGTTTAATCATAGACTTGGCATTGCTTAGTTGTGATAGTACCTAACTGATGTCACCTTGCTGATCTTGTGTAATATCCAAAAAACGAACAAGCAAACCCAACCCACTAGCCTAAACAGCAAGTCATTCTTAGTATTTGGATGGGAGATCGCCAAAGAACCCTGAGTTTATCCTAAGTAAGAAATTCTAAAAATACTCTGAAATAATGACAGGCGACTTGAATGTGATTCAAAGGTAACAGGTGGGTTGATTATCTCAATTCTAAGTCAGTTGTAGTTAATATACATGTATAATTAACAGTTTTTTTGCAAGAAAATTTTCTGTTGTGGTTCTGCAGGTGTTGGCCCGTATGGATAAATCAGGTAAGAATCATAACCAGATGAGCTAATTCTACTTTAATGTAATGTAAAGCCACATTGACAGAATCTTGTGAGTTTGAAAGTAGAATCCTTTCCATCCATCTCCTTTGCAGCCTGAGAAACTGGTGAGGGTCCCTTCTGAGCCTCTTGCCCCACCCGCTATCCAGTTCTGGGCTAGGCTGTCTTGAATTTGACTGTCCCCTTGCAGGCTCTTTTTGCCGGGTCTCCCAAGGTCATTACAATAGTTGACTGCACATGATTCACAGTATGTAAGCTTATTTATTGGATTTAAAACAATGGGAGATTTTGGGTGCTTTTAAATGAGGCTTTTCTGTGATTTTTCACAGTAATTTAGAGGTCAAAACAACACTATTTTCCTTGTGTAAATCTTTTTTTAAGTTTTCTCAATGCTTTGTCTTTTTTTTTAACAGGAAAATACATGTTTAGGAAAAGATAGAATAGCTGCATAATGTTGTTCATCATCAACACTAGGAGCTTTGGAAGTGCCTAGATTGCTTATGAATTAAGGGTAATGATTGTTGCTTAGATTGTCATAATTTGTTTAGAATCTCAAATTGGAATTGCAATGGTAAAATTGTTGCTTTGCTATTTTAAACTGTCCCTCATGCATCACAAGATCTGATTTCCCCAATAAAAGGGGAAACATATAAATGAACCTAAGATACAAATTATATCTAGCGATTCATAATACATTAAGTACAATTAAAGGTTTTAAATCTTTTCTTTGTTACTACCATTATTAATATTAGCTATTTATAATATTTTTGTGTTTATTAGTTAAAAAACATGAATGTATTAGTAATAGAAGAGTGGTTATAATCCAACGTGAAAATAAATGGAGTATATTGTGAATTATTTAGTACTTAGGATGTGATAAGGTGTGAATATGTGACTAGTACCAGCCAATAATGATTTTTAGGACTCACCAAATTCGACAACAAATGTAAAAAACTATGTGTTATTACTGTTTCTGTATTTTTGAAATTGTATGTTTTTAAATTTGTAAATAAAATTGTTTTTAAAACTTAAAAAAAAGATCTGATTGGTAAACAAGCAAATACTAGAGCATTAGGAGTCTATGTAATCACTAATTCCTTTGGGGCTAACTATAGGAGCCAATAAAATGGGTAGAAACTGTTAAGATAAATATGTAATTAATATCAAAAAGGGCCTTTGCTAAGGGAGTGTTTTGGGGAAAATATGATAGAAAGCTTTTGCCTAGTGTGACATTGCTGGAATAATACACTGCTTTATCAGCCTGCCTACTGCTATAAATCTGTTAGAAAAGTCATTCTCAATGACCTTACCCAAGCTCTGGAACAACATGTCCAAAAGTAATTTAACATACAGATAACTGCTTTAAAATTTCCTTAAAGTTAGTAAATAGTTTAAATATGTGTTAGATTTAAACCCATCTTCCCTCAGTTGCCTTCTTTCCTGAAATGTTCAGTGCAGTAAGAATATAGAGATTTCAGTAAAAAAGGAGAGCTTGGTTGTTTTCTTGCAAATCTTATAGGATCCCTCAAAAGCCTTCTTTTTTGCAGAAATTTGACTCTTGTAATAACTTTATTACGCTTTTGATTTTTTTAAATGTTATTCTAAATTATTTTGTTGGCTATTTGATTTTATTAGGCATTGTATTTTACTGACTTTTTCCCTTAAAAGTGTGGGAGACAAATATAAAAAATTAGCAGATTTTTACTGGTTTTTGGAAGAAAACTTTAAGTGAAAAATCTAGGCCTAGGATGCTGACTCTCCCAATAAAATCATATTGATTAATGGCATTTATACAAGTATGGCAAACATATGGATGCAAATCCTTTACAAGTACAGTAAATAATAGCTACATTCTGCCATATTCTACAGTCTTTGTAACATATAATCAATAGAATTAAATGAACATTTTCATTAGTTTGGTTTTAATTAAGTTTTTATTCATCTGTGAAAATACTATTTTTAAGTAAAACTAATAAAATACAGAAAAGGAAACATGAGCATTAAGTGACTAATTAAAGTCACATAAAGCATTTCACCTTCATTGACTTCAAGCCAAGTATTATGCATAGATGCAGTGAAAAGGCAACATGAACAACGTATGAACAGTTACATTTGTGCAACTTTCAAGCAATGTTCTTAAAACTAATATAGTTAAATCAAATAGTTACAAAAAGAAAAAGGGTATGGATTGTTTAAAGAAAGACTGACACATATCAAAGTAGTGATATATGAAAAATACAAATAATAAGTTGTCAAGCAAATATTCACAAGGAAAATTATATTTTAAAAATCTACAAAAGCACATCAATAAATTATATTAAAATTTTAATCATTGCCTTTAAGTATTAAGTAGTTCTGCTTTAGGAAAACATGGACATAAACCAGCCAAAGTGAAGGACACTTATATCCCATGAATTTTGATATTAAACATACAGAAACCAATGTAACAATGTTCAACTTTTGATAAAATCTGTGCGTGTTTATAAAAGAAGTTCTATAGCTTTAATACAGTAGGCAATAACTTATATATCTCAAATTTTCACTTTAGGCGTAATCTTTTGACCTTTTTCTTACTTCCGAAGCACACGGGATCCAGCATTAAGACCAAATTGACCATATTGCACATTACTGCACACAAAAGGATCCAGAAGAGCAACTGATAGCATTTTAGAATTTCTATGGTGAGCCATCACTCAATATATAATTTGAAGTGCTAGTCAGAGAGGAATAACTTGTGGTCCATGGGTTTTGTGAAGATTGTATTAAAGTATTGCCAGTCAAGACTGTGGCCAATGAACAAAATAGCATTTGTAACAGTGGGGCTAAACCATTCATATCAGTTCTGCTTCTCAGGTAGATTAGCTACATCATCACAATTCATTACTAATACTGCCAAAGCTTAAGCCAACACATAGGATGCAGATGGTGGAATTCGTTTTACAATAGGACTGAGTTTTGTAAATCTACCCATCTTTGTCTATATAAATATAGGACAAATGTGTGAATATTATTATACATGGAATTAATCTGGACATCACAGAAATGACATCAAGGTGAAATACAGGCACTTGACAGGTGTCATATACAAGGCAGAGCTTCTATTTGTCACAGTATAAAAAGGTTTTGATAAATGGTAAATAAGAATACATATTTGACTCTTTTAAGTTGCACTCCTGGATTTGTTTCTCTGTTGGATCTCAATGCCAACATACATTTGCTTCTTTTGTATGGTCATCTTCCATAAACTGTAAACCGAAAAAGTCTTTGCATAAAGAAAATGGCTATATTCTGGAATTACTTTCAATTAATTTAAAGAAATTAGGATACACACTAGCATAATCAGTCAGTAAATCACTTTCAACAGAACATGCATATTTGTAAAGTTTTCTCTGAACTTGAAAGGGTTCTTAATATACTTTTAGTCTCAATGGTTTGGATACTGTTTTAATTTGCCCAAACAAATCTTTTTCTAAATTCTTAGTTCAGCTATAATAATACTATAAAATCCCATTCTTCCATAGCAATTATGTTTAGGCTACAAGTTTACAATTTGGTGTTTGAAAAGAAAAAAAAATGTCTATCATTCCTCAACATAGGGCCAATGCCATTACTTGAAATACAACTGTCAGTAGAAAAAAAAACAAAAAGCAAAAAAGTTGTTAATGGTCCACTTTCAGGATTCAAGCTGGTTGTGACAGCCTACTTCACCACAATTTTACAATCTGCATGCAAGTCATTTGATCACAAGATACTGCTTGGCATAAGGGTATCTTGAAGTGCAATAGAGCAGCAAGGAAAAATTCTGTATGCTTAAAGACATAAGACAGTACTGACTTGGTGGACAAAGGCTTTAAAATCTTGTTGTATGACAGAGATATTGTATCTCTGGACTGTAACCATAAATTTTGTCTGTATAGTATGATACTTCATTTTTTATATATAATTTGAAGCTTTTACCAGTAGGGAGGAATTATATCTTGGAAATATTCTGCATAGTTATAAAACAGTCCTGTAAAAAACCTGATCCTTAAAAAAGAAATTTTGAATGAAGATTTTTAGTTTCTATATTGCTAAGCAGGTCATTCTATAAGCAGTGGCATGCATGCTCAATATCAGTTTCAAGTAAGGATTGGTAACTAAGAGGCAAGAAATAAGCTACCATCCTTGATTAGATACTCATTTTGCAAAACCTGAAATAAAAAAATAATCAAAGTTTTCTAAGGATGAGGAAGAAAAAGTAAATTTCTCTAACCAAACATTTCTAGAGCAATTATAATTCAAGGCACTTTTAATATTTTATTCATTTTTGAAATCAGTAGTATTAGTAGTAAGCTGAGCAATGGCTCTTTGGTAGCTTCTCATTTAACTGTAACTGTCTTCTCCAATTCAAAATTACTGGATTCCATTCACAAGGTCATACAGTGGAACCTCAGGTCGCAAACACTTCTGTCCATGACCAAATTGATTAACGACCAAAAATTTCAGAAAATTTTTGCATCTGGTCGTGAACATATCTTCAGGTGGTGACCAAATACAGCTGCAGCGATTTTCCTTGCTGTAGCAATTTCCCCTTCCGTGCCATTTTTTTTTGGGTCTGTGCATGCACAGTCAATTTTGTTTCCTGTCACAACCAAATTGGGTTGCAACCGAACGGAATCACAGTTGTGACCGGAGGTTCCACTGTATTATGTATAAAATAATTTTTAGCAAGTTTTAATCTCTAGTCTTTAAGGGAACTTCATACATGAAGCAATCAAAAGACTGGAAAAGATGCTTATAATGAAGAATGCAAAAAAGCATTTATCAAATGTGTTTCCTTGTGGAAGGAAGTTATTCCAACAAAGTTATTGCATCTCTTTCTTCTTTCACGGGGGCACATATGCATACAAAAGTACAGTGTCTTCTATCATGCTAAGCGCATACACGTAACAATTTTCAATAAATGTATATATAAAAATATCCTGTAAGAACTCCCACATTAATGTCAAGAGTACATTTCTTCTATTTTCTTTGCACTATGAAAAATTATTATTCTTCAGTAATAAATTTAGCAGTAGCTAGCAAATAAATTGTGTTAACAGCAAATTAAAATAAGCATTTGTAGACAGCCAAGACAGAAATTTGTCTCCAGGAAGATGTAAAGAAAGAGCATAACCAATTAAATCTTACATAGCAGCAAAGATAAAGAGGATCATGTGGACAAAGGATGCAAGGACAAATATTGAAAAGCAATTAATCTATAAAAGGATTGTGCATAAACTGAGCGATAACATTTCTTATAGGCCGGACTTTATGAAAGGCTTGATTTCCTAGTTTTCTAAATAATACAACAGCCTAAAAATACCTCACAATATGCAACGTTATTATCAGCAATGATGGTAATACATACAATGACTCAGCTGAGTAGCAACAGCAATCTGAAAAGTTTCCATATTATTCAAATTTGCTCAGATGAGGAGTTCTTGCTTCTATTTTTGCTACAAAGTGGAGTCAAACCATATGCAACTACTTTTGTAAGGACAGAATTTGTGCTTAGGCTGACATCTGAGTTGTGTTTGCAGTATATGATTCAGGGTGATTGCACGTCTGCTTTAGCTGAGTAATAGTACAACACCACAATACGCAGAAGCACTATTAATATACAGAAACAGTTTTTCTCCTATTGCAAACATGCATCTGTGGCATGTTTGCAACAGAAGAAAAACTTTGGTGTTCTTCTGCCTTATATTTGATTTGGTATTTTAGAAAAAAAAACAGAATTTGGGCAGGTCAAAATGTCCCTATTAGGGACCATTATAAAGCCAGAACAATGAGGTATCAGCTACAAACTAGCATTTTCACAAAACAGGGAAAGCATTCAAAAAATTTACCTGAAGTTCAAGAAATCTGAATCTTACATTAACACAGTCAATATTCAACCAGTGTATACAACCATTTCAGTTTTTAAAGAGCAACTCAAGATGATAAGACAGTGTGAATGTGGAAATTATAGGCACAAAGTTGGTGTTGAATTTTGTTCAGTGAGGAAATATTAGGTCTAAGAAACCAATGAGTCAACTATTAAAGAATTTGAATAATGCAGTTCTGCAAAAAGATGTAGTATTTTGATTTGGTTTAAGTACATACATAAATCATCTAATCTAAAACAATATTTAGAATATTCCACATCTTTTGCAGATACATGCAGACCAAAACTTGCACTTTTTCCTATGGACTGGGTGGATCCAAGTATTCTGGGTTTGTGCTAGCATTTGTGGAACAGGTTCATAATATTCTAGATGTATTCTATAAATGCATCCCAGATTCAGACTGGCTATTCTTGCAAAAAAAACATGGAATACACTGAAGCTGAAATGCTCCACTTTGTCACACTTAACACTTTATATCATTCTAGTTCTTCCCAGTTATCAGTAAGGTTACCTTTGCTTTGTCGCCTAATGCTGACCAACCTTCCAGCTGATTTAATACTCCACCTTGAACTATTCCCTGAGCTTGCCAGGTTTGTGTACTTTGTTGAGCCTTTGGTTGCATCTTCCCAGCCTGACCAAGATGAAGAGTCACTTAGAGTATTTTCTGCATCATTGAGGTGGTCACTGGCAGGAATCTGAGGAGGTTCCCATCCTTCAATCTCATCGGGTTTCCTGGAATGGGTGTTCTGTTTTATCACCAAGCTGTCCCAAAATCCACCTTTCTTTTCTGATTTTAAATCTTCTTTAAGTTTCGTATTTGTTCTGGATAAATAAATAAATAAATAAATAAATAGTTTTATTAGAAATCATATGAAAAAGAAAGACACTTAATTGTCTGGGTCAGAGTAGATGAACATTGTTTTATCTCTGGATAAAGGATAATGATTAGGATGGTTTTTCCAATATCTTCCTCTTATTGTTCAAGTTTCACTCACTGAATATATTTAGCTCATTTAAATATTTATTTTTAGATTTCCATCTTTTAAAAAAATGGTTAAAGTCAAAAAGGGTTAATATAAGATTAAGCAGAATAGTAAAAATTAAAAGTAATTAATTTGCAAGCCCTTCAATTTCTATGAACTGGAAGCTGTAGCTGTATTATTGGGAATAATGCCAGTTTTTCTGCACAAGTCATCTATAACAATCACAGCTCCAATTCAACATAAATCTTTAAACAGAAAGTTTTGTTATGAAAAACAGTAATTTAAGTGTATATTGTCTAATTTTCTGGAATCTTAGTTACTTTTTTCTGATTTATTGCCTTGATTCTAGCTTTAATAATTTGAGTAAACTTACTACAAGATAGGCTGTTACATTTAGTATCATTTCGCACTACATTATATACATACCCTTTAGATTTTGGAGATCTACATCCTGTTAATAATTGTTGTTCATCATCTTTATTGAATATGGAGGTTACTTCTTTCCAACCCCGAAAACCTGCACCTTGAACCTAATAATAATAAAAATATTTATAAATAATTATATAAAATATGGCAACACTGCAGAAAAGGTTTAATGGTTAAAGTATATTTTCTTTCATAATTTTAATATAATTTGAAATTTCTATTGTATTGTAGTTCCAACTTGTTTTAAAGCAATTATAATGCAGTAATAAGAGTAATAAACCCTTACATTTCCTAAAATATTTCTATGCTGATTTTTTTTTGGCTTTACACTTTAAAGAATCTAAGAAAAACATGAGATTCAGATTCAGCCCAATGCTTTTGTTGTCTAAAGTGGAGACTGGCAGTCTGCTGTTCGCAGAGATATTACCTGTACACAATATTCACTGACCTCCAAATATAATTTCAAATTAAAATATATTTTTAAAAAACTTTAAAGTGCCAAATTCTCATTACACTTTGTTTTTTTTAAATTTAAAACTTTATTAATTTTCCTATCCCAGAAAACAATAGCGATACTTTAGTCATTAATCAAAATATTGCATAGTAACTTTGTAAGTTTTTAAATGTATACTGCTCAAGAATTAGATATGTTAAATTTGTGCTTTAGAAAAAATTATCTGCTTAGATCTATAAATAAAACAAATAACTATTATAAATAACCATCTCAGAGCAATTTAAAACCTGGTGTTGCTTACAATAATTTATTCACCCAGATCAGAATCAGAAACTTCTCACCCCCATGTTGTGGTACATTTCAGCATCTTTTAAAACTGTCGCTATTGTATCCATTGTGTTTATCCTAGGAGTCCACTTTGATGCTCAGGTGTTATGTTTCTACAAGGTTGAACCAGAAGTCTTGAACCAGTAGAGGCTTGAGTCTGGTTGAAATTGAACCCCAGAGTAAGATACAAGTTGCTCTCTGTGCAGATGAATCTTAATCTTCTTCAGTAATACTTCTGAATATACTTCTCTTGAAAGGGCATATCTGCAGATTGCAAAGCTCTTGATCTCATAGCTATTCCTAGAGAGCAAATTGCGTTATGGCCAGCAAGCACTTTGTCCAGCTTCAGCTGCACAAGTTGAAGCCTCTCCCTGAAACAGAAGGCCCCAGCCATGATGGCTCATGTGTTTATCCCAGTGGTGACTTATATACTATACTTAACATCATTACCTAAGCTCCTCAGCGCAGTCTACATAAGCCTGCCTTTGTACACAACTTGGAAAGTATGACTGGTGCAAAATACAGCAAACAAATTATCAAATTACTCATCATGCTCACATGTAACACGTCTTACAATCATTGCATTGGACACTATTAAATTTCTCTGTGCAATTCAAAGTCTTCGATTTAATCCATAAATATTTATATGGCTTAGCATTTACGGACTTACAGCCTCCCCTGTATGGGGATAGCACATCCAATTTATCTGCACAGTACATAACTCTCACCAAAACTTTTGCTGATTCTCATATTTGTGTGTATGTGGAGAGGGACACAAACAATGGTTTTCAGATGTGGGCCTCACTTTATAAAATGGCTACCCTCTGGATGTCAGGCCAGCATCCTCACTACTGGCTTTTCAGAATCCACTGAAGACTGAATTGTCCCAGAACACATTTGGGGAATGAAAACTATCATTATTCTGCTAATTGGATTGTTGTGAATTGCCCAAAATTGGGTGAAATTAGAGTGCCATACAAGTTCAATAAATTATTAAATAAACATTAAACATTATTATTTGCATTATTGCTTTTTTGTTTATTCTGATTTTCTGAGAATTATTTTACACTATTGTATACTGATGAAAGACATTTGAGATTCAGCAGTCTAAAAAATATAAAGAAATAAATGATCCTTGTTCTTGTCTGAAATCAATTCATCATAACAAGCCAGAACTTTGCCATTTTAAAAGAGTCCAGCTATGCCACACTGTGCCTTCTGGAATATAGCAGAGAATCCATTTTTATGTCTTAATCAGTTTTTTAAATCTCCTGATTATAATGGGTTTTGCACAAATTTTGTAAATGTTGAAGCACTGTAACTTTATAAAGAGAATTTCAAGGTTGTTGGTTTTCTACACTTAATCTAAATGATACATTATTTGCCTAGGAAGAAATGTTTAACTGAATGTGACAAGAGGAATCTCAAGTAAAACAGTAGAGCATGGGATTTAAAAAACTAAAATAAAAGAACTTCGAACCATCCCATTCTATTCTCCTTTGCTCTTCCTCTTTTTCTGGTCTCCCTTGGTGAAAAAAAACACCTTAGTGTTTATATGGTCACTAAATCACACTGAGTCCTCACTCTTCTATAATATACTATAATACTGCATATATTAAATATTTGTGAGCCATTGTTTTAGTGATGTTTCTGATTAACAAATACATGTAGGGAAGCAATTTCTTAACAGAATTAAATCGGTCTTGTCTGGTAGCAACTTTTGTTTTAGGAAATGTTCAGAAATTCTATTGCAGGATGTACTATATATCAAAGAAAAGTTTTAAATTGGGCCTCTTCCTGGAATGTTAAAACAGTTTCCCTTTAGTTTGTTTATGCATTTTGGGAGAGAATAATACATTTTGACTTAAATGAAATTCCTGTTATTTAAGCGATCACTTTTCATAATACCCTTTTAAAATGCACCATATGAGACAAAATATATTATAATTGTATGTCATAATATCGCTAGTTTGTTTTAGTAAGTTAATGGTTTTATCAAGGAACAATTAAATTTTTGTTTAGAAAAAAAATCTAGCATGAAAATATATACTTTTATATAATGTTTGTTTTTTGTTTTTTAAGAAAAGCTTTGGCTTACTTTTTGAGAATGTTTAAATATTTTAAATTACATAATACATTATTTAATACACTTTATTATTACTGCAGATCCTAACTACAATAGTGACTTTATATTCAATCTTTTATATATAGAAAGTATGATGCTGTATTAATGGTTGACCTTCCATAAATGATGAACTGATTATATATTGTAATTTAAACTGCACATAATTGAACTCTTACATTTCTATCACTCCTATTTATCTATATGCTGTATGGAATAAATTCACAATGATCAGGAAAAAAACTCTAACAAGTGATCATAATTTAATGAGCACCACTGATTTTCAAATATGAAAATCTTTAAAGGAAAATATTATATTTCAAGGAAAATAAAGGAAATTCATTATTTTATGAAATTTATACAGTCTCAGAAGTAAAAAAGTAAAG
Organism: Pseudonaja textilis; assembly: GCF_049901715.1. Classification (NCBI taxonomy): domain Eukaryota; kingdom Metazoa; phylum Chordata; class Lepidosauria; order Squamata; family Elapidae; genus Pseudonaja; species Pseudonaja textilis. The sequence continues at coordinate 127,696,204 of NC_141990.1, read as the reverse complement.
GTGTATATTTGTGAGTGAAAGAAATGCAATGGTCATTCGATTTATTATACTAAAAAGAATCAATAATAAAATAAACAAAGTAGTTAGGATAGTAATAAATTATATGCAGAGGAATTTTAATTCATAAACTAATGTTTATTAAATTATTTTTTATTATTTTAACACGTGATTGCTCAGTGGTTAAAGATGCTGAACTTGCCAGCTGGAAAGCTGACAGCCCAGGTTCAAGACCCAAGTATCATCAAGAGGGGGTGAGCTCTTGTTCCTACACCAGCTCCTGCCCACCTAGCAATTTGAAAGCATGCAAATGCGAGTAAATAGGTAGCACTTTGGTGGGAAGGTAAGAGCATTTTATGCACCTCTGACATATATCATACTGGCCACATGACCATGGAAATTTTCTTTGGAAAATGTTGGCTCCCTCCCTCCAAGAAATGGAGATGAGCACCGTGACCTAGAGTTGACATGACTAGACAGGGAACATTTACCAAAGATATCTACAGCATGATTACTAAACAATGGATAATTGTCTCAACGTATACACTGGAAACATGAAAAAACTGTATGCTTTGATAAGGGAAAATAGGCTTTCAAAAGGAAGTGTTCAAAAGCGCTTCCGAGGATTTTAAAAAAGCCTGCTCATTGTATTAATGATAACTTAAGAACAGCAAAGAAGACACAAACTCCTTAGTGGAAAGAAAAGTTTTGTTGTCAGGGGTCCTCAAACCCTGGGCTACTACCAGGCCTTGAGCCTTTTGCAACTGGGCCATGGAAGTTTTTCAGGGAAATATGGTAGTTTTATTACTGCTAATAGTAATAGATTTATTGTACACATGATAGTATCACTTTTAATTTCTTAGTTTAACTCTGTAAGATTGCCTAGGATATCTTTGGAAAAGATAAGAAAAAATTAAAAGATAAGCTTTTATTAAATTTTAAATATAACTATTTTACCTGTATGACATGACCAGTAACCTGGTTTTGAAATTATAAGATGTAATATCTACATAGATTCAAAGCTTTTTATTTTATTAAGTTCACTGAATATAATTAATTATAAAATAATTATTTTAAAAAATAGTAATTAAAAATGTAGTAGAAACAAAGGCAGGTTTCTTCTGAACCATTTTCACAAAGCAGCTACATGGCATTTTGCAATTCAATATGCTGCATAAGCATAGTCTATGGTATCACTATGTTTATCCATTAGTAGATCTCTGTTTCTATATTCAAAGACATATAATGAAATCTATAAATTCATAATTGTTAACCAGCTGAATCCTATTATGAAATATTTTGTTTATATGCTAAATATCAAACCATTTACAATATTGTTAATCATATTATTATTATAGTTCATCACAGTCAGCCAGTTATTCAGACAGGAATTGGAATTTTTATAGACTTACTCAGTTCTTCCCAAGGATCTGAGAGAGGCACGTGTTAATGTTGGATAGTTTTAGAGGTATTGTTGCAGGATGAAAGCTGTTCTGAGTAAAGCTGTCTTTTGCAATTGATTGATGGTGTATTTGTCAATGCCAATATACAATGCTTCAGTTATTCTGAGATTGCATCAAGGTGCCTATTTCTATTGGCTTTCTTTTGCCAGAGTTATTTTATTTCTATGTGCAGGTCTTGATATTTTGCTATCTTTTCTAATTCTTTCTCATCTATTCTGCTGTCTCCAGGTATTGCCACGTCTTTTTTTTATTACTGTATTGACAATTGCTAAGTCTGAGGTGTCTATTTGGTTTGAATTCTAGAGTCCCAGAATACTTCAGCTTTTTCATTTAGCTTTATTTTATGGTCCCACCAGTTCTTGCTTGCAGGCAATAATATTTCTTGTAGCTATTCCAGTGCATCATCGTTGCTATTATTTTATTTATTTATTAAACAAATTTATATGGTCACTCAACTCGCATCCAGTGATTCTGGTGGCTTACATTAAAATCCATAATGTAACCATAAGCATCTCTTTCTGTCTCGTCTGTCTCGTTTCTCTCTCTGTCTCTCTTTCTCTCTGTCTCTGTCTCTCTCTCTCTCTCACACACACACACGGTGATATTGAGTGTGGAGTTTGCTTATGTACAGTGTTGGTGGATGTGGTTCCCTCATTAAGTATGCTTTCTACTTGATTATTTGTCTAGAGTTGGTCTAGCAATTCCCCAAATCTTTTTTAGCTTGACCTGGATGCTCACAATTTCCCAACTGAAACAACGTTCAAGCCTGTCCATGTGCTGTGAGATTAAGGAGTTTTCATCATGCCTTTCAAGTGCTTTTTTGTTCATGGATGTGCTCTGCTATAATGGCTGTTATAGTTGTTATACTGTATGTTGTAGATAAGTCCTGTTTTTGTTTCTTGGATTATTGGGTCTTTTTGTTTACTTAAGATTTTTTTGAGGGCTTTGGTTGGTTTGTATGCCATGGTGATGCCATGAGGTTGTAATACTCTATAGACTTTTTCTGATGTATGGCAGTGAATTATCATAGCTTGTCTTGGTTGCGCTATAGTGGCTTGAGTAATCAGGCACTTTTTGATAAAGTGGCATAGGTATTCATTTTGTCAGCAGATGTTGTATGGACGCTGTTTTCTTTTTCTGGTATTCTGGGTTGCTGCAATGTGTTTGTACTCATCTGAATAATAATCATACTCAGCTTCTCTTGTGATAGTTGGGATATAATTTTGGTAATAAAGCACTTGGTTAGTATGGGTTACTTTTCAACAGACTTGCTTTTCTAATCAAGGAACTATGAAAGAGAAAATCACACCCCAACAAGAAGCAAACTCAACACCCACTAGCAATGAGAGTGATATCTAGTTGAATAATAAAATATCTGCCAGGAAACAACTAAGATCAGAGTGTACCAAGTAATCCACAGTCAATAATGTGTCCACCCAACTGCTAAAGATCTGTTGCATATTTAGAGAAGGTGATGGTTTTGGTCTGGGCAAAATTTAAAATTAATTCCTTCTTTTTGCCATATGGGGTGGTTGCAAAGCTCTCTTAGGGCTTTTTGGAGCCACAGATAAAATTACAGCATCAACAGTATACAAAAATATACTGATACATCTATAGACTTGGTTAGAAGAATGAAAGCGTGCTTCCTTAGATGCGGCCTCAATAATTTATGTATTAAATGAAACCGCAGTCAATACACATTTGACCAACTCATTTCCTTACAGATATTACTTTAGTGACATGTCCTTGATTACCATACTTGATTTTCAGTCTCGCATTCTCATAAATTTTAAATATTCAAAAGCAGCAGACCACTTATCTACTGAAGTGTTTTTGAAGTTTATAGTACAGCTAGTCCTCTACTTACAACCACAATTTGGCATATAATCCAAGTTGTTGAATGAAGCAGTCATAAAGCGAGATACATGATTGCTTTGTTTAAAGTCCACAATCCTGGCTCTCGCAATAGCAGTCTTTAAATGATTGTGCACTCCACCTTAAGTGGAGCACTGGGGAGAGGACCCAGGACCCTTAATAAGGGCAGGAAGAGGGCCGAGGTCTCCCACCATGCATGGGAAGCCTCTCCTTGCCCCAGTGTAGAAAACAACCACAAGGCTGCTGGAATTTGCTGGCATATTCACCAGATTTGAGGTCTCCATTCCTCCAGTGTGCCACAGAATGGACTTGAAATGTGGCAAAAATGCTAGGGAACATTACTGTTCTGGAATGCTCAAAATGCTGGCCTTCATTACTGTTTATCCCCTTCCCTCCAGAGGGCAAAACTCTAGCAAATTCTTCTGGAGGGAAAAATGCTAGCAACCACCAAGATTTACTTCGCCAGCCTCCAAATACTAGCCTTCAGTTTGATTCACTCCAAAAAACAGTAGGGTTCTATGTATGGATTGGCACATTGCCAGAATTCTCTTGTAGCTTTCCTTTTTTGTCATGGTTTAGCTGTTTATAATGCTTTTGGATTTCTGTAAGTCAGATGTTGAACAAAAAACAGGTTTCCTTTTATAGTTAAAAATATTTATTAAATACTGACTCAGAGACCTCCTAGCATCTTGGCACTCATGATCAAACCAGGTATGGTGCATTATTTGTATGTTTTCTGGCAACAAAGAATTGTGATGTTAACATTTGCTGAAACAATTTAATTATAGTTATCCAGCATAGCATCATCGGATGCATCATCTGCTAGCTCTGATGCAATCAATTTGACAATCATTAACTTCTTGTTGAGGAATCATTCAATGCAAGTGGGACAGAAGTTCCTCCTTTACAATTGCATTACAACAAGATGATAATTGCAAGCTATCAAAAGTCCTCAAAAATTAAGTGCCCAGGAAGTGACTGCCATTACAATTGTTACAATAAACTTTGAAAAGTTTGTGAGTGGAGGGGGTGTTAAGTTTTGCAATAGTCCAGAAAAAATATTTACACAATAAAATCAAGAAGGCATATCTGAGGATTACTTGGACAGATTTCCTCATTGCATTACTAAAATAGAACTCGATTTTCTTTAATACTGTAAGTCTTAATCTGTTTTCTAGTTTTAGTTTTTTAACTCTGAAAATATTAATATATAGAAAGTTTGAAAAGCAGGTTTAAGGACTAGTTCTTACACATAGCAATGTAAAGATAACCTTGAGTTTTGGTGACTTCATCCATGCAATTTTCATTGTAGTATTTGTTGTAGAATTAATTTACTACTGCCTTCTTCCAATTTTTTTTACTGTCACAATCTATTCAACAGCTTTGGAATGAACAGGTAGTTCCCCGTTAGAACGAGAACAAGAGTAGAGTAGAGTAGAGTAGAGTAGAGTAGAGTAGAGTAGAGTACAGTACAGTACAGTAGAATAATTTTATTTGGCCAAGTATGATTAGACGCACAAGACATTTGTCTCTGGTGAAGAAGCTCTCAGTGTACATGCAAAGCAACAGAGTAATTATCATCATCAGCAATAAGAGGGGGGTAGTAAGGAAGATAAGTACCAATTGGATCTGACCCGGCTTAGATTTGAAGAACAGTCAAGATCAACTAGATGCTGCCATATACTAAACCAATTAAGCAGGTAAATTTGCCTATAAGAAACCTATCTATCTAGCAGAAAAATTGATATGTAACATTAAAATTTAGATCTCCAGAAAAATTGATATGTAACATTAAAATTTAGATCTCCAAAACAAAGAGAAATTAGACTTGAAAATGTCATACACAGTCTCCTATTATAAAGAACATAAACTGAGGTGTTTTATTTTGTTATGAAATATAAACAAAAATAAACCTAATAATACAATAGTAAGAATGCAAAGATTAATAGAATATAATAAATCATCTTGTTACAGACATAACAAATGAATCTTGCTTGAATATATAGTAGTGTACTTAAAACATCCCCAACAGGAGAAATCCAAAATAAAATTTAAATTCACACCTCAAAAATAAACAAACCTTTGTTGCGAGTTGTGAAACAGAAGATGTTACTTCATCCTGAAGACATGAATCCTTGTTCTTAGTCTAAAAAAGAATAAATAACTATAAATTTCAAGAGAGCAACAAAGGTTTGTGATCAATAAGAAATAACAAGAATGGTTAATATTGAATAAAGATACTATTACATAGAAATAATGTACTTGGTCCATATTTAGTTTCCTTTCCTATTGTTTTGTTAAAAACAGATCTCTACTTTCCATGGCAAAACATACATAAGCACACGCCACTTGAACAAAGAAGGGAAGCACCCAAATAAACTTAGTAATCTAGACCAAAGTCTTCACTGAATTTTGATTACAATATATTTACTGCTATGCTAGCTGAACCAGACATTACATTCCAGAAAGAAAAATGAAAGATAACAGAGTTATCACAAATGCCATAGAATTAATATTATGGAAAAAGAAGGCAGCGGTAATATTTCTACATTTGGAAAAAGGCTTTGACAATTTGGAACAGACTGTTTTTACTAGAAGTCTTAAACAAAATTAATCCTGGAGAAAAATTTGAAACATGTAGAGAACATGTAGTACTAAGTACAACATGACTATAAGCACAAAACTCCATAGTTGATGAAAGTAATAAAAGATTTAGTTGCTTTTTTGAATATAAAATCAATTTTTAAAAAAAGATAATAATAAGGTCCTTAATTTACAAAGAAGAAAATGTGAAAAAGAGACTAGCTGTGAGATAATAAATGATCCAGTGAAATATTTAGGACTTTACTTGACAGGATGCAATGAAGACCTAGTTGAAAACAATTACAGCAATATTTTTTACTTTAAGGACAATTATAGTAAGAAAGATCTGAACATATATGCCAACACAGCATATCTGTACTCAAGAAATAGATTGAAGACACTACTAGAATTGCTTAATGAAGCATAATGACAAGAATCAATCAGGCACAACCTTGGAAAAAACAAACAACATTTAGAATGTTACTGACAACAAAGGAAAATCATCTGTTTCCATATTTTTCCCAAGAATCAGCCCTTGCTGTGTCCAGAGCTCTTCCTGTCAGAGCTTGCTTTTTCATGTCTAGCTAGAATTCCTTCTACTTCCCTGCTTCTCACGATGTCTACCCATGGGAAGAAGTCTACCCATTTCTACTTGCACCAACCTTAGGATCATGGAACAACAGCTTATTCCGAGCTGCTACCAGCTGTCTCTTCCGCAACAATCACAATGGCAGCAATTTTCTATTGTCAAAGTAGGTGGGAATATTACCAAACCCCCTCACTGTCCTTGGTCATTTTGGTATTTTAAACTGACAAATGACAAATTTTGTATGCCCATTTCTGTAATTTATACCATCCCCCTCATAGGTGTGTCATTCAAAACATAAAGTGAGCTACCCAGAGTTTGGTACAAGATGGGCAGTGTATAAAGGTTTCAAGTAACTAATAAAAAAAATCAAGGCATTAATAATTGCTCAATTATCTCAAAAAATTGATGTCCTTGTTTTCTGGAATTATAGAGGTTTCATTACTATCAACTACATGCTAGATTTATTAAGCACTGGAGATTTTTTGACTTATCTCTACCCAGACAGCAACACTTCCCACTCCTAGCTTACAATATTGATCCACTTATCTGTAGATCAGAGAAAAAAGGTGCTATTGATACCACTACAATTAAAATCTTTCAAAGATAAACTAGTCAAAGAGTTTCAACCCATCTTTTTCAAATGTTCATAATTACCAAGTCAAAAGATATAAGTCAAAGAATATCAAAACAACACTTGCACATGTATTCTTTTGTTACAGTTTGAGAGTATGTGGCTTCCTAAATAAGATTAAAGGTAAATAAACTTCTCACAGTCACTTAGGTGGGAGGTGGTATAAAAATTATAGTATGATAGCCAGATATTCAGATGTTTTATGAACAGCAGTAGAAAGGGGATGGTATCCATGAGCTTTGCGAAGAGTGAAAGATAGAAATAAATATAAAGAAGTCATTATATAGGCAGTCCTTGACTAACAATTCATTTAGTGATCATTCAAAGTACAACAGCACTGAAAAAAGTGACTTAAAAGTGGCTGTTTTTCACATGACCGTTGCAGCATCCCCATGGGACATGTGATCAAAATTCAGGTGCTTAGCAGTTGGTTCATATTTATGATGGTTGCAGTGTCCCAGAGTCATGCAATCACTTTTTGTGGCCTTCTGTCATCAAAGTCAATGTGGAAGCCAAATTCACTTAACAACCTTATTACCAACTTAACAACTACAGTGATTCACTTAGCAACTATGGCATGAAAGATCGTAAAATGGGGCAAAAATCATTTAGAAACTGTCTCATTTAGCAACAGAAAGGATAAAATTAAGTATTCCTTCAAGATGGTTGCCTGAGGTTTTCAAAATTGTTTTTCACACTCCAAGGAAATGAGTGTCACATGACCTACACTTCTGTAATGGTGTGCGTGACAGGTTTTCAACTCTATTCCAAGTCTTATCTTAATCTTCATTTAGAGTGACAATAAAGTTATTCTATTTGAGACTTGGGATACCAGAAGAATGAGGGAGGGAGGGAGGGAGTATAAATGGTAATTGGCAGAATCCCAGATAGGCATCCATCCCTATGTCACTGAGACTAGATTTGGACACTTCTGATACAGAAAACCATAGTAAGATCTGTCCCCCTTTTAGAGGATATGTGTATGCAATTTTTTGAAGTTGAATAAAAGTGTTAGAGTTAGATAATGAGGCTCATCTCTTTTTGGCAGACAAGTATTTGTGAAGAATCTGGTTAACCATGAATTGTGTCTATGAAATAAGCTATATGGCTTCTTGTTTTCTGTTTTCACAGGCTTGGTATCCAGTCTACTTTATTAGCACCATGGTTCAAGGAAGAAAATAGACTCATAAAGAACAACATAAAGATTAAAAAAAGAAATCTGTGAGGAATAGCAGAACTGGGAAAATAAAATGAAAGAATAAAAACAACAGCTAAAAGTTAATTAACCTTTTTCCTAGGCAAGGAACAAAAAATACAGTAAGATTAAGTTCATTAGAATTAATTGCAAATATTAGTCATATAATCTATTTCCTTCCTAGAGAGGAAGATGCTTTCCCAGACCAAAGAGGCAACAGAGCAACTGTGAATGCAGAAAGGTTTCCACTTTCAATAAATATGTTGATGCTGGAAGATATATGAACAAAATGCTGCTATTTCTAGGATCAACATTCAAATGTAATATTTGTCCAAAATTATTTATTTCATATTATCAAATTGTATAACTGAAAAAATGAGTCATGGCCTAGACGTTTCAAATATTTCAACAGCCATTTCTCTTCTTGGGAAAGAGATGGGGGGCAATGATATTAGGATTATGATTGACACCAGATATTCTGCACTACAGGTTACTGGATAACACACTTATGTTTAAACGTTGGGCTTAAATGCTTTATTATTTATAGTAGCAAATAAAAATGTGTGTGCGCACACATGTACGTAACTAATAGTTAGCAAAGAACAATTTGAATTACTTCCCTAAAAATTACAAACTTTATATTAGTATATTAACACACTTCATAATAATTAATATCAAATCAGATATAAATTTTTAAGCACCATATTTTGCAAAGCGCCTTTTTATGCTGGCAGCATGTTCCCCCAGGATAGATCTTATAAATTAAGTTGCTCAGGTTAAGCCTGCTTGACAAGCTACGCCTGCTTCACAGAAAGAGTGAGAGTTCTAATAAAAATGTGGCTCTGAAGGAAATGGCATCCAATAGGTTTTGTTTTCTATCAATTTTTGAGGTAAGCCACACATAAAATATGAAGCGGCAAATGTATTATGCCAAAAGAAGAACCTGGCCATTCTTCTTCCCATTTAAGTCTAGTTCTAGCTCACGCCCATAGTTCTCACTGCGAACAATATAATCAACTATGCAACAAAAATATCAAGTGAAATTAAATAGCCGCCGCCACCACCACAATGAAATCTGGACTGCTTCTTACAGAGAAGTTTGCAAGTTTACAAATACCCTCAACTTTAAATCAAAAGATTTACATACTCAAATGAACTTTCTTTAATTGAAACAATTCTGAATTCATTTCAGTGGACAAAGCACAATTTTATATGTATGTATTCATACTTCCCTTGTAAATTTTCAGAGGCCATGCATGCAACTAAACACCCACATTGCATATTTTAGTGACCTAATTTAAGCTAGTAACCTAATGTTATGCTTTCTGGTTAAACTACTGTATTTCTTTCACTAAATATTCAAAGGATAAGACTCTTATCTCAGCATTCCTAAGGTTCAGTTTGTCTTATGCCATTTAATACCTTGTTAACAAGCTTTCAAACTTTGGCAGTAACTGTGCCAGTGAGTTCAATATTTCTAGAGGAATGTACAAATATTTTTTTCTAGAATATTCTTTTAAAATGTACAGGTATTCAAGGGATTAATTAAACCAGAACACAGCTCTTTTTATATTGAGATTAAACTTCAAGCCAACTTTTCCTCTCTTTCATTTATATTAACTAATAATCATTCATTTCATTGTTTATCTTGTGGTAGGAAATGCAAATTACTTCATACAATCCTACAAACCCATATTGTCAAAACTGAAGTCTGCTAGATTGATTGAAATCTGTTTGAAGTAATAATTAGATTTCCTAAACATAGACACACACATTTCCCACTCATATATATAATTTATATGTCTTTTGCATTTTCTATAAATTTAAAACATTAATTACTGTCATTGAAGAATTTCTTGGCTAACATGGAAGGAGGGAAGGAAGGAAGGAAGGAAGGAAGGAAGGAAGGAAGGAAGGAAGGAAGGAAGGAAGGAAGGAAGGAAGGAAGGAAGGAAGGAAGGAAGGAAGGAAGGAAAGAACATTTTTGATAATACCTGCTAGCTTCGCACAAGGAAACGCAATTGGGAAGCTAGTAGAGAGTTGGAAATTTCACCCACTGCTTTTCTGCCTATCCTTGATCATTCAGTTTCACTGTTCAGGTAAGGAAATATTTCTCAAATGATGTCTCAATGGGGCATGGGTTGTTTAGTCAAAATTAAACCTTTGTTTCTTTACTTGCTTTCTCCTGCAACTCCCCTTTTAATCACTTTTGTCCAATTTCTGTTTGGAAATCATTATGTGGGAGATTTTAAAAAAAGGCTCAGGAGGAAAGATTTGGATTCACAAATCTACAAATATCAAATCATCTGTACATACAAATATTTGTGATGAAAAAAAACATAGTTTCGGTATATAAAACTTTGTAAATAAAACTACACAACTCTAATCCTTATTAGAAACATGAGAAAGATATTTATTTTATAGGAAGGGCTAGATAGCTGTAGTTGCCTAAGATAAAAACATCTCACTGAACACTAAAAAAAAAGTCAGTGTTTGGTTTAGCTTGTGATACCTTGGCATGTGTAATTCCAAGCAAAAGTTTCCCAAGCAGAAAATAAGAACAATCATTTAAGAGAATTTTCTTCATAAAAGGATGCCTCCGAATAGTAATTAGTGGCAACAAATAGCAACTAAATTATCTATTACCTTCTGCTAGAAGGCTTCTTGTATGCAACTGCCACTCTTGACTATACACTATGAATACAAAAATATATATTATTTCCAGCCTTTTAAAAATATTTAATTAGTCCTTAAAAGAAAATATTTTCTTTCCAGATGGAAACTGCTGGAAAATCTCAGCGGTGGCTCATTACTACAACACAAAAATCAGAAAAGTTTGATCCTCCGTGCAAGATCTAATTTTTTTGAGCAAGAAGGAAAAACAAGGTGAGCAAAAACTAGTTCATGCATAACTTCAAAAGGGTGTAAAATATCTTAGATTACATGTCCAAAAGGCAAGGAAGAATTTAGATGTAGTAAAAGATCAGTATATAAATCCAGATTTCCAGGATTATTTAATTATTTCTGATGAAGAATCCGAGTAGCATTTTAGATTCAAAATAGTCTAAATATATAGACTGTTTCATAAGGAATGCAATGTTTTTGTTTCTAAATTACTAGTAGTAGGGCAAAAATTACAAGTGATGATTCATAAAGGCAAACAGCAACCCCCTGCCAGGTAGCTTATTTTTTTTTCCACAGAGAATTACATAGCATCTTTTTTGTTTGATGTATTTTCTCAACTCCTCATTTCTTCCTTTTTATAGGTATTAAAGTGTGTGTTAACAGAATAGTATTCCTTCTAATAGTACAGTAAATAATGTACACAAATGTGTGGTGTCAGGGGTTTCCGGTTCAATGTGTGAAGGGTGAAGGATGTGTGTTTGTATTTATTTTCATGGTATGGTCATGCTGTGCACTGAAGATGGTGTTTGATTTCGTTGTACGAGGTGCAATGACAATAAAGAAAGTAAACTAACTAAACTAAATGCCACCAAAATAGGGAAGTATCTTGAATTTACAAAGTACCCTCCAAATCATCAATTCCAAAATCTATTTTATAAAAATGTTATAGGTATTTAGCTTATTTAGCTTGCAGATATTTTTTATTTTTTATTCAAAAGATGGGAGTTGAAGCTGAAGGAAACTATGGAAAGAACTGGAACCATGGACAGAACACTCCTATGAGAGGAGAGCTAAACTTTAATTTTTTGCACAGGTCCTACCACTGAAGTTAACAAATGAAATGATAAACACACCTATATAATACAATTTTCAGTTTACCTGTATTTTGTCCCAAAGGTTTATTTCTCAAATTATATCAGTTATTTAAGTGTACAAATATACTCTATAAAATTGGTTTCATTCTTTTCATTTGATATTCTTTATTAAAATCCATGAAAAAGCATTATCTACTTCTCTCAGTATATATACTAAGGTTTCTTCAATTAATGTAAAATCTAAGTGTAATCATTTTAGGAGCCGTGGTGGTGCAGTGATAGCACAGTGGTTAGAATGCAGGCTAACTCTGCCCACAGCTAGGAGTTCAATCCTGACCGGCTCAAGGTTGATTCAGCCTCCCATTCAGATTGTTGGGGGCAAAATGCTGACCCTCCAAAGAATATTTCGGGTCATTTTATTTTTCCTTTTATTAATTTAGCAGTCCATCTTTAGAATTATAATTTTTATACTTTTAATTAGTTTTAATACTTACAAGACTGAGTTTTTTTTAAAAAAAAATTTTCCTGTCAGTGCAGTTATTCATGTTTGACAGATCACTGACAGTTTATGGCAGGCTGAAATGGGGGGAGGTATCTCAACGTTTTATATTTTTGTTAAGTTTAGCAACACAAATGGTATACAAGTAGAATTCTATAGATATGATTCATTAACAAGAAACTCTGAACCAAGCACAAATGAAACAGCTACAATCTTACTGAGTTAATGTTGTTATGTCCAATATGAGAAAAGAATAGATAGCAATCCTGTAATTCTTCATTCCAGTGCATACAAGAATATGAAAAAGTCCCACAGAAACTGCTACAGTAGATCTCTATTGAATTACTGCAGCTGTGCATGCAACTATGCATCCAGGTTCTAATTGTATGTACTGTGACTGTGCAAATCCTTTGAAGGAAATGCTTACAACATGCAGGATTGCACACAAAGCATGTGTCTTCAATTTATTAAAATGACTATGTTTTTGATCAAAGAGTTCAAAAATTCATCTCACATGAGAATAGTCTTAAACTTTAGCCATTACAAGAGAAAAAGTGGCTTAAAATGGGATAAAATCCAATCTTCATATTAAGGAAGTTTAAGATGACAGATATCTAATGAGCCTTTGTTAGAAGACAGAAGAAATAGTTCCAAAAAGGAACAAGACTTAATCAAAACTAAGGACAAGAATATTGGAGTATATGACCTCTCAGAAAGAATCCATTCTCATAAAGCTGAGGCCATTAAATTATAGTATGATTTAAATGCATTAAGGAAGATAGTAAAGAGGATGAAAAGGTTTAATAAAAAGTAGAATTACTGTAATAAATTTCATAAATATGCTGAACAACAAGGAAATTGGGCCATATATAGGTGTTCTGAGCAAATAAATGAAAAATCAGATATATTTTTAAAAAAATGTACATTGGAAAAGTAAAAAAGTAGGTTTATGTTACTATTAGCATGTAAAAAAAAGCTTATAAAATTGCATGGTTATTCAAACCAGGCATATTGAGATCAGCAGGCAAACAATACAGAAAAAATTCCATGCCTTTAATACTCCCAAATCCACTTTCAATAAGGACATATAACAGGAACAAGGTCCCTAACAATGTTAATGGTACCTCCTTTCATAAAATCAGGGTCAATTTCTTTCTAACTATAGTGTCAATTGGGCATTTGATCCCACCCTTTAATCTCTCAGAAACTGAAAGTGTGTCACTACAGAGTTGATATGACAGAAATATCTGTACATAAAATATAAAAAATATAGCTTTAGGAAACTAATAACATTGAAAAAAATTCCTTACCAACTCTATTACTTTTATAAGAGCGCTTGTGGCCTTGATGGACATGATCAGTCTTTAGGCTCCTAGATCCTCTATTACTCAAATGCAATATTATATATGTAGCCAGTGTCAAACCACAGCCACGTATCCGGAAGAAACTCAATCACAACTAAAATGTATAAATCATCAGGCTGGTCAAACATGAATGCTTCCCGTGTGCAGTGACCAAATATTCACCTGTTCTTTGGATGGCCTCAATTTCCTCAGCAGGAAAGCTGAGCTTTTTGAGGTGCTACCACCACTGCCTAAACAAAAAAGACTAAAATGTTTTACGTAAACATATCCATGCTCAATTACAACCCACCTAAAGGCACGTGATCAACAGAGGGAATAATAGGCCAACCAGGAAAGAGTCAGTAGCTATCACATTTGGGAGAAAAACCATGCAATTCAGTTAAAGTGGGTATCCTTTTTAGATGGATACTCCATATTGTTGCATGAACACTATAGGCCTGTTCATGAAGTCAATACAAGTCAAACTTGACTCACATGAGACTGTATGTCTCTATGTAGATGTTTTTCTGAATGCTTTAGAGTACTTAGCAATTCATGAATACAAGAAAGCAAACACTAAGTTACAGGCAGCATTTAAAGCACAAATTAATACAGGAAAATCACGTTAGACCTCATAGCCTGTAACTATCCCTAAATAGGGAAGGGCTTACGTCAACATTCAGAAACAGACTATTTCTTGTTATAATAATAGAGCTAATATCTTACATCTCTCAGAAAACTGTACGACATGTTGCTAAAAAAATTTGAGCATGGGTAGAGATAATACTAGAGCTCTTTACGGTAGGGAGGTAGGAAAACAAACAAACAAACAAGTTATTTGTTACAAATTAAAGCCAAGGTTGAACTTTTCCAGTTTTTTTAAAAGCTTGGAATATTGTTTCAGGCAAAGCTGTTATATTTAATAAAGTTATGACCAAGTTAAAGTTAATAATTACATTGCATTACTGGGTCTTTTATGCTGGAAGTATAAAAATGGTGCAGGTCTCTCAAAGTGGTGCTGTAAGGTATCTTTCAGTTTTCCACTGCTGTTTCCTAGTCTTCATTTAACTAAGGAAAACAAGCACCTCATTTGCTCAGAATGCAAGGTTAATAATATTTGCACTTAGGTAAAGCACATGGTGAAATGAGCAAGGACATCAATACTTCATCAAAAGTGCCATGAAGATGACAAAATAACTGCTTTTTGCAAAATAAGATGAGCCTATTTCTTACTAATAAAACAGTAATTTGGGATAATATGTTGCTTGCACTGAACAGACTCCAACTACAAAAAATCTGAGAACTTACTTCTATTGTAATTATAATTTATTCAGGTATATTATTTACCAACTGCTAATATCAATAGCACTTAAGACTTATATACTGCTTCGCAGTGCTTTCCAGCCCTCTCTAAGCGGTTTACAGAGTCAGTTTATTGTCACCAACAATCTGGGTCCTCATTTTACTGACCTCGGAAGGATGGAATATATTTATGAATTTTTAATATGGCAATAAGTAATTTATGATGTTTTATTATATGTTTTAAAATTATAATCTTAAATCATCACTAAATGTTCTGCATAATTGCTTGGACAATATATTTTTTACATTTCTCTATTTTCATCAGAAATTAATCTCTTTTAAAGATAATTCAAGTGACATTTAATTCATTTAATTTTAAATGAATTGTGTTTAAATTAATAAAATATTTAAGCTCACATTCAAGTGACCTATATTTTACTTTATAAAAGTTGTTACAGTACAGTATTCCCCTTTCATAAACAAACCTATTATCTGTTAAAATATAATTTTATCAGAAACCTAGAAAAGTATAATTTACATTGCAAGCCTGAATAAGCACGTTTTAAAGTTCCATTATTGTAACTGCCATTAAGTTCAAAGGAGTGACTTTGAAATAAATGGATATAAAGCTGCAATATTCCACATAGAATCTGAGACCAAGCCCATCTGAAATAATGATACACAATTTTGAGAAGATTAGACATTGTACATATGTTTCCCTTTTAAGGACCTAAAATTGCACATCTATAGTTGGAATACTAAATAAACTTTACTTCGCTAAACAATAGGGAGCTTATGTTAGTATAAAGTAATATGAATAATTAATACAGTTTTTTTTTTAAAATGAAACTTTAGATGTTATATATGCTGATACCAGCAAGAACACTCTATGGACAAAAATGGAAGGATTCTTTGATCCCCACAGTGGACAAATAGCTGCAAAAGTTGATGGTTAGCAGAGATAACTAAATTGACTGCTCTGATTAAAGAAAAGAACACAATTTTATTTCTACTTGGAAACTGCTTTTAGACTTTGTTCTTGAGGTGGGGAAAAATGAAACTTTGATTTGGGCTTTTGCTGATAAGTTTTTTGTTGTAAAAATGGCTAGTATATATTATTATATAACAGTAAAAAGCTGAGGTTGTATATTATTACTTTATTTTACTGTGCCAAAGAGAGTTAGAAGTCAATGTTTTTCTTTTCTTTTCCTTTTCTCCAACAGTTTTTCCTCTTTCCCTTTTCCTTCCCTATTTCCCCATTTTTCATTTCTCTTTATATTTCTGTATTTTATATTTTCATAAACTAATTAACATTTCAGAAAAAGTGGGGAAAAATAATGTAAAAATCTTATATTCTTTTAATCTTAACACAAGCTATTGCAGGATTTTTAAAGACGGAACACAAATAAAGAACAGGTTCAAAATGTATGTGTTCACAAACATGTCTTCAAGTGCTATTAAAATGAAGATTATGTAGAATCTGAATTATAAAAAGTCTTTTATAAATACTATAAAAGTATTTACCTGAAGATTTTAAGTGCAACAAAATTTGACCTCAAGTTTTAAGATTCCTTGTTTTGAATATAATTCTGAGAATTTCAGCAGTGTTCTCTTTGATGGCTCCTTATTTTGTTGTTATGTTTTACCAATATAAAATGTGATTTTACTCATTGTGTTTAATTAAAAATATAATTGGACGCCTCCATTCAAAAGCACAGACAAAAGTTCTTTAATCATGCAGCAGAGCTTTAGCACCGCCGAGTGGGGGCATTATTAGGGAAAGATTGAAAATAGCTTTTCAGAGGATAAACAGCAGTAGCACATACCAGTTCCTTCTTGCCACAAGACTCACTATTAAGGCATCCAAGGAGAACAGAAAGTGATTACTCATAATGCCAGATCAGAGTTATTAAAAAAAAAAAAGCCAAGATGCTTGGCCTGGGTAAAGGCCAGAAAGAGAAAAAGCAGACAAAGTATGTTCTTTGAACAAGAACAAAAGGTGACAGAACCACCAGGGCAGAACTATGAGCCACAGAGTCAGCACTCTGGTGACTTTTACCTGAGCTGAAAAGGTGCCTGCTGGCAATGGTGGAGATGGCGTTTCTTGCCGATGGCTGTCTTCTTCCTCTGGTGAATCATCCAGGAGGACTTTACTGCTCTTGCTGAGCTTCCACATTATGAGTGGAGGCGGGAGGGAGAGGAAGGGGGGAGGGAGACGGAGGAGGTAAAAGGTGGACCGGTCCTTCTTATTTATGCCTGGGAAAGTTTGAGAAAGAACCAAGTGAAATGGCAATGACTTTGCTATTCAGCCACCAGCCTGCAGAGATATTAAGCTTTACTGGAGAAACAGCTAAAGGAAGCCAGGCAGGTTCGATCCTAAGATGTGCGGGCAGACATCCAGAAAAGCCACTATGGGAGGCAGGGGGGGCACGAGAGAAAAAAAAAAAGCGAAACGCGCAACCCCAGTGCGCGCACAGAGTACACAGCGCCTGCCCTGCTGGGTTAGTCGTACAGAGCAGGTTTCCCTCACCCTCCGAGCATAATCTCATGGCTGCCTAAGGACTCTCCCGAGGGTCAAATATATGGGTCCCGCTGACTCAGCCACGCCAAAAGGGGTGGGTGCAGTCTGTACGTGCTCAGAGACACCTTTGCCAGAGAAAAGGGGCGGGCTGGCAGTCGCCACCAAAGTACGCGAAGAAGTAAAAGGCGGCAGTAAAGCCCGACCTTAAGGCTCTGCGTTGGGGGACAGGTACTCTTCCCGCGGCCTCACAGGCAAGCCCCCACCCCTCCTCCCACACACACCCGGTCCCCTCACCCCAATTTTCTCTGCAAAAGCGGAGGCGGGGACGAGCCGTCACTCTACCACCACCCGCCTCCAGAGACGCTCCACGCTGGGGGGGGGGGAAAGTCGCTACTGTTGCCGCCGCGGGGACGAAACAGAGGGAGAAGGCCTTGGTAGGGATGTCGGGCTGCCTCCCCGTCCACCGACCGGGACCCTTCCCGCCCCCTCACCTGTGACCGTTCCGCTTCGTCGTCAGAGCCGCCACCGCAGCGTAGGGAAGCCTGCGAGCGGCCGCTGCCATGTTTGCAGCTGACTGGGCGATGGGAGGGAGCAGCCGGAGCGAGGAAGAGCGCGAGCGGCAGCTGGGTGGGAGGGGGGGAAGCGGGGAGGGACAGCACGCGAGAGTGAACAGGGGCTTCCTACGTCGCCACAGTAACCTGGCAGCGCGCGCGGGCGCATGGCACCGGCCTTAAAGGGGAGGGGGAGACAGTGGGGGGCGGCGTCGAGATTTCACCGAAGACCCCTCTGTGCCTTGCTCGTGCTCTCCGCATCCTCGAAAACTCGTGACATAAGTTAAATGCCTGCGGAGCAAAAGTGGATCCGATATCCTCTTCCTCGGCCAATCTGCTCCCGAGCCCACCGACCAATTCAGACGAGAACTTTACCCCTCGTTCCTTCGTGGGCGGGAATGAAATTTAGCCGTAACTCCTAATAGTCGAGCGCACAAAGAAAAGCTTCCTTCTTATCTCCGTCCAGTTGCATTTCCTCGGGGATGCTTTGGGATCTTAAGGGGCCTTGCCTCCGTTTAAACAGGGACCACGAAGGCACACCTCAGTATTTCGGGGTACGTGTGCTTTGATAGAAGGAAGCCGCCTTGCCTTCCTTAAGGCGACACAAAATGTGTGTGTGTGTGGGGAGGCGTTGTGCTTCAAGTGGCTGATGGAGGCGACTAGTGTCCAGTAAAACTCATGCCATAATTTGTAAAATTGTGAAATACCACAATTGGTTCAGAGTGTTGCTTTCCCACGAACTGAGAGCTAGTTTGGTTAGTAGTTTAAGACACTACTACGTTACAAACTGGGAAACTGAGGTCCCAGTCCTGCCTTGAGCTTAAAAGCCATTCAGGCAGCTTTGAGCTAGTCACTTTCTCAGCCCTGGGAAGAAAGAAGATAATGGCAAACCACTTCCGAAAATGCTGCCAAGAAAATGTGAATTGGTCTGGTCAGTTGCCAAGAGTCAAGACTGACTTGAAAATACATGCATACATTTACTATAATATATATAATATAGTTTATAAGAGGGTGAGGTACACAGAAATAAATATGTGCATAGATACTAAACAACTGGAGTTAGTTCCTCCAGTCATTGATAGACATGGATCCTGTTTAGACCAAACAATGGTCATATTATGACCATATTTTTTAAAGTTATAATTCCATTTAAATGTTTTAACAATTTTCAAAGATATAGATAGCATGGCAGAGGTCATTTCCTTACCAGTAACTGATGCCACCTTAAAATGCCTTCTCAATGCCTTAGTTGAAGTGCCCTTCTCTTTTTGTCAGATAGCACAATAACATACAAGCATGAAATTTGTTGATCTCTATCCTGCCTCTTACCTCTCTTCTGACTTCATGCCTCATGATGCTAGGGTTCTTATTTAGGAAAGCAATTGGGCAATGATCCCACACAAAAAAACATGAAAGGATTGTTCAAGGAAGATAAGGAAATTGCATATAAACGGAAATCTTTGCATTGGTCTCTGCTGCAGAAGATATAGCACAGACACTTGAGCTTAATGGCTTAGAGAGGGAATTGGAACCAGTAAAACACACTACGGAAACAATAGAAGATATTGTCGGACATCATTACAAGATCAAGTATCTGTTATATAACAAATCCCTGCAGTTGGTGGCATTGAGAATTGTTAGCTAGAATGGGAAATGGGTGATTTAATGTGTGTGTACTATAGCTTAAAACTAATAAAAATGTAAGGAAATATAAGACAAAAATATCAGAGATGAATAAAGCCCATTACTCTCCAGATTAAAAGAGGGAATATAGGTAATCCTTGATTTGTGATCACAACTGAACCAAAATTTTTGTTGCTAAGCAAAACTTATTTAGTAAAACTTAAGTTTTGCCCCATTTTATGACCTTTCTTGCCACAGTTGTTACGTAAATCTTTGTAGTTGTTGAATCAGGCTTCCCCATTGACTTTGCTTGTCAGAAGGTCACAAATAGTGATCACATGACCCTGGCACACTACAACTGTCAAAAATATGAATTAGTTATCAGGCATCTAAATTCTGATCATGTGACCATGGGGATGCTGCAACAGTCATGTGAAAAATTGTCATGTTACGTTTTTCAGTGTCATAACTTCGAACAATCGTTAAATGAATAGCTATAAGTTGAGGACTACCTGTATTTCATAACATCCTCATTCCCCAGGACTATTGAAAAAGCCAGTTTGTTAGGGCCTTTCTGAAACCCAGCAGGTATAGACTCACTAGATCTCAATGAAACATTATTCCTAGAAGAGAGCCGGCAATAGAAAAGGTTCACTCCAGGGCATCTTGGATGATTCTTAAGTGAAGGGACTTGAAATAGGCTTTTTTTCTACAAAATCTTATCAGATTGACAGAACCAATTGGGAGAAGGAGGTTCCCCAAATATCCAGATTTTCAATCGAGTTCTAAAGGTGATAACCAGCATCTTAAATTGTTCTTGGAAGCCAACTGGTAACTGGTGTTGCTCCCAAAATAACACAACAGCAGTGTCATATGAAGCATTAATGGCTATTTCAACCACTGCATTCTACCCAACTGTAGCTTCAAAGTGGTTTTCAAATACAGCCCTATGTACAGTGCCCCATATAGAATACATTGCAATGGTCCAAACACAATATGACTTAAGACATGAGTGTTGAGCCTGCTGTTCTAGAAAAGGTCTTGACTGTCACATAAAACTGAGTTGTGCAAATGGAGGAACTGAGGCTCAAGAAAGACCTCCAGATTATGAATCAAATCAGTACAGAGGGATATAATCCCATCCAGGAAATATTCCTGGAACCAGATGACTTTTGCACCCAAAGTCATGCCATGTCTCTGGGATTGAACCAAAGCTTTTTCTTTTTTTAAATTCAAGTTTTAAGCTCATCCAGACACCAATCAGGACAGTGCCGGTTCACTTTGCTATTAATATGCAAAGCTATGCCCGCACGTAACTCCCCTTAATAATTTCATGTAGATGTTGAAGTGAAGTGCTGAGGCCTGTGACACCTTATATTCAAAGGATCTCAGACTCAACAACTCCCTCTTCATCACTACCAGCTGAAACTGCTTTTTCAGGAAGAGGAAAGGCACTGTAATACAATGCTCCTCATTCCCAACCCTCAGAGTTGGTCCAAGTGGTATCGTGGTTGATGACACTGAAAGCTGCTGAAAGATCATACAACATCTGGTCTTGCCAAAAATAATCTACAAGTGCAATCAGTGCAGTTCTTGTGCTGAAGTAAGCTTTTATTTAAAGCCTCATATTATCTCATCCCGGATAATATCACAAGTCACTTCTGGCCCAGTTGGCATCCCAATGAATTTGAGGACTAGGTTAATCCTTCGGATGCAGAGAATATTTCTCTCAGAAGTTCTATAATTGGTCTTCCAGCAAATCTATCTCAAATGGGATATAGGTCACTTTAAACAGGCACACTCAGAAGCAGTCTTTGTATATAATAAAAGCTGAGAAATACTGTTTGACCAGTCTAGTTGCCATAGGTACAGATACGTTCTAACCTGGAATCTGTTGGATTCCTTCCTTCTTTTCCACCAGCTGTGTTCTAAGGGTCTCTTCTGCTTCATCTCCTGGAATACTTCTGTAAACCAAGAAGTCCCTTCGGATCAGCAAGTAGGGAGAGACTGATAGGTACAAACTATCCAAGGCTACAGCTTCCTTCTTCTTCCAGAAAACAAGTAAAGCGTCAGAAGGACTGCTCATCGGTGTCTCATAAAGTTCCCCAAGCAATTTCTTTAAGAAGTCATAAGATATTTTTTAAAACATTTATTGATTCTTTTAAGAAATAATGATGATATAAACTGTGAAAGAAAAAGGAAGAATAGAATGTACAAAAAAAGAAAAGGAGAAGAGAAATATTTAAATAAGCGATTTCCAATCTTTATCACAAGTACAAGCAAATTTAGTCATTCTTTACCCTCATAAGGTTACATAGAAGTATATCTTCTTCCCTTAACCCATCCATTATTAATACACAAATCCATAACTCATTAGCATTTCAGTCCTGGTGGCAGTAAAATACACATTTTAGAAGATTCCCAGATTTACATTTAGAATTATATTGTTTTAACCTGGGTCAAACAAGCCAACTATGTACTCCTTCCTTTTGTTTCTAAGAGTCTTTAATTCATTCAGATGTCATAGGATTTGATCACTCTTCAATTTCCTTTTTTCTGTTTCAAAGGCTTCTTCAAGTCTTTTATAAATCCATTAAGAAGTCCAGGTTATTCTCTTGGCTTTTAATTGGCATTCCCACTTAAGATGTCATCTCTGTTTTATAATTCACATTAGTTTTTATTTTCCAGTATTTCAATATTTCTTTATATTCTAATAGTTCTGCATCAGGTAAAGTTTGTTTCAGCTTTTTATCCTGTAGACCTTCCAAGGTATTCTCTTTCATATTGTTATTTCTTCTTGAACAACTCTTGGAAATAATATATCCATAGAAGCAGACATGTTGCATTGCAGCTCCTGTTTTCTGACCCTATTCTTCACAGATCTGATTTCTGTTCTTTACAAATTTCACATGTAATCCTATTTTCTGTTATTTTATCTGTAATGCTGACCAAACATAAAAGTCAAACCTCCCCACCCCCGTTTTTTTTTCCTGCCTGGAATCCTTAGTCCCCTCTAGTGTCCTATTTCTGAAATCACAAAAGTTCAAATTTCTCGTATAACTGAAGACAGACTAAACAATTTAATTCCCACTAAGATGCTATTTGTTTATATTTTTTTCCAAAAGCTTATAGCAAAGGACCTAATATTCTGATCTTTTCTGATCATTTAATTTGTTTATAACTTTAACTCTTATATAGCTTTTTAAAAGTTCCTTATTTCTAATCTGTTTCAAAGTTGTTGACGCACACATACAAACAATATTTTAAAAGCAAGAATATTTACCACAATTTAGGTATATAAAAGAAAACAGAAATAACTGGTAAACAATGCAGCAATGCATAGTCTAGAGACGTTCCAAAAGTCACAGGATGCCAAACTGGGTAATCAGCCTGTCCAAGGGTCAAGAGTTAAAAACAAGAAGCAGGAATACAAATCAAGAGCTGAACGTTGTTTCCAACAAGCAAAGGAGATACCTAAATCTGTCTGTAGTGAGCTGGCTGCAATTATTCATCCTTTGCCTTTGTTTTTGAGAACCTCTCTGATGAACATTGGTTTGCTCACTTTTGTATGCTCCTAGACTTGAGGTTTGGTGATTGTGCCTTGTCATCTGATTGCTCCAGGTGAACAGGAGATGCTTATGGCTGATCAGACTCAATTGAATTTTGGCAGACAGTTCTGAAGCACAGGCTCAACTGGAGCAACATCGTAAGATTCAATATCAAGCTTGGATTGTAGCTCATAACAATTTCAAATTCTTCAAATTCTTAAGCTTGTAGGTTTTCTTTTATTGTGCAATGAAAATAAACTCACCACTTGGTTTCGCAAATTTGTGATTCTGAAAATCTCGTTTCGCCTTCAGATAATTCAAAAAATTCCAAAAGTGATTTAGAAAGTGGGATTAATGGACCCGATATTCTTTAAAAGGGTCTGCTGTGCTTGAGAGATTGATGGTTTGTCTTGGTCTTCCTGGTTTTCAAACCTATAAAAAGAACCACTGTCCTGTGGTCCCCTCAGAAGTAGCAGCTCTCCAAAGTACTATTCGGTGATCTTCCATCTTCTCCTTTTCTGGAGAGATTTCAAAGAAATTATTTATTCACTGGTCTTTTGGTCATGGCTGTGACATCGACTCTGCTCATTTGGAGGTGTGTTAGTTCACTGATCTCCAACCTTCCAGCTTTGTGAACTGGCAGAGGATAGGGGATGGTTCTGCATGAGCGATGGGTGAATATGCAGGAGCAGCTCCATATACACAATATGCACATATGCCTGCTGCTTGCACAAATGGAGGTGTGTGTTCACTTGCCCACCCACTGCACATATAAGTGGAGCTGCATGCGTGCAATACCATGGCCTGGTTCTGAATTGACCGCAGCCCAGTAGTAGGCTGCAGCCTGGGGGTTGAGGACCCCTATGTTAGTTAATTATTCCTCACCCAAAAGTCCAATGGTCATAGGATATTATCTGTCCTTTAAAAATAGAAATCAAATGGTGCTTTTTAACTTGCTTCATAAATGATCTTGACTTAAAAAGTAGCAGTAAGTTGGCTACATTTGTGAAAGATGCTACATAGATGGGCAGCCAAATAAATAAACTGTGCAGGATGTGGCCCCATGTGCAGGAGTTCTATATGGTTTAAAGAGAGGGGTTTCAACCAGTATTTAGCTATATATACAGAGGTTTTCCCATTGTATTATCAGAATTTCAAATACAAAGGGTGCTCCTGGTAGAGATTGACATTGATGGGATCAGTGCCATATTAGGAATAAATTTTATACTTTTACATCTGTCCTGATTAATGACTACAGATAGTCCTTCATTTACAATAATTCATTTAGTGACCATTCAAAAGTTACAGCGGCACTAAAAAAAGTGACTCACAACCATTTTTTACAGTTATGACTGTTGCACCATCCCCGTGGTCACATGATTTACATTCAGATGCTTGACAACTGGTTCATACTTATGACGATTGCAGTGTCCCGGGAATCATGTGATCATCTTTTACCACCTTCTGACAAGCAAATTCAATGGGGAAGCCAGATTCACTTAACAACCATGTTACTGATTTAACAACTACAATGATTCACTTAACAGATGTTACAAGAAATGTCATAAAATGGGGCCAAACTCACTTAACAAATTTCTCACTTAGCAACATATATTCTGGTCTCAATTGCGGTCGTGGGTCGAGGACTACCTGTAGTCAAATACACTCCTGAGCATCTTATTATCGCTGTGCAATGTGATGTAGATATATACAGTAATCCTTGATTTACAACCATTCATGTAGTGACCAAAATTACAATAGCATTGAGTCATGACCATTTTTCCTACTTTCGTCAATTGCTACATCCCCCATGGTCACATGATCCAACTTAGGGCACTTCCCAGCCCGCTTCTGACAAGCAAAATCAGTGAGGGAATGAAGATTCACTTAATGTTTACATGATTCACTTAACAACTGCAGTGATTCGCTTAACAATTGTGACAAAAAGGTCATAAGTTGAGGCACAACTCAGTTAACAGCTGTCTTGCATAGCAACCAAAATTTTGGGCTCAATTGTGGTGGTAAGCTGAGGACTATCTATACATGATATAAGTTTATCATTTATATAAATCTTGCTTAGTAAATTACATAAATGAAGCTGGGGTGAAATTTACATTATTCTCATCTGGCTCCCTCTAATCTTTGGCTACAGATTAGCTGTATGCAAAGCATCATCCTTTTCCCATTTTCTTTTTCCAGCGGATTGAATTGTGAATAACGTGGGAGCCAGCCATTTCTTTCCTTTTTATGTGAAGCAGGGGAGGAACTTCTGTGCCTTCAGGCGCATTGCATCACATGCATTTTCCAGTGTCTGTTCCTGGTGCCTGTCTGCAGGCGTACTTGAAGATTGTCTTTTTCTCTATCGTAGTCCAGCCATTGAGGCACCTCGCAGACATCGTTGTAGTTATTAGTAATAGTGCCTGATTGGGGAACAAAAGGAAAAAAAAAAAGGCCCGTCATATCTGCAATTGGCTCATTGTAGCAACTGCTCAAACCCCTTTGCGCACAGTTGCTGAAATATATGCAAAATTTACTGGAAGAGAGCAAGTGTCTCTGTGTGTATTCAGTGTATCCATTTATTTATTGGCGAGATGAGCTTTTGCATGCAAAGTGAAGCAATTGAGATAATTAAAGATAACCATCCAGATCCTGACTTCTACCTTTGTTATTCCTAATTTTAGTCTTAAAGCTGTATTAGATATGCATCTGGGGACCTGCATGATCATTCTTAGATACTTGGCTTATACCCTCTGGACTTCAGTTCAGTTAATATAACACCCCAGTAGAATTCTATGTAGTTGTGCCATAACTTTTGCCTTAAATAGTTTTATTTCAGCTGTAACATAATGCCAACCTCTAGAGAAACCAAAGGATAATAGCCCTTCTTTGGGCATCCTACGATCTGTGGGTGAGTGTGAGTCCCTACGTTCCATCCTGAGGAATGAAAGATAATTCCCAAGTAGCTAAAACATTTAACTTGCTTGGTATTTATTGCCATTAATATACTGATTATAAATTTTAGATCTTCTATTAAAGGTCAGAAGTTTTGCTTTTGGTAATTTATCATCAATTTTTCTTTTTCAGAATATTAAGCAAGTGGTCTAAGGATTTTTCACATCCCTACCATAGAATAATCACATTGTCATCATATAGGAGAACTGAAAGTCGTCTTTTGGTTAGCTTTGGTGGGTGAAAATTGCTTTATTAAAGTTTGTGTAACTGACTTCATATAAAAATTTAAATTTAATGGCGCAAGAATACAACTTTGCTTTATTCTTTCTGTTAGTATAATTATAATTAACTGCCCTTTGGGACCGCATTTTATTTCAGGTTAGTATTACTGTAAAGTTTAATAATAAAAGTAATGATTTATCTATGTTGGCAGATATCAGCTGCTTCCACAATAGTTCTCTTACTATAGAGTCAAATGCAGATTTGAAATATACAAAACAAAATATACAAAAGATGACTTTTTGATTCTTAGATGTATTACTCTACTACCAGCAGGTGTTGTAGTAGTATTGCTTGGCCTATTTCAAATCTAAAATGGTCTAAATGCAGGCTTTTCTTCAGCTAGGATATTATCTTCAGTCCAGTCATAGAACTTCTCATTTAGGTAGTTAGCATAGATTTTGCTAATTATATTTTAAAAACTGTTTGGATGGTAGTTGGCCAGAATTTTCTTTTGTCCTTTTTTATAAATTGGAATTATGATGACTATAACCTAATCTTCCAGAATATGAGTGGTGTTGCCAATAAAAGTGAAAAACGCGGTAAGAATGGAAGTCTCATGATGTTATTTTTGAGAACTTCAGTGGGAATAAAATCATTATCTAGGGCTTCAATTGCTCAATTAATTGACTTATATCTCTGATGGATACAAATGGACAGCATTATTATGCAGTCCAGGGCAGTGCTATGCCAGCTTGTGGAGAGTATAGACACTGGAAAAGGCCTCCGGGATAGAGACTGGAATTAGCATTCAATTCTTAGGCTTGGGGTTGTGAACTATTGTGCCACAATATATGTGAATCACTCATGGCTTCATTGAGTTGGAACCATCTTGCTATGTTCACTATCTTTTTTTAATCTATGATTAAATGCTTTTACTGGCATTTGTTTTGAAAGAGATTCTGGGGGTTCATCCCTAATTTTATTCCTGGATTATTTGTAACTGTGGACAAGATCTATTTTTGCCTTTAATCAGTCTTTATAAAACCATAGTTTTGAGCTCTGTATCTTAAGAGGTCTGCCTTTGCTACTTGGTTCATTAGAACTCCCTGTAATTTGGTGGTATGCTTGTGAAGGTCCAGCAATTTATTACTCTCGTTGCCATTGGTCTCATCATCATTTTACATGCAATTTATTGCATTGCTTCATTATTGTGAAGGTAATAATTGGAAAACAGCATAGTTTATCTTATCAGCCTATTTTATTCTCCTGTTACATCTGTCATTTTCTAAGTCAGCTTGGTGGAATGAATCAGTGTGTTCGTAAAATACAAATAGTTTTAAGTGTAAAATTACTGGGAGGGTAGTCACTTTCTAGCCTGCCCATTGTGTTCTGAAATGAAATTAACAAATCAGCCATATTATTTGAGATGATGATATAATCTAGTCCTGCCTTAGACATGAAAACCAACCAGGTGACCTTGGGCCAGTTACTCTCTCTCAGCCCTACTCACCTCATAGGGTTGCTGTTGTGGGGAAAATAAGAGGAAGAACATTTGTTGGGCATGTTCACTGCCTTGGGTTATTTGTAAAAACAATAAAGGTGGGATACAAAAACAAGCAAACAATAAAGAAATAAAAGAATCTGTATTGCTCATTCCCCTCCCCCCAGTAGCAATAGCACTTAGACTTATATACCGCTTTATAGTACTTTATAACCCTCTCTAACTGGTCTACAGAGGCACCATATTGCGCCCAACAATCTGGATCATTATTTTACCCACCTCAGAAGGATGGAAGGCTAAGTCAACCTTGAGCCTGGTGGGATTCAAACTGCCAAATTGCAAGCAGCTGGCTGTTAGCAGAAGTAGTTTGTAATCTAACCACTGAGCCACCTAGGCTCTTAAGTATGTATATTTTCCTGTCATTCAACATTGCCCCATTTAGGATGTTCAGATTTAAACCGTAAGTTAGATGAGCTAGACCAGGGGTGTCAAACTCACAGCCCACAGGCCGAATGCGTCCTGGAAGTGACATAATTGGGGCACCACAGGTTAGCACTAGGAAGTAAAGAAAAAATCATGTGGAAGTTAAGTTATTTCTTCCCTGTAGCTTATTACCCAGGAATTAGAAAAACACAAAGTCAGCATTTAAGTTCATTCTAAATTAAACTTTTACATTGTTAATCTTTTAATCCAAATATTAATCTTTGCGTTTCAGCACTTCTGGTGCTTTTCCAAAGAAGGCAAGACAAGAGACAATGGATGGAAACTAATGAAGGAAAGAAGCAACCTGGAACTAAGGGGAAACTTCCGAACAATGAGAACAATGAAACAGTGGAACAGCTTGCCACCAGAAGCTGTAAGTGCTTCATCATTAGTGGTTTTTAAGAAGAGATTGGACAGACACTTGTCTCAAATTGTATAGGGTGTCCTGCTTGAGCAGGGAGTTCCAGCTTTATTCTGAACAAAGTTGAAGCCTTGTGTTTCAGCATTTAGTTTTAGGAGTTCCTCTCATTTCTACTCACAGCATTTCCATTATATTCTCCTACTGAATATTAATCCTGTAAACTTCAAATGTTCAGCATTCCTTCACATAGTCAAAACTGTTTCACTGGTGCTAAAATAATAGTTTTATATCTGCTTATAGTTTCCTGTAAACTTCTGAATTCTTTTTCCCTGTGTGTAAATATTTTGCCTTGGGAAATGCTTTTCGTTGTCTTGGATATAACAAACCTCTGGAGTGAGGGCAAAACATAAGTAGCAAGATATTTCCTCTCTGATGAATATCAGTGCTTCAGGCTGAGGAGATTCATGAGAGGTAAACATTTAAGGCAAGGTTGTTTTATTACCTTTCTACAAAGGATGAATGCAATTGAATGTTTGCCACTATTTTTCTTCGCTGGAGGAGCTAACAGCCCAACTCCAGCTTTCTTACTTTTTCATTATTAAAGGAAATAATAAATCTTAGGCATCACTCCAGTGGTGAAAGCTAAAACTCCTGCTTTTTTTTTTTATCTACCTTTGACAAGAACCATATATTTTCATCACAAAAGATGGCTGAGACGTCTTCCCAATTCACAACCTTCATGGCTAACGATAGTAAAATAATAAAATTTGCTTGACACATACTCAGTGCAACAACTACCAAATGCTCTGTGTTTCATTTCAACTACTCTTCTAAAAAGGGCAGGATCCATCTGCCTTTCTGGGGATAAGGACAGACAAAAAGATCACTGATAAAAAAACTTGTTTTGTTGCTCCCTTCTTCATTATATTTCAGCTGGGCTGGGGATGATCAATGAAGTACACATTGGATGGATTGATTCTTTTTGGGGTAGGCAATCCTGCTGGTATCTGGGTGTCAAAGCTTGCACGGCATGGAGATTGAAGTTGTTCAGCATGAACAGCTGAACACCAAATCCAGCTCTCAATCATGTCTGGAAGCTGCTGCTATATAACAAAAGTAAGCAGTGTAAGAACAGGATCCCCAAACTGGTCTGACCATTTAGACTCTGATTCATTGTCTATTGCAACCGAAATATAGCTCCCTTGTAACGATCATGGGGCATGATGGCTCAGCTGTTAAAGACGCTGAGCTTGTCAGGTGGAAGCTTACAGTCCAAGTTAGAGACCTGGGCTCTGTGCACTAGAGTGAGCTCCTGTTACTTGCCCCAGCTGCTGCCCACTTAGCAGTTTGAAAGCATGCAAATGCAAGATTAATATTAATTAAGATCACTTAGGTGAGAAGGTAACAGCATTTCTTGTGTCTTCGGTGTATAGACATGCTGGCCACATGACCACAGAAATGACAACACATGACAACATTAACTCGCTCAGCTAAGAAACAGAGATAACTTTTAGTGACTATCAAATATCCAGAGAATCACTACTCTTATCTCAGGAACATGGTTAATGGATGATTCCCCAACCTGGGAAGGTAGATTTCTGATTCGGCAACATGGGCCTCCTTGCCTCGCTAAGTTTTTATAATATCCATCAGGTTCATTTCTTAATTCAAAACGAACTTACGTGCAAACATAGACTTAATCCATTCAGACCTGGTATTTACCAACAGCAGTCTGAGACAATGTCTCCAGAAACATGGCCATCAAGACTAAAGCAATCAGGCCAAAAGTGGAGATGGCACCACAGCGATCATCCCCATTTCTCTAGAACGACCAGCCTGATGCCTCCCTCTACAGATAGCCCTCGATTTACAATCATTCATTTCATGACCATTCAAAGTTATAACACCACTAAAAAAATCCTTTTCACACATATGGCGGTTGCAACACCCCATGATCAAAAATTCTGACATGTATTTACAATGGTTGCAATGTCCTGGGATCATCCTTTGTGACCTTCTGACAAGCAGAGTCAATGGGGAAGCCAGATTTACTTAACAACCATGTTACTATCTTAGCAACTGTACTGATTCACCTAACAATTATGGCAAAAAAGGGGTAAAATTTACTTAACAACTGTCTCATTTAGCAACATAAATTTTGGACTCAATTGTGGTCATAAGTTGAGAACTACTTGTATACTTCTTCAACCTGTCATTACTAGAAGAGCTTTCCCCCTTCACTATATCCTCTCCCTGTTTGCTTGCAGTCAGATCCCATTTATTACTATATAGCAATCCATTTGCTTGGGTAAGAGTTGATTCTAGGTGAACTTCTTGATGCAAATTAAAATCATACAAGTAGTGTGATGGAATGTAGTCTGGATTACCAGGAGGGAGAGGATGTATTTGTGTGAAAGAAAGAGGGTGAAGACAGCCCCTCCCTAATAATATATAGTAAGAAAATGGTTTTATGCTTTCTATAATCATGCTTCTTCTAATTTCCTGTTGTCAAGGTATAAAGTATTAAATGCTACTTGGACTGTTTATTATATTTATTAGTTTAATAATGTATTTAATATATTAGCTTACTATGTTGATCCCAGTCCCATGAAAACTGAAAGTCATGCTGGGACTGGGATCCTGTAAATTATAGAGAATAATATTTTGCTGCTGTACCAAAATTGTATTTCAAGGCTTTACTTATTATGGTTTGTCACGTGGTCAGACTGGGTTTGGCATTTTTGTCCATCCATTGAGTCCTCACCAAGGACCTGGGATAGGCAGATCTGGATGTTTGATGGTGTTACAGATATCGTTGCAGGATGGAAGCTGTTCCCAGCAAAGCTGCCTTCTGCAATTGACTTATGGCGAATTTGTCAATGCCTGTGGTGTTCAAGTGGTGCTCCAGGTTTTTCGGGGGACTAAACCCAAGGCACCTATTACTATTGGTACTACCCTTGCTTGACTTTGCCACAGTCATTCTATTTCTGTTCGTAGGTCTTTATATTTTGTTTCTCTTCTCTTCTGCTGTCTCCAAGCGCTCCCACATTCACTATCCAGACTTTTTTCTCGTTTTTATTGACAATTGTTAAGTCCAGGTGTTATTCTGTTTGAATTCTAAAGTCTGAAAACAATTTAACTTCTTAATTTTCTATGACTTTCTCCATTTTATGGTCCCATCAGTTCTTGCTTGCAGGCAAATGATATTTCGTGCAGATCTTTTAGTGCACCATCGCTGCTACTTTGTCATGCCTTTGCTTGTAATCAGTCTGTGCAATCTTGCAGCTGCTTACCAGGTGGTCCTTTGCTTCATCACTGGAAGCTTTCAAAAAGAGACTGGACTGCCATCTGTCAGAAATGGTGTAGGGTCTCCTATGGGAGTGGGGGGGTGGACTAGATGACCTCCAAGATCCCTTCCCACTCTGTTATCCTATGAAAGAGTATTAAAAGGTGGAGTTTGTTTACATATAGATCATAATTCAGAATGAAAGAAAAACCTATCATAATGCTTACTCCACTTCTACTTCTATCTGCTAGTTGCTTCCATCAGTCATAATATGTTGCTTTGTGGCTCCTCATCCCAAGGTGTTGTATAAGTATAAACATTGTGTTGCAAAATTGATTTTATTTTTACTACTGAATCTTGTATGGTAACTTTTTCTACCAAATAGAAAAACATAATGTCTTATTTATTTACCTTTTCAACACACTTATAGGTGTTATCTGAGGTTACAGCAGAATCTGAAAACAGTTAAACAAATATTTTAAAACAGTATTATCTGTATATTTCATTGTTTTTATGTTGTGGTGTGTTAAGAAACAATGCATTTTATTAAATTGCACTTGCCGATACTCTTAGAACTGATTATTTTGCAGTTAATTATACAACTAATTATTATATAATTTTACTTACTGAGGTTGTTCTAATTTCTTACTATGATGCAAGATACTTACAATTTTCAACTGATCCATTTCTTGGTGGAAACACGGGATTTCTGCTTTTAGTTTCTCACACTCTTTGAAATCACTGCCAGCGCCTTGTTCATTTGCAGCCTGGGGGAAAGGAGTGTAAGAGAAGAATATTTGGCTGTAAATATGTACAGCTAATGTTACTTAGCTGGGTAATGAAAAGTCTGCAAAAAAACCCACCAAGCTCAGAGAGCATTAAGGACCCCACAGCATTAAGGACCCCACGCTTCTGTATCTGATTAAAACTGAATACATTTCCTTCATCCCTTCCTTACATATTATAGGGCTATGATTAACAGTAGTTGCTTTCTCATCATCTAGAATCATATGGCTGGAAAGGACCTTGGAAGTCTTCTAGTCAAACCCCCTGCCCAAAGCAGGTGTTGTTATACCATCCTGAATAAACGGACATCCAATCTTTTCTTGAAAACCTCCAGTGATGGAGCACACACCACTCCGGCAGACAAGCTATTCCACTGATTAATTGGTCTCACTGTTTGGAAATTTCTTAGTTCCAGATAGCATCTTACTTTAAAGAGCTTCCACGCATTGCTTCTTGTCTAGGACTTAGGAGCTTTTGAAAATATATCAACCCACTCATCTGTATGACTGCCCCTCAAGTACTGGAAGACAGTTATCATGTCATCCCTAATCTTTCTCTTTGATAGGTTAGACATCGCTAATTCCCTAAAGCAGTTCTCATGCAATTTAGCCTCCAGACCTCTTATCATCTTAGTTGCTGTTCTCTGCACGCTTTCTAAAGTCTCAGTGTCTTTTTGGTATCATGGCAACCAGAACTGGATGCAGTATTCCATGTGTGGCCTCACTAGTGTGGTATAGAACAGGACTGTCACTTTTGATTTTGAGCAAATCCTTTTCTTAAGGCAGCCTAGAACTGCATTGGCTTTTCTGGCAGCTGCAGAAAAAAGTCTGGCTCATAGTTGCTACTATTGAGCCAGTGACTGCCTATTCTGTGCTTTCTTTCTACAAATGTCATCAGGTCCCCTTCTATCCCTTCATTTAGCTCATTGATGAACATATTGAAGAGCCTAAGACAGAACCTTGAGGTAGCTCACTGCATGCTTCCCTCCAGGTAGTTGTAGTTTCACTGAGGCCTACATACTGAATGTGTTTGATCAGCCAAGTGCAAAGCCATCTAGTGGTGGTGGTACTATCTCACATTGTTCCATCTTGTTAAGATAGAAGACTGTGGTCTACTTTGTCAAATGCCTTACTGAATTCTACATATACTACATCCATAGCATTTCTTTGATCCACTAATTCAGGCCACTAATTAACTTACTAATTTAATCACATCTCCTTATTTATATATATATATATATATTTATATAGTTATTTATTTATATAGTACCTGTGTTTTCCTTGGTCTTTTCCAAGAAAAAGTTTCTCACTTGGAAGGTCTTCTTCCTCTTAGGCAGGCCCTGGCAAAGAATAACAAAATAACAAGTATTTGTAAAGCTAAATTTAAGAAGAAATAAATCACTTTTGTTTTTAAAATGAAAATTAATTACAATGTTCTTAAGTTAAAATTATACTCACTTCCTTGACTTTGAAGGAGATTCTCCTTGGAGTACTTATTTTGGTTCGCAAGGCTAGCGACTTTGCTTGCCAAGAACTCGTTTTCCTCCTCCAGCTAAGATGCAGAAATTACCAGAAACATTCACCAATCATAGAACACAAATAAGCAAACAAAAAGAGCAGCTTAAAACAGGATTGTA
This sequence comes from Pseudonaja textilis, assembly GCF_049901715.1. Lineage (NCBI taxonomy): Eukaryota > Metazoa > Chordata > Lepidosauria > Squamata > Elapidae > Pseudonaja > Pseudonaja textilis. The sequence continues at coordinate 127,661,538 of NC_141990.1, read as the reverse complement.
TGGGAAATGAATTACTTACCTCTCTTATCGTGGCATTTTTCTGAGCCATCTGCTCCTAGTGTTTTCCTCTTACTTCTTTTGTCTCTTCTGTATTTTTATGGAAAAATTCTTATGCTATTACACAATATTCATGAAAGACATTGCATATTAAGCCACCAATGACACACTAAATTAAGACTTGTCAATACAAATGGCACACTCTATTTAAACTGCAATGCAGGGAAACAGATCTTTTTACATCCCCCCCAATAACTTAAAGAGAGTTCAGAGCCTCAGACAGTACTTCTGAAAAAAGGAGATTTTCCCCTCTATGGTGCAGAGGAAAGGGTGCCCTTCTATCCCCACTCCTGCTACAGGTACCCACACAAACAACATGGTTGGTTACTCACCTTTGTCTCTCTGATATTGTTTGCATTTCTGGAGACAGTACTGCCAAAAGAAGACTATGAACATTGAGGGCAAACCAACTAGAGGAAGATAAACTAGTTATCCTAATTTTCACAATGATTTGTATACTGTAGGCCGGAGATGGTATTCAGCAGGTTCTGACCAGTTCTGGAGAACTGGTAGCGGAAATTTTGACTGGAAATTTTACAGTATCCTCCCCCTGCCACGCCCACCAAGCCACGCCCACAGAACTGGTAGTAAAAAAAATTGAATCCCACCACTGCTGTAGGCCTTCTCAAACCAAAATGTTGATATTTGTAGTTGGGACAAAGTTCGTTGAATTTAAATTTTTAGCAGCAATCCTTAAACAGGCTGATCACAACTGAAGCTGCTGACAATTATTATTTTGCTCTATTTGTAAAAGCATGTTAGGAATAAACATTTAATCCTCTAGCTCTAAATATTTTTTAAAACAATATTAATCTTGCATATAATCCATGTAATCCTGCTAAGAAATTATTTTATCTTAAAATTGGGAGGAACTATATTAAAATTTGATCTGAATTCCTAATACATACTGGAAATATTTCTGCTTCAAAATAATCATAGTTTTTTTGTACAGTGGAGCCTTGGGTTGCAACCATAATCTGTTCTCAGACTCCGGTTGTGACCTGATTTGGTCATGTTCAGAAGCATGACCAGTCGGCTGCACATGTGTGCAGTCAAAAAATAAAATGGTGCCAAAGGGGAAATCGGCACAGAAAGGGAATCTTTCTGCACCAATTTTGTTCGCTACCCAATTTTTGAATCGTGACCCGATTAAAAAATCAGGTGGATTTTTTGTTCACTACCCGATTTGGTTACAAATAGGAATGTTTGTGACCTGACATCCCACTGTATATTTTTTGTGCACAAATGATGGTGTAAACAAATGGGTTGTGTGTCATAAGCAGGTATATGGTAGAGTGACAGCATTCCCTCCACAATATTGTCTCCACCTGTCACAGCCAAAAACAGTAGGAAGGGTGAGCTCTCTCCCCTCCCCCACTACTTTGGATTCATCCACCTGCTGAATTGAAAAAGGGCTGAGGTGCTAAAAACGGACATGGGATAGTGAAGCAACAATGTTCACTGTTATCTGCTGAGTGTTTCATTCCTATGGCCTTTAACCATGACCAATGGCCAGTGTAGTTCAGTGAATATGAGAAAAGAACACACCCTATTTATTTGTTTATTTATCATATTTAAGAACTGCCCATCGCCCTCCCAGAGACTCTATAAAGGAGCTCTATAAATGAAATATTAAAAACATAAGCTCCATGTATAAAATTTAATAGAGGCAAGCAATGTTAAAAATTAATTAGGAAGAGGGATTTGAAGGCTCTAGCCAGCCCCACAATTGTGTGCTTTTTGTTCCTTCCCAATTGAACTGAACAACATGAATGAACACCAGTTTGACTGGGAAGGAACAAAAATTATTGACCATGCCAGCAATCGCCATGCGTGTACATTTGTTGAGGCCTGGTATACTACCAAATGAACAATTAACAAACATATTGACCTAGATCCAGCATATGAATATATAAGAAGCCAGACCATTCGAACAACCAATCAACAAAAGAACCAATCAGCTGCTCATAATTTAAATAGAGTTCCAAACGAACAAACAACCAACTGACCAAACTGGCACACAAAGCATATATAAGCTAAGGAGAACTGGACAAGACAATCCTGCTGATGATGTTACCTAGTCTGGTAACAAAATGTTCAGAAACTAAATTGAAACGAGCTTGAAGAGCAAACCACTGAGAAAATCCTTTGATTCCTTTGTTATTAAATGTTAATATAGTTCCTTCCAGATCCCATTACTTATGTCATGTTATCTGTCATGTTACCTCTTTGAATCCTTAATCCTAGAGCCAGACATGTGAGTTGATAAATAAATAAATAAAACCGAGGATCTCTTACCTTAAAGAGGACTTCTCCTGCATAATAGAGGAACGTCTCCATAGTGGAGGTAAACTAAACCTTCACTGAGTTAAACTATACTAATCCTAACTAAACAATATAAACAAATATATTAAATATGATAAATAAATAAATAGTATGATGAATAGGTGCGATATTAAGCAAATAAACAAATACTGTAAAGCAAAGTAGAGATACAAGCTGTGATGAATAGCTTTCATTCAGCCCACCCAAAAGTTTTATTTACTTTTCCTTTGTGAGCTCATCTACCTGTTAGCAGTATGAGGCATGACCTTAGAAAGGAAAAGCAAAGCCAACTGATTAGCTGAATGAATGCTACTCAGAGATTATTTATTTTTCAATATTGGCAGAAATGTAAATACAAAATCCTGCAGATGCGTTTGGTGGAATCAGAGGATGAGCTGAGAGAAAAAAATCCATAGAAACATAGTGCCACTGAATAAAGCAGGGAGATCTCTGGAGAAATATGCACAATTTAGGCTGAAAAGGTGGTGCAGAGTTGAGTGAACAGAATTGGAGAGATGCCTGTGTAAACTGGCTCTTGCTCCACCATACTGTACTTGCCCATTTCTTTTGAATGAGCTTCAGGGAGGCTATGGATTTACATTTGGTGGATCTCGGGACACGTGTCTTCTCAATTATGAAGCTCTCCATACAGAATATTCTTTCCAAGATTAGGTCACCCCATCTCTTTCAATTTTTTAAAAAGTCTTAAGAATAGGTTAGGTGACCAGGTCTGAATGTGATGGTATATGCACCAAAAGGAGCAGTGGGAGAGAGTTTGAGCAGCAGAAAGTTTTCCCAGGAATAGACCTGGATCAAGAGACTTCATAGCCCTGAACTGGATGGGAGAACAGGGAAGAGGTTCAGGGTAAGGTAGCCACACACTTAGACTCTCCTTCTATCTCTTCTATCTCATAGTTAGAAGGTAAAGCTCAACTTTGGCAGAATTCTGTCCATTAATTGTAACAAATAAAAGATTGAACTCAGTTGGATTTCCCTGTGTCCTTTGTGGGCTTGCACCTGATACGGGTTTCCTTGGAACCAAAGACCTATCTAGATGGCTTCATTATTGGCAGGGGAAACATTTTTATTTCCTTCAACTATAAGATTTCCACTTTTATCTGTTTATTTATTTAGTGTACGGCAAATACATGGACTTATAGTAGTTCAAATGTTAATGTCCAGTCCACCCAGCCATTCAAGGATAGGGTGGTCTATGTTGAAAAAAATCAGACATTGAGCCGGTGAAAGCTCTTGATGGACATTCAATCCATTGCCATTTATTTAGAGAGCCATGATTTCTACAAAGATGTCTGCCTGCCAACTGTCATTAACTGCCAATTCTTCAATGTAGTCTGGCTGCCAATTGTTCCTAGTCGTTTGGTTCACACTACAATGCTTTCCAGGGTGCACCGCGAGGAGGCGAACTAGCATTACACCCCAATTTCATCTGTATTTGCTGGTTTTATATTCTATCACTTTGGGTGATATAGAAAGCTTTATAAATTTGTTAAATAAGTAAATAGGTAAATAAATAAATAATTTATATGGGACTATATAAAATTTATAATAGTTTATATAGGACTTCACTTGAACTCCATATAAGTTAGGAGTTTTTCCTTTCCTTTTTCCTTTCCACACCATTCTTTTTATCTCATTATAGTATATTGTAAGTCTGAGCCCTGCTTTTTGGATTGACTTGTTGTTGGTTTTTTTGTTTTTTGCTTATTGCTTTTAGCTGTCGATCTTGAATAGCTCGGGAACAGTTATTCTGAATATTAAGTCTGCTACTTACAACTTGTCACACCTGCTCATGATGCCAGTAGTTGACCATAGCCATAGCTCAAAGCTGATCTGTAAAGTCCTTGGTGCTCTCTGAACATGGTTCTTTGCTTACATACAGTTCCTTACCCAACTAGCTAACAACTTTCTTGCTAGAAGGGAGTGGGGTTGGCTCCCTGTTTACATACAGCAGCTTAGCCTGCAAGTGTTAATGGAGCTGTAGTTTTGTCTACGATAGTTTGATTAGAGTATTGTTTTCCATTTGGATGTTGGTAACCAAGGTTGCATGGCTAATAAATGCTACTAATTGGAAACTTGGTCCTCCCATAAAAAGCATTTCTTTTTTGGGGAAAAAGACACTACGTAATAATTTCTCCCTTTTATAAATCCTGCATTATTTACTTTTCCTTCGTGAGCTCATGCATCTGTCAGCAGTATTATGAGGCATGATCTCAGAAAGGAAAAGCAAAGCAAACTTATTAACTGAATGAATGCTACTCAGAGTTATATCCATTTTTCAATATTAGTAGAAAAATAATTACAAAATCCTGCTGATGCGTTTGGTGGAATCAAAGGATGAGCTAACATGAAAAATTCAACAGAAAAATTAGTGTCCCTGAAGAAAGCAGGGAGATAGATATCTGGAGAAATATGTACTGTTGATAGTGAAAAAGTGGTGCAGTGGTAAATGAGCAGAGCTGGAGAGATTTCTGTGTTTGGAGAATAAATTACACTGTGGATGTTCTTCCACCAAACTTCAAAAAATGCACAGTATTTTAACCTAACCTTCAGCAGCAGCTCTTATTTTCTGTCCTGAGCTTTCGGTATACATACAGTAGTCCTCAACATATGACCATAATTGAGTCCAAACTTTATGTTGTTAAGTGAGAAATTTGTTAAGTGAGTTTTGCCCCGTTTTGCAACTTTACTTTCTACATTTGTTAAGTGAATCACTGACGTTATTAAATTAATAACATGGTTGTTAAGTGAATCTGGCTTCTCTATTACCTTTGTTTGTGAGAACAGGGGTTGCCAACCTTTTGGATCCCAGGGCCCACCAAATTCATACTTTTAAATCCCGAGGACCACTAATATGAATTTTTTTAAAAAGCTAATATAATATAATTTTTATATTAAATATAAATTATATATATATATTATATATATATGTATATGTATATGTATATATAAAATTATATATGTATATATATATATATATATATATATATATATATATATATATATACACACACACACACACACACACACACACATACATATATATATGTATGTTATTCAGCTTTGTTTGGGTATTTTCCCACGTCATTGTAGTTGTGCTTTTAAAGTTGTAGCAACGTTGCGGCAGAATCTCATCTGTCATCATCAGGCTTCTGTATTGTGTTCGTCTGTGAGTCAGACTTTCACAGCCGTTTCAGTTTTAAATTTGGTGTTAGCCTACTGCTGTGCCAGAATGGTTTTTTCTTCATCCTGATTGGTTGGGAGTCTTGGTCTGTGTTTATTGGTCTTGGAATTTGCTGTGTTCTGCTTGATTGGTTTTTCTAACATCTTCTGTCTGTTTTGTAGCTTTTTTTTTCTTGATTGGCTGGCAACATTGTGTTTGCTGTATTAGAGGCTTTTAGTGCAGCTTGGCTCCGAGTAAACAGACGGCTAGCATTTATTAGGAAGCTAGGTTTCATCTGGGTGCCTGGTTGGGGTGTGTTTGAGCTGGAGGTATCAGGGGGGGAGCTGTTTGTGCCCAGGTGTTTGCTTGGCTTGTGGTGTGGGGATTTTTTTGTTTGAGAGTGCAGGCTTCCAAATAATTGACAGTCTGGTGGAGTCATCTCTTCTATCCATGCTTTCAGGTCTTTTTTCAATCTCTAGAGCACTGTGGATAACTTTACCTAGGGATTTACATTTGATGGGTCCCAGGAGACATGTCTTCTCTGCTGCAGCAACTACTTTATGGAATAATCTTCCCAAAATTAAGTCAGACCCATCCCTTCCGACCTACCAAAAAATCCTTAAGAACTGGTTAGGTGACCAGGGCTGAGTCTGATGGCATGTGCACCTGAAGGAGCTGTGGGGGACAGTTTGGGCAACACAGAGTTTTCCCAGAAAAGATGGCACAGACTTGAGCTGGATGAGAGGGCAGGAAAGAGTTTCATGGTAGCTTGAATTCACACAATACTCTCTCAGGGCATATCTAGTTAAATTAGAAGGTTATAGCTTGAATTTGGCAAGATTCTGTCGATTAGGTTTAAACAAAGAATGGATTGAACTCAGTTGGGTTTCACTGTGCCACTTCTGGTTTTGGGCCCAATACTGGGTTCTCTTGGAGTTAGAGACCTATCTAGTTGGCCCCATTATTGAGGGGGACATTTTTATTTCCTTCAACTATGGGATTTCTAGTTTTTTTTTAAAGGATATTCATTATTATGGTCTTCTATATTTAAATTTGCTATTTTGCCCTCCCTAGTTTTTTAGAGGGTAAAAGTGAGGGATGTGGGGGAGACACTTTCAGAATTGCACGATTCTGTTAATATAGCCTAAGGTAGAACTAGCATTCCTGGTTGTGTTTCTTGCCTAGATTGCCTTGCAAGTCTGATATCAATCTTGCAAGTCAATTTGACATTTTGGTGCAAGGATATTATATATTCTTATTGGAAAGTCTATTTTATTTCCATCAAATAGAAAAATGGTTAACCAAGCTGAGGAAGTTTTCTACATTGTTGAACCTGGTATTTAATACATATTCACTGCTTAAAGCTGAATAGTGATCCTTATTTTTATAAAAGGGATATCATATAATTTATAGATCATAATTACTTAATGGGTTTTTTTTTGAAAACTTGAATCCCCAGGGAATTCTAGCTCCATTGTTTATCTATTAGTAGTTTAATCTTTCATATTTTTTCATGTGTTTTTATTTCCCTTTGTTTATATCCTTTCTCTAAAACATTTAATTAAAAAATAAATTTTAGTATCTTCCCCCCATATTTCTGTAAAATAAATCTTACAAGATATGTGAAATTTCGATGGAATCAGAGAAGTGCCACACCTCCTCTCCCATTCCAGAGTTTTCTGCTGGTGCCAAATCATCCATTCCCCACCCCATCACTCCTTTGCCCCTATTTCCAGGCAGACAGAAGCCCTGCTTTTCTTTGTGACATATGCTAAATAGGGTCACAAATGCGGGCAGCAGATTTTTACTTCAGCTTGCTTTCTTACTGGCCCCAGCACTATACTGTAGAACAAGATACTTAATATTGCCACCTGTTTCCTATTATCTAGTTCTATAGATGGACACTCCATTGCCCTATGTCCCAGGCCTTGGCATCAGAAACACCTTATGGGCCCCATTCCCCTACCAATCCTTTTAGTCTCCTCCCTCACCTTACCCCGTGCTGCTACTGCTCCTATTGGTTGTCTTTTCGACCCTCCAAACATAGGACGGAACTCCCTCAGTCTCACATCCAACTCCACAACTGTTTTATACCATTCCCCCAGTTTCTGGGGAACCCCCCCTCCCCCATAAAAACAAGCCTGCCTCAATCCTCTATCTAAACCGGATCTAAATTCTCTAATCAATAGTCTTTCCGGCCAGGTATGCAACCTAGTTGCCAATTTCCAAAACTCTCTGACATACTCCACAGCAGGCCTCCCATCCTGCTTCAATGACATTAATGCTTCTTCATATTGATGTATCCTTGACCTATCTTCAAATTGAACTTTGAGTGCATCCAAAAACAAACCAACATCAATCAATTCCTTTGCATGGACACTATGCAACTCTGCAGCCCAATCGGCAGCATCACCTGTTAACGTTGTAGTTATCACAACTATAAAAGACCATTGAGAAGGATAGCAATTTGAATATAATTCTAGGTGGTTCACAATTTGGCTTAAAAATAATGCTAACCTATCAGAGTTCCCATCAAAGGAAGTGTTTATAGGAGGAGGACCACCCCAAACCATTCTTTGGGGCCAATATCCAGACATGCCTGATGGACAATATCCAGATTCATGCCTGAATTGTTTGTCTATTCCCCATCTGCGCATCCCTAAATTCAACCCTGGAACCTGGGACTGGTTTAGAGGTTTTATTCCAAGTTCCTGATACTCCTACTACATCTACTAATGATTCATCTACTTCCATAGAAAATGCTCCCTCCCACCTCCTCCTACTCATATCCGTGCTATCTCTGGCACTTGAACTAAAGAAAGATGTGTCTTCTATTCTAAATCCCCTCCCTGGACTGTCCGAAACAGTCCGGGGAGTAGAGTCACGAATGCTTAAGTCACCATACTTGACACGGAGCAATTCCAACGTACTAGCGTTTAAACTGGTCGTAGAAGTACTACACTCATCTTTGTCAGCAATCCATTGTTCCCTCCACTTCTCAAATGTCCTGGAGGGCAGCGGCATAAAAGTGGGAGGTTTCCCTTGTGAAACCTTCCCCCTCATATCGTCCCTCAACTCCAATCCCGATTTCTGTTCCTTCCAGATTTTCAGCCATACCACAGGCTGAGGATCCTCTTCACGTCTCGTGTTATCTGTTTGTCAAGACACCACATTATCGTCTAACTGAATTGAGGGCTGCTTTGGCACCACACCAGCCCCTCCAACAGCATTATCCACATCCACCCCCGAAACATCTTCAAAACCTCTGTCAACAGCAGTACCTTCAGCCATAATATCACAGGTGACAAAATATTATAGGATGTATGAGATCCAACTTTCCTCTCAGTTATTCTTTGACACAAATGCAGGGAGAAAATAAGACACTCTTCACTTCAGTATTTGGTAACAGAAAAGCTTATTGTTTATTCCTTCTTCTGCAAGGAGTCCAAGATAATAGCTAAGCAAACAAAATAAAGTTGGATCTAACCCGAGTTTCCTGGGATTCGATATTTATAATAATTTCCCCTCATTACCCTTCATTACCTCTGATTACCCTTATTAATGTTAATTATTCATATGAACTCAATCACATGAATCGTGGTTAATGCATAGCAGCTTCACCTCAGAGCATTTTACATAGACCGCGCATATTATTATGGTACAGAGTTTATTCTGATGAAGAGGAATGCCATCTTTCAGGTCGCTGTGGCTTCGATTCAAACGCGTGTGTTGCGTAGTCGTGACAGTCGTTATTGTCATTATTGTCATTGTCGTTATTGTTATTGTCATTATTATCATTATCGTTATTATCATTATTATCGTTATTGTTATTATACATTGGATGTAAATGGAGACAACCCAGGCCAGATTTTTTTTTTAAAAGCAACAGTTCCCCATCTCCTTGGATTAGTTTTTTTCCTTCCTCATTCAAGAACTGGTAGCGGAAATTTTGAGTAGTTCAGAGCAGTGACCCCCAACCTTTTTTGTACCACGGACCGGTACCAGAATCACAAAATGATCCACGGACCGGTACCGGCATCAGCACGCACGACCAAGGCAAGGTGAGCCGAGCGATCGGCCGGCCAGCCATACCCCGCTTCTCCCCACCACCTTCAACTCCTCCTTTGTACCTTTTTTGTGCTTTTCGGGCTCTTTCTTAATCTCCTCCTGAGTAACGTGAGACTCCACCGCCATCGGGACGGCTCTTCATTTGAAGCCACCCCCCCTTCGATGAAACTAAGGCGCAAGGATTCCTTCAGCACCCAAATGCTGCTTTTCAACAACCGACGACCGACAAGCTCACCCGGAAGCACTTTCTCAAGCGCCGTCAAAACAAGATGGCAGCTCCCAAGCAAACCGGCAGCCCGGTACAAAATGATCCACGGACCGGTACTGGTCCGGGGCCCACTGGTTGGGGCCCACTGGTTCAGCGGACTGGCAAATACCACCTCTGACTGGAGATTTTACAGTATCCTTCCCCTGCCATGCCCACCAAGCCACCAAGCCCACCAAACCACGCCCACAGAACCGGTAGTAAAAAAATTTGAATTGCACCACTGAATAACGCTATTTCAGTCATAGAATTTTATATGGAGTACAAATACCATTTACTTCCATTATTGTAATACTTTTCCCAGATTTGTATTTTTCTTTTCTACTTTTCCTTATTTGCACTCACGTTGCATGCTTCTTCCCTTCTAGTACACATTTCATTCTGGGCTGCCAGACTGCTACATTTTTTAAAGTAATCCTGCATTTTCTGAATTAAGCCCAAAAAGTAAGCCCAAAAAATTCACCAACACTGGTCTAGTGAGAAGAAGCAATCCCTGAAGGAAAGGCAGCTGCTGGTAGACTGGCCCACCCAAGAGCCAGAAAGGAAAGCTTCCTTACCTGGATGGAGAGGAAAGACAAGAGGCAGAGGAATTGCCAGTCAAGCCTTGCAATGGCCCAGTTCAAGATTTTGAGTAAATTGTAATGTCTTCACAAATGTCCTTCTAGCACTGATGATGTTTCCTACATTGGTAATGAAACGTCTGCAAGAAAATCACCAAGCTCAAAGAGCACCAAAGACCCCACATACACAGTGTAGTTATGACATTTTCCCATCTTTGATTGGTTTTCTCTGGAAAGAAAAATGATAAAAATGGGAAAAGACTGTTAAAGCAGTGAAGGTGAATGGCACCTACCTGATATATAATTGGGATGGAAACAAGGGGTCCAGAATGCCAGTGAAGAAACAGAGTTTCAGACGTAAATGGATGACTAGGAACTGAACTAGAAGCCAAGAAAATAAGTCTGGGAGTCTGCTACTGTTGCATTTGCATTTTCTCACTGTCCGTCTCACTGTACTGATTCTTCTGAAGAATACATTAGGATATATACAGGACTTTCCAATTTCCCTCAAAGAATTGCTTTTGGATTTGTTTGCATCTGACATTCATGCAAATCCCCAGCAGCCCACCCCTGCTTTTAACCAAGCTGTGCCCTTGTTGAATTTCATTGAGTCATCCCATATCTGCGCCCAGAATTGCACTGTTTCTGTTCCCGCCATCCTGTTTTCTTATTGACAGTTCTTAAATCTGGGGTGTTATGGAATAGGTGTAACTAATGATTGTTCATGAGATAAAGTTACATGATTTCATTTCAATGAACTCATTTATTTCTGCTTTAGCAATCTATAAAATAAAGATAAACAGTTGTAGAAATGGTTACAACACAAGCTTGAAAACTTTTTAAAACTAATTCCTAATGCTAAAACTAGTGCAACATTTTATTTTACAAAGAAACAGAGAAATAGAGGAACATTATTTTAACACTATAGAAATATTGTCAGAAATCACAGACTATCTTTCTTTCGCAAGTGGCCTGAGGCCTCACAGACAACTCCTATGGTTATATTTTAAAGGAAATATCAGGACTTAACAACTGCCTCAACCTCATCTTCTGCAATAGTTTGAATTCAATTTACGGAATACAAATTAAAGAACCCTTTTCTAACAGTGACCACAACATGATTGACTTTTGTCTCAACATCCATCCACACAAAAATCATCACAATAATGTTATCCCCAATTATAACTTTAAAAAAGGCAACTATGAGCTTATAAACAATGATCTCTCATCCCTTGATTGGCAATTTCTATTCACTGGATGCAATACTGTAGAAGACCATATTTTTACATCAAACTATATGTACCATTAACAACTCCCAAAACCAGAAAAAACAAATTACCTATAACAATAGGGAAGCTTCAATCCAAAAAGAAATCACTTTGGCAGAAAAACAAATCTGGTCACATTGCCAACTTCAAAAGCCAATACAAAAATTTATGCCACCAGATGAAGACCAAATGCGCCAATTATCACATTAAATAAAAAAAAATCTTCTACACACCAATTCCACCCGCGCTTTCTATAATTTTGTAAATAACAAATTAAAAGCCTCAAGGTCTATCCCACCCCTGAAAGGACCTAATGGTAAAGACTGCAACGATGACACCATTAAAGCCAACCTCTTTAACACATTCTTTGGCTCAGTATTTGTAAACAGCAATGGATCATGCCCAGTATTTCCTAGTCGAACCAAAGACAACTACAATGATCTAATACAGGGGTGTCCAACCTTTCAACTTCCCTGGGCCACATTAGAAGATGAAAATTTGGTTTGGGCCGCACATAAAATAAAATAACAGTAACGATACCTGATCATCCAAAAAAACCATAGAAAAAAAGTTAACATATTAAATTTATTTGGAATTTATGCCACCAGATGAAGACCAAATGCGCCAATTATCACATTAAATAAGAAAAAAACTTCTACACACCAATTCCACCCGCGCTTTCTATAATTTTGTAAATAACAAACTAAAAGCCTCAAGGTCTCTCCCACCCCTGAAAGGACCTAATGGTAAAGACTGCAACGATGACACCATTAAAGCCAACCTCTTTAACACATTCTTTGGCTCAGTATTTGTAAACAGCAATGGATCATGCCCAGTATTTCCTAGTCGAACCAAAGACAACTACAATGATCTAATACAGGGGTGTCCAACCTTTCAACTTCCCTGGGCCACATTAGAAGATGAAAATTTGGTTTGGGCCGCACATAAAATAAAATAACAGTAACGATACCTGATCATCCAAAAAAACCATAGAAAAAAAGTTAACATATTAAATTTATTTGGAAATTAAGTTAGTGAGATATTTTTATTATTTATTATTAATTATTTATTAAAAAATATTTATTTTTATCACGTTTTTTATCACTTTTTTATCACGTTTTTTTTATCACGGTTTATTTTCCGGCCAAATTTTGCGGGGGTGGTGGTGGGGAATAAAGCTCGCCCACCACGCGCCTACCTCTGCTCCTGCAAATGGCCCGGCTGGATGAGGCAGGACTGGAAGGCAGAAGCAGAAGCAGCAGCAGCGGTGGCGGCAACAGCAGGAGGTGGCACTCTGATGGTGCCCGCCTTTTCTGTTGCTGCTTGGCGTGGCGCTCACCTTGCCCTGCCTCACGCCTGCCTCTCCTCCTCCTCCTCGCTGGCTCTGGCACAAAGGTTGGGGTGGGCACTGGGCCGCATTACAAGGCGACCTGGGCCGCATGCGGCCCGCGGGCCGTGGGTTGGACAAGACTGATCTAATACATATCGATTTTACAGAAGACAATGTTGAAAAACCATTACGCAATCTAAAACCATCTCTATCTATTGGACCAGAAGGAATATGTGCCTACTTCTTAAAAAAGCTATCCACTACCATAGCCGAACCTCTAAGCATAATCTTTGAAAAATCTTTCAGGACCAGCTCCTTGCCAAAACTATGGTCAAAAGCCATGGTCATCCTCATCTTCAAAAAGGGAGACCCCAGCCTAGTTAAAAATTACAGACCAATCTCTTTATGCTGCGTCACCTGTAAAGTCATGGGATCAATTATTAACCAATCCATCTTCCTCCACTTAGAAACAAACAACCTACTCACTAATAAACAATTTGGTTTCAGAAAAAAACTATCCTGTAATCTGCAATTCTTACACTGCAAAAACATATGGACTACACAACTCGATCAGGGCAAAGCAATAGACGCAATCTACATAGACTTTTGTAAAGCCTTTGATTCAGTGGTACACAACAAACTACCCCTAAAACTAAAATCTTATGGTATCTCTGGACAATTGCATAACTGGATAGAAGCATTCCTGTCAAACAGACAACAAATGGTCAAAATTGGGAGCGTCCTATCAAATGCTGTACCTGTCAACAGTGGTGTCCCCCAAGGCAGTCTTCTAGGACCAACTCTTTTCATACTCTACATAAACGACCTCTGTGATCATATCAAGAGCAACTGCGTCCTCTTCGCTGATGATGTAAAGTTATTCAACACCACCAACAATACTGCTACCCTTCAAAAAGACCTTGACTATATATCAGAATGGTCAAACAAATGACAACTTCAAATCTCAACAAATAAAGGCTCTGTCTTACATATTGGCAAAAAAATAATAATCAGAAAATAAAATAAAGACTGAATAGGCAAGACCTCCTTGATGATCCAAACTCTGTCAAGGACCTTGGAATACTCATCTCTAATGATCTAAGTGTTGGAGCCCACTGTAACTACATAGCCAAAAAGACATTAAGAGTTGTTAACCTAATCCTGTATAGCTTTTTCTCTGGTAATATCACACTACTAACTAGAGCATACAAAATATTTGCTAGACCAATACTTGAATATAGCTCATCAGTCTGGAACCCACATTACGTATCTGATATTAACACAGTTGAGAAAGTCCAGAAATATTTCACAAGAAGAGTTCTCCATTCCTCTACTTGTTGCAGAATACCTTATGCCACCAGACTCAAAATTCTAGACCTAGAAAACCTAAAACTACACTGCCTTTGGTCCAATCTAAGTATAGTATATAAAATCATACATTGCAATGTCCTACCTGTCAATGAATACTTCAGCTTCAACCATAATAACGCAAGAGCAGACAATAGATACAAACTCAAGTTTAATTGCACCAAATTTGATTGCAGGAAATACGACTTCAGCAACAGAATGGTCAATGTCTGGAATACTCTACCCGACTCTGTGGATTCTTCCCCAAACCCCAAAAACTTTAACCTTAGACTGTCTACTATTGACCTCACCCCTTTCCTAAGAGGTCTGTAGGGGGCATGCATAAGCGTACCAACATGCCTACCGTCCCTGTCCGATTGTTTCTTTTTTTTTCTTATATGTACCCGTGTATTCATAGCTATGTTTTTACTTATACCTATTATCTTGTAAGCAATTGACAAAAATAAATAAATAAATAAAAATAAATCTAATCATAGATTCTTTATTTCTCATCTAGTTTACATGTCTCCTCTAGCAACTAATAAGTGCTAGGAATATCTGTCTCTAATATGCATCTAAAATGTAAAATATGGCAGATGGACATAGTAGAAGTGCTTCAGTTTGGCAAGATTCTACCTCCAGGAGTGGAACAATGATCTCTGTGTAGAAGAATCATCATACAGGTTTCTGTTTTGCGGGGCTGACATAGAACTAGTTATTGTTCATGAGCTAGAGTGTCATGATCTCATTTTAATGAACTCATTGAATGTTCAATTTCATGTATATTAGTTAATGTATTTACCTAATCATTCCCAAATAATTCATATTTTAGCAATTTAGAATTGAGTTAATTAAAAACCAGTTCAAGTGAAAAATTATTGTCAACCACACTAAAGGCTGGAAATCACATACACATTTTGAAAGGAAATGAGGAAAGGAATATGGAAAGTCAGTGGAAGAAGCATTAAGAATGAACTGGAGTTAGAATGAGGAATTGAAAAAAATAAAGCAACTAGCAATTTACAAGAAAGAACATGGTCACACACAGAATTACTTCTCAAATTCCCAGTCATTTTGAGTCATAAGCTAATTGGATAGTTTAGTGAGATTTTTTTGATTAGCCTTACTGGCATTGGTTTGGGCAGAGTGCCAAGAAAATGATTGATTATCTGAAGGAAATAAAAGTATTTCAATTGGGGAAACTACTTGTGTTGTGAGGATTATTCAGATTTCAGGGCAGATTGTTGATTACAGAAGTCCTATCTCTCCTTTTTGTCATCATTTTAAAATCAGCTTTAAAAAAAGAGAGTTTCTGTCTACCACACTGTCAAGCATATTAAATCCTCAAATGACCTGAAGGAAGTAGAGCTCTTTGCTCTATATTCTTTTTTAGTATGAACTAGAAAAGGACATACTAGACATCAGTGGTGGGATTAAATTTTTGTGCTATCAGTTCTTTGAGCATGGCTTGGTGGCCATGGCTGGTGGGCATAGCAGGAGAAGGATACTGTAAAATCTCCATTCCACCCCACTCTAGCGGAAGGATACTGCAAAATCTCAATTCCTACCCCACTCCAAGGGAAGGCTCCTGCAAAATCCCCATTCCCTCCCCACCCCACTAATCTGCTTTCCAGCTCTGTTCTCCTGTGCAGGGCAACAAAAGAAGACCCAGCTGATCAGCTGGGACTCAGGAGGCTGAGAATAAATTGGGGCAGGGGCAGTCAGAGGTGGTATTTGTCGGTTCTCCAAACTACTCAAAATTTCTGCTACTGGTTCTCCAGAAATGGTCAGAACCTGCTGAATACCACCTCTGCTAGACATCATGACCTTCCTTTAAAAATGCCCGAGATTTATGAGCCCTTCTGCATGGCATTTAGAATAATACTGAGTTGAAGAATAAAACATTTCCAAATTAAAGTTATTATTAATTGCCATCTGAGATACATAGAAGGGATAAAAGTATGTTGCAAAACCAGGGCCTGTATTTTCTTCTTAAATAATGATAGCAATGTTATAATTTATAGAGGGAAAGTATCTGATTTCAAAGCCATAGTCTTTTTCTATGTAGCAAAATGATGGTTGTATGCGTGTGAGTGACAAACTCAGAACAAATCAGTTTCTAATGACTGTTTATAATCCCAGATGAGGTTTGCAATAAATGTAGGATTCTGTTGGGTCCTTACCAGAACACTGCCATTCTGAAAAGGGGGGGAGGCATCGCGGGCTTCATAGTTTGCATGTTTTCGCTTCTGCTGTAGCTGTAACTGCTTGGGAGTTTAAGGAAGGGAGAGATCTCACCATTTGCATCAACTCCCTCTCGATCGGTCCGGGCCAGGTATCCAAGGTCCCAGCGTCCTGAGGATGAACTATTTTCACCATCCACCCTCGGAGATTCCCTACATACCTTTGCAGCACATTATTGGTTGATGATGGACACGGGTATCGGGGTGCGGGATGAAAGGGGAAAACAGCCTAGTGCTTTGCATCTGAATTTCAGTTTCCACCTGACTTCTCTGCAATCACTCTCTCTCAGAAAAAAAATCCTTTTGAAATGTAAATTGTTTCAAGAGTTTTACTTTCTTGGGAAGGTAGTTGAGGTAGGTCCTTACAGATTCTCAAAGCTGAGATTTAAATCAATATGAATGTTGCCAAAGCTTTAATGCAGGAGTCTTTCTGGGATTCTAAATGAATTACAAATTTAATGAGTAAAAGCTGCTTCGCATTGTTAGAAGAAAAGACAACTTAGTTATTTCTTTTAAAAACATTTCTTATATCTGTGGGACAGCAGAAAGAGTAGTTACAAAATAAAATAGAAGCTGCCCTAAAGAGCTACAGCTTTAATCCCAACTAGCAACATCGGTTATCAAAACTAATGGATCTGGATTTTAGCATTGCCCATTCCTTTCTTCTACTTTGACAGAATTAAATCTACAGTATATGCACTTACAGCAAGGGGCTGCTTAAGGGAATATCCACACAATCATGATTAAACTGCTAATTGTGCAAGTTTATCACCACTGAAGAAAAATAATTGAGCTCCAAATCTTTATCATCACTGGTGCAAACCTTTTTCATCGTGTCAGAATGATGGAGGGAATTTTACATACTATATATCTATCAACACTTATTAAAGTAATAAACTGTAGAACACAGGATTAGCACAAAGTGATAAAATATTATCATGTTTATCAATATCTGACACAGAGTTTTTGCTTTGGGGTAGAAGAGGCCTGGCCTAAAAAAATAGAATTCATATGGAATTCTGAGGACCTTGAAAGTATCATTCAGTGTAATTTACCAAAAGCCAACAATTGTAGTTAAGATTGGCATGCTCTTTAGTGTCATAATGATTTGACCCTTTCGTGAAAATCTCTACAGCTGGTAAATCATCCTCTTATCTTCCAGCTACAGGTTCAAATATAAATTCTCTGCTCCAGATTTCTTTCTTTTGGGGGTGGGTGGGTTGCATCCTGGGCGATGTTCCACTTTTTAACTTGTGCTAAGGTATATAATTTAAAGCAAAGGTTCTTGCACTGCTTCTCCTGATAATGGAAGCTGAAAGACAAACATAAATAGCAATACCTCTAGTGATTACTAAGCCTGTAAACAAGAATCATACTCCAAGCATGGAGTGTCAGCTCACAAATGTTTTGTCTAGTGAACTTTTGTAATGAAGACATCTAATAGCTGAAATCAATGCCCAAAACACAGTATGTATGCTTATATACATTTTGCATCTATGCAGATGCACAAAAACCCTTAAATGCTATGCTTTAACTCTCAAGCTGTGCTGAAAGTAATCCTTGTCTTTTTGGAAGATTATTAGCAGAGCTTTTTAAAAATGTAGAAAACTGTTCTACTGAATCTAGTCACTTGTCACTTTTATTTTCCCAATTATATGATAATTCATACATAATGAAGTTTATCAGAAAAGCTACTTTTATGACAACAGATGATTTTAATATGATAGCATTCTAAAGTCACATAAAAACATATAACAATATTTAAAGTTTGCTTTTTCCCCCCTTGTCTCTGGACAAATTGCTTCACAGATAATTCAAATTATTTGAATAGAATTTTAGAAGAGTATACATATTCAGTTTTTCAATGTTTTATTATATTTTATTATACATAAGAAATATTATCTATCTGGAAACAACCTCAGACTCTTGTTACAATAAAGTATCCAATTAAGCAATGCATATACAGTATTTATGCCAAAAACATGGATGATCCCAATTTTTAAGACAAAATCTTTCTAAAATATTATTTTAGGGCAGAAATTTCTTTTCTTCCATTATCAATTCTTCATAAAAATAAAAAATCTTCAGCACAGAATGCTTGGAAAAATTCTGTATAGGTTTCCCATCTTCTCTTGTTTGAAGTAACCTTATCAGATTTGCTATTATGCAATTGATAATTTTGGTCCAAGAATTTGTTTTCTGACGGAAAAAAAATCACTTTTATATGATTTCTGCCAGCATAGTCAATTGGTGTCTAGAAATATGTCAAGACTTCTTGTCAGGCAAACCAAAAATGACACAATGAATTGCTCAAAGTAAAGTTTTATTGCTGTCTGCCTGTAGACAGAATCTTCCCAGACTGAAGCACACTCTGCATAACTATCACATAAATGCTCCAAAGATTTAAAGAGACACTTTTCTCCCGCTTACTTTTTTATCTGCAATAACTACTAGGATTTCTATAGGGTCAAACATCTTGTCCAAAAGGAAATGGAAAAGGAACATCTCCAATTTTAGAAACAAAGCTGACATATTACATTGCACCAGAACTAATGAAGGATCCCAAGCTCTAGAATGACTTTTTAACTGGGCAATCTACTCTGTGCAGCAAAACAAAGAATGATGATAAAATGAATTGTGCTGTGATATGTTCTATCACTTTGCCTGCCATAATAGCCACATTAGAATTCCAGCCTCAGAAAAAGCTGGGGGAAAATACAAACACGAGATACGGAAAATATGTTGGAGTAATATAGTGCTTTAGCAAAAGGCTGTAATCATTTATGACAACATAAATTTGGATGTATTTGTATTTACTACTTTTAACACCATGCCCCACAACCTCCTTTCTTCCACTGGTTCAGCATCTTATTTTGTGAATTTGCTTCATGCAAGGTTTTAAAGGAATGTAATTGTAGCATAAAATAAGGGAAGTCAATAAACTAACACCAATCCAAGTTACTAATAATTGTGCATGCTTGTAACAAAAGTAAAGAAGCAATAATGGGTTTATATTACCAGATCTGTGGTTAAGATATTAAGTTCCAACCAAATGGCTGACTAGCTGAAAGTAGGAGCAAAGACATATGCAGAGAGAAAACATATAGAAATAGTTTAACTTGGTATTGCAGGTAAGAGGGAGGGAAGGAAGGAAGGGAAGGAGAGAGAGAGAGAGAGAGGAAGGAAGGAAGGAAGGAAGGAAGGAAGGAAGGAAGGAAGGAAAACATAGTTTGATGTTTTTAAGTTTCTAGAATGTAGATGTTTCCTATCCCCTGTTGTAAAGAATTCTGAGCTGATCAGAGTTGCTTTTTTATTGTTGCTCACCTATTTGCAAGAATCTTGCCAAATTGATTGCATTCTCTTGGGGACAGCCAAATAAGAGTTTCAGGGACTCCAGGGAAAGTCAGGTTTTCATCATTTCCGGCTACACAAGGACTATATGACTAGGTTAGCATCAAAGCACAAAAGCCATAAATGTGCTCATAAAAAAGAATAAATAGGGAATATCATGCAGTGAAAAAAAACAGTATAAAATCAGATTGGGGATGGGCAAAAACATATCAACAGGAAGGTAACAAAAGAGAAACGAGCGATTTCCTCAAAACCACCAGTATTGCACCTTGTTGTATGAATCTACAGGAAGAAGCCAAAGAGCAACTAGCAAAGAAGAAGCCAAATGAGCAACTATGTCATTTTGTTACTTTCAAAACTTTGCACAAAATTTACTGGAAAAGGTCTACTTTTACTTAAGGACTAGAGAACTCATTATTGCTTTAACTGAAGGTATCATTTATAATGCAGAGAGGCATCATCTTTGGGTAAATATATTTTCTGTTTTGATTATAATTTTGTAGCATTTGAAATGTGCTACATGTCACTTTGTGCATCAATTCAATATAATTAACTGAGTTGTATTTTTTTTTTAACTTTTGTGATCTAGATCCCTACTCCATAGTCTACTGAATCTTGGTGAATGTTCTACTGATTAGCACCAGCTTTTCAATACCTAAGTTCATTTCCAAAGTGAAACAAAAAAAATCAAAAACACTTTACACTAAGTAGTTTGTCACTAATTAGCTTGTTACACATTCAGAAATATTTTGTGGAGGGATAAAGTTACTTGAGAAGAGGATAACAAACTAGAACACCTAAAGTATAAAATTACTTAATGTTGTTAATTCTGAATTTATTTAGCCCACGGGCAGCCATTTAAAAGAAAAGGCAATGCTTTTCATAAAACAGCATTCAGCATTTTTATTTTAGACAGAAAGACACTCATTATGTGAATGTATTCCTTGTAATATTTATCTGAGAATCCAGGAATAAGATAGTATCATGAACTCTGAAATAATTAAGGGCCTTTAACTAAATACTCTGGAAAGGTATCGCTTGTCACTGATGAAAATAACACTAGCTATAAATAACTGATGAAAATTAATAAATTATTAGAATACCTGAAGTCATAATTTACAACAAGGAAAACCATTCTTGAAACGTAACTCTGGTTCCCTTAGGGTATTTGTTGTTGATGGTTACTTCTTTAAGTTTGATTTTCCCCCTCTCACACCCACATGCACCTTACAGCTTCTTGCTTTGCTCTGTCAACTACTTCAGTGCACAGTCTGTACTTCTCCTATACTATACTTCTTCTATACTATACTTCTATACTATGTATGGAAAATTAAATTTGTTTTTCCTTTCTCCAGAAGTGGAATCCTATAGGTCAGGGATCCCCAATTCCCCCAGGTCATGGACCAATAGTAGTCCATGGTCCATTGGGAACCAGGCCTTACAAGCTCCATTTGTGCAAGAGGCATGTATGCGGGAAATCATCTCCCCCCCTCCCCCTGCCATTGCCACTACAGAGCCGGAAGGGTTGGGGACCACTAGTCTAAGTAGGTAAGTACTCAATCTAATAAGGATGTAGCAGTTAGAAACAAAAAGTCTTTCCTAAATTGTTGTCATGTGTTACATCATGCTGGGTGGAAATTATGGGAGTTGTAGTCACAACTGGAGGCCTGTTTATATGGGTTCATAGACTCATAAGGTTAACTTTTCATTCAGCCATGTATCCTAGGCAGTGATTGAAGGTCAGTACTTCATGACCTAACCGTGGGAAATATTGTTTACAAATGAAGAATCATGTTGCTTACTATATCAAGCACAGTATGCTAAAAGTACCAAGGATAAATGATAGACAAAAATCTTGTGAGTTTGCCAAAGCATGCAAGGTATCAATGAGGATCCTCTCTTTGAAATATTATGATCTTACACTAAAACATGACTGCATCATGCAAGAATATGGAAATTGTGTGAAATCTGATTGTTATGTCCTGAGAACTCTAGGAGTTCTCACTCAGGTCCACTCACTTTGTGTGGGCGTTATTCCCCCATTCCCATTGGTTGGTTCTCTCCAGTAGCCAG
Organism: Pseudonaja textilis; assembly: GCF_049901715.1. Classification (NCBI taxonomy): domain Eukaryota; kingdom Metazoa; phylum Chordata; class Lepidosauria; order Squamata; family Elapidae; genus Pseudonaja; species Pseudonaja textilis. Next base: position 127,639,470 of record NC_141990.1, on the reverse strand, counting down.
CTATAAAAGCAGGCTGCGGGGTCCAACCAGTTGCTGATTGCTGCGAGCCAGTTCCAGGCGTGGCAAGCACGGTCAGCCCTTTATTGTAAAATAAAGTATTGTTGCACTCATGCTCTGGTTCAGCCTCTCATTGCTCAAACTTAACACTGGCGACGAGGATGGGATGGCTACCAGAAGCACCATGCAACCGCTGAGTCACTAGCCACCGATCCGCAGCCCAGAGAGAGCGATCGGCTGGCGATAAGGGAAACGCTGATCCGCAGCCAGAGAAAGCGGTCTGGTTCAAAAAGTTAGAAGCGTCTGTAGCCGCTTGTTAGCCCCGCTACAGGGAAAGTGAAGCGCATGCGAGCCGCAGCCGCTCTGTATTTGGCGCGAAATTCAAACGGGTGTCATTTGAATTTCGAGCCAGTAGGAGACACAGCACAGCGCTGTAGGAAGTCACTAACGCCCACTTTTTGGCGCGAATCTAGACACCTCCAACGGCTAGCAGCCAACGTGGTAACCCAGAGAGAGAAAGAGAGGGTAGCAAAAAACCTCTCCAGAGTTGATATCACTAGTAACTCACGAGCGCCCGTTGTCCCAGAGAGATTTTTCCGCAGGTAGCCCAGCCGTTCCAGCACCATGAGCTCCAACCCAGTATTCCCGGCGTTTAAACCAGACGAAGAGAAGTGGGAATCATATAAGAACCGCTTCAATCATTACATCGATGCGGTCGGTCTGGCGGATGCGGGAGAGCATCGGAAAAAACCTATTTCCTAATCTACTGCATGAGCCACCGCTTACGACGATACCGCCGCAGCACTCGTGGCGCCGAGAGAATTGAAAAACATTCCGTGGTCCGAGTTGCTTGAGGTCCTCACTAACCACTACGCTCCCAGGCCTTCACAAATCGCCAGGAGGTTCACGTTCCGTTTGAGGAAGCAATCAAGTAAGGAGACCATCAATCAATATATGGCTGCCCTCAGAACAGCAGCCCTGCACTGCGGGTTTGGAACATACCTGGAGGACATGCTCCTCGATCAATTAGTTTGTGGGGTCAAGGATCTCAACCTACAGAGGCGCCTGCTAGCAAAAAGACCTCAACCTCGCATGCAGCGGTCGAGGAGGCCCTAGCAGCCGAGCTGGCAACGAACTCAGCCACCGAAATTCAGGGCCCAAGTGCCAAGCTGGCATCGTTCCCAGTCCATTCCGAAGAGGTGGAAGCGGAGGACACCCACAACGATGAAAACGACGTCCACCGCCTAGCCAACGACAGACGGTCGCAGGTAGGGGCCAAACAAGAATACACCGGTCCACCCAAGCACATCACACTGTGCCTAGCCTGTGGGGGATCGCATCAAAGGGCCACCTGCAAGTTTAAAGGAGCCATTTGCAACAACTGCCATAAGAGGGGGCACATCGCGAGAGTCTGCCAAGCCCCCAAAGCGCGGCACACAGACCCCGTCCTCGCACTCGGGACCACAGAGGCAAGTATTAAACTGTCGCACGCACCGCCTTGCCAGGCGTACTTGCCACACTATTAGTAAAATTTCTCTCTCCGTTTCCCTAGAAGGTAAACCGTGCCACATGGAGGTTGACACAGGGTCAGCGCTCTCAATAATCTCGTGGAACACCCTCAAGAGACTCCACCCCAGCCTATCTACTACCCGGCTTCAGAGATGCCAGTTCGGTCTGAAGGACTACCAGGGAAGGCCATTCCCATGATCGGCAGAGGCAAGTTCTTTGTCAGTTTTAGAGCTTTTAAAGGCCACCTACCTCTAGTGGTAGTTAACGGCAATCTACCCACCTTATTGGGGCTCGATTGGTTTCCCACCTCGGCCTAGGGCTAACAGGAGTCCATGCTGTCTCAACCTCAGACACTGACTCCTTATTCGCTGACTACGCAGATGTGTTCAGCGAGGAGCTGGGGTGTTATAATGGAACCCCATCTCGTTCACCGTTGACCCCCAGGCAGTCCCAATTAGATTAAAACCACGTAGAGTTCCATTTGCTATTCGACCAAAACTAGACGCTGAATTGGATAAACTACTAAAACAAGGGGTCATTGAGCCAACAGATTTTGCCAAGTGGGAGACGCCCATTATCACACCCCTTAAAAAGATGGTAGCCTGAGAATTTGCTCGGACTACAAGACAACAATCAATAAATATTTACAAGTTAGCGCCTACCCTGTGCCCGTCATTCAGCACTTATTACACATTCGAGCCGGGCAGTATTTTTGCTAAATTGGACATGTCTCAAGCATATCAGCAGTTCCTGTTGATAACCAAACAGCGGAACTTCAGACCATCGTCACTCACAGGGGTGCCTTCTGATGCAAGCGTCTCCAATTTGGCGTAAGTGTTGCCTCGGTATTTTTCAATCCCTCATGGAGCGGATTTTACAGGGCCTCCCTGGTGTAGTACCCTACTTGACGACATCTTGGTCTCGGCCAGGGACAGACCCCAACTCTTCCAGAGAGTGCGAGCAGTGTTAGAGAGGTTCAGACAGCATGGCCTCAAGTTAAAAAAAAGAAAAATGCGCCATTGCCACTAGACAGGTGGACTTTCTGGGTTATAAAATTGACGCCTCTGGCATTCACCCCCTGGAGTCCAAGGTTAGGGCAATCCACGAAGCTCCCACACCAACCTCCAAAACGGAGCTACAAGCTTTCTTGGGGCTGCTGAACTTTTATGCATCCTTCTTGCCCCATAAAGCCTCAATAGCCGAACCCCTACACAGATTACTAGACAAAAAGTCACCGTGGCACTGGGGGCACAAAGAAGACCAGGCGTTTAATGCCGTCAAATCACTACTTACGTCCAGAGGCAGTGCTCATCCAATTCGACCCCAACCTTCCTTTAGTACTGGCAGCAGACGCATCCCCTTTTGGAATTGGGGCGGTCCTTAGTCACAGACTCCCCAATGGCGCCGAGGCCCCATCGCCTTTTTCTCCAGGACGCTCTCGGCCACGGAGCGAAATTACAGCCAAATAGACAAGGAAGCCCTAGCAGCTGTTGCGGCCGTGAAAAGTTTCACGAATTCCTTTTTGGCCACTTCTTCGAACTGGTCACCCACCATAAGCCCCTCCTGGGCCTACTGGCCGCGACAAACAGACCCCTCAAGTCCTTTCCCTAGAATGACAAGGTGGACACTTTTCCTAGCAGCCTACTCATACAAACTTATTCACCGCCGGGCAAAACTCTATCACGCCGACGCTCTCAGTCGCTGCCCCTTACCGCTCCGGCTGAAGACCCAGCTCCTGTCAACGCCATTTTTGAGATCACCCAGTTGGACCTGCCCATCACCGCCCTTGACATCGCCGCTAAAACCAAGGCAGACCAAACGCCGCCCAGGTGCTCGACTGGGTGAGGAGGGGGTGGCCGGGAGGCAACGTTGATAACAAATTCGCACCCTTTAAGACTCGCATGCAGGAGCTGTCCAGTTTGCAGGGTTGTCTACTGTGGGGCACTCGAGTGGTCATTCCGACCTCGCTGCGTACCCGAGTCCTGGAGCGTTGCACGAGGGACACCCGGCATCGTGAGAATGAAGGCATTAGCACGCAGCTACGTGTGGTGGCGGGTCTAGACGAGGATATTGTCAATTGGGTAAGTTCCTGCAGCATTTGCCAGGAATCCCGTCCTGCTCCCCCATCGCCACCCCTACCAGATGGGAGAGCGCCAGCGCCCTTGGTCTAGAATCCATATCGATCTGGCCGGCCCGTGCATGGAAAGATGTTCCTAGTGGTCGTGGGCGCTTATTCCAAATGGATAGACGTAGCACAGCTATCACGACCACCACACTAGCAATCACCAACGTGTTAACGCGCCTGTTCGTTACACATGGACTACCCGACTCCATTGTCTCCGATAATGGCCCACAGTTCGCATCGGTAGAATTCAGCCGTTTTGCTGCCAACCTGGGCATTCGCCACATTTTCACAGCCCCATTTCACCCTGCGAGTAATGGGTTGGCTGAAAGGGCCGTCAGGACCACCAAAGAGGCCTCGCTAGGTTTGGCAGGGATGACTGGCACCACAAACTCGCACGGTTCCTGATGAGCCAGCACTCAACCCCCTGTGCAGTCACCAATAAGTCCCCAGCGGAACTTCTGATGGGCCGGCGCCTGAGGACTGTATTGGACAGACTGCACCCACAATACTGCCCTGACTCTCCCCTCGCTTCTACTTGGGGTTAGACATTTTATGTTACAGGAGCCAGTATTCGCAAGGAATTTCGCTGGGGACCCACTTTGGATTCCAGGTGAGGTCATCGCCGTCACCGGGCCGAGATCGTATAGGGTCAGGCTGGAGGATGGTCGCGTCTGGAGGAGACACATAGACCAGCAGAAGGCGCCTCAGCACCCTTGCCAACAAGAATCCAGAGTCTCCAGTCGAAGGGGAACCACCTCATCCGCCGCCCAGCCACATCGCACCCAACGACCAGTCTGCACCAGCGGTCGCTCCGGTCAACCCAAACTCGGACAACAGCGCCCAGAGAGTTGACCAGCCTGATCCAACCCACGAGAGCTCGACCCCAGTAACCAACCCGGTGGTTTCCGAGGATGCCCAGTCCGGAGGGAGCGTTGGCGACACTATGCCAGCTCAACCGTCACAGACTGAAACCGAACAGACAGACAATGTTCCCGAGCTGCGCCCGTTCGGGCGCCAACACAAACCCCGTCTACCTCAAGGACTATGCATGTTCGCATCTGGGGGGAAGGGGTGTTATGTCCTGAGAACTCTAGGAGTTCTCACTCAGGTCCACTCACTTTGTGTGGGCGTTATTCCCCCATTCCCATTGGTTGGTTCTCTCCAGCAGCCAGCTATAAAAGCAGGCTGCGGGGTCCAACCAGTTGCTGATTGCTGCGAGCCAGTTCCAGGCGTGGCAAGCACGGTCAGCCCTTTATTGTAAAATAAAGTATTGTTGCACTCATGCTCTGGTTCAGCCTCTCATTGCTCAAACTTAACACTGATGATCTAAGACTTGGCCCATTTAAAAAAAATGATTATTTAAAAGAAGAGATTCAAGTGGATTTCAACACTTAAATGAAATGTCATAAGTATTTTGGCAGCTACGAACATGGATGTATATTGATGTTATATCTGTAGTGTGCTAATGATCATGAGACAATTCTAGGTAACTGAAATATGAATGTTGCAAAATTCAAAGACATAAGTTACCTCCATCAAGTTCAGGTCACTGTGTTCCTGAAATACATGATTCTATTTTTATTTTCAGCAGAAATCCTCGTCCTGGGACAGGATAGAAGGAAGTACTCCATTGTAGGACTGCACTGAATCTCCTATTCATTTAAACTTTCCTAAAAGTTTGGACATTTTAAAATAAAGCATTTCCTGCATTTTTAAAATAAAAGCCCTTACTGGCAGATGAGCTGCAATCTGCCTGGCTAATATTGGATGAAGTTGGAACTGTAGTTTGTTTTAGTTTAGTTTTAATTAAACGAAAGTTCTGCTTGAATTTGAATTATTTCCTTCTTTATAATGTAAAGTAGTCCTGATGAGTTTCTTAAATGTGTTTAATTTTAAAGAGCATCTCTTATTTTAGTATAATTGCACTGAACAAAATGGTTGTTTTTTTCAGTCCATTCAAGCTCCGCAAAACTATACTGAACAAAAGGAAATATTTTGATGTTTTCCTTGACTTAGATATCTTGGCCTGGAGATCTCACGAGATTCCTAGATTTTACAGCAAATTAACTGCATCAAGAAACCCAGCAGACAACATAGTCTCTCTAATAAGCATTTGTTTTTATATAATCAGTTCTCATACATTGTATATTATTGGGAACACAAAGCATTGTGTACAAAACAAAACTTCTGCAAAATTGTTGGATGATCTCAGAACAAATAGCTATGTATTTCTACATTACCAAAAATTTAATTCATCTAATCAGTTCTTAATTCCAAAGTCTGTCACTAAGACTTTGGAATTAAGACCTGATGAGATAAATTCAGTGAGGTGATATTCAGCAGGTTCTGACCAGTTCTGGAGAATATTGAGTAGTTTGGAGAACTGGCAAATACCACCTCTGACTGGCCCCACCCCCATCTATTCTCTGCCTCCCAAGTCCCAGCTGATCGGCTGGGTCTTCTTTTGTTGCCCTGCACAGGAGAACGGAGCTGGAAAGCAGGTTAGTGGGAGGGGGAGGGAATGGGATTTTGCAGTAACCTTCCCCTGCCATGCCCATCAAGCCACACCCACCAAGCCATGCCCACAGAACCAGTAGTAAAAAATTTTGAATCCCACCTCTTTGTGAGATAACCTTGATGAATTTCCTATTGATCCTATTGATGTACAGAGAAACAGTAAGTGTCACATTTAAAACAAAGGTTTTACTTTGCATTGGTATATTTATTAATTCATTAAATTTATATGTGGCCCATCTCACTGTCAAGTGACACTGGGCAGCTTACAAGATCATAAAAACAAAAATACAAAAACATCAAACATTAACAAGGAACCAATATACAAGTAGAATGGTTCCTCTCCTTTCCTCTCCTCTCCTCCATTCGGAAAGTTGTTATCTCACTCAGACAAACTAGTTCTTTTAATGGGGTATTAGTATTGGGCAGAAGTCTGAGTTCCCAGAATGACAATAGAAATAGCACTTATGTACTATCCCACAGTGCTTTACAGCACTCCCTGGGCAATTTACATTGTCAACAATTTACAGTTGCCCCCAACAATCTGGGTCCCCATTTTACTGACCTCAAAAGGATGGAAGACTGAGTCAACCTTGAACCAGTCAGGATCGAACTCAAGACTGTGGGCAGAGCCAGCCTGCAACATGCATTCAAACCACTGCACCACCAGGGGTCCTGAGTCACCAGGTTCAGAGCACAGTCACAAGGTTTGTGACTTTTCTTTCCCAGGAATATCATCATAATCAAACTATGTGGCAGGTAAACTGGGGAATTGTCCTGCTGTACAAGAGCAGTAGATAAGGGGTTTCAGACTCTCCAAGGAATGAATTTGGAATTTCTGAGCCTCAAAAGTAAGATATTATTAGCCCCAATGGATAGATGGATTATAGATCTGAAATCAAACCCCTAATTTTAGTTGAGAATTTTCTAAAAAGCCACTTCTGGGGAAGAAATAGTGAATTTATGGTGAAGAAATGATATATTTTAGCAGAGATGACAACTGTGGTGGAATGAAGAGGTGCTGAGTAACTCTTCCTAATTTCTCTCCAAACTAGGAGAGGACTTGAGGTTACCCACAAGTACTCCGAACAGTTGCTGCTTGAGAGGAGACTGCAAGACGGTGGTCTCTGGTGGGTTTAGAACCCTGGGAGATGAGGGAATAGCCATCTTGCTCAAACCATAATTGGTGTCTTTAAAAGGACAATGGATTCACATCCTTCCTTTTCTAAACATTTTCTCAAATTCCTTGCTAACTGCTTTTCAGCTATTAATAATCTTTGGATTGACAAGTCTGAAAACACCAGGTGAGTTTATATAATCATAGGTCTGGAAGGATCTAGGACAGCTTATAGTCCAACCCCTTGCTCAAGGCAGGAGCCTTATACTATCACAGTCAAATCATTGTCCAGTCTATTCTTGGAAATCTCCAATGATGGAGCACCCACAACTCTGGAAGCAAGCTATTTTATTGATAACTGCTCTCACTGTCAGAAAATTTCTCCTTACTTCTAGGTTGGATCTCTCTTGGATAAGCTTCCACCCATTACTTCTTAGTACCTTAGAGAATAAGTCAATACCCTCTTTTTTGTGACAGCCCTTCAAGTACATCATACGATTTAGCCCACAGACCCTTTCTTCAATCCTTAGTGAAATAAGTTTTAAATAAATGTTTAAGAAGTTTTTTTAAAATCTCTTATCCATCTGCAAGTCCATAAATTATTAACCTTTCAGAACCAGCCCTAATTCTTATAGGAAAGTGGAATAAAAACTAACTAGAGATACAAGGATTTTTGATGATCACAAATGATAAGATGAAGAAGGTCTGTATATGCGGAAGCACAAGAATCAGCTAAACTCTGTACATCCATACTCTTTTGAATGGGGCAGGTAGCACAGGGGGAAAAACTGTCCTTGTGTCTAGTTGTTCTGGTGTGCAGTGCTCTATAGCGTCGTTTTGAGGGAAGGAGTTTAAACGAGAATGTAGGATAAATGATCAATGGTGATTTCAGTCTCCTTTCAGGATAATGCATGGTATAATCCAGCGGTTTGTGTAGATGTCAGCTATTAAACAAATTGATTGACTTCAGGAAAATACATTGCAGTATTTTCATATGTCTATTCATGTGTTTATCGAATAAAGCAAAAATGAAAAGGTATTGTATATTGTGGCAAATTGAAATTCTCAAGATAATTATGCTTATATTTAACTACTGCGTTTCATAATATAATCACACGGCTTAGCACATAGCATTCAATTATTTGAATGATGTTTAATAATATAATTACACTATAAAGTGCAAGGTACATATCACTCTGTTATTTCTGCCAGCACCTTCTGATAAATCTCTGCAGCAATTTACGGAAGGAGGGAAAGGAAAGGCTGCTGGGGGAGCAACTTTGTTCTCATTCTCATAAAACTGCTTGTTCTAAGTGAAACTCCATTAGAATAGAATAGAATAGAATAGAATAGAATAGAATAGAATAGAATAGAATAGAATAGAACAGAATTCTTTATTGGCCAAGTGTGATTGGACTCACAAGGAATTTGTCTTGGTGTAAATACTCTCAGTATACATAAAAGAAAAGATACATTCATTAAGAATCAAGAATCATAACGTACAACACTTAATGATAGTCATAGGGATACAATCAGCAATCAAATCATGCTAGGAAACAGTCAATATAAATTGTAAGGATACAAGTGACAAAGTTACAATCCTACAATCACAAGTGGGAGGGGATGGGTGATAAGGAGTGATGAGAAGATTAACAGTAATAGTAGTGCAGACTTTGTAATAGTTGAACAGTGTTGAGGGAATTATTTGTTTAGCAGAGTGATGGCTTTCGGGGAGAAAACTGTCCTTGTGTCTAGTTGTTCTGGTGTGCAGTGCTCTATAGTGTTGTTTTGACGGAAGGAGTTTAAACAGTTTATGTCCGGGATGTGAGGGGTCTGTAAATATTTTCACAGCCCTCTTTTTGACTCGTGCAGTATACAGGTCCTCGATGGAAGGCAGGTGGGTAGTAATTGTTTTTTCTGCAGTCCTAATTATCCTCTGAAGTCTGTGTCTGTCCTGTTGGGTTGCAGAACCAAACCAGACAGTTATAGAGGTGCAGATGATAGACTGATAAAATCTGTCTTACAGCTGATATACAGCATGAATTTATGATAATTATTATTATTTAACATATGATAACGTGACAGAAGAGAAGTAAACATATATACACAATCCATGTAATCATACACACAATTTCGACAGGGGAATGGCATAGAAAAATATGATAAAATAGTCAAAAAATCAGTACATTTAAAAAACCACTTTTGTAAATCACTAATTATTATGAATGTGTTAATCAACAGATTGAGATTAAGGACGAATAACATGACTGTAGCCTTGAATGGATATAATTGCAAACCACTTCCATACTTGTTCCAAGAAAATTGAATGGAGTTAACCAAAAAATTGCCAACACTGAGCAGGTGCTTCTCCTTTCTGCTTTCTCCTTTCCACTTTCTCCTTTCCACTTTCTCCTTCCTCCTCCTCCTCCTCCTCCTCCTCCTCCTCCTCCTCCTCCTCCTCCATCGTACAATGTTAAATATGCCACTGTCTGCTTTGTTGTGTGATGACCATCAATTATCATCTCATAATCTGCCATTCATTGGCTGTGGAGTCTAGTACTGCTAGAGGGCAGCCTAGGCTGGTGAAGATTGATTTACATCTTCTTGTCTGTCTGAGAAAGTTTTTTCAAGAGGACACTAGGTTAGGAAATGCAGAATTGATACTGTGGCATTTAAATATGGTCTAAGTAACTCTGAGAACATGATCCAAGGAGAAATGACTGTTTTTTCCAAACCCCATAAACATTATTCTAATCTGTTATGATTTTCTAATTATTTTCTTCTCTTTCTATTGTGGGAAGAAAAAAAATAGGCTATTGATCTATTAGATTCAATAAGGCCTTTGGATAATGGCAGACTCCAGAATAAAAGAGACATGAAGCAAAGTTTTAGATAGGATGATTTCAAAATGTACCAGAACTATCTGTAATCCTGCTGAGCTGTTGCTGTGGGTCTGGGTTGTGCCCAAGGAAGTATGATTCTTAAAGTAAGATTAGTTTTACTGTATTATTATGGGGTTTCAGTTTGGCAGTAGTGCTTGTTTCTGCCATTAATGACACCCTACAGGAACAAGAAGTTTTGTTTAAAAAAAGAAAAGAAAAAAAGAGTTTCAACCAACTGGTTAGACTGGTATTTGACAAAGATGTTTTTATGCTGTTATTTTTTCGGTAATTACAGTTGTATTATTGTCGTTGATCTCATTGTTGTGATCCTGAACAACTGTGGAAAGAAAAGTTGTAAAATGGGGCAAAACTCATTGCTTAGCAATGGAAATTTTGAGCTCAATTGTGCTTGTAAGTCAAGGACTACTACAATAAGGGTAGTACCCCCTCAAAGGCTTTAGAATCACCAAACATAAATGATTGAAACAGCTGTTCCTGCCAATTCTATATGACTTCCTTTCCTGAAGCAACCATAGAAGGCAAACAGTGAAAACTTAACAAGCAAGACACCTGTGACAAATAAAGAACAAAACAACTGCTAAATTTGAGTTTGAAAAATTCCTCCATATTCCTCACATATGGTGACTATTTGATCTATGAGCACAATTCAAATTTCCCAAGGGGCATTTAATGCAGGGGTGGGGAAACTATGGCCCCTTTATGACTTGTGGACTTCAACTCCCAGAATTCCCATGGCTGGGTCAGGAATTCTGGGAGTTGAAGTTCACCAATTATAAAGGGGCCATAATTCCCCACTTCTGACTTAATGGAATGAATCACCTGTTTTTGAAAGAAGAAACCAAGCAGCCCCAAACTTTATGTGCTGCTTTCCTTTCTGTGTAAAGCTTGCTTTTTCGGTCAGCTGCTGTAAAATCACATGGGAAAGAATTCACTGGGCAAAAGTCCTGCCTTTCATTTGCTGCTGCAGCTTCTGACAGTCAACACAAATGCAGAATGTGTTTCTTAACAAAATCCGCTATCTATTGAACAGTGAAAATCTGAACAGGTCACCAAGGATATACTTACATACTTTTAACATTTTGGCTGAGCTATTTTAGAAATATAAATTCACTCCACTCAAATTTATACACGTTTAAACCTGCTTATTTTGTGGGGGTCAGACCTTGCAAGTAAGTATTTTTTTCTTAAGGTCTCACTGAGTAGTGTCGTCTTCTCTCTGATACAATATTTCTATCTCCACATGGAGAGCAGGGGTGGGATTCAAATTTTTAACAACCAGTTTGTAGTTGTGGCTTAGGTGGTGGGCATGGCTTGTGGTCATGTGACTGGGTGGACATGGCTTGGTGGTCATGTTATTGGCTGGGTGTGGCCAACTCAATATCACTCACATTGAGGCACGCATCTCCTCGCCTGGCCTCTCATGGCTGTGGGGATGCTGCAACAGTTATAAGTGTGAAAAATGGTCATAAGTCACTTTTTTCAGTGCCATTGTAACTTTGAATGGTCTCTCTACACAAGAAAAGTATAAGCAAAGGAGGGGGAAAAACTCCAGAGAGGTTCCTGAGACAGGAAGTCTCATCCTGCCAAGAATGTAATAAGGGTTAATGGAGAGGCAGTTTCTATAAGCAACACCAGAATGTTTCCTTCCTGCCTTCCTTACAGGATTAGGCCAGTAATTTCTTCTAACAAATGGTTCTCCGAACTGCTTAGAATGTTAACAACCAGTTCTAGTGAATAGTTGCGAACTGGTAGAATCCCACCCCTGGTTGAGAGGATGTAAAACTTGGCACGCATCTGAAAAAAACACCTTCCTTTAATAGTTCAAGTGTCCTGCATTCTTTGGTATACCATCTGCTTTGCACATTCTGAGAATTTATGGTTCTTTTTTTCATCTTTCAAGGAAAATCCACTGTTCATTTATTTAATGTAGTATAGCATCCCTATTATTGGAGAAGAAAGTAGATTTGGGTACAGAATTTTTGTCCTTTTTTGGGGTTATACACATTTCCGTTAATGTTGATAGTTTTTTATATTGGCTAAAACTAGCTGGAAATGAACAAAACCACATGTTCTCCGGTCCTTAGATGGATAATTAAATATATAATTTTTATTAAAGAATTTTTAAAGGATTCAATCAATAAAACTTTTAAAAAAGGCAAGAGGGGAGGAGAAGGGGAAGGAAAGGAAAAAGGAAAGGAAAGGCTTCTGATCTTTTTAACAGCAGTTACAAATACATTATATTTTTCCTCTCTTTGTAAGATTACAACATGATTTCTTTCCATAGAAATTTCTAAGCATCAAACCCATAAATCACAACTTCATTTTTCTTTTCTTTTCTCACAAAAAGCCCATTGTTTCCAGTCACTATTAAATGTAGTTAGTATCCTTGCTCTGACCAAACAAGTTAATTTCGCCCTTCTCCGCTCTTGCTATAAAAAAAAGTGGAAGATGAGACAAGAAAATATTAAAGTTAACAGCATCCTATCAAGTATACAGCAGAATGGAAAGTAAGCATTCATTTCACATCTTCTTCATGGGACAGAAAACAAGAAGGGCAGACCAGCACACCCCTTCCTATCTCAAATTAGGTAAGAACCAGGCATTTCTTTCTCCTCACCTTGATCACAAAAGTTTGTGAAAGAGAGGATTACTTTTGATTGGGGAGTGTAGCCCAAGTCACTCAATTTTGGAAGGTTACTATAAGTTTACATTAAGACTTCTTCTAAACCTATGGAGAAAAAGATAATAGAAAGAATATAGCTCAGAGTTGAACTGAGTGGTCCTTGGTGTTCTCCATTGTGGTGGAGACAGCATTCAGGATTGGGTGATCAGTCTCTGCCTGTGATTGGACTGAGTCTGTCAAGACTTTGATGACACTCCCTCTGCTGCTAGGGTCCACCCCAGAAATTGATTCAGTCAGCTTGTTGGATGACATGTTAATTTCTTCTAGCAAATTTAACAAATCCCTTCTAATTGATTGGAAAAATAGGAATAAAAACACCAATCCTGAATTCTATTGCAAGCCAGAACCGGTTTACCACTTTGACAGCTGTCAGACTGCAGTGTGGCCGGGGCTCTGCCCTGATCATTGGACTTTGGATTGGCTGAGGGCCGATCTACAAGGTACTAAGGTTCTGGTTGCGGAAGGAGTTTGAATACCATCCTCACCTCCTTCCCGCACTTTGGCTTGGGAGGCTCCCAGCGGTTTCGGCTGTTGGAGACGCTGAGTTTAACCACGGCATCCTTTAAAGGGTCAGAAGACCTGCAGCGAAGAGTACAGGTAGTGAGAGTAGGTTTAGGAAAGTGAAAGGCTGCAGCATGATCGGGGTGACTCCAGAGTAAGATCGTTGGAGTCAGAGATGGCAGAATCACAAAAGGCTAGCCGCAATGTCAGGAGAGTGAAGGGGGCGGCTCGACAGCCATCACACTCTCTAAATCCAGCAGCCCCAGAACAGATGGCTTCATTTTACAGCCACAAGCCAAAGGACAAGGCTGCAGAAAACCCCAAAGGGCTCCAAGGCAGTAGAGATGGACGAGTGCCTCAGGGACAAGGCACTGGATAAAGTGTGGGCTCGAGGGAAAGAGCAAAATGATAAGGAAATGGCACCCTGCATAATTTCCTGCCCAAATGAGGAACAGCCATTATCTAGAGGAAAGAAGCAACTGCAAACTGACAGGACTGCAGTAGCAGAAGCGGCCATAGTGGGAGCTGAAGAGCAGGATTCTATGGAGGCTTTTGAGATCAGAAACTTTTTCTCTACCTGCCCAGCAACAGAGCAACTGCCAGTTACTGATCAAGAGGCACAGAATGGCTCCAGAAGTAACCTTTACTCCCATTTCAGCTGGGATCAGACCAGTTAGGGCACAGGAACCTGAGTTCCAGGTTAATATGCAGGCTATGTTAAATGAGGCAGTGAGGCAAGGAGTGTCAGCTGTCTTGAGACAGACCAGAGGTTCTCCCTCAGAGGTTTCTGCTTCTTCATCCAGAGGCAGTAGGAGACCCAGGTCTCATTATGATGATGATCTTTCCCTGCATACAGAATCAGGTGCGTATATTCCTGCTGTAAGCTCCCACTCCATCACATCTGACAGTGGCCAGGTGATGGACAGAAACTATTCTGATGATGAGGGCCTCAACGAGGCTGACCAAGGCTCTATCCCTGGCTTGTTCCAACCTGCCATTTTTATATCTCTCCTCTTTAAGGCCAAAAAGGCCACAGGGCGAGGCTTAGTCCCTGAACTGGAGGAGCCTGCAGACCCCTCTGAAGACCCCAATGACCCATTGTTTTCTGAGAAAACAGTCACAGCAGATGTCATCCCTGCGCCAAAGATGTTCACCACAGTCATCCAAAGACAGTGGTCATCCCTCGGGTCCGGTCCAAGCCCTTCCTCTCTAGACAAATTGTTTAATGTAGGAGGCGATCTTTCCGAGGCCCTGGAAGTGCCCTGTGTTGACGCCCCAGTTGCAGCCCTGCAAGCCAACACAGACATCCCTGGGGAGCCTGAGGACTCACTGAAGGCTGAGGACAAGAAGGCTGAGCAAACGTTTCAAAGAACACACCTGTCAGCAGCATGGGCAGTGAAAGCTTCCACAGCTGCATCTTTCTTCAACAGGGCCTCTCTCATCTGGCTCCAGGAGCTACAGGAGAGAAAACCACTGGACGATGTCAGATCACACCTGCATGTGAACAAACTATTGGCAACAGTGGAATTTTTCAGCTGATGCCACACTGTGTGCTGACAGATTTGCATGCAGGGCAATAGGGGGAACAGTGGCCTCTCATCGCTTGCTCTGGCTAAAGCAATGGCAGGCTGATATGAGGCACAAGTGGAGGTTGGCCACAGCCCCATTTAAAGGGGATAAATTGTTTGGAGAGGCTCTGGACAAGGTCCTAGTAGACTCCAAAGACAAAGGGAAGGTTTTGCCATCCAAGTGATTATAGACCAACTCCCTATGGCAGATGCTCCTATTATAGGACCCACGAAACAGGAGGGGGATTCCCCAGACCCCAGAGGTCTTTCGCACCCAGGCAGGAACAAAGCCAGGACAGGATAGGTAGAAATCATCCTTTTAACAATAAGCAGCCCTTTCGAGGGGGTGGGGGTCGTCCCTTCCAATGCCCCAGATAAAATGGAGGCCAACCCTCCAATTGGGGGACTGCTGGCCTTGTTTGCCAGGCATTGGGAGGAAGTAACCACTGACACCTGGGTCTTGGAGACAGTCTGCTCTGGACTATCTATAGAATTCCACTCTATGCCGCCAAGGTTTTTCATTCGTTGCCCTATATCTAGGAATGCAGAAAGAAGGAACCTTATGGAAACAGCTATTCAGCACCTGCTGGAGATTCAGGCTATTCAGCCGGTGCCTGCAGGTCAACATGGCATGGGATTCTATTCCATATTGTTTGTAATCCAAAAAGCCTCAGGGGTGGTGGTGAAGGGCAATTCTGGATTTGTAGCGCCTTAACCACCAGGTGAAATATAGGCGGTTCAAGATGCATTCACTCCAGTCCATCCTGGAGGGAATTAGGGAGGGGGACTTCCTTACCTCCATTGATTTAACGGAGGCCTGTGTCCATGTCCCTATTATCCCTGCTCATTGACAATTTCTCAGGTTCTGCTACAATGGGAGGCACTACCAATACAGGGCCTTGCCCTTTGGACTTTCCTCAGCCCCCAGGTCATTCACTAATCTGTTGGCATCCCTGGCAGCCCTCCTTAGGGCTATATCAGTTAGGGTCCAGTGTTATCTCGATGACATACTGGTCCAGTCATCTTCCCCATCTAGAGCTGTAGAGGATTTAGAGATCACCATTCAAGTGCTCCAGGAGTATGGCTTCTCTGTCAACGAGGCCAAAAGCCACTTCACTCCCACCAATACCTTACTCCATCTGGGAGCTGTAATAAATACTATTTCCAGCAAGGTGTCCTTATCCCTAGAACATCAGGAGAGTATCAGGGAGTTAATTGGACAAGTGAAATCTAGAGTATCCCTGGCTCCACTTTCTAAGCTCCTGGGGAAAATGATATCCTGCATTAATATAGTGCCCTGGGCTAGACTGCACGCCAGGTCACTCCAATGGTTCCTTCTACCCTATCAGAAGAAAGGTAGGAGTTGTTCCCTCTTACAGGTCAGATTAACTCAGTTGGTCCTGAAATCTTTAAGATGGTGGGTCATCTGAAGTGCTTTCCGTGGATTCCTATTCAAGGAATCGAACAGGTTAGTGCTGACCACAGATGCCAGTCTTCATGGCTGGGGTGCCCACATTCAATCCAGGGTGCTTCAAGGACAACGGTCACAGACAGATTTTGATCATAATATCAATTGGTTAGAGCTTTGAGCGGTCCATCTGGCCCTGAGACAATTAGAGGACGTGGTCTCAGTTAATGACATCCTAATTTTGACTGACAATGTGTCTACCAAGGCACACATTAACTGCCAAAGGGGGGACTCATTCAGGGCCTCTGATGCTGGAGGCAGAGCAGCTCTGTTTATGGGCAGAGAGACACCAGGTATCACTCAGGGCTGAGCACATTGCAGGCGTGGCCAATGTTGAGGCTGACTGGCTTAGCAGGGCCACCAAAGTGGCATCTGCATCCCGATTTGTTTCAGGAGCTGTCAGAGTGCTTTGGATGCCCAGCAGTGGATCTCTTGGCTTCCCAGGACATCACGCAACTCCAGAGATTCTATTCCAGGTTTGCAGTTCTGGGGGCGGAGGGAACGAACACCTCATGCAGCCCTTGACCACAGGAGCTCCTGTATGCCTTTCCTCCTCTGCCTGATCCTGAGATTAATCCAGAAACTGTTGGTGGAAAGAGCAGAGCTTATCCTTGTAGCCCCTCATTGGCCCAGGAGGCCTTGGTTTGCACACTTAGTAAACCTTTCCATTTCCAGATCTTGGAGGATACCGGAAGACAGAGTGTTGCTCGGCCAGGGGCCAATATTGCATCCAGAGCCCCAGTGGCTTCACTTGGCCATCTGGAGATTGAGTGGAGATCTCTGATCTGGGACAATTATTCCTCCAGAGTAATAAGAACTATCCAGGCCTCCAGGAGACCCTCCACCAACCGCATCTATGATGCAACCTGGAAAGCTTTCAGTGCATGGTGTTGTAAGTATGACATTGTCCCTTCTGGGGCCTCAATTGCCCAGGTGCTGGACTTCCTCCAAGAGGGCCTGAACAGGGGGCTTTCACCTAATACTCTGCTGAGGCAAGTTGCAGCCTTGTCCTCTGTTCTATCCTTGCGGGGAGTGGAATCTTTGTCTAGACATCCCACGGTCCGCAGGTTTCTGAAGGGGGCTACAAACCTGAGGCCTCCACTGGTTCATCGATATCCAACATGGGACCTCTCTAAAGTCCTGCAGTCCTGAGGCCCCATTTGAACCACTGAGGTCAATTACCTTGTCTTGTAAGGTAGCCTTTCTGGTAGCGATCATCTCTGCCAGAAGATTTCGGATCTGGTAGCCTTGTCTGTCAGGAAAGACCTTTGTGTGCTTCACACCAATCGAGTGGTGTTAAGACTAGACCCTTCATTCATGCCAAAGGTGAACTCATGGTTCCACAGATTCCAAGAACTAATTTTACCTGACTTTTGTCCTCATCCTGTGCATGCGTTAGAAAGACGATGGCATACTCTGGATGTTCCGAGGGCGTTGAGGATTTACATCAAGAGGACATTGTCCTTCAGGAGGTCTGAATCCCTCTTTGTTTCCTTTCAACCTTACACCATGAGCTGCAAGGTAACTCCAACGACTGTGGGGAGATGGATAAGACTTTGCATATCCAAGGCTTACCAAACACAGGGACTTGCAGTTCCTCCAAGGATAACAGTGCACTCAACAAGAAGTGCGGCAACATCAACGGCGTGGTCCACCTAGGCCTCTCTGGAGGAGGTTTGCAGGGTGGCTACCTGGGCCTCTCCTTCTCCATCAGACACTATAAGCTGGACTCATTTGCTTCTACTGAGGCAGCTTTTGGACAGAGGGTTTTGCAAAAGGCCCATTCTGTATAAGGGACTCAGACTGCACTAGGCCACACCAGTAGGACAGCCGGCTTTGGTATGTCCCAATCCTGAATGCTATCTCCACCACAATGGAGAAGGGTCGTTGGTCCTAACCTGATACAACCTTTCTCTTTGTGTGGAGATAGCATTCAGTCCCACCCTTTCATGGTGCGTTCCGAATGTAATGGTGTGTATTATACTTATAGGAGAACACGTCAGTCTGTCACTATTCCTTCGCCAATTTCTGGGGAGGTCCCTAGCAGCAGAGGGAGTGTCATCAAAGTTTTGACAGACTCAGTCCAATCACAGGCAGAAACTGCTCACCCAGTCCTGAATGCTATCTCCACACAAAGAGAAAGGTCGTATCAGGTTAGGACCAACGACCCTTCTTTATATAGATACACCTGTTTTTGCTGCACACAATGGTAACACTGAGTTCTTATGCACTGTCTAAATGAGATTAAATACAAAATTAAGTACTTCCATTGACAGTGCCATACAAACTGAACTCTTTCATTGTGCAAATGTTAGACTACCGGTATTTACAAGCATTCTGTAGCATCAGAACAGATGGCTGTTGTATTTAATTCATCATTTGTCCCATCCTGTGCCTAGTTCACCTCCCCACCCCCATTCTCTCTGAATAATTTTAGATCTTTATTGTGAGGTCCACAGTAGAACTTCAGCTGAGGGGAAACATTCTCTGCACTTTATCTGAAAAGCAGCAAAAGATGAAGCCTTCTAGTGCTTTGGAAAAGAGGGGGTCAACCTATTTTCCAAAGCACCAGAAGGCAAGACAAGAAACAATGGATGGAAACTAACCAAGGAGAGAAGCAATCTGGAACTAAGGAGAAACTTCCGAACAATGAGAACAATGAAACAGTGGAACAGCTTGCCACCGGAAGTTGTGGGTGCCCTATCATTGGAGGCTTTTAAGAAGACATTAGACAACCACTTTTCCTAAATGGTATAGACTCTCCTGCTTCAGCAGGGGATTGGACTAGAAGACCTACAAGGCCCCTTCCAAACCCTATTATTCTGTTACTTCTTCTCCTCTGTTGCTACCTTCTTTAGAAGAACAGCGTTTTCAGAATAAAAGGAAGAGGGGAAGGCTAGTTACTTGCTTGTCTTCTCCTGAATGACGTTGCCTTGCCTGCTACTCCCAAAAGTGTAGAAAATTCTCTTTCTCACTTTCATGACCCAAAAACAACTGTGCAAAAAGTGGAAGGATATTTTCGGCAAAGAACTAAGTCAAACTTTATACATTTTCTGTGTTTTGCTTTGAAAGTAATGGATATCTCTAAATACAGCATAGCCAATTTAATTCTGAAGCCTACTTTAGCTCCAGCATATGGAGCATAACTGTAAGGTCTAAAAAAGGAAGGGGAAAAAGATTATTTTAGAAGATCTGCTTATACCAGCTTGACATTTCTTAGGAATCAAAACAGAGACATATCTGCAATTTCAATAAATGCATTTATTGAGTGACAGCTTTACCAGATGCTAAATCATCTGCTAAGTTATGAATATTGTAAAGAACTTCAAAAACAACTTCCAAAACTTCATTTGTTGCTGTTCAATCATTTAGTCATTTCCAATTGTTCCTGGCACAATGCTTAGCATTTTGCTAGAACTGTGTGTTTCTCTGTGTTCTTCTTTTTTTTTTTTTGTAAATTGTATTTAAGTTTTCACAGAGAGAAAAAAAAATACAAATAAACATCTTTTTTGAAAGTAGCGTAATCCCGGGTTACATTTCTTTGTACAGACACAAATTCAGGTTCATGCTCATTTTTATATTCTATTCCATATCTTATTACTATTTTACATTTTCTGCATAGCTTCTCCCATCTTTTAATTTTCTCAATTTTATTTTAATTATCTCATCTCAATTCAAATCATTGTATTTATATTTTTTGTCTGTCCTGTTTCAATTATCTATTATATTTTCTCATTAAACAAAATTTCTCCTGTAGTTGCTAATCGGAGTATGACGCCTTTATATCTTTTCCCTAAAGTTGTAACATTCAATATAATATATAACTTCCATTCGGATTCTGGTTGGTACATTCTTAAAATACACACTGTATTCTTAAAAAAATATAAATGTATATAATTAAAACAACATTTCATTCCAATTCAATTCTATCATTAATATTAATATTCATTAAAGTCTTAACATCTTTAACATTACTTTTCAATTAAATGTCATACTTCTAAGGGAACAATTATAAGCTTTCCATAGTTAATCCCCCCCTTTCACTTATATTTTATAAAACATTAACTAATTAAAATGTACCCGTTCCTTCCTAATTCAATTTTCTCGTTTATTTTATTTCATTTATTTTATTCACAAACATTTCACTAAATTACACTAACTATTTTATCCCTCATTTTAATCATACGTTGTTTCCAATTTTCTAAAGTTATTTCTATTACTAATATAACAATACAATCTTATGTACCTTTACAGAATCCCTTTTTCAGTTAGATTTTCACCCATTATCTCTAAATAGGCCCTGTTTCTCTATATCTTGCTCCGGTCCTTTGTAACTTCTTTTCCTTTCCTTCTTCCCTCTCTTCTTCTCTCTCCCCTTTTTACCCCCTTGTCTCTCTACCTCTGTTTCTCTCTTCTGTATTCCCCTTTCTGTTGCTTTCCAGTATTATACTTATTTTTCGAATTATTTTTCTTTTCTTTGGTTGTTTTTTTAAGTCTTAAATTCTCCATTCTCTTTCCCCCCTTTCCTTTTTCTTCCCCACATAAAATTGCTTGTTCATTAAAGATGGCTTCTTCTTTGTCCCAGTCTTCTTGTTTTGCAGTCTTGTTGTTTCTCATAGTTCCAAATCTCCATTTCTGAGAATTGAAAAACAAAGCCAAAAGAACCCTTCCCTTCTTGTGCATCTTCTTTGTACTTTTTAAGTTCCATTTTCAATTCATCCAGAAGTGGTGCCATTGTATAAATTTTTAAACAACCACCCGATTGATTTTAGTCATTCAAATATAATAACCAAAAATCCAAAGATCACCAAATAATCCAAATACACACTGTTTCTTTTTTGCTCTTTTTTTTCACTTTCTCTTCCTGGGGTTACTATTTAGTTGCAAAGTTTCAGTTAAAATGTATCTTTTAGAAGTCTTGTTGAAGTTTTACTTTAGATTCTTTTTAATTCAAGGCAGTCTCCTCCCTCTTCCAGATCCTGCTCTTATTCTTTTTCTCTCCTGATTATGAAAAAGAAAAATTTTAATGTCCAGAAATCTTTATTATCCCTTTGGCATTTTGTTTTATTTTCAGCTTAATTGCCTATTGATGTCAAAGTGGATTTTTCTGATTTCTTATTTAAGTCTCTTAGTTGTCAGTATAGGGAAGGAGAGAGAAGAAAAAAGAAAGCCAAACCTTTCCCTTTTCACTTTCCTTTGCTCCTTCTGACTCTTCTTTGGGAGTGATGTTATTTTTTGTAAGTTTAAATTCCAGGGTACTTTAGTTGTTGCTTTTACAATTTAACCCGGTCAACCAAAACTTTCACTTCTTATCTTCCTCCTGCACATTCTTTTCCGGTGGAGTTCTTCTTTGTGGTGGCCATTTCTGACCACTGCTGCGACCGCTTCATTATTAGTACTTCCAGTGAGCAGTCTACATTTGTTTGCTTGCTTATTTATGGTTTTACTTCATTTATGAATTTGATTATTTGTTCTTGTTCTAAGGTATTTTCCACAGTTTTATCCAGGATTATAAATCAGGTTTTCTTCACTCATTCTTCCTTATGGGCCACAAAAATAAAATAGGACTTAAGACATGAAAACATATTTCACTTTTATTGTTTGGTAGATTAGCAGTAGTTAAAATGATAGATCAATCCAAAACACAAACCGTTCAACTTTTATTGCTATTTGATTTCATATAGGACAAAAATATTTGTTTTCATGTATAGATACTATTACACAAGATGGACACATATGTAGACAAGATTAACGTACAGTGCATTCAGAAAGCATTCAGAAAGTGTGCACTGTATGGGAAGAACAACCATATCATAGTGTAATATTGTAATATTTTTAAACTGACAGTTAATCCATATTATTAAACATATAGTAGGCACTGATTGACAGTATTATACTGTTCTTCAAATACTTGAAAGTAAGAAATTAATAGCTGACATTTTTTCATCTATATTTCAAGTCCTTGTTAGAATTTGAAAAAAAAGGAAAAACCATCTCCTCTTTTCCCTTACTATGATAATTTACATCTGGGCAGGGGCAGAATTTATTTACTTTTGTTTTTTTTAATTGATACCTCTGAGATTTTATTTCACTGATAGATTATTCGGGGACTTCTTTGTGAATCTCCATCCATTTTCCTTCTGTGAATTCTTTTGTGATTGTATAATTGCCTTTAGGAGATGACCGAGCTGAACCCGAGGGAGGGGTCAAACATGGCATAAGTCATGAGTCCCTTTGCATCCACGAGAGATCTACTAAGTCCAGCCCACTTTGAATTTCTTTCTATTCTCAACTCCCGCTAATTTCCCTTGACCATTAGTAGTTCAGATTCTTGTAGAAAATTTAAGTTTGCAATAAATCTTTATACTCATTTGAATGGCTTGATTTTCTTGATTTCTCAGGCACTTGAAATTTCCTATTTTAATTAATTCAACAGAAAAGGCCATGCAGATGGGTTGTTTATGGTACTGATAAGCAACTAATGGAGCCAGGATCCAAGGTGCTAAGTAGGGCTAGGGTCAAGACTTCTTGTTTATCTGTTTTGCATCCTGCCCTGAGATTTGGAACAGAATTTTGAATGATTTACTTACTTACTTACTTACCTATGATGCTATTGCATGCTTCTTATTTTTCTTATTAGTCAGACTCCTAGAAAATAATCATATAGGAAGCCCCAAATGTAATGTTGGCAAAAACCCATTGCATAGAAAGAGGCGAAAATAAATGCAAGAACCATCTCTTTTGTATAAATGCCAAGCTTATCTGCCGCATATGTGTGGATGTTTTAAAAGGGGGTTTTATGAGAGGTAATGGGAAGCAAATTAAACTGAAATAATTGTTTGTTCAGAAGCCATACTGTCAATGTTCTGAGTAATGCCAGCTTCTTTTCTTCCAGGAAAAAGTGACACTGCCGGCAAAATAATGAGTATTTTGCTACTTATTTTATCTAGTGCTTACGTTGGACTTCTCTACTTCAAAATAAAGCATCAGGTGCACCAATTATGGCTTCCTGGAAACTTTATGCAAGGAAGTGTCTCTAATTCCTCTGTTTAGAATAGCTCATCTCCATAAAAATGAGCACTTTAGTAACTTAGGCAGGATGTATGAAATTCCATAGAGCAGGTGGTATCTTTGAATCATTCATGAATTTTGGTTTGTAGCACAGAGATATTTTCAAAAATAAGGAGCCTCCAGAATGACTCTGAGCTACCATCAGAAACTGGATAGCTAATGAAGAGATTTGTAAGTGCAGTAATATAATTTCGATGGGAAAAAAATCATTAAATAATTAGTTCTTAAAATAGGATATATTCCCTCCTGAGTAAAATCCACACAATTACAAAATATGTACTTTTTATATTAATGATCCTATAGGCTAGATAAATGCAAGATCCATGTCATTAGAAATGAATATCCTGTATTCTTTATTGTCTTAACTTTTACTATATCTAAACCTCCCATCTCCCTAAAAGAGGAGCTCTGGATGGTATGAAATATAATATAACTGAAACATTTAAAAATGTATAAATTTAACATTAGAATTAGAAATTAAATTAGGACTTAATTTTTTAAAAAAATATAGAATAATGTCAATTAAGCATCAAAAGCGGGTGGAAGTCCTAATATGGACATTTATTTATCAGATATATATAGCTGCCCATCTCACCATATCATTCTGGACCATGTACAGTAACAACCTGTTAAAACAATTAAAACAACAGTTAACTGTAGCTAAACACAAATATAAATGCAAATAAAGCCCAGGAGAATGGACCAGTATCTTTATATCCGATATAACCATTTGGGGGGCTCCCCATTTCTCTGGGCTCCTTTTCCAAACACTTGTGATTCCCTCTTTCCCCCAAGGTTTTCCATGGGAAATGCAGTGATAATTAGGAGAAGCACTAGGAAGTGTGTTCCATTTTTCTGGTACCAACATTAAGGAGGCAGCTGATGGCTGCCTGTTTCATTTCAGTTGGTTTGAATTCCTGAATTTAATAGTAAAATATCAGTTAGCATTTATGAGATGGAGTGGGTATCTTGGTCCTGATGACTTTGTATTTCTTCAGAAGTAATTCAATTGATGGTCCTTCAAAAGAGGTTAGAACCATTCTTTTTCAATGAGGCTTCCCTCCCCCCGCATCTTTGATCCAACTAAAAATTACCCCTTTTGGTCCAGGGTTCAAAATCTTGTATGTGTTCAGAATCACCTAAGAATGAGCAATCTCAGCTACTTGGGTAAAATGAATTAACAAAACCTCACCTGCCTTTTGATTTGGATGCTTTCACTAATGGTGATGCTGTAATTGAAGTGTTCAAATCCTATTATAGATAAGTAATTTTGTTCTTGTCATGATGAATGTGTCACTTCTGATTCCAGTCGGTTTTTGGCTAGTACACCAAACACCTTGATAACTTGGTACAGTTTCACTAGACAATACAGGGGGAAGGAGGGAAAAACCCTTCACTGTCTTCATAATAATAAAAAACTCACTTCATGATTTATTTTCTCCTTCCTAGTTGTCAGGGATGGACACTTACTTCACTGACTTTAGTTCAAGAGAATACTAAAGAATCACATAAATTATGGGGTACAGACAGAATACAGTGGGACTTGTGATGGTTGCATGAGTAATTTCTCCACACTAAACTACAGCTTTGATTTGAGTAGCATTCATACAAATCAGAATCCATTTATACCCGAGTACAAACTATTTCAATAGATCCTGCGTTCTTGAAGAATAAAGCCATCGAAAGCCCAAATCTCTGTGAACCAATAATGACAAAGGAAATGGAATAAGGTTCATTATTATCTGATTGCCATCCTATTATAAATGAAAAAATCCCATCAACAGTACAATGTATGAAAAATGATGGCTCATGCACAATCATTATAGGAATTAGATCCCAGATTGATCTCAAATTAGATGCTGACATTTCCCGGGACAAGTCCTTAAGATTGGCTCAAAGATCACCTCTGTCAGTAGTGCACTAGTTGGAATTCAGTATTGTGGGCTAACTCTGCCCACAGCCAGGAGTTCAATCCTGACCGGTTCAAGGTTGACTCAGCCTTCCATCCTTCCCAGTTCAGTAAAATGAGGAGACTGTTGGGGGCAATAGGCTCACTCTATAAACCACTCTGAGAGTGTTGTAAGCACTATGGAATGGTATATAAGTCTAAGTGCTATTGCTATTAAAGTAGCTCAGATTGGTCTGATTTTTTATTGTTAACTATATACAATGGCGGAATAATTCCGGCTTGCATCTTTGTGCAAATATAGTCAGAGTTAACAGTCTATTTCACATGTCCTACAAAGCCAAAACATAATTTGTTTGATTTGACTTCGCACATTGTATGAATCTAGTTATCAGCTGCAAAATACAAAATCAGCTATGCCTTATTTGTTATAACAAGGTTAAACAAGTTGATCCATCACATGTGAAACAAATGTCTAAAATTAGGCAACATCTTTGCTTCTTTAAATATTGTTTTTGGTCTTATTTTTTTCTCCTAGAAAACTGAACTTGAAGGAAAATCGGCATATCCTGGCACCTGATTTCTGCTTGGATGGCTACTATAAAAACAATAACTTTAAGCAGATAAAAGAATTATAACTAGAAATTATGACCCCGTCAGAACTGAAAGAAAGCACTTGTCAGTAATTGTAGACAAATCTGCCCAATTTAGACTATTTTTTCTAATCTTACTGAAAGACCAGCTTCCTAAGAAGAATGACTGAATTAGGTTTCAGCTTTGCTTATTCTTTAGTCCCATGCAACTGAAGGAAACATACAGAATAGTAATAAAATGTGAGATTCTTGATTCTTTCTTAAGAGTACAATAATGTTAGACTTTTATTATAAAATGTGTTTGAAAACATGAATAAGATATCCTGGAATCTTATAAGTCTGAAGGATTTCTAGAATTTTTTTTTTAGTAAAGCAGGACTGTCTTCAAGTAAAAACAAGTGCTGCAAAGGATTGTATGTTGATGTTGCAACATCAATTTTATGAAAGGAAAATAATTATGCATTTACTTATCGTATAAACCACAGTATTTCCACTTTGTTTAGCACAAAATCTTCAGTTGTTGTAGCCTAGAACTGTGTTTTCTGGTTTTCTTGCTTTTTAGTATCACACAAATAAATGTTAAAATGTACTTCTTTACCAGATTTGGGGTTACAACATTTTCTGATTCCCAGACAATAGGCCAATGATTTTAAAAGTCAGGATCCTTTTTGCAATACCCGCCAATGAGTCTGTTGAACTAAAATGTCTCTGAACATTATTGGTTTTAACAAGATCAATTTTTTTTAGAAAGAGGGGGAGAATCTCAAGAAAGTTCAAAGCCCAAGGTAATTCTTTTTAATTAGTGAGTAAATTAAAAAAGTAAAGAGAATCTGTGTTTGTTCAATGAGAGGTATTTTTGGAGAAATATCTGCTGCAGCTCCAATAAGGAAACAAAAGGGCCTTTTGTTTGGACTGGCATTGGCCTACAATTGTGACAGTCTTCTTCTCACTTTTTCATTAGCCATCACTTTTAATATGAGGATCAAATGCCCTTGAGTCTTGACCTTGGATTGAGTAAGCTTGCCTTCTTTGTTTGAATTGATAACCCTAACTTGAACCTCATAGAATGTAGCCGCTTTTAGCATTAATGCTCAATGGATTATCTCTGCATTATTCTCTTAAGGAGGTCAATTGTCCCTATTCCTGTCACTGCTTTCATTTGAATAAGCAGACATCCAGCTGCAACTCTGAATGTCACAACCCACCAGAACAATATATATTCCTCCCCTTAGTTCATATAATGGCTCTAGTTTTGACATCTGTGGTAAATGTGAGTCAGAAGTGAAGATTCAGCTGTGTTCAAATTGCATGAGATAATGCAGCATTCACCGTTGAAGAAGGAAGCACATGTTCAAGTACAAACACTTGTCAGGAATGCATAGGAAATGCCAAGTGTTAAAAATTTGTTGAAATCACTACTATAGGTCATTCCAAATTCCCCTTTTGGGTCCATCTTCCTCTAATTGCCTTGATATTTTGTGGCATAAGCAGAGAGAAATTCATATTACAACAAGTTATAGATCATTCCATTGATAAATTTAGTGAATACACAGAAATCAAGGACATGGAAGAAAAAAATCTTATGATCAAAAGAATATGAGCAGGTTTGCAAGATAGATATTCATTATTGAACAGCCTAACTAACTTATCTGGCCTGCAAAATGCAATACACTGAAGCGGAGTTAACTCAGAGTTTTATAATTTAATCATGGTTGCTCTATTATAAAAAGATCTTTAAAAGTATTGTCAGTTCAAAGCATTCATACCAGTGTGTGTTGGTTGGTACTACTTTGAAGTATAACTTATTTTGATGAGGCTTTCTAATGGTTTTTTTTTTCTGTTTTCCTTTCCTTTTTTATTTTTATTCAAATAAAAACCAATCCAGTAAAAGCTGCAACAGATGAATGAAACTAATAAAATAGGAGATTCTGTTCAAATTGTTTCTCGGAAAATAATAAAATTCAGAAATTTCTTCAGATGTAAGATTGAAATAATTTGTGATTGCATAATTGATTATTTTTTACTATTTTTATTTTGCTCTGCTTTTATCATTGTTCTGATAGCATTATTGCTTTAAGTTTTGCATTTTTTTTTGTTTTTAAGTAAAATAAGATCATTCTTCAAACTAAACCAAATATAAATAAAAATCCACACAAATAGAAAAACCACATGATTTTGCTTTGAACAAATGTAAAAAAAATACTTTTTGGGGTAGTAGTGATGGGGAGATGCATATTATGGCTCTGTCTTAAAATAATGCAGGCAGATTTCCAAAGTCTATATAAGTTTGGCTTCTTCATAGTACCAGTAAGATGCTTGTAACAATCCCATTGAGGGATTAGATAACTCACACTTCTATTAATTCGGAAGTAATTACAGCCAGGTGCCAAGTCTTAAGAAGGAAATCAGTAGAACGACTTGTGACAATCCTAATTAAAATCCTGTTCCCTTTTAGGAGGTCCAACTAAACACTCTTCCTAAGGTTACCAGATTTCAGCTGCAAAATTCCACTTGATTGGCATCTAGCAGCAAGGAAGGATAGGACTGCTATATCAAAATCAAATTCTACCTTAGATGTTTCAGTAAACATTTGTAGACTTTTCTTTGGTGTTAGAATGTGAGCTTTATTAAAATGTCATTCGATTAAGCTAATTTTTTGCTTGGTTTGATGGGTGGGTTCCTTTTTCTGAGCAATATCTATGAGAAGAAGTGAAAGACAGGCTCTTTTCCTTTATTTTTTAAATGCATTGTTTTGCTGCTTCTTTCTATTCTGCTGCTTAGCTTTTCACCCTCAGTCCATAAAATTAGAAAAAGGTGCAGATTCACAATAGGAATCAAAGAGCTATAACTTTCTACTCCTAAAGGGTGAAGTATTTCAATAATTGGATGGAAGCAGTGCATCTAAGGCAGTCCAAAGGACAACTGCAAATGAAATTTTCACAAGCCATACTAGGATTCTTCAGTGGTGATGCGAAACATCTTAAGCTTCAAGGACAATATTTGCCTAAAGCAGAGGTTCTCAGTCAGTCATTTCAGAAACCGTGCAAGAAAGTTGGAAAAGAGTGACGCCAGCAAAATGCAGCCTGTTCTAGAGGATATGAATTATGAGAGCATTTACAACAGTAACATTCATTCCCAGTGACTAATAAATATCAACCTTTCAGTGCTTTTCTAACCTTACTACAACACAACTCCAACACAGCTTCAAATCATTTGCAGGGTCATGTTCTTTGTCATGAGAGAGAATGCACCATGCACATATATCTAGAATTTGTCAAAAGGGAGGTTATTATTATGCCCCTATTATATATTCAACCAAATCTACGGTGACATTCCCATTGTAGGTTAAACTATCTGATTAAATAAAGAACCTCTAATCTTCTATTCAAGTAAATGCAATTTTTGGCCTTTTGGACAATTAAGAAATAAATGCACCGGCCATTTGCTCTAAGCACTACTGCTGTAAAACAATTTGTCCTGAACTCAGCAGGGCTTTCTATGGAAGTGACAAGGCCCTGGAACAAAGTCATCTCTAGACAAGATGGGCAGCACACAAATATCTCCTGCACTGGAACTCCAATATATGTACAAACTTTGTGCCCATCCATCCAAATATACATGTTCAGTTAATTGTTTCAAACTTCCCAAGCATGGAACAGCAAGGATTTCAGAAGTATGCAAGCTGAATAACATAAGTTAAAATGAAGAGGGCGTTTCAAGCAAACATATTTCTGGCTCGAATTATACTGGCAGTAAAACACAAAGACCTTCCCATTAAATTAAATGATGTAACTAACAATTTTATATGGCCCTCTATCTTATTCAATGTGACTTGTAGGTGGTATACAATCAACGATTAAAAATAAAGTTCCAATTATTAAAATATTTTTTTTAAAAAAAGAATTGCTGGAGAAAAACATTCACAAACAGGTATAATCGTAACATAGGCTCCCCATGTTACTGAAAAACCACGTTCCTGGGGCCTTCCGAAGGCTAACAGGGCTAACCTCAACTTAAGGGGAAATGGTGTTCCAGAGGGTGAGAGGCAAAGCAGAAGAAACATGTTGTTTGGGTCCTGTCAGATGGAACCCCTTAAGCAGATGGGACCCACAACATGGTTAGATGTGATCAGGAAGGAAGTGGTCCATGAAATTTAGAGAGATTTAGGTTTTGATTTCTAAGGATCTTAGGTAATATTGTTATCCTCTGTGAGAGCAATGTGGTGGTGCAACGGTTAGAATGCAGTATTGCAGCCTAATTCAGCTCACTGCCAGGAGTTCGATCCTCACTGGCTCAAGGTTGACTCGGCCTTCCATTCTTCCAAGGTGGGTAAAATGAGGACCCAGATTGTTGGGGGCAATAGGCTGACTCTGTAAACCGCTTAGAGAGGGCTGTAAAACACTGTAAAGAGGTATATAAATCTAAGTGCTATTGCTATTGCTAAGTGCTCCATGTTGAAAACTACGTGCCCAAGAGTAGAATCAGCAAGCTGGGGATAGCAAGACACATTTATTGGCCAGTGGGAGTAAATGCAGTTCCCATCTGTTTATTTACTGTTACAACATTGGGTAAAATACATTTATTCTAATCAGGAGACAAAAGTCTATGTGCATAGGGTGACACTATGGAAAGCACACTATTTGGAATGGGAACTTCCTCTATCATCCTGCTTGTTTGGCGCAGTGGCTAGAATGCAGTATTACAGGCTAATTCTGCCCACAGCCTGGTGCTCGATCCTGACAGACTCAAGGTTGACTCAGCCTTCCATCCTTCCGAGGGCAGTAAATGAGAACCCAGATTGTTGGGGGTGATGGGCTGACTCACTTAGAGAGGGCTGTAAAGCACTGTAAAGTGGTATATAAGTCTAACTGACATTGCTAAGTGGAGCTCAAAGGGAGAGGATTGGCCTTCCCCCACAAGACATATACTTTGCTTGCATGGGATTGTCCCATATCTGTGCTTCATTTCATGTCTTGTTCTCTATGGAAAGTACAGGTAGTCCTCATTTAGCGTGGCTGGCTGGGGAATCCTGGAAGTTGAAGTCCACATATCTTCAGATAACAGATAATCAGAGTTGTAAGGGACCTTGTAGGTCATCTAGTCTACCCCCTGTCTAAGCTGGAGACCTACACCATTTCTGACAAATGGCAGTCCAATCTCCTCTTGAAAGTCTCAAGTGATGGCGCTCCCACAATTTCTGAGGGCAAGCTGTTCCATTGGTTGATTGTTCTCACTGTCAGAAAGTTTCTCCTTATTTCCAGGTTAAATCTCTCCTTGTTCAGCTTCCATCCATTATTCCTTGTCTGACCTGCAGGCGCTTTAGAAAATAGCTTGACCCCTTCCTCTCTGTGGCAGCCCTTCAAATATTGGAAGACTGCTATCATGTTTCCCCTGGTCCTTTTCTTTACTAGACTAGCCAAGCCCATTTCCTGTAACCGTTTGTTGAAAAACCTGTGTTAGAACATTTAGTTCTGCACCTAACTCTGGGCTGATTTTGAGGATACGAATTGTGCTTCCAGCTCTGTATGTCCCTTGCCAAATATAGAATCAGAATAATTTTAAAGCTATAATCATAAACAATGCTGTTAATCAGTATCCTTAGCACCTTTAATTATTCACCTTTCATGCTGCAGTCAAAATATCAGGCTATTTTGTAATTAGAAACTTTCTCCCAAAGGATTAGAACTTTAAGTAAGTGAACCAAGTGCACGTTCACACCAGTCCACCTGCTGTGTGATGAAATATTGCTTTCATTGCCTCCGTGGCTTGGAAGCAGATGAAGTGCAGGATCTGCTTCCCCTACACAAAATGTCTCTCTCTCTCTCTTCTAAATAAGAAATGACATTTCATGAGTTTTGCAATCTTCACTTTTGCATCACTAAAATGTATGCTAAATGAGCCCCAACATAAGGTAAGAGCTGAACATCCTAATGCCAGGATGCAGGAGACAAAAGTAAGGAATTCAAATTACAATAGTTATATACGTTATAAAAGAAGGCAGATCCTGCCTGAACTTTAGCAAAAATTTACTAACGAAGTTCCATAGTGGAGCCAATGACCCAGAGAAATTATGGATTTCAATTGAAGTGTTCAAATGGGAACCAAATAACTGTTTGCCAGAAATGCTTGCATTTAGATTCCAGCACTAAGTAGGGGCTGGGCATTGGCCCTAAATGATCTCTGAAATTCTGAAGCCAATTCAAAAACAGTGTACATTTACACTGTTGATTTATGATTTAAGGAATCATAACAATCTGTCTCATATAACAAGATGCATTATTTTCCATTGTAAAGCATTTCAATATCCCCAGAAGATTCATTTAAAGTTTGCTAACTTCTGTGAGAATGAGGATGGAATAAAGGATTATTTGGCAAAGAACTAAACATGCTAAACTGTGGGCTTGGGTGGGGAATTAAATTTAATGCATTGGATATTTTTCTTGAGAAGAATCTCTTAAAAACCAATTTTCTAATTTCTCTAAGTCTTCAAAATTGTTCTCAGACATGGCAGAAAAAAATACAGCAGGGTGTAATGTCAAATCTATTTATGATTTATAATAATGCATTAGACAATCCTGTTTTTTAAAGAAAGATGTGTACAATGCCTTGCATTATTGTTGAACATAAATACTGTTTACAAAGGAAATGATTTGCACCATTAACAAAGAAAATACAACAATGGTGAATACAAAAAATGCTTTTAAAAAAAGAAATCTTACAATGAACCAATCTTTGCACAAGGTATCTGGATGCTATCCTGCTTTATTTCATTTTGTACTAAATGGGATGCATAGAAAGAGCTACTCCGTTTCTCATTGATACAAGCTTCAAGACTCATTGACCAAAAACATTGACCAAAGGGTGGATCTGCAGATTACTGCAAAGGGACAGTTATCCATCTAATATGTTGCTATCCTTCTAAAGTAGTAACCTGAAACTAAATCATGATACAACTTTCAGTCACAGTTATCCCCAAATAAGTTCAGTCTTATCTTCCACATATCTGTTTGGGTCCATGGAAGACTGTTTTTGTAGGTTAACAGGCTGAATGGTCACCTGTTAGAAATGCACTCATGGATCCTGAAGAAGGGGCTGGGCTGTGAGAATAACCTTGGGAGACAGAAGGAGGAGCCACAGCCTAGAGAGCAATCTGATAAGAGAAATCTCAGTCCAAAAGAGGGATGGGCATGAAAAAAACATCTCAGAAGAGACCCTCCCTAGTTTTCTAGAAAGTAAAGGCGGGTGAGGGAGAAGTATCTTTAGACTTGCAAGATTTACAATAGACTTACAATAAAGGTAGCACTATTACAAAACCAAGTATTTTGATTTCCTGTCTGCATTATTTCAAAGAGTAACAGAAGGGCATGGACTAGATCATCCCCAATCCCCAGTCCATGGACCAGCACCAGTCTGAGACAGGCCAGAAACCAGGCCACACAAACAATGTGGCCCTATCCACCACATGTAGGCAACACATGAACCCATGCCCTGTCTGATCTGCGGAAAAATCTCTCTCCACAGAACAAGTCCCTGGTGCCCAAAAGGTTGAGGCACACTGGACTAGATGACTTGTTTTTCTTTTTTTTAAATAAACTTTATTGATCTTTTATAGCTTTAAAAAACAAGAATAAATAAAACAAGTAAAAAGTAAAAAATCTCTTCAATTCGACAATTCAACAAGCTGTGGCAATTTTCTTATACTGCTATTTTGTGCATTGTTTACAAATATATACAATTTATGCAACTATAAACATTTAACTTATATATTGTTTAACCTTAATTCATCAACCTTTTAACTATCTTTGTTCAATCCAGTCATACCATTTTCCCCAAATGGACTAGATGACTTCTAAGGCTTGGTCAACCCTATGATTTCGGTGGTCACAAAATGATGCAGCACTGGAGTTTGTGTCTGAGAACTATTATCTCTTTGACTACACAACAGAGAGGGTGTCAAAAGCACAGAGCACTAACTGCCATACATGCCCATCAAAGCGTTTCCAAACCATCCGTTTGCTAGAACTGCCTGTTAACATAAGGTTTATCTTTTGTGCAGAGTGTTACACACGCATCCAAAGACATTCTTATTTGTCTTCAGACTTTCAGTTGTTCCCCTTTTGTCCCGTTAATCTTTCTGCCCAAAATGATTTGGTAGAATAATAACAGAGCAGTTCTACTTGTCTGCTACAATCTGTCTGCCTGCTCTAGCTCAGATTTTAACTGAACTCTGTATATACAGAGATCTTTTTGTGTGCATTAAGCTCAGCAAAAACTAAGCCATTGCTTGTCCTAGGAAGTCCATCTTGCCATAAAATGGAATGCCTCCATCCTTCCTTCTTCTAACTTTGTGTTAGTTTGTTTTCCTGAAGTGGAAAAATAATTGAGGTTCTTCTTCCGCCTTTCAAGAAATACTGTGGAATACAAGTTGAGAGGATTTGTATTCACAGAAATGGATGGCTCTCTCTGCACACTCTTCAGCCAGTGGAGTTGCCTCTGAAAGTGACCGTAAAAATCAATGGGTGCTCCTCAGGCTTAGCCTGTTGGCTTGAGATCCAAAATCTGATTAAAAATCCACAGGTTTCCTCTTCTTTTGAGCCAGCTGAATTAAGCTGTAAGTAGAGATGCTGGTCCCAAACAAACCCAAGAACAGCGCCGCCTGATGTATCAGTGTATCCGTGGGGTTGATGGCTAACTTCCCAGCTGCTTGGGTCTGCAAGAAGGCAAAGCAAATTCCACATTGAAGCATTCAGATGGGGAAAGATGAAGCTAACAGATCAGGACCTGAAATACTCAAAGATTCTTTGTGGGAAGACAATCCTGCCTCTTAGCCTTGGTGTTCTCTGAGCTTGGTTGTTTTCTTCTAGATATTTCATTACCATTGATGGTGTTACCTAATTTGGGTAATGAAATGTCTACCAAAAAAAAAAAAAAAGCCCAAGCTCAGAGAGCACGAAGTACCCCTTATTTCCATCCTGAGCTATAAATATTCTCCTTTATTGGAGTCTCCTAACTATCTGCATGGGAATTCCTGCCACAGGGCCTTCCAATATCCACTTATTCCCTTTAGTTTTCCATTTATCTTTCCTACGATGCTATAGTTCATGGCTACTGAGCATGCTCCATCCTACCTCAGTTCCCAGTTGTGAGACTTTGCTTCTCCAGTTTTCCCAAACCCCATTTTCCTGAATTGTTCTCTTTTAGTTTTCAGAGGTCCTGGTCTATTTACTACATAATCCTTTGCTTTGGGGTCTAATTATTTCTATATATACCCCATTCGATCTGTCTTCGGTGGTTGGAGCAGAATGGCTGACTAGCATCTTGAGTCTAATTTAAAGGATGGCCTTGGAGCACTGAACAAGAGTGTCCTGCCACAGATTAGGGTCAGCACCCTTTTTTTAAAAGAAAAAAAAGAAAATCCCAATCCCATATGTTGTAGTCATATGAATGTTCTGGAACATGGGCTTTCTTCTGATTTTCCAAATGAAAAGCTGGAATGAATTGCCAATGTCGCCAAGAGTTATAGCTGTATTTACTGACTAGATTTTTTTTTTTATCATCCTTTTATTACTTTATAAGTAACTCAAGGTGACAAACGCAACCTAATACTCCTTCTTTCTCCTATTTTTTCCCTGCAACAACAGCCCTGAGAGGTGGATGGACTGAGAGAAAATGATTGGCCCAAAGACCCCCAGCCAGCTTTTACGGGACTAGAACTCCCAGTCTCCTGGTCTCTACGCTAGCACCTTCACCACTGGACCAAACGAGAAGATGCCCTCATTGCTGATGGGCTCTGGCAAAGGCTTCTTATAAAGAGCTTTTACTCCATTTCATTCTGACTGCTGTGAGTAAGCATAAGGGAGGAGAGTTTATGGCTCTAGCCTTGGTGAATGTCACCGATGCTTTCATGTATTATGAACAGAAATTCATACAGGCATGCAGAACAGAGACGACAATGTAAGAATTCCAAATAATAAGAGGCGAAGGCGTGCAAGGTGACCAGAAAGTCATTCTATATTGAATTGCCATAGAAACCAGTGCTTTTGCCATTTTGAGCATACGATCCCCTCTCCCACTGGCACCTCTGAGACTTCCTGATTAAGAAGATGGTAGGTGCTCTAAAGGCCATGAGATGTGATGAATCACAGAAAAAGCTGCTTCATTCATTCAAATTGTCCCTGCACCTAGTATATTCTTCTGTGTTGTTATAGAACCCTATCCGTGGGTAAGCTAGAAAAATCAAAAGGCTTGTCTACGAGTCTGTGATTTTTGCATAGATGTTTTAAATATTCAAACCATACTCCATTAAGACAGGAATATTTTACGACTCGGCTGTGTTAAGGTTTTAGGAACCTCACCATAATTAGCATTATTTACATTTCCTCCACATTCTAATGCTGCAGCGTTGTGTTCCTGGATGTCTGTGAATAGATAATTATATATGTTCTTCTACTCAGAAGTAATTCCTGTTAAATATAATGGGGGTTTATCTGGGGGCTAAGTAGGTATTGGATTCAGTCTAAATGAATGTTTGTAATTTATTGAGGTTGATTCAACCTTCCATCCTTCCGAGGTGGCTAAAATGAGGACCCATACTGTTGGGGGCAAAATGCTGATTCTTTAAACTGCTTAGAGAAGGTTGTAAAGCAGTGTAAAGTGGTATACAAGTCTAAGTGCTATTGCTATTGTAATTAAAAACCTAGGAGAAAGATAGTTTTATATTAAAAAAAACCCTGAAAAAACACAATAACCAGTTATCCAGATTGATAACCAAGGCATCCCCCTATAAATTTAATTAGACTCCCATTGATGGCTGGAAAATCGGCTCTAGCAAATTTAATATTCTTTTGCTATGTGACCCAAAACAGTAGCCCTGCAGAAGTGTTAAGTAAAAGCGAAAGATGGTAGGGAGAGAAATAAAATATCTTACCTGCAATAATCTTATATAACCCGGTGTGATTTTCCGCAGGTAGATGACCATTTTTGTCCAAGCTTTTTGGAGACTTTCAATGTCCAATTTCCTTTTTAAAAAAGGATGAACTGGTAGACAGCCACAACTTAATAAAAACAAAAACTTGCCATAGAGGCTTACATGATTAGCTAGCTGAACACTTTGCCTAGACTGTTCTATAAAAGTACAGTCCTGGGCCAATATGAAATGTGTTCAGATTGAAGCAATGTTGTTCCCATTAAGATTTTTACATGCCACTGTCCTACAGATACAGTATATAAAGCCCAAGCCTATTATATAAGCTGCCACATGTGATTTATCATCAAAGCTTAAGTGTTGGCAGAAGTCCCTAACTCTTCAGCCGAGAGCAAGTTATGTCTCCAATATCCGAAAACTCTTCTGGTATGTTCGAGCCTTATTAAGAAAGCAAATCAAAAGCGGCTTGCTTTATCACAAAGCGATCTAAATCTTGGCTACTTTGGACACAAGGAAAAAGAAAAAACCATACGGACTCGATTGAAAAAATACAGATCATTATGAAGTTGAAGAATGGGGTAGGGAAATCAGATTATTGGGAGGCTGGGATCACATTTTATTTCCGTAAAAATAACACCACAATCTGTTTTATTGATTTCATGTGAGGACATTTTAAGAGAAGGAGCTAAGATGAGTACTGGACACACATGGCTCGGTCTAGAAAGTTAAATGTTTTCGTGGTTTTTTTTTGTTGGCTACACATGTAGATGATGCCAATTCTCCTGAAGTGTTAATGTCCTCTTGTAGGCTGAGTGCTCCCTTGTGTTATCATTTCACCAGCTCTTTTTCTGAAAAGAGAAGAAGAGTAATAGCAATAGCACTTAGACATATACTGATCCACAGTGCTTTACAGCACACTCTGAGCGATTTACAATGTCAGCGCATTACTGACTCCGTCTCCCTTGAAAACAATAATAAAGTCGGGATTAAATAAATAAAATAAATAAATAAATAGAGAAGTTCCCCGAGGATGTGCTTTAGCGTGAGTCCTAAAGCTAGGAAGAATAAACCTCTGGTCCTAGTGACTGACTCGGATTGGACCTTCAAATATTCTTGTATCTCATGGATAACTCAGGGAAATATAGGATTCTGGTAGGAACAGAGCCAACAGCATTGTTCTTTTGATGCTTCAGTAGCATTGTCTGGTAGATATAAGCCTAAAATTATGCCAGGCTTCTAGAACAGGAGAATAAAGCTCATCAGAATGGAAATACAAGAGCCAGCCTCATCATGGATCAACAGGGGAAGTCATGTTTGCATGTTCAGACAGGCTTAAGAACAAACGCTGTACAAAAAGTAACAGGATTTATTTTAGATCAAGGGTCTTCACACTTGGCAAGTTTAAGACTTGTGGATTTCAACTCCCAGAATTCCTGAACTAAAATGACTGGGGAAGGAATTATGGGAGTTGAAGTCCACAAGTCTTAAAGCTGTCAAGTTTGAAGACCCCTGTTTTAGATAGACCAATTATCTGGATTTCTTCCTACTGAACTCCTGCATTGCAATAAAATCCTTTCGCTTGGGCTACAAGAGAATTTGTGGCTGTACAGGAAGATCAGTGGACACTTCCAATTGACAACTCCTGTTCAGCAAGCTGAGGTTTGTTTTGCTTTTTGAATAAATGCAATCCCTGCAATTCAGACATCAATGTATTAGATTTCTATTCCTATGCATGTATGTACATCTATACTGTACATTCAAAGTGTTTGCCCTTATTTTCTTCCCAATAACTACTCTGTGAGGTAAATTGGATTGTGAATGGCTGGCCCAAGGCTAATCCAGTTAAATTGTTTTTCCTCCAACATCTTAACCACTTCACCAAACTAGCCCTCCCTCATAAACATATATGCTAAATTAAGCCATGCTGGTTAGTTTCATTTTCCTAAAAAATAAAAATAAAAAAATCTGTAAAGCCAAATTTTGAATGTTGACTTAGTCAGAAACCATCACAACAACGACCCGTGCATGGAAGAACATTTTTGTTGGGACCTTACAGAAATAAAATAGAATATGCACTGAACTCTAAGTGATGAGATTTTCTAAGACGGTGTTCATTTTTTATGGCTTTAAACCTGCCCCTTCAAAAAAAAAAAAAAAACCCAACCCAACACTGTCCTATTTAAATGCTAACTGTGCAAACTACAAACTGCTTCCGGATAAGGAAATGCTTCCGCACAAAAATGAAAACAATACTATCGGGATGGCATTGCCTATTCTGACATATGTGAGAATTAGGCGGCATATTTATTTGTTCATGCATGCATATATAGAAAGATTTATATGCCATTACCACCCTTTCTCTTACAAGGACTCTGGGTGGCATATATGAAATGCATTTATTTTGGAAGCAAGTGTCCCAGATTTTAATGGGGACAATTCCAAGGTGCTATATCATCATCCACGGAGAGATGACATTATTCCCCTTCCAGGTGGATGACAGCAAGGCTTTCATTTTCTAATTCCAAAGGTAATATAATAGTCAAGTTTCTGAATTAACTATTAATTTAGCAGTACTGTGCCTGTGGCAGGCAGAACTCAAAACTGTGATGCATGGCTGTTTATCATCAAAGCGTAGAAGTGGCACAACACAGAGCCAGCACCATCCAGTAAAAACAGGAGGACTTAGAAATATTTACAGATTATGCCCTTGTTACAGAAGTTTTTTTTTTTTCTTTTCCTTTTCAAAAGATGGTGGAAAGAACATTTTGTTCTCTTAGCTTCAGGGCGGCAACTTAACTTTCTTTGCTTTTTTTTTCTGAGACAACTTTCCTGATGCATTTTTAAAGATTTACAGCACAAAAAGGTAGCCTAGGTGATTCATTTTCCTTAAATGTTCAGTGATATAATGGCTACCTGGCTGAAGTCCAAATACAATCCCAGGTAGGGACATCAGCCTAATGTACGGCATTTGTTAAGTGCCTTCTGGAGCCTGAGTTTAAAGACATCATGTGAATAGCAATCAAAATTACAGGCGACTATGGTGGGATGGCTAAAAATTAAAAAGTTGATAAGATTTTCTTTTGGCTGCCTTACCTGAGCTCTTCTGAAGACTATGATGAAACAGATATAGGGCCTATGATGATAGTATTGGGCCTGTATTTTAAAGTGCCTTGCCAACTTCAGGACATCATCCAGAGAAGATAGAACATTTTAAAAAATAATATTGATTTGGAAGAAACATGTTTTTAAATTTATGTGACCAAAATTAATTGGACTGAAAGGCACTTAACCATCACTGGATAAATGCCCAGAGTGAGGACCCTGAAGTATGAATTATGTTGTGGAGGTAGATCCACATCTTTTCCTGATGCTAAGAGAAACACCCAAATACATTAATAATTGGAGATTAGATATTTGAGTGCTCAGCCACCAGCATCTGTTTGTATTGAAAAATATGTCATCCAGTGGTGGGATTCAATTTTTTTTTTTTACTACCGGTTCTGTGGGTGTGGCTTGGTGGGCATGGCAGGGGAAGGATACTGTAAAATCTCCAGCCAGTTCTCTGAGCTACTTAAAATTTCCGCTACTGGTTCTTCAGAACTGGTCAGAACCTGGTGAATACTACCTCTGATGTCATCCCATCTAAAGGACTTCTTAAAATTTACCTTATCAAAAATGTGTGGACATCTACATGTACATTGAGTGTTTTTGCACCGACACAAATTCCTTACACTTGACCAAATAAACGATTAATTACACTTGACCAAATAAATTAATTACACTTCGCCAAATAAAATATTCTTGATATCATCATCATCATCATCATCATCATCATCATCATCATCATCATCATCATCCAAGTTATTTTCTTGGCAACAATTGCCATTGCCTTCTACTTGGATTATTTTTCTCCGAATTATCAGTCTATCCTACATGTGATGGAATGTGTGGATGATCTTGGGAGATGAGAGGAAGAGATGCTGCCTAGGAAACAATCAGAGAAGAGAGGCAGGAGCCCCCACTGCCTTAAAGGTCAAAGAAAGAAACTTAGGAAAGGCCTACCCTAATGGATCAAGCAGAGACATCACTCTGCCAACAAAAGTACATATAGTCAAGGCTATGGTTTTCCCAGTTGCAATGTATGGCTGTGAAAGTTGGACCATAAGAAAGGCTGAACACCAAAGAATTGAGGCCTTTGAACTATGGTGTTGGAGAAGATTCCTGAGAGTCCCTTGGACTGCAAGTTGATCGAACCGGTCTGTCCTAGAGATCAACCCTGACTGCTCTTAAGAAGGCC
This sequence comes from Pseudonaja textilis, assembly GCF_049901715.1. Classification (NCBI taxonomy): domain Eukaryota; kingdom Metazoa; phylum Chordata; class Lepidosauria; order Squamata; family Elapidae; genus Pseudonaja; species Pseudonaja textilis. Next base: position 127,598,294 of record NC_141990.1, on the reverse strand, counting down.
AGATCCTGAAGATGAAACTCAAAATACTTTGGCTACCTAATGAGAAGGAAGGATTCACCGGAGAAGAGCTTAATGCTGGGAACGATTGAGGGCAAAAGAAGAAAGGGATGACAGAGAATGAGATGGCTGGATTGAGTCACTGAAGCAGTTGGCTTGAGCTTAAAGGGACTCCAGAAGATGGTAGAGGACAGGAAGGCCTGGAGGAATGTTGTCCACGGGGTCGCAATGGGTCAGACACAACTTCGCAACTAACAACAACTAATGGATCAAGCACCCAAAAGTGGCCATGGGAAGTTTGTACTTTCAAGTTAATGTAGCCCATAGATAATCTAGTTGTGTTTCCTGTCTGGTTACCCAGGAGGGCTAACGCTACAGTTCTGCGATTTCTTGTCTTTCATCTAGAGAGGCTCCAAACTGCTTAGCTTTTCAGCATCAGCCAAGGTCAGTTGCCCCCCAGATAGGGTTGAATAAGGTAGCAAGCAACGCAGACAATTAGAAATAAAAAGAATAATTGTATGTTTTTTAAAATGAGCCTACAGTATATCCTGCCTAAAGGCCAATTGATGATAATAGGGAAAGAAAAATCAAATGAAGATGACCTTGTCTGCCTTTTCCTGTTTTGATCTTTTCCAAGATCTCTTTCATAAAACAATTAGTAGTAATGGCTGATGGTGGGAGGGGCGAGAGCAGGCGAGGATGATGGGGGCGAGGAAATAATATCTGTTTTGTTCCTGTTCAGTTTTGTAGCCTTATCCACGAGCACGTTTCATGATATTCATCTTGGAGGTGACAGGCCACATATCCTTGCCTATTCTCAGCTGAGAATCATTCTTTTTTCTTTTTTAAAGGAATGAGAGTTCCTTTTGTGTGTGTGTCACCATGGAAGTGATAGTTTTGCAAAATGCAGTTGGTGCTTAATAAGTACATGAAAAAGAATCTGGGGCCAACAAGTCCATTGATTGTAAAGTGTGAGCATCTTGCAGCTGCAGGAGAAATAGGAGTTGCTAGAAGGCTCTAATTGCAGCTGGGTTTATTTTTGTCAGTTTTCTGACTAAAGCATGTGTTTAGTATAGATTGTAGGATAGATAGCATTGTAGTTGGTTTTTGTACAATTGTTCCTTTCTCATCTACCCGGTTCTTTGGGGAAGCAGAGTTGACAGGTGACCCTTCCTGTCATCATCCCTTGGTACTTGGTCTATTTTCATATCAATTTCAGCATTTATTGAGTATTCTATATTTTATATAGTATGTAGAAAATTTTATTACAGAATCAACTCTCATTTGTCAGGATTTATCATTCTTATGGCTGAAACTTATATTTTCCCTGAACAGCATCTCAATGTGAAATTTATAGAACTACACCTTGTACTAAATTGAGGATTAAAGCTGTGGCTGTCCAAAATATTATTCTAAGTGCATTTAGAAAACAAAAATTAGGCAAGCTCCTGCCCCACTGAGGCATCATTTCATGATATTTCCTTCCTGAAATAGAGAAACAGGATGGCCACGAGTAGGCAAAAAAAGCAGTGGGAGTAAGTATAACTTTTTGCTGGCTCCCCATTGAGATTGCCTGTGGCAAGGGCTGGGAAGAGTGTGTGGGAGTTCCTCCCTCCTTCCCTCCCCTCCCCTTCTCTTTCCAGCAGGCAGGTTAGTGACTGCTTCTGGGTCAGGGAGGAAACAAAGGATTGTGAGATTGACTAGGAAACTGTCACAGAATATTGAAAAGGAAGATCTCGTGACTGCAGCAGCAAAAAGAAGCACTGGAGAAGCCACAACATTTCCAAATCTCATTCCCTCAGAAGCCATGAGTTTTGGATTTTGGACACATTCTGTAACTTCGTATATTTGAGGAACTGGTTCAAAATTGTTGCCCTACTATGCACTGTTTCATCCAGTTAATGATCGTGGAGAGTGAGTTTTGGAAGTATATAGATCCATGATGGCGAACCTATAGCATGCATGCCACAGGTGGCATGCAGAGCCAATTGTGTGGGCACACGAGCCCCAGCCAAACTTACCTGCGCTATGCATGCGCACACCTCCCAGCTGATTTTTGGCCTGTTTCAGGCCTTTTTCAGCCTCCCAGAGGCTCAAGGGAAACCTCTGCAGCCTTTGCAGGCCGAAAAACAGGCCCGTTTTGTCATTTCCTGTATTTCCAGAAATACTGGAAGTGATTAAATGGTCCCATTTTTTTGGCCTCCAAAGGCTGCAGTCTTCCCTTGAGCCTGTGGGAGGCTGAAAAAGGCCTCAAATGGGCCAAAAATCAGCTGGGAGGCATGCAGTACAAGTAAGGGGGCGGGGGGGGTGCGCGTGCAGGCGAAGTGGGAGTAGGATGCCCTGCGCACATTGCCTTCTGGGTGCTGGCACGCGAGCGTGAGCGCAATTTTCGGCACAGGAGCCCCAAAAGGTTAACCACCACTGATATAGTGTCAGGAAAACAGATTGGCACATACTTTATATGTTCTGTGACTTAGGTCCATTAACAATAAGAAGATATTGCTGTCCGAATTTAATGCTTGAAAATGGAATATTATGCATGGATTTTTCAACATGCACCCAAGATTAAAAATACTTTTAGCAGATAGAAATGACTCTCATTAGTATTTTTTTTTTTCAAAGAATGTGAGCCATCTGTTTTCAAGGTGTGCTACCGCTGAGTCGCTAGATGAGGGGCAAGACCCTGCAAAGTTGCTGACCTGTTCATGGGCCAGACGATGTCCTTTTCCACTCTTCTGTTGGTCAAAAAGCAGCCTCTCACTTCTGCTGCACGGTAAAAAACGAATATTGTATTTCTGTAGTTCTCCTTCTTCCAACTCCTCCCAACTGCCATTGTTTAGTTCTTATTTATCATTCAACAGGAAAGCGGGGGAGCTCTTAAATGATACAACAGTTGTGCTGAGGTACAATTAGTCTGTCATGCTATTTGCCCATCCTCTCCCTGAATGCTACTGACGCTGTGGAACCCAAGTTTCTGATTTTTTAAAAATGTATTTTTCTAAATCTCTCTCCTCCCCCCTCCCTCCCTCTCTGTGCATGTATGTGTGTGTGTGTGTTTACAATTAACAAAACAACACTTAAACTTTGAAAATATCTTAAAACAAGGAGAAAAGAGATAACTTCAAACCACTTAAAATACAAATTAATAACAAAAAGAAAATGAGCGGGGGAAAAAAAAAATCAACCTTATAGTTTGTACTTATGAACCTGAGTCTCTTGGTGCAGCAACCATCAACAATCCCATCCTCACTGATTCTTTTTTTTTGGGGGGGAAGCATCCAAAGATGCTCATTTCTAAACTTTGTTGAAGCAAATTCCAGAAGTTACATATGAGCAGAATTAAGGACTGGTCTCTTTTAGAGGATTTTCTTCCAGTATTGCCTTGCAAGAACCTTACAACATCGTTATTTCATTTGTTTGTTTGCTTGCTTGCAGGTAGTCCTTGACTTACAACAGTTCATTTAGCGACTGTTCAAAGTTACGTCATTGAAAGGAGTGACTTAGGACCGTTTTTCACACTTATGACCGTTGCAGCATCCCCATGGTCACATGATCAATATTCAGACACTTGGCAACTGACTCATGCTTATGACATCTGCAGTGTCCTGGGGAATCATGTGATCCACTTTTGCGACCTTCTGATGAGCAAAATCAATGGAAAAACCAGATTAACTTAACAACCATGTTACTAACTTAACAAATGCGATGACAAATTAACAACGGTGACCAAGCTGTAAAATGGGGCAAACTCACGTAACAAATGTTCCACTTAGAAACATATACTTGGGGCTCGATGGTGGTCGTAACTCGAGGACTATTTGTACTTGCGTATATTTTTTTACATTTTTGAACCATTCATCTCCTTCAAAGAGAGAATCTGGGTGGTGTACAGTAAAAAGTTCAAATACAAAAAGAGTATACATGAAAGTTAAAAAAAAAATGAGGAGGAGGAGGCAAGGATGATTTAAACACGATTAAAATCAGTTAAACGGTGAAGGGAGGGCTCTCGGGGTTCTAATGGTTTTGTGCTCCTCTGGGCTTCCCATGTGAGGCTGAGGGGGCCATGTTGTCACACCTTTCCAGAAGTCAGGAGAGCGGGAGCTGCCTCACCTCGGTGAGGAGACTGTTCCACAGGGAGGGGCCAGGGGCAGAGCAGGGTATCTCCCTGGAGCCCACTACTCAGAGTTCTTTAACTGACAGGATCTGCAACATGCCTCCCCTGCCTGATTTGAGTGGGACAGGCCGATATAATGGAAGTGGTACGACGGCCTAGAGCTGGAGTCCAATCAGGAGGCTGTGAGTTCGATCCTAGGTAGAGGCAGACATTTCTTTCTCTGGGCACAATGAGGATATATCTGCTAAAGAAAATTCCACATTGGTGACAGAAAGGGCATCCGGCCAGTAGACATTCAGCTCCACTCAGTTGCCCAGACTCCACCCCTCAAGGGATTATGGGGTCATTTAAAGGAGATGACGATAGTGTAATGTGGTGCTGAGCAGAAGGCCCTGCCTAGTTATTCCATAATATTTTTAGTTTTTAAATGATATGAACTTTTCCAATGAGAACATTTCCACCTCTGTTCCTGGAAACAACTATCTGCTTAAAAACACATCCAAGAAAGATTTCCCATATGGAACAAAGTGCAGGCATTTCCAAGGCTGCAGCGTTCAGAGTAAGATCTTCAGCTTTCAAAAGCGTTGGAAGTCCAACTTGAATCTGTAGGCTGGAAAGGATGGGAGGCTGATAGTCATCCTTTGTCAACTTAGCTGGAACCTGACTTGCCAGAGAGAGTGCTTTCCGAGCCTTTTTTGTTCTTTAGTCCTTTCAGGAGATTGTCTACTTATCTTATTTATTTCTAACTGCAAAGGCCCTCCCTGTACAGACTCCACTCAATTTGCTGAGCAGAGGACAAAGCAATTTACAACAAGCACTTATCTAAACATTTAAGAGTTTGCTTTGCCCGTGCTGCAGAATGAAGCACTGCAGCCTGACAAAAGGCAATTAATCGGAAAGATGGTTTTCTGTGTTTGCCAGTTTAAAAAAAAAAAAGACACAAAAAAGACACCCTAACCAAGCATTGCTGTGAGTAATACAGTAGGTTCTTTTCTTACTATGTGTTACCCAGTTGTTAGAAAAAGAAACAGGCCAGAGAAGAGAATCCAAACGCTGTTCAGAGCAGTACAATGGATCTGCTGTAAGCAGATGTTACGATGCCACAGTTGCTTTATGGAACAGAGTTGAAATTAAGAAAGTTAAGTGAGAGCTGCTGTTTATGTTTGCTGGTTTAACCATCCCATGGTTCTGATAAACTAACACTTCTTCTGAAAAGCTCAGTAAGAATAGCCTGGCTGGACCAGACCAAGGCCATATTTGCACTTAGCATTTAAGCAACACCTGACTCTAAACTAATTTGGGAGAATCCTGTTTGGGAATACTGCAGTTTGCAAGTAATTCAGTCTGAGCTACTGAGCCGTGGTTGCACGGTGGTTAAAGTGCGGTATTGCAGTCTAATTCTGCCAACTGCCAGCCATTTGATCCTGACTGACTCAAGGCTGACTCAGCCTTCCATCCTTCCGAGGTGGGTAAAATGAGGACCCAGATTGTTGGGGGCAACAGGCGGAGTCTGTAAACTGCTTTGAGAGGGCTGTGAAGCACAGTGAAGCAGTATATAAATCTAAGTGCTATTGCTGTTGCTACCTATCATTGGATGGTTCCTATTGGCTTTTAAAACTTTGCTTTCACAAAAATGTATCCGGGTACTCTTTTGTGATATTTCCTTGATTCTTCTGCAACCTATTTTGTGTCCCTTAAACATACTTTGGGAAATGGTGGTTTTTGAGCAAGCTTAAGGACATGCATTAGGAAAAGTTGGCTCAGGTAACAGTGGATGGAACTCCTAAAGTAGCATTGATTTCGTTGCAAATTTTTTTTTCTGTCCTCGTCAGAAAGGAATGAGCAGATATTGCAAATAATTTAATCTCCATTTGAATATTTGATGGGATTCCTAGTGTTGAGAGTGAGTGCTTGGCCCCGGATCATCCAACTAGCTTTGTGACTCTTAAACATCTAAAGGATAATATTATGTGCTTAATTTATTAATATTCAATGAATTTTTATTTAATAGTAATTTAAAGTAAATGTATTCTGTTGTTTTGCCTTACTGAATGTTTGAGCTGTTTCATTCATGTAAATGGAAGAGGCTTTTTAAAAATCTGAATATTTTTGAAAAACTGTTCAGGCCTCCTCCCTCTAAAATTAATAGGCATGTGACTCAAAAGTACACAACTTCTATTGACCTGTGTTTATTTTGATGTAGCTTTTTTGGTAGTAATAGAGAAAATAATAATAATAATAATAATAATAATAATAATAATAATAATAATAATAATAATGATGATGAAAAATAGTCTACCTCTATCTGTTTCTCTGAAAATTCAATTGTTTAGTCTAGCCAACTAGATTTCCTGGTATTATCCCATCCAATACTAAGGATGTCCTATCTGGCTGAACTTCTTGATATCAGTCAGTCTTGATATCAGTCAGTCAGAATAGCTCATGGTTTCTCAATTTCAGCAACTTTTAAGATGCATTCAACTTCAACTCTGACTGAGAAATTCTGGGAGTTGATGTCCACACTAGTTCAATATTTAGAAACTGAGTTTGATGATGACATGTAGCTCCAAGAAAGAATTTGTGCTTTTAGTTGGTTGAATTAATTTAGGTAATCAAATATTACCATCGTTAATAAATATAACTTTATGTCTATTGTTAACAAAATATGAAAGGATTAAGCAACAAAACAAATGCAAACTCTTGCAATGTGCTTAGCTTAATGCAATTGAAAAAAATGAAGATATATCTGTCAATTTGCAATCTTGCATTTCATTGAATAGTGTCTCAAGTTTTTAAAAGCATTTTACTAATAAAATGGAATAATGGTTTTCCTCATAATCTGTAGGATTCAGATATTAACTTGGTATCAGTTTTCTACCATATATTAAAACAAAACAACTACAGTCTGTATGCCTGACAACCAACCTTTTGTGGTTTTTGTCTTATTAAATAATGACAGCTATCGAAATATTTTTTATAAAACTTGTCTAGGTTTCAGTATTCCAAATCACATCAATACTATTTTTGTATTTTACTATGAATATCAGTAAAGATATTTATCAGTCTGTAATCTAAAGCACATTTGCAATCTAATCTGTATCACTGGCTCTATAAAAAAAACTGGCTGAGGTTTTAAAATTTAAAAGGGAAACACAAATGACAAACCAAAAGAGAGACCTGAATATTTTTCTCCTATTGACTTTACAAAAGAGGATAATTAAGGCCTTAAAGAACTTGGTGCAATGGGATGAAGAAGAAATAATCAGAAATCAAATCCTGCAACAATATTTGAATGAACTAAAGATTAAGACTGTTAGAAGTAAAAGGAAGTAAAGTTGGTTTATTTGATCAAGGTTAAAACAAGAGATGTTATTTCTGACAACTTTTCATGGAATTTCTGCTGACACAAGGACTAAAAAGATGATTTCTTACGGATTTGTTTATAGCTAAGAGACAATATATGAAATGAAGAGATAAATGGTGGTAACCTTAGAAGGGGCGAAGAGTCACTAAATTTGCTTATACTTATAAGGAAGGTAGGAAGTCTCTCAAACACATATACACACATGTATGTGCGCACACACACACACACACACACGTCTATCTTTATTGCATTGCATTTCCTTTTTCTTGCACTTTTCTCTTTTTCTTGGTTTGTATTAGATTTTACTGCTATAATCACAATTCTTTTATACACACACACACACATAAACATACTCTCTCTTTCTGCATGTCTCGTTTATCCTTCATGTGCTATAGCCCAACATGGTTGCTTATGCTTCAGTTAACTCTGAATTTCTTTCGTTTTCTTCCTTTCAAAAACTGCACTATTTTTAAAGACAACCATAAACCAGTTGGCATTTTTATTCTGCAGAGTATTTTCATTTCTTCTTGTCAAAAGGCACCCAACTTTGATTGGTGAACAAGTTTATTTCATGTTACAGGTAATTTATAAAGCTATTAGGCAACACTGACCTCAACTGGCTTCTCTTTCTCATTTCCCTCCCAATATGTTGGTTGATTAAAAGTCTGTGATAAACAAAATTCAAATACTGAAGTGAGCCGACTGCACAGTCATGTTTTTTTCATAGTATTTTTTTGTTGCTGCAGTGATTTGTTTTGTTCATTGTTCAGGTTAACCTATTTCACTTCTTGACAACGTTGTGGAATGGAGGACATCTTCTGGATAACACACTTCTTACATTTAGTAATGCAGTTCTCAGTTAAAAGAAATACATATAAAAAAGATTCATTTTAAAGGAATGTTTAGGAAATATCTATCCTTTGGGGTAAATGCATGTAACATAAATGTATGTTTGTGTTTAAACATCATACAAAACAGAATGATTTAATCCACCCATCACTAATTTTGTTATGTGATATGAAGAAATAGAACAGAGAATCCAGCTTTTCCCACGTCAAGAATCCTGTTTATGGAAGATCCTTCTATTGCCAGGTATGCAGAAATAAGCAATAACAATAGCATTTAGGCTTATATACATTGCATTCTACAGCACTCTCTGGGTAATTTACCATGTAGAAGCATTATTTGCCTATTGCCCCCAACAATCTGGGTCCTCATTTTACCAAACTTGGAAGATTGGAAGGCTGAGTAAACCTCGAGCCCCATCAGGAATGAACTCCAGGCAATTGGCAGAGTTAGCTTGCAAAACTGAACTTTAACTACTGCACCCCCAGAGATAAATGGCTCCTGAAGATGTGGGTTCTCATGAGTTCTTATGGCCAGGAGCAAAATTTCAGGTGAACATCAAGAAGCATTCCCCAATGGTCAAGAGCTGTCAACAGTGGGACAGGCTGACTTGGGAAGTGATTAAATAGAGGATAGATGGTAATCTCTTAGGATACTTTAGCAGTCGAATTCTAAACTGGAGAAGAGATTGGAATAACCCATCTCCAAGTTCCACTCCAACCCTTAATTCCTATTATAACTTGTTTCATAGATTTTTTTAATCATGCCTTTATTATTGTTATAAATAACTCAATGTGACAAACATAACTAATCCTCCTATTTCCCCCACAAGAACAACAACAACCCTGTGAGTTGGCTGAGAGTGACTGCCTCAAGGTGATCCAGCTGGCTTTTACGCCTAAGACAGGACTAGAACTCACAGTCTCCCAGTTTCTAGCCTGATGCTTAACCACCAGATCAAACTAGTTTTTTTTTAAATTTGCTCAACTTTTAAACACTGGAAGTATAACATGGTATGGAAGTCTATACCAATAGAGTTTTAATTACATTATAGGACAGAGTAGTATAGTTCCTGTTCAGTTTTACAAATCAACCCTTTATATCTGCATGAGGACTAGACTTCCTGGGGATGACTCTGACTGAAAAATCAGCAAATGAGACTGAGCAATTGGATTAAGTATATTTGCAAGTTTGTTGAAGCAGATCATCTAGTTTAACCTGTGGCTCAGTGCAGACCAATATTTGTTTATTAAATTTATTTATGGGTGGTGTATAAATGTATTCGATTTATATACCACCCATCTCATCTAGAGGCTTACATCAGAGTAAAAACAACAAAAGAAAGCGTTAAAATGTTACAGTGGTAAATAATAACATTAAAATGACCAATTAGATAAAATATTAATGGGACTGGAACAAAAACTTGTAACTAAAATATACAAATATTTATTAGATTTCAAAATGGAAGAGGAAACAGTCAAAGGCACAATGATTGCATGGGCACAGAATTTTGGATACACTACAGAATTAGAGGAATGGGAGAAAATATGGAACAAATTATAAGTTAACGGTATCCGCAGCATACAAAGAAAATATGCACAAAATGTTTTAATAGATGGTATTTAGCTCCAACAAGATTGACAAACATTTATCCCAACAGGAGTCCAAAATGTTGGAAATGTAAAAAAGTTGACGGTACATTTTATCACATGTGGTGGTTATGCCCTTAGACCAGACATACTGGATCCAAATCAAAAATTGGTTACAAGAGATCACTGGGTATCAGATTGAGCTCAGACCGGAAACCTTCCTCTTAGGAATCATCAAAGATAAGATTACCGAAAGAAATAAAATACTTACTCTTACACATTACAACAGCTGCCAGAATAGCCTTTGCGCGGGTATGGAAAACCCCAAATACTCCTAATGAAGAACTAATAATACATAAAGTAACAGAAAGTGCTGAGATGAACATGTTAACAATGAAACTGAAAGAAAAAGATGACTCTGAATTCTTTTTAATCTGGAACAATTGGTATAAATGGTTAACAAACAGAGCTAAGAAGTGAGACAAAAAGCCAAACTGAAATAATTCTTAAGAAAGTAAAACAAAAGTTTGTAAATTATATAAAGATATAAGAATAGTAACCATAGTTAAAGCTATTGTTTAACATTAGACAAATGTAATACAATGTATTCTGATATTTAAACCAAAAACCTGCACAGATGCCAAGAACGCTGTTGATACCATGATGTTTTACGATGTAATAAAAGAAACTCAATAAAAATATATTAAAAAAAATAACATTAAAATGAAGGAAGATGACAAGAAAGGAAGCAAAGTACAAACAGTCTATTATCCACCTCCAGAATGACATGGCCCCAGAGGGGCCCCAGGCCAGTTGGCAGAACCAGGTTTTGAGGTTCTTATGGAAGGTCAGAAGAGTGGGGACGGATCTCATCTTGAGGGGCACCACGTTCCAGAGAACGGGTGCACAAATAAGAGTGATGTTTTTCTTTTCTTTTTCATCCCATTTTGATTCTTTTACGACATGAAAATGGGCAAAGGTACTGGAGTGAATGACATTACAATTGTGCATGGTTCGTGGGAGTAGCAGCCACTTTTTCTCCAGTTTCGTTGTAACTTTGAATAGTCACTAAATGAATGGTTGTAAGTCGAGGATTACCTGTATTAACAAAACGGTTTCAGAGAATGAACTGCACTCTTTTTTTAAAAAAAAAGTGGAGCTGATCATAGCAAGCCAGGTTACACTGAAGATGCAGAAGAGAAAGGACAAATAGCATACCTCTTGTAGGCTTAATGTGAACGCATAATAAAAACGTACAACTTACAGAAGCCACTGTATTTAGAGTATTAAGGAGAGAGGTGGGTATTTCTGAGGATAGTAGAATTAAATAGTATACAGTCAGATGTGCAGTGTCACAGATTGAGTTCTTCTGCAGTCCTTCAGAAACGATTGAAATAAGCATTATCTATGATTCTTAAGGGGCTGAAATTCAGACACTTTGGGAGAATGGCAGCATTCTCCGTTTTTTTCCTGTGGAGGCAAGCCAAATAGAAGACAGGCATGCTAGTATGGGGTTTATTAAATGTTAAAAATACGCAGTTTGGTCAAAAATTCATGAACTCCCACGGTACTCAGGAGCAGAAACACAAGGAAGCTGGCTTTGGAGTCTATGCTCACAAACCGAGTGTAAGAAATAATATTTATTTTGCGTAGTTTCTCTGCATAATTTATTTTGATGTCCCTTAGGGATACCGTTCTCCCTGGTATCTTTAAAATTTATATAAAAAGCACATTTTGGCAGGAGAAGCTGCTCTTGTGCAGGTAGTACAAAAACTGTTCCTGGCTAGAGTTCTCTCTTGAAAACCCTTATAAGCATTTCTGCCAATAGTTTGAGTTGTTCAGTGAAGGAACTAATGGAGAAACTCATCCAGAATACCTCAAATATTTACATGACATTAAAAAAAGTCTGCCCAAAACTGACTATGCTCTTAACGTAAAACGAAGCCCATACATTTTATCATCCCATGTCAGATCAACTCAAATAAAGAATGCAGGAAAAAAGATTCATCTTTTATTCTGCTTCTACAGCTTAAAAAAAACACAGAGATATGATGGGGAAAGCCAATCTGCTCCAGTTCTCCTATCTTGGCACACCAGGCAGTGTATTCCTCTCTGCTGCCTGTAAATTGGTCTCCAAAGTTTCTCAGCTTGCCCATGGACCGATCAATCAAGAGAGACTCTGAGCTTTGTTCAAAGTGAATTAAGCTGAGAAAAAGAACATCAGACTTCTTTAGTTCAAGTCACAGCTCTTGCGGTCCATGTTGTAAGCCAACATCTTAAATCAATGCTGGAACTTGCTGGTTTTGAATGTGGCCACTCTGAATTTCTTGGAAGAAAAACGAAGTAAGATGGACTTCACTGAAGCAATTGTCTGAAATCTCTGGATGCACTAAAAATGAAAGGCCCTTGCAGATTCGTCCAGTCACAAAAAAACCCCAAAACAAACAAAACCCAAGTGCCCCCATCCCCCCCAAAAAGCAAAAACCCACATTAAGTGTCACTGTGAACCTGTATTCTGGTTCAAGGACATTTTTCTGCCCAAATATCCTCAGATTTAATCCAGAATTTTAGATCTTAATTCTGTACAGATGGAGATTCTCATTCGGCTCATTTCCTGTCCTCCTTTCCAGGAAGGATATCTGTAATCCAGTAGCGAAACAAAGAAGAGACTGCCGTGACTTGATCTGCAAAAACAAACAAACAAATTTTTCACAAAATGTCACAGTTTTTTTTAGCAAGCCTGTATGTTATGATAGAACTAAAAGTCTTTGCAATCCCTTGAACGAAGCATTTCAAACTTGATAACTGTTCTTATAACTGTTCTTATATATAAATATAAATACCCATTCTTCCTTTTTTTTGCACTTGAATTACCCAGTTTAAAACAACAACAACACAGGCTTGATCACACAAAGAAGTGGTGTGTCCTGCTTGCTCCTAGTCCTCATGAGGCGCTAGGTTTTGAAAAGCAGATCTCTTGCCAACTTTCTGCTTTGCAGCCAGTTGCGACGGCCCCGTTCCTTCCTAGATACCACCCACATTTTGGAAAGGCTGGGAAGAAAGCCATAAAAAGAAATACTGGGAAGAACTCATAAAATCAGGAGAAATGGAACCCATTTTAAACCCAGCCTGGGTCAATTTGGTGCCCACCAAACATCTGCAGCAACTGCTACCCAGCTGCAGGTTGCAGAGGATGGCGGGCATCCTAACTCCAACAGCTACAGCAGCAGGCAGGAATTCAAGCAGTGAATCCCAGGGCTTTACAAGGTTTCAATAAAGATTGCAAGGATGTAAAAAAAGAAAAGAAACTTGATAACTGTTTTACAAAAAAACTTCAATCGGTTGATCTCCAATACAAATTGCTTTGAGCAAAGAGCTTTCCAAATTTATACCATGAAGTACTGGACTTTTCCTAATTACCACTTTGATCTAGTAGTTAAGGTAGTGGAATCTGAGAGGGGAACCTGGATTATGATCCTGTCTTAAGCAACAGAAAGCAACCGGGTGGCTTTTGTGGCCACTTATTTTCTTTCAGTCCTGGAAAAAGGGGTTAGCAACCCGCTTCCAAAAATGCCGCCTAGAGCAGGGGTGGCCAACCTTTTGGACCTCAGGGAACACCAAACTCATAATTTTAAATCCTGCGGACCACTAATATGAATTTTGACTGAAGGTGGCTTGATGGCGTTGGTAGGAGGGAGAGAGAGAGATCCGATTTAACCTCGGAGGGCTGGCGGTGATGTTCTCTCTCTCTCTCTCTCACACACACACACAGAGGTCCCTCACCCCCCCCCAGCACCTCCAAGGCATCCATATTCCTTCACTTACCTGCTTTTCAGTTCTGTTCTTGTGGGGGGAGGGGAAGAGAGAGAGAGAGAGGGAGGAGGAAGGGAGAGGGTATCCTACGATCCCAAATAAAGAATGATCGATCATCTCTGTCTGCAGAGACTCTGGGAAAATCCCCCCAAAAGTCTGCAGGAAAATTCCCCACCTCGTTTTCCTATCAATCGATCAGTCTTTATTTGGGATCACAGGATACTGTCTCCAGCTCCATTCTCAGGTGGAGAGAGAAACTTCTGGCTTCATGCAAGGAAAGCAGCAGAAACAGCAGAAGTCTTTCTTTCTCTCCCCCAAACTCCACCAGAAATGAGCCTTTGCCAGCGCAGCCTCTTGGAGCAGGAGGCCTTGCAGGGTCCCAAAGACTCATTTTTGGCAAAGTTTGGGGGAGGGAAAGAAAGACTTTTGCTGCTTTCCTTGCGTGCAGCCAAAAGCAGAAGAAGAAAGAAGCAGAAAGCAGCAGCCTAGTGGCCAGGCCAGACGCATGGGGTGAGTGGAGCAAGTTCCCCCTCTCTGCCCTTTCTCCCTCCCCTCACTATCTCATGTTGTTCGCAATGCAATCGACCCAAGCCTTGTGTTCCCACGGGCCATGTGGGTGGCGCAGCCTTGTGTTCCCGCGTAGCCTGGATTAATTGCTTTGGGGGTGCTTTTGGAGTGACATTTCTCTGTGGACCATCAAAATTTTTTCTCATGGACCACCAGTGGTTGGCCACCACTGGCCTAGAGGGATAGATAAAAATAAAAACCCCACACCATTTTTTCCAATGCATTGCTTTCCATTTTCAATATACTTGTCGATTCCCTTATGCTACTAGTTGTACTGGTTTACCAGTACCATTTTCATCCTTTTCCCTTCAGTCTTCAGTTTTACTGCCAGTCTTTCCCTCTTCTGCTTTTTTTTTCTTTTTCTTTTTTTTGGGTGTGTGTGTGTGTGTGTGTGTGTAAACATTTCCTCTCTACATTTCCCCACCTTTGTCTACATGATTTTTTATTCTCTTTTCTCTCTCTCTCTGCCTCTGCTACTTCATTCCTCCCTAAATGCCTTCTCAATCTTTACACCTGGGAGGCAGCCCTCGCTCTACTTTCAAAAACTTTCTGGAAGACCTGACCCTTTCCAGTTTTAGCTGTACTCCCACTGTCAGTAGGAAGTTCCTTAAAGCATTATTCCAAAGGGACGGAAATCTTTGATAAGATGCCATCAATAACAACCCCATTCCTCCTTTAAAATTTGCTTAAACTGATATTCTAGTTAGGACTCCTAGTTCCTTTACACTTATCCAGCGTTCAGTTCTTTGATCTGGGTTTCTTACTCAGAAATCTCTCTCAATATCTGTTTTTCCTATTCTCTCTCATCTTTGAATCTTTCGCGCAAAATCCCGTTTTTGCATTTCGTTAGGACACACACACACACACACATGCATGCACACACAAAATTCCTGCATTCCCATCTATTCCTTTATTCTTTCAAATAGGAATCAGTACACAGGCAAAGTCTTGTTTGGTTTTAAACTTTGGCGTGTTTAGTAACTTACACATTTTATCAATGAAATATGATTAGGTACAACTGTGAGCTGCCCCAAGTTTGTTTACTTAAAATCATGTTGTTTTCAGGTATGGAAATATATGCAAATCTTAACTTTTTATTTTTGATAATAGGGCAGAGAGAAAAAAAAAACAACCTCTACATATTATATAAGCGGTATAACTGAGAATAACCCAGAATTGTTGCTTGCAGGGACATTCCTTGAATATCCGATGGAAGGCTACATGCACAAAATACGTGGGAAGTATTCGAGCCCATGAGTATTAAAGGAGCTATACAGCACAAGCATAAATTAAGGACATTAATATTTTCAAAACAAAAACACAATTCCTGCCTCAAATGTAACTTTTCACCTGTAAATTTTGCTAGTAATTTTTAGTAGATTGGTCCACTTGTTTCCTTAGGTACATTGATGTCATTTCCCAAACCTACAGTGCTTGTGGCCCATCTGATATTACAAATATTCACACGGAATTTAATCAGAATATTACCAGTGCAGGCACAGAGGAATGTATAATATTGATAACTAACATCCATCTCTGGCAACCATGAAATTGATGCAATTTAAATTCATAAGACAAGTGGCTACAGCTGGCAAATCTTGGATTTGTTCAGACTAGTTAGTACCTGTTTGAGAGGCCAAAAGAGAATACAGGAACAGTACGATGAAAGTGAGAAAAAATGCACACTATCACAATATCCTGGAAAAGGGTAAAACCAAACTACATCCATATGTATCAGGTGCAAGAAGTCAGGGACCAGGATATTAAAAAATACAGTACTACAAGTTTATTTCATGCTACTTATTCAGAAGAATCTGAATTACTAACCGTCAAGGCAAATTGGTACCACATAAGAGTCAAAGGATTTCAAGAGGGCTGGACTTATGTTTCTTATGGGGGTGTAGAGACTCCAAACTGATGATGCACTTGACCCCGCCCTCGAATTCAGCCTCGTCACCTCTTACATATGGGCATAAAGAAAAATGATGTGGACATGTCTACGAAGTCACCAGGAATCAAATTTGATCTGAGGGCACCTTTACTTTTGAAGACTAGAGTCTAACTGTAATAAAGGTAGCCCTTGTTATCCGTAGTCTTGTAATACCTAGTTTTGCATATCCATGTATGCATGTATAAATATCCTGCTTATTCATAGTTTGGGGTGTGGGATTTTTTGTTAGTCTTTGTGCCAAACTTCATATGCAGATTTATTTATTTACTCTTAAGGATTAAGGCCAAGTTACTTACACTTGTATTTGTTCCTCCTTTTCTCTTGGTCAAGGCAGATTAATCTGGGGCTGGCACAAGCATCCCAAAAATTGATCAAGAGCCGCCTTCAAGATCATGGAAAAAAAATCACCCACCCACAAAGCTCCATTAATGCAAGTGGCAGGCACTGGCACATGAAGTTCCACTCATGCAAGTGGAGGGTGCTTGCATTTGTGTGTGAAGCTCTCATCGCACAAGCTTAGTTTCGTGCTGCACGTTTGCCCACCACTTGTGAGTGGGGAGCTTCACGTGTGCACACTTGCCTATCTGTCCGGCAGTCCGGTTTCAAATAGGCCATGGTCTGGTAATGGGCCCTGGCCTGGAGGTTGGGGACCCCTGATCTATTGTGTTATGTTGGACTGGTATGCCCACAGAAAAGAAGAATATAACTACAGCCATCTATCTATCTTGTGCAATGCTAAATGCTAAACATCATCTTCATGGTTCAATTTTTAAGGTAGAACCCATTCGATTTCTTTTTCTTTGGATATGATTTCTACTACATGGAAGGCAACAAAAAGTCCAAATTGTTCAAGGCAAATAGGATATAAACATCTATTACTAGTCTAGAGAATTCACAGAATTATTAGAAGACAGTTCCATAGGATTTTTTGTTTTTTGATTAAGTGCTTAGAAGACATTTTTAGCTCTTTAGTGGGTGATAATTTCCAAGGCAACACAAGAGAAGACTATTTTTGACTTGATGCTTGCTGACAAGAAAGAAAGAAAGTGTTAACAGTCTGGCTTAAAAGAAGAGGAGAGGGGATCTTAAGGCCAAAGAAATGGTTCAGTAATCTGAGTGAAGGAGGAGAGCTTCTTAATATACTCGTTGAGATCATGGTGTCCATACTTTTCAGCTATGCCTCTTCCATGATTTGGCTAAATCAAATTTGCACGTGAAATGCTACTCTTGCCAGCAGCCTCACATTTCCTGGTTTCCAGATGCACTAAAGCCATGAAGGGCCTGCCAGAAGGTGCTCCTTTGCATGTAGCTCATTACGCTCCTATTCCAAGCAATCTGCTTCATTTGGGCAAGAGTATGATTGGAAGCAGCTGGCTGAACAGTGAATGTATACAACAACAAAGCCTTTATTGCTGAGGGGAAAGAAACTCACATTTATACTTGGGAAGCAATATATTTTCCATACACTTATTTATTACAAAAGGGTCTGATTGGTTTAGTGCTTGCCTTAATAACCAGAGGGTGGGTGCTTCCCACTCACACAACACCTAAAATCTTCAGATGGATTCAGATTAAGTCGTGGTCATGACTCTTTCCATTTTGATGGTTCGAAAAATGCCATCAATTTTCTGTGATTTCAGCAGTAGGGAAATATTACGTCTCTTGGGGTGCATAACGTGACAGCTGCTTTTCAACCTGTTGTTGGGTTGTCAACTGCTCCCTGCTACTAAACTAAATTTAATAAACCAACATTGAAAGATCTCTTTCACTCACCCTCTGAGGTTCCTGAGAGCTAGAAACAAATGCTTATTCCAACTGTACCAACAACCCTACCATACTTCCAAGAGCCAACATGCTGAAAATTTCACGAGGAACAACCTATTAATATTAGACACACATAGACTGCAATTGGATTAGTAGTGTGGAGGCTGCCAAAATCCTCAGAATAGATCCAAATAATGTGAGCAAGTAGAGCCCCAACAGAAACTTTGCCTAGAAAGCAATCAACCATTATACACAACCCTTTTATTTTTTAATCTCCAAGGTACCTGGCAGTCCATAAGGTGTAGGTCATCAGTCATGAACACGGGTGCCACGTACGGCAGAGGGAATTCAAGTTTGTTGGCTGTCTAGGCAATAGAAAATGAATTTTGTGACTTAGGACTATGCCTGCACTTTCAAATATGTCAAGCAGCAGCCTGGTCTTTGTTTCAGGAGATCAAAAGTAACAAAGCAACAGGAAAAGATGCATGAGGCATGGATGTGCACTTGTTTTACAGGGAAAACAGCACCCATGCTCCCTTAATCTAATTTATATCATAGCATTTTAGGAATGTGGATTTATGCCTGGGTTGGCTTTACAGCATTCAAGAGAGCTCGACGTTTTTTTTTTTTAACAGCTTGTTTCATAAAGCATAAAAGGAATGGTATTCCCGTGGCTTTATGTTCAATAAAACAAAGACACAAAATAAAGGCAGGACAATTAACATTCATCATTCAAATAGGACATGTGTGTAAAATCACTGTAGAAAATATATTCCAAGCAGTCATTCCATATGGAACAGTTGGGGATTCAGGAGCAGTAAACATGGAGACATACCAGTGTTTCTCTTCTATAGCTTTATATGGGCATGTCCATTCATGTGATTTACAAGAAGGAGAAGACTCAAATCGGGAGCAAAAATAAATACCACAGGATATCAGTGACATTTGCTTCTGAATAAATATGTCTAGCTTCACCAAATAAAACACAGGCACACAACTCTTTACTTTTTTTAAAGCGCCCCCAGCTTTAATTACAAGCTTACAGGTGAGGCTTTTTTTATTTTTTTACTGTATTTTGGCCTTTCTCCAATCAGCTTAGTGCTGTATATCTCAATGAAATCCTACTAGTGATTAAGCTAAGAGACTTGGGCAGGGCATATACAGTGCTATCAGCCCTGCAAGATAAACCAAACTTGGAAACCAAAGACATGAACGCTAATGCTACTTTCATTATCAGATTATATGGTCAGAGAATCTTGAAAGTCTGAATCCTTTTATCATCCTAAGAATTAGGGAGGATCATGTCTGAGATGCTTTCCCAAATTATATTTCTTCTCTGGACCCAGATTTCTCTTCTCTGACTGGGTCTTGGCTTTGGATCTTCTTCCTGTTCTCAAGGTTAATCCTTCGGCCCGTTACATACAGGTAATCTTCGACTTACAGCCGCAATTCAGCCCAAAATTTCCATTGCTGGGCAAGGTTAAGTAACCTTTGCCCCATTTTATGACCTTTTTACCACTGTTGTTCAGCAAACTACTGTAGTTGTTAAGTGAATCGTGCAGTCATTAAGCAAATCCAGATTCCCCCATTGTCTTTGCTTGCTGGAAGCTGACTGAGAAGGTCACAAATGTTCATCACATGACCCTGGGATAGAGCCACTGCCATAAATATATGCCAGTTGCCAAGCACTTGAATTTTGATCACGTGACCAAGGAGATACTGCAATGGTTGTAAGTGTGAAAAACGGTCAAAAGCCACTTTTTTCCAGGGTGATTGTAATTTCGAATGGTCACTAAATGAATGGATATAAGTCAAGGACTGTTTGTTTACTCTGCCCTCCCAAATACTTGCCTTCTTCACCCCTGATCTCTTGGAGCGGATCTTTCTGAGTTAAAGCTACTATGATTATACTACAACCAATATAGTTACCGAGACAGATGGGCCAATTGTCTTAGGGTAGGGTTTTGTTTCTAAATATATATTTTAATTCCTTAAGTACATAAGAATAGCTCTGCTGGATCTGGCTTCGGTTAATCTTGGTCAGTTCAGCATTTTGTTTCTCACAGATTCCTTTAATTGCAACTTTCTGAACCAAAGTATGAAATGTTTTGATGCATGAAAAGTATATAAAATAAAAACCACAAAATAAACTTTTACATTAAGTAACATTTTTTTAAAAAAAAAAATCTTTCCTTTCACCATTGAAAAGCCGAATGCCTTTTATCTGGCTCTTTCTGTCAGTCTACCCATAAGAGGAAGATATGTGAGATTTAAAATAATGACAATGTCATTGATTTCAAAGGCAATGATTAAATGCTTTAAAATGCAGGAATGATACTTTTTTTTGCAGGCTGTTAAGTCTAGCCATATGATCTACTTCACATATTTTATCTGATATGCACAGTCATAAAGAAAGCTTGCATCTGGTGGTGCTTTTAGATGATAGAACCTTTGAAAGAACTGTATAATTATGAAACATCTACAACATATAGAAAGACTTTTTCCACTTATTTTGGTGTTTCTTTGGAAATCTGTTGTCATTGAATCTTATTGGTTGTAAAGTGCAATGGAATCTGAGTCTTAAAATTCAATACGAAATCACTACATGCAGATGAAATAAAAGGAAGGCATGTATCATCCCTCTGATCAGATCCAAACACAAGGATATCTGCTTTGCCAGAATGATGAAACAAACATGGCAATGTCGTGTCTTTATGTGCATGTGATACTGCACATACAAAAGTGTGGAGCATACATCGTAATGTTCATATTGTCATTTGCCTCCCTCTTATTCCCATGGATGAAAATGACTCCAAAGTATAATTTTTCCCCCATGGATGCAATAATCCATACCCTAGCTATTCTGAGATGAAGGCCATGTTTGACTTCTACATTTCCAAAATTGCCATACTAAGCACAAAGAATGTTATGAATTCCTAATCCTCTGGCAACAGATATCATCATCAAAGATAAAAGGATAAAGCTGTATTTAGAGAAAGTAATATACTTCGTATAATCCCTGAGGTAAACTGTAAAACTATTGATCACAAATCTTTGCTCACAGAACAAATAGCCAAATATGAAACGAAGTCCCTTGTGCATCAAATCTCTTTCAGTATCCATTGTATTTCAGACGAAAGTAAATGTTAAATAAACAGAATTGAAATCTGCGTGCAGTTTAAATTGTGGGACTGATCTACGTGTAACCTGTTCCCCAAATGTTTGTTAATCTCAGAGATAACCACATATTTTATTGCTAACATCACTGGATACATTGGGTCAATGTATTTCTAGCTGGCTGAATAGCTGGCTCAGAAGTACAATGGATCTATAGATCATTCTTTCTTACAAATTAATTTTCAAACAAACTTTTGTTTTTGCTGATTTGATCCCATGAGAGCTTCACTGCATCTAAAATGGCTTTTAATTTACTATCATCAAGAGAAGTCCTATCAAGAAATAAATCTCTGAATGTAATGCTTTTCTGCTACTATTAATTGCATGAATTTATCTCATGGTACTATAAAAGCTGAAATAAAAGAGGACAACTAGTGGATAACTCAGTGTCAGAAACTGTCCCCATTTTTTTTCTAAGTAAGCAAATTATTCTATAAAATTGATTCAAAATAGATTCAGTAACTTTCCTTGGCAACAGACTGAAAGGATAGTGCTCCTTCCAAAAAAGAAAAGAAAAGAAAAAAGAAAAGAAAAGAAACAACACTAGTTTCAATTGTTGGCTTAGAAATTATTAGCTTTTACCACAGAAAAAGCTTTACAGTTATGAACGTAATAGAGCATGCCAATTACATTTGTAACCCGAGGATTCGTTAATTGGATCACGTTAAATGAACTTGATCCTTCCCTGCTTTATCCAATGCATTCGCTAATTGAATGGGCAGGTCATTAAGTGCATATGAGGTATCTCAGGGTGGGAAAGACCACGGGAGGCCTAGTGCTTCCAACTGCTCAAGGCTTCTTCCAATCTATTGAGATATCTCATGCTCCAAATATGTCCTACCAGATCTCCACAGGCACTGCACCTGTGGAGACTCACTTACATTTGGAAGATCTTGATGATCTAGAGAGCTGTCTCTTTTCCAGCCTCTCTGTCGCGGTTTCTTTGCCTGTTCCCAGCGCTACAAAAGTACAGTGGTGAAAGCAGAGGCAGAGCGCGAAGGACCCATCCTCCTCAGCTTAGCTGACTCACCAAGGCTGCCTGTGCAGGAATCTACTGTTGGAGCGCTAAGCAACCTCAATGAATGTGAAGGAGCCCAAAACCATGTCCCCAAACATTTCTGCTTTCTGTGCCAAAAGGTTTTGCAAAGGGACAGACCTGAAGTAATGCGAGATTGTTCCCCCAAACCCTTCCATCCCTTTGCAAAAGTTTTTGGAGTGGAGCACAGGCCTTTTGGGGGGGGGGCGGTATGATCTTGCACTCCTCCAGGCCTCTGTCCTCTGCACCAAAAGCTTTTGCAAAGAGACAGAGGTCTTCAGGGGCGCAATCTCATGCTCCTTCAGACTCACCAAGGCTATCTGGTGCTGCAAAAGCAGATCTGGTATCCTGCATAGGCAGCTTCAGTGAGTCAGCCAAGCTGAGCAGGGCACACTCGTCCCTCTCTTCCTCTGTTCTCACAGCTCTGCCTTTGAGAGTGCTTGCAGCAGGCAAGGAAACCACGCTGCCCTGCAACCCCGCAATGGAAAATCTTGGGAGGAGATTGCTTGCTTGAGGAGAGATAAGAGTCAGCTTGTTCTGAAATTCTGGATCTTTGAAAGGTAAGTGAGTAATTGGTAGCAAGGTGTGCCTGTTAGATCCCTGTGGGAGGGAATAAGCAGCGGAAAGGATGCAGTGTTTCTGCGGTTGGTTCTAAGAGTGAACAACTGCCATTATGATGCAACATTCGTAACTCGGGACTGTGTCGTAAGTACTCTTGGGGGGAGTTGTAACTTTGAACGATCACTAAGTGAACTGTCATAATTCGAGAACTACTTGTAACTATATATTGGAAAATGATCCATTTAGGGTTGTACAGCTGATTGGATAATCCTAGATTCTTCCCTCCACATATAAACATATTCTGCATTTTTTTTTTATTTAGTGGAGATAAACATAAAAAAACAGTTTAACAATACATCCTGTTTGCAAAGCTAATTTTCATAACAAAGCAAAAAGCAATTATTGGGATTTCTGTAATGTCTTTTTTAGCTGTTTTAATTATTGCATTATAATTTTAAGCAGCAACTGGTTTATACCTTTAGTCATTTGTATTCCCAAGCACAAATTTGTGAAATTACTTAAAGATGTAACTGAAATAACTGGAAATATATGCCAACAAAAGAGTTCCAACTTTTTACATTTTATTATTAAATCCAGATAAGCTTGAAGTAAAAAAGCAACTAACATGTATGTACTTTAAATAACTCTGCTCTTAACTTTCAACAGATTAGATTAAAACAATATGTATCATAAAATAAAGGTTCCCCTCACACATACGTACTAGTCATTTCTGGTTCTAGGGGGCAGTGCTCATCTCCGTTACAAAGCTGAAGAGCCAACGCTGTCCAAAGACATATCCATGGTCATGTGGCCGGCATCACTAAACGCCAAAGGCGCATGGAATGCTGTTACCTTCCCATCAAAGTGGTCCCTATTTTTCTACTTGCATTTTTACATGCTTTCGAACTGCTAGGTTGGCAGACGCTGGGACAAGTAACGGGAGCTCACTCTGTTACGCAGTGCTAGGGATTCAAACCACCGAATTGCCGACCTTTCTGATCGACAAGCCCAGCATCTTAGCCACTGAGCCACTGTGTCCCTCATACATATCATATACAAATATTAATAATAATATATAATCATTTATTTATCCATTTATTTATAAAGTCCCATCTTTATTATTTTTACAAATAATTCAAGACAGAAAACATATCCAACACGGCTTCCTCTTCTTATTTCCCCTAAAAAACAACCTTGTGAGGTGGGTTGGGCTGAGAGAGTGTACCTGGTCCAAGATTACCCAGCTAGATTTCATGGCTAAGGCGGAATTGGAACAGTCTCCTGCTTTCTAGCCTGGAGTTAGACTGGTGTAGTGGTACCTTAACCACTACACCAAACAGGCTCTCGTAACTAGCATTCCCTTACAGAAATGGAAATTGTAGCAAAGAAAGAGAAGCAAATTCATAACGATCAGATGAAAAATCAAAACAATTAACCTTTCAAAGACCTTCATTCCATCTAGATAAATGACTAATAAACAGCCAATACACAATAATATATTATATTAGATATCCAAATTAAGGAATGTTATGTTCCAATGAAGCTCATTGGATCAGTTCAAAAAACGTGGTCTATGTATCTTTTCAGCAATTTTTCCATTATAGAAGCTAAGATATTTTTATTTCAATTTAACAATGCAATTTTTATTTTACTTCATTTTCCTGTCTTCAAGTCAGTCTAGACTCCTGGTTAGAAATCCAGGCAATTTTTCTTAGCAACATTTTGGAAGTGGTTTGTCCATGCCTTTTTCCTAGGGCTGAGGGCTTTTTCCTGGCTTTTTCCCAGCTGACTTTAGGCTAAAGGGGAACTAGAACCCACCATCTCCTATATTTTAAATGCCTTAAAAAACAAATGGACTCATAATTCTATTGATCAATTTTGCAATTGTAGGGGGTAGAAATTTTTTTATTCTTAATTTACATAGAAATTAAGAACACATGCATTTACGGAAAGAAGGATCTGATACTGTTCTCATGTCTTCATCATTCGTAGTTGCTTTCTGGATGCAATGAATGAATTTCCCACAATATGAAAATATGAATATATTAACTAGAACCAAAAGTGCAGACATACTTCTACTGTTTAACGATGACAGTTAGGGTTCTTTGCGATCATATAGCAGATTATTTTCTTCCTCTCTGCTATGGGATGTAGTACCCACTTGATATGCACATTCTACAGTTCTAAGACAAGTGTACTAAGAAATTAACTAAAATGGCTTCCCTTTCCTTTTCTTCTCTTTAAAATTTAATCTCTTGTTGTCATTGTATAAAATAAAGCTTTTTCATTCCTGCTGGGATTTTCTTGTTTTCTCAATGCTAAGAATCAAGCATTCCATGAACTGGAACCTGATATATGCCAACCAAAGGAATTCTGGCATTGATGCTATTCCATATAGGGGATACATTATATAGTAATAAGCAAAACCTTGCCCAACCATATGTTTAAGACCGATGTGCATATTTTATTTTTGAGTTAAAGGTCTTTCCATAAAATAAGGGGTAGGGGTAGGATTAAATTTCATTTGATTTCATTAAACTAAATTAAATATACTTAAGATGATTATTCTCCTGTCATATATTTAATATCTCCCATCTATTGGAATATAAATTATGTTTAAGAACCATTTTTAGGGGTATCTGGCAGCAGCACAGCCACTGCAAAAAGATCATGGAAAGCCATGACTGACCAGAAAGCAATTTCAAGATTTAAATTCTCTTTTCTGTACAAAGAACTTATTTGAAGTTGGGGGGGGGGTCTACATTTTGACCTGCAAAGATACACTGAATAAAAATCCATTATATTTCTATGAACGTTAATTATTAAACAAAGAACAGAAATTAAAATGCTTGAGAAGAATGGTTTCATAGGAAATCTGCATGCTAGAAGAAAACTCATAACAAACTTGGGTTAATTCAGCTTACCGTGAGGCATCTCTGAATGTGTACTGAAGTCTTTCAGGGCAATGTTTAGTTCCTCCACATTCTGCAGAAGGATGAATGATTTCATTTGACGCAGATGTGCAATATCTGATGAGGACAACATGCCCGATTCAAGGCTCTTTAAAACCTCATGGATGTTTCCGGAGCTCTCAGCTGACTCTGCAGAGTTTGATAGCTCTTAAGGGAAAGAAAAAGTAGCAGTTAGCAAGGTTTTCCTGGTTTACAGCGTACAGATATTCTTCGCTTTACAACAATTAGTTTTATGACCGTTCGAAATTACAACGGCAATGAAAAAAAGGGACTTATGGTCATTTTTCACACTTGATGACCATTGAAGGATCCCCGTAGTCAGGTGATTTGAAATGAAAAAAGACTATGAAAGACTCACAGCACCGTGTTTCTGCATCTGGACCTCTTAAATTTGCCAGGTCCATCCTGCTCTGATGGGTCTGTATAAAATCATACATACATCTTGAGTCCAGTCTGGATTAACATCAAGTGAGCTGAGAAGATACAGGCATTACACAGAGTGTGTGACTTCAACCTGATATTGATATGAAGAGAGCTTCATACCAACATCAATTTTTAAAAGCTGAGGTCCACACATAATCAATAACTAGACCCCAAATTATGAACTCCCTCCATTTACAAGGGTTATGGGATGAGATGGCAAAGGTGTCTCGTGGATCTTCCATATATGTCAACAATCCCTTGATGCCACAGCCTCAAAACAGCAACATTCATTTCAAAAACAACTCATCCTAGAACTGTACTACTACTCCCTAATCTGTGATTTGAAATAAAATCATTACTAAAACAACAGCAAACACATATAGAAAGAGGCTGAAAGCGGGAGAGAAGTCACCCAACTGTTTATGAGACATTATGGAAAGAAAGTGAATAAAAAGCACTAAGATGCTAGTTATGCTAATATTTGTCGTAGTGCAAACAGACTATTCCCAGTGTCAATGTAAATCAAAGCAGAAGAAAAACTGTCTTTCACAAACATAGCCAATTTTCCTATTCTTGTCATAGATAGATGATGGATGGATGGATAGATGATAGATAGATAGATAGAAAGATAGATAGATAAAGATATTTTTCAAATATGAAAATGAATTTTCTTCTCTATATGCCCTTTCACATCCCACCCCTTTCTTTCTGTCTAATTATCATCTCTGGTAGTAAAGCTTCAAGTTTATATTCCAACAAAGGTTTGCAGATACGGTTGAAATTCAATCTGAACAAAATAAAGGAATCTGTGTTCAGTACAGCTACTTCCTAAATCTGAAAAATGAAAGATCATTTTCTTTGAAATCTCTGCCTGTGGGTGTATGATGCCTGCTCATGAATAATTTACTAGACCTTTGTGCCACTGCATCTTCTGGAAAGTATAGCATGAAATCATACTATATGCCACTGTCCCCCATCCTTTAGGAATTACATGGAGACACAGAAAACAGGTTCTGTAGCTTATGTGAAAAGGGGAAGCTTCACTGCATGCGCTTAGAAATGCATCTCATTAGAACAAGTGATGATTAATCATATATTCAAGTACATCTAAAAGCATAGTTCCTTACATCTGCTATTGTATCAGAGATTTCCTGGAAGTAGGCATCAAACAGAAAACAAGAACAGGCAGGAAGCTTGAATCAATACAAGTAGTCTTCGACTTAAGATCACAATTTGAGTCCAACGTTTCTGTTGCTAATTGAGACAGATGTTAAGTGACTTTGCTTGTCAGATCGCAAAAGGTGAATCGCATGACCCTGGGACACTCAGTCCTCATTAGATTTGAACCAGTGGCCAAGCGTGAATTTTGATCATCTGACTGCGAGGATGCTGCAACAGTGATAAGTGTGAAAGCGGTCATAGTCCCTTTTTTCAGCCCTGTTGTAACTTTGAAGGGTCACTAAATGAATGGTTGTGAGGACTACCTGCACTGGACACAGCCTGACACACTTCTAACTATCCATGTCTTCTGAATCAGCTACAGCTTCCAATGTAGAACATATTGCAATAGTCCACATATGAGGTGACTGAGGGTTGAGCAATTTTATTTTCTCCACTTGCTATCTTCTCTTTTCATTCTTTTCTAATTTTTATGTTGTATGAGGTTTTTTTTTAATCTTTCTCATTGTAAACTTTAATAAAAACTATTATTTTTAAAAAAAGATCAGCTTCATCTGCATCCACTAGGCCTTGGCACTGCATGCAACGTTGGCCACTCCTCCAGAATAAGATCATAGATGAGAGAAACTCTATTACAGACTAATCGTAGTATTCAGAAGCAACAGCGAGAGGTCAAAGCTTCTGAGGATACAGAGACTTGGTACTGGAGCTGAAAAGTGGAAGTGATTTTAAGAATTGATTGCTTTCCCATGAATGGCCCACTTCCAGATTCCATCTGTATTTTTCTTCTGCTTCTTCTGTGAGTGGCACAGGTTGGGTGGCATAGATTGAGTGGCTCCTGCTGCCTGAGTGGCAGTATGTAGTCCTTCATGGCATAAGGCCTAGCTATCTTCATGGCCTGAAGCCTGGCTATCTGAGTATCCTTGTTTCTCCACCTTTCTCATCCAAAATGATATGACAGAAACCTGGTCCCAAGTTTAAATAAGTGTCATCCAACAGGATGTAGAACTGTATTTTCCCTGTCATGATGCATGTTCTCTAGTCTAGAACAGTGTTTTTCAACCTTGGGCACTTTAAGATGTCTGGACTTCTATTACCAGAATTAAAGTTGCCAAGGTTGAGAAACACTTCAGTAGAAGGATATCATCCTGGAAGTTTGATTGATCCTATCCTTACTGGGACAAGCCTTGACAGATAAGGTCATTTCTTAGACAGCCAGTTCAGGAATCACATACCTTCCGAGGGAATTGCATGAATACGTTACCTATGTTGGTTCCCAGGTGACTATCTTCTTTATAGGATGGGTGATCTTATAAATGTGATAAATAAAGGAAGATCTTATTATCAAGGGCAGTGGAAATGTCTTCTTGGTTCCTGCGTATAGGAACTAGGGCTGGTCAAATCTTCAAAAGGGAGGAGGGTTTAGCTTCAAAATAGTTTTGAGCACACATCCTCTCCAAGCTGCTTTCTCAAGCAATGCAGCCCCTTTCTTTCTAAGAGTAAAGCAGTGTGGGAGAAGGCTGAAGGGGAAGTCTTCTCCTGCAGTCCTGGCTGAGATGGTTCCAGGCTGGGTGGCTTTGCCAAACAGGGCAGAAATTAGACCGGTATGATGCATCTGAGAGTCTTCAGTTGACTCTTGAGAAAGAAGGCTGACAGGACTCTTTTCCAACAGCTCTGGACCCAATCTGTTCAAAGGTGTCTTTTTCAGGGTTTGCTTTGTTAAGACCTTCTCTTCAACGGAGAGTCCTCAACTTACAACAGTCCATTCAAAGTTACAATGGCATTAAAAAAAAAAGTGACTGATGACTGCTTTTCACACTCATGACCACTGCAGCATCCCCATGGTCATGTGATCAAAATTCAGATGCTTGGCAACTGGCTCATATTTATGACGGTTGCAGTGTCCCAGGGTCATGTGATCAACCTTTTGTGACCTTCTGACAAGCAAAGTCAATGGGGAAGCCAGATTTAAGAACAATATTATTAACTTCACAAGTGATTCACTTAACAACCATGGCAAGAAAGTAAATGGGGCAAAACTCGCTTAACAAACATCTTACTGAGTAACAGAAATTTTGGGGCTCAATTGCGGCCATAAGCCAAGGACTACCTGTATCCTGTTGCCTTAACCTGCAAGGTGAATCTAAAACAGTTTGCATAGGTCCAATAGGAGCTATGCATGTATATTCTTTCTTTCCCAAATTGAGAGCACAAAGCCATCATCAGTCTTTCTCCCCCACCTATATCTGACAGTGAAAAATAATTTGTTTTCCCTCCTTCAAGTCACTGTCATGCGTGATGAAATATACCTACTGCCAGAAAAATAGATTTCCTGTGTTGCTTGCAAAAAATCCAGAATGTCATCTACTTTATCTGCAACTTCAAGCTCTCTTTCTTTCTTTTCTTCGGGCATATATGTGAAATCGGTAGCAACGGGTTTTCCTAGCAAGCCAGCTGCTCTCATTTTTTCCTTTCGCCGCTTCTTTTTCATTTTCCTCTTTTGGTTTTGGGTCAAGTTTGGAGAATCCCTGGGTTGCAGTTGCACGTGATCTCCAATCGGGTGTTCAAGCCCTCCACGTTTTGCTGGACTTCCATGTCCATCAGCAGGAGTTTGAAAAACGTTCCTCCGTTTTTTCCTCCGACGCTTTCTTGGATGTTGCTCTTTATCATTCTCCTCTGTGCGTTGAAAGAAAAACACAACAGACTGTAAATATAATAGGGGGTATGGAGCAATTTGGCTATCTGAATGAAAACACCCCTTTTCTCTAAGATGGTGATGCTTATCTCAGATTGGGGGAGGGGAGAGAGAGAGGGGGAGGGAGTGAATTCATTTTGATTACAAGTACAAGTAGTCCTTGACTTACAATAGTTCATTTAGTGACCGATCAAAGTTACAATGGCACTGAAAAAAAGTGAGCTATGGTCATTTTCACACTTACGACAGCTGAAGCATCCTCATGGTCACATGATCAAAATTCAGATGCTTGGCAACTGACTCATATTTATAATGGTTGCCGTCTCCTGGGATCACCTTTTGTGATCTTCCAGCAGGCAAAGCCAATGGAGTGGCCAGATCCACTTAACACCTGCAGTGATTCACTTAACAACCATGGGCAGAGAGGTCATAAAATAGGGCAAAATTAACTTAACAAATGTCTCACTTAGCAACAAAAAATGTACTTAATCGTGGTCTTAAGTTGAGGATTACCTGTACTTTTATTCTTTATTTACCATAATATATTCCTCATTAATGAGTGGCATGAACACTCTCTCTGTCTCTGTCTCTGTCTGTCTGTCTGTCTGTCTCTCTCTCTCTCTCACACACATACACACACAGAAGACAAATTGGTATTATGGTGTAAGTTTTGATAAGCGGGGGCTGGCCGACACAAAGGAGAGAATGAAGTGAGATGAGCACGAATGCTGGGTATTACTATTTGGTTTGGATAGGAATAAGGGCCTCTTCATTTGGGTCAGAAGCCCCTACAAATTATAAACATATAACATTCAACACTGAGCGAAAAAAATAGACATAAAATAGGTCATAGAAATTTAGCACATGTTAAAAATATGTAAATATTTAACACTTAAATAAATATTTAAAACTAAGTGTCATTTAGTTTTAATCCTATTAAATTATTAGGATTGAAATGAAATGACATTCGCCCTGGATCGGGTCATGTCAACAGTGTTTTCTCTTGCCAGCATGAGGTCTTTCTCCATACATGTTGAAGGACTTTGTAGCATGTGTGAGATGGATTATACTTCTCCCCACGTACTTTCCACACAGAGTGTCTTCTATAGGGAACCCCCATATGAGGATGAGAGCTAAAGACTAAGACACAACTTTACGAAAGTGGAAGAATTGGAAGGAACGATTGTGGTAACACCAATTTTATTTATCTTCCACTTAATTAAGCAAATTACAGCTTAGAAGAATGTATGTAAGAAGCTTCAAGGTCAACTTAAATAATTTCCAATTAAATAGTAGGTAACATGAGAGATCCCTCCCTCAGATGATTATTTATAAAGTGTCTTGCTATGTCCTCAAATAAAAATATATAAGAAAGTATACTTATATTCCATGTTCTCTGACATACCCATATCCCTGCAGATACACAAGACCCTGTTTTCAGCTAATGCTAACAAGAATGACAATATTGTTTTACATACTCATCTTATTCTACTGCTGAGTTGATTATTAATATTGTATTGTTTTTATCAGCTGGCACTAGCTTTGTCTTAACTTTATTATAACTCTTTGCTAGTGTACCATGTTTCACATTTTTAATTCACCTCTGCAGTGCCCAGAAGATGCTCTTCACTGAGAGGGCTAACAAGCAGAATTAATATGCACATACATCTACTGAGCAGCCAGTGATAAAAAACATGCAAGAAAATCTATGTTTTTGGTTTCTAAATGCTTTATTTTTGCTACCGTGTTTCTCAGAAAATAAGGCCGGGACTTATTTTCTTTTGAGCCCCTCCCTCAAAATGGCTAGGCCGTCTTTTCAGGAGTGAATTAATTTCTCCCCCCCTTGCACCCTTTCCTAGAGCGCCCCACGGGCAGCCACGCCTTGCTACCAGCTGCTACTAACAGCCGATCATGGCAGAGTGCGGAGGGCACCCTACCCCCACCAAGCGCCTTTGCTGAAGACCCAGGTATGGTGTTGGTTGCAGGCCGGATCAGTGGGCAGGCGTCGTCATCATGAATGTCAGCCTCAGCAGGGCACTTTAAATCGCAGGGCACTTTAAATTGTGAGACCTTCGGCACACACCACTGTTGCTTTCCCTTTGCATTCCTCCACTGGCAGTGTTTCAGCCGCTTTTCGGGCGGGGGAGCCGCCTCTGTAGCTTCCATGATTCCTGCGGGCGCTGGCAACAGAATAGTGGTAGCACCAGCGGGAATCGTGGAAGCTACAGAGGCGGCTCCCCCACCCAAGAAGTGGCTGAAACCCTGCCGGTGGAGGAATGCGAAGGGAAAGCAACAGCGGTGGAGGAAGCAGCAGCAGCGGGCGCCGAAGGTCTCACGATTTAAAGTGCCCTGCTGAGGCTGACATCCACGCCACCACCGCCCACCCGCTGATCTGGCCTGCAACCAGCACCATACCTGGGTCTGTAGCAAAGGCATTTGGCGGGGGTAGGGAGCGCTCTGCCATGGCGAGGCGTGGCTGCCTGCGGGGCACTCCTAATGGCAAGTTCTCCCCCCTGCCCTCCCCCCATTTGGCATGTTTTAAAATAGGCCTAAATTTGGGGTGGGGGATTAATTTCATTTTATGCCTACAAAACATGCTGGGTCTTCCTATTGGGGGGGCATATTGTTGGAGAAACATGGTAGTTTGGCTTCTGGCACCCAATATTCATCCGGTGCCTCAGCTAGAATTCATCCCCAGCCTTTATACTAATAAATTTGCTCTAAATATGAGAACTGCAATTTCATTTTTGTAACCTCTCCATTCTTGGGCTTTGTTAACTCTGAAACACTTCCTCTCTCTTTTCATAATATCGGCTCCAGAGTTGCAAGTTCTTTAATTGACAGATGAGTGACTCACTGCAAAGCAGTTCTGATCCCTTCAAAGGAGAGGGAATAAAAACCCATTTGCAATTCAACACTGCAGCACAAAAAAGACGGAAATAATTTGCACCACAAACCTATACCGAATTAGCGTTTTACCTGTATGACAAATGAAACAAACATCTCCCGGGAGAATACAGAGAGATGAGAGGAAGAACAAATGACAAATACATTCCAACTCTGCATAAAATGGTACAGATGTTAAGGTATCATTGCTTAAGCTCCCTTTTTAAAGAAAAAAATGTAAAGAGATCTAATGCTTTGAGGAAAGAGGGGTTGTAAGCTTTTTCTATGTTGATAGAAAAATCATAATCCTACACACGCTTATCTGGGAAGAGGTCCAAGAGAAACTCACTCATTAGTTAAAGAAACATTGCAACCTGTGTTCAAAAACCAAAGACAACATTTGTGCCTGACTGAATTAGTTGTATAAAGCACCTAATGGAAGTTTTCTTTCTTAGTAGTATTCTCAACAACAATAATAGAAATAATTTATAAACAGGAATACATGAAGGGTTTCTGTAGGAAGCATATCCAACCTCTTATGTATTTATAGCTCTTTCTTTCTATTACAGAATTTTTAGTAATGCGCTATAAGAAGAATTCTCCAATATTTTACCATCCAACTTAGGGGGTCAAATTAGGCCTTCATTTTAGCAAAACGGTTATACCATGTGTCCTCTGGCTGTGTCCTGCATAGGAGTAAGGTAACAGCTACTCTGTTCTCTGGTTTGTTCATCTTCGTGGGCATATCGCTTGCAAGAACCTAGAGTAGAAGTTTGATCTTGAAGGAAACAGTATACCAGAGCTCTAGCTGTTTACCAACATTAGATATTCAGTATCTTTAATATATGGTTGCAAAAGAGTGGATTGCTAAAAAAAAAAGACAATTCTTAGACTAAACAAGAGTTCTTTATGAACAACTGTGGTGTTACAAATCATAACTATGCAATTAGGCTTGATCATAGGTCTTCAGCGACTGAAAATAATTAGTCCAGTGTTTATATCTGTGTGATGGAAAACTTACAGCAATCAGACAATTATCTCCAAGTAAGCATGAACACAGAAGGTGGCTGCTTAAAGACCATTAGCTATAATTCTTCTCACCAAGCTGCCACCCTGCGACAAGAATGGCTGACTGACTGTCATTTTGCACATTTTACAGGGATGGAGGAAGGTGGCAGTTGTGCTAAAATATAGCAATAATGACCATTCTTTTACTGGGATCATTAGCATTGCAACTGATTTTCAGGAAGCTATTGATAAGTCAGCTCTAACACCAAGACACTGGCATTTTAGCTGTGACCTAACATTAGGGTAGTCATGCAGCTGAAAAGAAAAACATAGTCATATGTATACTTTTATTAGCACTACATTTCTGAATCACCTGTTGCTTAAATGTATCATTAGCAACATTTTCCACCAAATAAATCAACTTAAAGTAAGAAAACAAAACTTTCAATAAGTTAAATAGTTTTAAAATCCACCAAAACCAATATTAACTAAAAGCCTGACTACTGACATCTACTTTTAAAGCTTCCTCCAAGCAATTAAAAGACTCAACAATTATTCTAAATCTAAGGGCTCATTAAAGTGAAGGGCTAACCTTGAATTTCTGCTAGGAGAATCAGCAACTGTTGCAACATTTCTTCAATAGACTAGGCCTGAAGTGTCCAGGGCTTTAAATAACCATCAGCTATTTGAAGTTGATTTAATTTTTTTTGTAAGTGCTTATTTCATAACCAGGAAAACTAACTAGTAGCCTTTGAATCAATCAGGCAATCAAATTTTAAGTCCATAGTTATATATTTATTTCTATAACTTCTCCAAATTCAAGCACAACAGGTTAAGTCTGCCAGTAGCAACAGCACTTCGATTTATATACCACTTCACAGTGCTTTACAGCCCTCTCTAAGCAGTTTACAGAGTCAGTCTATTGCCCCCAACAATCCAGATCTTCATTTTACCAACCTTGGAAGGATGGAAAGCTAAGTCAACCTTGAGCTGGTCAGGACTGAACTGTTGGCAGTTGTAGGCAGAATTAGCCTACAATACTGTATTCTAACCACTGTGCCACCATGGCTCCAACCTTCAAATTACTGGTAAATGTGCCAGTATTCTAGAATAATTTTCTTTTAACAAATGTGGACAAATGTGGTTGACTGGCTAAGCCTGGTTTAAAATAAAAGTTCCTGCTGTTGCCTCAGTTTGAGGTACCAGGGGAAGAACTGGATCCAGAATGTGTATCAGTAGGCTAGACTTCTTTCTGAAGATGTATACAACCCTATCAGTAGCAGGAAGATTTATTATGTTTCTAGAAACATGATTCCACACAATCAGCACAGGTGCTCCAAACTTGTTTGGAGCCAGCTTCCTTTTTTTTTTTTTTTTTAAGACAGCCCATGGCCACTAAAAGTTGGTCATCTCAGAAAACTGTACTACTCTCTGAAAAAGCCATTGTGGGACATTGTATTTCATCAGATGAAGAGTCTGTATCAAAAATCCTGAAGGACACCCTCAACAATTTCATGCAGATGTAAAAGTGATGAAGGCAGAAGAGTCCTTGTGGCACAATGGTTAGAAAGTATTGAAAGCAAACTCTACCCAGAACCTGGAGCTCAATCCTGACAGGCTTAAGGTTGATTCAGCCTTCCATCCTTCTGAGGTAACATGAAGACCCAGATTTTGGGAGGCAATATGCTGACATTGTAAACCACCCAGTGAATGATGTAAAGCACCATAAGGCGGCATGTAAGTCTAAGTGTTAGTGCTATTGTTATTGCTAGAAGGGAGACACAGGATCTCCATATAAATTATCCCAAATAATTGTGTAGAAAATCAGTGTAAGAGATCAGAATGGAAGAGCTACAAAGCAAATGCAGATCCATTCCTCCCCCCACCCCACCCCACCCCAGACAACACCGAATAATATGATAGATGGCTGACAAAAACAATCGTCACGCTCCATGTGACAAAAATTCATCAAGCCATCTAAGGCAATTTTAATGTCACAGCCCACTTTCTAAAAATAAGTTGTGAAATATGCCATGTGGCATAATACCATCATACTGAGTTTTCCCATTACCTTTTCTTATCCCTGGCAGTGTGCTGCCAGAACACACAGCAGGGAGGCAGATTTTGGCAGCCACCCATGTTTTCGTTAACTTCTATTTTCACCCTCATTCTGCAGAACTGAAACACAATGTTCAAGATGTCTTGTTTCAAAGATCACATTGGAATGTATTTTACATCTTTTCCAGCTTATTCAAGCTGGTGTTCTGAACATGCCCAACAATTTCATAGACATGAATCCAGATCTCTGCACCACTAAGACTTCCCTCCAATGTAACAAGTAATATCCTGTTCAGGACAAAACGTTGAAGGTAACTTATACCATAAACATCTTGCTCATAAACTTGGCGCTAGGTTGCCTCCATTTTCCATTTCAGATATATTGGAAGGAACCAGCACTATGTCTCACCTGGCAGGCAACAAGATGAATTCAAGGTGCTCACAAACATGGAAATAAACCATCTTTCATTGTTGCCCCTGTATAGTTGTTAATTAAGGTAGTTATTTATAGCCCAATTCTCCATGACACTGTCTTGGCCCTTTTCAAAATTGTCAATTAGCATCCATTATTCCATTTGATGATAGCAAATCCCAAGCACAATTTTCTCCAGTTTGCTCCCTCATCATTTCTAGCTCAGATAATAGCCTGTGGATTGTTGCCAATCAAGCTTGATGAAACATACAAGTAATTCCCTGGATGTTCTGCAAGCAGAACCAGGATTGTAAAATGATTAGAGACCTTGTTCTCAGTTGTTGAGAAGAGAACACTTCAGGAGCTACATAATTTGTGGTCTGAGACGATTCTGAAAAGTACGGGACTATGTTAGAAAACCCTAAGTCCTTACTAATTTATCTCCCCCTTTATTATTATTTTTGCAATTTTGTTTTTCTTAATCTGGCATGCCAAATATTGGTTTATGAATAAGACATTCGAAGAGCCCCAAACAATCTTTCCCTCATTTTTTTTAATGCAGTACATTCAGCTTGATGGATTAACTATATTTATATAGTTAGCACCGTGCTGGTGCAGTGATTAGAGTGCAGTATTGTAGGTTAACTCACCCCTCACTGCCAGCAGTTCAATGCCAACTAGCTCAAGGTTGACTCAACCTTCCAACTTTCTGAGGTCAGTAAAATGAGGAGCCAGATAGTTGGGGGTAATATGCTGACTCTCTAAACTAATTAGAGAGGGCTGTAAAGCGGTATATAAGTCTAATTGCTATTGCTATATGAATGTAACTGGATCTTTTACCCCTTTAACTGAATTGTTAAAAGTGGGGTTGTTATTTTTTCTCCAAATTTAACCATTCTGTTATTTTATCCAATGGACTACTGTGGAATAGACCCCAGGAGCTGGTTTTTTTAGAGATAAAAGCCATTCCACTGTGTATTCATAAACTTAGTGACCTGTCTCTTAAAGTTATAATACCGATATCTATTATTAATACAATTTATTAGATTTGTCTCCCACCATTCAGCCATGATCTTAAGAAAACGGACACAGTGCTCCTTCCTTTATTATTCTCTAATGGGAAGCTACTACTATATTGAGTTTGCCTATAAGACCTGGCTCCAATCATCGCTGACTTTTTGCAAAGGCAGAAGAAAAAAAATGCAATGCTAGAATTTTTTTCCCCCTCGCAGCAAAATGTTTCTTTTAATGCATCATTTCACACATAGATGAGTCTGCAAATGCGAGTGCTCTGAAACCTGAGATGCAACTTGGCAAAGAGCACCTTGGGTCAAATCAGATCTTGCTGTCCTCTGCTATTCAATATGGGCTTTGTGAAAATTTAACATTGATTAAAGAACAACTGAAGAGTTTGCAAAGGGAGGAAAGGAAGTAAAGAGTAGTGCATTTCTGATTTATTTTTACTTTACTTCAGGAGAGGGCTTAAAAGGAGAAAATGGAAGGGACAGCTTTGAATATGTGTAATTGAATGATGACTATCTTGATGCATTAAGACAGCAGAGTAGAGTGTTTTTTCAAGCAATTATATCCACCAGTCCTTTCAGATTACAGTTGTGGATTGGAAAATCATTGGCCAGCTACATGATTGCCAAAGTCCATTATTTTGAAGAAATAAAGCTTTTGCTTTCGATATCTAATGGGGGCACCAAGGGTATTTTCAATGCAAAGGAAGACAGAAAGTAAAGTCTTGCAGTGTTTTCAGAAATATTCACTAATCTAAGCCTCGTATAATCCCGTCTCCAGATATTCATTTAAATATTCCATATATTTTCTTTTCCCCAGAAGCCTAGTACTGGTGAACAAATATTTTATCACTGCCTTATAACAGCCTGAAAAATCTTTGTGCAATGAGTAGTGTTTTTTAAAAATTTATTTTCAATAATCTTACTCAAGCTTGCAGGCTTGTGAAATCACCTTAATTTGACATTCACAAATTTATTTAGTTAACGTAATTCAGTATTTAGGCTGCAGCTTTGATAAATGTTTCATATCAGACAGGTAGCAACATAAACATTCTGATTCAACCTTATTGAAAACCTTGAGCCTCATTAAATAATTCTTATCACAATTTGTCTGGCAATTGATCTAAAAATTATCATTATTAAAAACTGTCGTAGTGACAGCATTTAATCTTAAAGACTTCATTAATTTAATTCTCCCGAAATTCCCAATTTTCTATTTCACATGCAAACACACAGAGACGGCATTTTTTTCTCTTCTTTTAGTTACGAACCAGATTTAAATTTGTATATTTGGCTACATCCATTTCACATCCATTAAAATATAATCAAACATCTGAATGTTAGTGACACTATGGAAACAAATCTGTGCTTTAGGAAACCAAAGTCATTTTCATTTTGCCCAATGAACCAAAAATCCTTACACTCTATAAGACTGTACTGTTATTTAGCGTTACAGAGTTTTAATTCCTTTGATAATGATAGCAAGACTCACTTCTTCATCGCGATCCAACATTATTAATACAAAATCCGGAGTAAATTCTCCTAGTCTATCAGAAACTTTTCAAATCCCCAAACTGGATTTTGTAGGGCAAACAACAAAAAAGCAAATTCAAAGAGGGAGAAATTCTCCCTGTCCCTTCTTTCCCAGGCATTCTATAAAATTCTATAGATCTGACACTCGGTTTAGCATTTTGCGATAACTCAGTTAGGCCAACTATCAATAATCAAACATGTTTATTGGGATGCTGTCCTTCAGCAAACTCTAAACATAGGTAGTTCAAAATTTTCGGTCCCTTCCTTGATAGAAAGTCCCTGACATTTAATATCTAAATTATACCTACATTTTAATCCTTTTGCACTTCTTTTAAGGTACCAGATGAACACGCCTACAAGACTGCCGCTTCAGCAATGGAAAAGAAGAAATAAAGAGCAAATGAGCTTTTCTTTTCATTTCTTTACAACAGCATCTCTACCCTCCAGGGAAAGAATGTCACTTGAAAGAAATGTCAAGGTTTCATTATGTTTTGTGCAAAGCATCTCTCTAACTTAATTTTCAGTGAAACTGTCCATGTTCTGAATGAGGGTAGGTTTATAAATTGCATTAACTGATGTATTATACTATTGTGAACGACTGCCACACTATTAATCTGAAAACCTTCCAAGATTTGCAAGGTCATTTCATTCTGTTGGGTCTCAGCCTCGCCTTTGTATCAGGTCCCATGGAAGTGACACCTGTGTTTTGGGGCCACGTTCATTCAAATGGCCCTTAGAAGTTTCAGAGAAGCCTTTATCAACACAGATTTAAATTTTACACTGAGAACTTTAAACAACCAGCCAATAAGGATTCAAAATATTTATACAAAGATTTGGCTTGGAGAATGATATTCTAAAACCCTTCCTTCGTTTGTTTAGTTGTAACTGAAGCTATCACCTAATAATAACTTGCCTGTTTATATTGATTGCCCATATTTGTCAATATTTCATCAAAGCGAGCTTCAAGAATGATGCAGAACGACCACATCAGTTGGTTTCACATTAATTTATGTGGTAGGGACAACTGTGGCAGTAAGAAATGTCCATGGAAAATGCTTTTCTGGAGCATTCAGGGAGCTCCACATTCATGACTTGAGTTCTTGCATGTAGAAGAAAATTATTTCTGTAGCCTGCTCATGCTTTGATAAGGAGGCATTATAAATATAATCAACCCCAATGATCCCCAAGGTTTTAGGGTAATGTTTATTTCATAAAAGGAACCTAATGCAAACATTACAGGTTCTAATTTGGGTAAGTCACTGGAACCAGAGGTTTTGTCTTCCAAGCTTTTGGACTTATGCCGGAGCCCCTCTTCAGGGAACTTGAAAGGGCTCTAGTATGAGTCCGAAAGCTCGGAAGCCAAAACCTCTGGTCCTGGAAAACGATCCAGATTGGATCCCGCAACATTATCCTATATATTCGCCTTCATTTGTAAACATGACAGTCTGTAATAGACTCAAAAACATCCAAACATCAGTTTGATCATTGATTCTTTGGTGGAAAGGTAAATGAGTACTGTGTTCAGATATGAACCCTCACTCACCCCCCAAAAAAATGTGCACAAGCTTAGTTTCCTATATTCAACAGCACTAAAGACCAAATTGGCTTTGTTGGTACCAAAGTTTGCAAAACCGAAATGATCCCCAGAAACCAGTGACGACAATGGACTAGCTTAGTGGTGGCTAACCTTTTTGGGCTCCTGTGCCAAAAACTGTGCGTGGGCTTGCACGCTTGTGCTTGCGTGCCAGCCCCAGAAGGCAATGCGTGCCCCCCCATGCCCCCTACACATGCGCGTGCAATCCCACCCCCGCCCGCTGCCCCCTTACCTGCACTGTGCCTCACAACTGTTTTTCCAAAAGTACCAGAAGTAACAAAACAGGGCTAGATTTCGGCCTACAAAGCTTGTAGAAGCCTGAAGAAGCCTTCCTCAAGCCTTTGGGAGGCCGAAAAAGGCCTCAAACTGGCTGAAAATCAGCTGTGAGGTGCACACATGCGCAGTTGAGGTAAAGTTGCCTGCAGATCACATGCCGGCACAAATGCCATAGGTTTGCCATCACGGGACTAGCTTATGGGACAGCTGACACAACCTTCAGTAATAGGAACAGCATGATACTGAATAAAAGTAGCAAGCAGTTAAATCTATCTAAAGTTCTCTTCAATCTGAATTCAGTTTGCATCTGCATAGGTTCAGTCTTTTGTCATTCTAACCTAACTGGCTGCATGCCCCAGAGAGAGCAACTCCAGCAATAATTTGTAGGAGCCCTTTTTGTGCTGTATCAGAATTACACTTGGATGCAAGCACTTGGATTTATGGTCTCCTTGGTGGACGAGCCTTAATATAATTCACTTGTTTTTAAAACAAAATGACTGATATTATACAAGCATGGTATCCAGCGTTATCAATTCAATTTAGATCTGGGTAGGTAAAATTAGGGTAACAGCTTTAACACATTTCATTTATTCAGATGCACAGAAATGAGGAATCTGAACAAACAAGGATAACAGATTTGGACTATTGTTTTGAGTTTAAATAAAGAATACCTGATGAATTCAGATGTGATTGTTTAGATGAACAGTGTTTAGAATTAGAGTTTTACTTTATATGTAATAAGGAAGGAGCAGGATTTTAATGCAAGACCTAAAACTGGATGAAACTGTACAATACTCCTTAATTTCTATCAGACATTTGTTTCAACTGAGATAGAAAGATTTTCATGCCGGTACTATACAAAAACAGCTTGAGAGAAAAAGCGCTTGCATAAGATAACCCAGATATGATATGGACTCATCTGTAAATATCAACTGGCACTATATTTTTGAATATTTCCTTCTCATCTAAGTATTATAGATTATATATATACTACTTTTACATTTGTATCAAACATTTCCTTTTTAAAAAAAAAAAAATCAAATTTTCAGAATTGCTAAAGCTTAAAATTCCTGAAAACAGCACTATACTGCGTTTTGGTATTAAACAGCATTACCATCTATAACTGGGAGGAACTTCCCTACCAGCTTTCAAAGAAGTTTTCATTCTGTAT
This sequence comes from Pseudonaja textilis, assembly GCF_049901715.1. NCBI lineage: Eukaryota > Metazoa > Chordata > Lepidosauria > Squamata > Elapidae > Pseudonaja > Pseudonaja textilis. Next base: position 127,556,286 of record NC_141990.1, on the reverse strand, counting down.
TACTAGGTCACACAGACAATTGGCTTGTGCAAAGCTGTCAGCCTAAATCAGTGCATTCCGTTGACCGCCAATCTGATCCATGTCACCCTTGGGAAAATAATCCATTCATAACACAAGTAAGGTTAATATCAGAGTTAAGTATGTGACCGTTACATGTAAGGAATCAGCAGGGCAGTCAAGAGATTGCCCTTGCTTCAACCTGCCCTGTGCAGGAACAACATTGAGGATGTGCGCCATCTTGTGGCTGTGGAGAAGAGAGACACTTAAAATCCCTCCATTTTTTAAAATACATTAGGACAAACTTGGCAAGTGTAAGACTGGTGGACTTCAACTCCCAGAATTCCTGAGCTAACATGACTGCAGGAGGAATTCTGGGAGTTGAAGTCCACCAGTCTTAAAGCTGTCAAGTTTGAAGACTCCTGCATTAGGAAGAAAGGGGAGTTATTCATACTGCATGCTTGCTGCAGAAAGAGGCCATTTGCGGCACTGTGTAGATGGACTTGCATTCTCTTTCGCTTGTGTGCTCAGAAAGAAATAGAAATAAATATGAATTTTTGTCTTGGCAAAAATCAAAATCAAAATAAGATTGGTTCAATGAGAATTAAACAATGTCTTATTCAAACTATATGACTGAGACTTTAAGTTTCCGTATATGGACATGTTATTATAGCAATATATGAAAACAATCACTTGGGGAAAATCTGTTCAGGCAAAATCATGGTCCAGCTCAGAAGTGGGCAATTTTTTTGGTCACTAAAGAACACACTTCTCTTGTTTGGGGATGGGACAAGACTGCAATGGAATGGATCATGGATGGAGATAACACTTTTTCTTCTTCTCTTAATTTTTTAGGGGAATTTAAAAAGGAGTATGCCAAGATTAGTTTACATTTCACATTACATTTTTTATGTTTCCAAGTTTACATGGCAATAAACGATCCTTTCTGTTTCTGTTTTCCATTTGTGGTTGGAGAAAATCTGAGGATTAAAAAGAATGGGATTGTTTACATACCAGGGAGACATAGGATATTCTTGGAAGAAAATTAATATAAAGTGCATTTTCATACTAGTTTGAATTGCACAGGTGGACAGGAAAACTTAAAACAATTTCAAATAATTTTTGAGCAGAGCTCTAACTAAATGGTATTCTACAGAAAAGTATTACTACTTAGACATTTGCTGTACAAATGTCCCAGCAACATTAAACAACATACTAATTGGAAGGGCCTATTCCTTAAAATGTGCAAAACAGAAAAAAAAAATTGAGACAGCTTTTTTGGTCTTTTTTTTCCTGACAGACCAAGAATGAACAATAGCAGACCAAGAATGAACAAAAACATATTCATAACTTGCTTCTCCTTGATTTATTGAGTAACGTTTGACCATCCAAAGTCAAATTGCGAAAAAGTAACAAATGGAGTGAAATGGTTAAAGTTGAAATTGTTAGCCCATGATTAAGATGGCATCAACTTATTATGAAAAAGAGACATCATCCATCATATCATAGTCATAGGGAATCACATACACATCCATGTACTCTTCATGAAATGGGAGTTTATAATCCTCTTCCTGGTCAGTAATGAAAATGAAAAATGGTGCTTATCTGATTAAGCCCAGTCTATTTTACCTGGAACATACCATCCATTTTCTCCCTACATTTTCATGTGGATATCTGAAAATGCAGAGTACAGAATGAGCAGTATGCTGGCCTTTTCTTCCTTTGGCTATTAAGCAGAAACTGAAGATCACCAAGACCAACGATCCCTCCCACTGCTAATTTGCTTAGCAACCTAAAATGGTTCTTCATCCATTATGTTTTAAAACTGGTTGCTCATTTTTATAAAGATTGTTTTCAAAACACAAGCATGCAAGCAGAACATAATGTGTGAAACACAAGTGCAGAGAGATGCAAAGATTTCAAATGAATAAATGAAAATCTGCATGGTGTAGCGGTTAAAATACCGAATCTGAGGAGATAAAGATCCAAGTTCCTGCTGAGCTATAGATGCTTCTTGGATGACTTAGGGTTGGCCACCCTCTTTCAGATGAAACCCCTTCACAGAATTATTGTTGTTGTGGAGATAAATGGAAGATTCACAAATAAAGCTGCCTTGCACTTCAGTGGGAAAAACAGCATTCAAAAGCTAACAAGCAAAGCAACCAAATTTACAGCTCAGAATAAAGAGCTGCATTCTACACATTGAAGAATAAATGTCAGACCAGGTCAATATATGTGCTTCAGAACAACAACTACTTGGAGTAATCTAAGCTTCCCTTCAACATATTAAATAATGCTGATAAATGTTGCATAAAATATTGCTAACTGGTACGTTATATTAAGCTTTTAAATGGGCATTTTTAGAACTTTTAGCATAGACACATATATACAAAATATAGAAAGTCTTAAGGTACTAAAAAAAAATCACAATTTTTTAAAGCCATCCTGGCAATATTAATTAATACAAGAATGTGATTGCCTCTTGTTTCATAAAGTCTTAGGGAGGCAAGTTGCTGCATTTCAGTTTTTTGGGTTAAAATTCTCATAATATTCAGCCACCGGAGTGGCAGCTAAAACTAACACACTAGGAAGGCACCAGATTGTCTGTTCCCAATGCACTTTTAAATGTGCTCTAAAAGTTAGATTAATACATTAATGCATTCTCAACCTATCTTGATTTAAATACATGATTTTGCTCAAATAGATTTGTAGAGTCAACGAGGAGAAAAACACTTGAATCTTTGATTTTATGGGTTCTGTGATAATCATAATGCAGTGCTTGAAAACAGACCATATTGATTTCTGAAGTGAACAATTTCTTGGAGGGTTTGTTGCTCTTTTACCCCAATACTAATGATTCTTAAGATCTCATTCCACAAGTCATTTTCACAGCGTAAACAAATGAATTCCTCTGACACCAATGCACTGCAAATAGAAGCAAATAAATTACTGTTAAGCAGTATGCAATTTCAGCTGTCTTTAGCACATTTGATAAAAATGAATAGTGTCATCTTGTTCAGTCCACTGGGTAGTGGGGCAGTTAATCAAATTGTTTACCAGCTAGAAATGGAAGGGGGGGAAATACAAATATTCATTTTTATTTGTAATTATGCTTTGGTGATCCTTAAGAGTGCCATAAGTTTGTTTGGGCAAAAATATACCATTATACAGTAGCATCCAAATTTAGATTTGCAAAACACATGTACAAATCCTAGCTGCATGAAAAAAATTGTAGCACAACAATTGATAAGATCAGAGCATAACACTATATTTTTAAATATAACCGGCACAGTACAGTAACATAAAAAAGAGGTAAAGGGGATTGCATCATTTAAAACAATGTATGAAATGTACATTACTAAAAAAAAAAATCTGGCATTTACTTTTGGGTTTTGGCAAATTTGCACCCATAGCAAACCACTGATTTACTTAGCAGCCACTGCATTCATTTAACAACTGCTGCAAAAAAAAGTTGTAAAACCAGGTTGGCCATATGACCAACCTGTTTTGCGATTGTCATGAGTTTGACCATGATGGGCAGGCTCCATTACAGTCATAACTTGAGGACTGCCTATATCAGATTGAAATCCATAACTGAAATCTGTTATCCAGTCAGTCATGATTTAAGAGACAAAATGTTCGCAAAATTGGAATAGTCAATCTTCTATTTGAGCAGCATTTTGGTTATAACCTTCCCCTCTGAAGTGTGAAAATGTAGAAGTTATGTATTTAAAGGTATAACATGTACTCAGTAATTTTGCTGAGTATCTCTAGCAGCCTGATGGATTTGTGGCTTTCCTGTCAAGATTCTTGTATCATCAGTCACTGTGTTACTTGAAATAAGCTGGTCTTTGAGTTTTCTAATTTGTAAGTGCTAAATTTATGTTATGCACGTAAGTGTTAAATTTATGAACAGGGCAGCTGAAAGTGGTACAAAAGTTCAAGCAGGAACTTGAAAAAAGAAATGGGCCTGTAAAAACTTCATACAGAAATAGGAATAATTTTAAGCAAAAGTACCTGGCAATTGTATGTGGTTAAAGCCTACCACCAGGGGCGGGGTGCTACCGGTTTGGCCCAGTTCAACAGAATCGGTAGCTGCGAAGAGCAGCTGACACAAAACCGATTCAGTGTTTGGCCCACCTGCCTGCCCGGGCTCTAGGCTGTCCTTTATTCCCTGATTTTCCCTCCTCAGCTGCTTTGTGCGGCACAGCTGAGGTTGAAAAAGCAAGAAACAAGAGGGTTTTCAAATGCTGCGCGCCCGCGTGCAGCGCTTGTCAGCTGTCCAGGTGGCGCAGCTGATGATTTCTTGCAGACGCTGCACACACACATGTTATGATTGTCCGCAGTTCGGAGAACTGGCAAATCGCTCCACTGGCTGGCCTCGCCCTGCCCCCTCACTCCTTACCTGGCATGTGAGCCATCCAACTTGCCTGGTTTGGTAAGCTGCTATTTTTCCTTTTTTTCCCCCTGACCATCACCTGTTCTGCTCTTCCGGGAGAGTTAGATTAGCTAGAAAGCAGGAAATCCATGACTATTCAAAGTTACAAAGGCTGAAAAAAGTGACTTATGACTTTTTTTTCACATATACAACCGTTACACCGACTGTTGCAAGTGATCCTGGTCACATGGTCAGAATTTAGGTGTTGGCAGTTGACAGTTTATGATGATTACAATGTTCTGGAGTCGTGTGATCACTTTTTGCAACCTTCAGATTCTGGGGAAGCCAGATTCACTTACCAACACTAACTGTCTTAGTGACTAAACAACTTTAGCGATTCACTTACCAACTGTGGCAAGAAAGGTTGCAAAATAGGGCAAAAATCACATAACAATTGTCTCACTTAGCAACAGAAATTTTGGGATCAATTGTGGTCTTACTTCAAGAGATACCTGTATATACAGTAGTCTGTAGCAATGGATTATTGATATAATGTTTGCTGTTTTAATTAGTCATTTTCAGAAAGATGGTTAAAGAAAACAATTTAACTTAACTTTTGTGAAAAGTTATTTGGTTTATGATACAGATTTCCAGGCATTTTCTTCCTTTAATTTTAATGTTATATTGCAATGTTAACACAGTTATGTTTTTCCCCCCTGTTATTTTGCTATAATTAGAGGGGGAAAAAACCTCAACTGTACAAACAGTCATTGTTTGGGGAGCATTTAGTGGAAAAAGGTCAGAAATTATAGAAAATAATTATTAGCAAACCAGCTGCTGGATGTGATACAAATTAAGACATTAAAATTTAAGCACTATTATTTTATTTATGTATTTATTAATAAACTTATATGACCTCACATCTCACAGAAAGTAACCCTGTCTGATATAAATAATCATTATTATCACATTAATTTAATCTCCATATATTCTACATTTTTGCAAATGCTAAAATGAAATTACTTTTACTTCATCTTGGTTACCTGCAGCCAATTTCAAACCAACGAATTCCTCAGAATCCAGAGAACAACTATAGAGCAGAGATGTCCGACCTTGGCAACGTTAAGACTTGAGAACTTCAATTCCCAGAATGCCCAGCCCGCATTGAGAACAGTCATACTGGTCTCAAAGCCCTCTTCAGCCACATTGGGATCCTGAATTATATGGGTTACTGGCAGTTAAGGAAAGTAGCAACATGTTTGCTTTCTTCAATTCCTTCCAAGGAAGACAGGATACAGACAGCAGTAGCACTTAGACCCATATATTGCTTCATAGTGTTTTACAGCAGCCTCTAAGTCAGTGGTGGGATTTAAATTTTTTTACTACCAGCTTGGTGGGCGTGGCAGGGGAAGGGTACTGTAAAATCTCCAGTCAGAGGTGGTAATTGCTGGTTCTCCAAACTACTCAAAATTTCCACTACCGGTTCTCCAGAACTGGTCAGAACCTGCTGAATACCCACCTCTGCTCTAAGTGGTTTACAGAGTCAGCATACTGCCCCTAACTATCTGGATCCTCCTTTTACTGACCTTGGAAGGATGGAAAACAGAGATTGAACTCTTGGCTCTCGGGCAGAGTCAGCATGCAATACTACATTCTAACCACCGCACCACTATGTCTCCTAATGAAATCAATATGAAACAAGATCATTACTTCAGTTTTGGAAGAAAAAACGAATGATTGTACAGTACTGGCCTATGACCATTCTAGAGTACTAAAAAAATATTGTTTTTGTCTTTTTTTTTTTTTAAGGAACAATCCTCAGTTCATATTTGCTAAAAGAACTGAAAAATACAATATCTGACATAAATAGAATTTGTAAGAATGTCAAACTTGTCAACGTTAAAACATGCAGATAGGGGAAAAGTGACACTTCATGCTAAATGTCTTAGCATGATGAATAACCAGACTTAAGAGCCCAACAAAATCTTTATGGATTAATGAAAACACTGAAGTGGCAAAGCTTTCCTAAATACCTTTCTACCACTGGGGCTTAGGGGACATCCTAAGTTGCCAAGATCCAGAGATGCCATAGCAGGATCCAAGATTTTGGACTAGAGGGAGAAGAGAGGACAGAGACTAGTGAAGGTCTTTAACGAAGGTCTTTTAGCAAAGAAACCAATTATCTCCAACTTTATGAGCCACTTCTTTTTACTATTCATCTAATCTTTTCCTTCACCATGTTATCAAACCACCTCAAAATTAATCCACGTTCTTTATCTCTGAAGATTCCTGCTTTAAGGCATCTGCCCAAAGGTATAAAGCAACGTTTATCTGAGTATAAGAATGGGTAGAAAATCATTAAAGAGAGGTCCTACTCAGAACTAAGGAGAAATGTCCTGGTAGTGAGAAAAATAAATCTTTTCTCCAGAAGTTGTCGGTGCTCCATGACTGGAGGTTTTCAAATGCAAAACTATTTGTCTGGAAAGGTCTCTCCTGCTTTCGTAGGGGGTTGGACTAGAAGACCTTCAAGGTGCCTTCCAACCCTACTGTTCTATCTGATGGAGTCAAAATATTCAATATTAAAAAAAACATCCAATCAACATGAGGGATCAGGTTGTGGATAAAGCTCAATGTGGGCATTGGAAGAAATGTCCATCTGGGTTCAGTTCCAAGTGGGGAGAAAGACACTGGAAACATGGAGGCTGTTTGGAAAGATGGTTTGATGTCCTGGGCAATTGAGCACATGGGGGAGAGAGGGAGAGGGAGAGGGAGAGGGAGGGAGAGAGAGAGAGAGAGAGAGAGAGAGAGAGAGAGAGAGAGAGAGAGAGAGATACCCTCTCTTGGGCTTTGAACTTGCTTCCTGATCCTGTGAAAGAAATTGGTTATCAGCCTCCCAGGGGTCTTACCTAACTTTGTGGGCTGTCTATATTCCAGGCTTGGTTGAATCTTGCTGAGTGATGATGTAATGAAGAAGGTTGTGTTCTGAAAGGGTGTTGGGCAATTCCTATTATGGCTTAATGGCTTTGTCCTGGTTTGGATCTTGAGTGAGGGCTAATCCTATCGCCCTGGAAGTGAAGGTCTTTTGTTTTGTAGATAAGATGGCCCAGCCTTTTGTCTTGTGGATAGGCTGGCACCAAAATATCTGCTGGGGGGGTGGCGGTGGGGGCAGGAAGCTGAGGCTCTGAGTTTATGTCTTTAGAAACATGTTTTTCCTTTAGGGAAAATATAATATTCTGCCTTTTTAATATTTCCTAGAATATTTCATTCTTCTAGGAGAAGGGTGGGTGCTAACTTTCTACATGAGTAAAAGAACATCTGCATCTTCACAGGACCTTTTAGGAGTTCCTTTGGAAAACTAACAAGATTGTGCCTGCAACCCTTCATCTTTTCTCCTTTTTTGCAACTGGTCTGCTGTTGCGTTGCTACGACAACAGGAAGCTTGCAGCATATCTGAAGGGGTGAAAAGGAATAAGACACAGAAAAGAAGAGCGTGGTGGAGACAGTTGGATAAAAAGGGCAGGGAGAAGAAAAAATAAGGCAAAAATGGAAAGAATGGAAAACCACAGATACTGCATTTCTTGCAGTGGTATCATGAACTTGGAGAAACTTAAGCAGAGACAATGGTTGCATAAATACAAGCATTTTTTAAACTCTGGAAACATACTGGCTTCATCCTCACCGAAAGGGAGGGAAGGGAAAACTTAGTCAGGCCTTCAACACTTATTTTTATTTAATTAAATTTATATAGCCCAAAGGGGGTATGCGGTTCTGACCAGTTCTGGAGAACCGGCAGCAGAAATTTTGAATAGTGCAGAACTGGCAAATACCACCTCTGACTGGCTCCGCCCCCATCTATTCTCTGCTTCCTGAGTCCCAGCTGATTGGCTGGGACTTCTTTTGTTGCCCTGCACAGGAGAACGGAGCTGGAAAGCAGGTTAGTGGCATGGGGAGGGAATGGAGATTTTAGAGTATCCTTCCCCTGCCACGCCCACCAACCCATGCCCATCAACCTATGCCCACAGAACCAGTAGTAAAAAAATTTGAATCCCACCATTAATATCCATTGCATGAGGAATGACTATTACATGCAGATATATGTAATTATACTCAGATTAAACTATTACAGTCATTATTAATAAAGTTCTACTCAAACTTGTTGGATTCTGTTTCCTGGTCTGACTGAAACAAAGCCGTTACTGAATATAACCGCAGGTACACATTTTGTTTGTAGGGTCACAGTTTTTAAAATTGTTGGGCTTTTGTTTCCAAGCGGCTCTCATTATACAGCATTAAGCAACTTTTGTTCATCAAGAGGAAAACAAATTTTCTCAAAATCTCTCTGGTTATGAAAAAAGAACATTCAAGTTCTTGTAGGTTTTGGTTTTTAAGCAGTACCCATAAAGCTTTCCTCCACTGTGAAACTCAAAACAACCTATTCTAAGAGGCTATGGTATGCTGTGGTTCTGTCTCCATATCCAGATCTGCTTTAACTCAGGTCTAAAATGGCTACAATACATTATAGACTCTTGCACTATATCCCATGGCTAAGTTATGAACTGCAGTCCAGGATAAGACACCATAAAGTCAACACAGGGAGAAAAAAATTAAAAAACAAGGAAGCTTCTATTATTGTCTTATACCACAGCTATTACTCAATTATTACACTAAAAACTGAATACTATTTTGATCATAATTAATTACCCGGGTGAGTAGACTAACATATTATACAAAATAAGACATCCCTTGATTGTAACTGTACAGCACATAAACGTGATTAATGCTAATTCCTTTGTCATTTTTTTTTCTTATTTCATAAACCAGAGATGCTATAAAAAGTCTGCTTAAATGAACAGACAACCAAAATATATTGGAACAGCAGTCAAGAATTAGCTTGAACTGATTAAGTTATTGATTTAACTGCATTCATCAGATCTCTGATTCATTTAATCTTGCCCTGATATTGAATCCCAGAGAAAAAAACATTAGCAGACTCACTAAAATGTCAAATTAAGCAAATTATTCTAATATTTCATGCAACCCTTTTATTATTTCTTTTTGGTACCTAGGGCATATCTTAAAGCAGCCTTTGCAACATGGTGCCGCCCATATGTGCTGTGCTGTAGCAACACAGCAATAAAATACAAATTATATGTCAAGGCAAACAAGACTTGATGCCAAAGTTAAAGAAAACCATCTTCTCATAATTATGTTAATTATAATCTTATCTACTAACACTATAACAACACTGGGAAAAAAATGGAAAATCCTAAGAAATTGTGCAGCCAGATAATAGTCTATACTGAAATTAATTCTTCTTGATGTTCCTTGCCTTCTTAGCTTCCAGTTAGGCAATCTGACATCCATCAAACCTTTTATTTTGTCTGAACGATAAAAACATGTCCACTTAAACGTAACCAAATGGTGCAGAAATATGCGACATCTAGGTTTGCCATATTTTTCTATAGTATTTTTTTCTCTCTCAGCCTAATTGAGGAACTATTAAGAGAAAACAACACACCCACCAACACTGACAGAGCAAGCCAGTGTATATAAGCAGAGTAACCCCACCTCCTTCTAGCACTGATGATGTTGGGTAACAAAACATATCCAAGCAAACAACTAAGCTCAGATAACACTAAGGACTCCATAGTATTAGCTATATGCCATGGCATTGGATCCTATTTACTTAATTAAGTATCTGGCGTTTTCTGTAAGATTACTCAGAGGCAGTCATAGAGTGAGGGATGTTTATTTAATACAAGAAACCTCCCTACAGGGTCACATGGTATACAAATGGACATGGCTGAATGGAACATCAGGTAGTTACTATTCAAAGAGGCAGTCTTCTTCCACAAACTGTTTCCTTTGTAAAAATCTATGGGAAGATATTTATTTGCCCAGAAGCAATCCTTAAATGGGGAAAGATAACTGCTACATATGCCTAATATTTATTCTATTTCTGCTGGAATTAACAGGACTTTACATATCAATTGACCTGAAACTGCTCTTAAAGGAATATCTGAACTTTTGATAAGGTTAATACATATCTTTTTATAGAGATAAGGCTGTTAGCAATGGGAAAAACATAAATATTTGATCTGCTGCTTAATCAGTCTCCTCTTAATGCAAATAGGAAATATATCACATTAAGTTATGAAATATAAAGAAATGTTACATCTATTTGAAATTTTACGTACAGAACTAAGCTACATACCAAATCCAAATTATTTAACATTCTGATTTCCCCAAAATCCACTCTTTCCATTTTTATGTGATCAATTCTTTAGTTAAGGATATCACTTGATGTATTTGAAATGCTTGCAGCAAGTAGATTCATCCTTTGTTAACATTTACAGTAGTATGAAGAACAAAACGAGCAGTGCCTTCATTTGCTAGCCACGCCAAATCAAAATTCAACTAAATGTAAGCCCAGTAAACGCTTAATTAAGCTGATAATAGAATTCGGAGAATAAACTTACATTAATATCATTATAAATATATTTTTTGTATTGAACTAACCCTGTATCAAGAATAAAATTCATTTGGACATTCAGAAATACAGTATAACCCAAGCATATACAAAATACCTGACTATAATGAAATTCAAGAAACACAAGAACCTTGTACAATTGGACTTTCTAACACAGACTCTCAAACAGAACTGCTTAATTTGTACTGTAGTCCGCCGACTCACTATTTGTCATTTAATAAATATGAAATAAATATGAGCCAGCAGTGTGCGGCAGCAGCCAAGAAAGCGAATAAAATCCTTGGCTATATACATAGAAATATAGAATCAAAATCAATGAAGTATTACCCTGTTTCCCCCAAAATATGACCTACCCTGAAAGTAAGTCCTGGCTTGATTTTTACATGTGCGCCCAATATAAAACCTACTCCCAAAATAAGCCCAAATTAAGATCCCGCCCACTCCAGAGTAGATGAGTAAAAATTAAGCTTGGGTGGGGATGGGGGTGGAGCTGCCCTACTACTTACCTTTGGACAGTTGTAGCCAGGCCTCACATACGCCGACACCTGCCTTGCCGGCCCACTTCTTCTGCAGCCGGCAAGGCTGGCAAGCCTTTCCTGAAGGCCTCTGTAGCTGATAACAAAGCTCTGGATTGATCTGGAGCTTTGTTATCTGCTGCACTGGACTTCAGGAAAGCCTTGCTGGCCATAGAAGACATTCTTGAAGGCCTCTAACAGTGAAAAGGAGGCCGGGGTGACACACACAAGTGAGTTTATCAGTGGATGAAATCCCCTGAAAATAAGAACAGGTACCTTTTTTGGTGGCAAAAAAATATAACATAGGGTCCTATTTTTAGGGAAACACTTTATAAAACACTTTATAAAACCTCAGTAAAACCACACCTGGAATATTGCATCCAGTTTTGGTCACCACATTACAAAAAAGATGTTAAGAGTGTAGAAAAAGTACAGATAAGAGCAACTACGATGATTAAAGACAGTGGTGGGATTCAATTTTTTTTTACTATTGGTTCTGTGGGCGTGGCTTCATGGGCGTGGCAGGGGAAGGATACTGTAAAATCCTATTCCCTCCCCACCACACTAACCTGCTTTCCAGCTCCGTTCTCCTCTGCAGGGCCACTAAAGAAGACCCAGCTGATCAGCTGGGACTTGGGAGGCAGAGAATAGATGGAGGCAGGCGCAGTTAGAGGTGATATTTGCCAGTTCTCCGAACTACTCAAAATTTCCGCTACCGGTTCTCCAGAACTGGTCAGAACCTGCTGGATACCACCTCTGATTAAAGACTTGGAGACTAAAATATATGAAGAATGGTTGCAGGAACTGGGTATGGCTAGTCTAGAGAAAAGAAGTACTAGAGGGTGACATGATAGCAATATTCCACTATTTGGGAGACTACCCAAAGAAGAGGGGGTCAGCTTTTTTCCAAAATACCAGAAGGCAATGGATGGAAACTAATCAAGGAGAAAGGTAGCCTAGAATTAAGGAGAAACTCCAATGAGAACAATTAACCAGTGGAACAGCTTGCCTTCAGAAGTTGTAGGTGCTTCATCACTGGAGGTTTTTAGGAAGAGCCTGGACAGCCACTTGTCTGGAATGGTAGAGGATCTCCTTGAGCAGGGGGTTGGACTAGAAGACCTCCAAGGTCCCTTCTATTCTGATTACTATTAAAGCACTGTAACAAACTTTCTGCATGTACAAAGTTAACATACATGAATGGCATTTTATCATTGAAAGAATTAAGAGAGTTGAGCATCTGCTTGGGATGTTTCAATCTGGATTCTGCCCTGATTTTAGGATGAGTTTCTGTTTATACAGTTGTATATCCTAGCAGACACATTTTATTTCATACATGTTTTTTACATGCCAATAAACTGGTGCAACTTTCCATTTACCTGTAGCTTATACATTTAAGCACTGGCTGTTTTAGAGAAAGATGAAGCATTTTCTCTTACCTGGAACCCCAGTATTACTGTCCTCAGCACTGCTTTCAGAAGATCCTTCACCATTTTCATTAGTAGCAACTGGTCCATAACCTTCAGGAGGGAGAGTCACAGTGTATATTTTTTTTGAAGGTAGAATCACACTTGTCTTGTCTAGAAGAGAATAAATAGGAAATTGAGGTGCAAAAGACTTGCCAGAGCTTGTACCAGGGCTATGCAGTGAACCGGTTTGTAAGAACAAAGTGCAAGTAGCCACACTTGCTCAACAACTTGCTAAAGAACCCTCTGTGTCTGTTCCTTGTAAGTAGCCTAGTCTGCCAGGAAACAGAATCCACAAGGACTACTGGAACTCCATCTTATTATTGCAGGTATAACAACAGAATCGTAAAAGCCTGGCATTCTTGCTTGTCCATCTTATGCCAAATAGAATTAAGGGAAGGCAACCTTGAGTTTCTTCCTCCACCGGTCTTCTTTGTTAGGTCTAAATGATATTGATGCAACCAATGCTGTATTCTTCCTTCAAGGTTATGTCTGATCTCCTTTATACCATGTGGCTGTCACTGTACCCTAACAGAAAAAGACCTCTTTGATGTAAAGAGAAGCTGGCAGGTCACACATATATGCCATACATGTTCTAAATCTCCTCCTCTTTGAGTCTACATTGCACTCTATAGGCAACTCCCACATAGCCTTACCATGTATGCCCATGTGTGCAGAGACAGCTGTGGATAACTTATGAAGTAGCTTCACAAGCCTGGAAATATATGTAGCTGATTTAATGCTTCGAACAATAGTACTTTGTATGCATCGTTGAACATTTAGAGACATCTGTAAGGATTTGTAGACACAGTCCTACAAATACAGCCATTATGGCTGTTTTAGTGTGTATATACTAAAACTTTGTTGCTTATCACTATTGTTGTATTTATATTGAGAGCTTACACACCGGAAACAAATTCCTTGTGTGTCAAATCACACTTGGCCAATAAAGAATTCTATTCTGTTCTGTTCTGTTCTGTTCAGTTCCATTCCGTCCCGTTCCGTCCCATCCCGTCCCAGCCCATCCTATTCTATTCTATATAAATAAAACCATCAGATATACTTTTATCAATCGCATTACCCGATCTTCAGCCAATTTGCACTGGATTAGTGATTTCCCTGATATTTGACAATGCTAGAGTTTACACTGAAAGCCACTGGGGTCTAGGGATTAAGGTGCTACTTTAGGAACACAGAAAGCTGAGTGGTAGTCCTGCCTTAAGCACAAAAAGACATCTTGGCAATTCTTAAGCCATTCATTCTTTATTAGCGCTACGTAATGGCAAATGATTTTTGAAAATGTGTAGGGATCTGCAAAGAGTTTTCCATGTGACTATCAGGATTTAAGATTGACTCAATTCCACCCTTTCAAAATTTAAACTGCTGCCCTGCGATGATCTGTAGAATAAATTCATTAAAAAGCAGAATAATTCTCACAGAGTAGAACAGGAATCAGAAAAAATATTGTTCATAAGCAACTATATGGTATTGCTAAAAACCTTTGGAAAAACCTTAATAGAACTTGACTATACTTGCCAATGCAATAATGGTATTACCTTGATTTTCAATAAGAGAAATTTAACACACACTAATGAACTATCCTCATATGTATTATTGTAACACAGGGCTACTGTGTCCACTGATTTTTTAGAAAGAAAAATATGGATGTTCCTGGACATAGATCCCATTTCTAAGATTACTAAGTATTATTTCAGCCAATTTTCTTGCACACATGAAAAGAAATCAGAGCATACCATGAGAAACAGAGGCTCTTCTTGACTTTTTTTTAAAAAAACAAGCTCCAACCAATTTTCTCCAAATACCTTTAATTACTAATGGAAAATATTCTCTTGTTAGAGGTCGAAGAGAACAGAGAAAAATAATGCAGTAAGATGCAACTGATTAATCATGCAATCTGAAAAGACAGGCATCAAGCTAAAAATTAATTGAAACTATTCAGGAAATTCATTTCCCCTAAATTCAGGCTCAAACTATCTCAAACTGTCAAGTCCTGAGGTTGATTTCCACAGTTGATTAATAATGAGGTGTTAATCAGTGCTGGAATTAATGAGAATAAATGCGAAAGATTTTTAGGCTGTTAAAAGCTCTTAGACAATATTGGTTTGCTTTTTTTAAAAAAAATGCAACTCTTAGATGTGCTATCTTAATTTCCTGTAAAATTTATTTATTAATGTAAATGCAACAAGTTTTCAGGAGACATCCTGCAACCTTCCAATAGCTTTAGCACAGTTTTCCAAATTAGAATTGGGTGTTCGTACACAGGGGTGAACAGCTTGATGCCTGAGGGCTTCATGCAGCCCTCAAAACCTTGCATAAACTGGAATCAATATGGCCACTTAATAGTTAACTTTATTTTTAAACATATTTACACATCAATTACACTAAGTGTAGTTTCTGCTTGGTCTTGCTTTCTTCAGCTTCCAAAATGTTGAGCTTGCTTGCTATCGTGCTCCAACAGGTTTATAAACCTATTTTATAGGCTTCATTCTTGAAAACATTGTTCCAAATTTCCAAATGTGCCACTGTGGAGGGCAGATCACCCTGCTGTGTCATTTGTACCAGGACAAACTGACCAAGACGTTGCAGTAATATAGCCACGTTCCTGGTTCAGGAAGCATTTCCATGTATCCTGCTTCAAAGAATGCAACATTCTCTGTGAAGGGATGTCACTGAACAGCTTGGTTTCAAGACTAAGCGCCATGATGAGGAAGGGCAAGATCCTTGAAGGTACTCACCCACAGTACCTACAGGAGGTCCTCGATTTACAATTGGTTCACAAAAAGAAAAACCATCAAGAAAAATGGGTGCAGTCACATGACTTGCTTATGGGCACTCATCAATTGGGTAGAATTAGCAAATGTTTGCAGTAAGCATCTCGTGGTCATGTGACCACGATTTAGGATGTTTTTGCTTGAAACCGGGATTTAAGTTTTGTTTTTCCCCCAGCAAAAACTACCCTATAGGAGGTGTTCGCTTAATGACCATGGCATTAATGACCATGGCATTCTCCCGTAAGGAGAATGAGTGCACACAGGGAGACGTAGTGAGAGTGATGTTGAATAACACACGACCAGTACACAGATACACCGAACAGTAAAATGTATGTTTTACTTCCAGTAAACAGTTAAGAAAAGTCCAACGAACAGTCCAAGTCACTCACAGTTAAAACAGTCAGTTTTCAATCCAGGGATAATCCAAATAACAAAGTCCAGTATCATACACAGTTCAGTAAATAAACTCACATCAAACCAAGAATAACGACGATCAGCAACAGTCAATAGGGAAATGCAGGAACCAAAAACAGCAACCATCAGAACATCTAGCAACTAGCAAGTCTCTGGGAAACCAGGTTT
Source organism: Pseudonaja textilis (assembly GCF_049901715.1). Classification (NCBI taxonomy): domain Eukaryota; kingdom Metazoa; phylum Chordata; class Lepidosauria; order Squamata; family Elapidae; genus Pseudonaja; species Pseudonaja textilis. Next base: position 127,540,069 of record NC_141990.1, on the reverse strand, counting down.
CTGGCTCCATCTTAAGGCCGTTTGAGGAACCACACCCAATTACAATTTTAGCATTCCCTTAAAGAGACAGTATTAAAATGTCTATCCTGGTTTATATATTTCCAACCCAACTGTTAGGTGACTTACATTCCTAATAGCATTCATTTAAGACTACCACAAAAAATGGTCTTGAGATCACGCACAGTCATGCAGTAGCTCACTTTACAACTATCATGACTTATGACCAAAATTGTGGGCTCAAATTTGGTCTCAAGTTGAGAACTACCTGTACTATAGGACAGTGGTTTCTCAACATTGGTAACTTTAATAGATGGACTTCAACTCCCAGTATGGTGGCTGGGGAATTCTGGGCACTGAAGTCCATACATCTTAAAGCTACTAAGATTCAGAAAGATTGCAGGAGACTGAAATAATGCACATTGCTCATTAAATTCTCTATTCTAGTATGTATGTGCTGAACGTCTATTGTTTTTTTTTTAAATTCGCAGCAACATATAAATCAGCAAATGAAATTCTGATATGAGGATTGCTCCGTGATTATTCTTTTTTTTTTTTGTCTTTTCTTTTGGAGCATTTGGCAACTCCTGTTTTGATTAGGGGCTCTATTTGCATGTCTACTAGAGTAACAGCAGGAGTAAGTACCAATGCAAAAATTCAAAAGCAGTTTATCAGCAGACCCAGCTCCACCTAGCAAATAATTTCTTGCTGGACCAGATCAAAATAAGAGCCCGCTGCCTGAATTCTCAGCTTATTGATCATGAGGCTCTATGGTGCCTTTTAAGCTTGGTATATGCTGTGCACAACTGAATTTTGCTACATACCAGGTCTGGCAAAGCATCTGAAAGAAATGAGTAGGTGGGCAAACAAAGCCCTTCCTCTAAATGCTTTGCAGAGTCCTATAATCACAAGCAAATCTTTTATTATGGCTGTGAAGCTAAGAAAATACTATACAGAAGTTCATACTCGCAAAATATATATCGTGTTTCTCATATAATAAGGCCGGGTCTTTTTTTTTTCTTTTTTTTTTTTTTGAGCCCTGAAAAAAATGGCTAGGCTGTCTTTTCGGGGGTGAATTAATTTCTTCCCCCATGCACCCTCGCCTAGAGTACTCCGCAGGCAGCCACGCTTCGCCACCAGTTGTTCCTAACGACCAATCATGGCTGAACGCGGAGGGCTCCCTACTCCCACCAAGTGCCTTTGCTGCAGACCTGGGTATGGTGTTGGTTGCAGGCCGGGTCAGTGGGTGGGTGCTGGCGGTGTGGATGTCCGCCTCAGCAAGGCATGTTAAATCTCACGAACTTCAGCGCCCGCAGCTGCTGCTTCCTCCACCGTTGTTGCTTTCTCTTCGCATTCCTCCACCAGAAGAGTTTCAGCCAGTTCTTGGGCAGGGGAGCCACCTCTGTAGATTCCACAGTTCCTGCCGGCGCTGGCGAGAGACCAGCAGCAGTGCCAGCGGGAACTGTAGAAGTGTTTCAGCTGCTTCTCGGGCGGGGGAGCCTCCTCCGTAGCTTCCACAGTTCCCACTGGCACTGCTGCTGTTTTCTTGCCAGCGGGAACTGTGGAAGCTGCGGAAGCGGCTCCCCTGCCCGAGAAGCGGCTGAAACGCTGCCAGTGGAGGAATGTGAAAGGAAAGCAAGAGCGGTGGAGGAAGCAGCAGCGGCGGGCACTGAAGTTCTCGCAATTTAAAGTGCCCTGCTGAGTGACCTGGTCTGCAACCAGCACCATACCCGGGTCTGCAGCAAAGGCGCTTGGGAGGGGTAGGAAGCACTCTGCGCTCCGCCATGATCAGCCATTAGGAGTGGCTGGCGATGAGGCATGGCTGCCCGCAGGGTGCTCCTAAAGGCAAGTCCCCCCCCCAATTTCACATGTTTTAAATTTGTGGGGAGGGCTTAATTTCATTTTATCCCTAGAAAACATTCTGGGTCATCCTATTGGGGGGGGCGTATTGTTGGAGAAACATGGTAGATATGAATAAAATGTAGGCATACAATGTCATGAAATAATATTATCAATATATAAAAATAATACACATGCTAGTGGCAATCATAGAGATTAGCACTAGACCTTAGTTGTGGGTAGAACACGGGTGTCAAACTCGCCGGGTCACGTTACCGTCACCTGACATTTCGTGATGTTTTTCTCCTTTGTGAAGCTGGGGTTGGCATGGCCTGCACGTGACGCATCCGGCCCACAGGCCACCAGTTTGACACCCCTGAGGTAGAACAAATAACACAAACAGAGCTAGAGAATTGGGCAACCTAGAAAAAAATACACCAGAATCCTGGTCTGATGGTCTGATAGAAGAGGCAACAAATAAGCATTGCACATTCTTGCCAAGGTAATGGAAAGGAATAGATGTTTGTCATCTGAGATTTCCTCTAAAGTTGGGATGTCCAACTGTGTCCACTTTAAGACTTGTGGACTTCAACTCCCAGAATTCCTCAGCCAGCATGGTCCACAGGTCCTAAAGTGGACAAGGTTGTACACCCCTGCTCTCAATAGGAAGCAAAAGAGGATCATGGGGCTCAGCGACTCCTCAGGTCCATCCCCCTATATGGGCATCTGCACCTCTATAGGGCTGTTTTATATGGGCCCCACAAGAATGTGGAGGATAAAACAGCCAAGAAGATAAAGACACAGTGAAATTTCAGAGTTGGAAAGGAAGAGAGATAGGATGATGGCAGATGCCCATTTTAGAAAAAAAAATCACAGATTATGGCATTGGGCTTAGACTGGTTTGGAAATCAATAGCCCAGACGTTGCTTAAGATGATTTCTGGTATTTACAACCCTTAATGGACATGTTGTGACCCGCCAGCAGAGTTGGTGGCAGACTCGAACAGTGAGGAGGTTGGGGAGGAACATGGGCAAGTCCTGAAGTCTGGGGAGGGCTCTGACAAGTGCTCTGCGTCTGAGGCAGAGATGGGGCCATGGCTGTCTGACAGTTATCAGCTGGAGATCAGTGGGGCAGAAGAATAGCTGGAGCCTGTTCCCAGTGTGTGCATGCACAGAGCTGCCGGGAGAAGGGAACAGTTAAAGAACAAGGGTCAACTCAGGAGTAAAGGCTCAGGGGACGGTGAATGGCCCCTCACATAGGGAATAAAGAAGAGTGAAAGGGGAGTGGTGTTTGCAGGAGACAATTAGTTCAATTCATTAGGGTGAAGATCTGTTCTTGACTTCTTGCTAAGTAATTACTGCTACAACGTTTGGAAGACACCGGCCTGGCAACTCTCCAAGCCTGATAAAGGTCTGTAGTTGTAAAATCTCATGAAAGACTGTTTGCCAGGACTTTGCTGGAGAGGAATTCCCTTTAACCTAAATAAAAGGGGTTTTATCAGGATGAGGAGTCTGGTTCATGATCTTGGGACGCCTAGGTCAGAACAGGACAAAGGCTATCCATTCCGAACCGAGACCTAAAGACTGGAAGTTTGCTATTAGCTCTTGTTAATCAAGTTGATTTAAAAATGGTCTCTTAAAACCACTAGAGCCAGATACTCAGACCCCCCCAAAAATTGAATCAGATATTAATGAGATAGCACCAGACTCTGGAATCCACCGAAACCAAACATTTCTCTAACAGAAGACAGAATTCTTCCTGCATCTCAGAAATGCAAGGACAGCTCTTATAAACTTGGACTGGACTCCTTCCAGGGAATTAAACATTGTAAAAGTATGGATTTGAACACAGTAAAGAAACTGAGAAATATCCTTAGCAAGAAAGACCTTTCAGGCTGCAGAAAAGAAGGGCAGGTCTGAGCTACTTAGCCTCAAATGCAAAAAGGCAATTGTTGAATGAGCACCAAAATCAGAGGATGTATCAGATGTGTAGCAACACAGTCACTCCCTCCTCCTCAAAAGTCCCAAATCAAATTTAGCATGTGGTGTGAAGGGAGCAGATTGGTCTTTCCCCCCACCATGTGTGAACTTAACTAGTTGATCTATGACACGAATCAACTTGTGACATCTCTGTTAAAGCTTGGAGAGGTCAAGTAAATTACAGAGCTGCCTCTCAATTCCCTACCTTCTCTGCCTCTGTTCTCCATCCTAGTTCCTCAATAAAGGGATAGGAAGAAAGCTAAGCATTCCTTCCCTTCCCTTCCACTCCCCTCCACTCTCTCCATGGAGGGAGGGCAACAGGAATCTCACCTCTAGATTAAGCACGATGATGTCATCACCCACCCTGTATTCTGCTTCTGTAGGTCATAGAACCATTCATGGAAGAGATTGTCATTCTGCTTTGCAACTCACCAGGTTTATATTACATTTTTGTTTTCTGATATTTATTTTTGGCATCCAAATTGGGTGGCAGACAGCTTGGTGGATGTCTGCAAAACTCTGGCTGCCAATTTCTATCTTAAAGCTGGATAAATTATAGGGTGGGTGTAGAATACTAAAGAGACCTCTGTTCAGATGAAACTTTGGGGGAAAGAGCTGGGAATATCAATAGTTGAGTTTTTTAATATGAAACCTCTCCTATATTTGCAAATCTCATTAATATAGTTTCAAGGTATACAAACAAGGTACTAGCTAAACTGTGAGAAAACAACTTGTTAGGCTATTTTTATAGTTTGGCATTTGGGGACAAAGTGAGAATGTTGCACCCAAAACCTTACCTCTAGAAATTCTTTCGAATTCTTTGTGTCTGTTGTGGTATGAAAGAAAAAAAAAGTTTGATGGGTTGAAAGACTTTTCAAAGGGAACATTTATGGTCAAATATATAGGATATTATCGATAGTTCAAGAGATCCATTGTTGTATCTCCTATGTAGTAGGATTTACATTTCCAAAGCAATTTTAGGTTTAATATTTCTTGTTTCAATATGTTAATGTTTTATTTTGTTTTTGATTGTAAGCCACTTAAAGTGGCTTCTAGGTGAGGTGGGTGGGATATAAGTTAAACAAACCACTAGTGAAGTTTAATTCCGTAGGGTTCAGATATACTTTTGTTGCAATGGGAAGTATAGGTTGTAGCTTCTACAGACAATTTAATTGGTGGAAATCACATGGGGAAACAAGAATGTCTCCCTCGTGGTGAATTTGGCTCATCCATCTGCTTTCATGATATTGAAAAGCTTCGGACTCCCGGGATCCTAACAAGTGGAAAACAAATACTAAATATTTAATTAAAACAAAAAAGGAAAGTGAAAACTGTTGGATAGGGATGGGCAACTTAATGCTGTCCGGAAAGCTTGGACTATTTCTCTCTTGGGTATTAAGGGAAGCAAGTGGGAATTGCCTTTTTAAGCACTGCCTACCTAAGGGAATATGTTTCAGCAAGACGTTGAAATCTGCAGGAGAAACTCAGAAGCTGCACTGCTTTTTGAGACTGATGTAGTAGGCAGATGGAAGGTGGCCTTTTCCTGCCTCATTCCCGGAGTTTGGAAGGCATCACCAAGCAGCTGCAGTTGGCTATCACTATGTCTTTATAAAATACATTAAAAAAACTACTTATTTTTATTCCAGTCTTTAGAGGCCAGAGGTTTTATTGTTTGTATTTTAATTTACCAATCACATTTTTCATTATTCTAACAATCATGAAAACATTCGTTTGTTTGCTAATCTTTTTATGCTACTTTTAATTATAAATTACCCCTAGTTGTTCAACAGTTGTTCTAAAGGATCGTTCAGATTAGAGAAACTGGATGGCAAATACATTTAGAATATTATGTGCTGCTCTAGATACGGTCTTTTAAAACCTATATTCCAATTTTCCAAAAAAAAAAGTGTGTTAATGCTATTCCACATTCTTACAGACTACTTTATCTTCTAGCTGCCAATCATCACTATTTGGTGATGGGAGGCCGTTTCAGGAGAAGAATGAGAAATACCACGAAGGGTGTCATAGAAGAGGTAAGTGAACATTTTTGTTCATGGGCCACATATAAATTCCATCTTATGAAGATTTAGGAAAAAAAATACAGTGGATGTTTTAGGACAATGTAACTTATTATTTTAGCTGAATCTTAACTATAATACTCTTCAGTAATTGGCCAAATAGTGAAATTTAATATCCCCTCCCAAACCAAAAGTAAGATAAAGAAATTAATGAACTACGGCTCATTACATTTAATCCTACCTATACAAACCTAAGTGTAAGAGGTGACCAGGCTGAGACTGGGGCAGGGTCAAAGGGTCATCAGTTTGCAATCGCAATGCTCCCACAAGTGACTTAAGTCCAGGCCCCCATGAATTCCATGGCTCTTACCTAGCATCAATTTGCCTTGACAGATTCTTATGGATAGACAACATGAAATAAACTCATGGTACTTTTGAACGCTCCTGATTTCTTGCACCTGACATTAATCTCATCGACTCCCCCAAAATTTCACAGATTGCAATAAAACCACAGCATGGCATCAGATCCACAAGCTGGAGTGACAGCAGACTGGAATGGATGGACACCATCTGCAGGCACCAAGACAGTCTGGAAACCGAGGTGTGGAATTTAGCAGCTAATATGTATCAGATGCTCCAGCAGATGAAAAATTTAGCTCCATAACTGGCTTTTCTACCACCTCCACCACCTGCTGCATTACAGTGACTTCAAGGATCCTTAGAAAGCCTCTCATCTTCTGCTGAATTCTGTAAAAAATGGCTTCAAGATTCACTGAAAAACCTGGACAGGGAAGCTCCTAATGCATTTAAACAAGATTGCAAAAAATGGCTTGAAATATAAAAATCCTCAAGGAGGAAGGATCTAAACTGCCCCATCTAGGATTCAGAAATGGCTTAAAGCATGAAAGACATGCAGGATCTACAGAAGTCTAGAGTAGAGTTTTGAGATACCCTAAGTCAGTGATGGCTAACCTTTTTGTCGTTGTGTGCCCAAAGTGCGCATGCAGGTGTGCCTGCATCCATAATGCAATGCATGTGTGACCCCCCCACCCCCTGCACATGCACGCCGACCCCCCCCCCGTGCACACCATGTGCCTCTTGCACATGCATCTGCCGCACACGCCCCGCCCCCTGCACATCCGTGGCAGATACCCAACAATCAGCTGGCTGGCGGGAGGTGCGCGCACATGCACAGTGGATCGGTTCTGGGCGACGGCTCACGTGCCAGAAGAAATGGCTCTGCATGCCACTTCCAGCACATGTGCCATAGGTTCACCATCATAGCCCTAAGTAATGGTTGGGTTGAAAAATCAATAAACCTTACAAATCAATGTTCTGAAGGACCTGTGGAAAATATACAGTATTACAATGGCTTCAAAGATTTGTAGAAAACCTGAAGAATCCAGGCAGCTCTGGAGAAATGGCTTCAAGAATCCTTGAAAATCCTGGCGAAAATAGGTCCTGAAACATCTAAACAAAATGCCAAAAATGGCTTGAAACACCTGTAAATATTCTTGAAGAGAAGAAGCAGAGTGGCTCATGCGGTTAGGACATTGGGATGATGATTGCGTTCGAGACCCAGTTGCTGCTGTGGGATGGGGTGAGCTCCAGTCACTCGCTTCCAGCTCCTACCAAGCCAAAGAACAACACTTCAAAGCATCAAAAACAAGCATGGTAAATAGTAGGGAGGGAGTGTTTTGGGTATAACCTGGTGGCTTTGAAAGAAGCTTAAGGACAGATGGCTTCAAGCATTTTATCAAGTTCCAGAGAGCATTGCTCTGCTGCATCCAGGAACAGGGGTGCAAGCATGGCTGTAAAAATCTCTGAAAAGACTCAGACAAGAATCCCTGGACGAAGCCACAAATAATCTGGTGGAATCTCTCCAGGAATCCATATAAAATGTTCAGAAAGGATGTCCTGAAGAATCCAGGCCACATGTGAATTAGTGGTTGGAAACATCTGGACAAGGTCTGCAGGAGAAGAGATAACAGGAAGGAAAGATCCTGAAATATGGAGAACAAATGCACGTTTATAACAGAATTCCTTCTCACAGAAAGCAGGTATGGGAAGAGCCAACATATGTTATAGGTGGACTAATTAACCCTCACACTCTTTATCAACTGCATCATGGAAAGCAGGAATTGAGGTTGTTAAGCAAAGTGATCCCATGATCTCCTCACTTCCAACTGTCATGACTAGTCACCAGAACGGTCACAGTCCATTACGGTCATAGATCAAGGACTTCTTGTAGGTTCTTGTGCAATTTTTTTTTGCAATGGTTGGAAGTGCTTTACTGGTCATAAAGCACCCTTTCTGAGGCTGTCCTTATTTTTGAACTGTTAAGCAAATCCCAAAGGTGTTTTATCAAAAGGCAACTGGAATTTCGTGGAAACATTTTGAAAACATTTTGCTTCTAAGAAGTTTCTTCAGAATGTTTTCAAGGAAAATAGTAAGAAAGTCCACTTGCCTTTTGAAAAAGTATCTTTGAGAGAACCCTGACCTGGATGATTCAGAATCTCCACAGACAGTTGTTAAAGAAAAGTCATTAAGCCGAGTGTCCATGGTGATTCTGAATCATCCAGGTCATAGTTGCCCTAAAGGTGCTTTTCAAAAGGCAACTGGACTTTTCTTTTTTACTTTATTCCTTGAAAACATTTCAGTTCCAAAAAAGTTTCTTGAATGAGATGTAAAACATTTTCAAGGAAAAAAGTGAGAAAGCCCAGTTGCCTTTTGAAAACCACATTTGGGTCAATAAGTCAAGGACTACCTGTACGAACTGACGTGTTAGAGGTCTTTAGTTGGTTTGTGTACTATGGTGATGCTGTGTGGTTACAGTAGTGTGTTGACTGTTTCAGATATGTTTTTTTTTTAATGTAAGATCAGGTTATCCTTTCTGTAGTTTGTTTTGGTTGTACTATAGTGGGTTGCGTTGCCAGGCACTTTTTGATCAACTTGTGTGTGGGTACCTATTTTGTTGGAGAACGTTGTATAGACGGTCTGTTCGCTTTTCTGGCATTCGGGATTGTTGCAAGGCATTTGTAGTCATTTGAACAAAAGTTCTTACACAGTTTTTCTTGTGTGGGGTTTGGTTACTTCGCTAAGGAAGCATTTGGTTAATGTGGGTTGTCTTTTTAATTTTCTTTTTTCCTTTTTATTATATTTTTCTACAGTAATTTAGATTTTCTTATTTATTGTGTACTATGAGAACCACAGATCAGCCTTCGTTTGTTGGGATGATGGTAATCATTTCTCAAGAATGACTTGATGCAAAGATATCTTGTTTTCTGCTGAGGAGGAAGAGGAAGATGTGTAGGATATGTTCACTGCCTTGAGTTATTTGACTAATAATAAAGGCAGGATACAAATAAACAAAGAATTCTTTCTCCAGTCAAGCAAATTTTCTGCTCCCAGGTTTCTATGTAATACAAATAATGCAGATAGTTTTTGACTTACCACTGTAATAGCTCTTTTAGGCAAAAGAAAGTCAATGCCTTCTCATTCCCATCTGGGAGACAGACAAAATTACTACCGTGTGTTGTCTACATACAATCAGAGGGACAGCCTGATTTGTTGAAGTGATACAAGTAAGGGGCTAAAAGCCAACCTTGCTTAACTGCTCTTTGCATGATAACAGCTCCAGAAAGATACCCCCGGGAGAAATATCTAACTCTCAGTAAGATGTTAGAATAAAAAATACAAATAAAAAGAAGCAACATTTTATCTATTGAAATTTTTCCCATAGCCTCTCCTTTGGAATCAAATCAGAAGCTGATTTTAAATTCAAAACAGGGTAGCTGTCAAAAGAGTTCCTTTAGATCAGGGGTTCCCAACCTGGGGTGCTCGCACCCCCTGGGGGTGCGAGACGATATTCCAGGGGGTGCGAGAAAAGTCTAGGTAAATAATAGGATATTGGCTATATGTTGGCATTTTTATTTATTATGCAATGGATTAACTTTGTTTTCATTTTAGAGTTAAATATCGTTATTTAGTGGTCGTCACATACATAGCTGAAAAGATTCAATCCTACCATATATTTAATGCGTTCAGTAGTTCCTAAAGTCTAAATTTCAGGGGGTGCGAGGTTCAAGTGAAATTTCTTTAGGGGTGCGGGGCGAAAAAGAGGTTGGGAACCACTGCTTTAGATAGTAAGGTATATTTTTCGGCTAAATATCGCAGGACGAAACCCATGACCCAAGGATGAGTACAAGGTAAAGGTTCCCCTCGCACATACATGTTAGTTGTTTCTGGCTCTAGGGGGCAGTGCTCATCTCTGTTACAAAGCAGAAGAGCCAGTGCTGTCTGAAGATATCTCTGTGGTCATATGGCTGGCATGACTAAATGCCGAAGGCGCACAGAGTACTGTTACCTTCCCACCAAAGTGGTTCCTATTTTTCTACTTGCATTTTTACATGCTTTCGAACTGCTAGGTTGGCAGAAGCTGGGACAAGTAACGGGAGCTCACTCCATTACGTGGTGCTAAGGATTCGAACTGCCAACCTTTCTGATTGACAAGTTCAGCGTCTTAGCCATTGAGCCACCACATCCCTTATCCTCAAGGATAACTCATCCTCAAGGGTGAGTGGTCCCTTCTAAATCCTGCTTGCTCCTCAGCAAAGACAATTTCACTTTGGATCCAACCCAATATTTTTAAATAAACGTGTTTTGCACACGAGACACCCAACAATCAATTGGCTAATGGGGAGCACATGTGCATACACCGTGGACCTGATTCAGGGTGATGGCTTGGATGCCAGAAGAGATGGCTCTGCGTGCCATTTCCAGCATGTGTGCCATAGGTTTACCATCTAGGCCTTTTGGCTAAAAACAAGTGTGCTATATGTTCTTATAATACATTACTTGTTGCTAAGAGGGTTTCTATCAGGGCTATGATTTTTATCCACTTTTGACTGACTGTATAGATACTATGTTTTTCTACTCTTTCTATTTTACACTTTATCATTAGTTTTTGTTTTGTTTTTGTCACCACTGCTTGCTATGGTTCCTGGTATAACAGAAGTCCAAAGCTATGGGGATACTGATCTGATCTATTAAGGAGATGATGTGGCATCCATGTTCTTGATGTATAATATCAACTTGTAGTATCTGTGAATTATGAGACACGTCCTCCTTTATGAGACACAAATTGGCCATCAATAGACAGAGAGATATAAACAACATCTACATACTCTATAAAAGAGGCAATCAACAAGCCAAAAAGAAAACAAAATGACCAAAACACCTCACCAACAGCAATCAAAACCCAGATGAGCATAGATAAACATCAAGATTAATATCAGACGAACAATCACGAAGTAAATAATACCACAATCAAGGAGTTGCCAAAGAAGCTAGGAGTAAACAGCCCAACTGAATAATCTCCATGGCCACTTCTCATCAACACTGACAGGGCAAGCCACTAGAATATAAAGTGAGAGCAAACACCACTCCATCCCAGCATGATGATGTTACTTAGTTTGGTAATAAAATGTCTGCAAGAAGACAACCAAGCTCAGAGCGCACCAAGGACTCCTCACATATCTTCCCATTTGCCATTTGTTGCCAGCAACTAGATTTTGTCTTCATATGATGATGGTATAGATTGGTGCTTGTCAGAGCTGTAATAAGAGTTGCCTGAACCATGAGATGGGAAGCAAATAAATTTGATAAAAAATAGAACAGATGACTCCACCAGACTGTCAATTATCTGGAAGCCTGCACTCTCAAACAAAAAAAATCTCCACACCACAAGCCAGGCAAACACCTGGGTACAAACAGACCCCCCCTGATACCTCCAGCTCAAACACACCCCAACCAGGCACCGAGATGAAACCTAGCTTCCTAATAAATGATAGCTGTCCGTTTACTTGGAGCCAAGCTGCACTAAAAGCCTCCAACACAGGAAACACAATGCTGCCAGCCAATCAAGAAAAAAAAAGCTACAAAACAGACAGAAGATATTAGGAACACCAATCAAGCAGAACACAACAAACTCCAAGACCAATAAACACAGACCAAGACTCCCAATAAATCAGGATGAAGAAAAAACCATCCTGGCAAAGCAGTAGGCTAGCACCAAATTTAAAACAGAAACGGCTGTAAAAGTCTGACTCACAGACGAACACAATACAGAAGCCTGATGATGGCAGATGAGATTCTGCCGAAACGTTGCTCCAACTTTAAAAGCACAACTATAATGACATGGGAAAATGCCCGAACAAAGCTGAATACCATATATATATATATATATATATATATATATATATATATATATATATATATATATATATGGATCTTTGGTTGTTCGGGTTTTCTCCCGCGTAAGATTCGAAGTATCTAGGCAACGTTTCGATGAAGTCTCATTCATCATCTTCAGGCTTCTGTCTCCGGCTCTGTGCTTCTCAGAGTAATGTGAGATTGCAGCTGCTTCCTCCTTTTAACTGCCAGTGGGGGTGGGACTTGATTGGGTGGGGGGCTTGGCTGTGTTCTGATTGGGTGGGGGTGTGTTCTCATTGGTAGGGGGTTTGGCTGTGTTCTGATTGGTTGGGGGGTTAGCCGTGTTCTGATTGGTTGGAGGCGTGTTCTGTTCAGGTGGGGGCTTGGTTGTGCTCAGGTTAGTCTTAGTTGCTGGGGGATTTGAGCTGGTGAGTTGTGATCTTGCTGTTTGGCTTCGAGTTCGTGGTCCTTCTGCATCTTCATAGTGGGTGTCGGTTTGCTTCATGTATGGCTCGGAGGGGTTTGAAGTGGGTAGTGATGCAGCTGCCGTGCAGCTTCATGGACCAGAAATAACTTAACTCCACCATCCTTTACTGATTCAAGGAATTTTGCCAGGATTATTATCTGACAATGCTTCGGAAGATCTATGCACCAGAAATTGAGAGTTAAAAGCAGCAGTTCATTGATCTAAATCATAAAATTATGGCTTTAAAAGATTATGAATAATCAGCAGCCATATTGATAGTTATGTCATGTTAACATAATCACCCAACAGAAGACAAATTCTTGATGGAAAGGCATTTAAAATGTCATATTCTATTGTGCAAAGTAATTATTACAGTCTGTTGCTCCTTCTTGCAACAGTAATTAACTGCTAAAATGAATTGTTTAATCAGTCTGCAGAAGTTGTTTATTCCAATATTGCACTGCCAAAGAGTCTCTCATGAATATGTATAGACAATATTTGCTTTGCTTGCCAGTCTATCTCCAGTCCTCAGTCCTCCAAATCACAGACATTTTTAGTACAAGACAAGCAACATTTTGTTAAGGCTGCCTGTGCAAAGCATGCTTTAAGCTGCTAGCATTCTGGAACTGGCAGAGAAACACATCTGTTCTTGTAAATCAACACAAGTGCAGCAAAGGAATTTAGAAAGAACTCACATTACATTTAAAATATCACATTTAAAATGAACAGGAGTTTATTGCAACCCCAGATTATTGATTCTAGCAATATATTTGCCACTCTAAAGAAATATTATCAATGTAAGGAATGTAAAAAGAAGATACTACTCTTTCTCAATAATTCTGAATTATTAGCTAGTAATATATTATGATTCTTCTATCTATTCGTGTGGGGCACATCTCACATTTAACAGCAAATATGCTCCTTTTCTATGATGACTATGCATGATTACTGGCTCCCAACAGTGTTCTCAAACCCATTCCTGAAGTAATGATTATATAATTGTAGGGCTACAAGCTATTCATTCCTTTGCTCTCCAATCCACTTAAATTCTGCTTTTCAATGAACTGTTTGCTGTAGGCCCTGCAGCTTTAGAAGTCAAGGAAAGACTTCATTTTATATAACTTAAAGAAGATCCTACTTACTTTGATAGTGTCAAAAAAAAAATCACAGATATATCCATAAAGTCATCAGGATTCTGACAAAATTCAAGCTTTTATGGTTAAAAAGAATTAAAGAACTTGATCAAGACTGATCAGCTTGGGGATAAAATAATAACCAATGAATTAAACATACAGCAGCCTCTTTAAATCAATGAAATTGATTGATGTGAATGGTTGATTTGTATCAACCATTCCCAATGAAATTAATTCTATTTGGAGTTAGAAATCCTCAGATTCCAAAGGCGGTGTAGCTGAACGCATTCTGAAGTTGAAGAAAGCTGTATTAGACTGAGAAATCAAGCAGGGCAATGAAACGCTTCATCTTCTATTTAAGGCAAAAACATATTTTGGAACACACAGAGAAACACCTGCAACTCCTTAAACTAAATGCATCTTTTGTGGGATAGCAGTGAACTTTAAATCCAAAGAGACATGGCCCACTAATATCAAATGATATATATATATATATATATATATGCATGCATGCAAAATAGTCCAACTACGATTTTTTAAAAGCATTTTTATTACTTAGGAGGGCCATGTAGCATAAAATAACATTCCTGTTGTTTATTCTTTGGGTCCATGTCAAGAATTGTGCGATTTTCTCTTTTGAAAATACTTTCTGGAGTATATAGGTAGTCTTCATTTAGCAACTACAACTGGGATTGCAAGTTGGTCATTAAGCAAAGAGGTTGCTATGTGAAACGATCTCTGCTTATATTCATACTTCAGCTTTTTTTGCTTTACAGACCTATGAAGGTTATAAATGTAATCAAAAAATTAGTTTTTCATAACTGTGAATGGTACCTGGTACGATAACTGCAAACAGTCACTAAACAAGGACTACTTACATAGGATGTGGACACCATTCATATAAATTTGAGTCAACTTGATTAGAATGCTTGATTGCATCATAGCAATATCACTAAGACTTATATACCACTTCACAATGCTTTATAGCTTTCTCTAAGCTGTTACAGAGTCAGCCTCTTGCCAACAATCTACATCCTCATTTTACCAACCTTGGAAAAATGGAAGGCTGAGTCAACCTTGAGCTGGTGAGAATTGAACTGCCAAACTGCAGGCAATCGGCAGTCAGCAGAAGTAATCTGCAATACTGTATTCTGACCATTACACCACCACAGCTCTCAGGTTGTAATATCAAGCACTGTGTCCAATTTGAAAATACCAGACAATATTTCAGAGCAAAAGAATGCATTATTCTCACAAGTGAAGGGATTTTTTTAAGGAGTATGTTCTGGGAAAAATCACAATTCAGTGCATGGTTGTTTTTAATGTGAAATAAATTTAACAATCTGCATCCAATCTTCTTTTCAGCTGAATACTAAAGAGTAATTCCCAAGCATCCACCTGTCAGTATTTCAAAGGTGATAGTTTACTATTCACAAGTGTGTTGCTGTTTTAGTGGCAAATTATCAAAGGTGCCTTTTGTTTTGCACCTGCTAACTGAATACTTATGATTCATTTTTAGTTTCTGAAGTTAATTTTTGCCCTGCTAATATTTTATGTTAACAAATGCTGGTTGTTGGTAGCTGTTGTTCCTTTGAAGTACTATTACTGTTTTAAAACTGTGACTTGTAATATAGCAATTCAATACTCTAAATCCAACCTAAAAGGCAAAAATAATCAACCACGGTCCTCACACTGAAGTCAAGAGCTTTAGTAAAAATGGTCTTGAAGAAGCAAGTAAACACCAAATATACCATTTTTAATTCATCCAAACTCCTTTTTGGATTATAAAGATGCAGGGTTTATTCAGACACCCTGCTTGCTGTGTCATAGATGGCCCACTAACTATTTGTTAAGGACATGAATGCATGATGTTCTTAGTGTGACTCTGGACCACCAGGATGGTGCCTTTATCTGCTCCACTTCTGAAGTGCCTTTCCTGTTTTTGCCAGCACAAACTGTGCCAAGTGATCAGTCTGCAGTTCAATCTGGAGTAAGTTTAGAGGAAAATGCTGGCCCAGCTGTGAGATGCAAGCTAAGGCTACTACAGACATGTCCCACCCCGTCCTTGGCTACTTATTGCCAGGATTATTTAATCCTAGTTCTCTCTTATCAGCAAATACTGGTACATCTTCCTGTCTCTTCCCTTTAGGGCTTGATATATGTCCTGAAATCCAGACTACTGAATGTGTGTGTAAAAATAGTGCCAAAAGTGTGGAAGAGTGGACAGATGTGCTATGGTTTGGCTGGCAGAACATCTGAGGTTGAGAGCCAGCAGCCCAGCAGAGAAGCTGCCAGCATCCCCAGAGTCAAAACAGATTGGAGTGACCTATACCTTTCACAGATCCAAATACTGTTACATCAAGTCAAACTTGCTGACATTGGTTGGCTGGGTTTGAATATCATAGCAAAGCGAAATGGAACTGGCTGGGTATTACAGGTAATTCTTGTTTAATTATCATGTACATGTACACCCGCACGCCAATGCACACATGCAAACATTACCTTGGACCCTGGAATCTTTTTCCAAAGCTGCCACATTCGTTGACTCTTCCTGAGTTGCAACTGCACCTTTCAAAACAGCAGTGCTTTCTACGCTTGAAGAAACTACATCAGGAGCAGGGAAGAGTTTTTCCAGGACTTTCTTCTGGAACACTAAAAAGGTAACAATAAAATAAAGAAGTTAAAGTTTTGATAAAGCAAGAAAAAGCTTAAGGCACTCCATCTTCCTGTGTCAAAAGCCTTCTTTAAGCAAGGAGCAAGCATTCTTATGCAGGAGAGCTCACAAATGGAAAATATAACATAGCAAGACATTAGGACAGCAGTGGTTTCATTCATTCATTCATTCATTCATTCATTCATTCATTCATTCCCACTCTTGTTTTATAAGTAACTCAAGGTGACAAACTTACCCAATTCTCCTTCCTCCTCCTATTTCCCCCACGACAAAAGCCATGGGATGTAGGTTGGGCTGAGAGAGATTGACTGGTCCAAGGTCACCCAGCAGACTTTTATGCTTAAAATGAAACTACAACACACAGTCTCCTGGTTCTTAGTCTGGTGCCTTAAAACCACACTAACTCTCTGGACTACAGGATGAGGGTGACAGTGGACCTATTACAACTATTACAAAGTATGCACAGAAACGATTTCTCAACCAAACAAAAACCTACACACCTTGGGAAAGAGGATCAGGTCATAAAATAAATCTTTCTAGTTTTCAATTCTTTTACATTTTTTAAAATTAAGGGTGTGGCTTATTTGAACAGAAATTGAACAGAAGGAAAAGCTTAACACCATCCAGATTGTCAGAGAGTTTCCTCCCCAAATGTTTTTCAGTAAAGCATTTCAGTAAATATATATCTAATCCTAGTTTTTTAAGCTGCACATGTATGCAGTTATGATTAATAAAATACAAACCCATTTAAACACATAACTCATGACTATTAGCTTTTTGTCACATTATATTTTGTCAACATAGAACTACTGTCATGTGGGATCTGCCAAATTTCTTCACATATAAAGGGGTCTTTGTGTCCCTTGGGTATTGGTGGAATACAGGATCTCTATTCAATGGAACAGGCCCCAAGACACTTTTCCCTAACCTCCTAGATCTATAGATCCCAGTTTCAGGACATCTGGCAGGCCGCAACTGGGGAAGGCTACTTTACAGGCCATAAAGGTATTGGATCAAGACCAAGAAAGTTCTAGGTTCAAATTCACCTGAGCTATGGAAGTTCATTAGAAGAGGACCAGAGGCCAATCAATCTCTGTCTCTTGGGAAGGGAAAATTGGAAGAGGGAGAACTACGTATATCACTTGAAGCTCTTGGAAGAAATGCAATCTAGCATACTTTACTTACAGTTTCATTAAAAGTATCCAAGTGTTGGTTGTCAATTTATGCTCAAGGGTGAGCTGTGAATATTTTTATACACATATCAATTAAAGAGCCAGCCAATCTTTCTATGACTTGGTTCTGGGAACTAAAGTATCCAGTGTCACTCCAAAAATAACTATGATCGATCTGTTTATGAGAAGAAACAAAATCTCTCCCATTTTCAATTACAATACATTTTGTTTGCTCTGAAACAAAAAAAACAGATCAACATGTGGCCTTCTTTGGATAGGACCACTGTTGTTATAGCAACCATGTACTTCCGGGCAGCTGCAACCCCAGCCCCAAGGGAAAGCAAGTTGAATTCTCCTAACACTAGCGGTCCTGGAAATTCCACCCCAGCCCTAAGTTAAACAGTCCTTGCAAGGATGTCACTGTGAAGCAGAGGAAGCCATAAACAATAGGAGCTAAGAGCCACAGTTGGTTGGAGATATCAACCCTTCTTTCCCCAAATGTAGCCTGTTGTCAATCTCCCAACAAATTAAGGTTCAATGTAATAAATACATTAATTATATTCTAAAGATCTGGAATTTGCCTAGTTATAAGGAGCTCGGGATATACTGAACCTGGAACTTTTAAAAAGGTGATCTCATATTCTTAGAATGGTGAGATTACACTACAGCTTGAATAATGGACTGTAGTCATAAGGTCTAGATTTAACTGGTGATTTAAAAATTATACTGCAATGATTTACAGGATACATTACTACTCTGATACTGTAAAAACTAATTTTTTTTTAAAAAAAAACATTAACCTTAGATGATAGGCTGTTCCCTTTTAAAATGTTTTAATACAATTTCTTTCCTTTTCAATTGTCCCCCTAATATTTTACTTTTCTTCTTTTAATTAATTAAATTAAATGTATTGCTTTCTTTTTCACCATTATTACTGGAATTGGTTCAAAATTTTAAAAAAATAGTTTAAAAAACCCATATTTTAAGTTGTGAGCATTTTAAGCGTTCCTTTTTTGATACAAAGATTCATCCCAGAGGAAGCACAAGCTTTGTTTTAGACCAGGCTGATTCACTGCTGATCACTGATTTTATTGATTTCAAGGCAGCTATTCATTCAGTATTACAATTTACTACGGCCCAAGTTGAGTAACTCAATGATTGATAAACTCTTGCTCATATAGTAGCTAAACTGCATGACAGATCATTCCTACAGGGGAGATACCATCAAGTAGATCTCCTTTCCTTTAGACATGTCCCACTGGACTGCATAGTACCCTCAACTCTGTTCCACATCTATTAATTATTTAATCCATCAATTAAAAACCATGCACATCCATGGCTCTAAATTGCCAAACAAGCATTTCCCACTTATTCTATCTGGAGATAATGTCATTATTCTATCTCTGACATGGCAGGCTCTAGAGAACCATTAGTAATCTGATTCAACAGTGCCAAGATGAACAACTGATAATTTGTTATTAAAAAAAACTCAGAACACCTAAAAGACAACATTATTGTATGAACATTTGAGCTCGTGAACACCTTTAAATAAACCCTTTATGGTTGTATTTAGACCCTTTGTGGTTGCATCTCATATCGTGACCACAGTGCTAATTAAAGGTACTAGGAAAATCAAATTTAGAACACCTATCGAGAATTGTGGATGAACATCAAATTCAGCTTGTTATGTATGCCTAAAGACCGGCATCCAAAAATTGTACTATAATGGATATCTCTTGGAGGAAAGAGAAAACAAGGCTGGCCTCAGAAAATTTGGCATCAAACACTTAAGGAAGTTCTTAAGATTATTAATTTCCCTTAGGGGACGATGCCAAAGATGCTGCGAACAGTCAAAATTGCTGGAAAATGTGCTCTGCTCAAGACCTAATCATGAGGATGACAGTTGTATTTAAAAACTCTTTCAGGCAAAGACAACTTCTATTAGAGGTAACTCTCATATACAGTAGTAACTGATGATGTTACCTAGTTTGGTAATGAAATGTCTTCAAGAAAATAAATAATAATCGGGGGCTCCTGATTTCAACCCTGAGCTACGAATATCCTCCTTTATTAGTAGTAATTTCACTTGAGACTCTATAGCCTAGCCTTAGGGCACACACCTAGTGGCCAAACAACCAATCAAACAAGTTAAGACCTTTGAATATCTACGTACAGAAAACAACTGTAGTTCTACAATCTTTCTATCTACTTCTTTAATGGAGTTCAGAATGTACGCATAATGCTTGAAGTCTTCTCAACAAGAAACTTCCCTTTGGAGACCAGTTGGGGCCTTACAGGTCATTTCTTTCCCTTGAAAGAGTTCAGTCTAACTATTTGAGATCTATCTTCCCAGTATCCTGCTGCATTCCAAATGTTGTACATTGCCAGGAAGTTGGCCTAGCCCAAATAGAAACTTCCACTTGGATGCCTGGATTTCATGTTAACCTAAGCTTCTTCTTTTATCAGCTGATTTGGCCCCTTTAATTATGACTGACAATTTCCAATCTCTCTGGTGTAGGAAAATATATGAAAATTTCAAATCTAATAGTTTCTCAGGGGCAGTCATTACCCTGCTGGGCTATGAATCTGTGATAGCTGATCTTAAACAACATGCCATAGGTAGACTCAAAGCCACAATCAGTCTTACCTGGAAACATTTTTCTGAGACACTGCACATTTACTTCCCCCAGCCAGATATCATAGTTGCATAATGACCCCCAAATTCAGAAAAAAAAATTGTCCTTGGCTGGATTCAATGCTCTCACAATAAATCCTGGGGAAAAAAATGAAATCCTGAAACATCCCTTTCGAATGGAGATTGTGCCCTTGCAATGGAGAAGCATATTGTATTGCTTCTTCTGTCATGACATTCATCAAGAATTACTGTCCAAAAGGAATTATTTCAAGAGGCAACTGGAATTTATTTGTTTTTCCTTGAAGACACTTTGCTTCTGATCCAAGAATCTTCTTGGATGAGAAGAGAAACGTCTTCAAGGAAAAATAAAGAAACTCCAGTTGCTTCTTGAAAAAGCATCTTTGGGATAACCATGACTGAGAATCTCCATAGACACCACAAAATACTATTTTCACTCATCCCCAAATATTATGGTTGCTCTGATTCCTTCCATCTCAAGTTGCTGGTTACTATCAAACTAATCTGATTCTACTTCAATGATTACAGCTAAACATTGTTTCATAGTTTGTACAATTTGCCATCATTTCTTTTCAAGCTTCTCCTAGATATTCTCTGTTTGGAAACATTTCAAATGCAGCTATTTAGTTTTTACAGTTTATTAATGTTTTATGTTCTTGCTGTCAATTGAATCTTATTTCTGTCTTAATTTAATTAGCTGCCAGAATTGTTTTAAAAATATAAATAGTCCTATAATTGGATTCTTTTTTAAAAATAAATTTTATTGATTTTACAATTAAAACAAACCAACAACACATACATAAATGAAAAAGAGAAAAAGAAGGGAGAAGAAAATAGAAAGAAAAAAATAGAAAACAATTAAAAACTTTCTCATCTTCAACAGCTTGTAAGACTTCTTTTTTATCCTTATTTTATGCCATATACACACACCTAAACCTTACATATATCTGTGTATCACTACTATGGATTTATCCTATCCTCTTTTGCCTTTTAGTGTGAAGTCTATCTTTGGTCTATCCATTTGTACCAGCAGTTCCAGCTGTTGTAGTATATTGAAGTATCTTTATTTTTTAATGTCAATTTGTCCATTTCTGCACAACTTGAAATATTTTGAATGATCATCTCCTCTGATGGAACATGAGGCTGTTTTCAAAATTGTGCAAAAGCCAATCTGGCTGCTGTCAAAATGTGTATTATTATTATATATATATATTATATATATATATACACACACACATACAAATTTTATTAATTTTCAAAGACAATACACAAACAAACAAAACATAAAACATAAAAAACATAAAACATCTTTTCTGAAAGCTGCTTGGTCCCGGGTTACATCTCTTCATACAGACACAAATTTAAATTCATGTTCATTTTATATATCATTCCATATCTTGTTACCATTTTACATTCTCTATATAGCTTCTCCTGTCTTTTGACTTTCTTAAATTTATTTTATCTCATCTCAGTTCAGATCATTATGCTTATTATTCTTTGTCTGTTCTGTTTCCAGCTATCTATTTATATTTTCTCTTTAAACAAAATTTCTCCTGTACACTAATTGGAATATGACGCCTTTATTTCTTTCCCCTACTTAATATAGTACATAACTTCCATTTGGATTCTGCTTAGTACATTCTAAAGTTACACATTATATTTTAAAGAAAGAAAAAAAATTGTAAATATATAATTAAAACAACAATCCATACCAATTCAAATCTATCATTAATATTAATATTCATTTGAATCTTAGACATTTTACACATTACTTTTCAATTGAATATCATGCTTTTATGGGAACACTTATAGACTTTCCATAATTATTTCCTTCCCACTTCACATCACTTATATTTTAAAAACATTGTATCATTAAAATGTTCCCATTCCTTCCTACTTCAATTCTCTCATTTATTTCATTGCCTTCCTTTTATTCACAAAAATTTCACTAAGTTACACTGAATATTTTATCCCACTTTTTAATCACATGTTGTTTCCAATTTTCTAACATTATTTCTAAATACAAATATAACAATACAATCTTATGTACCTTTGCAGAATCCCTTCAATTAAGTTTTTACCCATTATCTCTAAATGAACCTTGTTTCTTTACATCTTGCTCCACACCATTGAAGCTTCTCATCCCTTCCTTCCTCCCATGCTTCTTCTTCTCCCTGCCCTTTTTACCCCCTTGTCTCTCCACCTCCTTTTCCCTCTTCTGTATTCCCCCTTTCTGTTGTTTTCTAATATCCATTTTTCATCTTATTTTTCTCTTTTTTGGTTGTTGTTTTTTTAAATCTTTTTTTAAATCCTTTTTTTTTCAAAACAACCACCCAAGTGTTTTTAATCTTTCAAAGATAATTTCCAAAAGTCCCAAAGTCACCAAACAGTCCAAATAAGCTGTTTCTTTTAGCACTTTCTTCTTTCTTCACTTTCTCTTTCTGGGGTTACAGTTTAGTTACAAAATTCCAGTTAAAATGTATCTTTTAGAAGTCTTGTTAGTATTTAATAATTCTTTAAACTTCTAGGCAATCTCCTCCTTACTTCCAAATCCTGCTCCAATTCTTTTCCTCTCCCTTCCCACTGTTAGTGATTGGGGACAAACCCCCAAACAGAGTGTGCAGCGGCAGTCAAGCCAGGCAGCCAAATGAGAGAGGCTGGGCCCAAGAGTATACACACACTGGAGACAAAAACTGTTTGTAGTTTTAAATAGTTGTTTAATCCATTCAGAGTTTAAGCATTGTCAACCAGTCCATATGTCATTCACAAATATATCCATCCAGTAACTTAGTCCATTTTACTAGTCAGTACTATGTCCTTATCTGCTTGTAAATCTTCTCCTCCCGATACCTTTTTCTTGAAGACAACGCTGAGTATTCACAGGATATCAGCTCACCAAGGGAATAGTCCTTTTGTTCAGCAGAAACGGTATCCAGCACAGTAGCCAGCAAACAGTAACAAGCAGATGTCTCAAACAGGAGTAAGCAGCAGGCAGGCAGAGAGCAGAGCAGACCAGGGCAGGACTGTTACGTTTCTCTCACTGCCTTTTATTGCCGCTTGTAACCGCACCCTTAATTATCTAATTACATTGCAGTTTGGTGCTTAAAGCTACAAACACTTAAACCTAGGTTTATATATTTATTCACCCAAACCTAGTTGGTGTATCAATATACCCAACACCCACTTACAGCAAAAAAAGATTTTTTAAAATGTTCAGAAATTCTTATTATCCCTTTGACATTTAGTTATCCAGTTTAGTTACCTATTAATCCAAACCGGGTTTTTCCGATTTCTTTCTGTTCGCTGTCAACATTAGGAAGGAGAGTGAAAAAAGAACTTTCCCTTTTAACTTTCATCCACCGCTTGTAAGTCTCTGGGAATGATGTATCTTTTGCAAGTTTTAAGTTCCAGGGTACCTTCGTTGTTACTTTGTCCCAGTCAGCCAAAAAAACCTTTCACTTCTTGACTTCCTCCTGCACTTTCTTTCCCGGCTGAGTGCTTCTTTGTGGCAGCCATTTCTGACTGCCACTCATACCACCTTCGGAAAAGGGAGTTTGGCCATCTAGGGAGGAGAGGTGCGATCCTCTCGACCCTGCCAGATCCCCCCTGTCTTCACCACCTTCTACGGAGGTGGCTTAGCCCTGAAGCCAGATGGCTCAGGGCACTCCAGTGGCGAGCCCAGGCAAAAACCACGCACGATCGCGGATTCCTGCCTGCCCCGAAGCGCTGCAAACCGGAACCCACTCTTAACTGGTTACTGGAGTATAAGTACTTATATATAAAAATATTATCACTGTATTATTTTAAATCCAAATTCTAAATCACATATATAATTTTGTAAGGTCTATGCTCAGCCTCTATACATAACTTCATGTAAATATATATATATATATATGGCATTCAGCTTTGTTCAGGTATTTTCCCATGTCATTGTAGTTGTGCTTTTAAAGTTGTAGCGCTACAACTTTAAAAGCATAACTACAATGACGTGGGAAAATACCCGAACAAAGCTGAATGCCATACATGTAAGTACCCGTGAAAACTTAAGAAAACATATATATATATATATCCAAATCCAACTATATTTAAATATTATAAATAAATATGTGTATTTATCTAACCTTATTTTAAATATTCTTAAACACAAACAGTATTACATTCGTTCCCAAGTGGATTAATTGTGATCACACAATAAATTATAATATTAATACATAAAATCTTATACTTATTAATTAGATAATACTTAATGTTCTTACTATTTTCCCTATATATCTAATCAAAGTATAACTATCACTATTATTAATAAATCAATTAAATCAATTAATTCAATTATTTAACAATCAGTTACAACAATCAATTTTCCTTTCCCCGGTATGCATATTTATAATCATTATAAAGAGAGAGTAAAGAAGGAGAGATAGTTCATCATGGCACCAGATGACGAAGGAAAAAGAACGAAAAAAATTGAGCAAATGTATACAGAAAAAAGGGAGTAAAAAGGGGTGGAAAAGGAATTTTGAAGTAAGTTTTTAGCTTTCCGTCTCTAAGTTTGAGAGCTTTCACTCCAAACGCACCAGAAGTGGGGAGGTAAAAAATGCTGAGTAGTGACTGCAATTACTCGGTATTTCCACACATTCGGAAGCTTCCACTTTTACTTTTTGTCTTAGCATTAAGTTCAATTTTCCTGATTTTCTTCAGATGGAACCACCTCCTCAATTAGATCAGTATGCCCCCTAAAGGGCTGTTAAGTGGTTTATATCAGTTATATTGTTATGATGGCTTCAGGGTTTCTAAATATTGCCTGTGGCGCCACACTGTCTCTGTTCCGTCAGCTCCAATCTTCTTCCTGTCTCCGCTTTAATAAAGTCTTTCAGAATAAAAATCAAATGAGACCATCCAAATCCTCCACAACTTCCAGGCACCTTCCAGCCGCTAGTCTCCCAACCTCATAAACTTCCCTTTTTACTCGTTATTGTCCTCTCTCTCTCTTCTGTCTGCCAAGCCCTTTCACTTTCACTTGCCTCGCATCCGCTTTTTGGCCGCTTTCTTTTAGGGCTCCGGACAGACACTTGTAACAGCCTTATAAAAGTCTATGGCATTCCAATCCTCCTCTCCGCTGCTAATTTTCTCTGCCACACTCTTCCCCAACGATCTCACAAACTGTCACTCACTCGCTTCTTTACATCAGTGGCAGTCCGGATTTCGGAGCCGCCATTGATTGGAGGCTGTTTCTTGCTCATTGGGCTCTGGAGGGCTCCTCTTCGCTGCAGGGGAGTTGCCTTCCCCACACTGCAACCCAAATCTCCCCCACGCCAGCACGAATCTCTCCGGGACTCGTGCACCCTCAAAGGATCGCACCAACCACAAAAAGAGATTAACTGAAACCATAGATGGGCTTCTGCACCTCTGTTCGTCCTTGCCTTGCCACCTGAAGACCTATAATTGGACTCTTAACTTTTAATTTTGAAACCATAATCACTCTTTATGCATTATCCTTCCTCATATATTAATCACATTTTTCAAGAAATGTTAATTAATACTTTTCCATAGCTTTCAGTATTATAATTATACTCTATATATTTTGAATCTGTAATTTTACTGTTTGTTATTTGTTGTCATATACAAATTGTATCATAATTTACTGTATTTCATTTACAGTTCCAGACTCTTAAATGTTTAACTTACAATTTTACTTGTACTATGATATTATTTTAAAGCTTATTTTACTCTAATCAATTAGCATTCTTTTGTTTGGTTTTACTGGCCAATGACCTTTAAAATAAAATAACTGACTGATTACAATCTAGGTTTTCCAGAACTGCATTTGCCACTGCTAAGTACGTTGCTAACACTGGCCTTAAGAGTCCGGGATAGAAAACAGATAGCAGAATAAACTTAACTAGATTTTATCTAGGCTGTCCCATTTGACCTGAATAGTAATCTCCAATCCTGCTGGAAAAAGACCCTGGTCTAAAAACTGACTTCTATTCCCAACTGTGCATTAAATAGGGACCAGATCAAAGATCACACAATGGTTCCTGAATTTAGAGCTGCAGTTCAATCTACACTAGCGATCTATTTTCTCCTGATTATATTTAATGGGAGAGTTAAAGGTCTTTACAAAGGGAGATTACAATATTTTTTCTTCTGTACTGCTGCAGGGTAGATACCTCAAAACATTTTATCATCTTTTGCTTGTGTCCTTGTGGTATGGAATAAATTTAAAGTTTATACATACACTTTTACTTTAAAGGTTTTATTTGGCCTTATGCAAAATTTGATTTATTATTTTGTAATAACAATGGCAGGTCAGTCACATGATTATCATGCAGCCTTCCTATTAACCAATAAGACGTTTTAGGTCATTTAAGTTTTGCAAAGTTTTGATACCTAGTTTGTCAAGTCATTTGTGCTGAAACTTATACAAACACACAAATAAATGAAGAAAGAGAAAGAGAGAGAGAATGGATATCAGAATCAGCAACCATATCAGCTATTTTCATTTTTTAACTGGGAAGTAAAATTACAGTACATGAGCCTTTCAAATTGCATTACATTACATTACATTGTAATGTAATCAAATTACAGTACATGAAAAGAACTTTCAAATTGCAAAAGAAACATTAACTTGGGCCGAAGAAGCAGCGGCTCTCAAAATGCAACCTAAAACAACCCCCTTACCCTTAGCAAAGATGACCATTGGTGAAGGACCTTACATTAGTGTTCATCAACAACTGAAGGGGAATATTTTTCCAGTCCACAATGCATATTAAAAGCAAGAAAAATATGCTTCTTAGAAGCCTAGGTCTAACTTTGATGAAATTCTGCTTGTTTTCAATGGAGGCAGGGACAGCAGTTATGTAGAACCATTTAATTTTTGTTTTTAAATCATGAAGATCTACACAAGTCCTTTTAAAATAATAGGTGTTATAATCTGTCAATTGTATCTGAGCAAATATTTTGTATTCCTTTTAGCCCCTTCTATGGGAAAGTTTTTCTTCATATGCTTTGTTCTTCTTGGCACTGGCCAAGAAAAGGCCTACAACTTTTCATTTAATGTTAAATGGTTAATGGTAAAATACCCAAAGTTGTCATTTGTTCATGGATACCCCATGCAGATTCATACACACAATCTACAACACTAAGAAAACTTCAATAATGCCATCGTTATCAGAAAAAGCTGAGAATAAAATGACATCTGTGCAGTAAGGATAACTACTATGATTGCCAAGAAAATAATAATTATATTCCTCAAACAAAATCTTTTCAGAATTTTTTTAATTTCAGGCAAAAGCAGGAAATACAGCTTGGCTCTCTTTTAAATCATGTTTGTATGTTTGTATCAATACTGTTTGTATTCTGAGTAAGGCATCTCAAACAATTGTTCTGTTCACAGTAATGACTATGAACAGAAACCATATCTAAAGCTGCTTTTGTGAGGGGAAATTATAGTCAACGTGCCTGAGGAGATTTTCTCTCCTATTACTATTAATTTAGATATGCCTATAGGCAAGCTTCTACACATCCCAGTGAAATGAAGAAATATCACTGGGAAAGGAAGTGGGGGGGAAGCAGCTTGTATAACGTTTTGAAAGAAAAACAAACACCTGGGCATATAATTGCACAGTATGAAAAAGCATCTGTCCCAAAAACATGCACATATGCAGAAGAATACAGAAGCAAGAATATAGTTTTGCAACCAAAGGCGAGGATCGCATTTTTTAAATGCAAAGAGGCTCCATTGTATTTCTCTATGGCCCAAAATGTAGTCTCTAGATCCCTAATTTTCCTATCAATCACCTGCAGTAGATATATACCACCACAAATGAACAAATTCTGGGCTCACAAATCAATCTCTTGCACTGACAGAATACATTCAAGGTTCTCTATTGCACTATTCCAAAAGAACACTGGCCAAATACAAATCCGTTTTCACAGACAAGAATCAGATGTTAACAGTATTTGCCACAAGACCACATTTAATGTGGCCTACAACAGGGATGGACAACCTCATTCCTTGGGGTCTTTTGCAGCTTACCATTCCAGCTTTTGCAACATCGAGAACCCTCTGCCTCTATTGAAAATAACTAGGCATAGTTTTTAAGATAGGAAACATACATGAGCATTGGTGCCAATTTAGAACAGGCTTAATACAGTTGTGAGAAAGCTAAGAAAAAGGCCTTTAAATCCAGGAATCAATCCAAAAATGTGCCTCAACCAATATGTACCGTTAAGCTATCTACTGCAGCTACTGCCTTCCAAACACTGTAGTCTTTCACTATTCCTGCCTTACAGTGATCTTTGAGAATATTCAAACCTATTACCACACTGTCTTGGAATACATCTGGTGTTTTACATTTCATTATCTTAATCAGTTTGAAAACAAAAATTAAAAAAGGACTATGGAAACAATTGGCCTACTTCAGGCCTTTGAGAAGTTGAGTGTTATCTTACCAATTGTCCTTCCTTTTATTGTTTCCAATCCAATGCTATGTCAGAAAGAAATTATGTAATAAGCATTTATGATGGTTGCATTGTCCCGAGGTCATGAACTTTTGTGATCTTTTGACAAAGAGTCAATGGGAAAGCCAGATTCACACAACAACCTGAACAACTGATTGTACCCTATGACTATCATTAAGTGTAGTACGTTATGATTCTTGATTCTTAACGAATATATCTTTTCTTCATGTATACTGAGAATATTTACACCAAGACAAATTCCTTGTGTGTCCAATCATACTTGGCCAATAAAGTATTCTATTCTATTCTAAAACTGCACTGATTCATTTAATAAATGTGGTACAGAAGCTCATAAAATGGAGCAAAATTGAGTTAACAACTCTCTTGCTTAGCAACAGAAATTTTTGGCCTAATACTGGTCACAAATCAAGGATTACCTGTGCTCCATTTCACCTTTAACGCTACAGATTATATACTGAAGTTTATATTAGCAGTTCAAAAATTTAAAGAACAAAGTTGGGGAAAGAGAATACAATACTGATACTTAAAGAGATGAAATTGCACTGGAAACTGCCCTAGCATGCATCTAAAAACTGATTATAAAAAATGTGACTTCATCATAGGAGGTGCAAAACCCATGAAGAGAAAATTAGCCCTCTGTTTTGCACTTTCACTAGGCCCAATTACATAGTACACCAAATTGCCAAGTGGAAAACCAGTAACTTCTGTTTGTTTCTTTTCTTTCTCTATTCAAAAAAGCTCCTTCTGAAGAGAACCTTTAGAAACAATCTTGTCAATGGGCAGCTTATTACTATATTTATATAAGTACAGTTATTCATAAAGATGAATTGTTTGGCAGCTTATAAATGTGCTAGTAAAATGAAACAATATTAGCATAAAAACACATTGTTCAAACGTTGTTTGGAATTTGATACATAAAATCTTCCAAACAAAAAGAAATGTAAAGATAAATACGTGACTGCCAATGACTGAATGAAAATATCTTCGCTGGGAATCTCAAAGTCCAGAAGGATATCACTTGGCAAATGTCTTCATAGATGCCATTTTGATGTCGATATGAAAAGAAGAAAGCTTTAGTTCATTAGTGATGAGCACCATCCTGTCATTTGGCATATAAGTACTTGCAATAGATGCATATGAGACAAGGCAGATCCTAAACAATTCAGGAACTGGCTGTGTGACTTTGAGTCAGTCACTTTCTCACAACTCAGCCCACTTCACAATATTGTCATTGTGGGGAAAACAGGAAGAGGAAGAAGTATTGTATATATCTGCCACTTTTAGTTACTTATAATGTAATAAGGGATAAAAAGAAATCAATAAATAAATATTTAAAAATAGCTCTGTGAATTAGAGGTAGGAAAAGCTACATCTATTTTCAGATGTGTGCAATTCACTATTATAGTTTCACAGGGCATTTTATATGAAACTCACAACCTCGAATCACCAGCTCACAATGATTTTTATTTTGTCTATTTTCTTTCTTAATAAGAACAATACATTTAATAAGTAGATCCGGGTGAACAGTGCAGATCTCCAAATGTGGACCTCCTGTAACATTTCATGCCCATAAATTTCAATAACTTCAACATCAATGACACTCGTTTCTCAACCACTTCCCTTGAAGACCTGAGAGACGTTGTGGGCATTTTCACATACGTATCTGCAAATGCATTTTAAAAAAACAATTCTTAAATAACAAGATATTTAAGCTTTATTACAAAAAGAGCTCTGTATTTCATCTTTATTATTTTTATATTATGCAAAGAAATATTTTCCTATATATGGTCAGTGCATATGAGAGGACCTTCACATTCCCCCTCTTTAAAATGGATTTACAGGTATGCAAAATTCTGGGCTATAAGATATGCTGGCAGAAACAACTAAATATGTAAATATTTTATTAATACAAAACTCAGACAGATATGTTTTCACACATAAGCTATGTAAGAACAAATGTGATTTTAATGATTTTAATTTAATAATAAATGCAAAGAATCTTTTCCTTGTCATTCTTGGATTACTACATTAAGAAAGCTGGCCCTGGAAATTGATAAGAATTCAAAGCTAGTATAAGATAGCTAATTCATTTTACTGTTGAAGGGACTGTACAACATAATAGAAAAATGAAGCCATCATCTTTATCATATGATACCTAATGAGAAAAATATCCTAGATTAGTATTGAAACCTTCCACTAACCAACATTTGTTTTATATCCAAAAATATAACTATACTTCATCCAAGGAACAGGATACAAAAATAAACTATCTATTCTGATAAAGTTTAAAGGAATATGTGATGGCAAGAAAGTAATTTTAATTTTCTGTTACCTTAGATTCTGCTCTCAGTTATGCTTTACTAATGTTTAATAGATTATTGTCCTTTCAAATAGGAAGCAAGTAAAAAAAGGGCATAACCAAATCAATTGTGTAAAAATTCTATGATCTGTATAGATTTCGGATGAGTTGATTTTGTACAAATGAAAGTTGAATCTGTTCCAGTTTCCCTGGAGAAAAGAGCCAAGAATTATAATGCTACAGGAATTATTTTTAATTTGGAAAATGAATTAAAAGGGCAATTGAGAAAAGAAATGTGAAGCATGCAGAAAAGGCAGATGACATAAAATATTACAGAAGTAACAAGACAAATACTTGAAGTTTAAACAGACTCCAATATATTCCAGCAATCCATATTTCTTTGTTATACTAGACTTATCTACTACTAGACTTATCTTACTGAAAATAAGACCCTGTTTTAATTTTTTTTGCCACCAAAAAGGCACCAGATCTTATTTTCAGGGGATGTAATCCACTGACTAACTTCACTTGCATGCGTTGCCCATCCCACCCACCCCCCTGCCTCCTTTTTGCTGTCAGAGGCCTTCAGGCTTGATCCAGAGCTTTAGCTTTGTTATCAGCTACAGAGGCCTTCGGGAAAGCTTTGCCAGCCTTGCTAGCTGCAGAAAAAAAGAGCCAGCAAGTGTTGCCAAGAAAACTGCAGCCAATGTCCTGGCAGTTGCCAGAAGTCAAGACTGACTTGAAGGTCATAAACAAACAAGGAAAGACAAAGCACCTGTCTATGGATGTTGCGCCAGATGTGTATGGTTTTATCTCCTTCTCCTTGAATGGCTAGCAACTGCTGCTTCTCAGTTAAAACAAGATCTTTTCTCTGTTCCATATTTCCTTTTCAAATGTACCTGTAAAGATATCTAACTTATATAAACCTAGTTGCTTCTTCTAGCCCATCCCTTTCTTTTGTTCTCCCCAACCTTTTACCTATTACATATAAGCATGATATTGCACTACCCCTTATGCTATTGAAAATAGATGATTTTGCAAAACAATTCCAGGAATGAAGAGATAAATATCTCCAAATTCCAAACACTTCTAGTCAGTTTCCTTAATGTGGTCAAGTCAATCTTCTCTTCCAGCTCCAAATGAGATATATGAAATTCTTACAAACAAGACTTAAGAGAAGGGGAATTGAGGGCAGAGACAGGATTTGTGCAAACCCAAACTGGTGTGATAGTGAACTTTTGTGAGATGAAATGTTGCAATGGGCAAAAATGACACAGAATCAATAAATAAAACAGCTTGGCTTTCCCGTGCTACCAAGGGGGAAGAATTGCACACTCCGGAGAGACGAACAGAAGGGCATATTAGCAAACGCATCAGTTAGAATCACATAATTTGGCCAGAACAGCTATAAAGGAAGAGTGGAACTGACAATAATTATATTGCTTATGTTTTTTGCTGACCCAAAAGATAGCTGTTCCTTTACATCAATAGTAGAGAAAAGTTCCAATGGTAAATGGCTGTATTCTTTTACAATGACTTCAAGAACCTTTATCTGCATTTTAAAATAGTGAAAAATCAAGCTCTCTTTGTCATTCCACTAATTTCACTGGAGTAACTAAATGACACAGGAAGCCTTGTGATAGATTTAATAGATAAAGAAAAAATAATATTTTGGCTGCACTCACACCC
Source organism: Pseudonaja textilis (assembly GCF_049901715.1). NCBI lineage: Eukaryota > Metazoa > Chordata > Lepidosauria > Squamata > Elapidae > Pseudonaja > Pseudonaja textilis. The sequence continues at coordinate 127,507,453 of NC_141990.1, read as the reverse complement.
ATTGCAAATGCACATTCATGCTCTTTCCTTCTGTCCAACAGCTATTGTTCATATTTTCCCAGTATCTGAACAGGTTGAACAAATCATATCTTAGTACTCATAATCTTAGCATTATTTACAAACCAAGACTTATTCTTCTGACAAGCAGCCCATCATTTTGTTCTCCAGTTAGGGTCACACATATAAAGTCAAAATATTTAAAACCATAGTTTTTAAAGACATATCTGTAAGCTGACCAACTTTTTTACAATGAGAAGGACACAAATAAATAGTAGGAAAAAAAACAAAGCCACTCTTGCACGCGGCACACTCTCTCAAAACAATTCTCCTGTGCGGAGCACATGCGTCTCATAATCGCGTCTCGCCGCACTGTACCGAGCCTTGACAAATCGCCATGTCAAATACAAATACGTCATGTCACACACAACGGATCAGATCGGCATCGATCAAATACGGAGATTTACAAATTAGTCTTCAAATATCAAAAAGGAGGACATGTAGGAGGATACTTTTTGAGAGAGGACAGAACTTACAAAAGAAGGACTGTCCTCCCTAAAGGAGGACAATTGGTCACTTTAATATCAGACATCCTCATATATAACAATGTACATCTTCACTGAGCTTCTTGGGAAAATAATATGAAGAGATTCACTACTACCTTCTTCCAGGATATTTTCACCTTCTAAATCTAGCCTAAAACCTTTGCATCTACCATATAAACACTAACCAGATCCAACTCTGATTACTTGAGGTTTAGTGTTCAATAGTTGGAGTCATAGGAACATACTGAGACAAGATTGGGTGAGGCAGTTTATAGCATACTGTGGGGTATGAATTCCTATTTTCCCTCAATGCAAGAAACTTTTCCATGGCATACAAAAGTTTGGCACCAGACATTCCAAGTTCTGGATTGCTTTGGGGCAAGTATCTTGATTGTGATTTGGTAATGACTGGTTAGGTGATACTTCCTGATTCATTGTTTTAATGAATACTTTTATAGGGAAAAAAAAACCAGAATCACCACGGTTGGAATTGCCCCATGCTTCCTACATATATCATTTCAGAACAGATCCTGAATACCAATAAATGACCTAAAAAGCAAACAGGGCAATGGTGGTATTCTACCGATTCGGCCCGGTTCTGCTGAGCCGGTAGCAGCAATGAACAGCAGACACTGAACCAATTCTCTCCGTCACTCTGCTGTTGGGCCCACCCACCCGCCTGGCTCCCATACTCACCTTTATCCTCTGCTTTTGAAGTGCAGCTGTTTTGTGCGGCACAGCAGAGTGCTGTGCAGCAGCTGCTGAAGCAACTAGGAGAGTGCAGGCTTGCAGGAAGTGAATTGGAACACCTCTGCACCTGCAGAAAGTGTGCGTGTGGCATGCGCGTGCACGCAAAGTGTGTACATGCATGCAAAGCACGCCCACCAAGCCACACCGACCGAACCGGTAGTAAAACATTTTGAATCCCACCACTGAAACAGGGGAAGAAAACTGGAGTTATAATAGCCCTAATTTGTGACTTGCTGTCTTTGGAGTTGAGAGCCAAAAGGGAGAGTTAACTACAGTTTACTCTTTCTTTCCTATAACACAGAGCTGAAGGTAAGGAAAAATTAAGTTATAACTAATTTTGCCATCCTCCCCCCCCAAAAAACACCCACTCTGGATAAGGTTCTCTACTTTCACAACATTTTGATTCATGAGCAGGCTCCACCCAAGGTATTAGAGCCAATGAAAATAGTTTATTAATTTTCATTGAAATGCTTCCCCACTCATATCACTCCATTATGTTCCTGCCATAACACTGTTTCTGTAAACTTCTTAACTTATAGAGGAATAATGACCTAGAGACTGATTAAGGCACCAGGCTAGAAACTGGGAGATTGTGCTGTGGTGACATAGTGGTTAGAATGCAGTATTGCAGATGAATTCTGTCAACTGCCAAGAGTTTGATCCTAACCGTCTCAAGGTTGACTCAACCTTCTATTCTTCAAAGGTCAGTAAAATGAGGAGCCAAGTTGTTGGGGGCAATATGCTGACTCTGTAAACCACTTAGAGAGGGCTGTAAAGAACTATGAAATGGTGTATAAGTCTAAGCGCTATTACTATTGTTACTTTGAGTTCTAGTCCTGCCTTAGGCATTAAAGCCAGCTGAATAACTTTGGGCCAGTCACTTTTTCTCAGCCCAGCCTATCTCACAGGGTGACTGTTGTAAGACAGGAGGAGAAAGTAAAATAGGTTCATTCGTTGCCTTGAGTAATTTACAAAATAAATGCTGGACATAAATACTAAACAAATATTTATGTAACTTCCACACTAGGATTTCATTATGACAGTAGATATGATGAATGCCAACCTACCATATAAAAAGTAGAGATAGTAGTCAAGAATGGCTGTTCATTGATATTTCTAAATCCAGCCAGAAGAATTTTAAACTTCCAAGATTTACAAAAATCTTCCCAACATGGAATCAACTCCATTAGTCCACAGATCATTCTAATTTGTCTTCCAAGAATTAGTTACAGGGCTGGTGCAAGTTATTTGCAGCCTGAAGTTGTCAACTTTTCCAGTTTACAAATCTCACTGTTGTCTTATTTTAACACTGACGACAGGCTATTTTACTATATCTGAACATTACAAGCTAATTTAGTGAGGGATTGGGAGACCATGTGACAGTTTACAGTTTATCCCTGGTAGTCTTGTACTTGGGCAGTCATTAACCACTCCCTCCTACTCACTCTGGATCAGGGTCGGCAACCTTTTGGACCTCAGGGACCACCAAATTCATAATTTTGAATCCTGGGGACCACTAATATAAATTGTGCTTGACGGTGGCTTGCTGACTTGGTGGGAGGGTGGGCGGGAGGGAGAGAGAGAGATAGACTGACTGACTGGTTGGGCATGGCTTGTATGTAAATATTATAAATATTTATGTAAACATTGAATTTTTTATAAAAAAGAGCAACTTTTACCCAAAATCAGGCAAAGCAGGCAGGCAGAGTTGCTCACAGAATCACAGATTCACTTAGAGATCTATGATTCTGCCATCGGCTACCTGCACTGAATAATAGAAGCTTCAGTCCTAAGGAAGGTTCGGCTCTGCTTAAAAGAGCCAAAAATCTAAAGATTAGCTAGAAAGTAAAAAATGCAACGGTTTCCTGCTTTCTAGCTACTCCAAATCGCCCAGCATAGCAGAACAGCTGATGGTGGTGGTGGTGGGGGGAATAGCAACTTAGCAGGCAAGTTTGCCAGGTAAGGAGTGAGTGGGGAGGGAGAGCCATGTGGGCGGTGCAGCCTTGTGTTCCTGTGCAACCTGCTTTTAAAGGTGCTCTGGGGATGACATTTCTCTGCGGACCACCAAAATTTTCTCGCAGCTCACCGGTTGGCAACCACTGCTCTGCGTGAACTTGCCTCACACTGTGTAAATAGTAGGTCCATCTCTGTAAACAAATAATGTCAATTTCAAAATTGTGGTTTGCTGCATTCCTGGCACATTATCTGTTATATGGATCAATTCATCTCAAGGTCCCAGGCACACTTTTAAAAACATCAAAACTTTTATCAGTAAGTGATGCAATATTAGAGAAATAAAAAATTAGTAATACATAATTTTATCAATCACTGAAATATTTTTCAGCACTTGACAAACACACTTTCTTTAGCAATTGCAGGGATCCAAGTTGACATTCAGCAATCCCCAATTTTGGGATCTTAGGATGTGACTTAATAACAGAGTCCATCATTTCCTGGTATGGCATTCCTCAGATTTGCTTGATCATGTTTCTTGTGTGGATTACTTGGAGGTGGAACCAAAAGAGATCAACCTTACTGTGTCACCTGTCAGCTTCACTACTATAGGACCTTACTTTGCCCATCAAGTCAGGTGACAGGCAAACCTGATCTATCTTATCCTTCTGTCTCTCTCCCTCTCTCTTCCACGCTATTTGATGACCTCCTTCCAAAGCTTCTTCAAATCTTCTCACCCCTTAACAGCAGAAGTGTCTTAAGGCTCTTGTTGTTAGCCTTTAGTGCTTTGTCCATGCCTGAAACGCAAACAAACCGATCGCAGCAAACTCTACTACAGCACTGTACTAAGGAGGGGAGATATTTGTCCATCCCAGCTCCGCTTAATCTCAATGCTTCCTGCACAGCGACGTTCTTGTTTGCCTGCTTGCTCCCAGCTCGCCCCGCCGCCTCACCTTCACTCCTCCTGTTCAAGGCCATGTGTCCCAGAGAGGTGCACAAAAGCAGCAAAGGCTCACACCCCCCGCAGAGGGAGAATCATAGCACCCGGTTGGAAAACATCCCTCCACGTTCTCCCGCTGCTGCTGCTGCTGCTGCTGCTGCTGCTGCTGCACCGACCCACTCCCAGCTTCCTTTTTCCATCCGGGCGTGTCTAATCCGCAGAGGCTCTGGCTTCTCATTGGCTCTTGCTCTAAAGGGGGCGGTCCTTACGCGAGCGTTCCAAGGGGCGGGGGAAGACCTCCCTTCTCGGGCTGCCTGGCCCGGGACTGGCCCCGCCTGCCGAGCTCTGGATGGGAGGGGGTGGGGAGGCCGTGCGCGGCTGCGCAGAACGGTGAGAATTCCGCCTGGAGCGCGGTTCGGACAGCGGCAGCAGCAGCAGCGAGCGAAGCCGCTCTGCTCACAGCGCGGAAGCCGCTTTTTTACGGAGCAGCCGGGCAGCGCCTGGACAGCGACAAGGGAACTTACTTATCCAGCGTCGCCGTTTTCCCGAATGTGTGGCTGGCCGCGCGCGAGTCTCTGAGACAAATACACGCGGGGGAATAATGTTAATTATGCATACTTCTCTGCCTCTTTTCTTCCTGTTCTCCTTCGCCTTCACTATTGCCACCACTGTTACTACCACTACTGTCCTCCACCTGACTCGTTGAACGCAGCATGCAACTCACTGTACGCTAAATGAATAATGCACTAGAATGTCCGCGCTGAAAAAGGTAAGCGGGCAACCAATGAGCAAGACCGCCCAGGACCCTCGTGTGGTTTGGGGCGGGGGGGGGGGTTCCCAGAGGGGGCATCTAAGCTTACCACCACCCCACTCCACACACACACACACACACACACACACACACACACACACACACACACACACACACACACACACACACACACTCTTTAAAATGACCTACGGCGAACAAAGATGTTTGGCCGGCTATGAATTAGCGCTGCAAACTCTCGGGCTGTGTGTGGATTTCGGGAGGGGGGAGGTGTCCGAGCTGGAGATGGAAAGAATTGGTAGGATTAAGTCAAAGGAGGGGGAGGGAAGATTATTAAGGGAGAAGCGATGCTATTGCTGGTGCTGCTGTGGTTTGCCTCAGCGTGGTTGTTCCGAGCGGGATTACTAATAGTAGTTATTTGGGGACAGAGGGGTTCACCTTGGGCCATTGGAGTCAAAAAGCCTGGAGGGGTGGGTAGGGGTATCTTTCAGCTCGTTTTTTTTTTTTTTTTACTATGGGTCTTTCGACGTGGCGTTGATGGGGAGACGATGTCCGTGGGCTGGGGTAGCATCTGTTGCGGAGGCTGTTTCTTTCGCGAAGGGGACGGTGGTAGGGGAGACGGAGTTGAGGACAAGGGAGTTTTCTGTGACAGCTGCGGTTATTTCAGTCACGGAGGGGGGATAATGCGTGGGAACAGAGCCACTACCGGCGTCTATGCTGTTGAGAAGCGGGGTACAGTGGCTGTCCCTCGCTTTCCCGACGACATGGTTACACGCGTACGAGCTGGTGGGGGGAGAGAAGAGAGGCTTAAAGCGCCTGGAATTGATACTAAAGATGACTGAGAACTATTGGGGTGACAGGAGGAGCGTTTTTAAGTCCCCAGTCTCTTCTTTGTGGGGACTTTAATCCCGATAGTGGAGGTGGTTGTAGAAGGGTGAGAGAGAAACCAAGGATGAATTGGGGTGACTTGATGGGAAGAGCGACGGCATGTGGAAGCGCTGTTAGAAAACTCGGGGTGGGGTGGGGTAGGTCTTTACAAAAGGGAAGGATCGGAGGAGTAGACGAAACGGCGTCTCCTCTCAAAAACCAGGCCAACGAAAATGTCGAAACGACGGCGGCGTTTCTTTGGGAGCGAGGAAGGACTTTCTCAGAAATAACCGGAAAGGCTCTGAGGAGGCTCCCCAGTTTCCACCGTCCAGATGTAACCCTCGGAAACGACTGCGACTGCGGTCAGCGTCTTCTGATCTAAGATGGGAGAACGACCGAGGAGGACGCGCCTTGGGGAGAGGGAAGAAGCGCGTAAAAAAACGGCGCTAGTGGGGAAGAAAAGGAGACGATCCCGCTGCCGCGGAAACTGCCGGGATATGAGAGGGACGTGTCCGCGGGCGCGATCTCTTGTTCTTTTGGCTGGGGCGACTGCCGTCCAAGTATCCCTTCGGTGGAGCTCCGCGCCTGTAGTGCGGTGCCCCCAGCTGCTGCGGGGCGCTGCGGACTGGCGCTAGCTTCACCTGCTCGTTCCCGAGCGCTGGAGGCGGCGGGGCTCTCTAAGCGGCCAAGAAGCGCGCGGGGTTTCCACCACGAGGCTCTGTCGGAGACCTTGCAAACACTCCGCGTGGATTGGGGGGAGGGGTCTTTGGGACCCCGTTTGCCAAACTGTGGAGGGTGCAGATAAGGGGGCGGTGAATAACACGATGCGCTTGGACCCAAGCGGACTGATTCGCCCCCTCCCCCCGCCTCAGATGCCCTCGACCGCGCGGTCTCGATTTCTAGAGTTCTGGAAGTGTGAGGAGACTGCGGACCCATTTCATTATTTCCTCAGAAGTAAAGAGCGAGCGCCCATCCCGCTCGTTAACTCTGAGAGAAGGTGGTGATGGTGAATGAGACGGAGAACTACAGGGGCGAACCGCTTCGTCTTTCTCCTCCGCTCCCTCCAACACGATGCCTAGTGGGCCCGAGGCGAGGCCAGCGAGCAGCGCAGGAGTTTGAGAGGGGTTGGAAGGAGAAGCTAGAACCGAGGGCGGTGGTCAATCGAGACGCGGCGTGGGCTGCTTTCCCTTGGAAGAGTCTCGCGTGGAAGGCAAACACCCCGTGTTCCTTAGGTGGAGATTGGCGCCCGGTGCGGAAAGGCCGACCGCGAACGCGAGTCTCGCTGCCTCTGGGGTGAAGTGAGGCGAGGCGAGGTTCCCGCGCGCCTGCCTTCTGCAATGGCCCATTTCGGGCCAAACGAACTTCCAAAGCTTTTCTCCTCGGGAGTTTAAGACACTGAGCCAAAGCTATAGATCTTGTTCCTTGTTAAATTCTGCACATAATCAGGATTTGAGAGTATATTCCCCAGTGCAGATAGTCCTCGATTTAGGACCATGACTGAGCCCAAGTTTTCCATTGCTAAGCAAGATGGGCTATTGAGTTTTACCCCATTTTATAACCTGTCTTGCCACGGTTGTTAAGTGATTCATTGCAGTTGTTTAGTTAATAGCACAGTTAAGTGAACTCTGATTATGTGACCCCGGGGACACTGCAACCATGTGCCAATAAAGGAGAATATTTGTAGCCCAGGGTTGAAATGAGGGGTCCTTGGCGCTCACTGAGCTTTTTCTTTCTTTCTTGCAGATGTTTCATTATCCAAACTAGAAAATATAATCAGTGATACATGACTGTGTTTGAATGTCTGCAAGACAATAACCAAGCTCAGAGAGAACCAAGGACCTCTCAGATATACACCAATTGCAAGCATCCAACTTTTGATCATATAACTTTGGGGTTGCTGCAACTGTCATAAGTGTGAAAAGTGGTCACTTTTTTCAGTGCACTGTAACTTCGAGTGGTCACTGAATGAATAGTTGTAAGTCAAGAACTACCTGTATTTTCCCTTTATGTAAAAAATAAAAAGTGAAGTTCAAACAGCTGGGAGCGAGGGTAGAGAGGGTGAGCCAGTGCACTTTCCCCCCTCCTCTCCTGAACTAGGTGGTTGCCTAGGTGGACTCCATCCCATAAAATAGCTACTTCTTTCTCCTACAAATGACAGGAGTAGTTGCACTGAATAGTTACTCATGCTCTGTTTCTAGAGGTTCTTGGGAAGAAGGGGTTACTAGGGTTGGATGGATTAGTTAAAAATGGGAGAACCAAGAATGTGGGTAGTCCCTGGAAAAAGTCACTAAATTGTTATTGCAGCTGTCACATTATTTTGTGATGATGTCAGTGGCTTGACATCAAATGTTAGGCCACTTATATCCATTGGCTTTTCCAATGTGGTAGCTCGCATTTAAGAGATCCTGAAAAGTTGGCTTAATGAACAAAAAAACCACTGGCTAAAGATGAGTTGATTAATGCCATTTTGTGCTTAGTTGGTGTTGATTTTCTTCCAGTTCTAAAGTGATAAGAATAAGATCTTCTTTAGGACTTAAAACATTTATATAATCCTGGTGGACTATTATATTCACCTGGTGGTTGTCTGACACCTTGAAAATTGAGATTTAAGGTCAAATAAAAACTTATTTCAGAACCCAAGCAATAGCATCAAACATTGTCAGTCATCAATATTCTGTCTGAATGCAAACCATTCACTTCAGACTATTCATATGATTATTAGTTCCTTTGGATGCAGCCTTGATCTCATTTGAATCTGGAGGTAATTTGCTATAAAGAGAATTGGTATTTTACTGTTTAGTTAAATTCTTTTTGTCCTGAAAAAGAAATCAGGACAAAAATAGCCCTTGCTAAGCATTTTCTCATATGGAAAAAAAAAGTGATATGCAGATACATCTGTATGGTTTCCTTCTCCACCACTGAGTTTAATATATTTCGGCTATAAATAGTACCGTATATGAGAGCCACTTTGGCGTAGTGGTTAAGGCACCAGGCTAGAATGCAGGAGAATGTTCTACTGTAGTCATGAAGTCAGCTGGGTGATCTTGGGCCAGTCAGACTCCATCACCCTAGGAAACAAGTAATGACAGGCCTCTTCTGAAAAACTTTGCCAAGAAAACTGCAGAGATTTTTTCCCTGACTTGAAGGCGTGCGCACACACACACACACACACACACATGGTAAGAGTATCAAAACAAAAGGTACGATCTCAAAGAATATAAATCTGGTATGACTAGCTGAAGCTATAATATGAAAACATCCCTTGTGATTTCTGCAAATTATTGCAAAAATTTATATTACTCAATAGCAATGCCTAATGTGTTATATCCACAGTACACTAAGTAATGATACACACTTTTTAAAAGAAAACTATCATATGTATCTGCAATTTTGGAAGTGAAAGATAGGAATGCTTCAATTCTGCTAATCACAGCCTGTCACTGATTGCAAGGAATATTCCTGACATGGCCCAGCATCAAAAACTGAGTTATCTTTCCATTTTAATGCTACGTGGCCCAAATTTGGTGAAGTGCATGCCATTCTTTAGAATAGTCATCCTTATCATCTTTGGCAAGGGTGTCAAACTGGTGGCTCACGGGCCATATGCATCACGTGTAGGCCACGCCCACCCCAGCTCCATGAAGGGAAAAAACATTGTGATACATCATGTGATGGCAACGTAATGTGACAAGTTTGACACCCATGATCTATGGTATTTCTCAATAATCCAGGTTATGGTTTTCCCAAAAGGCCACTGGACTCATCAAGAAGCTTCTGTTTCACCTTAGATAGATACTCTTGGATGATAAGTGAAACACTTTGAAAGAAAAAAAACCCAACAAAGTCCAGTTGCCTTCTGGAAAAAGCACTTTGGGGCAGTTATCCTTATCATTCCAGAACCGTTAACTTGGGCATAGCATGTTTATCCACCACAGATAGCTGATAGAGGGGAAAACCACAATGTTTGTCTTTCTTTCTTTGTTTTAAAGAAACAAGTTTTCATCTTAGTCACTGACATATATACATACACGCGTGAACACACACACACATACACACAATGATCTTATGCACTGTTTAAACCACTGAAAATGTGTATAATTAACAAAAATACAATACTTACACCATTAGTAGACTCTTGAATAATCAGCACAACAGTTTTGTAATTTTGTAGATTTTAATGTGAAGGATAAATTATATTTTGCATTTATTTGGTTGTAAGAACAATTAAAATGCAGCTGCAAACATTTATTGCAGTTCAATAAATGTTTACCATTCTCCTACAGTTTAAGTAACAGAATGCCTTTTTTCCCCTTCTTGAGCATCTCACTGGAGGCTTTTCAAATTACATGAGTTGAAGGAGAACAGCTGCTGCAGTTGTTTTATTAACTGACATCTAGCAATGTTGCTAGATGTCCAATGTTTCAGCACACATATATATCCATCGTGCTATTCCCTTTAGAGATAACCAATATTATGTAAAGCACAGAAAAGTAATAAGAAATAACTTAGCCAAGAGATAAGAAAAGGAAATGTATATATGGTTTTACACCAATACCCTTCACTATAAATCTCCCTGTCTTTATGTCCTTGCAAACCATCCTTGTTTTCAGCATAGCCATATACTGCTTTGTTTTTTTGCTCCTTAAACCTTAATCTCTTAAAGGATCTCAGTAATTTCATGCAACGTAACTTATTCGGTGCCATCTTCTTTCTCCTAAATTATATTTTCTTATTGGATTCTAGTTCATTGACCAACACACTTATTTTCCACTTGCTTTTACTTTACAGAACACATTAATTCAGCATCCATTCATACTCCATCCGATTCCTTTTTTTAGCCACACATACTGTATTTTTTCAATAGGGATGTGGTGGTTGATCGGAAAGGTCGGCAGTTTGGTGGCTCGAATCCGTAGCACCACGTAATAGAGTGTGTTCCCATTACTTGTCCCAGCTTCTGCCAACTTAGCAGTTCAAAAACATGTAAAAATGCAAGTAGAAAAATAGGGACCACTTTGATGGGAAGGTAACAGCATTCCATGAGCCTTTGGCATTTAGTCATGCCAGCCACATGACCACGGAGATGTCTTTGAACAGTGCTGGCTCTTTGGCTTTGTAATGGAGATGAATACCACCCTCTAGAGCTGGAAATGACTAGTACATATGTGTGAGGGGAACCTTTACCTTTTTTTGGCGTATAAGATGCACTTTTTCCACCCCCAAAAGTGAGCGGAAATGTCTGTGTGTCTTATACAGTGAATGTTGCCAAAGCCCCACCCACTCACCAGCCCCCACCCTTTGGCCTCTGCCTCCCTCTGCCCGGAATGGGCCAAAAATGGGGCATGCAGAAGCTGAAAATGGGATGTGGAGGCCGAATATGGGGCGCACTGAAGTGGCAATAAGCTATGGCAATCCCTGCAGCCTGAAACAGCTGATCATCGGGAGGCTGATCCAACTGACAATCAGCTGCTTGTGCTAATCAGGCTGTGCTGAAGCTGACCAGGCTGTTTGCTGTTTGCTGCAAGGAGGCAAATTGCTGGGAGGCAGAGGCAGATTCCCTCCCCTGTTTTCCTCCCCAAAAGCTAGGTGAGTCTTATACTTCAGAGCGTATACTCCGAGAAATACCGTACATCAAGGTACTATTTCCCCTGCATCCAACTCATCTTTATGTTTCTTCTGACCTATCTAATTATGAGTATAACTTTAGTATAAGTACATGTGCAGAAAGCATATTCCTAAACACAGCTATTTTGAATGAGCCATAATGTAGGCTCAACATTCATTTTTGCAACAGACCATTGTACCACATCTGCACCTCTTTAAATGCTTCCATTCATTTTCCTATTGTCTACAAACATTTATTCCAAGATACACTAATTCATGTATTTTAGTTTTTACCATATATATTCCATTGTATAACATGGAATAATCCACTGCTTTTTCCTTGTCAAATATAAAATATCTTGGTTTTGAAACATATGTTTTCAGATTTATGTTCCTTGTTGCATCATATAGTACCTCAGCCAATAATATGGCATCATCTCTAACGAAAAGTGCATACACATTAATGTCTCCAAGCAATACACTTATAATATCACCATGAGCATTCCTTCCATAATTGTTCATAAATAAATTAAACAACCAAGGGGACATTATCCTTCTTACATTCTGCACAATGTTTAAAGATTTGCTAAGTATTCCTTAAACTGGAATAACATATAGCCAGAATTCTGGACTCCAGTGTGGTCATAAGTTGAGGACCATCTGTAATCTGAATGAATTTAATTTGGATTTTTCTTCACCATTAGGTGACTTTATTCTGATTATGGGAGGATTTCAAAATTCCTTCCAGTTTTGGAACAATTGAGTTTGATACTATTAAAGCTATTGGGTACATTTTGTATATTTTTACTGCTAAGTTAGAATGCATGGGAGACAATATAATTGATGCTGCTTATACTGCCTATCATCAGTGCTTTCATTGTATCAAGCCCTGGGACACCAGTGGAAATACCCAAGACATGCTTTTGTGCTCATGGACACCTTTAAGATGCCTGGTAGGTTTGTCCTGAATTTTTAAAAGTATTAAAAAATTGTGAGTCTAACTTCCTGCAAAGCAAACCACCAATCTTTTGTTACAGAAAATATTTGATTTGTACATATAACCCGAGAGAGACATTTTTTAAAAAAGAAAAATTATATGGGCCTACAGTATAGTATAGAATAGAATAAGAGCTGGAAGGGACCTTGGAGGTCTTCTAGTCCAGCCCCCTGCTTAAGCAGGAGAACCTGTACAATCTCAGACAAATGACTGTCCAGATTCTTCTTAAAAACCTCCAGTGATGGAGCGCCCATAGTTCTTGCTGTCTTACCCGGAAAAAAGTACAAATAACACTTGACGTGATAAAAGCATTTGAGGATGGTGGCAGTAGGGTGAGGGATTGAAAGGTTGGAGAATAGTCTCCCCTTTTCCTTTAGTAAAAGGAGCTCTTTGTGATTCATCCTGCCAATCACTGAATCATGGGAATCATTGACTCTATAATATGCCCTTAAAATTCCAAGTATTCTCACTTGTCAAAAAGGAATGCCCACACTGATTGCAAAAAGAGATCTTTCTTCATATATTATAAAGTGAACTTGTATCTGGGTTTCATAGAGTTGTACTGGTGGTCTATACTGTACTTGACTAACAACTATTCATTTAGTGACTATTCAGAGTTATAACAGTGCTAAAAAAAGTGGCTTATGATTGTTTTTCACATTTACAACAATTGCAGCATCCCCATTATCATGTGATCAAACTTCAGGCACTTGGCAACCGGCATGTCTTTATGGCAGTTGCAGTGTCCTGGGTCATGTCACCTTTTGACAAGCAAAGTCAACGGGGAAGCTTAACAACCATGTAACTAACTTAACAATTTCAGTGATTCACTTGACAACTGTGGCAAAAAAAAAGTCATTAAGAGGGGAAAAATGTACTTAACAACTGTCTTGCTTAGCAGTGGAAACTTGGGGTGCAATTGTAGTTGTAAGTTGAGGATTACATGTAATGCATGCTCATGAGTGGACACACACAGAGAAGTCATAGAATATTTAGTGTAATACAAAAATAACACTTAAGCGCTATCAAGCACAAATAATTCAGGCTGACTGTAGTTTTATAAAACTTCAAATTTTTTTAAAAAAATCATATTATACAATCTAGTGGAAGCCAATATATATTATTTTAATTTGCCCAATGTCAGCATAGTTTGCAAAAACTACAGAATATATGAGAGTTATGATTCTCTGTACTTTGATTTAATGCCCTGTATATTTATTTAATACATATACTGCCTAATTAGCAAATGTATTTGTAGTGACTTTGTATAGTATATGCTTATATGCTTTGCAGCTTTGCAGGCAGGATGGGTAACAATGCAGCACAAATAAAAATGAATATAAATCTTAAGATACCAAAACCATTGTATAAAGGCAGATAACCTAATCTATCATCCACACAAAAAGGATGTTTTTGGAAAATGATAATTTTTAATTGTCTTCTGAAAAGTGAACACCCGAACAGCAGAGGCAAAATATCCCATTTAATAAACAAATAAACATAATAAACACAAAGGTTAGTTACAATTTTCCTTTAGATATTTTTCCCAATTGGAATAACCAGTGCTGTATTATAGCTAACCAAAATTAATGAGTTATGATGAAATTCTATCAGATGCGAAAGACCAGGTCCATTTATTTATTGCTAAAAGCTCATGCACAGGAATCTTCTCAACTAATGGTTAACTTGGTTAGAGTTAGATAAAAGTCAATGGTATCCAAAGAAGATTGGTCTTAGTTCATTTATGGCTACATAGTGATTCTAGGTTGACCTCCCCCTTTTCACCTCTCCCCCTACCTCTGCCAGTCCTACAAATTCATCTCCTAAGTTGAACTTCTGGAAGGAGATAAGGTTTGGTAAACATATAGCTCCAGTGCTGGGATTCAAATAATTTAACAACCAGTTCACCCAAGGTCAGGTTGGCTGCTGTGGAAGGCGTGGCCAACCTGACCTTGGGTGAATTGGTTGTTAAACACCCCCTTCCCCTGGCTATCAAAGTGGATCCTAGGCACTGCACTGCAATGGAGAAATGAGCAACAGAGCAGCCAGCATGAGGGGAGGAGGAGGAGCAGGGAGTGGAAAGAGGGGAAAGCAGCCTTCTCTTTCCCTCACGCCAGCAGTTCTGTTGTCCGTTTTTCTTCATTGCAACATAGCACCCAGGTCCACTTTGATAGCGGGGTGGTAGTGGTTAAAAATCAGTTTGCCTGAACTGGTGGGAACCGGCTGAATCACTGTATAGTTCTGCCAATCTACCCAACCCACTAGAGTAGGGAGGCAAGGAATGTTGCATGTCCTATCCCCTAGGGAAATACACCTGGTGGGACCCAGAAGAAGGACCTTCTCCATGGTGGCTCTCTCTGGAACAGCATTCCCCCAAAGATTAGATTGGCACCAACTCTCTTAAGGAAGGTGCTGAAGACCTGGTTCTGCCAGCAAGCCTGCAGAACCCAGAGTGGGATGGACCCCATTAAATAGCCTGTGTGATGGGTTGTCAACGGGGTGGGGGGTATCATATTATTTCATTAATATATTATTAATTTAGTTTCTCCTATTAGTTTTATTCTTTATATATGATATTTTATATTCATGTAAGCTGCAATATAAATTTTATAAATAAATAAAAAAATTAAGAGGTTCCTCTCACATTTAACATACAGTGATGGCACATCTTGTTGATGGAACCGTCCAGGTGGGTTGAATAGTTAGAGAGTCCTCACTTACCAACCACTTGTTCACCATTTAAAGGTATAATGTGATGGCACTGAAAAAAGAGACTTAACAACCTGACTCTGAAGCTGCAGCCATTGCCGGGTCCTGTAGTCATGTGATTGCCAATTGTGACAACCAGCTTCCAACAAGCAAAGTCAGTGGGGAAGCCAGCAGGAAATCACAAGTTGCGGTTGTCTAATGTGCTTAACAACCTATGATGATTCACTTAATAACCACAGCTGGAATTGATGAACTAACATCTTAAGTGTGATCATGTGATCTTTCACTTTATGACCATGTCACTTGATGGTGGAGTTGCTGGTTCCAGTTGTGATTGGTAAGTGAGAACTACCTATATCACAAGGGTTTTGGTCCTCCTTACAGCAAACATTTTTGCAATAACTTAGAAAAAGACAGCCTAGGAGGACTGAAATGAACTTTTTTTTTCTATCTTAGACAGGTTTAAAGAATAACGAGAATAAAGAATAACGAGGTTTAACCTTGAAAGATTTAAGGCTCCTATTATACTTTTAAAAAACTGAATTCCCTTCCTAAGATTGAAGCAATTTCTCCTGTTTTAGGATAGATAAGGGAGAAAAGTGGAAACCTTAATCTTAAGACATAGTACCACCCTGTTAACTTCAGTAATGTAATTATTTTCATGGTAATCTACCTCCCCCCACCAGCCTGCAACAAGACAAAATGAAAAAAGGCAGCTCCCAAGTCACAAATATTTATATATCTTTATTACAATGATCTCTTTCATTCAAGTTCCCCTCGATAGTAGAGACAGACTCAGACCAGATAAAACACATTTCTGTCTCCCTTCCCTCCTCCAGTGTCTTTCTTGGTAGGGGGATCCAAAACAAAATGTCTTGATCACAGGGGATTTTGAATCAGCAACTTCTTGACTCTCTTTCTGCAAACTCACCAAAGGAGTTTCTTCTTGTCCCTACTATCAGCTAGACAGATACATTTATCTTGGCAGAGCAGTGAATCAGCACAATCCTAAAGACATTTGTACTCATTCTGGCATGTAGCACATGGCTTGGAAGTTGGTGTTTGGGACTGTTGCAATAATTGGCTTTACAATACCATGTTTTTATTTTTGATTGATTTTATTTAGATGATGCCAAGACTACTCTGATTGGCTGGCCATGTGAAACAAACAAGATGCAAAATATATAACATGAAAGGTATAATAAAATTAACATCTGTCCAGATAGTACATTCAAAATCCTAAAACCCATCTAACAAGGGGACCACAGCTATTCTACCGCAGACCTTGGGAGAGTAGCCAGCTTTCTAAGGCTTCTGCAACGCCATTGGGGTGGGAGGCACACAGATCTCTGGAAAAATATTATTTTTGTCCTTTGCTTAATGTTGGTATATAGCACATTGTGTGATTCCAGCCAATGCAGTCTTTGTTGGTTGTCAAGTACAAATTCAGCTGTTGAGGCTTACTTTAGAAATCATGCTTAAAACAACTCATTACTTATAATGATTCCGTTTGTTTGTTTGTTTGTTTAATAAGCCGCCATCTCACTGTTGTAGAACTCTGGGCAGCTAGCATCTTACATTGAACCTTTAATTTTTGAATGTTGGGAGGGATAGCAAAATAATCACATCTCTACTTCTGTGTGCCTGTTCCACAGATCCCCTCCCCCGCCTTTCCCAATAATACATGGATGCTACTTGTAGCTTGTGCTAACTAGAGCTACAGATATTGGACTGCAAAAATCCAGACCATTACTAGATGGGAGCAGTTTTGCAGCTCTATACTACCGAAACGTGGAGATGCATATGTTATTCTTACATTGTTTTTGAAACATATCACAAAAATTGCAGTCTTCTTCTGTGATGATCCTGGGTCATATTCCGTTTCTATTATACCAGTTTGGTAACATTGTATAATTGGCTTCCAGGTTGCTGAACTGCTGCTGAACTGCTGAACAGTTTAAATCACTTGAGATACACTAAGTTTTGATTAGATCATGTCCAACAACTTTACTTTATTCATTACCTGGCAGAAGCTTATCTTTAAAAGTTTTTGGAAATACTGACAATTTTAAAGACTGTATTATGCCTATTCACAGATTTAGCAGTAAAAATATACTAATATTTAAGCTCAGTCCAGTGTTATTTTCTCTGGTTTTGAGATTAGTATCAGGAACATCTAATTTATAGCTGTTTTATAGGCTGGATTTAGATATTGCCAGAATTATGGTTTATTTGATTTTTACCTTGATATGTTATTTGAACTCCACTTCTGTGATTTAATGAACAAATCATAGTTAAATCATGATTAATGCACTGTACGAACCCAATCACTGAATGAGCAGCTTTTTGTTGTTCTCTCTGGGAAATAACTGTTACTGAGCAGAATAGATTTTAATTGAATTTCATGTCATTTATAGTTTGTCATATTTTCAGTGCTTTGATGCTATTAGCATTTGGTTTCAATGCACGGTAGCCCATCTTGAACCTTATTGATAAGATAGAAAAAAAATCTACATACTTGCATTATTTGCGGAATATTTAAAACAGGGAGAATATAAAACAGATTGGAAACTACTTGTAACCTGTAGAAGAACCTGCAAATTTTCCATCTGGTGTTGGAACACTGGGTTCTAATTAAATGGAAGTACATTTCAAGCTTAAAGTCTTTAGATGTATCTGACTTACTAGAATGAATAATGGGTGTTTATTTTAGACCAGCAATCTTGCATATTGGAGTCTGCTGTACAATAATGTTACAGTATTTAAGTTTCAAACTAATTCTCTTTGCAATTTAGTGAAGTTCACACTATTCCATGAAAGTGTTTATTTGTAAGTGATCCTGCAGTAAGCGATATTGTATATATTCTATTCTCCCTGCTCCCTGCTCTCTTTTTAAAGGCAGAATTGAGAATTTCTACACTTTCATGACCCAAAGTAATAAAACAACTACTTAAATTTTAAGACATAATCAGTCTTAAAGTTTTCTCATTCTAGTCACTGACTAAGATGGGGGGGGGGGGGAAATACGGTGACATTATTTTAGAGCTTTTTACATGTATAGCCTTCGGCAAGAGATCTTGGGCATTCAAATGGGATTTATATATAAGTACCTTCACAACGTTGGATACTTGAGCAGAAAAACACAATTGAGACATTTATATTTTGTACTAGAGACAAGTGTGACTCCTAAAGTGGTTCTTATTGAATATACTCTACTCTACTCTGTCTAAGATTATGGACCTTAAAGAGTGTGTCCTCCGGAGAGGTTTATCAAAAATGTTGCTATTTTATTCTTTCCCATAGAAGCAATGACAGTATAATAGTTAGGTAGGCAGCCCAGTAGTGCTGCTTTAAGCAGGTAAGAGTGGAAAAATGGAAGCTGTTCAGTTTGCCCTTCCTGTATTCAATTCATGTCTTTAGGCTTAGGAAGCTAAACAATATCCATAACAACAGGGCAAGCAGAAACTACTCTACAGATGTCCACAGACTCGGTAAGGAACTTATCACATTGGAATGGATGTCACATAATTCTATCAATAAGCATCTCTGATTCCAATGGGTGGAAAACAGGGGTGTTAGATAAGTTGGCATAAGGAAATAGCGGTGACTCAGAAAATGTTGGTGCATGTACACAACGTGGGTTGTGTAAGCTTTGAATGTTTGGATCTTATAATATCCATAACTTTCACCTCCTTTTAGCTGTTATTATGTAAGGATGAAAGCAACTATCTTTTTAGCTGCACTGAAGCATCGTATTACAATATATGCCCCAAGAAAGTTATCTGTGCTTAAATTAATGTGTTATATATAAGAGGGCATGTTAGGGTTGTATATTTTATTAGTGCTTGCAGCAAAGTATTTTTAATATAACAGCTGATTTTCCAGATTTTCTGAATGTAGAATCCATAAACTATAAATAGCCTTTGAACATTTTGAGTAGGAATTGTGGCAGTTGGTCAAACTCCTCTAGAGGACATAAGGTTTTTTTTTAAAAACCCAGCCTGGAATTATATTTTCTAATGTAATGTTGTTAGTTTAAAAGCATAACCCTTCTCAAATTTCAGCCACCTTATATTTGTCTTAAAGAAATAAATCTGACCATGGGAGTATTTCAGGAAAAATACTTTTTCAGCTAACCAACAAGCTTAACAAAGATGTCAAAAAACATCATTATTCCCTTTGGAGAGGTTAATGTGAGAATGTTCAACTTTAAAGGCAACCATTTTCAAGAATTATTAGAAGTGATTCTCAAATAAAATTTTGCATCTTCATGTTATTTATTACTAGACAGGCAGCATACATTTGTACTAGCTGAAGAGAATGAGAAAAAGAACCGACAGCTCTTTTGTATTTGGGGAAAAAATGCAGTAAAGATAAAATATTCCATTTCTCATCTTGTCACCAAAAAGTACATCCATCTCTAAATCCAGGAATTTTACTTCAGCAAAGGCTATCAGTACATGGCTGACCACATCATCATATTTCTGGGATAGATGCATGTAAGTGGATATTTTAAATCCTCTGCTGGATTTAATTTTATAACCACAGAAGACTTGTGAAAACTCAGTCATTGTGTCAGAGAAGAAAAGAGGCCTAAATTATCATTGTAGTACTTCACCCTTAAAGATACTCGGAGATGATTTGCTACCATAATGTTCTTATATCACTACTGTATGTACTTACTATGTTCTACTTAGAGGAGTTTAGCCTTATAAATAATTTATCCTATCTTCTGTACTTCTAAATATTTTCTCTTCTCTAAATATACTTTTGAAATTCTCAAATATTATGTATTAATAACTATGTATTAATAAATAAATAATCTGATTACTTTTTAGGATTCTGAGGCAATTCATCTCATTTACTTTGAAGTTTGCACAGCAGATATTTAAATTATTCCTGATTATTTTCAGATTTTTATCATTTTTACATATTTGTGAATATATTTAGTGTTATAATCATGGGCATCTCTGTAATTTTCACAAGTGTAAAGTTGAAAGTGTACATCAACCACTAACATTGCCCTTGGTATCTTTAACACGGCTAATAGCTATGGTCTCTTTGACCTACTTGTAATTCTTCCCATCAGTTCATTGGGAAGTTAATTAACTTCCATTCACATAAAATTAACCTCTGTACCATACCCCAGGCACTGTAGAACCACTGTAAAACTTGAGATGATAAATTCAGTGTTTTATGAATATAATTCAACATCATGTTCAGATCTTCAGTATTTGTTTCCAAAATTGTATTAATTTATGTAGTGATTCAAAACTATATCTAGACAAGATCTGATCATGTGAGCTAATGACAAGCCAGCCCTAAAAAATATAAGGCCCAAATATTTTTGAGAGATTCAATTAATATATTAAAAAATCTTGATGAATTAATTTTCCTCTTGAATCATAAAGACACATACTTATCATTTCTTAATACTGCTACCTATTGAGTCTCCAAACTGAGTATTCCAGATCTTCATCCAGATCTTCAAATATGTAACAAATTTCTATTTCCATTTTAATTCCTTATAAAATTGAATTCTTGGTTTCTATTCATATGCTCATCTCTTAAGAATGCTAAAACTGCAGTTGCCTCAGAGGCTGCTAAAACATTTGAGCCATTTGTTTAGCTAATATATGTTTCAGCTAAATATATATTTGCAAGTGAATATTTTAAGTAATACATATTGAAAATGCAATTTACTTAAGTCTTTAAAGCAACCATTAGTAATTAACTGACCTGAAATATTGATCCTTCGTTTGGCCAAAGCATTTTAATAAGGCATTTTCCATTTACTTTCAAAACAGGGTTATTCCACATCATTTTCTCATATAATTTGTGATCAAAGATGCTCACTTACCTATTACTGATCAGCTATGATTGGCAGCTTCCTAAGGTAGAAATAAAGATCCTTGTTAAGTATACTAGACATGAAAACTTGACGTATACTCTCCAAGTATGTGCAAAGTGGGGAATATTCATTAAAGTTTTTGTTCCCAAAGAACACACAGTAAGTGTTGGAATAAAACTGATAGGTTATCTAATAGGGATTAACAACAGAATCCTTCTTAAAATATACATTAGTCTCACTGTAATATTTATTTGGATAACATTAATCTTACTTCAGAGAATTTAGCCTTCACTTTTAGCCATTCAGTTTTGTCTACTGAAATGCCACCTATAGATGTAGACAGACTTAATTCATTATATTGTGATGTATTTCAAGAAAGATATGAACCCAAACACTTAATAGAGGTCATACAAATTTTAATCTTAAAATTATCCTCCTGAGATTATTTTTGAAAAATCTTTATGTTTGAAAAATGTGAGGGAGAAATTAAATGATTCTAGGTGATATAGAACAAATGGTGGGATTTAAATATTTTTTCTACCAGTTCTGTGGGCTTGGCATGGTGGGCGTGGTGTGGCTTGGTGGGCATGGCAGTGGAAGGATAATGCAAAATCTCCATTCCCTCTCCACTCCTGAGGGAAGGTTACTGCAAAATCCCATTCCCTCCTCACCCCACTAACCTGCTTTCTAGCTCCGTTCTCCTGTGCAGGGCAACAAAAGAAGACCCAGCCGATCAGCTGGGACTTGGGAGGCAGAGAATAGATGGGGGCAGGGCCAGTCAGAGGTGGTATTTGCCAGTTCTCTGCACTACTCAAAATTTTCACCACCGGTTCTCCAGAACTGGTCAGAACCTGCTGAATACCACCTCTGGTCTAGAGTTAATAATAAACCTAAGAACATAATTAATTTTGTTTTGATATTGATGAATATTTCTCTTCCCCTTTTATTAATTAGTTGTTTTTTCCTCTTTTTTGTCACTTCTAGTTTATTTTAATCACAAATTATATTTAGGCTTTTTTCACTATATAAATTACTAAGTAATTGTTTGGGGTGGTTGATTGTAATGGAAAGATGGAATCTAAAACATTCTGAAGATTAGTTGGTTCATTCATATACATACACATGCACACCCACACACAAATACAGTATATACATGTCCTTGACTTACAATTATTCATTTTGTGACTATTTGAGGTTACAAGGGCATTGAAAAAATGTTTTTTCAGTGCCGTTTTTCATGAATGAAAAACATTGCAGCATCCCCATTGGCAATGAGATCAAAATTCAAACGCTTGGCAACTGGCTCATATTTATGATGGTTGCAGTGTTTCAGGGTCATGTGATCTTCTGACAAGCAAAGTCAATGGATTCACTTAACAACAGGGTTACTAATTCAACAACTGCACTGATTCATTTAAACTATGGCAAGAAAAGTCATAACTTGGGGCAAAACTCATGTAACAAATGCCTTGCTTAGCAACAGAAATTTTGGGCTCAATCCAGAGGTGGCATTCAGTAGGTTCTGACCAGTTCTGGAGAACTGGTAGAAGAAATTTTGAATAGTTCGGAGAACGGGCAAATAACACCTCTGACTGGAGATTTTGCAGTATCCTTCCCCTGCCACGCCCACCAAGCCATGCCCACAGAACTGGTAGTAAAAAAAATTGAATCCCATCACTGGCTCAATTGTCAAGGATTATACTTGTATTTTCTCTCAAATAGTAATGGCAGCTGCATGATACAGAGAATTGAGCAACAGTAATATCGGGAGACTGATAATTTTGCCTTAATTTTAGTCAATGCCACATTTTAAGTGTTTTAAGGGGATTTATCTGTTTTAAATTTGATTTCTTCAAGATAAAATAAAGGGATTTCAACACTGAATCCAGATAGACATTAAAAGTGTAACAAATTTAAAAGGTTGGCCTTCCTAAGATCTCTGGTATGAGAAGGCTTGCATGTGGATAAAATGTCAATCCTATGTACTTAGTTTAAGGCTATCTGAATAAGGATATCTACAGGGGGAAATGATAAAATACATGTTTGGATACAATTATTACAACCAGTGGGATTTGGATCCTTACATTATGATACATAGGTCATTTTTACTGCATTATGGCTTGCTATGGCTGGTACAACTACATTGCATCTGTAAATATCACCCTCCCCCCCGCAAGCGATCTTGTTCAAAACTGAACTCCATGGGTATTTTGAATATGCAAACATGAAATTTTGAATGTGCAAATGAAAGCAGAAGCTTCGCTCCCCACAGTGTTCTTGCATAGGGAGATTATTTATGGATATATGTTTTGCTTGCTTGCTTGCTTGATAATCTGCGTGTTCTCCAGAAAAAAGAGGGATCTGATCAATAGTAATTGGCCCAATTCTGAGTTGACAAGAGTTTACTTTTTTCAGTTTCTGGAATTATCAAGTATTCTGGATTTTTGTTTGCTTGTTTGTTTCTGAAAGTTTTAAATATAATAAATTTTAATCCAATAGCCTTTGGATTCTCCAAAAACACACATTTTAAAATCCTGCTTTATTTACCTATTTATTTGATTTATATCCTGCTTTTTCTCTACAGATTAAGGCATATTGTGTGTGTGTGTGTGTGTGTGTGTGTGTAGGTATATAAAATAGGTGAAGGAATGTATGTACAGTATATATCCTATTTTCCTATGAGATCAGTTCTGTGTGGTAGGTTGGTCTGTCACTCACTGTACAGTTTTCTTCCTTAAAAGTGAATTAGAACCTGGAGTGTCCAAGATTTTTGGTCCAGTACCCTAACACATATTACATTGTAACTTTACTTATTTGTTCATTTATTTGTTTATATTCCACCTTTATTATTTTTTTATAAATACTGTAACTCAGGATGGAAGACATAACTAATGTTCCTTCCTCCTCCTCTTATTTTCCCCACAAAAACCTTGTGAGGTAGGTTGGGTTGAGAGAATGTTAGTAGGCCAAAGTCACCCAGCTGGCTTTCATGCCTAAAGTGGGACTAGAACTCACAGCCTCTTGACAATTGGCCCACAGTTACCCAGCCAACTTTCATGCCTAGGGTGGGACTAAAACTCACAATCTCCTAGCCTGGTGCCCACTAGACCAAACTGGCTCAAACTGGCTGGCTGGCTGACTTAGTCACTCAATCAGTCAGTCAGTCACTTACTTACCTACTTACTTGCCAGTTTTGAATGACATTTATAGGGAAACTTGATTTTTCTATATTCTTTATGCTTGCTGAATAGGGCCTGATGATGGGCAGGAAATTTTACATTAAGAGTTCAAACTTTTATGATTGGGGTACACTATTCAATAATAAAAGGGATTTGGTGCCCTCTGCTGCCAGCATTTGATTCTTTTGCAAATAGTTACTACTGTTGGCTACTGCAGTTGCTTTTTATTAATCTCCTGTCATTTATTAAGGATTTTTATTTTGGTTTGGGAAAGCTAAGAATAGCAGAATTTTCTGCTGACCATGCTATTTTTATTTTAGTGCTAAAGCAAAATAACTTAATTGTAAGAGTGCATGCTGTGGATGGAAAGTTAGTCTGTTCTAATTTTTAGTGGGATCCATTGCAGAAGATAATCTGTTCTCTCTATTTTTAATGCATCAGTTGCTTCCCTCTCCCACGCACATACACTGGTGCCAAAAATACTGTCCTTTTACCTGTCTCCCCCTCCCCCCGATCTTCATTGTACGTACCCATTTGTTTGTTCATTTTATAATCTAGGACTGTAAAATTGCACATAAAAGTAGCAATTATTTCACAATATAAAATTCTTTAATAGTTTTTAAAGCTATATATAAGCATTAGATTCAATAGAAGTAATGGATGTGTCATTTGCTATAGAAGTATATATGGCTCTGATTGTACAAGTTTTTCAAAGCAGCAATTCTGTTATGCTGAATAAAATATTTGCAACATTTACAATGGGTATTTTGAACAGTATTTCAAATTAAGTTTCTGATAGATTCCAAGACCATTTCTCCCATCCTGATTTCTTCCTTTATCATACTCCATTTGTGCTAAATGTTACTTTCCTGCTTTTCTCTAAGATGTCTTTGATAATAATCCAATATTTCCCCAATATTTTGTCTGCTTTCCATTCTGCATGCCAGATATTCTGGGAAGGAGGAAAATAAATCTTCTGTGTTCTTTTAACTACTCACAGGAGAAGAGGGCACAATAAAACAATTTCCAGTGCATATAAAAGGTGAATCAACTCAATTTAGATTATTTTATATAGATTAGTAATAAATTAAGAAGTCAGCTTCTATTTATATGGGGAGGGAGGGAACATGTGTCTGCCTTTGAGCTTTCTTCTAAAAATAAAGGCTTTCTTGTAAAAAATGAGTAACAATATCTTTGGCGTAAAAAAGAATAGTTAGATGGCTGTTCAGTAAGATATTACAAGGTGGACAGAGATGCGTCCTGAGGCTGAAATTCTTGGAAGGTTTAAAGAACTTTTGGGGATTAGAAAAGCCTCGGGCAATTGCATCAATAAGCTTTAAGGCCAGAATTCTTCTCCACCTTGCTTTATAAACTGAATTTAAGGCTTGTTTCTGTTTTGAAGAGAGAGCCATGGACAGCTGGAGTTGTGAGGGGAGAGCTTATCCAACACTTACTAACAATGAAAGTCTTTAAAGAATTTCACTAAAAGCCTCTAAATTTAGACAGTATTATTTATTCTAGATTGTGCACAAAGGAACCAAGGATGGAATGGGACCTAGATTGAGATAATGATAGCTTGCCCAAGGCCAATTGGTGAATTAAACCAGAGATGTTTATCAGCATGATGTATTTAGTTTATTAAAAGAACCAATCTTTAAAAGGAGTGTATAGCTTCTTAAAAAACAGTGTGTTGAATGTCATTTCTACATTTTAATTGCAAAACCAGCTACAAAGAATGAGAATTAGCTAATAACACATGTCCCATTGAGATTGTTAACCAACATGTTTACAGTGTGTGTGTGTGTATGTGTATGAACACTACTTGCATGTCTATGGAAGTAAATTGCATTCACTTTGGATTTGGATGGATGACCTATAGTTTTAGGCTCTTATAATGTCAAAAAGAAATAAAAGGGAAAGAAGAAGACTCAGTTTGGTACTGTAATAAAGGTTGTTCGCACATGAGAAGACGATCCAGAATATTGAGACATGATAGAATGAATTCGTAATAAATGAAAATAATCATTTGCATATTGTTTAATAAAATTGTACGTGAAAGGTGTTAGGGAGATAAATGTCCAAGGTACATGCAGATGATGATGATAGAAGATAACGCAGATGATAAAAGATAGATGGTTTCCAATGTGTACCGCAGGTGATTCATTATTTCACTATCAAAATAGTAACAGGAATAGTAGTAATTTTAAAATACCCCAATTTTCATGAGATTTGAAGTTTTCACTTGAAATGTCAGCATCCGCACATGAAATCTGTAGAGATCTCTACTAAAAATACTGAAATTCTTCATGGTAATCTTGCAGACTGTTCATCATTTTAAATATATGTTTTAAGTTGAATTCCATAGACACAAACTGGAGGGAAGATCATGCATGCTTTCTCTCATGGTTTTATGTGATGATCTGAAGCATCTTTAAACGATGATATAGAATTTCCTAAGGGATTTCTCGATATTTTAGAGGCAAATTTGAAAAATAGTTCATAGGTTCTATCTATGTTATGTCAGAGAATGTCCAATGTAGTTTTCAAAGTTCTCCTCTGCCCTGAAATAGGCACCTGAGAGTTAGAAATGAAATATCACTGCATTGTGTTTGTATATTCATTTAATTGGACAATTCTAGTGTGAAAGCCATTTCTGACAGGGATGACTTACATTATGACTTAAGTTAAGTTCTGCATTTAATCAAATATGATTAGAGATGGCACTTACTTCATTATTAATCCTGTTCCCTAGGATATCTAAATTGTTAAAAATTTCATCCTTTGGCCGGGTTCAATAAAGCTGAAGCTCTGGCAGGCTCTTTAATTTGCCCCATTTCATTCTACTCCATACAGGAAGCTGTCAATTATTTTCCAGATTGGAATTTTCTGCTGACTGGCAGATGAAGATGCAGAAAAGCCTTCAGAGTTCATCACTGTCACTGCTAGGAGAGTTCCCCAAAATGGGCTTTATCCTGAACCAGCATGTCTAGGAAATGATCCACCCCTGTCCTTGTTTTTAAAGCTGCTGTCTTTTTTTGAGATGACAACATGGCAGTTTCTAGAGAATAATGAGTTTGGAAAAGAAATTTCTAAAAATGTAAAGAAAAGGCCAGAGGGGGGCAAATGCCTAAAATGGAACTAAAGAAAGGTGAAGTGAAATAGAAGGTTTCTCTGCTCTGAGAGTCTTGAGACTTGCCGGTACCCGAACAAATAATCATTAGAATTACTGATGCAGTTCTGAACAAACATCCCTTCCTTGTTTGTAAGTGGGAGGCTATTAAAAAGAATGTAAGTACTATACTCTAAAAAGCAAGATAGACAGGTTTTTATCCTTTAACCCAATGAGAAGATGTAATACCATAATCCACCCACCCCCCACATTTGCTGTGAAGCATTGAACATCATCCTGTGGTGTTTGAGAACTAGGTGAGAATTTGAAAATTGTCACTTGTGAGCCATGCTCTGATTCCTCTTCAGGCCATTTTCAATCCACCTGGATTTTAAGGGGTTCCTGTAATTGATTGATCATATGTATACATTCTCTGGGCCTTGCATTTCTCTGCTTGTTCTGGATCTTAGGTGAGTTGAGCAGGCAGAGTTCATGAGGAAAGGGAGCAAGATAGTACGGTTAAATCCAACTCCTATTTAATGTCTTTTCCAATTAGCTGAACATTTGCTCTGAAAGCAAGACACATCATAAAGACTGAAAAGTCTGAATATCAAACAAATACGTTTCTGATATCATCTGACCTTTAAGCAGATATGCCAAGGGGAGGGGTGGGCTTGAATTATAAGGAACAGTCTGTATCTAGCAAGATCTTTTCTTCTTTTTTCTGTAATAGATTAGAGTTTCTTCTAAATCTAACCGAAATGAGTCATGAGGACTTCCGATTTCTGGGACCAGCTATTTATATTAGCTTTGGCCATTTGCTCCAAGTAATATTTTTTTTTGGATAGTCTGCCTTCCTCCAGCAGTTATGATTTTAACCAATAAAGCCCCAACTTTGTACAGGAGATAGACCCAAAACATTGTGTGTATTTTCAGTCCTGAAATCCACTGTGCCCCCCCCCCCCTTTTGGGGGGGGATCTAGTTGCCAGTCTTTCTCCAAAGAGCAAAAATTACCTTTAAGTTACTTCCTTCATGCTGTAAGTTTCATGAGGGAGAAAAAAAAACTAGGTACTTTTGCTACAACAGGTGTCCTAAGCCACTTCCCATTCCTCCCTTGTTTTATTGTCACAACCCAGAAAATGACAAATTGGGGTCTGCTGTTGTTGTTAATGGTGCAGAATGATGCATTCTGGGAAATAATTTCCTAGGCCCATGGAGGTGGAGTAAGCTTTTTGACTTTGTTTCAGGATATGTTTTGATGGAAAAGACAGAAAGAAGAACATTTCCTCAGTAGGATTGTTATTGTGATCCTACATATCCTGGTCTAGTACATAAGTTTGAAAAGCAGTAAATTTCTTTAATTTGTGAAAATGTTTTTCCCATGCCTAATTCATAATTATTTTTTGTTATTTACTTTCAGAACTTTTCTGGTTATTCTTCAGTCATGTTTTACTTATCTTGCTCTGAATATGTTTTATTTTATCCAGGAAAGATGTATTTGCTATTTGTTTCTGCTTGCTTTTACTGATGTGCTCTTGCTGAATGTTGCCTAAGCCTATTTCTGTTTCGTTGTGGAACCTTTATCCCCTACTTCAAATCAGTCCTGCAATTTGTACTGCGTATTCATTTCCTTGCTGAGTTTCCCGCTGTAATTTTGATCAAACATTATTTTGAGCCTTTATGAAATTTACCCCTGGGTCGTGTATCCCTTTTATTGTGTGTATAGCCTGTTATAATAATATGAGTGAAATTGCATTTTAATCCTTCATATAGGGCATGACTCATTTGTATTTAGAAACCCCCTGTGCCCCCTTTTAAGTAATATATCTGAAAGATCTGAATTATGTACAAAAGTATAAGAGTTCCCATTAAAAAAGGAGAATGATTTTGCTAAATGAATCACTAACAGCTTCCAACATGTGTATAGTTCTGGCTGTCTTCTGAGAAGAAAACCATCAGATGTCAGAAGCTGTTCAAGTCAGCAAATATTGTATATTCAACTGCCACAGATATTTTGTGTTGGTTGTTTATTTATTTGTAGTTTAACCTTTATTGTTTTTTACAAATAACTCAAGGTGGCAAAGGTCTCCAACACATCTTCCCCCTTCTATTTTCCCCATAACAACAACCCTGTAAGGTGGGTTGGGCTGAGGGAAAGTGGTTGGCCCAAGGTCACCCAGCTGGCTCTCATGGCTATGTCTTTTGGCCTCTAGCCTGATACCTTAAACACTAGACCAACCTGGCTATGTATTTATGTGTTGTATTTTCTAATTTATTTCCTATCCAAGTTCATTTCTTGTGTTTGTTTTTTGCTTTATAATATGTACTTACAGATTAGCTGAATTCCCTGTACAGGTGAAACTCAAAAAATTAAAATATGTGCAAAAGTTCATTTATTTCAGTTATGCAACTTAAAAGGTGAAACTAATATGATAGATTCATTACATGCAAAGCAAGATAGTTCAAGCCGTGATTTGTCATAATTGTGATGATTATGGCTTACAGCTCATGAAAACTCCAAATCCACAATGTCAGAAAATTAGAATATTACATGCAATCAATAAAACAAGGATTGTATATAGAACAGACCAGGATTGTATATAGAACAGACCAGAAATAAAAGTTAAAATTAGCAAAAAAAAATAGTAAGAGAACACCTGTCTGATCTTGATGAAAAAAACAAACAAACACCGGGGCCTGATGGATTACATCCCAGAGTTTTAAAGGAGCTGGTGGAGGTCATCTCAGAACCACTGCACCATATCTTTCAAAAATCCTGGAGCACCAGGGAACTACCAGAGGACTGGAAAAGAGCTGATGTGGTTCCCATCTTTAAAAAAGGAGAAAAAAAAACAGACCCAGGAAACTATAGACCAATCAGCCTAACATCAATACCCAGGAAGATACTGGAAAAGATAATAAAAAAAACAGATCTGCCAACATCTAGAAACAAGTAAAGTAATAACTAGCAGTCAGCACAGGTTTGTTAAAAACAGATCATGCCAAACCAATCTTATTTCATTCTTCAACACAGTGACTATTAGTGGACCAGCAGAATACTGTGGACATAATATATTTAGATTTCAGCAAGGCATTTGACAAAGTAGACCACAACCTACTTCTTAGTAAGCTAGGAAAAAGTGGAATAGATAGCACCACCACTAGATGGATTCGCAACTGGCTGGCAAACCGTACTCAACGAGTAGTCCTTAATGGGTCTAAGTCTACATGGAGGGAAGTAAGCAGTGGGGTGCCACAAGGTTCTGTCTTAGGCCCAGTACTCTTCAATATCTTCATTAACGACTTAGATGAGGGAATAGAAGGGGAACTTACCAAATTTGCAGATGATACTAAGCTGGCAGGAATAGCTAACACCCAAGAAGATAGGCTCAAGATCCAGATGGATCTTGACAGACTAGAACACTGGGCCATATCTAATAAAATGAAATTCAATATAGAGAAAAGTAAAGTCCTACAGTTAGGCAAGAAAAACCAAAAGTACACATATAGACTGGGTGAAACCAGGCTCAATAGCAGTAACTGTGAGAGGGATCTTGGAGTCTTAGTGAACAACCAACTAAATATGAGCCAGCAGTATACAGCAGCAGCCAAAAAAGCTAATGCAATCCTAAATTGTATTCACAGAGGGATACGATCAAGATCAAGGGAAGTACTAATACCACTCTATAAAGCCTTGGTAAGACAACACCTAGAGTACTGCATCCAGTTTTGGTCACCACATTATTAAAAAGATGTTGAGACTCTAGAAATAGTACAGAGAAGAGCAACCAGGATGATTAGGGGACTAGAGGCTAAAACATACAACGAATGGTTGCAAGAACTGGGCTTGGCTAGTCTAGTAAAGAGGAGGACCAGGGGAGACATGATAGCAGTCTTCCAATATTTGAGGAGCTGCCATAGGGAGGAAGGGGTCAAGCTATTTTCTAAAGCACCTGTAGGCCAGACAAGGAATGATGGATGGAAACTGAACAAGGAGAGATTTAACCTGGAAATAAGGAGAAACTTTCTGACAGTGAGAACAACCAACCAATGGAACAGCTTGCCTTTGGAAGTTGTGGGAGCGCCATCACTTGAGACTTTCAAGAAGAGATTGGACTGCCATTTGTCAGAAATGGTGTAAGACTCCCGCTTGGGTGGGGGGTTGGACTAGATGACCTACAAGGTCCCTTCCAACTCTGATTATCTGTTATCTGTTAACAATATCGGACCTCTGAAAAGTATAAGCATGCATATGTACTCAGTACTTGGTTTGGGCCCCTTTTGCAGCAATTACTGCCTCAGTGTGGTGTGGCATGGAAGCTGTCAGCCTGTGGCACTGCTGAGGTGTTATGGAAGACCAGGATGCTTCAATAATGGCCTTTAGCTCTTCTGTATTGTTCGGTCTCACGTCTCTCATCTTTCTCTTGGCAATGCCCCATAGATTCTCTATGGGGTTCAGGTCAGGCGAGTTTGCTGGCCAATCAAGCGCAGTAATCCAATGGCCACTGAACCAGGTTTTGGTGCTTTTGGCAGTGTGGGCAGGTACGAAGTCCTGCTTGAAAATGAAGTCAGCATCCCCATAAAGCTCGTCTGTGGAAGGAAGCATGAAATGCTCCAAAATCTCCTGGTAGGCGGATGTGTTGACCCTGGACTTAATGAAGCACAGTGGACCAACACCAGCAGATGACATGGCTCCCCAAATCAACACAGACTGTGGGAACTTCACACTGGACTTCAAGCATCTTGCAGTGTGTGCCTCTCCATTCTTCCTCCAGACTCTGGGTCCTTGGTTTCCAAATGAGATGCAAAAGTTGCTCTCATCAGAAAAGAGGTCTGTTTTTCTTTAGCCCAGGTAAGATGCTTCTGACGTTTGTTGTTCAGGAGCAGCTCTACAAGAGGAATACGACATTTGAAACCCATGTCCAGGATCTGTCTGTGTGTAGTGGCTCTTGATGCACTGACTCCAGCCTCAGTCCACTCCTTGTGAAAGTCCCCAACACTTTTGAATGGCCTTTTCCTGACAATCCTCTCCAGGCTGCAGTCATCCCTGCTGCTTGTGCACCTTTTTCTTCCACACTTTTCCTTTCCGCATAACTTTCTATTAATGTGCTTTGATACAGCACTTTGGGAACATCCAACTTCTTTTGCAATTACCTTTTGAGGCTTTCCCTCCTTATGGAGGGTGTCAATGATGGTTTTCTGCACAACTGTCAGGTCAGCAGTCTTTCCCATGATTGTGATTCCTACTGAACCAGACTGAGAGACCATTTAAAGGCTCAGGAACCCTTTGCAGGTCTTATGGCTTAATTAGCTGCTTAGAGTGGGACACTTTGAGCCTAGAATATTGAACCTTTTCACAATATTCTAAATTTCTGAGATTGTGGATTTGGGGTTTTCATGAGCTGTAAGCCCTAATCATTTCAATTATGCCACATCACAGCTTGTACCATCTTGCTTTGCATGTAATGAGTCTATCTTATATATTAGGTTCACCTTTTAAGTTGCATTCCTGAAATAAATGAACTCTTGCACAATATTCTAATTTTTCAAGTTTCACCTGTAGCTTGCTCCCACATCTTCTCAGAGCAGATTGACATTAGCCATCAGTGCTGAAATACAGGATTGTGGTTTATAGTTAAAAGCTGAAAAAGCTTGAAAAAATGCATTTCCTCCTCAGGGGCCTCTCTCGACCCAGCAGTCTCTGATATTGATCAAGCAGTCTCCAATCTTCCATTTCTGGTTGTTAAAAAAAGTACTTGGTCTGCAGCTGATGAGAACCCTGGCATATCTGGACCCATTTCAGTCATGTTTCAGGCCAGAATTTATTTTTGAGACAGTTTTGGTTATTCTTCTGAACAAATGAAGAAAACCACATTTGGCAAATATCAAGTAATTCCAAAATTCTACAATAAACAATAGACTAAATTAAACATAACAAAGAGGGAGAATTTTAAAAAGAGTATATTCACAAAAACCCTTTATGTTAACTAAAAAAAATATAGAGCCAGTTTTAAAGGCTGTTCAGTTAGGATACATTTAACACCATTATTAAATGTAAGCAAATCCAATAAAATTTTTCCTATCCAGATCAGAAATCCCAAAAAGAACTGGCTAAAATAGCAACATGTCCCATTTTAATCCTGGTGAAAAAAACTGACTTGTGGTCTTTCTTTTTACACAAAACAATCTTGTTCTTAATCCATTCCTATGGTTATTGATTCTGGTCTTCAATGTTTTAAACAGCCTCTTTTGTAAATCCATCCAAAACATATTGTTCCAACTGGTCTCTGGGATTGTCAGGTTTTTTTAAAAAATTCCTTCTTAATTTTTAAAGTCTCATCCATTTTTTTAACAGCTGATAACAAATTGACATTCTCATTCATGTTGATTTTGTTGCATATTTTTCTTTAACTTCTGGGAACAGACTGTTCCCAAGAAGACACAACATAGCTGACATAATTGATCCAGTCCAGTTCCTTCTCTGAACATAATTACAAGTTATTTGTCTTGTTAGGTCTCCAATATCAAAAGCAACATTTCAAAGACTTCACATTCAAAATCCAATAGTCCAACTTCTCTGAGCCCCTATCCCATTTAAAACTTTCTTTAGCCAAAACCATGTGGTGTTTTTCACTGTTTATTTTAAATCCTTAAAAATTATAAAGATACACCTTCAGTTTCTGATGTTAAGAATTGAAGGCACTTGGCAGGTGTTTACAATTTTGTCACTTTGAAAGTGTTTAACTTCTTGGAAGCAGTTAATAGGCAATTTCCAAACGTGGTTAGGGAGTGAAGTGTGAATTTAGTGTCTTTGAAAAAGGCCTGTTGGAGACTGAAGCAGTTGTGGTGCTCTCATCTTCTGAAGACTGTTGCCTTCAGGTCTCCTCACAAGGGGCAGCTGTAAGGAGAACTGCTTGGGCAATCTTGTGTCCTCTTCATTCAGAGAGGGTTGAAGGAGCTGATATTTGGAAATGGTGACCGCCTTTTGTGGAGACATCTTCAGTCTGCCATATTCCCCAGAAGTTCCCCCAAGTTTAAGTTCCCAGTCAGATATTGTCAGGATTATGTTTTTTATCCAATATTGAACAAAGTTTATTCCTGCTGATATAAGCAAATAACTCATTAAATTATTATATTTCTTGTTAGCTTTCTGAAATTATGCCTTATAAGAACAGTTCTGTTTCATTTCAAATTTAAATTCCAAAATTATACTTTGCATATCATATCAACACTTTCAGGTTTACATGTCCATCATATGTGATAAAATGTTCCTTCTGTAAAACGGCATTTTCAGCATTTATTATTGAATGATTTGTCTATCATAGGTTTTATTGATGGAGTTATGTATCATCTATAAAACCAGTTTTCCTTTTAAGTTATAAATTGATGTAAAATGTATACATTTAGCCTATATTTCTTCTCATTATTGTATAGTAATTGCTTTTTAGAAATTCTACATCCATTTTGTCATATAGCTTTTTTTTTTTGTTCTGTCTCTGAATCTGAGTTTAGAAGTCCTAATATACATCCTAATAAGTGCTGTTGATTTTGTATGGGAGTTACCGATTCTGTTTTTTCCTTAATATCCCTCCTTCCTTTTTGAGATCTGATTTTATTGTTATACATATATTATATAGCTTTTACTAAGTAGTAGTTGTGTTTGTAATTTACTCACAAATTGGAAAACATTACTCATAATATCTGCATATTGTGTATAATTACATTTTTTGCTGTAATTATCTCCAGCATGAAAAATAATTGAAGGAGAAGCTACAGGGGAAATTGCTGGACTTATTATTCCATTTGTGGAATTCTATACTTTAATCAAACTTTGTCTGATATGTCCTTTTAAGATTTTTTCCCTCCTTTGGGACTTTGTACAATATGTATCTATGAAATCCAATAGGTTTGTTTCTTTTGAATCCTTGTATTGTCATTTGTTTTTAAATGTTTTAAAAAATTTGTAAACTGCCTAGAGTTGCTAATAGTTAGGCAGCATATAAATTTTATTGGTGATGATGATGGTGATGATTAGTCAGCAGCAACTTCACTGACATAAAACTAGAATATAGTCTTATACTTAGGAGAAAACAACATCAGTTTCTTGTTCAAGAAAACATAAGTTACTTATATTAGCCTCAACTGATAAGATTACAGCATCACCAGTGAGATCAAAGTCAGCTCTTTAACGCTAAGACAAAGAGACAAACTAACTTTTCCAATAATCTGGACTAATGATTTCCTGTTTCATTATAGTGGCTCACAGGGACTGAGTGATGACAGGAGAGGGAAAAAAAATACCACCCAACTCTTCTGTTTCTTGGACCAAACACCTGATTTTATTCTGTTATTACCACTGGAACATGTTTTGCAGAAATAAAACAACCTCTGAGATCTTGAGGAACTGCAGTTGTAATAGATTCTGATTTAAGATATAAAGGCAGTCCCTTGTGGATTTGAAGTTCAGATTTACTGGCTTGATGTGTAGAAGGAATGATAGATAGGTAGGTAGGTAGGTAGGTAGGTAGGTAGGTGAGTGGGTGGGTGGATGGATGGATGGATAGATAGATACAGATAGATGATGGGTAGGTAGGTAGGTAGGTAGGTAGGTAGGTAGATGGATGGATAGATAGATACAGATAGATAGATAGATAGATAGATAGATAGATAGATAGATAGATAGATAGATAAAGCAAGCCAACAGTGTGACACAGCTGTTCTAAAGACACATTAATCTGGTAAAAGGAGCCAACTGTGAAACCATTTCACATAAACCCATAACAGGATTACTAAAAAATTGAATGGGTATCATTACCTAAGAAGAGGCTGAAGTTAAGGAAAAAAACAAACAGAGCAATGCTGATCAGAAAGTGAAATGTACAGAACATCTATAAGGCAAAAAGTTTTCTAGAGAGAAAGTTTTAAAGAGTATTACACCCAAGCAAGCATTTGAACCCAGGTCTCCCTTGATAAATCCAACTCTCTTAAGTCACACCAGATGCACTACATCTGCAAGAAATTCTTATTTATTCATTCATTCATTTATTTTAGTACATCAATATTGGTTTATTATAGGAAATAAACTTTTCACAGAAGCATAATTGGAAATGTTGCCCAGGTCCACCCAGGGCAAAGAAGGCAAAGCCTTGGCAGAAGTAGCTGAGTCTGTAGAGCCAACATAGTTCTTGATTTGTTTTCCTTAGAAACCAGGGACCCTCTCCTCGGCCTCAGAAAGGAAGAAAACCTTCTAATAAAGAAGTCGAAGTGTTGAAGCAAAGAACAGCTGAGCATCTAGAAGAGCACAAAAGAAACAGAATAAGGTTGCCTGCTAGTTCCAAAGAAGCTCACAAGCATTAAAAGATGCCAATATTGAAATATCAAATATAAGCACCAGCTCACTTGCAAGAAATAAGCCAACTAATGTACATCTGCAAGAAATTGTTATTGATACAATTCTATTCTTGTTTCAAGTGGTTTGACATACCCTTTTTTTAAAAAAAAAAAGAGCTATCAATAATTCATTGTGACCAATACAATCAAAAGCCCTTGCATTATCAAGAAAGTAAAAACAGACGTCTTTTTGGAATTCCCTTAACCTTTCCATTCTTAATCAGATGAGAGCAATGCGATTTTGGTGCAGTGACCTTGGATGCATCTGGCTTGTATGTATGGTGGTTATTCCATATATTGTTGAAATTTAGGCTAGAAAAATATTGAGCATTGTCTTATTAGGCATATTTTTAGGAAGGAAGGAGGGGGAGAAAAAGAGAGAGAGAGGGAGATTTGGTATATTGATCTTGAGTCAAATGTTTTGGGAGAAACTGTTCACATGTTTGTTAAAAACATGGCTGTGTTCTCACTTTATACCATATTATTTGCTACAGCTGCATTACCATGACAAGGTCACTGTTACACAGTTGCTCAATACTATATGCACTTTGGCTGGGTCAATTAATTCATAAATATTTATAGCTATAACCCTGCAGCATAATTCTCAAAGTGGTTAAATTAAAATGATACTACTGTTAGCTAATTCAGTTTATGAAATGTTGCATATGATTTGTCAATCTAATATTTAGATTTATAGCCTCCTAAAAATATAATCTATCAATAATCGTGCTATGTTTTGCTTAATTCTGTTCTTACTCTGTTCAGGGGTTATATTTGCTGAATTATTAGTAACTGACTGATCTTCACATACCAGGAGTATATAGAAAACTATTTCAGTCATTCTTTATACAGTTTCCCAAGATTTCTGATCTTTTTTTTTTTGTTGTTAGAGAAAATTTATTTAAGCAAGGCAATTGTTAAGTGAGTTGCACCTGATATTTTTCCATGGTTGTTAAGTGAATCACATGGTCATTAAGCAAATGATGGTCACATAACTTTGAGATGTTGCTGCCATCATAAATATATGCTGGTTACCAAGTGCTCAAATTTTGATCACATGACTGTATAGATTTTATTCTGGTTGTAAGTGCAGGGAGCAGTAGTAAGTCACTTGTAACTTTGGTCACTTAATGAATGGTTGGAAGACAAGGACTATCTGTACAGTTAAACTAAAATAATGGAAGATAGATTATAGTATTAGGGCTGGGTTCATACTGGTTGGCTGAGTATTAAAATATTAAATCTTAAGCTATGGCTTATTTAATCATAGCTTGTTAACAATGTCGCTGTTACTGTTACAAATCTGTCCATATTATATGAACCCAATAATTCTTGTGTGTTTGTGTGTATATGCAGATTGTGCTGGTGAAAGTTAAGCAGTGAAGCCATTACATTCAGTTTTAAATGTTAAAAAATAAATTTAAAATCTATAATTACAAATAGAAGATGTGCATAACGACTTATCCATGATTTATTTGTGTATTATAAATGATCCATTAACTCATTTTCAAAATTAATATCCTGCTTTTAAAATATATAGAGAGAGTGGTACTAGGTCACAGCATATTGTATGTATTACCTTCTTTGAGAAAAAAAATTACATATATGTTTGATGGTTTTTTTTCCCCCTATAAGCAAGCATGATCCTATAACAATACAAGTTGTTTCTACTGAGTACTCCTGCACTTGTAAAAAGCTGATATTTATGTGCAGGGAATGGCTATACTATTAGCATTATATTAGAATAACTGGTATTTTGATGTGTGAAAAATTACAGTGTCTTCAGTCAGATGCAACTTGAAAGCTACGCATAAATATGTGAGCCATTTGTGTAGCTGAGAATATATTGCCTTCCCAGAGGAAAAGATCTTGTTAGACACATAAACATGCAGTGCATAACACATATTTTAAATGTTGCCTTTTCCATATTAAAGGGTTTTGTGTTGATCTAATTGCGCTATGTGGAGACAATACTAGCATAGCTGATATAAACTATGCAAAGCAAAAGGATTGCCATCTCTCAGCCATCTCTCTCTCTCTTTTTTTTAATAGTTTCGTAAGGCAAGTTATTTGCTTAAGGAGAATTGATGTTCTTGGAACCTGGAAAGTGAATCTGATCTCATTTGATTGACAGGTCCAGCATGGAAAGCTATGCATTCTGTTTGACCAGACGTGAGGAAGTAGAGTTTGTGGAGTTAAATGGCAACATACCAACTTTTTCATGTCTCTCATTTATTTTCTCAGTTCTTTTCTTTGAAAGGAAGAAATGGATTGATTCCCCATTAAGAATAACATCATGGGCCTGATCCTTTTTATCTCTCCTTGCTGATGAAAAAGCAGAGGCTGTGGCTAGAGGGAGTAGGGAAATATGAGCGATAGAATAAGCCATTTTAGAACAACCCTGGGACTTTGGTATATATAGGTAGTCCTTAATTCCTGACTACTCAGTCAGCAACTGCTGAATTTACAATAAGCACTGAAAAGCGAGACTTACGTGAGTCCCAAAAGCAGCATCCCCATAGTCATGTGACTGCAATTTTGGCAACCAACTCTGAATTACAACAGTTGGATTTCCCTATGATCACATGATTGCCATTTGCAAGCTCCACAGGTGGCTTTTGATAAGAAAAGTCAGTGGGGAAGTCGACGGGAAATGGAACTGACATTGTAAGTTGGCATAATCATATAACATGCATGCTGCTTAGCAATTGAGTCGCTAGTCCCTGTTGTGGTTGGTAAATAAGAACTACCTATATGAAGAGGTACCACAATATATTGATTTACAATCCCCCAAATTTCCAGACAAAACAGGGATATTATTTAAAAGACTTGGTTAGCTGGCAATGCCAGGAACTGTTATCCAATACTTTTGTAACAGATAACAGATAATCAGAGTTGGAAGGGACCTTGTAGGTCACCTGGTCCAACCCCCCCCCCCCCAAAGCAGGAGATCTACACCATTTCTGACAAATGGCAGTCCAATCTCTTCCTGAAAGTCTCAAGTGATGGCGCTCCCACAACTTCCAAAGGCAAGCTGTTCCATTGGTTGGTTGTTCTCACTGTCAGAAAGTTTCTCCTTATTTCCAGGTTAAATCTCTCCTTGTTCAGTTTCCATCCATCATTCCTTGTCTGGCCTACAGGCGCTTTAGAAAATAGCTTGACCCCTTCCTCCCTGTGGCAACCCCTCAAATATTGGAAGACTGATATCATGTCTCCCCTGGTCCTTCTCTTTACTAGACTAGCCAAGCCCAGTTCCTGTACCTGTTCGTTGTATGTTTTAGCCTCCAGTCCCCTAATCATCCTGGTTGCTCTTCTCTGTACTTTTTCTCGAGTCTCAACATCTTTTTAATAATGTGGTGACCAAAACTGGATGCAGTACTCTAGGTGTGATCTTACTAAGGCTTCATAGAGTGGTATTAGTACTTCCCTTGATCTTGATTGTATTCCTCTGTTAATGCAACTTAGGATTGTGTTGCCTTTTTTGGCTGCCACCGCACACTGCTGGCTCATACTTAGCTGGTTGTCCACTAAGACTCCAAGATCCCTCTCACAGTTACTGCTATTGAGCCTGGTTTCACCCAGTCTATATGTGTACTTTTGGTTTTTACTTTTCTCTATATTGAATTTCATTTTATTAGATATGGCCCAGTGTTC
This sequence comes from Pseudonaja textilis, assembly GCF_049901715.1. Taxonomy (NCBI): domain Eukaryota; kingdom Metazoa; phylum Chordata; class Lepidosauria; order Squamata; family Elapidae; genus Pseudonaja; species Pseudonaja textilis. Next base: position 127,467,138 of record NC_141990.1, on the reverse strand, counting down.
TAGTCTGTCAAGATCCATCTGGATTTTGAGCCTATTTTCTTGGGTGTTAGCTATTCCTGCCAGCTTAGTATCATCTGCAACTTTGCTAAGTTCCCCTTCTATTTCCTCATCTAAGTCGTTAATGAAGATATTGAAGAGTACTGGGCCTAAGACGGAACCTTGTGGCACCCCACTGCTTACTTCTCTCCATGTAGACTTAGACCCATTAAGGACTACTTGTTGAGTACGGTTTGCCAGCCAGTTATGAGTCCATCTAGTAGTGGTGCTATCTATTCCACTTTTTTCTAGCTTACTAAGAAGTAAGTTGTGGTCTACTTTGTCGAATGTCTTGCTGAAATATAAATATATTATGTCCACAGTATTTTGCTGGTCTACTAATTTAGTCACTGTGTTGAAGAATGAAATAAGATTGGTTTGGCATGATCTGTTTTTAACAAACCCGTGCTGACTGCTAGTTATTACTTTACTTGTTTTTAGATGTTGGCAGATCTGTTGTTTTTTTTTTCTAGTATCTTCCCGGGTCTATAGTTTCCTGGGTCTGTTTTTTTTCCTTTTTTGACAATGGGAACCACATCAGCTCTTTTCCAGTCCTCTGGTAGTTCCCTGGTGCTCCAAGATTTTTGAAAGATATGGTGCAGTGGTTCTGAGATGACCTCCGCCAGCTCCTTTAAAACTCTGGGATGTAATCCATCAGGCCCCGGTGATTTGTTTTCATCAGGATCAGACAGGTGTTCTCTTACTATTTTTTTTGCTTATTTTAACTTTTATTTCTGGTCTGTCTTTTACAATTATGTTTTTGGTGGGTTGAGCTATAGTTTCTTTTTGCTTGAAGAGAAGTGCAAAGAATGAGTTAAGCAGTTCTGCTTTTCTCTCAGTTGCCTGTTACTTCCTTGCCATCTTCTCTCTTTAGTGGACCGACTGTTTCCTTGATTTTTTTCTTGTTATTTATATGTTGGAAGAAACTTTTTTTATTATCTTTGACTTTTGTTGCAAGTCTTTGTTCGTTCTGAGCCTCTGCTATCCTGACTTTGCCTTTGCAGATTCTGGCTATCTGCTGATATTCTGCCTTAGTTGTATGTCCTTCTTTCCATTTTTTGTACTTGTCCTTTTTTTCTTTCAATTTGCCAGAGAGATCTTTGTGCAGCCATGCTGGTTTCTTCTTGGATTTCTTGTTTTTCTTTCTCAGTGGTATTGTTCTGGTCAGGGCTTCTATGATCATACTTTTTAGAGTTTCCCAAGATTCTTGAGTTGTTTTCCCCTTTAGGATTTTCATCCATGGAATCTTTCCCAAGTTTATTGAAATCGGCTATTTTAAAATCCAAGACGCTGGCATCATTATGTTCTCTTGCTTGTGTTTGTGTTATGTTGAATTCTAGTATGACATGGTCACTTTCACCCAAGGTTCCTGCAGTTTCAACTCCCTCTATCGCTTCTTCTCTGTTTGTAAGAATTAAGTCCAGTATGGCTGTCCCTCTAGTTTCACCCTCTATCTTTTGAACAACAAAGTTGTCAGCTAGGTCCAATTGTAGAGAGATTAACTAGGACAACCTGTTTTAGAACATACGTACATATGTTGTAAATGGGTTGCACATTATTCCTGAAATATTCCTGAATTCTTTTTCCCCTTATCTGGGAAATAAGCAAGCAATGTTGCAGGAATAAGCAAACAACTTGGGCAACGGGTGGAAGTATAGTACTTTGAGACATACTGTGAGCCATGACAGACTTTGTACTATCTGTGGTTGCCACAGTAGGCAAAGACAATCACAAAATGCATTCTAATTGGAAGAAAAGCAGTGACTTGCTCCCTTTCAAGTGTTCCCTAGTCCTTCAGCTTCCACCCTTCATTTAAATATTCTGTGGTGGCCTATAAAAACCTACTACCAATCTCCTGTTAAATTATTTTAATTAATTTTTAAATATAGAAATAAAAATGGGAGTCTGCAGGTACTAAATAGCCATCCACGTGCATGGAATATCAATAGGTAGTGTATTATCCATCCATTTTCAAACTTTTAAATGAGCATCAATGAATGTTCTCTCCAGAGAGAGGGATGCCCAATTTCTAATATTACTGTTTTTTAGCCTCCAGCAACGACAATGCTATACTCTCAGACATTTTATTCAGTCAGTATGCTAATTTTAAAAAGATATACTCTTTACTTTTAAGCTAATCTAGTTGCTGCTTTTATTGCGTTGCTACTACCTACAATCTAACTTTTAGGTATCTCTCTCAATTTTTCTTTGGTGCTTTTAACGGATTGCAAGCTATCTCAGGAGACCCTGCTTTTAAAGGGCAGCATGCATTTTTTTAAATAAATATATAAACAAACAAAATAAATACATTTTGTTGAGCACACCATTTGTAACTCTCTACTCGCTTGCTGGCCCAGGGATGTCCTTGGTTGCAATAAATGTGGTGCAAGGCCATAGTTTTTTTTTTTTTAAAAAAATATTTTGTTTTAAGAAATTAATTCCACATACATTTACACTTTTTTATTTTTTTTTGCAGAGGGGTGTGGGTGTGGGGGCTTCTAACATTTTGCTATTATTTTTTTCCCCATTTCTGTTCATTCCTCATCATAGGGTTTCACAGCCTCTGAAGGGCGAATGTAACCAGCACAAATTCTCCCACTGCTGCCTCTTGTGAATACCTGCAACGCAAACAAAGCTCATTATGGGGACAACTCAGGTATTGTTAACTTCCCAGGACCGATGTCTCTCTCTCTCTTTTTTTTTTTTTTTTGCACAGAAGAAATAATATGTGCGTTGCCCAGAAAAATAGAGTAATTGACACTTGGAAAGTGTTACTGTAACTTGTGCTGGATTAACTCGTTTATTAGATAGTTTAAAATTTGCTGCACTCTGGTAAACAAAGGGTTAAGAAGCATGCAACCAAGCTAACATGTTTACTGGTTAATAAGAATGGAACTAATGTTTCAATATATATTCAATATACATATTTTCCTAGTTAATAAATGACTGGTTTACTAAGTACAGTATCATGAATCTATCACATAATAAATTAAATGATGCATGCCTTTTTTTCTCAAAGCATTCAGTCTTTAGAGGCTTCCCTGAAATATCTTCCATAGCAAGAAGTTGAAAGGAAGAAAGGCCATCCAGCTGGCCTTATAGGAATTTCAGCATATTTGCTTTTAAAGACCTCCCAATAAATAGCTGGGAAGCAAAAACTCCTGGTTAACTTAGCTTCTTCACAATCTTCCTGTGTTTTGTTCTCTTACAAAGGTGCCCCAAGGTACAATTTTTTAATAATGCAACTCTGATGCATCCCAGACTAAACTTTAACTTTCTTTAAAACTAAACTTTAGTTTCTTTTAAAGAAAATCAAAATAAATTAATGTCCTGATTTAAGAGATAGAGATAAGATGCCCTTCCCTGAAACTTTTGATGTTGTTGGGAATAGGGAACAAAAATCAGAATGGAAGCTGGTGGTCTGGATGTTATGTTAAAAGATATAATATAAAGGATACTGCAGGAGCACCCTCCAGTGTATATTTAGCCAAAAAATAGTAGAGCTGCTAGTAATAAATTCCATATCTGTGTGGAACAATATATTTTTCTTCATATTAGCATTTATATAAGCAAGGTGCAATAAATGTTGATGAAACCCTTGGCATACACAAGGCCTGCATTTGTTTTAAGCTTTTCATTTAATGATATTCTTAAATCCGCTTGCTTTTGTGTGCTCAGTTTACCTTCATAAATCTATAGAAAATCAGATTTGTAAAAAGCTTTTCAAATTTAATATATTACTTGGACCAATTAGCAGGTTTTTGATTCTCGTTATGGTAGAATTGAATTAGTTTTATTCCATGTTGAAATTTACATCTAATAAGGAGCTATCAAGGGAATGTTGTAGATCCAATCTTTGCCCTGAACACAGAGTACAATCATAATTGTGTCTCAGAGTCACAAGCATAACATAAACCTATGCAATCTCATCCTGGAAGGAAAAAAATAATTGTGTGCCAATTGTTACCTCTGAAACCAAGTTTATTTCACTAGAAATACATTATCTGAAAAAACACACTTTGATATTATTAACAAGAAATATTATATTGCAAGTGGGGTATTTTACAGGAAGTCCTTGATTTATGACTGGTCACTTAGCGACTGGATTTGAAATTCTGATAGTTGGGGTCCCGCTGCAGTCACTGCAACATGGCTGCATTTGAGGCTGTTTGCAGTGTCTAATGAACATGTGGTCACATTTTATGATGGTTTTGGAGAAAAATAGCACTTCCAATTTTCAGCAAAACCATGCCCATCGCAAATCATTAGTTTGCTTCACAACCATGGATTTGCTTAACATTTATGGTGATTAACTTAACTACTGCAGCAAAAAGGTCTAAAAAAAAATGTTTGTCACAATATATAATCATAATGGGTAGCCATTGCCATTCATTGCCATTGTATTTACAATAGCATATGAAGGTAGTCCATGTTGAGGACTACCTTCATATGCTATTGTAAATGTTCTTGATTTCGAATTGCAAAAAAGGAAAAGAAAGATTACATAATTGTCTTTTTTTCATTTGCTTAGGATTTTTTTACCTTTTTATCCTCAGGGTAATGTTACATATTTGACAGAAAAAAAGAGAGTGCAGTGATTCAAACTGAGAGAGTTAAGTCATTCTTCAGGACTGATGACACAGAGGTTTTTCCTCCAGATAGTCCTTGACTTATGACAGCAATTGGAACCAGAATTTCCATTGCTAAGCTATGGATTGTAAAGTGTGACCACGTCACTTAGCAACAGCAATTCTGGCAGTCCTGATTGCCACTGTTAACTAAATCCCACAGTGGTTAGGCAAGGCGACTTCCTGCTGGTTTCCCACAGTCAAAGTCAGTGGGGAAGCCAGCAGGAAGTTGCAACTCCCAGGCTGGCAGGCAGGAAAATGGATAGGAAAAGGAATCAGATTGCGGGATGCAGTGGTGTCTTAGGGCAGAAGAGGGTGTGAGGGAGGTTCAATAAGGGTGTAAGTGGATGTATAAGACATGTGTGGCTCAGACAGGTTGCTCAAGGGTGTAGTGCAAGTTGAGGATGTGCAAAGGTGCAGGAGAGGTATGGTGAGAGTAGGGGAATGTGTACAGCTATGGGACATTTCCCACCACTAACTTGCAACCTTTCCTAACAGCTTCTCATTGACTTTCTGGGAAAATCAGGGAATATTTCATATAGCGATCATATGATTAGAGAGCTCTGCAACCAGTTGTCAGTGTGAACCAGATATCAAGTGCCCTGGTCACAATCACATGACCACAGAGATGCTGGGGAAGTTCTGAGGACCAGTGATAGCCATTATTTATTTCGCACCATCATAACTTTGAGCGTTGCTGAACATGATTGTAGATTGAGGATGACCTGTACTCACAAAATGGTTGCCATGGTAACCATTGCCAGTCACAAAAAAGTATTTACCAGAAGACAAATTAGCCAATTTCTTGCATTCTCCTCTGGTTCCTCAGGATTCTGACAACCACTCAGATTTTTTGTGGTGTGGAGGGGATGGGGTGGGTGGGAACATTGCCTTTTGGTTTTGACACCTGGTGGAACTGCCTGGCAGTTTTAGTAAAATTTCAGAAGTGGTTTGCCATTGTCTGCTTCCTAGGCCTGAGAGAGAGTGATTGGCTCAAAGTTGCTTACTTGGCTTTGTGCCTAAGACGAGCCTACAACTCATGGTCTCCAAATTTGTAGCCTGGTGCCTTAACTACCACACCAAACTGGCTCTCATCATTTAGCTTACCTTGGTCTTTGTTTATTTTTCTTAGGGAAGCAGATAGATTTCTAAATAAAGCACTTAACTGCCCACTATTTTGGGCAGCTGCCCACTATTTTGATTATATATGAATGGAGCTGAGATGTGAGATCCAGAATCATTCGAAATAATGATGATTCAAGAGGATTTGCAGCCTGTCAGCTAACCATTCTATTATTATATTTTCAAGTATCTGAAAAAATGTTAATTGGGGTAGGGACCCTGATTCATAGGAGGCTGTCAGTTATTTGTGAGAGTTCTCATGCAGTGAGAAGCAAACTTCCAAATCTGTCCATTAGCAAAACAAAAGACAGAACGAAACTTGGCTTCCTGTCCAAAAACAGGAGACATTTACCCTATTGTATCACTCAGACACGAGGTGCAAGAATGAATTTTGGTTTTACTATAAATAGGGCTCATATCTGACACACAGCAGTTTGAAATGCTTTCACAGTGTCATTTACTGATTTGTATCTTTGAAAATCTGTTCTTCCAGCTTTTGCCTTGTCAGCAAAAGGAAGCTCAAATCAATTTTAATTCAGATAATGCTATGTGGATTTTTGCAGATCCATCATATTGACCCAATGATGTCCCTCAAAAAGTTCCTTGGGGCATGGGCCTCCCATCTGAAGAAATTACTGTGTGATGAAAACAAATCAGTCAAATCCTCTTTTCAACCTCATTCATAAATTAATGCAAGCTGTGTGTGTGTGTGTGTATGTGTGTGTGCATATTTCCAGTCCGCCACAGTCACATTGAAGGCTCTTGGCCATTCCCTTTTTAAAGAGCTTTGCCTTAGTTCTGGCATGTCCTGTTCCTGATTCTATATAAGTGACTCCATAGTCTTCAAGGCAACTGGATTCCTGGAAACGGTTTTGTTGGATCTGCATGGCCTGCTTGGTTAGGGTAATGAAAGGTCATCCATTTTAATTTTAATAACTCACTTGTTAGATAAAACCAAAGACCTACATAGATCCTGCCTTGTCTATATTTCATATATTTGGAGCATGCTTAAGGACAGCCTAACTGCTTGACAACAGGAAAGTAATAGTTTTGGGGTTTCCGGTGTGAACTTCTTCAGCGACAGACCGAAATCCTTGATTGTGTGCTGTTTCGATCCATGCTCGCCGCCGGAGTGCGCCAAGCCAGCTGGATTCAGGGCTAAGCCATCCCGTAGAGGTGGGAGATGGCCAGCAGGGTTGAGGAGAGCCGCATCTCTCCTCCACAGCTGGCCATTAACCAGAAAAGAATGTGCAGGAGGAAGACAAGAAGAAAAAGTTTTGGTTGACTGGGTTGAACTGAAAAAGCAACAATGTAAGGTACCCTGGAATTTGAACTATAAAAATAATATTGTTCCCAAAGAAGATTTTGAAGCAGCGAATGAGAGAGGGAAGGGAAAGGATTTGGGGTTTTTTTCTTCCCTTCCTTATACTGATAACTAAGAGATTTAAGTAAGAAATTGACAAAAATGGACTGAAACTGAAACAACTGTAAAAGTATAACTCACAGACGAACACAATACAGAAGCCTGATGAGGGCAGATGAGATTCTGCAGAAACGTTGCTACAACTTTAAAAGCACAACTATAATGACATGGGAAAATACCTGAACAAAGCTGAATACCATATGTGTGTGTGTGTGTGTGTGTGTGTGTGTGTGTTTTCTTAAGTTTTCACGGGTATTTATATGTATGGTATTCAGCTTTGTTCAGGTATTTTCGGGTATTAAGAAAACCTAAACAATTTCCTAACACACCTAAACAGCACACACCCCAAAATCAAATTTGCCATGGAAGTGGAAACAAACAAACAACTACCATTCCTAGATGTACTAATCTACAAAAAACAGATGGCACACTAGGACACACCATATACCAGAAGAAATATATACCACTTCCTCACTAGTCCAACACATGAAAGCCACAAGTCATAGCATCAACTTCAATGGCACCCAAACCCTAGCCTATAGAAAACCCCAGCTACAGAATTATCAGAGAAGCCATAGAGATTGAAAAAAAGACCTGAAAGCATGAATAGAAGAGATGACTCCACCAGACTGTCAATTATCTGGAAGCTTACACTCTCAAACAAAAAAATCTCCTCACCACAAGCCAGGCAAACACCTGGGCACAAACAGACTCCCCCTGATACCTCCAGCTCAAACACAGCCCAACCAGGCACCCAGATGAAACCTAGCTTCCTAATAAATGATAGCCGTCCATTTACTCAGAGCCAAGCTGCACTAAAAGCTTCCAGTACAGGAAACACAATGTTGCCAGCCAATCAAGACAAAAAAAGCTACAAAACAGACAGCAGATATTAGAAACAACAATCAAGCAGAACACAGCAAACTCCAAGACCAATAAGCACAGACCAAGACTCCCAACCGATCAGGATGAAGAAAAAAACATTCTGGCACAGCAGTAGGCTAGCACCAAATTTAAAACAGAAACAGCTGTGAAAGTTGACTCACAGATGAATACAATACAGAAGCCTGATGATGGCAGATGAGATTCTGGCGAAATGTTGCTCCAAATTTAAAAGCACAACTATAATGACGTGGGAAAATACCCAAACAAAGCTGAATACTATATATATAGCCAGGCCGCCAAACCAAGAAGAACACCCCCACCCACCCAATCAGAACACAGCCAAGCTCCCACCCAATCAAGTCACACCCCCACTAGCAGTTAAAAGGAAGCAGCAGCTGCAAGTTCACATTACTCTGAGAAGCACAGAGCCGAAGACACAAGCCTGAAGATGATGAATGAGACTTCATTGAAACGTTGCCTAGATACTTCCAATTTTACGCAGGAGAAAACCCGAATAACCAAAGATCCACATACAAATACCGTGAGAACCTCAGAAAACGTGTGTGTGTGTGTGTGTGTGTGTGTGTGTGTGTGTGTGTGTATAGTTCTTAAGTTTTCACGGGTACTTACATGTACGGTATTCAGCTTTGTTCAGGTATTTTCCCACGTCATTATAGTTGTGCTTTTAAAGTTGGAGAAATGTTTCAGCAGAATCTCATCTGCCATTATCAGACTTCTCTATTGTATACATACACACACACACACACACACACACACACACAAACACACATATATACTGTGTATTTTAAGAATGTACCAAGCAGAATTCAATTGGAAGTTATGTACTATATTGAATGTTATAATTCTAAAGGCATAAATTGAAGTTTAAATAAGAGTTGACTGGATAAAATTAAAAGATATAAAGATGTCATACTCCAATTAGTAACTACAGGGGAAATTTTTTTTAATGAGAAAAGATAATATGAAATTGAAACAGGACAGACAAAAGTATAAATATAATGATTAGAAAGACATTGAAACTTAGAAAAAGGTATATAATTGAATTTGGATATGAGATAATTAAAAATAAAGTTGAGAAAACCAAGGGAGGGGAAAATTATGGAGAAAATGTTAAAATAGTAATAAGATATGGAATAGAATACAAACATGAATATGAAATTGAGTTTGTGTCTGTATGGAGAAGTGATAACCTGGGATCATGCTATTCTCAAAAAAAGATGTTTTATTTGTGTTATGTTTTTGTGAAAACCCAAATAAAATTTATATTTAAAAAAAGGAAAGCAATTGTTTTATTTTCCCCTTAGTAATTAAAAGAAGATTTTTCTATACTGAATTATTAGTTGCCACTCATAGCCTTTTACTCCCAATCCACTTTTAAAGCTATCCCAGTTAGTGATCATCACACCAGCAGGCATCCCATAATTTTATAGATGCATCATTGGAGACAAATTCCTTGTGTGTCTAATCACACTTGACCAATGAAGCATTCTATTCTATTCTATTCTATTCTATTCTATTCTATTCTATTCTATTCTATTCTATTCTATTCTATTCTTCATTGAACCAGCCCTCACTTTTATTGAATGATCATCCCTTCAAGTATTGTGAAAGACGAAAACTTAATCCCCATCAATTCAGAAACTTTGCTTCTGAGTAGGTATGTGACACTACAGTTTTAAGCATGAAATAAGTGCAGCTTATATCCAGCTAAGTATACTCTAAATGTAAGTGTATCTAGAGAGGCACGTTGGGGTCCATCTAAGTAAATAGTAGTATGAGTAACACTGCTGTTAGGAGAAAAACAAATATTCATTGCATTAAAATTTTTGTTGGTGATGTAAACTGAAATTAAATTATGATCATCTTTAAAAATGTATCTGAATAAATGTGCATGAAACAGAATAACAATAACAATAATTAAAATTACCGGCTGAGATGCAAGTGTTTTCTGATGGATTTTTAATAACTAATTTCCCATCTTAATGAAATCATGTTGTGCTTTTAAACAAACACATTTTTGTTTCCTTTATTTCTTTAGTTTTTATGATTCATACATTTTAAAAAGAATTTTATGTTGCTATGCATTTCTCTCTGTTTGGAGACTAATATCTAGATCTATCATAGAGATTGCAATCAGTAGTAAATGAGGCTATATATCACAGTCATCTTCCAGAATAGATTAAGCACCCTTTGAATGTTTTATTAAAAAATAATAAAGGTGAGATTAAAAAAAAAACATGTACACACTTTGAAGTGACAATGAGTGGTTTTAAAAATAAGTTTGAACACTTTTATTAAGGTAATTTTTTTTTTCTGACATAGCACACTACCAAATATTTTCATAGGTCCTTTTCTACTTACTTCATTAACTTTTGGTAATGTATAATTTGTAAAAGTTGAGCTCATGAAAGAGTTTGAGGGTAAACTGTATTTAAAAAATGCACAACAGCTTTACCACACATCTGTACTGGGAAGATCTCTCTGTTTTTGTAGCCTCAGATAACCTGCACAAACCTAAAAAAATTTATGGAGATTGTGATAGCTGGACAGATGTACAGTATATCTTAGGCTATATCCTTGGCACATTTGTGTGTAGATCTATATACCAAGTTGTTCCAGTCTGCTGTATACTGTGATTTCATAATGGCTAGGAATCTGGGCTGTTGTCCAATTATGTTTTGAAAAACAAATATCTGTTTGTCTTAGGGAATCTAGTGTGCTGTAGTGGATTCACCTCACGCCAAGAAGCTCTGAGTTTCAAAACACAGTTTCTAAGTTTTATTTTATTTGGATAATGGCACTAATTAACACATAGCTTTTTAAATGAAGCACTGAGGGAATTTGTATAGTGTCTTCCTGTCTCCAGCAGGCAATCAGAAACTAAGCATATCATAAACCTGACTGTAAAAAATACAATTGCTGTAATAGAATTGTCAAAGTCTGGAATGCTCTACCTGATTCAAGTGTTTCAGCTATAAATTTTCACAGTTTCAGTCACAATTTGACTTCCATGGGCCTTACGTCATACTTAAGTGATTAGTAGAGGGGGCGTACATAATTGCACTAACATGCCTATCGTCCTTGTTATTGTATTTTATTATTTTATTCTTGTTCCCATTTTTGTTTGACAAATTCTAATAAATAAATGAAATAAATAAATATTATGTATTACTATGGTACATCGAACTGATTTTTTTAAACTGCATCCATGTCTGGCTTTGTTGATTGAAAAGATTCATACAGTCATAAAGCATTTTGTATTCTAAACAAATACAGATTCTGTTCCTTTTTAGGATTAATAAGACAGGATCAATCATCTTTCTAGGCTAAAACTCTGTTTTACTCTTACTTGCACCTGGTTTAGTTTTCTATGGTATTTTCTTGCAACTACTAGCTTGGAACAATGGTCAAACAATGAGGGTCCATTATTTTTCAGGGGTGGGCCAATCTAATAGATTCAGCTTCCCTACTGTGCAGAGTGATGCATTAGTACTGGTAGAATAGACAAAGAATGATCTGACCATCACATCCAGGGGAGAAACTAAAAATTTCCCCAAACAGATCATCTTGCCATTGCTCCAATAGAAATACGCCTGTTATGTGTTGGGCCCTGGGTGACTTGGGACAGGTTTATGGCTATCATGGTGGCTATGAATTCCCAAGCTATCTCTGAGTTCACCCCTAGAGAAGGTGAACTGAAAGCCTGGAGAACTTTACTGTTAGCCCAGCCATGGGGTTACAGAATAGGCCAAAGATGTTGCTTTGTAGTAGGAAGGCTGGTATAGCAGTGACAGTCTTGCAGGATCTTGCACCCAGAGATCTTTGTACCTGGGAACCTCCCAAACCTCTGGACCCAGCCAGGTTTTGGTAATATATGCTGGGGCAGAACAAGTCACAGATGAAGACAGCCAGATGGAATGAATGAAAGTGCCAGTGTGGTGTAGCAGCAAGGTGTTGGTCTAAAGAGCACAGATTCCAGACCAGGGGTATCAAACTTGATTTCATTGAGGGCCACATCAGGGTTGTGTTTGACCTCTGGGGGGCTGAGTGGACGTGCCTGGGGTGGGCATGGCTAGCTCAACGTCCTGCAGCCTGGTCTCCATTTTCAACTGTGAAGACCTCCTGCAGTCCTCTGCCAGTGAAAAACGGAGTCCGGGAGGGCCATGTGTAGCCCTCTTGAGCTCCACTTTCACTGGCAGAGGCACTGTGGGCCGGTCCTTAACTGTTTCCAGGGCCATATCTAAGCACCCCATGGGCCGGATCTGGCCCCCAGGCCTTGAATTTGACACCTTTGTTCTAGACCTTCTGCTGGGTGAATTTGGGCCAGCCACTTCTATCAATCCTAGATTGGTAAGTTATTTATCAATATGCACTGGACCAAGATACAGTCTTCACAGACATACACATGCTCACATCTACATCCAGACAATTGTTATTCTACCATATCTGAACCAAAAAGAAGAAAAATTCAGGACGAGCAGAGGCAAAACAGCATCTCTCTGTTTACATTTGACAGTATAATTGTTATGTCCTGAGGACTCTAGGAGTTCTCACTCAGGTCCATTCACTTTGCGGGGGCGTTTTCCCCTTCACCCATTGGTTGGTTCTCCCCAGCAGCCAGCTATAAAAGCAGGCTGCGGGGTCCAACCAGTTGCTGATCGCTGCGAGCCAGTTCCAGGCGTGGCAAGCACGGTCAGCCCTTTATTGTTATAATAAAGTATTGTTGCACTCATACTCTGGTTCAGCCTCTCTTTTCCCAAACTTAACAATAATTATCTGAATTTTTGAAGTCCAGGTATGGTAGTTCTAATTATTCTCCAGTGGAGCCTAAGACAATGTTTTGTAGGCAGCCATCAATCAGTTGGTAGCCAAATCCCTTGACCAATTTCTATAGCTGGAAGAAGAATGTATTCTGAGCAGATAATTCTGCAACTTAAGAAGACTCCAGAGAAAAGTCAGTAACTTTAGTGAGCATTAAACTAAATAGCTCTCCCTTTCCTTTTCCCTTTTCATTTTATTATGGAGAAGTTGGCAGGTCTCAATAGGTTCTGTAATAGTATCCAATATTACAGAATCAGTTTTAAGTGTATAGTTAAATACACTGCTTCCTTATAGAGTTTTATATTGATTTGGGATGACTTGCATTGCATGTTTTGATTATATTTGGCAAATTTTCTGCTCAAATCTAAACAGTTTGAAGCATTGATATAGAGTGCATTTATTTCATTTTTCTAAAGGGTTGTAGCTTTTAATGCACTAGAAAACAAATCAGAAATGCTTGGATTTCTCTCTCTTTAGCTCTAGTATGTTAGATTTCTGTGTTGATTCTTTCATACCTCTATTTAGACACTGATTCCAAGAAATAAATAATAACAGGAGCAGGTGTATGAGGACTGCATGTTCATGCACTGAATAGATCATCTGCATTAGGAAATAGAAGGAAACAGAAGCTGAAATTCACATCCACTTTGTCAGAAAACAACGGTTCTGCATATGTTATGCTCCCGAATATAACAACCCAATTAAACGTGAATCGTGTTGGTTCTCTGGTGTCTCTGCCACATTTGCACTGCTCCTTATTAACGTTGGAACTGGGCAAGGTAAGCCTTCGGTTGTAATAGCAACAGCAACAGTACTTCAATTTATATACCGCTTCACAGTGTTCGATAGCCCCCTCTAAGCAGTTTACAGAGTCAGCATATTGTCCCCAACAATCCAGGCCCTCATTTTATTGACCTTGGAAGGCTGAAAGGCTGAGTCAATATTGAGCTGGTCAGAATCCAACTGCTGAACTGCAGTCAGCAAAATTAGCTTGCAATACTGCATTCTAACCTCTGTGCCACCACAGCTCCATTCCCCGCATTCCTCCATTTTCAGTAAGAAAAAGTGTGGAAGGTGAAAGATTTACCAAGGTCTCCTGCAGAATCATATGGTCATTATTGCCTTTCCAGTAGTCTCACCTAATATATTCAGATGACTATGGATTTACATCTAAACCTAGAAGAATTAATGCTAAGAAAGATGGCTTAGATATATGACTGGTTATGTGGTAACACATATTATATTGACATTTCTTGCTTTGCAACAAATAGTTTTGAACTGATATCTGGTCGAGCCAAAGAAAAGGAAGTTTCTGCTGTGCTGAGTTCAATCCACAAAATGGCTGGAAGATTTTAAATTGTAGTAGCATTATAAAAGGTAAACTCCTATGTCTGTGAGGCATGGGGGCCTGGCTTTTCACTCTAAATCAAAAGATCTGGGGCTGACTGAATGCCTTGATTGTTGCCTCTCTTTGAAATCATTTTGTTCATTTGATTCATGCTTCCCTTTGCTGGGACGTGGTCATGCATTTTCATTCACACTCCATAGCTCGCATGCTAAAAGAATATGGCCTCATGAATACAGCTTGAAATATGACTCAGTCTGTCGTCAGTGTGTGCACAACCACCTTTCAATAAATTTCTTTGAAGTAGAATGTCATTGCCATAAAAGAGTCACAGAGGAAACACTTTGTATATGCTTTATTAAGCTTTCTAATTCCATGTATTTCTTTTGTCTCAATGTTAATTTAGAAGGAAGGAGTGCTAGTGCCAGACTTCTTGCAGGCATTGGCTTGATTCTTCAGATGCTCAAACCCCCCCACCCACACCCATTCAGTAATGATTTAGCAGCGACACTTTCAAGGACTCCACACAGTTAGGTAGAAACTTTATTGCAAATTAGAAGATGAGATATAATATAAATGATGAGATAGATATAGATGATGAGATATAGATGATATAGAACACGGGTGTCAAACTCGCATTGTCGTGGTGGTGTCACATAACATTTCGGGACTTTTTTCCCTTTCACCAAACTGGGTGTGGGCATGGCCAGCACGTGATGCTTTGCGACTATATATGCTTAATGCCTTGCCATCTTGAATCCTCACATCATCTCCCTGTTTTTTCTCTTTTCTTTTCCTTCTTGAACCTGGATCTGTCAGAAGCCACAGTCCAAAGTCATTCACAAGTAAATCAGTCAGTTTTCAAACCAGGGATAATCCAAATATCAAAGTCCAGTGTCAAAAAACAGTTCAATATCAGACTTACATCAAATCCAGAAATATCACTCAATTAGGAAAAATGGAGGAACAGCAATATTTTCTAACAGAAGGAAACAGAGATACTCAGACACACACTCTCTTCTGAGACTAAGACTAAAACAACCCAGGTTTCTGGCTCCATCTCATGGCCGTTTGAGAAACCACACCCAACTATAGTTTTGCATTTTCTTAAAGATACAGTTTTAAAATGTCTATCCTGATTTATATATTTCTAACCCAAATACCTGTTAGGTGACATATATTCCTATTCCAGTGCTTGCACTGTAGTACTTTTGTGTCTCTCCATATTTTTCAATCTGTTCAGTAACAGGAACTGATACTGCCCCCCCTTTGAAAGTACTCTGCTCCTCCCTCTTCCTATTGGTGGATTTCAGAAGGAGAATTTCCATTTTCTTCATAGGCCAAAATCAAAGATTCTTCCACGTCCCTTTCCAAAATGGCTTCCCCTTTCTTGGCAATAGGCAGCAGGAAAATTGAGGATGTAATTCCATCTCCTCTACTTCTTTGTCTATAACTCACCTTTAAGAACAATCTCTACTTCACTTGATAGCAAGAGAGCTTGAGGGCAAGTCATATTCATTTAATTTGTAAGGCTATTGTAGAAGGAACATCAAAGGAGACAGGTGTCATGTGTTGGTTTCCATAATGGCTTCAAGTTTGACTATACCTTCTGATGAATCAATATTCCAATTTGCATCTTCTACACTGAGGGTCCAGTCCCGCCCCTATTTTATGGAGGGATAAATGTTTACAGCAGGCAAGATTATTCACAATATAAACAGATTTGCATCCACCATTGGAGTTTTTTCTTGGACTAAAAGAAAAGCTTTTTGTCAAGCCACTTATAACAAATCACCACCACCACCACCACCCCGTTTCTAATAGATTTGGAGCAGGCAAATTTATTGTGATGAAAAGGAATTGTGTTACAAAATCATAGAAATGGTGTGTGTGTAACTTAACCCTTATTTATCACAGAGTATGTTAAGCTGGAAAGTGCCTTTGGTCTTCCTCGTAAGAGTGTTGGTTTTATGAGAAGAATGTTAATGGTTTATTTGATGCCAAAAAATGTCAATTTGAAATAGATTGGAAACATCCATTTTCATTTCCAAAGCAAGGAATTCCATAATGGTTAGTCAGAGCTCAGATGCATGGTTTTAACTTCCAAAATCTCAGAATTACAGAGGAAAATTTAATATTAATTTTAATCTTAGTATTTATCATTTAATGATTTATATTGCCATTCTTGTCTTCTTGTAAGCAGCTTGCTTGATAGTGAGATGGGTGGCATATAAATTTAATAATAAATAAATGAATAAATAAATAACAAATATAATTGAAATCTTCCTTTTGTTTTCAAGTAGTCCCACATATACTACTTATAAACCAGGCAAAGACATTTCTTAAAACTCGAGAACCATCTACTTAGAATGAATTCTGTCAGTATTGGAAGTTTTTAAAATTCTGTTCAGAGCTATAACATTGTGTTGCAAACACATAATCAAGATTGAATGTTAAACTATTGTTGTGATGGGAATTGCAACATTTTGTTTTTATTATGTCTATATTTTATGCAAGAATTTTTGGTAGAATCTTATGCATATTATTATTCCCCTTTCCCTTTGTCAGTCTTTCACTATATTTATTTTTTAGGTTTCCCTTTATATTTGCATTTAAATTGCAAACTAGTTCAGAGGAATAAAAAAAGGTCATTAGAGTGTTTCCCCCTTAACTGAAACATTTATTGGGAAGCAAATTTTAAAATTAGAAGTTTGTTTCCATGCCTGGGACGTTTATTTACTGACAACATTCATTAAGAGTGATTTTATATATTTTATTCCAAAATTTTAGATTTGAAATTGCTATAGAATTGCAGATAGGAAGGAAAAACACTAAAATTAGAACGCTGGGAGGATGGCTTCTGGACAAATGCTCACTTGATCGTTCTTCTCAATCAATATCTGATGTCACAATTTGCATTAAGTCATTGTCAGTATTTAGGGTGGTACTTTATAAAATATGCTTGTGCGATGCTGTGAAAATACATCCTTCATTTCTTCTGTAGTCTTTTGGTCTTGAATTCTAGCATGCAAATATAAACAACAATTCTAAAATTGTGATAAGATTTACCATGGGTAAATCAGTCTTGTTTCAGTGGAGATTAATAGTCACAGTCAAGTTGAACCATACTGAAGGATCATTTATATTAATGAACTAGAGAGCATAGATCCTGCTGGGAACTGAAGAATTCTGTGTACAAATGAGAACATTCTTGAGTATAGGAATTTCATCCAGGTAGTAAAGAAGCAGGTCTGAAAACTGGAATAGAGAGGAGATTTATTTATAGGAAATATAGGGGTAGGCAAAGTGTAGTATCCATATTCTTCCATGAGTGTGTGCCTCAAGATGAAAGGGAGAAGGAAGCAGCCTTCAATTAAGAATCTCTTAGACAAGAGCAGCCAGAGAGAGATAGAGAAGGGATTCAGGATACCTTATTAACTCTCAGTTTATATCCCACTCTTCCTTTGAAGCCAGTAAGTAATTACTTTGTTAAAAAGTCAATGGCGCTGGATCTGCACTTCCAAACATATTTATGCAAGCTTAATATAATTGATTTCTGATTTGTATACCACACTACTTCTAGGAATGCATCTAAACCCAGTATGGAATTCAAGGATTCTACAATACTACATTTTCCTTCATCGAAGATGCTGTAATGCACATTTACAGCCTGTGAACCACATCTGTCTGTGTCTGACCCGTGGTGGTGCTAGCTAGGGGACTGGGGGTATGGAGGTGGGGCAGTGCCAGTGGGGGATGGACAGTGGCAGTCCTCCACAAGGGAGTGCCTTATGTGCTCCCTTAGGAATATTCACTGCTCACCCTTGCTGTAATGTGTATATTTCAATTTAGCTAGCCAATTCCCTTTCAATTAATTCTGTTCTAGGGAGCATGATGGCTTAGTGGTTAAAGACGCTGAGCTTGTCAGTTGGAGAGTTGACAGCCTGGGTTCGAGAACTGAGCACCATGCAACAGGGTGAGCTCCTGTTATTTACACCAGCAAATACACCAGTTCGAAAGCATGCAAATCTGAGAAGATTAATAAGTACCACTTTGGTGGGAAAGTAACAGGGTCCCATGCACCTTTGGCATATACCCAGGCTGGCTACATGATCATGGAAGTGTCTTCAAACAGTGTCTTGGCTCCCTTGGCCAAGAAATGGGGACAAGCACTCTGCCATAATGTTGGACACAACTGACAGGGAAACCTTTATCTTTTAAATACCATCCTATATACCATTGGGAAACAGCCATTCATCAATTTGTTCTTTCCTCCAGCTTCAGTTCATGTCATAAAATGAGTCATTTTGGTTCAGATGAATGGTTTGTCTAGTTCTGATGGTGCCAACCAAATGCTTAGGAAAACCCACAAGGAAAAACTGAGACCAATAGCCCCTTCTCACATGTCTCTTATTACTACCCAATTTTTCTGAAATAAGTATCATTGGTTTTTTTTACCACTATGGACTACATTACAGTGTAGTGCAATAGAAGATTTCTTCTCTATCCTTATGTGATAAGTGTTTTGATGACATGGAATTGATACACTTGTCTTTTCTGAAAGAAATCCTTCTGCCCTTGAAAGGAAGTAAAAACACAACAGGTGTTTTATGGAACTTTTAACATGGCACCCAACCATAAATCTTACTCATAACCATCTCACCAAATAAACACCAAATTGAATTCATTTTCTACATTTCTTTTCTGCCCAAAGAAGTGTACAGTAAAACTCATATTAAATAAAGCTTTATAATAAATAGACCTTAATAAAACATCACAATAAAATCAGCAGTGCCTAAAACAATCAATCCAAATATTAAAAACAAAATTATTTTTTTAAAAAAAGGTAAAAAAAAGACTGTCAAAATAGAAGTCTGATCCTAGGGTAGTTATGATATTATGAGTTATTGTTTGCTGTTATTATTTATGTATATTTATTTAGGCAAATAAAATAAAATTTAGGCAGTCTAGATGTCTCTAGCACAAGATCCAGACTAATAAATATCAGCTCTGGCAAGAAGGGAAGGGCAGCCTCTTCTGAAAATGTGGCCAAGAAACTACAAGGACTTGCCTGGGAAATTGAGAGGAGTCAAAACTGACTCAAAGCACCCACAAGAATATCTTTACTATAGGAATGTACTAAACCAGGGGTGTCAAACTCATGTAATCACAGTGGCATCACGTGACATGTTGTTACTTTTCCCCCCTTTGCTAACCTGGGCATGGGAGTGGCCAGCGCGAGGTGAGAGTTTGATAGCCCTGAACTAAACCAAGTAGGCTATCCTGGTCCAAGTAGATCATAGCGAATGACCAGTTGAGAATATCCTTGCTGATAAAGTTATTTTAGCCTCTCTGAAGGATTGGGATCCTGGAGCTACTTGAAGGAAGATCCTGAAGCTACTTGAAAGGAGTACTGCATTGTCCTTAAACACCATAATGCACTATTTGATTAAATCTTCATTTCTCTCTCATTGGAATGAAATTCCAATAGAACTTTAAAATTCTGCAAGTTTGAAATAATGTTCATCACATTGCCCTGAATAATTGCCATAAAAGTAGGTTGAACTGTCTTTATACTGAACTAGAATGGCTGGTTGCACAATACATTAATGTGTAAATCCACTAAGATTAATGGAGACTCCTGGGCTTGTTATCTGTTGGATGCAAAAGAAGGAACAAAGGTGATTAATAACCCAGAGGGAGTTTTTCTGTTCATAACTCAGAAAGTCTCCCATTTCTTATTTTATCAATTTCACATAGACCGGATGTGGTCACTGTGTGAAGATAGTCCAGTTTCTTTCTCTTGATTGTATTGAAGTGATGAAAAATAATAATTCAACCAGCAGTGTTTAGAATACAGAATTAATCTCTCTTGTTAAGAACATTTTAGGATTTAGTATAGTATGGGTGAGCAACTATGGCCCCATTGTGACTTATGAACTTCAACTCGCAGAATTCCTGAGCCAGCATGATTACCCCTGGTCTAGTCCAGCATGGTCTTTCTCTAGTGAGAAAGGGGCCATAGTTGCCCACTCCTGGACTAGAGAAAAAACCAGCAATAAAAATGCCTATGCGGATTCTCCCTTCACTTTTCCAAGAAACTCTGGTAATATTAATAAAGACAATTTATCTTTCCTCTAGATCAGGCCTGTTAAACGTATACAATAGAATTTATCAGAATTTCTCCAAAAATCGTACAAATTATTCCTATGTAAAAACTGCAAAGCTTAAAAATGGCAAGAGTTAAAAAGCATATATTTATATAGCATAGAAACATTGTAAGTATCTACAGGCACATCTATACCTATTTAATGTATAGTTACTTATATATACAGGAAAGAATGACTAGGAATGACCTGATAGCAGGATACCAGTATTTAAGGGGCTGCCATAAAGAAGAGGGAGTGGACTTATTTTCCAAAACACCCTAATAGATGGAAACTGATCAAGGAGGGAAGCAATCTGGAGTTAAGGAGAAACTTCCTAACAGTGAGGGCAATTAACCAGTGGAACAGCTTGCCACCAGAAGTTGTGAGTGCTACATCACTGCAGGTTTTTAAGAAAAGACTAGACAGTCACTTGTCTGAAATGGTATTGGATCCAGGGGGCTGGGTTAGAAGACCTCTCAGATCCCTTCCAGCTCTATTTTGATTGATTAATTGAAGTGTAGCACTGATAATGTTACCTGGTTTAGGTAATGAAACATCTGCAAGACTACAACCAAGCTCAGAGAGCACCAAGGACCCTTCATAGTTAAGATTTCCTCTAAATACGGACATACCCTGAAATCTAACATAAATTATCAGGGAAAAAAAATCAGTACACGATTGCTTAAAATGATGCACAATTTACAAGTGAATCAAAAGGATCCAACACCCCCTCATTCCCTGCATATACTGTATTTAAAGATTATCCCATGCCAATTATCATGATGAACCAGTTATGTTTACATGGATCTGTGAAATGACAAGGGTAGAGGAGGTCAGGAATTATACTATGCAGATACCTGTTATAAAGCTACCAGGGCTTCATACAAAAAAATGTCATGAGGTACCATTGTAGCTCCTTCCTATATTTATTCTTACTACTCTACCTGTGAAAGTCATATGAGAGCCTCAGGGTGTTGCCAGGCTGCATTCAAATTGACTGTGTGTGTTTAGTGATGTGAAAAAATTAGAATGCCTGAGTACACCAGCTCAGTTTGCATACTAACAATTTTTTAAATAAAAAGTGCTCTTGAAATGTCAGAGCAAGGACAGTGGGAGTAGTTTTGCTATATCTGGGAATTAAAAGAAGAACAAAAAAAATGCTGTTTGAGGTAGCACACTACGGTAGGAGAACAAGCTGCTGGGCAAGATATTTCAGAACTGGATGTACAATATACGATGTGATAAGCATGGAAAAAGGTTGTGGCTTGGGATGTTTTGGGGATGGAGTACATAGCATGGCTATGTGGATGCATAGCATTGGTGTAGGGGTGGGGTAAGTTGGTCTGGAAAACCTTTCTTTTTTTCATCATATTTCTTCTATGTCCCTGATGCAACGAAGCCCTTCATAACTTTAACAAATGCCCTCTGGTATATTTCTGTTCCAGTATCCACTTTATGTAATGGGAGTATCTATTCCTGTTCAAACACATTTGTGATTCATTTTGTGTTTTACATTGTCAAGTTGCATGACCTGTTAATTTTACTTTTTTTTTTACTTCTGGGAAACAATAGTACTCTGGTTTGGATTTCTATCACATGACCTAAAATGGACATCTAACATCAAAAACATCATCAAAAAAGCACAACAAAGAATGTTCTTTCTGTGCCAACTCAGAAAACTCAAACTGCCCAAGGAGCTCCTGATCCAGTTCTACAGAGGAATTATTGAGTCTGTCATCTGCACCTCTATAACTGCCTGGTTTTGTTATGCAACCCAACAGGAAAGACACAGACTTCAGAGGATAATTAGGACCGCACAAAAAACAATTACTACCCACCTGCCTTCAATTGAGGACCTGTATACTGCACGAGTCAAAAAGAGGGCTGTAAAAATATTTACAGACCCCTCACATCCCTGACATAAACTGTTTCAACTCCTACCCTCAAAATGATGCTATAGAGCACTGCACACCAGAACAACTAGACACTAGAACAGTTTTTTCCCGAAAGCCATCACTCTGCTAAACAAATAATTCCCTCAACACTGTTCAACTATTTACAAAGTGTACGCTACTATTATTGTTAATCTTCTCACCACTCCTTATCACCCATCCCCTCCCACTTGACTGTTTCCTAGTATGATTTGATTGTTGATTGTACCCTATGACTATCATTAAATGTTGTACGTTATGATTCTTGATTCTTAACGAATGTACCTTTTCTTTATGTATACTGAGAATATTTACACCAAGACAAATTCCTTGTGTGTCCAATCACACTTGGCCAATAAAGTATTCTGTTGTATAAAAGAAAGACAGTTGAAAATATATGTGGCATTGTAGTAATATCTTGGTGATAAACCAAGTTAAATATAAGTAATATCAAGTAACAGTGCCTTTCTGTCTCTTCAAAATCTCTAGAAAGAAGTTTTTAGCCTTACTTCTCCAGCCAATAAGCCTAATTTAGCTCTTGTGTTTAGCACACAAGCTTTTTTGGGGAAGACTTGTTCCCTGTACCATAGCTCTTATTTGCTGTTATACTATAAACTTTAATAAATCTATATCTAACCCACTACCTTTTGGCTCACCCACAGTTTCAATTCTGAATTTCTTCCATTCCTTCACATATGTACACTAATAACTCTTCATTCCAATTTTGTGATAGTGTGTTAGATTTTATTATATTGGCAAGACTTGTGATTACATACTCGTGAGACTATGAGAAATTGAGTTACAGATTTGGGTCCATGTGTGATAGTGCCTTTGACTTAAAGAGATTCACAGATAGAATCATAGAGTTGGAAGGAAGCTTAGAAGGTCATCTACTCAAAACCCTTTGGAGCAGGGCTGTCAAACTCACGGCCTGAGCCCAGATGTGTCACGTGCTGGCCACACTCACACCTGGTTTAATGAAGAGAAAGTCACGAAATGCCACGTGATGATGCCATGATGAGGTGAGTTTGACATCCCTGCATTGGACCATCTCTGACAGATGGCCATCCAGCCTCTGTTTGAAAACCTCCACTGAAAGGCAGGTTCACCATTTCATATGGCAGTCTGTTCCACTGACTGACAACTCACATTGTCGGGCAGGTATCAACACACACCATCCTAAAAAGCTCCTCCTTAAGCTTCCTACCCCCAGAGCTGTTTCTGAGGATTCACAGAGCATCTTGAACACAATGAGGTGAGGTTAGGGGGCTGAATTTAGTACAGAGGATCTGTGTAAAAATGTGTTCTCAACACAGTTGTAAGCACTTTGGAAAAAGCAAACCCACCACAGGATGTACTCTTTTGTCTTTAATTGGGTACTTCTACTTCAGATGTATATAATTAACAGCCCTAAGCTGTTTGAATTGGGAAGAAAGCAGAAATGCTTCAATTATGCAAGTAGCTGGCAAGAAAAGGAAGCCTATTGATAGCTGGTGCTAAAATTAATCTGTAACCTCTGAGATTATGACTCGTTTCAAAATGACAACTGTCACTGCTATTTGTCTGTTTCCATAGTCACCTTTTAATTTTTTTTTTAAAAAAGAACATTGGTACAGATTCTTAGGAACCAAAGTGCATCAATAATGTTCTAGAAAAGGCAGGCAGGAAGTGGTGGAAGAAGAACGCCACTACCTAAAAATAAAACATATAGTTATTTTGTGGGCAGTCTAGTGATTCATTATGACAGAATAACTGATGGTAGGTCCATTTTTATACTAGGCCTTATGGTAACTGTCAACTTGGCTTCACTGTCTGGATAAACCAAGTAGGTGGCCTCTTTCATAGTGTTACATTTACTCAATCCTTAATCCTAATAATTTAGTTATGGCACTGAATGACAACTTTTGACATTCCCTTTAAATAGTCCAGTTTAATTCTGATGACACATTTATTTGGGATACCCGACAAAACAAATTCAGAACACTTCTGCAGGCATCAATCACCTAGTAAACACAGCATGTCAGTGGTTAAAAAATAAAACCCTGCAGTAAATAAAGAAAAACATTAAGAAATTGATTAACTTATGACAACTGGACTTCTTTTCTTTTTGGTTTGGGTTAACTTCTTCCTCTAAAATTTTCCCTTTTAGAGAAATTAAACTTGGAAGAAATTTATCCAGTGACATTCAGTCCAGGGATGGATTTTTGAAAAGGGGCACATCGATGCCTCTTTCAAGGCAGGAAGGGCAACTTCCTTAGTCTAGGATAATAAATGGTCTGGTACTTTGTGGAAAGAAGATTTATTGATGTTAATTTGTACTGTCACGGTTGATTAATTACATACGGGTATTTTTGGAAGCCTCTTTTTTGTACGTTCACACATATATTCTTCCACTCTCACTCCCAAGGAAAAGAAAGAAAGAAGGAAAGAAATTTCTTATTTAGTTATGAAAGCTCGATAGAAAAAAAAAAAGCAATTATATTTTATTTGCCACGCAAAAACTTCTTAATGTCTGATGTTGTACATTATATGAAATAAAAAGCTTTTCTCTGTTTTTCTTCATCCAAGTCCTGGACTTGAATAAATCCTCCAAACAGCTGCTTTGTAATGTTCCAGGGAATGGCACAGTCCAGAGGTGGTATTTAGCAGATTCTGATCAGTTCTGGAGAAACAGTAGCGGAAATTTTGAGCAGTTCGGAGAACCGGCAAATACCACCTCGGACTGGAGATTTTACAGTATCCTTCCCCTGCTGTGCCCACCAAGCCACGCCCACAGAACCGGTAGTACAAAAATATTGAATCCCACTACTGGTGCAGTCCATGACCTATTGGCACAGAGCAACAATCCAAAAAACAAATATCCTAAGTATTAGCACAGTGAAAGTCATTTTAGCTTGAAATAATCCTGCTTGAGAAGTAGTCACAGTATAGAAATGGGATTATAAATAAATCTGATTGGAGCAGATTTGGGGAAACCCCCCGCCCCCATGAAGATAGATAGAAATGGTCTTTTGAAATTTCCCACTGAAGCTGTAGGCAAAGAAATTGGGTGGGCGACTTTTCCAAATTTCTGCAGAAGAGAAATTTTCCAGCAATTAATCAAGGGCATGATTCCCCCGCTTCCTCTTGTAATAAAAGTAACATCATTACTGCAAAACCCAGTGGGGAAAATCCTGTCATGTTTTCCCTGACATTTATTGAAAGTAGGAGGAGTTGGAGAAGTAGTTTTATAATTTATGATCACCCTGATGCCTGGTGACTAAACAAACGCAAGGAAAACTTACATCACCCATGAGAATTTATAATCTCCTCTGAAACAGCTTGCAAAGAAAAGTTTTATTGAGAATGCTTAGAAGAAAAAATGCAGAAAACTTTCTCGGCCGAACATTACTCCCCTTATTCAAATAAGATACAAATGTGGCTGGATTTCTTTTATGTGCATTTTGTAGGCCTTAGGAACTTTTGGGCAACTTTTCTGGGGCTTGTAAGTAGAGCAGGGTCAGGCCAATACCAAAATGGCAACCCCTCCTCCCCCAAATGCCAAGAAAATAGAAAATTTCCCCAGAAGATTGATTCAGGATTCATAACTTAAATTTCTTTGTTGTTGCAAAGAAATTTGCATGGAGGTATCCATATAACCATTAAAAGTTGAGATGGACTGGAAGGAAACTTATTACCCTAATTTTCTATAGGCCCAGCCTGTTCACCGTTGTAATTGTGGCTCAGATTAAGACAGGTTATTATCTCCTATATGGACAGCGATAACTTTCCTTTATCTGATACTGTCTCTGTGTTAGAATTTAGTACCCATAATTTGTAGATACCATGGCCTGTTTCCATGGCTTGGTCTGGAAGGATTGAAATGTAACAGATCTGAGTCTGGCTGGAGCAGGCCTTATCAAGACCAATCAACAATGTGTCTGATTAAGCCAGAGGTGGGATACAAATATTTTTACTACCGGTTCTATGGGAGGGGCTAGGTGGGAGTGGCCGTGTGACTGGGTGGGCATGGCTTTTTACACACACACACACACACACACACACACACACATGGTGCTCCGTTTTTTGACCTCCTGGGCCTCAGGGAAGCCTCCTGGGCGAAGCAGTAAGACAGCGAGAGGGATCCGGACACAGCTGATCATCAGAACAGCTGATCATTGGGAGGAAACAAGAAATACCATAAGGAGTGACTGGGCAGGGAGGGGAGGGGCTGGCAGAGAGGGGAGGGGCTAGCCAGGGGTACAATTTGCCGATTCTCTGAACTGTGTAGAATTGTAACAGCCAGTTTTACTGAATCGATCCAAACCGGTAGAATCCCACCCCTAGATTAAGCTCTAGTTCGGTTACTGGAGATGGAAGACGGTAGGAAAAGTTCCTTAAATCCAGTCAGATGAATGGAAGGATTGATTCAATAGCACTCTTGCTCCAAATCCCAGAAATTGTCCTCAACTATATGATACTACTGTGCAATTCCTTACAGCATCAAAAATAGCTTTTTGTAGTTCGAAGTCTGCATGAATAGCACTGTTTTACAGTGCAGAGTTTTCTCCCAGGCTCATCAGTCATTTGGAAAGGAGAACATTGCTTCTCAAATAACATTTCTGCTTCTAGGAGAGATGCCCCTTGATTAATTGTCAGCCAGGTCAGTAACAATTTTTTTTTTGCAGTTTTGCTTCAGGGAAGACCTCGTCCTTCTTATTTGATGGTTTGTTACGACTATGAGCTGTCTGAGAAGTTAGGTAAAGTCTAACACTGGGCTTAACAGATGTGTATCATTGATACCTTGGTAATTAATGGGGCTTGATACTTGCTTAAAACAGAAATAACAATAGCATGTAGACTCATACAGGTAATTCTCAAGGTACGACCACAATTGAATGCAAAATTTCTGCTGGTAAGTGAAACATTTGGAGTTTTTCCCCACTTTACGACTTTTCTTGCCACAAATGTTAAGTGAATCATTGACATTATTAAATTAATAACATGGTTGTTAAGTGAATCTGGTTTCCCTATTGACCTTGCTTGTCAGAAGGTTACAAAAGATGACCACGTGACCTTAGGACACTGCAATGTCATAAATGTGAGTCAGGTGCCAAGTGTTTGAAGTTTGGTCATGTGATGCTACAATGGTCGTAAGTGTGAAAAACAATCATAAGTCACTTTGTTCAGTGCCGTTATAACTTTGAATGGTCACTAAATAAACTGTTGTAAGTCCAGGACTACCCGTATACTGCTTCATAGTGCTTTACAGCATTCTAAGCAGTTTACAGAGTAAGGATATTACTTTAAAGAATGTGTGCGTTATATATGCTATTCTCTCCTGAATTACCCACCCTCAAAGCCTTCAGTTGTAGGCCAGCCAGGTGCCATCTGCACTTATATAACAGTTTTTTTTTCTCCTCAAGCTTTCATGGAAGACTGATCAGAAGAAGATATTAGAAGGTAGAAATGCACTGAAACCTCTTTCTTTTATTCTTGTCAAGCTCAAGTCCAGGAGATCCACACAATTTTATTGGCAGTATGACCGAAGTGATTTGCCATTGTAGAAGATTGTGTTTAAATTTTCCCCATTTAGCCAGTAGCTCTGCCCATCCTAGGACTTACCAGACCCTGACCCAGTTTAGCTCCTCAAATTAGTTCAGGTCAATAAACAGTCACTTGGGGGAGAACTAGTCATTTTCTTTCACTCTGATTCAAGATGTGAACCAAGTACAATTCTTTTGATCTATTGTAAGACCTATTAGCCATTCTAGTATGAAGAATGCATGGGGGTACATTTTGATTTAGTACAATGGGGAAAATTTAACTTTCCACTTGCAGCTGTTATCGTTACTGCAAGCGATATGTGAAGAATTAGTAAATCATTTTGTTTGCAGAGGTATACTCCAGAAAATACATTAGGAGATGACTATTAGTGACTAGTTCATAAACACGTCAGCTCCCTTTCTGACCTTCAAAATGTAATTTGTTTGTTTTTTCAATATCAGACTTCCTCAATTTTATACCATCCAGAATGTTCACTAGGGAAGCTATATGGGCAGCTATATAATTATTTTTAATAAATACTTTCTACATTTTAAAAATTAAAAAGTTACAAATCACATCTTAATTAGGGGTATAATTGGTACATCTTCATGCCTGGCAATGCTGTTCAATTTGACTCACTGCCTAGAGGTTGTGAGGATCTGGATGGAGATGAACAGGCTCCAACTCAACCCTAGAAGTATAATGAACTGTGTGGTTGACCTTGGTGGATGAGGGGGAAAAAAAATGCTGCCTATGGAATGATCAGACAAGAGAGGGAGGAGCATGAAGTCACATAATGGTCAGAGGAAGAAACTTAACAAGAACCTGCCCTAATTGTTCAGACAGTTAAATGTAGCATTGGGAAGGTTATACCTTCTAGCCTGCAAGAATCTGTTAATGTAACATTATAGTAGAATGGATTTAATTCACCAAGTTGTATTTCCTTTCTGGTTTGCCTGGGACGGCTGACGCAAGACAGAATGGCTCTAGATATTTGTCGTCCTGGATCTGGTGAGGTATTATATTATTGGGGTTGCAGAGTCCTGGATAGAGACAATTTGGGGTCTTGCTGGAGTCATGCCTACAATTTGAGGAGCAAATGGCAGCTGCGTGTTGGGCGGATTTTGCATAGATTCATCTTGTGCTTATATTTCTCGATTGGGGTAGCCTGCTCGCAATCACTCATGCCCTCATCATTTCTTGGTTGGATTAGGGTAATATTCTCTACATGGGACTGTTCTTGAAGTTTATCTGAAGTACCCAGAATGCAATGGCAGATGATGAAATTCTGAGCACTCCACAGTTTGCCCATATTATACCACTGTTCCTTGAGCTGCAGGGACTTCCCCCTTTAAAGTTCTGAATGGAAAGGGCACAGGCTATTTTTGGTACTGCCTCTCCTTGAAGGCATCTGCTCATTTCCCCAGGTTAGAGAAGATGGGCACATTGCAGATCCCTTCCTGTTTCGGATGGGTCCCAGGCAGAGTACCTTCTCTGTGGATACCCCTGCCCTGCTGCCTTTGAGATCCAGCAGACCCCCAATCTCCTGGCTTTCCAGGAAGCCTTGAGGAGCTGGATTTTATTACAAGCACTGAAATGGGAGCCCAGCAAAATTAAACATTTATGTGTGGATAAATGTTTGCCTTTGTCACTGGGAGTCTTTGTTAAGGTTTTATGGGTTTTGGATGTTTTTACTGCTCTTTTGTGATCTGCCCAGGGTTACAGGTGACCATATAAGACTTTTGAACAAATAAATATAAGCAAATCAATGAAGGCATGAGTGTAATAAGTCAGCTATAAAAATATACTGACCATTGGCATACATATAAGAATCTTATGGGTTTTACTTACGAGATTTACTGTGTCAAAAACATTGATCCAGATATGCACAGTTAAGTATGTGTGACTTATCTTTATGTAGTTCTTGCAACATTACCTTTGCAGTTGTCATTGATTTCAAATAGCGCCCAATTCTCATATATTTAGATATATCTCCTAAAGCTCACACATTAAGAAAGCCTATCTTAAAATGTTTGTCGTATATCAATTAAAAATTCCAACAGTTCATATTTCAAAACCTAGTTTTTTTTAATCATGCAGAACAAAAGACATTAATATGTCATTTTTTCCAAAAAGCATAAATTAGTATTTAATGTTACTGTGAACATTTTCATGCTTTGTTGTCTTCATTGAGAATCTTTATTGAAACTCTTTTGATTGCAGTGGATCAGAACAATGTTATAATAACAAACATAACCATGCAATACTGTTCTCATATCCCATTACCATCTCCTTTATATCTCAAACATCTCCCCATCTCTCTAACTCCAACCACGTCTTTTTGGCTGACAGTTAACACTCACCCATATTTAACATTATGGATTGTGAAAAAAAGTAGCTTTCATAGATATTGATATAGACCTGGCTAACATTATTTTAAAAGGGCATCCCATAACTTTAAAATGTATACCAAGTATACACATTTAGGCAGTCCTCAACCTATGAGCATAATAAGAATTTTGTTCACTAAGCAATATGGTGATTAAGCGAGTCATCACATCACCAAGCATGATTTTATGACCATTTTTACAGCAGTCAATAAGTGAATCCCTGTGCCCCACAATAGAAGAACGGATGGAGAAAATGATAGAGCTACCATAACAGGGACAGCAAAATTAACTGTTTTAATCACAGGGGGAAAAAAAAAATCATATCTAGCTTTGATTTTACCTGGGAAATCACTTCCGGGTTTTGTGCTTGAGACAGAATTTTCTTTTCTTTTTTTTGAGTTTTGGATTTTTCTAATTAACTTAGTTTACCATTATAGAAATGGCTAGTATTTGTTAAGTTGGTAAAATAAAAAAAGGCTGCAATTCTACTTCGTATTGTACCACATTGAAAAAGTTGGAAGTCAATTGCCTTATTTTCTTTCCCCCTTTTTTCTTTCTCCTTTCTTCCCCTCCCCCATCTTCTCCCTATCTTTATTTTCATTTGTATTTTATATTTTGATAACCCTAATAAAAATTAAAAAAATAAGTAAATTCCCATGGTTAAGCAAATCACATGGTTCTTAAGTGAAGCATAGTTGTTAAGTGAACTTGACTTCCCCCATTGATTTAACTCAGGGCTGTCAAACTCCCAGCCCACGGACTGGATGTGTCATGCGCTGGCCACACCCACGCCAGGTTTAGAAAAGGGGAAAGAAAGGCCCGATACGTCACATCCCGCCACCGTGACGACGTGAGATTAACACCCCTGATTTAACTTATTGAAAGCCAGCTGGAAAAGTCACAAACCACGTCATGTAATCACAGGATGCTACGACTGTCAAAAAGTGATCTGGTTGCTAAAAGCCCGAATTGGGATCACACGACTCCAGGTGTTGTACAGTTGGGTTCATACATCCCTTTCTCGAACATCATTGTAACTTTGAATGATTGTTCAGCAAATAATCGTAAGGTGAAGACTGCTTGTACTTCTCCATAGGCAACCTATTTGGGTCAGGAGTTGTTTTTCTGCTTTCTCCAAGAAATAATAAATAATGCATTTATTATTTCTTGGAGAATCAAAACGTGGAGCTGATGCAGTGCTCAGTCATTTGGGGAAAGGTATGTTATGTAACCATTATTAAATTCTGATTCTGTTCTACAAATCTTGGAATAAAATTCAAAAGGTGTTGGTTTATTGAAAATTACACACACACACACACACACGATGACTGGAGTAATAACTGCAATTGTTTCAGCCTAGAGACCAGCTATGTATGTGGACTTTTTACTTTTATCTCAGAATCTTCACATTGTTCAATACAGATTTTATTTCAAGCGCACAAAGAGAAATGTGCTTCTTTTTCGCATTTATGAAAGCTTTATATAGATTTGTGTGGGATGTCTTATGTATGCACTCTAAAGTTCCCTAATTTTTTCCCCCAATAGCCTTGCTTTATTTATTCTTTCGTTTGCATTTAATGTGAAGCATAAACAGTATTAGAACCTTGCATATCAGCTTTAAATATGTCCCGAACAGTGGATAAATTAGTGGAATGTCTATTCATGAGGAGGAAAAAAAAATCTTGAAACTTTTTCAGAACGGTTTTTTTAAATCATTTGTCGGAGATGTATTTAACTACAGTCTAGATCAGTGTTTCTCAGCTTTGACAATGGCTGGCTGGCTCTTAAAATGTGTGGACTTCAGCTCCCAGAATTCCCCAGCCAACATCTGAGTAATAAATCTGGAAAGTCCTTTGGAGGACCAGATTAATTAATAAAATCAATGCATTGCCTTAAAAACCCAGTCAGCGATATTTTGAAATGTCTTTGTGGACCACGTATTGAGCAATTCGCCATCAAAGTTATTACAGCTTATGCCGATTTTGAATTTCCACTTGCATGTGTTTGTCTTACCTATCCCCTAAATAAAATCCTATTTTCATGTGTGGTATTCTAATTTGTATAAACAATAGTTTTCAGGTATTAATTAACCTAATCTAGTAAATATTTGCCTCCTGTTGGAGGCACCCACTAAAGCCTTTTGTATTCCATGAAACTTCATGATAATCTGCAACTCAAGAAGTTCATAAATGAATTACAGACTTCAAAGTTTAGAACAACAACAACAACCACAAAAACCCCAGAACAGAAAAAAGCATGCTTTGCTTTACATGGTTCCTTACTGAGTGTCAGATTCCAAAAACCAAGAAAGGTACATAGAATTACTTGTGAGCAGTTTCCTTTATTGTTCCTCATCTATAGGCAGAAATCTTGCCAAGCTAAAGCAGCTACTTGCATCAATAAAGATATACTCTGAGAACTTGTAGGGATGAGCTACTATGACCATCTTCCACATAAACTCCGCGGTCTCTTAGTCGTCTGGAATGCAGCCCCTCCCTCCTGGGAATGCAGACAACATTCCACCACACGTGTGTTCTCAGATCTGTATATCTGTCCATGGATGTAAGATGCATTAAATACCTGATTTTGAGATTACCTTTAGAGAGATACTGGAAGACAGCTACAACTGCAATTGTCTGAATGCTTATTTGAACATCATAGAGGTAACTAATGCATAGAATTTGCAGCACAAATCTAGAGGTCAATATAAATAAGCATACAGCATTTCCAGTTTATGCCTTTACAGAACTTTGAAATGGGCTACTGTAAAACTTTATAAAGATTTAAAGGTGATCTAGATGACATCATCTTCCATTTGCTCATTCCCATTTATTTCCAGCACATTATTTTCTTGCCAGAACAAATCTATTAAAGAGAGAAAGACGGCATAGAGCATAGAACATAGAGTAATAGGGCTGAAAGGGATCTTGGAGGTCTTCTAGTCCAACCTTCTGCTCAAGCAGGAGATCCTGTACCGTTCAGGACAAATGGCTGTTCTTGAAAACCTCCAGTGTTGCTAAACCACAACTTCTGAAGGCAAGTCATTCCATTGATTAATTGTTTTCACTGTCAGGAAATTTCTCCTGAGTTCTGGGTTGGCCTTACACCGGTCACTTCTTGTTCTGCCCTCAGGTGTTTGGGACAATAGTTGCATAATATCATTAGATTCATTGTTCTTTTTCTTTCCACCTTTCCTACTTTTCTGTCTTTTCCAGGGAGATGGTCTTAGCATACAGTAATGTATCTGAAGTAGAATAATTTGAGCCTGGTCATTTGTGCCTCGAGTGACAATTCTGGGTTGATTTGTTTGAAGATCCATCGATTTGTTTTCTTGAATGCTCATGGTATTCATAGGAGTCTTTTTCCAACACCGACGATGTCAATACTCGACAGCTGAAAACTCTGATAAATAAGGACAGCATAAGCAAAATAGCTCTTATCTTTGTTCGATACCTTTCTTCGAGATTACTGTTTGGCTCCTAGGAAAGACAATTGTACTGGGGTTACAGATACTGCAAAAGCCTTGGCATAATTGAATCTCACATGGAATTGGGGAGTCTTTAGGGTTTATAATAAATCAGAAAATAGTAAGACCCAGCCAGTTGAATCCTTGCTCCTTAGTCAGTGATTTTTTTGCCTCTGCATCCCTAATCCAGGCAAGGACCAAACATACTTTGTAGCACCAAACTAACTAATGGGTGCAGGAGAGAAGAAAGTAAATGTAAATATTACTTTTAATAAGAGGGCAATGAGATTTTTCGATATCTGATAAAAAATCTGAATTACTAAAGGAATATGAGAAAATTTGGGAAATATGAGTTTCATTTGCGATAAGGGGTGAACAACAACAACACACACAAATACACACACACATACAATATTTTTGTGTGATTTCCTTATCTAGCATTTAATCATCACCGTTTAAGTATTCATACTGCATCAGAATCATGTTTATGTGTTCCGTTGGACACATGTCTTGTATAGAACATGATCTAAAAGCCAGCCTTTTGGGTCTGATTTTGAGAAGCTAAGGCAAACAGATATAGATAAGAATACATAATGAAACCTTATGTGAGATGGTCCTTGAACTACCGGTTTTCTAGCTCACAACTCAGTCTCTTAGCTACTTCATTAAGTATAGTCTGGAAGCTCAGAATGTGGCTGACAATATCTTTTAGTAACTTCTTCTGTGAGACTTACAGAAACTTACCTTAAAAGTGATGGATGGATGCCTCTCTAGATAGCCACAAGCCTCTTAATATTGCATGTATCTCAACTTGGTTGATTATGGTATTTGTCTCAATATTGCTTGGTGGAAAGGACGACAGTGTAACAGAATCTTTGGAAATAATCGAGAAATTGAAGAATGAGATTCAGTTACTTCCAGTTTTTGACGGAAATAAATGATTGGACTTTCTATTTATAGGATGAGAAATTGCAATGAATTTGTAAAAAGAGAGCTGTCTATCTTCATTCCACAATAAAGTATATCAAATGCTGAAGACGCATTGACTCTGACAACCATGTATCTGTATATGTGGGGTTACAGTGTAGAACTGTAAACCAATTAACCTATCAAGCTTTTCTATACAATTCAAGCTTTGGTAACCTGGCCTTTTATCAAGTTTGGGAAGGGAAGCTCACGAGAATGATAGAGACATAGAGAATGATAGAGAATTTAATATGCTAGTGTTAATTTATTAGAATAAGTAATAGGATGAGGTTGTGAGAATCGGAATTTAGGTGTGTTGGAAGGGTTCTCCTTAACTTGTCCATCTCTTACAATTATGGTGAAAAATTCCTTCTCCAAAAGATTCTATAAGTCTGACAGTGGAATTGTTGGGACAATAGTTTAAGCTTCTTATTCTAGGGATACAAGTAGTCCTTAACCTATGACCATAATATAGGCTGACCGCAATGAGTTGAAGAACCCACATAACCAGTCCAATTTTATAACCTTTTTGATGGTGTTCTTATATTAAGCAAACATGGCAGTTGTAAAGCAAATGTGGCAGTCATAAAATGGGTTCTTTTTTTGCTGGAAACCACCCAAAATGGCTGGAAACTAACATTGTAAATCATAGTCACATGACCCTGCAATGCTGCAACTGATTAGAAAAGTGAATTGCTATGCACCTAAAATGTCATCATGTGACTGTAGGGCATGCTGAGGTCAGAATTCCATAAGAATCTTTGGAGCAGGGTGTTGGTCATGTCATTGACTGGTTGCTAAGCAACCAGTCATTTAACAAGGACTAACTGTAATGGCATACCTCCATTATTCAATTCACTGTAATCCCAGTCCTGGCTGAAAGACCTCTCAGTGCTGGCATTTTTAAAGTTAAACAAACACTTATGTTTTGATGCTTTTTCAAAAATTAATCCCTCCTCTAGTCACTAAAATGGATTTTTAGTCTTAAGATATGAGAATGGTATATAGCAGGAAGACAAGCTAAAACAATCCTTGACGTTTGTGCAAACTCTGGATCTTTAAGCTGACATCCAAATCACATGATTTTGAAAAAGGAAAAGTAATATTGTGATGGAGTTTGTAGGGTTGTTCTTCCTTCCTATATCATCTCATGACATAAGGACAGAATCCCAAAATTGTAATCTTAATTGGAAATCTGTGCACCACGTTGTTTATTATTGAACGGTTACCATATTTCTTTGGGAGAGTGGTGCATTTGATATTCCATGCCAAATGACTGCTTTTATTCTAATTTCAGGGGGAATTTCTCTGTGACAATTAATTTGTTACCAGAAGAACACTTCTAAATTTAAAAAATCACTTAGCTATGAAATTAGACTCAAATGAAACTCTTGTAAATCTTTTAAAATGTAAATAGCTTTACTACTTATAAATCCATACCTTTGCTCTGCTCAGCATACAAATAGTAGGATCAACATCATGGCCTTCTTTTCTATAACGTTTCTTCTTTCTCTGATTTATGTCCCATCTTTCTTTCAAGAGCTGAAGTTGGTATATACAATATCCCCTCCTCCATTTTTCCCCATCCGCCAACCTATCAGATAGATTGTAGTAAGACTTTGTTGTTCCAAGCCATCCAGTCAATTTATGTGTCTGAGGATGAAATTGAACCTAGGTCCTCCTTGGTTTTAAATTTTCACTGTTATAATTGCATGTCATAGCAACATAAGATGTTGTGTAACTTCCTCTCAGACAAAAAGACATAAACAAAGGGGGATATATATATATATATATATTTAATTGCAGGATTCACTGTAATATTGGTATGCCAACATTAAATTGTATTTTCTTTCCAAAGTTCTCATTTTACTAGACTCTTTCTACCAATGGTGGGAGACCAACTCTCTTCAACCAGCAGCCCTGGGTTAGCCTTGCTTTTTTTGTTGCTGATCAGCTTACCTATTTCAGCTGGTTGTATTTTCTCAGTATGTCCCATAAAGTTAGGACAGGCCCTAAACAAAAGGAGCAGGCAGTGAAATCCTATTTTTCCAGTAGGCACTGCATTTGCCAGTAAATAACTCTGATCATGGGGCAAGTGTTGTCCTGCCACAATGCATTTATTTATTTTATTTGATGTTGGGCTGCCCAACTTCAGAGTAACCCTGGGAGGCTTTCACAGTACACTCAACAGAATAAAAACAGTGCAATAAAAACAAAAGCAAACAAGAAAAGAAGAAAACCAGCCTGGCAACTGTCCAAACATCTTGCAACATTCATTAGCCAGCCAGAAGTTTCAGCAACCCTAGCCCAAGGCCTGGAAGAATAGCCAGGGTTTTATGGCTTTCTGGAACACCAGTAGGGTGGGAGCCATCTGGATCCTAGGAGCACCTCATTGCAGAGGGCAGGTGCTGCATCAGAGATACATCTTTCCAGGGTTGTAATAGCTGACACTGTTTGGCCAGAGGAAAGTAGAGTACATCAACCCTATTTTCCATGCAACACCATGGGAAATTGGGGTGGGATGGGGCTCAAATGACCCAAACCTATACCATATAAGGTTTTATAAACCATAATGAGTACTCTATATTGCGCCCAAATGTGGTGGCTCAGTGGCTAAGACACTGAGCTTGTCGATCAAAAAGGTCAACAGTTTGGCGATTTGAATCCCTAATACCATGTAACGGAGTGAGCTCCCGTTACTTGTCTCAGCTTCTGTCAACTTAGCAGTTTGAAAGCATGTAAAAATGCAAGTAGAAAAATAGGGACCACCTTTGGTGGGAAGGTAATAGCGTTCTGTGCGCCTTTGGCATTTCATCATGCCAGTCACATGCCCATGGAGATGTCTTCAAACAGTGCTGGCTCTTCGGCTTTGAAACAGAGATGAGCATTACCCCCCTAGAGCTGGAAACGAGTAGCACATTTGTGCAAGTGGAACCTTTACCTTTACCTATATGGTACCCCAAAGCAAACTGGCAGCCAGTGCACCTTGTATGTGGGTGGGAGAGGGCAAGAGGGTGGGGGAGGGGAGGAGAGAGAGAAAGACTCATGCATCTAAAATGGATTTGTACTTAAATATGCTCTTATCCTGTCTTATAGTGATCAAATATTTTTCTTTTATATCTGTTCTTATAGGTTTTGCCTGGCATCCTGCAGAAACACTGCTGCATTTTACCAGATAGGAATACAGGTAATCACCAAGTTTTATTCTTCTCTTTTAATGTCTTCCTTTGTTTTGAGACAAAGAACTCTAAAGAAATTACAAGAATCAGATGATTCTCCAATTGCTCTTCATAAGGAGGATTGGAAAAAAGTCCTTTGAGAAATGGGTTGTTAATCTTGAATTTAAATTAGCTGTTGTAAGTAGAATAACATATTTACAAATGACATGCCATTTGGAGCTAATTGCTCCAAATGGATAGAAAATGGATTTTCACTCTTAGTATTTGCATATATACATTCATGAAATACATATTATTTTCAAGCAAATATTTCTAGTTATTGGTTTGCTGAACATCTACAAACTCAAGAATATATATGGGTTCTGGTAGCTTTATTAAGAATAACTTCCATTTCTCTATATGGAATATGAATTATTCCCTATGTTTGTTTGAAGGAGCAATGTAAGGCTTTACTTCAAAGTTTCAGTTTTAATTAAATTACTAAAGCTGTAGAGAATTCATAAAGTAGTTTGTTTCCAATATTTTATGAAAAAAATGCTGTCAATAAATAGTTAAAGGAAGGTCACATATAGTATGTTTATACTGAAAGTTAGATTAATTTGAAAGCAGAATTCTCCAATGGTTGTTTGTTTAAAGCTGGAATGTTAAATTGAAGATAGGTTTCTAGTTATGGCTGAGATGCTGCTTCAGCCTTTTAGACCATGGAAGAGTTAGACTAGAGCAGGGGTGTCAAATTCAATTTCATGGAGGGCTGCATGAGGGTTGTGTTTAACCTCAGGGGGTGAGTGGCCATGGCCAGGATGGGCATGGCCAGCTCAACATCACTCATGTCGGGAATGCTACCAAATGGCCTGAGTGCTCTGCCAGCAAAAATGGAGCTTGGGAGGGACACGCGTGGCCCTCCCAAGCTCCATTTTTGCTGGTAGAGGGTTGCAGGAGGCAATCGAAGCTGAAAACGGAGCTTGGGAGGGGCTGTGTACAGCCTTCCCAAGCTCTGTTTTTGCTGGTAGAAGGTTGCAAGAGGCCATTGCAGCTGAAAACGGAGTTCAAGAAGGCTGAGCACAGCCCTCCTGAACTCTGTTTTCACTGGCAGAGTCACTGCTGGCTGGTCCTTTGCTGTTTCCAGGGCAGCCCTGTGGGCCAGATCTAAGCACCCCATTGGCTGGATCTGGACCAGGGGCCTTGAGCTTGACACCCCTGGACTAGAACATGCACAGACTACCAGAAATGATTCTTGAAGCAGTCATGTGAGTCTTCCAAGGGACTTTAAAGTTCAAAGACAGGTGATTTTGTTTGTGCTTTTCTTTTCATATAAAATTCCAATTTTTAATGAGTCCTTATAGAGAAACATTGATGGAGAGACATGATTTCAATCAATCTGAAACACGATTGGTACAAAATAAATAAAATATATCAATATTCTACAGTATATATAGTCTTCTACTCACTTGTTATTCAGAAATAACACTGAGCTACTCACTTTTTTTTTAAAGGACACCTTTAGAATGCCTTATGATATTTTAATGCTAAGGCACAATTGGTTTGCATTTCTCACCAAGTAGTGCATTTATACATTTCTAACTGGAAAACTGCCTAATAACATTCAAAAACAAATCTGAAGGATCAGAATTCAGTTCACAGATTAATTTAGGAAGTTCGCATATTGAAAACGTACACCTGGCATACTACTTGCCTTTCCTAACATGGTGGAAGGGACAATGGGAAGTAATCCTTCTAAATTGTTCTGTTAAAGCTAATCTCCATGAATAAATCTAGTTTCTTAAGGTATAAAGTATCCCAACATCATTCTGAAATCAGAGGTGTACCAGAGTCTTTAATATCCATTAAGTCAGCATGTTGTGGACTGCAGATTTGATGGCTTCAATTTAGTAAAAAAGCCGCCTTACCGAGAAGCATTACTTTTTTACTAGCCACTAAGGAAATGAGGGATTAGTTAAAAGTGTGTTCCATGACTCGGTAAAATGAGCTTGAATAAAAATACAACAGAAAGTATAACCACTGCAAGCTTCCAGAAGCGGGAAACTTGCACGCTATATTGCAAGTGCTTCTTTGACCTGAATTTCCACATTATTTCCTTATCATTGGTATTTTCATAGGGAAAGTCCTCTTCAATTCCCACAAATTAGATAAAAGGCATGGAGAGGGGAGAATCCTTTTCCCAAGGCAAACTCAGGAGACTGGTGATTTTTAAACCCTGCTTTTTTATTCTAGTTTATATTCTGTACTTGTCACTACATTTTCCACAAGTGAGTTGTTAAAAGTTGATTTTGTTATGACTGTCTGAGTTTTGCTTTGTTTTTTGTTGCCTAGTATTAACATGGTGATTGAGGCAGCTTATAAATCAATTAAATAAAGCAGCCCCTTTGGTGACTTTGATTATGGCTGTTTGGGTCTTTTTGCTGATTGTAAGATGGAATGAACTAACACACGACTTCTGGCACATGATATATGGATTGTGGCTGCGTCATTCCATTTTCACTAATTGAGTTTCTCTCCAGTTTTCTGGTTTTAATTTCTCGTCCACTACAGAGAGTCCCAGTTCTGAAATGGCTGGCCAAATAAATGGCTTTAAATAAATAATAGTTCTGCTTTCTGCCACTGACACGATGGCCTCTTTTGACTGATTTTCAGGAAGTTATTAATGCTAAGTAGGTAATTCAACAAGGGTAATAGTCTTTGAAATGTTGGCACAGCTGATCGGATCCTTAGCAACATTTCACATAATAAAATATTAGAGTATGGATAATGAGTTTATCACTATACTATAACAAAATAATACCTCTTGGCCTCCAGTTCTAATGGAGAGTCAACAAACATTGCATTGCATTTAATATAGATAATTGGATGCTGTGTTTTCTTTTCTGAACAGGTTATGCCGGTTGGAGATGGTTGTGAATTTGCTCAAGTTTCAAATAACTGTTTTAATGTATTGTTAATTTCAAATAATTGTCTATCTTTTTTGATAAATGGGAATATCATTAAGCAGTTGTAAACATGTTCTTGCTGAAATAATTTTGATTTAATACAGCTATTTATATCTCACTTTTCAAATGAATTCCCAAGATAGAATATCAAGTACAACACATTAAGGTAACACTATAAATTAATATTTACAAACCCTATTCAGGGCAGGAATACAATGTGAAGTAGCTCCAACAAATAGTAGTCTAGCCTTTAATTGAATGCATTCAGGGAAGGTGTTTAGCACCATACAAGTTATTGGATCTATTATTAAACAATGTTTTGTGTTAGGAAGTTAATCTTATGGCTGATCTTTTTAACATTTAATTGGAATCTGAATTTTTATAACTTTTAAAATTCCATTTTTCTGTACTCTTTATCCTGGAAAGATGCAGTACAAATCTTGATTTCTTTAAAAAAAATATTTAAAATTAAAAGAAAAGTTATTTAAAATTTAAAAAAATAAATTATTATGTATTATTTAAGTTTAAACAATAACCATAAATAAGCAATACAAGTGCTTTCATAGCCCCCTCAGTCTTCTCAGAAGTGAACATTCCCAGGCCCTTAACTTCTCCTTGTAGGAGAAGTCCAAGCCTATGATTTTTTTTCCATTAATTTTCTCTGCATTTGTTTTACTTTTTTTGAGTTTCTTTTAAGGTATGGCCAGAACTAGAACCAGTACACAAGGAGGGGGCTTAGGAAAAGAACCAGCATGCAAGGAGCGGGCTTAGCAAAATAGAATACATTGGAATCATTACTACTAATGATTTGGTAACTTACATCTCTTGGTGCAACCAAGATTTTTACCCCCATCTTTTTTGCAGACAGTTATGAATACCATACTGGCAAGTGTGGGCACATGTGTCAGGGAGCAAATTAAGGAAGGAACAAGAATGAAATGGTGGCGGAGACATGTAAATAGAGCACAAAAACTGTACACTGCCACACACTGTGATGCAGTCTTTATACACTCCTACTACCAATCTGAAAGGCTAGAAATTAATCATGTGAAAACCAATATGGTTGCATTCACCCTGTAGCATGCTAATCATTTAGAAGATCAACTGCTACCAAATTGAGCAAGTAAAAGCTTTCAAATATCTTAGCCTTTATTTCCATTCATCTTCCTCCTGTCATCTTTGCTCTTCAAACCTTTATTTGCATGCCCAAACAGCCTCTAACACAATAATTAAATATTCAATCAACAGTTACATGCCTGCCACAGTTCAACTTTTTAAAGCTAGAGGCTAAGTTTCTTGCTCCGTGGAGCGCAGCGTTGCATTAAGAGGATATTTATGCCTGGGAAATTGTTGAGTCTAAATTCCCATCATCTCTACTTCTTCTACTTGTTCCTTGTTCTGTAACTAATGCACTTCTCTTTGCTTGAGCTTGGTTGCAGATGCTCAATTATCATACTGCTAGTTGAAGTACTGGCTTAAACAAATTTTAGGGGACAAAATTCTAGTCCAAACTAGTTTAGATAGATAGATAGATAGATAGATAGATAGATAGATAGATAGCAAACATAACTGATGATGAATACTATTCTGAACATGGGAAATACTATAAACTATTACTTTTGGTAAAAAGTAAAGCTTACGTTTATTCTCACTTAAATTTCTATACTGTTCTCAGTGGGACAGAAGATGTACTACTATTTGAAATATTAATTAACCTGGTTTAGGATGGCTACAATTCTGATAATGATAATAGTTATCAACCATCAAGATGAATTGTGTAAGTATAGCCTAAAGTATGAATCATTCAAATGAGACAGATTGCATAGATAGATAGCCATTCAAAGTAGATAGAGCTAGACAGACAGACTTTATATTTTATTTGCCAAAAATGGTTAATAGAGGTTAATATTTATGCAAATTAAGCATACACAAAAGAGCTAATTTGTTCAATTTCATTTTCTAAATTCTAAATGGGTAAAAATAGTCAGTTATTCCAAATTATTATAAATATTCTCCATTTTTAGTGTTAATTTCTTTCTATCTATTATTTATTTATAAGGA
The DNA here is from genome assembly GCF_049901715.1 of Pseudonaja textilis. Lineage (NCBI taxonomy): Eukaryota > Metazoa > Chordata > Lepidosauria > Squamata > Elapidae > Pseudonaja > Pseudonaja textilis. Next base: position 127,424,244 of record NC_141990.1, on the reverse strand, counting down.
GATTTCATAAAAAAATGACAGTAAAATGATTTGATACATCAATTTTTGTTATATTGCTTTTATATATTTTATTTATGTTGCTTGCAATTGGGCAGCACCAAATAGAATTAACTAAATATTTTTTAAAGAAAAACCCAGCTGTTCAACCACTTTACCTTAATGATGGTAAGAAGGAAATTCATATAATGGCACTTTATTCCTGTATAGGCTGTTTACTTGCAAATAGATGCAAGAGTAGACCTATTTTAAGCCTGTACTTGATTTGGTTAATCCAGTCAGCTCTCTTTGACCCTCAAAAATGTTACAGTCATCATCATTAACATCTATGGTCTTGAGCAAAGGTCTTCAAACTTAGCAAGTTTAAGACTTATGGACCAACTCCCAGAATTCCTGAGCTAACATGACTGGACGAGGAATTCTGGGAGTTGAAGTCCACAAGTCTTAAAGCTTTCAAGGTCTTGAGTTAGCTAGCTAGCTAACTTTTTTGTTACCTTCTAGAAAGATTAATCGAGCTGTGCTTAAACCAGGGGTATGTGAAGAATGGATAGGAACAACTGGTGAGATTGTAACAGCTGATAAAGGTCCACATTGTTTGGGTTGGTTTATTTAAGAAATGCTGTCTTTTCAAAGAATGAAAAAGCAGATGCTTACACTAACAGGTTGGCAGTGTAAAAAGAGACATAAGGAAAGGAGGAAACAAACAAACAAACCTAAAAAAGAAATACACAGGAATAAATAAACGGAGAACCAGTTTGCATGTTTTTAAGCTTAATGATGAGAGAGTTTGAGGACAATGGCGTCACTCCACGAGTTTAGGATTCTATCATACCCCATTTCTTCACTTGTAAAGAATATTCTCTTCTCTTGTCATTGGGTGTGCTAGATTTGCTAATTTTATTTTTTGACAGTTTGTGATGGGAAAGGACATTTCAAGGAGTGGCGTGCTGGGAGCTGCATCCAAGATAGTTTTGATGCTTCTGTATCATACATCTGGAGGTCACTGTCAGTTCATTTAAACCCGGGCTTGATCTGCCATGAAATGGTCTTGCAAAGAGATGGCTCAGTTTTCTTGTTCTCAAAATTGGGATGAAAATGAGTCCTGATCCCAGAGCATCATTTTTTTAAATTGAGGCTAATGAAAGCAATTTGATCTTAAAGAATATCACTTTGGAAAAAAACCCTAAAATTCCACTAAAACTGATTAATCGGCCTTTGAAAGATTACATTTAAAAAGACAACTAGTACATAGTGTGAGGAGCCCTGCAAGTTGCATCAATTAAAGTTTATAGCTTGTATTGATGCTGATTAACTACAAAGCTAAATGAAGATGGGAAATGGAAAGAATGATTGATGTTTTACTTAAATGCCACAGTGGTTTACTTTAATTCATAAAAAGATACTAAGGGTGCATAGAAAATAATACTGAAGCATTTACTTAATATCAGTGAGGGTGTTTTTTTCTACATACATTTGTGATCAACATAACACTGAAGTGTATAGCTTAATGCTTGATGTGGCTAATTCAGCAACAGACAAAGCTTCTGCCTGTGTGTATGGGGTGTTAGAGAGATTTCTTTGAGGTATGCTTTCCTCCTTCTAGAATGAAAAACTTTGAAAATCTGAATGTTTAGTTTGAAAAGCGATAAAACGATAAAAATTAAGAAAGACTCAGGAATAGCAACCATAATTCAATGTATCATTGAAATTCAATAAATATATTCATGCTAATACCATTATATATATATATATATATAAATAAATAAAAATCTGTTTAAACTCCTGTTTGGAATAAGAGAAAACACCTGAGAAAGCCATATGGCCATGCAGATTTAGGGTAGTAATACTAATTTGATAAAAATTGCTTTGATTCACAAAATATCAACAAGACACAAGAAGAGAGCTGATGAAACTTCTTGGATGAGAAGCAAAATGTCTTCAAAGAAAAACAAGAAAGTCCAGTTGCCTCTTGAAGAAAGCATCTTTGGGACAACCATGACCTGGATGACTGAGAAACTCCATATCAACCAGATACTTCTCCAGACAAGAAGCACATCCAGAAATACTAGATTTACCTTATTGTAACGTTCCATCAACAGATTAGCTTTTCAAAACGGCAATTTAGAAAATACAATTTCTAAAATAATGATATTTTAAATAGAGAATTGAAGTACAATATTGGTTAATTTTAATAATAATTTCTGCAAATGAGCAGAAAAAAGTAGATCATATACTCAGCTCATGGGAAAAAGATTGTATGATAAATTACATATAACATATTTGCCAAAGTGACTCACAAGAACATCAGTAAAAAAAAGTATCATGTGCCAGTAGTAAAAAAAAATTGGTGGAAACACAGTTGAAAAGTAATTGAAAATGAGCATGTTAAAATACTGTGGGATTTCTGAATACAAACTGATGAAGCCTTGTCTCATAAGACCATATTTCACTGTGGTTGAAAAGAAGAAACTGTGGATAATTGATAGGCAATATCAGGGGATAGTAAGAACAGAAGGCAAAGATTTAGAAAAGATCACAAACTCTTAAGATCTGAAAATCAAAACTGAAAGTTTATGATATAAATCTCCCATGATGGTCCTAGTGATTATCAGCACATTGGATGCCATATCAAAAAATCTTGGACAGCTTTTAGAAAATGTACTCATCGACAAAATTTCCATCTAATTGCAAAAAACCACACTGGTTGGAACTGCATATACAGTATATTATAACAATACATTATGATACCTTAAGTTCTTGAGAAGAATTTGATGAATATGAAGACCAACACTGTGACTTCACATTGTTGTGAACAAATAATAATAACAATAACAATAACAACAACAACAGATACAACCAACTTGCTAAATTAATCCAATGGTCATTATATAAAAATACATAATCTGAAAAATCATGGGAACATAAAGTGGAAAAGGTTGTCCAAAATAAGGAGGTGAAGATCTTGTGGGGTTTTTGAATACAGACGGATCATCATTTGGAACATAACATGCCAGATATCACAGTTGTTGAAAACCAAAGGGTACAATTTATTGATATCACTGTACCAGGAGATGCCAGAGATGAAGAAAAAGAACTGGAAAAAAATCACGAAATATCACGACCAGGCCATCAAAACTACGTGATTATGGATGAAATATGTAACAATGATACCCATTGTCATTGGGGCACTTGGTACCATGTCCAAGAATTTCACAAAATACACCAAAAAGTTGTAGCTTCCTGCTGTGGCGCCAGTAGTCCTGCAAAAGACTGGGCTATTTGGAACAAAATACATTTTAAGAAGATACTTGGTTGATACCTAGGATGTTGGCAGCAACCCATAGCGACCATCAGAGCCAGTTAATGATATTTCTGATACATTTTAAAATGTTCAGTTGACTAAGTTTCATGTTTAATGAATATAAGTTTACATTAATAATAATAAATAATATAAGTATTTTATTGTTACCTTCTTATTTTTATCCAAAGAGTTTACAAAAGATTAATGAAAAGAATCTTATAACTATTAACAATAAAGCCAACAATCCCTAGAATCAATAATAAATTATTATAGATGCAATTGCAAGCACAGCAAAATAATACACAGGTGATATATTATCTTGCAAATACTTTAAAACTTTGCTGCAGTCTGAATTTCAAAATAGCCATGTGGTAAAAAGCTGGATTCTTTTGAAAGCAATAAAGATAGGAAACAAAAGAGTTAGAATAATGCTCACCTCTGAAGACGGGCAGTGATAAATTACTTTTTCTGATATCTTGGCCATTTAAAATTCATTACTGTGAAAATAATTTGTGAATACCTATTTGAGGTTGGGAATTATTCAAGTTATTTCAGAAAAAGCTTAAAGAATAGATGAGCTGCAAATTTCTATACAGTCAAGGTTTATAGAAATCAGCATTTCTTTAAATCTTTCTAAGAATGCAAATTCTTTTACATTGTTTTAGCTGTTTTTATAACAGGTTTCTAAAGCAGGCTAGGAAAATCCTCCTGTGATTTTAAATTGTGCTGCTCTAATAAGGTCAGCTGTGGAAAAAAAGTTCAGGTACAAATTAATGCTCTCTTTTGCCAATGTAATTGAAATAGTGATAAAGCTCTATTGATTTAATTCTATTGGATGATCTTCATTAATGGGCTTAGAATTTGACTATATGGAATTAAACTGCAATGTATGAGACATATTTGAATTAACCTGTAGGTAACAAATGTAAGTAGAAAAAAAAATCAAATATGTTTTCAGGAAAGAATTAGACTTCAAAATAAGGACTATTCTGTCTTGATATCGAGTTTCCATTCACTTGTATATATCCTTCAAAAATGGACACTTATTTTAAATGGATTAGCATGCAGTGTTTCTCAACTTTGGTAGTTTGAAGATGTGTGGACTTCAACTCCCATAATTCCCCAGCCAACATAGCTTTCTATTCTTATTTTGTAACTCTAATAGTTGACTGGGAAGTTCTGGGAGTTGAACTCCATATATTTTCAATCTGCCAAGGTTAAGAAACACTGGGTGAGGATTTTCTCTTAAAGCTGAGCTTCTGAAATAATCCAAAAACATTCTTGAAAACCTCCCCTCCCCCCACCACACACACACACACACACACATATATTAAGGAATCAGCTCCCGAATAATCAAGAGCAATAGTTCTGAACTAACAATATAACACAGTCCTAACTGTATGGTAACACATTTTGTCAGTTTATTCTGTTTTTTAATGGCTGTTGGAGGAGAGAAAAATCTGAATTTGTTTCCTACTGCTAAAATTTTATGACATTTAGCTTGTTACCGTAGCAACGACAACAATATGCAGATACCCTAACCAGATGCAGTACTCTATAAGTGCCTCTTTTTCTTATTTATTAAGATCTAATTCTTCTAATATTGGCCTTGAATACATCCATTTGATCTACACACACACACACACACACAGTTATTAACTCTGTTTTAATGGCCTACACATTACTGCTGTCTCCATCATCCTTGCGGTTCATTAATAGATAACAATCAATGTGAGCTATTGGGATATGTTAATGCCTTCTTTCATTGGAGAGTAGAGAAGATTTATAGCTGTGCACTTATTCCAAAAGATGAAAAGCATACAAACTACAGGAATGTCCCATCCAGGAAATAATCCCCTTCTTTAGTATTTTTGGTATGTTGCCATGGCCATCCATTTACTGGTCTTGCATTTGGTTATTCAAATAGCATTAAATGTCCTGTGACTAGTTGGGTCATTATTTCAGAGATATTTCCTTACCAAACCAGAGAAACAGAACAAAAAAAAAAAAGTGGGTGGGCAAAAAAGCAGTAGCAGTGAGAATGACTTCCCTCTGGCTTCCCCATTGAGATTCCTTTTAAAAAGCTGGCCTCATTGGAAATTATGGTTGCATGACAATGTCTGACTACAGCAGTGTGGCTGCACAGCAGCGCAACAGTATTGAAACTGCCTCAACTTTTCCAAATTTCAATCCCATGGGAGTCATGGGTCCTGGATTTTAGACACATTCTGAAAATTAGACTCCGATGTGCTGATTCCAAAATTGTTCCCTCATGATAGATACCCTGTTTTGTTTCTGTCCTTTATAACTTCTTTTCCTTTCTTTCTTCCCTCTCATCTTCTCCCTCCCCTTTTTACCCCCTTGTCTCTCTACTTCTAATTCCCTCTTCTGCATTTCCCTCTTCTGTTGCTTTCTGATTTTATACTTATTTTTCACTCTATTTTTTTTTGGGGGGGGGGTTGTTTTTCCCAATCTTAAACTTTCCATTTTCTTTCCCCCCTTTCCTTTTTTCCCCACACCTAAGATTACTTGTTCATTAAAGATGGCTTCTTCTTTGTTGCAATCTTCTTGTTCTGCAGGCATTTCTTGTTGTTTCTCATAATTCCAAATCTCCATTTCTAAGAACTGAAATACGAAACCAAAAGAACCTCTCCCTTCTTGTGCATCTTCTTTGTACTTTTTAAGTTCCATTTTCAGTTCTTCTAAAAGTGGAGCCATTTTAAACAGTTTTAAACAACCACCCGATTGATTTTAGTCATTCAAATACAATAACCAAAAATTCAGAGATCATCAAGTAATCCAAATAGTCCCAAGCTGTTTCTTCTTATTTCTTTTTCCACTTTCTCTTCCTGGGGTTTTTGTTGCGATGTTTCAGTTAAAATGTATCTTTTGGAAGTCTTGTTGAGATTTTGCTGTAAGTTCTTTTTAATTCCAGGCAGTCTCCTCCCTTCCAGATCCTGCCCTTTTATTCTTTTTCTCTCCTTTCCTGTTTTCAAAAGTTTTTTAATTATCCAGAAATCTTTATTATCCCTTTGACTTTTTATTTTCAGCATTAAATGCCTATTAATGTCAAAGTGGAATTTTTTCCAATTTCTTGCTTAAGTCTCTTAGCTGTCAGTATAGGAAAAGAAGAAAAAAAACCAAGCTTAAAAATCTTCTTACGGAACGATGTTATTGTTTTTTTTTAATAGTTTCAATTCCAGGGTACCTTATTTGTTGCTTTTGCTGTTTGACCCAGTCAACCAAAACTTTCTCTTCTTATCTTCCTCCTGCACATTCTTTTCTGGTCGAGTTCTTCTTTGTGGTGGCCATTTCTGACCACTGCTACAACCGCCTTCGGGAAAGGGAGTAATGGACAGCTGGGGAGGAGAGATACAGCTCTCCTCAACCCTGCAGGCAGTCTCCCTTTTCTTCACCACCTCTACGGGGTGTCTTAGCCGCAAAACCAGCCAGCTCGGGGCGCTCCAGCGGCGAGCAGGGATCGAAACCTCGCAGAGACGAGGCTTCAGTCTGTTGCCAAAGAAGCTCAAACCGGAAGTCCCTCAAGTGTTCTATTTATTGACATTAATAAATACCTTGAAGGTAGTATGTAGTAGTATATATATCAGTCAATGTATTTGACTGTGAACATTTTTGTACACATGCTTATTTTTCCTCCATCTCATGTTTTACTCGACGAAAGCACTTTTATCACACTAATAGATGATTCTCATAGAAGTCTGTCAAAGCTAGATATATAGTAGTTTTCTTGTAGAGCCAGAGGTTTAAAACAGTTTATGCCATCAGTAAAAATGGGAATCAAATAAAAAGTCTTGACAAACTATAATTTTATGCTGGAAATATCTTGGCTGGGAATTCAAAGAAATGGAAGAAAATGGCACAAGAATTCATAGTCAATTGTAAAAATTGCCCAAACACATTGAAATGTACATTGACTATTGATAAAGGGGCTTGTCAAAGCATTTATCTTGAAGGAATATAAAGCCTGACTCATTCGTTTTTCAAATTAAAAATGTAGAAAACTTGATTTACCCCAAGCAACATTTTATTGAATTAAATGTGAAATTAAGAGAACATGTAGAACCATGTTAATTTCTATCCTTTAATGCATGAAATCAATGGTATTTAAATGGTGATTACATCTGGTTAGACTGAACACCACATCAGGTGGGTGTCTCTCTCTCCCCCTCTCAGCTTCTTTGATGTTATAAATATGATTTCTGTTATAGCTGAGCCTAAATTAGGAATGGAAATTTTGGAGGGGGAGGACATATTTCAGTGGATATGAAAAACAGCTTTTTTTAGACTGCATATCAAAAGAGGTTTCTGCCCAGAGAGAAAGCCAAAAAAAAAAAAATATCCCACTGCAGTTGGGGAGCAACCAGCTAAAAAGGAAAGGTTAGAATAAAATTAGGGGAGCTATGTATAAACAAGCAGCAAAATAAATGTGTATGCAAATGCAACACCTAGAGAAAGCAAGTTCCTCAGAGTCCAACAAGATTGTCTTGAGAGAGTTCTAACTCCAAAGCAGCAGGCATAAGTGGTCAAGGGAAGTCCAAGGGTCCAAACATTGTAGATGGGTCATCAGCTGGTCCTGATCATCCAGAGTCAAAATCATGAGGTTTCCTATCATGAGCCAAGGCACATGGAGTCTGAGCATGGAATGGTTGTTGCCAACTGAGAAGCTTGAGTTTGCTACTCGTCTTAAAATGAAGCAAGCAACACAATGTTAACCATTTGGAAGGGTGAGGAGCCTTGTAGATTGTCTTTGCTCTGCTCTCCGCTCTGCTTGGCAAGCCCTTGCAAAGGGACTGGCAGCTCAGTCTCCTCACCTTCAGAGACCAGGGTCAGCTGTGTCTCCTGGTTTCCGGGAGGCACAGCTTCTGATTCCTCGTATTCTGAAACTATCTGCTCGTTGTTGATCTCCTCATTAGAGTCCAAGCTGCTCATGACACTGGGCATATAAGTAAATGGAAGGGTTCTTTTTCTTGCTTGTCTGGAGAAAGCAATCTCCCATATGAATTGCTGACAGAAGGATTCTTGGTACAACCAAATGAGTAAGAATGGGACCATATTTTCTACACACAGGTGTCCCAGTTCAACAGCATAGAAATATTTACTGCAACCTCTTAAACAAGGAGAGGATTTATTTCTCTTTCTCATAGGTGTCTTTCTTTCTGCTATGCTTTTCTCTTTCTTTCTATTGTCTCTTCTCTCGCTCCCTTTGTTGGTTTCGCTTTGTAAAAGAGAGAGAAGGATGGCCACACAACATCTCTGTGACAAATACACAAATACACTTTCATTAGTTGAGCTTCTTCTGTGCTCCTCACGCCCACAGATTTTTATCGGATTTGCCCACAAGGCCCCCAAATATTTATTTAAATTCATCCTTTTCTATGGAGTCATAGAGTTTCTCTGACTTATAGTATTATCATGGGCAAAAAATTATAATAATATTATCTGACTAATAATATTTTGCCTGATCATTGTCTGTTCCAGTCCTGTTCTTCAGAGCACGCATCTGCTATTTTCTATATTATCTGCTTACTGTGGGCATTAGCACTTCATTTTAAGATTTTGTTGTTGTTCAGTCACTAAGTTGTGCCCAATTCTCCATGATCCAATAGATCACAGTACACCAGCCTCTCCTCTCTCATTCATTCACTGTCTCCTGGAGTTTGCCCAAACCCATGCCAACCATATTGGAGACACTATCTAACCATCTCATCCTGTTCTGACCAAGGCTGACTGAGATACTACCAAACACACTGTCAGGTTTCCAAGTAAGGAAATCCATGTTAAAAGAAAAATAACAAAGTCCATCTTCAAAAAAGATTTCTTTTATTTAGGAAAGCATCAAATTGGCAAAGTCCATGGTGATTCCGGATCTGGCCCAACCCGGAATTATATACCACATAATATTAGAAGTTAGAAACAACCCCCCAAAGTCACATTCTCCAATAGAAATATTTTAACGTTGCTTGATGTAATAAATCTCCACCTCAAGGGGCCTAACCATGGACAGCCAAAACACTCTCCTTATCTCCACTCCTCCCACCTTAGGAATGTGTCAAGCCCATAGCCCTTCCCCCCATTACTGCCACAGAGAAAATAAGAAAAAGAATATATACTAAGACAAACTAAAATGGCCACACTTTTGTCAATTTCGGGCTTGACTGGCTGCCCTCCCTCTTTGGAAAAGAAACCCCTGCAACAACATAAAATATACAAAGATTGAAATTAGGTTAAACACAATCATACAATGCACATTGTATGCCACCCACAGAATTCGGTTTTGGTTTGTGTGGATATTTTTCATGGAATCTCCCCACCAATTTATCAGCATTTACTTTCCAGCTATTAACCCAAGTTGCTTGTGAAATTGGATAGCCTTTCTAATAAATTAAATATTGTAACGTCCCCTTAAAATCTTAGAATCCAAAATTTTCTTAACTTCATAATGTTCATGGCCTGCAATGAACAAAGGCTTCAGGGGTGCCTGTCCTGCTGGCTTCAAGGAAGAACTAACAACTGGCTTTAATAAATTACTGTGAAACACCGGATGTGTTCCCCAACAACCTAGGGAGATTAAGTTTCACGGTTACTGGATTTATTACTTTATTGATCTGAAAAGGCCCTATACATTTTGGAGTTAATTTTCTAGAAAGTAAATGTAACTTTAAATATTTAGTTGACAAATAAACTTTATCCCCCACTTTAAATTGGGGCTGCTGGGAACGGTGTTTGTCAGCTTGTATTTTTTGGATCTGAGCTGCCTTATTCAAAGCCTTTTTTGTGTTTTTTTCCTCAGCATTGCTCTTCCTGTGCTGTCTGAGGGTGTTGTCCATTTTTATGGCCATCCTGTACCATCCTGTGATTCTGTCGTTAGGCAAACCACGTCCCAGGCAGATTTTTAACAACTCCTCATCTAGGCTTTCTTGGAAATATTGCACAAGTAATCTTTGAGACCAATGCCTGAGATTAGTGGTCAGGTGTCTGAGCTCAAGCACTAAATCCTTGGCAGGTCTACCCTTCTGCCTGATGCTTTTTATTTCAGCTTTTGCTTCTTGTGCTCGGGAAGAATCCTCAAAATGTGAACGGAGTTCTCTTAAGTCATCCACATCATTGAGCTGGGTGAACCGTTCAGATGCCTCTTCCTCCAAATTATCTCCAAGGAATTGGACTAGTTCTCCCTCATCGTGGAACTCATTTCCATGTCTCTTGATATAAGACCATGCTCTATTCATGAAAATTGCAAGTTTGCTAGCACTCCCATCAAACATGGTTTTAAAAGGTGTTGGAGCATTTACCTGTGGAACTGGTTGCGGAGGGGGAGGTTTTTGGAGGCGGTAGGGTTGCAGCCTGAGGTGGCCCCTTTTGAGTTTCTTCTCGAACCCATCCTCTGCCTGGATAAAATGCCCATCCTGGGGGGATTAGATCAGCTGGAGGTAAACAAGGTGTGGGGAGGGCTCGTTCCTCGATGGATTCTTTGTGGATTCCCCCCCTACTCACCCCTCTGTGTTCCACTCTCAGAGGTGAATGATTTATTGATGGAAGGTCTCCTGCAGCGGTAGATCGCCCTCTTCTGGATGGAGAATATTCTCCCAACAACTAGGTTAAGCTGAAAGTTGATGGGCTGGAAGCTCTGATTTCACGATCTCTCGGGGGGGGATTTGCCTCCTTTGCCAGCCCCTGCCCTCATGTCCGATCACAAGCTGTTCCAGCTGGTCAGGTAGATCTTCAAAAGTTTGGCTGCACACTGCCGTTTGGTATTGCCATTCAGGCGGTTTATTGTGGTCTCCCCTCGATCCTATGGGTCCCCACTGCAGCTCTCCACTCTAAGATCGTGGCTTGAGACTCCCTGGCTGCCATTAACGGCCGATCAATTAGGGTCAGGAAGGTTTGCTTGGCCAAGCAGGTCTCTTTCCATATGCTGGATACTTGTGCTTCCAGACCACTCAGTCGGAGATTTTGGGCAGGCCCACAGCTGGCAGGCAATGTCCTCCATGACTGCCATTACTCTGATGGTCTCCTGGGGATCTCTTTGGGAGGCTTGCTGCTCAGCCAACAACTTAACACAAGGCCCCCCACAGAGTTTGCACTCAGGTTCCGGTGCTCCCACATTGCGTCCTTCTGCCATCTTCCCTGAGTCTTTACTGTTACCCAAAATGCCGGGTAAGCAGCCAGGGCTCAGAACCCTGAATAACAATCCCTCTCTGGGATTATGGTTTTTGTGAGATCCGGAGTAATGTCAGGTTTCCAAGTAATGAAATTACTTTCCATGTTAAAAGAAAAATAACAAAGTCCATCTTCAAAAAGATTTCTTTTATTTAGGAAAGCATCAAATTGGCAAAGTCCGTGGTAATTCCGGATCTGACCCAACCCAGAACTACCCCACAATATTAGAAGTTAGAAACAACCCCCAAAAGTCACATTCTCCAATAGAAATATTTCAACATTGCTTGATATCATAAATCTCCACCTCCAGAGGCCCAATACCGGACAGCTTATTTCCCACGGGAAAAGCACTCATAACACTCTCTTCATCTCCACTCCTCCCCCCCGTTAGGATGTGTCAAGCCTGTAAGCCTTCCCCCCATTACTGCCACAGAGAAAATAAGAAAAAGAATATATACTAAGACAAACTAAAATGGCTACACTTATGTCAATTTTGGGCTTGACAGACACATTAGTCCCAAAATCCTTTTCTCTTTATTTCAATGGCTGTGAATTTCAGTCATTCACAGACTGTAATGAGTCTCAAACAGTTTGTAAATAGCCTCCTGGGATTCACAATCTACTAGTTCCTAGTCTGGTGCCTTAACCTCTATACCAAACTCCCTCCCTTCCTTCCTTCCTTCCTTCCTTCCTTCCTTCCTTCCTTCCTTCCTTCCTTCCTTCCTTCCTTCCTTCCTTCTCCCTTTCTGTCCCTGTATGTATGTATGTATGTATGTATGTATGTATGTATGTATGTATATATAAATAAATAAATATTGACATTAATTTATGCTAAGTAACATTACAATACATTGTGTATTGCTAACCAAATATAAGAGAAAAACTTAATAAAGGATAATGCTTTTATTCCTACTGGAGGCATATGAACAATAATTCCCCATGTTAAGATCCCTTCTTAACATACAGCATCGTTTACTATATACAATTCAGATACAATTGTTTTTCCTAGCTTAGTGACCTTCAGATTGGGAGTAGGATGCTTCAAGTTGCATCCCAGCCAGCCCTCACTCCTGTTGTGATGTCTTTTCAACAGAGTCTCAACCTTCCTTGGCCATTTGTCTTCTTTTTTCCTTCCGTGAGTTGTTTATTCCCCTCTCAAGTATTTCTCTGCAAACCCCATTATGTTATGCATTCATTATGCACTCCAATGTTCTGGTTATACAAGATTTGGACATAGAGGATGATGCCACCATAGCCTACAAAATGACATAAGAGATGCCTGCTGACATTTAATTTGGTCATGTTGTTCTATTGCAAGATTCTGATGGGTGAGACAAGTAAAACCTGTAACTTCCTTCCACTCGGCCCCAAATAGTTACAATAGCTTTCTTGTGATTTCATGAAACTTATGATTGAAGGCAGCTGTTCAGTAGGAGGAGGTGGAGGTGTAGAAACATAGCAATTTTATAAGCACAAACTACTATTTTAGTTGCACATTAATATGCCGACCCCAAAAAGTTAAACTGAATCCCAAAGAAGAAATTAAAATGTAACGAATTCTTGCCAAATAGCAATAGTATTTTTATAATCAGATGTTCTTGCATTGTTTGAAAAAGAGATGCCATTAATATGTGCATCGTAGGCAGTATGATTTAGTTACATTTTTATTCACGAGTTATTTATAGTTTCTTGGACACAAGCCTGTTTTTTTCATTCTTGCCATAGGATGTATCAAGTAGGTGGAAATTCCCTCACATTAATGGCCCTCTGTGTCAGCTGAACCTTGAGAAGAGCTCTTGTTTTCTAGATGAAAATTTGTTTCCAGGAAATGATTATTGCACTGAAATTCAGTGCTGTAGTTATCCTGTATACAGTGAGTTGCCATTTATACTTCCAAAATTTGCAATGAAAATTATGCTTCCTTTTTCCTGAGCAATCAGGACAATGAGAAGAAAAGAAAAATAATAAACATGCCCCCTGTGCCGAGAAATAGTTCCACACAGCAATAATGCCCACCTGAATAAAATGCCCCCAAAATGCAAATGGTAAAAACAGACCAGTCTGGATATAACAATCCAATGTTGGATTTACCAAAATTAGTGTAGCAAAGGACAAGAGATTGAGACAATATATCTTCCTGCTGCACACAACTGCACAGATCATCATCTTCTAAAATTACATATGAGTCTGGTTAGTCCCTGGCCAGTTTTTAATCTGGACAGAATTGGAAGAGGTCAGAAATCTTTGAAATAAGAAAGAAATACTTGAGGGACCACCATTTTCCAAGAGTCTCTATCTGTCCAACCAGGTCGAACAAAATGGATAGGCAGCAGATCCCATTAGCCAAAGAGTATCAGCTGGTAGGGACCAGAAGATGGGTTTATTCTTCAGTGGCCCCCTTGCGGGGAGCATCCAAGGGGAACATCCTCACTCTGGAGATCAGAATGCCCCCAGTGCTGTTTAGCCTTTCATAAGGCCTTAAAAACCTGGCTATTTTCCTGTGCCTGGGTTGCTGAATGTGACAAGACTGTATTGCTAACTGTCCAAGTACCCCAGTTGATATGTATTTTTAATCTGGATGTTTTTAGTGTTTTTACTTTAAAAAAAAATTTTTTTTAGTATTTTTAATTGCAATATAATTTTTGAATAGTAAATTGCGTAGTGTCATTGACGGAGATGGGCTGCTATAGAAATTGAATAAACAAACAAACAAACAAATGTAATTTAATAATTAAATCATTTTGTTTTCCAAGTAAAACAGGACTAGTTTAATTTGGGTTCCCAGAGACATGGGATGAAGGTCTAGTTGGAATCAAGGTCTACCAATACGATGCTCTGTTGTCAGATGGAACATCATTGTTTTTGCTGTAGAACATTGGTTTGCTAAAACATCTTTAAACCCTGTCATCAAAAAGGAAACCTACTAGTTGAATTCCTCCGCAGGATCAGTTGAATTCTACTTCACTATAGAATCTGTCTAGCTCAGGAATTGTGGGAGTTGAAGTCCCCAGGTCATGAAGGGGCCATCATTCCCCACCCCTGCTGTAGCCCTTCTTCAAAGGGACTATCACATCTCCCCTCACTCCAGTTTCCCTCTTGCTTATAGAAGAAGGAAGAGAAATGCGTATATGTGTGCACTTGTATTTTTCTGGATGTGGAAATGTGTGCATGATATATATGATATAAAGTTGGGGGGAATTCAAATTTTTTTACTACCGGTTCTGTGGGCGTGGCTTGGTGGGCGTGGCAGGGGAAGGATACTGTAAAATCTCCATTCCCTCCCCACTCCTGGGAGAGGGTTACCACCGGTTCTCTGAACTAAATTTCCAAATTTCTGCTACTGGTTCTCCAGAACTGTTGAATCCCACCTCTGTATAAAGTGATTGGTATTTAAGACCAAAGATAAGACGAATTTTGAAAGCCGGGTACCTTATTTTTAGGCAGTGAATTATACAAGTGCATTATACGCACATATTTATTGTGGGCGGGAGAATCTCCAGGTTTAATAGTCATCTGGAGTAGACACAAGTTGACAGGATGTGGAAGTTATACACTGCACAGGACTTGAATCCTTCCCCCCATCTCCCCTCCCGCCACTGTTCAAAGTCATCTTTCTTTGAGGTATATTTGGTATGTTTTAGAAGAAAAAGTGTTGATGGAGAAAAATACCTGTATGCCCCCACCCATCCGTTTCATTTAATGGAGCACTTAAAACTCATCACTACTATGACCCTAGATAGATTCTTTATCTATCTGCATTCTGTTTCTCCACTCATTTGGGCATAAAACAGATCACAGCAGAAAGAAGAAAAGCGTTATGGGACCTTGTTGTATAACTGTAACTGCAAACCAATATCAACTCATGTTGTAGCAATTCAAAGAGGCAAGAATAAACATTCAGTATCCTGATAATTCACTGCATTAAAGCATTGTAACACCATTACAGATCCGTTCTGTATGGATATAAGCAGCATCCAAATGATTCTACCTACGGTTAGTACTGTCCATAGGGTTTTCATGGCAAAGATACTGGAGTAGGTTGCCATTTCCTTCTCCAGTGAAACTCAAATACTTTGGCCACCGTATGAGAAGGAAGGACTCACTGGAGACGAGCCTAACGCTGGGAAAGATTGAGGGCAATAGAAGAAAGGGATGGCAGAGAATGAGGTGGCTGGATGGAGTCACTGAAGCAGTAGGTGTGAGCTTAAATGGACTCCAGAGGATGGTAGAGGACAGGAAGGCCTGGAGGAATATTGTCCATTGGGTCACAATAGGTCAGACACGACTTCGCAACTAACAACACCAACAACAATAACAATAGTTAGTAATTATAGACAGCCAGTTTGAAAGACAGTTAAGGCATTGTGAGTTCTAGTCTTGCCTTAGGCACGAAGCCAGCTGGGTGACCTCAGGCTAGTCCATCTCTCTCTCTCTCTCTCTCTCTCTCTCTCTCTCTCTCTCTCTCTCTCTCTCTCTCTCACACACACACACACACACACACACACATAATATCAACTAATTGTACTGATCTTTTTCAATCTCAGCAATAAACAACACGCCTTTATTCCATGATTTTATTATTTTAGTTCTGAAAGTAGATAAAACCACATGTTGTCAAGGCACGCCTCATGTTCACTGCATGCTTATTATTGCTCAAATTCTGGTTTTCATGTAAAATGATCGATCTAAGTACGTGTTTAGAAACCAGAGAATATGATGTAGCAGAGTCACCAGAACTAATTGCAATTGTAGGGAAACTTCCAATTTCTAAAATGTTTTAAAAGGAAGAGGCAGGGAGAAAGAACCCAAAGTGGATTTTTTTCATTAGTCTAAAGGCAACAAAGAATAGATTTGAAGGATTAGGGCTATCCATTGGCTTGCATATTGAATTAACTGACTTCTTCTGCTAGGATGCTGGGACTTCTAATTCTTCTTTATTACATTTTCTACTCTGGCTTTTAAAAATTGCTCATTGTATTGTATACAGCACAATAAAACAGTTGCTATATCCAGGGAGTCATAGAAGGGGCTATTAATTAATCTCTCTCCCCTTGCCTGACCCTAGGTTGCTCTGCACTTCCGTTTGCCCCTATCTTTGACCTTCTACTTTGGGAGGATAGGAATGGACAACTTAGTAATAATCCTATCCTAGTCTTCTCGAAGGTAATCTCCAACCATGTTTCCTGGCTGTGAGTTAAAAGTGTTCCCCTGCGTAAGTGGTGATGTAATTAATGTAGGTGGAGCACATCTATCTGCTGTGTTCATTCTGCTTTAGACAAAGGCCTCTGGCGAGTGTGCACACATCCCCCAGTCCCTGCTGTCTGCATCAGTGGCCCTTCTGTATTGGGTTACTGGGTTACTGGGTTGCTGTCATAAAAGATTGGAGGTTTCCTTTTTCTTTTAGTGTCATGGTGAAATGTCGGCCATGCCTTTGATTTCCCTTTCCCTTTTTAACTGTGTAAAACTGAAAAGAGTTCTTCCATGTTTCCCATTTTAGTCCAAGTGACAGAAACAACTGTAAAAATGAATGGGCTTTTTTTTTCCAGATTCACTATGGGGGTATCCCCCTTTTTTTCTCCCAAAACTGATTGCAATTGAGGAGGTCTTCCAAAGTTTTCCTGCTAGCCCAAGTGACAAAATGGGAAATCACAGAAAATTTTTCACCAATCCTTTTTTCACCAGTTAAGTTCCACATATAGATGAGAGGGGCAATTCATCAATTGGGTGGGTGGGTGGGTGAGTTAACCATGGTCCAGTGAGAACAACATGACTTATTTTAATTGGTGAATCAGCTTAGAAATCCATAAATCTCTTCATTGATATTTATTCTTATCCATTCGCCTGGGTGAGATTGATACCGGCTGAAAAATATAATAAATGAACTTTGTATATTCAGTGCTTGATCTCCTCTGAGACAGAGAAGATGTCCGTGAGGAACTATCATCTATCACCACTCCACCATTCAAATCTGAAAAGTGATTACTGTGTGCTCTGTTAGGAAGATGGTTTGTTTATTCATTTTGTCCAGCCACCCAAATTCCTAATGATTCTGGGGCCATTTGTGAGCTCCTTCATACCTCATACAATATTTAATAACAACATATGCAAAATGTGGTGATCTAAATTTGGGTGGTTTTCATATGTGTCTCTGGGGGAGAACAAAGAAGGAAAGAAAGACTAGGGATGACACGATAGCATGTACCAATATCTAAAGGGCTGCCACAAAGAAAAGGGGGTCAACCTATTCTCCAAAGCACCTGAGGGCAGGACAAGAAACAATGGATGGAAGCTAATCAAAGAGAGAAGCAATCTGGAACTAAGGAGAAACTTCCTAACAGTGAGGACAATTAAACAGTGGAACAGCTGGCCTTCAGAAGTTGTAGATGCTCCTTCATTGGATGCTTTTAAGAAGAGTTTGGATATCCATTTGTCTGAAATGGTTTAGGGTCTCCTGCTTGAGCAGGTGGTTGGACTAGAAGATCTCCAAGGTCCCTTCCAATTCTGTTATACCACAATTAATGCTAAATAAAACCCACCCCAATAATTGCAAAACAAAAGCACCCCAAATCAGAATGAAACATACTGGATAGCCCTATAGTCTTCTGTGGCCCCTCAGAAAATCAGGAGGCAGAACTGCAGTCCTTAATCTTCACGGGAGTTGCCCATCCTTTAGGAAGAAGTTTCTTCCTTGGGGCAAGAGCTTTAACGGCAAACTAACTAGGCTGTAACTGCGTTGATTCAGAGCTTCATCGTTCATGTTCCAAAAAGGGGCAGAAACAGCAAGTGGGTTCCTGTTATTGTGTTAGAGCAAACACATTTGAAAAGGATGAGTCAGATGTCATGGTCTATAAACAATCAAACAGTTTCATTTTAATTTAAAGACATTATCTGTGTTCAATTTTTGTAGATTGTAATAAGGATTTGATTTTGAAATATGAGTACATAATTCATAGCCTCAGCACATGTTCTCTGCCTGTCAAGGATTCCAAAATCACTTCTTTCCTGTTAAGGGGGTGGGGTGGGGAATTTAAAGGTGGGTTGAGTTTCATTTCTTCCTTCCATAGGTATACTTTATGCTAAAATATAGTGAATGTGCCCTCTAGGTGGAGCTATACACTTGACTTGTAGTGAAACCTTTGTGTGAAATCTAACCTGTAGGAAAATGATCCCAAAATGAGCTTTCCCAGGGAAAGCTCATTTCCAAACAGGTGCTCTCTTGCCAAAACTCGATGATCCATTTTCACTTCTCTTTGCATTTAGGTTCCTGTGCCAGAGCAAAGCAATAAAGAGGTGTTTCTTTTCAAAACAAGATGAGGATGTGTTATAGTGTAGCAGTGAAACTTTTACTGTGATGTTTTTCCTCTGTTCGTTTATTCATTATTTTTCCATAACAACAACCCTGTGAGGTGAGTTCAGCTGAGAGAGGGGGCTGAGGTGGGCCAAGATTACCCAGCTGACTTTCATGACTAAGGAAGGGCTAGAACTCACAGTCTTCTGGTTTCTAGCCTGGTCCCTTAACCACTGTACCAAACCGGCAAACTGTGGAAACGTGGGGTATTATAAGTGCCCCTATATGTGCCTCTAGAACAAAACACCTTACATTTCTGCTGCACAAGCTGCTTTGGTTACCAGTTTATTTCTGGGCCCAATGTGAGGTGATTTTAACCTAAAAAGGCTTCATGGCATGGGGCTAAATTATCTGAGAAACCATCTCTGCCCAATTACTTCTACCCCTTCCATTAGGTCCAAGAGAAGATGCTTGTTCCAGATCCCATCTGTTAAGAAAGTATCGGCCTTTTCTGCCATGGGGTCCATCTTACAGAACATCATCCCACCCTCTCAAGATGAGGTTGGCTCCACCCCTGTTAGCTTTTCATAAGTCCTTCAAAACTTGGTTATGTTATCAAGCCTTTTAGGCCCAAGGAAGGGTGAGTTCCTGAAGTGGCTCCTCTGTTATTAATATATGTTGCTTTCTACTTGTTTTTTAATCATAATACAGGTGATCCTCGACATACAACAGTTCATTTTGTGACTGTTGAAAGTTACAGCAACGCTGAAAAAAGTGATTTATGATCATTTTTCACATGTACATCCGCTTGGTCGTGTGATTTGGATGCTTGGCAACTGGTTCATATTCATGACCATTGCTGTGACCCAGGGTCCTGTGATCAGCTTTTGTGACCTTCTGACAAGTGAAGTCAACGGTGAAGCCATGTTCACTTAAGAACAATATTACTAACTTAACAACTGCTATGATTCACTTAACTGCTGTTGCAAAAAAGATTGTGAACTGAGGGAAAACTCACTTAACAAATGTTTCACTTTGCAACATAATTCTTGGGCTCAATTGTGATCATAAGGTGAGGACTAGTATTTTTTAATTGTTGACTTTGAATTACCAATTTACAATTTGTTATTGTACATCCCCCCCCCCCCAGTCACATTTTGTGAGGTGGGTGACTATGATGATAAATGAATGAACGAACGAATGTGATCACTAAGAATTAACAATGAGTTGATGACACATAATCAATTAAACAAATTGAACTTTGAAATATAAACATTCCCTATACTTGTGTACCATTTTGTCAGAGTATAATGTCCTAGAGAAAGCATTTTCTGCTGTTTCTGAGTCCCTTCATTTCCACTGTTTGTTCGCACAGATAATTGAACTGGGTGAATTATAGCTTACTCTTTCCTTGAGCTCCCCCACCTGTATGCTTCCCCAGCACTTTTCTTCATGCTTACCTTGCCTTTTGCAATTCTTTTGCATCCTTCTTTATTTTGCAAAATGCAGTTGCTGAACCTGCAATTGGAACTCAGATACCGGAGTACAGAACTAAGGTTTTCTTTCATGCTGTTTTCCTGCTAGAATTCACCTGTCTTAACAGCTTTCACCTAATAAGAAAAACAGAAAAAAGTATCTTACATGTGATTTTTTTTTTTCAGATACAGAGACAGGGAAAGATCTGTAGGTGGGTGAGGTTGGACAAAGGATTCAAAAAGAAACTCTTCCTCTGCATCAGGATCTGCGTATTGTAAACTAATTGTGTGATTGTGACTTTGTACTAAGAATAGCAGCGCTTTGGCCTTTCCTTTATAGGTTATATTTATATATTATAGTAGCTGTGTTAAGTTGGATTTGTAATTTTAAGATATCTGTATTTATTAGTCTTCCATTATCCATGTAATTTGCACAGTGGTTTGCAACAGATGTGAAATGGTAGGTTTTACTTTCACTAAATATTATTTTCTGATGGTTTGGTGCTATTCAACTCCCACATATCATACTCAGAGGTGGTATTCAGCAGGTTCTGACCAGTTCTGGAGAACCGGTAGCGGAAATTTTGAGTAGTTTGGAGAACCGTCACATACTATCTCTGACTAGATACTGACTAGTATCCTTCCCAAGCCCACCAAGCCATGCCCACAGAACTGGTAGTAAAAAAAATTTGAATCCCACCACTGATCATAATCACATGATGTACCATAGCTGTGAAGGTGCTGATATCCAGGCCATATGTAAGGTATATTAACTTTATTCCTAAATCTTTTTTTATAAAAATAGTTGGTGCTTCTAGTAATGGATAATATTGCTTCTTCTGGTGCATAAAATTCAGTGAATAATACTGCCTTGTTGTATAGATTACAACTGACAAACAGTAACATATTATATGTTGCTTGATGAAAAGAAATCAAATTATCTAATACCAGCATGTGACTTCTTGATTTAGATATTGTAATTCATTTTTTTAAAAAAAAAAACTTGTTAAGGATAAAGCATGGCTTTATATTTTTCATTTTTTACATGAGGGTTTTATTTCTAGCATAGAGAAGATGCTTTGACTTCACTTTGTTTTTGCAAGAATAAAATCCTAGGATATGTATGCACTATTTCTTTTTCTTTTGGGTTTAACCTTTGAAGCCCTATAGCATAAGAAATCAGATTATGAGAGTTCTTCAGTGAATCTATGTTATACCTTCTTAGTAACTGCTGCCACAATGCATTCCTTTCCTCCTATTTCCTACAATTCACTGCTTGCTGATATTAATATATTTCATATGGAACAGCATGCAATTTTATCTTGTCTCAGCACTTTTTTAAAAATGCAAAGGTACCAATGAGCTGGCTATTGACCTGTTACTTCAACAATAATATTCAATTGGGATTTGGAGAAAGCTTAGACAAATCTTCGCAGGAGAAGAATGAATTCTATGCTATTGACCGTATTTAATATCTAGCAGTTTAGAAGTATTTAATTTGAAGAAAGACTTGTGTGAGAATAAGACAGCCAGACTCTTTATATAACATCATGAGTGCTTTGGCACTATTATGATCGTGCAAATGTAGCACCTGCATGTCTAGTCTCCCATGTTCACAGATGTGTGTGTGTATGTGTGTATGTGTGCGTGTGTATGTATGTATTCCCATTCATGTTACATAAGATCCAGTCATGAGTCTTACCCTTGTCCCATCCCATTTTCCATGTAATGGAAGAATATCAACCTACCCATAGGTTCCTAGTAGTTAAATTATATGGCGCCATTCCCTCTTGCTGTTTGATGCATTGCCACAACTTCTAATCTATAAATCTTTTTTCATACTTGTATGTATATCTACCATACAGTATATTCACAGCACATTGATACCATTATTTAGCCAGATAGGCTTCTGGGAGGGTTTACTTAGAGTTGTTTAAAGCAGAGTTCCTCTTTCCAATCTTACAGCCTAAAAAAGCATGACATTGAAAGGAAATAAATATTTATTTACAGTTATTTGTTAGCTATAATTCTGCCTTTCATAAAGCAGCTCAAGTCAAGATACTTAGTGCCCACTCCCCATTACAATGAACCTGTGAGATAGTTTAGGCTGGGAGAGTGTGACTGGCCCAAAGGCACCCTAGGAAGTTTTTTGGGAGGTGTTTTTTTGGGTGTGTGTCTGTTATTGAGTGTGGATTACATTCTGGGTCTCTCCACTACCAGTCTAACACTTGAATCAGAGAGGAAAACATTCTTAAGGTTACATGCTAACTTGAATGTAGGGTGACCTGAATACAATTTGGGGAGAGAGGAAACTGAGGAAACCAATTTTTCAGCAGGGCTATTGGGATTTTCCTTTTTCCCATCTCATCTGCTTCTCTCTCCTGAAATGGCTGGTGCTGCAGGATGACAGGTAAAAGGTGGAGATTGAAAGAATTTATGCTGAGGGCTGCTGTTGCTATAGAACCCTATAGTTGTTGCTCCTTTTAAATTGCACTGACACTAATACATTAATCTTGCTTCACTTTCCCAGTCTGTAAATTGGACCCAGTGAAGTGTGGCTTCTTTTATCTGTGGAACATTGGAAAGAGTGTGTGAGAAAGCACGATAGCTAAATTGGAAAACAATTTACATTTCTGAGGAAAAGATTACAATTAAAGTTTTGAATAAGAAGGATAACTGCTACAGAGCTGCAGATAGAAGGGCATTGGTGATTGTTGCTTGAGGCAGCTGTTCTTTAGGATTAAGATAAAATGTTGCAGGGCTGGAATAAATTAGCCATCATTATAGAAAGGACAGGTAATAAATGGAAGAAAACAGACATGCATACACAAAACAAAAAGAGGGGTGTGTAATATCAATAAATGACCCAGTCAAATGTTTTTTTGTGGAGATTAAACTTTTGTTGATTGAATGGATTGCCAGTAATAGAACTATTTGGAAAGAACAGGGAAATACTGAAATAACTGCTTGAGAACATGTTTTTTTTAAGTCTCTGTTTCAAGTTTACTTCTTTATATTAGTTTTACAACTGTAATCATTTGCCTCCACTAAGATTATAATAGCAGGATGTGTATGAAAATGTTTTGGAACCATTGCAGCCTTTTAAAGCTTTTTGGAAAATGTTTTTGGCTAAGCATGAAGTATAGAATGTTTCCTGGATTTCAGGTTGTACCTTTTGACAGAAACTGGGAGCTGTTCTTCCCTTGAGTGCTGAAATTTGCATCTAATGAAGTGTTTCGGGAGTAAATTTTCTAATGCTAGTCTTTTGGCTTTAAACAGGCTCATAAAATATATATGGATCTCTTTCTCTCTCTCTCCTTCCCCCCCACTCTCTCTCCCCTTCTCAAAAAGGGCTTAATTTGCAAATAAGTGTCTTAAAGCAAAGGACTACCTCATATTTAAAATGTAGCAAATGTAGTATCTGAATATTTTGACATACTTGGTGAATGTCAGTGGTATTCTAATAGAGGCATTTCAATTTAAGCTTTCTAAGTGTAGACTGTAACCATAGTGATTTTGGCGCATGTACATACATATACATACATATATACATATAAATACATATATATTAATTATATATATATATATATATATATATATATATATATATATATTTTCTTTTTGGTATCTATTTTTGTGGGTATCTGTATGTGGATGTTTGGTTATTCAGGTTTTCTCCAGCATAAAATTTGAAGTATTTTGGCGACGTTTCAATGAAATTTCATTCGTCATCTTCAGGCTTGTGTCTTCGGCTTTGTGCTTCTTGGATATTCTTGGATACCACCACCCAGCACAGATCAGTTCCGTATTTGAGACACTCATCTCCAGAACAAAATGCTCAGATGACGAACAACACCTAAAAACCAAACTACACACTCTCACTAACATACTAACAGCCAGTGGATTCCAAAGAAAGATTACCCACCTAATCCAAAAACAAACCCCAACCAAAATCCAAGACTGAGAACAAGAGAACAGCAAAGCCCTCCTCCCATATATAAAAGGCACTACAGACAAAATCATCAAGATCCTCCAAAAACACAACATTAAGACAGCATTCTGCACAAACAGAAAAATATCCACCATCCTAAGAAACCCTAAAGACAGAATCAAATTAGAAAACCAAGGAGTATACAAAATACCATGCGCCGCCTGCCTCACCACATACATCGGACAAACCAACAGAAGAATTAGTGCACACATTGAAGAACACAAGAACTCAATCAAAAAAGAGAACCAACCTCTTCCCTGGTCCAGCACCTCAAAGCCACAGGACATGAGATTGACTTTAAAAATACCAGAACTATCGCCAAAACTCAACACTTCAACAACAGAATAATCAGAGAAGCCATAGAGATAGAAAAATGCCCACACAGCATGAATAAACGAGATGATATCTCCCGCCTACCAGCCATTTGGAAACCCACCTTCATTAACAAATGAGTACCTAACATGAAGAATGACACCAGACCCACACCCACGAAGGCCACACAAGATGTTACCACCATACTTCCATGTAGAAAGCAGATTCACACCCACACAGATGATGAGACATGACCACGGACCAGAAGCCGTACCACAGCTGCATCACTACCTGCTTCAAACCCCTCTGACCCATACAAGAAGCAAACTGACACCCAACATGAAGATGTGGCATGACCATGAACGTGAAGCCAAACAACAGGATCACAGCTCACCAGCTCAAATCTCCCGACAACTAAGACTAACCTGAACACAGCCAAGTCCTCACCTGAACAGAACACACCCCAACCCAAACAGAACACAGCCAAGCCCCCATCCAGTCAAGCCACACTCCCACTGGAAGTTAAAAGAAAAAACAGCTGCAAGCTCACATTACTCCAAGAAGCACAAAGCCGAAGACACAAGCCTGAAGATGACGAATGAGATTTCATCGAAACGTCACCAAAATACTTCCAATTTTACATGGGAGAAAACCCGAATAATCAAAGATCTGTATGTATGTATGTATGTATGTATGTATGTATGTATGTATGTATGGCATTCAGCTTTGTTCGGGTATTTTCCCACGTCATTGTAGTTGTGCTTTTAAAGTTGTAGCAACGTTTCGGCAGAATCTCATCTGCCATCATCAGGTTTCTGTATTGTGTTCGTCTGTGAATCAGACTTTCACAGCTGTTTCAGTTTTAAATTTGGGGCTAGCCTACTGCTGTGCCAGAATGTTTTTTTCTTCATCCTGATTGGTTGAGAGTCTTGGTCTGTGTTTATTGGTCTTGGAGTTTTCTGTGTTCTGCTTGATTGGTGTTTCTAATATCTTCTGTCTGTTTTGTGGCTTTTTGTGTGTGTGTGTGTGTGTGTGTGTCTTGATTGGCTGGCAACATTGTGTTCTTGTGTTGGAGGCTTTTAGTGCAACTTGGCTCCGAGTAAATGGACGGCTATCATTTATTAGGAAGCTAGGTTTCATCTGGGTGCCTGGTTGGGGTGTGTTTGAGCTGGAGATGTCAGGGGGGATCTGTTTGTGCCCAGGTGTTTGCCTGGCTTGTGGTGTGGAGATTTTTTTGTTTGTGAGTGCAGGCTTCCAAATAATTGACAGTCTGGTGGAATCATCTCTTCTATTCATGCTTTCAGGTCTTTTTTCAATCTCTATGGCGTCTCTGATAATTCTGTGGCTGGGGTTTTCTATAGTGGCTAGGGTTTTGGTGCCATTGAAGTCGATGCTATGACCTGTGGCTTTCATGTGTTGGACTAGTGAGGAAGTGTGTTCCAGCTTTTTTACTGCGTTTTTGTGTTCATCCAGGCAGGTACTTATTCTTCTATTGGTCTGTCCAATGTATGTGGCCGGGCATGATGCACAGGGGACTTCATATATGCCTTGGTTTTCCAGGTCCATTTTATCTTTGGGGTTTCTTAGGATGGCTGCTATTTTTCTGTCTGTTTTGAAGGCAGTCTTGATGTGATGCCTGTGTAGTATCTTGCTGATTTTTTCTGTAGTGCCTCTTATGTAGGGCAGGACAGTTGTTCCATAGGTCTGTTCATCTTCTAGGTCTCCATTATGTCTCAGTGTGTTTTTGTGGATCAAGCCGGTGAATACACTCAGGAGTACAAAATTGGTCCCTGATTCTAAACCTGTGTATTATCTCTAATAAAAGATTAAGGCCTATAGGCAAGCTATCCCTTCAAGAAAAGGGTTTTACTGTCAAAATTTTTACATTTTTTGATCCAATAGCAACAATGTTTTTGAATTGCAAAAGTTGGCTTTTGGTTCCAGCAAGCATGAAAATAATATGCATTGGTTTTAAAAATAGTCATTTTCAGTTCCTGGGACAACAAAAAGCAAATGCACTGTTGACTCTTCACATATTGTCTTGCAAACATTGGCATTAATTGGCTCACCTGTGATGCCTCTAATTAAGATTCACAAGGAGCTCACTTGGAGATATAGCAATGTGATCATAAGCCTATATTTTTTTTTAAAAAGATGTTTAGTAATGTAGAATATGCTTGATTTCATAATGTGCTCTAATTATTGTTGCATCTCTGATTTTATGCTACAGTCCTTCAATTTTACAGGAATTGTTTTTTATCCACTGACCTATATATGTAACATTACAGAAGTAAAATAATGCCATCTGATAAATTTGACATTACACTGTATTTTACAAATGCACCTCAAAAAAATTCCTTCTTGCTCTCTTGAATGAAATAATTATTATGATCAAAGATGGAAAGATTGCCGGTTCATCTGAACCAATTTCATTTTTGTCTTGTCTTTTTTTTCAGGTTTTTTTTGTTTTTGGTCTTCTTTGGCTACAGCTCTGTGATATCACTGCATTGAAACCTTTCAAACAGTAGGATTGAGTCTTGAAAGTTATTTGGAGTTCTAAAAAAAGGGGGGTGGGGAGAAGAAGGATACATTGCTATGTATCCTATAGAATTGGAGTCCTAGAGTTACACATTCATCATTTCCATGACTTTCCACAGTACATTGTATGATATTTGAGGAAGTATGAATATGACATTAAGAATCTCCAGATGACCACTGTACCTTTTGAACAGTTCCAGGCAGAAATCCTATATTATTTTTTGCAACTTTTAAACTGTCAGATCTAAAGTACAATGTAGGTCTTAGCTTTGGAAAAAGCCCAAATTTCTTTGGGAGGCATTTACTTCCTTGAGTTCAAGCCAATAAGCATCTATCAGAAGGTTGCATCTAATAGGCAACCTTTGTATGTTACTTGACTTTTAATGGTGGCTGGAATGGAGGGTTCACCCAACACCTATAAACCAGATATTATACCCAAAGCACCAAGTTGCAATAAAAAAAAAGTTTGTCTGACTCTTAAGTATCTTTCCTGTCCCATTATGCAACTTGGAAATAATTTACATAGGCTAAGAGTTCCAAGAAAGAATATGATTTCATTTTACTTCTTTTATTTACATTGCCTCTATGGTTATGGTCTTTCCTTGGAAAATGGTGAAAAATACAACTATAATTTTAAGATAATTAAGACAATTTCCCACTTTTTAATGTTCCTTATTTTCATCCACATTTTGAACAGAAGAATACCTATAACTGCTCAATTGAAATTTTTATTTAATTAAATCAGCCTCCCCTGAAGATACAATTTAATTCATGAACATCAAGACATTACAGTTGGTTGCACGGTCAGTAAGATGTTTATATTGGATTTGGTTGTAATGTATCAGCATGACATATATGTAGATCTAAGCAATGTTTTCTTTTGCAATTTGACAGGTAGAAATGTTGTCAGTGCACAGATTTCCTATGCGCTGTCCGATATGACACATAGTGTGCCAATAACCACAGGAACCACCATAGCTGGTTTATGATATAATCTTTCAATTTCATCATTGTTATTAGATATTTTATTTTGCAGAATGATAATCTAAAGCAGCTGAATGTAATATAGAGTAAACAATTGCAAAAAAAATCCAACAACAACAAATATTGACAAACAACATTTCTATGGTGCATCCTAGAAGCCAGCTGTTGGTAATGATTCTAACATGAGATCTGGAGAGAAGAAACTAGTTGAAGAAGCTTCTGTAATACTCACCCTTTGCCTTCCTGCTTCTTTCTTCAGGGATCCTTCCTATAGGACAGGACATGATAATGGTCATAGGGAGAAGGACAGAATAATTCTGCTGCGTAGGGTTAGTCATCCTCCTTCTCTCTTCAGTTTCCTTCTCGCATACTGTATAACAATCTGCAGTGTGCACTCTGACAATATGGTCAGTCTCCTAAAGCAATTCTCTCAAATCCCAATGCTTTCCAGATGTGTTAAATCAACACATTTGGATGGTAGGCAAAATGGTTCCATTAAATTCAGACACAGTTATGAATCTGCGACTGCACTGAGATGCATATAAATGACACAGCTGTTGTATAAAAGTGCATCTCCCTTTTGTGTGCCTTTAACATCTGTCCTGCAACTGTGAACATGCTAGAGCAGATTTTTAGGTATGTAAAAGGGAGAATGAGGAACACCTGTAGAAAATCCACATCGTTGAATATTGTCCTATATCCTGCGCAGCTCATAGCATCATAGGGAATAAGGTTTTTGCACCTGCCTTTATTCTTCAAAAAAGCAAATACTTAACTTTCTGACAGCTTCTCTACAGTAGACATTTAGGCTGAGTTGAATAATTGTTGTTTTTTCTGATTGGAAGAATCTGTAGTTCACAGTTATTCCTTTCCTAAAAGTGTTAAATTGTCTTAAAATGTAATGTTAAGATTTATTGATATTTAAATGTAGCACGAACTAGGAGAATTGGGGTACAGTTCTATGCATTTTTACATGGCAGTAAAGTTCTGTTCCTCATGAAAAACAACTTGGACAAATCCATGTTTCATGAAACATAGTGCGACTTACTTCCTGTTGAACATATTTAGCATTGCATAGTTGGAAATTGGGGATCATTTGGGAAAGGGACATTCAAAGCATTTCTGTTAACTTTTCTTTAGTAAAAAATAAATAAAAAAGTGATAGAATTTTGTGAATGCACAATGTTTTGTCAAGTCTTTCACTCACGGTGTGACATCTCTCAGCAAAACGGACAAACCATTCAGTCCCTGGAGGATTTAATGCTCTCCAAAATTTGGAGGAAAGAATTCGTTCCTTATATACATGCAAACACATTTTCACAGCATTGGTTATTGGTCACAGTTATAATTATTTTTGTGCGTTCTTCTTTTTAAAATTTATGCAAAACCTGGGGTTTTCCTTTTGAGTTTAATTACATTTTATTCTGTGATAATTCTTTATTTTTGTTCAGCCATCCTTATGGAGCCTGAACTAAAACATACGTTTCCATCAGTGGTAGGATTAATTTTTTTTTACTACTGGTTCTGTGGGCGCGGCTTGGTGGGCGTGGCAGGGGAAGGATACTGTAAAATCTCCAGTCAGAGGTGGTATTTGCTGGTTCTCAGGACTGCTCAAAATTTCCACTACTGGTTCTCCAGAACCAGCCAGGACCTGCTGAATACCACTTCTGGTTTCCATCCTTTTTTTAATTTTATCTAGGTAGATTTGGACATATAAGAATAGTATTTTTTTTGTCTCAAGTTGTTCTTGATTTTACAATTTATCAGTTGTATTTCTGTTGTTGAGGGGGGCGGGGCAGGGAGGGGACAGTTCTTGCAGTTTGCTTTCGCTTAGAATTTTGTTTTTTGTTTTCGTTTTGTAAAGTAAAGAGAATTTAGGAAGAAGAATTTTCATTTTCATTTTCTATATATTAGACTGAGGCCCTTACGTGCACAGTGCAGTAACGGATAATAAGTACACTCACAGAAGTAATGAAGCTTAAACATCTGAAAATATTTCTTGAATGGTTTCCTACTACATTTGTATTATTTAATTTGTAGAATATTGTTACATTGCTATATACTTTAGCCACTGGAATAATGTTTGGTAATGTAAAGAATTTGTGACAAAATTGTGGTTTTTTTTTTTTTTTTTCATTCCTTGAGCAAAAGCATCTTGTTGGAACCTAGTTTTTTTTTTCCAGTTACAGCTATCAATAGAAACTTCCCCTAAAAATACATGCAAATACATTTGGTTAAAACTTTCAGCTACTTGCATGAAATCCAGTACTAAGTATTGGAGAGACTGCCTGTGAGCACTGTGGCAAGCTGATATCTTGCTGCTGTGGGGCCATATTTTTGAGGTGAGTCACTGCCAGACACTGGATGCAGATCTGTGAAATCTCTCCAGAGGAAGATCAGGGGAGTTGTATTCTGACAGATCTAACAATACCAGTTGGTCTAACAGGTATTACCCAATCTGAGCAACTTTCAGTTG
Organism: Pseudonaja textilis; assembly: GCF_049901715.1. NCBI lineage: Eukaryota > Metazoa > Chordata > Lepidosauria > Squamata > Elapidae > Pseudonaja > Pseudonaja textilis. Next base: position 127,393,704 of record NC_141990.1, on the reverse strand, counting down.
TGTGGACTGCTGTAGCAGGCACGGCTATTGCTGAAAATTCTGGGATTGATGCCTACTAATTTGGAAGTTACTCAGGTTGGAAAACACAGCAAACCAGAAGGTAGTGATTTAAAATATTGGCATAATGTGATTTGAACAATCTACTCTCATTAGGAGTCAAGATGTTACGTTCTGTACCTATTCAGTTTTGTTTTTGCATTTTCCATAAAATCATAATTTAACTTACTAGACTGCTAGGCGGGATGTAGTTGAGTATTAAATAAAACCAAGATCACAAACTCATGAAGAGATAATTTTTTTCTGGCATCAGAAACAACAACAATATCATTATCACTGGTACAGCTGGTGAAAAATCCTCCTTGCCACTCTTGTCAACTCTGAGATTCTTCTCATGGATGTCCAACTAAATCAGAATAAGGAAATCTGCATTAGCAATAGCACTTAGACTTATATGCTGCTTCACAGTGCTTTACTGCCCTCTCCAAACAATTTACAGAGTCAGCATATTGCCTTCAACAATCTGGGTCCTCATTTTATTGACCATGGAAGGCTGAGTCAACCTTGAGCCATGAGATTTGAATTGCTGAAGTGCAGGGAGCCAGCATTCAGCAGAAGTAGCCTGCAATACTGCATTCTAACCACTGTGCCACTATGACTCATTAGTAACAGAACAGAAGAATAGAGCTTCAAAGGGCAGTCGTCATAAATTTAGTCCGTGATTGGATATTATATTCCTCTGGTCACTAGTATATTGAATTCTCAGGCATTGCTCAGTCTTTAGATGACACAACATCTGCAAGTCATGAACAGAACTGAACAGAAAACCGAGTTAATTGATTGGCACACTAAAGAATAGAGTGAAATTTCCAGGTGCCCATATGTCACAAATCCTGCTTTTCAACTATGGCCAAAGATCTTGATAAGATCATCATAGAATATATATCTCTATCTCTCTGTCTCTTCTGCTTAAATTATAAAGCTGTGTGTGTCACATCCAATTTAATTCCAGCTAATGATGTTTGCAGAGAAGAGCAACAAAGATGATTAGGGGACTGGAGGCTAGAACATATGAAGAATGGTTGAAGGAACTGGGCACAGCTAGCCTAGAGAAGGATGAGGGGTGACATGATAACCGTGTTCCAATATTTGAGGGGCTGACACAGAGAGGAAGGGGGTCAAGCTATTTTCTAAACACCTGTAGCCAGACAAAGAATAATGGATGGAAACTGATTAAAGAGAGGTTTGATCTAGAAATAAGGAGAAATTTTCTGACAGTGGGAACAATAAACCAATGGAACAGCTTGCCTTCAGAAGTTGTGGGAGCTTCATCACTGGAAGCTTTCAAAAAGAGACTGCAAATGGTATAGGGTCTCCTGCTTGAGCAGAGGGTTGGACTAGATGGCCAATAAGATTTGATTCTACTCTACTCTACTCTACTCTACTCTACTCTACTCTACTCTACTCTACTCTACTCTACTCTACTCTTCATAAATGTTCCCTGGATGAATGACTGAGGACTCCCGTATCTTGACAAAACAGGCATGTTGGAAATTAATGGAGGCTCTTTTTCTCTTCTGGCTTCTATGTTAATCCTGTCCTGGAGTACAGAATGTTGCTCAGAATCACAAGGTAAGGCTGCATAGAGATATGAGTGACTTGTACAACACAGACGGAGAAAGGAAAAACAAAAAATGATTATTTCTAGAATCAAGGGATCGCATCCTCTCTGCACAGTAGTGCTAAATCTGCAGTGCATCAGAATATGCTAATACTGCCCTATGTACAACAGTATCCATCCTGAAATACACTCAAAACCGAAATAGGAAAATAAAGCATCAATTGGTTTAGGACTAGCATTTCTGTCCAGATTATTTTGAGGAAGAACTGCATGTGAGTAGATTTTTGTAACATTGCCTATCCAGGCCTTCAATACAATAGAAGAGAAGATTTGTAATTTGATGTTGAATTGTTGGAGTCCTTGTTGCTCCCTGAGCTTGGTTGTTTTCTTGCGGACATTTTATTACCCAATTCAGTAACATCAGCAGCATCAGTGTTAATAAAATGTTATCAAAAATACAACCAAGCTCAGAAGCACCAAGGACTATGCAGTTCAACATTGTTTTGCCTCCAGTGAATGCATTTTTCCTACTATAATCTGCTGCAATAAAACAACACTGTTTCACTTACAGAACATTCTTACTTCTCATTGATAAGATACCAAACTTGATCCAAATAAATACATCTAAGGCAAGATTAAACCTCCCACACCTCTTTCACTCTGATTCAAGCTACTAGTCATACATTACAACATGGAATATGAATGAGCACATATTTTTCATGGTGGGCAGATTCCGGAGGCCAACCACTTCTTTAATTTTTTTCCCTGCTAAATGGCAAAAGATACAGAATAGTGCAGAAGTATGATTTATTCCGTACCAAACCTCTTAAGAAATGGTCTTGTTGTTTTTCTCTTTTTAAAAGTTACCTGCTACAGTATACATCTTTCTTTACTTGAGTGCCTTTGTGCTCTGTCTACCCAACCTTGGAGGCAAACAATGCAAAAAAAAAAAAATGTCTAGGAAAGTTCCATCTCTTGACCAGGATTAGCCAGATAGGCTACAATTCTGATGTTCTGTCAGGAGTTCCAGTGCTCCACTATGCAATATGGGCTATTGGAAACAACTTTGTCATAGTAAGTACATCTTCTGCACAGCATCAGAATATCTGCAGGTACAGCATATACTTTGTAAGCAGAAGAGCCATATTGAATTTAGAGCAGGGGTGTCAAACTGGTGGCCCAGAGCCCAGATGCGTCATGCTCAGGCCATGCTCACGCCAGCTCCACAAAGGGGAAAAACACCATGAAACGTCACGTGATGGCAACATGACATAGCGGACATAGCGAGTTTGACACCCATGATCTAGAGCATGTTTGAGACCCCTACTACACAAGGACTTCTCAACCTAAGGCACCTTTAAGACATGGGGACTTCAACTTCCAGAATGGGGAATTCTGGGAGTTGAAGTCCACATGTCTTAAAGCAGCTTAGGTTGGGAAATCCTGCACTAACATGAATGCTTCAACTGCCAGATTGCATCAGTGTCAGCTGGACAAACAGTCTGGCTTGCTATATGGCAGACAGCTTCTTGTGCCCTTCAGCCAACTGGGGAATATAAAGCTCATTATTCCCATCAGGATGATGAGATTGACTATTAATGTCCTTGAAAGGAAGGAAAGGGAAGGAAAGGAAAGGGAAAAAAAAAACCCTCTTCACCTCTTCCATTTTAAGAAACAGGTTGATGTTATGTTTTCTCCCTGTACAAAAAAATCAATCTCTGCCATAAAAGGGGTTTAAGCATGAATGCTTAATGCATTTTACTAAAATGCGTATCATCTTTAGTGACAGTCATTCTTTTTTCCTCCTTTCCTTCAGGTAAATCGAGGTTAACAAAAAAAAAAAAAAAGTCTATTTAAGCTGTCTTGGAAGTGTAAAAAATGTCCAAAATACCCTTCTTTTCTCCTATTCCCTTGAAAACAGAGTTGCCAAATTGAAGGATATGGCTTGTGGCTAAGATTCAACCTTCAAGAGAAGACTCAACAGAAGGGGGACTCAGAGTGTTCTTCATCTTAAACAGCATATACAGCCTATGATGGCCAGAGCATATTTTTCTTATAGGTCATATAGAGTCAAGTTCTGTGATCTCTGTTTAAAAAAAAATACAGGTAGTTCTTGACTTACAACAGTTCATTTAGTGACTGTTCGAAGTTACAACAGCACTAAACAAAGGGACTTCAGACCATTTTTCACACTCACAACCATTGCAGCATCCCCATGGTCACGTGATCAAAATCCAGATGCTTGGCAACTGACTCGTATTTGTGATGGTGTCCTGAGCTCATGGGTCACCACTTGTGACCTTCCGATGAGCAAAGTCAATGGGAAGGCCAGATTCATTTAACAGCTATGTTACTCATTTTAACAACTGCAGTGATTCACGTAACAACTGTGGCAAGAAAGGTCGTAAAATGGAGCAAACTGTCTCACGTAGCAACAAAAAGTTAGGGCTCAGTTGTCATAAATCAAGGACTCCTTGTTAAAGCATACCAGGAGATAGTACACAGATTTCTCTCTCTTGCCTTAATGGGCACCTTTCTTCATAAGTGCTTCCAGTTGCACTAATCTTTCTCCAAACTGGAGCTAGGAATGAGATTACATTTGGGGAAGATTTTCCCTGCACAGAGGAGTGTTGCATTCATCTTAAAGCTGAAAGCCCTCTCTTAGTTTTCAATATCTTTCTTTTGAAAACTCACCCTGTCTTTATTTGTGACCCCCTACACCCAATTCAGTGTATCGTGGTTCCCTAATGAATATGAGGTCACCGCTATGTATTGTTTGCACATAAAATTCGGACCATAAAAGTTACCCTCAGGACAAAATGTTTCATTTCTCTGCGCAGGAAAGAAAAAGAATCAGAGGAAAAAGAGTCATTGATTCAACAGAAATAGCTGACTCTAAGATTGTCTTCAGCCTTAAATAAAATTGAAGCATGTATGTGCAGCCACTCATGAGTGCAAAGAACATTTCTGATCTCTAGCATGAAAAGAAGCTCAGAGTATTCATTGAATTATTTCACAAAGATGTGAAAGATTGCTAAAGCAAACTTTTACTAAAAAAGAGATTTAAAAAACTGTCTCTGAGTCTTGTGTCTGTACTGCATATACTAACTTTATGGTATTATATTGGTTTGGGAGCTGGGACACTTTCTGTTTTATATATATTAAGTCTGAATTGTATTTTTGGATCTCTCACTGATTTCTCATTGTCCTGTGGGGATGAGTAAATGATTCATTAGTAAATGCTAAAATTTACACATACACACACACACACACACACACACACACACACACACACACACCTGCCCAATTCATACATAGGTGACTCCAGGCAGCATATAAAACAAATTTATTGTTCTAAAATTATACTACATTTTAAAATGATGGTGGTTTCATCAAATTCAGCATTTGTCTATTTATCTGATCTGAACTTTCCAAATCTATATGTTAAGACATGGAATTTTATTCAGTTGATTTTGCTCTGATGCAGTTTTTCAGTGAAACTCTTTTTTAAATGGATATTTCATTTTTAAAAATGTAAATATAAGCTTCTTCTCTAATTTTGTTTCGTGTTCATGTTCAAGCATAAATAGAATTATGGATCAGATTTGGATATGACGGCTTGTGAATGTGACAGGGAATACAAATAAAGTGAGTGGTTTATTTCTAAACATGAAAGACTGTTTGAAATGCAGAGAACTTATACTTCCCTACCTGCCATGACAGATACCCCTGCTAGAAGGAATTGCAACTTACTTATAAGTCAGAATAAATGCATGACTCCTTCACTTTCTTTTATACCTCCAGCTGGGAAACTGAAGAGTTAGGGAATTGCTGATTAGTGTGAATAACATGTTGGAATACAGAGGGGCAAGGGCTTGTGAAATACTCTAGCCCCATCAAATTTCATATCTCTTCCCTACTGTTATATTTAGCATTGATGAGTAAACCTATTTTAGTAATCCCTAGAACAAAGAACATCTGAAAAGTCATATAATTGCTGATGCTTTGACTTTGTATCAAAAGAGAAATAATTCCTTCATGAGTATTAAGAAAACTTACTATAAAAAGTAAATTGTTATCACTATGGACTGATACCATTTGGGGTATACACAATCAATATATTTGTTGATAGAATTCTGCAAGTTATTTTCCTTTTAATGTTTTAAGATCATTTTCTATTGTTCAACAGTCTGATCTCCAGCTCTGGTGATGCAGCTTGGTTCTGGCAATCCTGCCTCATATAATTCATTTTAAGGAAACTGCATTATTATTAAGATTGCTGTAAATGGGGCATTAGAATCCTGAAAATTACCACTGTACTTTTTCAATAGACATGGATTCATCTGAAAGGTGGAGGGTTAAAATTAATAGAATATTGTGGGATTTCTGACACTTTCACTGTTGGTAAGAAAGTGTTTGGCTAGAACTGGAACCTAGTTTGATTGATAATGGATGGATAATGTGTCAGATATATAAACTCTGGGTTATACTAATGGTAGCATGAGCAGGTTACCAATCTCCCTTTACCCTTCAGTAGTACTTTGGTATAAGATGCCTTTTGATTTTCTTCTCCTCTTAACCTTTCCTACCAACAGCAATTTCATACAATCCATTCTGTACATGCTAAAAGGTTAAGATTACCATCCTTTATTCCCTCCTAAAAATGTCTCAGATAAATGTCTCCATTATTGCCACCTGCCCTTAGGTTACCTGAAGGAATATAAAAGAAGGACTAGGGGTGACATGATAGCAGTGTTCCAATATTTGAGGTACTGCCACAAAGAAAAGGGGGTCAACCTACTCCCCAAATGAACTGAAGGCAGGACAAAAATGGATAGAAACTAACTAAGGAGAGAAACAACCTAGAAATAAGGAGAAATTTCCTGACAGTGAGAATAATCAATCTATGGAATCAAAGGTGGTGGGTGCTCCATCACTGGAAGGTTTTAAGAAGAGACTGGACATTCATTTGTCTGAGTAGTCTTCTCCTTGTCCAGATTGAGCGCCTCTAAAGCAGCCCAGATTGGTAAGACTGAGGATGGTCTCACCCAGGCGAAGAGACAAATAGAGTGCTATAATTTTTCATTCCAGTTCATATGTACCAAGGATACCATGTAAATAATACGGTTCACTATTTAGTTTAACATCTCAACACAACAGTATGGAGAGAAACAATTAAGACAGAAGACTGGAAATTAATAATCAGGCAAGCTCATACAACTGATGGAACAGAGGTGGTATTCAGCAGGTTCTGACCAGTTCTGGAGAACTGGTAGTGGAAATTTTGAATAATTTGGAGAACCGACAAATACCCCCTCTGACTGGTGCTGCCCCATCTATTCTTTGCCTCCTGAGTTCCAGCTGATTGGCTGGGTCTTCTTTTGTTGCCCTGCACAGGAGAACAGAGCTGGTAAGCAGGTTAGTGGGGTGGGGAGGGAATAGGATTTTTCAGTATCCTTCCCTGCCATGCCCACCAAGCCACACCATATCCGCCAAGCCACGCCATGTCCACCAAGCCACGCCATGCCCCCCAAGGCACACCCACAGAATCGTTAGTAAAAAAATTTGAATCCCACCACTGTGATGGAACATAATACAATTCATCTACATATAAAAATATTTGAAGTGAATAGTAGAAGATGTTACAAATCTTTGAATAAGTACTGGTAGTCCTTGACTTATGGCTCCAATGGAGCCCCAAATTTCCATTCCCAAGCAAGACAGTTAAATGACTTTTGTCCCATTCTATGACCGGTTTTACCACTGTTGTTTACTGAATCACTGCAGTTGTTCAGTTAATAACATGGTTATTAAGTGAATCTGGCTTCCCATTGACTTTGTTTGCTGGAAGATCACAAAAGTTTATCACATGACCCCGGGACGCTGCAACTGTCATAAATATATGACAGTTGCCAAGTGGATGAACTTTGATCATTTGACCAGTGAGAATGCTGCAGTGGTCAAAAGTGTGAAAAACAGTCATAACGGCACTGAAAACAAGACCACTTTTTTCAATGCCATTATAACTTCAAACAGTGGCTAAAGGAATGGTTGTAATGGAGGACTACCTGTATTCAAAATGTCATTTCCTGTCAATCAACTGAATCTTTATTAGACATGGTATGACCTATGAGGATGCCACAGGAAGAGAGGCAGGCTAGACATCAGGTGCTGGATGGGAAATAGTGGCACCTCACTCCAAAACCATCACTGATGGAATATGTGGGTTTTTTTTTTAACCTGGAAGGTAATAGAAGATGCTGTCCCATTCTTAATGTTGAAAAAAGAGTCAATGACCAGACGATTCAGTTTCTGAGATGGCTGGAATTTGTTGGGTTGAAGAAATCTTTTAGGGCTTTAAGGAAGCTTTAAAGCTGGCAGTTCGACATAGGCATGAAAATGAGTGCAAGCTGGTGAAGCTGATATAAGATTGGGGTGGGTGCGGGGCACATGATCCAGATAAGTTGCCTTGCTTTGAATTCTAGCCACTGTATTTTTGCATTTATTCATTAGATTGGATTGGATTGGATTGGATTTCAAGGCAGCCTATTTCCTCAATGACTCTGAGCTTGCAATTAAAAACCATATATGTACGTATGTGTATGTATGTATGTATGTATGTATGTATGTATGTATGAATGTGTGTGTGTATGTATGTATGTATGTGTATGTAGATGTAGATGTAGATGTTTTCGTAGATTTTCACGGGTACAGGTATGCAGGTCTTGGTGTGTTCGGGTCTTTTCCCGTGTAAGATTGAGAGTATCTTGGCAATGTTTTGACGAGGTCCCACTCGCCATCTTCATCTTTGCTCGTACAAACATGAAGCCGAAAGCACCAGCCTGAAGATGGCGAGTGGGACCTCGTCGAAACGTTGCCAAGATACTCTCAATCTTACATGGGAAAAGACCCGAACACACCAAGACCCATATATGTATATGTATATACATATACATATGCATATGCATATACACATACATATATACATACATACATACATACATACATACATAACACAGCTGACTGGAAAGCTTGAAAATCATAGACTGATTCTGCAACCATCCTATCCCAAGGCCTGAGAGGACAACCAGGTTTTCAATTGTTTTTTAGAAAGTCATTAACGTGAGAGCCTAGGGAGAAGAGGCTGTCATACCAAAGGGCAGGCACTGTCACGAAAAAGTGATTACTTCCTGTTTGACTGACAGGATCCAAAAGGTGCCTGTTGTGCCTATTGTAACCATATTTGTTTGCGTGTGGGAGACATTCAGGGATAAGCAATCCCTAATTGAAATTTCTACATATTGTTTGTGACTGGAGAAGACTCGAGAGTCCCTTGAACTGCAAAGAGATCAAATCAGTTAATCGTAAAGGGAATCAACCCTGACTGCTCTTTGGAAGGACAGATCCTTGAAGCTGAAACACAAATACTTTGGACACCTAATGAGATGAGAGGACTCACTGGAAAAGACTGTGATGTTGGGAAAGCCTGAAGGCAAAAGGACAAGGGGACGACAGAGGATGAGATGGTGAGATAGTGTCATCGATACAATGAACATGAATTTGGGCAGATTCGGAGAGACAATGGAGGATGGGGGGAGGGATCTGGCATGCTATAGTCATGGGGTCATGAAGCGCTGGACACAACTTAGTGATTCAGATTCAGATTAACAGAGTTGGAAGGCACTTTGTAAGTCATCTAGTCCATCTAGTGACTGAACAACAAAAATTGTTTCTGACTCTGAGCCTCTTGGCCCTCAGGTGCATTATTCCTGGATTAAATATCCCCAGACTGACAAGTTCAACCCAACAGTTAGCAGCATTTTATTCAAAAGGGACAAAATCAAATACTTTTTGTGGAATCTTACTTAAAATATGAATAACTTAAATGCTGAGATTGATTGGCTGGCTTCCTTCCTTCTAAATAGAAAAGCTTTTTGCAGCATTCCTGAGCAGAAGGGAATGACATGACATACCCAAGGGAATGACATGTTTTAACATTTTATAAGACCTTTCTGGCTTCTTTAGATTATTTTCAGAAGGAAGGAAGGAAGGAAGACAATGTATTAATATTTTAATTATTGGTGAACTTTATCAGCATTTGCAGGTAGCATGGAAGGCAGAATAAAAACATGCAAGTTGTCTTAAAATGGTGGCTATAACTGGAAATATAATCTACACTGATACATCCATCTCTGTTTCTATATATCTAGCTATATCTATACATACATACAATACATAGGATCTAGACTTCCTGACCCAAGTTAGGCAATTCCAAAGGAGAAAGTTGATGGCACTGTGAGCTCTAGTTGAACCAAGACTGGTTCAGGAATCTGTCAAGACTATTTGTTTATTGAGGTTTATGTGGCTCCTTCTTTAGTATCACAATTGTATCTACCTCATGAGCTAGGACAAATTTGCATATACTTGAATATTGCATGATATCTGACACTGAAAAGTTGTTATTTTAAAAAAATATATACCACCTACATTAAGCTTAAACATTGTATTTAAAGTGAGAGTTGATTCATGCAGGCAAATTAGCATTTGATGCTAACCATCGATAAATAAACATAAATATATGGAATGTGAATTACTTTCCTATTTAATATAAGAAGTACCCATGGCCCTTCTAACACTAGCAAGTGGAAATTCAGCAGCAAGGTTGGATCAGATAAACAAAAAGTAATCATGATACCACAGCAGCAGTAAATCAAGAACCAGTGAAAATATTTGGCATAAGTAAGGCAATATTCTTCAGAGATAGGCTTTGGGGTACAGGATTATTTTACCTTTCTTTAATATGGAATGGCTCACCTAGACATATGGTTTTCAGCCTGACTTGCAATATGATGAGAAGTAAATTCTCTTTCAATCATTCTTTGTGCATTTTTATAGCAGCTCATTTGCTCCAGGAAGTCCATGTTTAGGATTATTGGCCAAAAAGAGACCAACATTAGATGAAATAAACTGTAAAAAAAAAAAAGTATCTGGAATGATTTCAGATGAAATGGTAATGTAGGTGGAATGCTGATATCTTTTGCTTTCGAGAAGGGTTTAAAAAATAGAATGTCATTCTTTAGCTGAACGGAACTAAAATGCCACAAATTCACACTTTGTGAGTGACTTAATTCTAGCTCGGTTGTTGCTCACTGCTTTGTGAAATATTCAGCAAAGCCCAAAGTGCTTTTTGATATAGTTTCCTTGTAGATGCTTCCTTATAGCAGGTCATTTTCTTCCCTTCCTCTTCTCCCACACCCCCACCCCAGTTTTCTATCCTGTCTCTTCCTTTCCCCCACTCATCTGGTGATGATGTAGGATTCATAGTATCACAGCACTAGGGTCTGCTGCTGCTGCTGCTGCTGCTGCTGCTCTTAGTGGATGGGACTCCATCCACCACCCTGCCCACTCAAAAAAAAAAAAATGATCAAGATTTGTTTTGTCAGTGGTCGTGACGTGTTGTAGGAAGTTGCCCATTTAAGGAGACTAGAGCAAATGATATCATCACAAGAGGTGGCTCCTCTCTACATAGAGCTCATTTGTGAAATGTGATTACAGGCATGTATCTGGAAAACAGAAGGCAGAGGCACCTGCTTTATGTAATTTGTATCTTGGGCATCCTGCTCCACAGTAAGCCAGCTTTCTGATTTTTGCCTCCTCTGATCTGGCTCTATGGGGAGGAAGAGCCCCCTTCCTGCTCGCTTGCCTGAGCACTCCAGCCCCTTATCCACATGGAATAAAGCTCCAGACCATGTTTTCTGTTATGCTTGAATATATGGGACATGCATTGCAATCCTATGCTTACCACACTGCTGCAGTCTAGTTGTTTTGCAGAGCTGGGTAGCAGGCTAGTTCAAAGCTGTGACTAAACCAGGACCTTCCTCGGATACACAGTACAGTCGCTGCCCTTAAATTCCAACCCCCCCTCCCTCCATTCCCTAACCATGAATTTGCATCGTTCATTGATGGCATCTCTTTCTCGATCCGCGTGAGGCTTCATGCTCTCTGCCTGGATGCTGCCTGCAGTACAGCAAGACTTTTCAATACGGTAAGTCAGATGACTCAATTCTTACTCTCTCGCTGCTTCGGAATATACTTTGCTTCCATACCATGCTGCTGAGAAGCCAAGAAGTCTCAGGGAGAAGAAGAAAAAAATATTGCCATAATTAGCCCTTTGTCTCACTAATTTTCAACAGAGCCTCCCTCTCTCTCCCTCTCTCTCTCCCTCTCCCTCCCTCTCTCTGTCTCTCTCTCCCCTCCCTCCCCTCTCTCTCCGTCCCCTCCCCTAGTACTTTGCACCATATCCCCCCCTTCTTCAGTGCAAACAATGAGCCGTAATGCCTTCAAGTAAAATGCTGTGGCTTTTATGTGTGTGTGCGTGTGTGTTTTCAAGAAACCTTTCCGAATTGCATGGAAGAGCTTAATTGCAGGGACTGGTTGGAGAAAAGGCATATTAGCAGAAAGTGCAGAACTTAACAGGTGATGCTGGAAGTGTGTGCATGATATGTGTGTGTGTGGGGGGGGTGGGGAGGATAAGTTCATCCCACACTTAATTGCTGCAATATATAATCTCTAAGGTAGGCTTTGCTTCAGGATTTATACTTTTGAAAAAGTCAGTGTTTTCCAAGTGTCTTTCTGTTTGCTTTGTTCTGTTACTTAAAACAGAGACCTTTGACTGCATTAGCCTTCCCTGAAGTGAAGACAGAACTATTAAAAGCCATATTCCTCTCCTCCCCTAAAAAAAAAAAAAAAAGAACGGAAAAGATAAGAAAAAGCAAAGGAAGCCCTTGGTGGTAATGCAGGGAAGAGAAGATGATTCAGTATGCCTCTTGCCAGCTGCACCCAATGTGAAACCCGAAGTGGCTGATAGAGAGTCCTAAAGGTTCTGGGTTGCTTCTGTGAATCTGACATTGCCGAAAATGTTTCTGAGACCATCACTTTCTCTGATTTGAGAAAGCTTTGTCACAAAATTCCAGGAACAGCCAGGTCGCTGCTTTATGAATGCTGAAACGAGGACTTCACGCCGTGCTAAAAAAGGGCAGGAATGAAGAGGTCACCGGCATCACTAGGTTCCAACCCTGGGTTTTGTCGACATGTCTTTTCTCAATTACAATAAGGCTTACATCTCGTGGGCCTTTGATGAAATGGGCCACTGTGTCATAACTATACCGGTGCCTAGAAAGCTTAGGGAAAGTAGCTTTCTGGAGTATACTTCAGATGCCTGCCTTTTCAATGTGCGATGGGATTATCAAGGGAAAGAGGCTTTTAGGAATAACATACAAATACGCACAATTATAATTATAAGTCATTTGGTCAAATGGCTCTTAGTGAAATGTTAGATATCCTTGTAATTCAATACAGTTTCTCTTTCCTCCTTACCCTCCCTCTCCCCCAAAATAATCATTGAATGGCAGCCACTTGTATATTGTTCTGAATGACATTTCAGTCTATAATTTGCAGCCAGATTTATAGCAAGTCTAAGAGCTGCTTTAGCGGTATGAATACTTTGTAAATATATATTTCCACATTTACGCTTTTTTTCCTTTGCTGGTGATTTATGGGATCTGTGGAGGGAGAAAAGATGCTTTCATGTGTCCTTTGTTTAGCAACAAGTGATTGAATAAGATAATTCATTACAAGGAAAAATACTCCTTAAATACTTAATCTGTAAGTAGCATTTTAAAAGAAATACCACAGAACGGTCACATGCAGTCAGTCTGAAGTCCGAATATGCAGTTGGGCACTGCAAAGGAAATGACTTCTGCTCACCAGAAAATATCAAATGGACATGTGGTGTTAGTCATTAAGCTCTTCACTTTGTAAATAAAATCAGCATAAAACACTTAACATACAAAGGAATGTATGAACATATCCTATAAGCCTACCCAGTGCTTATATTTTTAAATGATTGAACCAATTGCATCTAATATGAAAAAAAGGGAAGTTTTTTGTATAGCATCTCTCTAAAGATAATTCACAGGTATGAAGACTAAGATTTTCATTCAACCTTTGAATTTCCTATATGTTAGTATTTAGTAATTGTAACTTCCTATGTATGCTAGCTGACTAGATTTTAAGTATGATTTGATTTGCATAAATAGCTTTCAGAGGAGAAAAAAAAATATTAGTCCTTTCTTTTTTTCTCTCTGAAATTATTAACTTGGAATGGTCTTTTCCAATGAAAATCGAATAATTTAGAGTCTACTATTGATTTAAATGGAGAGGTAATGTTAAGAGAGTTACTATTAAAATATTGGAATAATATCTTTGAACAAATTTTCCACTTTTCAAAATCACTGAAGCTTACAGAATTGAGAAAGGCATCTAAAAAACATTTGGCCATCTGAAACTTTCAGTCTATTCTAAAGTTTAAACAATAAAGGGTGTAGCATATTTTGCAGCAATTTTCACTTAATAAGATTAATCTAAATGTCATCTGAACTACAACTTGTTTCTATCATGAGCAATCAGGTTTGACTGCAATTCAATTAAGTGGACTTAAATTGGAATAATATTGGTTCTGGCCAGAGTGCTACTCTTGGCATCTACTAGACGACAAAGCCATATGACCTCCATGAATCACAGAGTAAGATATTATAGAATAATCAAAACAACGGCTTTTTATATTCCCGAGCCCATGAAGATCTAAATTAGATACATTTAAAACCATTGATTTCAGTGAGCTTCAGAGTGCTTAGCACTGCTCATTCTATTTTTCAATCAGATGAAAAATAGTGATGATTTTATTCTTTGGGAGAAATAGTATTAAGGGCAGAGAGCTGGATACAATAGTATAATGATTAAATAAGCACTGATCAGAATAATCCTTATTTATCTGGAATACTGATTTCATAGCAATGGAATGGAATAAATGCTCAATGGAAGAGTATGTGTTTTGCGTTCAAAATACCTTAGATACAGTTTTTAAATACTATATTTGGTGCTGGGAAAACCTCTGTCTGAACCTCTGTAAAGCTATAACCAGTCAACAGCATAGCATTGAATCAGATAGCATAAAATCATGGAAATGGAAAATAATGGAATCCTTCAAAAATGGAAACAATCCACAGACAAAACCACAAGAAAATTAGTATAGAAAATTAGATTTCATTGGATAAATATTATATTCATCTTTAATGGTTGGCTTGGGAAATAGATTTTATTTATTGCAATTCAAGAGAAAAATTTAGCTAGACATCCTGGTTATGAACAGAAAAAGAATGATACTAAGGTGGCTTCACTGTTCCATGTACAGGATTTTTGTAATTTCAAGTTTATTGTATTGTGGATACAATTACTGCATAGAAATAAAATTTAACAGAATTGTATCATGCATGGTAATGGAACTGCCGGAACATGTATGTCTCCAAGTGTGGATGTGTTTCTTTGATCTGCTGCTGTCTTTTGCACACTCACTGAATTTACTGGGAGTTCATTGCAGAAATAATACGTATCATCATCGTGCCATAGTAAGTCAAGAAAGCATAGATACAAGCATCTGCATTTATTATTCATTTAGCAATAAATTTGATTATATTTAATTTCTTATCAAGCCATCAAGACAGCATTCTCTAACAGTGAATAGGTGTTGTAAATCAAAATACTGTGTGATCCTTATCAAGTTATTTCAGACTAAATCCCCTTGAGTGTGGCTGGATCAAGAGAAAAATAAGTGTGTTTAGCTTGTTACTACCCCATTTAGCACAGAAGGACATTGGTCACTGACTATATCAAAAATGCATTGGGAATATGATAATCTGTCTCACTTTTTTTAAAACTTACATAATAGAGTACATAGGGAATGGTAATCAAAACATTAACTTGACCTAGACGGAGCGTCTTCTTTTTTTCCATAACTATATTTTGTAAGCAGGCAATGTTACTATTATATTGATAGAACACTGGAATCAGCTTATGGTAACAAATTGCCAACATGCTCAAACATAAGGTTGTCTATTAAAATACAGCTAGACTTACAAGCAACTTCTGGTAGCTTTTTGTCTGTTAAAACAAAGCAAAACAGAAGCAAAGCAAATCTTAACTAATTATATTTCAGAATGTAAATGCTGGTTCTGTAGTCTGATTGTTCCAATGCACAAGCCATGCAAAATACATGCATACATCAATGTACATACTTGATCCATGTTTCATTGGAATGAGCTCAACCCGTCAACTCCATTTCCCTTGCCGCCTTGAAAGGGATCATATATTCCAATCAGTCTTTAAAATTCAAGACAGGTGATATACTCTATCTGGTCAACACCAGTGATGTTGTCATCTTCTCCACAGCCTAGAAGGTAGAAAGAGTAATAGAAGCTCCCAGGGCCCAGTGAAACAGATTTTTCTCCATCAGAGTTTGGGGCTAGTAGTAGAAACCTTAGTAGAAAATGACAGTATCCCCCACCTCCAATGAAAGTGATGAGGGATGGGAATATGAAGAATGGAAATAGTCTGAGTTTTCAGAATTAATGTAACTCCAATCCTGCTGATGAGTAATTAAGCAGGTGTAGCTGTTTAGATGAATGCTCATGCATGAATGTTTGCAATGCTTATAAAATTGCTGCCATTGGCTCAGGAGGGCTTAGGAGCCCTGGTGGCACAGTGGTTAGAATGCAATTTATTTATTTATTCATTCATTTATTTGATTTGTCAATCACTTAAGATAATAGAGATAAGAATAAACATAAGTATAAATACAGGAAATAGGTACAAATAATTGGGGGGCAATAGGAGAGGGACGGTAGGTAGGATTGTGCACATATGAATGCCCCTTACATACTTCTTAGGAATGGGGTGAGGTCAATAGTGGTTAGTTTCAGGGAAAAGGAGTGTGGGTTTGGGGTAGTGTGTTCCAGGCATTAACCACTCTGTTACTGAAGTCATACTTTCTGCAATCAAATTTGTAGTGGTTTACATTAAGTTTATATCTGTTGTGTGATCTAGTATTGTTGCGGTTGAAGTTGAAAATGTCATTGACTGGTAGTACATTAGGGCAGATAATTTTGTATTCAATTCTTAAGTCAAACTATAGGCTGCATAGTTCTAGGTTGTCCAAGTTCAAAATCTCAGGCCTGATGGTGAGTAACTAACTTTTACATGCAGGCTAACTTTACCCAGAGTTTGGAGTTCAATCCTGAACTCAAAGTTGACTCAGCCTTCCATCCTTCCAAGGTCAATAAAATGAGGACCTAGATTGTTGAGGGCAATAGGCTAACATTGTAAACTGCTCAGAGAATGCACTTTGGAGCAATATATAAGCCTAAGTGCTATTGCTATTGGCTCATCCAAGGGAATCTGGCAAAGGACAGTTGAACATATCTTATTCTACCCTGTTTCTCTAAGTCGCCTCTTTATCCAATGCTAAACCAGAAGTGTGGGGGCTATCATTCCACCATCCACAGGAACAAATAGTATTTCTGCAAAACACTGTTTTTATGAAGTCTTCCTGCTCTCGATCCCACTCATGAATGCCATCCCTATCTATTATTTTTTAATTAAAAGTTGGCCAACCTCTTAAGTTTAAGTAGAAATTTTAGTAACTCCGTTGGGAACAAACCATTTTTTTTTTTTAACAGTAAATTTTCTTCTGGCATTTTGGTGGGTTTGGGGTTGTTGTTTTTTTTTTTGGTTTTCATTCTATTGCATTACTGTTTTTACTGGATGCCACTCAGTATCACTGTCGAGTTTAGAGCTCACTATTATAAGTGACTAGAATAAAATAAATACACAAGAGGCTGTATGTTAGTACCTGTTTTGCTATGTTTATAGTGATAGAAATTTTCTTCGTCCTGCCTACTGATACACTGAACTGTAAACTTTGGAGGGCTTGATATAATATAGAATAGTGTACGTGTGTGTGTGTGTGTGTGTGTGTGTGTGTGTGTGTGTGTATGGGGGGAGCGAACCAAAGTCTTGTGGTACTTTCATTCTGCTCAAAAAGCATGCTCCTCTTTTTCATCTCTTCGCCTGCTCTCCTTTAGAATAATCTAATTCCAGAATGAGTATACTGTCATACTGTCATAGTCAGCATGATGGATGTTTCTAGGTAGAAAATCAAGAGTCTGATGATAGTCTTTCATTGTGCCATTTCAGGGGTCATACTCAGCGGCTCTTTGGTGTCAATGATAAAGAGAAACAGATGCTTTCAGGGTCATTGCCCATGGGTCTTTGTGAGTCTATCTATAGCTCTGCAAGCCTACATTTTTGACATACGATGTGATGACTGATCAGGGAAGGGGTTATCTTTTTACATTACTCCTTTGCTGAATCTATACATTTGCCAGCAAAAAGCCAGACCAGGTGCTAAAGCCACGTGAAACATCTTTAGGTCTTCCTGGGTGGCCTTTGTGGGAGTTGCTGTAGATCTGCAGGGGAGTTCAGGCAAAATCAGTGGTTCTCAAAGGAACCATACTGCTTAGAGAGGAATTGAGACAGCTATGCCAAGGACTGGCCTTTAAAGGGGTATTTCCTTACAGCTCTATTGCTTTATTATGTCTGTCTGTCTTCCATTAAAGCTATTCTCTGGTGGACTAAAGTGTCAATATGAAATGCAACAAATCTTTTAGAAAGTTAAGGGACTGGGCACTATAGGGAAAGCATGCAATTTGCATTCATTAGTTCCATTTCCAGAACCTGATGTTTTCTGTTTAAGGATGTCAGAGCTGAAAGGCGACTACAATTGAAAATTAAAGTAATCACTTTTGGGGTAGATGGAGTAATAGTCAAATTTAGATTTTTTGAGAGTCTCGTTTTTTTCTATCTAACCCCCTTTTTTTGTTTGTTTTGTTTTAAAACTGAATTACTCTGAGGAACAGTTTGCAATGAATCATTTTGTAGGGTTTTTCTCTTAATATTGCATGCTCTGGTACGCATAAAATACACACTTTCTGGAATTTGTTTAGGAGTCTTTTTGTCTTCTTTTATGTTCTTTGATTTTTATGAAACTGCATTCAGCTTAATAAAATTTCAGAAAAAACAATCTTTTCCACAGAGTTTTTAAGAACCATTTTCGGCAATCTTAGCTCTGGCTGAGCTGCCAGCGATCGGGCCCCTTGCTGAACCATGTAATCAAATTCCACTCTCCCCAAATTAGTTTTTTTGGATTTTTTTCCACTCAAAATTTGGTACCCTAATGTGCCCTACATCGTGACTTAGTTTCCTGCATAAGGAAAACAAATCACATCTGAAAACCTGGGCCAATTTAAAAACCTGATTTTAGTGGCAAAATTCTTGTTCCTTTGAGTAGCTTCATTGAAAATGGATGTTTCTTTCAAGTGATTCAAGCAAGTTTTGGGGGGATTATTCACTGATGATAGAAATGACATTTGAGGATGTGAATGTTAGGAATTTGCCTCAGTCTTTTTCCATTTTCTTCTTCCCTTTTGATATTTTAAATGGCTCCTCATAGTCATCGCTGTCTTTTTTCTGCCATTTAATCTTGCAATCCTTTCCATTTATACAAAACTTCTATCTAGTCACTACAATGAAATACAAAGAACACACCACATTTGTTATTTTTTAAATAGGAAAGAATGAATCAGCTATTTCCACTTGGCGGGATTATTTTAATCATAACTACCTAAATCACTGCAAATCGATCTACTTGATCAGTCTATGTCATGTAAAAGACCATCCACCTCATGTTTTGCTTTCAGTTAATTAGAAATAGTGATCTCAGAGTTTTGCTTTGACATCTATTTGCTAGGATCTAAATACTTTCCAAGATAAACCCAAGAGCTTCAATATTCCAGCAAAATGTTGAATTATCCCAGCCTTTCAACTGTTAGCCATCATTCTGAATCACATTTTTTCTCCATTTCATCATCATTTTGCCATAAGACAAGAGGAAAAAGGCTGAAAATTGATTGTTTTACGAATGTTGAAACGTTTTCACTAAATAGCAGTGTTCCAATATCTCAGGGGCTGCCACAAGGAAGAGGGAATCAAGCTATTACAAAGCACCTGAAGGCAGGACAAGAAGCAATAGGTGGAAACTAATCAAGGAGAGAAGCAGCTTAGAACTAAAGAGGATTTTCCTGACAGTTAGAGCAATTAATCAGTGGAACAACTTGCCTCCAGAAGTTGTGAATGCTTCAACACTGGAAGTTTTTAAGAAGAGTTTGGACAACCATTTGTCTGAAGTGGTGAAGGGTTTCCTGCCTAGGCAGGGGCTTGGTCTAGAAGACCTCCAAGGTCCCTTCCAACTCTGTTGTTCTATTCTATTCTAGATTAAGGAGAAGGGGGAATCAAAACTTAGAATGAACATTTCCAAGATATGTTTGCTATATTGATAGAAAGAGACAACTCAAAAGCCTCATTATTCTTCATTGATGTGGAAGATATTGAAATCACCCATACATCAGAAATGTGAACTGAAGTATATCCAGTGAATGGTATGCTGCAAATTGTGAAAGCACTGCCAATATTCTAGGAATGCCAACCATCAAACATAATCTTCAGCGGTGCTGAAGCTTCCTGTAGCCTTTCTTTGAGATTGTAAAAGAACAAGGGAAATGTCTACCATTAGGACATTGTGCCAAAAGAGTATTTTAAATTAGGATGCCTAGCTTGTCTAGTTGTTTTCCCTTTTAATCATTTATAAATTTACCCAGTGGTGGGATTCATTTTTTTTTACTACCAGTTCTTTGGGCGTGGCTTGGTGGGCGTGGCAGGGGAAGAATACTGTAAAATCTCCAGGCAGAGGTGGTATTTGCTGGTTCTCCAAACTACTCAAAATTTCCGCTACCGGTTCTCCAGAACTGGTCAGAACCTGCTGAATACCATCTCTGGATTTACCCCACTCTAAACTCTCTGATATAGGACAGAGCCAACAAAGTTTAGTAAATCAATGAAGAGATTTTTCTTCTAAAATACAACTTCATAGCATAAATAAGACTGTTGAAGATAAAAATATTTTGTGTTTTTTTTACAGCAAGACTCAGAAATCCTAAGATATTTGTACTTGTAATCCTGGTAGTTAAAGCAATTAATTAATTAAATCAATTAATTGTACTGATTGATTGATTGATATGCTCAGCAAGCAACTCTGGATGGCTTGCAATAAAAGTCATAAATACTGAATATTTGTTCTTACTAAATTCTATTTTATTTTAATACTAAAATATTAGCAAGACAGATTAAAAACCCAAGGCAAGGTCAGTATGGTGCATTAAAACTGAAAGGACATCCTGATAATATTAACTATCATAGACCTTAAGGTGCACGTATATAAGACTTGCACTTAAAGTAGGACATGCAGAAACAAGCAAAACCTGAATTAATGATTTAAAATTTGAAGTTTGATATTCTTTACAACTGTTCTGTAGAATGTTTCTCTTTGGAAAAAATTGTTTATAGATGTTTTTCTTACTTTTTTCTTTTGCTTCCTTGGAAGTATTCTGCCACAATTTGATGCTTCAAATACAGTGCAGTGCATAATTTATCAACAGCAAAGACAAGTAAAGGTTTGTTAGTGGAGACATAAAATAGTGTTCGAGAAAGACATTTCCACAAAGTATATGTCACACAACTATGGCTTTGCTTTTCATCTCTTATTCTTGTTTTATTGTGTGTCAGCTTTGGATGGCAAATGGACAGAGAAAAGACCATGGCTGTACCCAATCACTGGGTACCTGCTAAAATGATTAACATGAATTTTAATTAACAGTGAATAGTTATCCTCAAAATATGTGATGAGAAAGCAAGGTTTTTCAAAGAAAATTCTTTTTTTTAAATTTTTATTGGTTTTTAGGACAAACATAGACAAACAAAACATAAAAACATCAAGCCATCTTCCATATAAATACATACAGTGTGTCGGTTGGTTTACAAATTGTTTTGTGCTTCCATTTCGTAGTCTTCAATTACAATTACATTGTATATATTCTCATATTTTCAATCAAATATTAAATACATTTAATATCATTGTTAATCAATCATTTGACTATACTTTTATTCACTCATGTTTTACGAAATAATCCATATTTTACTTAATTTGTTTTATGACAGTTTATATTATCATCTCAAATCTATCCTACAAACATTTTGTAGATATAATAAGAAAAGAATACACCTTTATATATTTATTATTTCCTAAGAATCTACATATTTCATTACCATGTTTTATTGTCTAACCATTGATAGAATAGACCCCAAATTTTATAAAATTGTTTATCATCTTGTTCTCTGATTTCAAATGTCAATCTACTCATTTCAGCACATTCCAATATTTTCTTAATGATTTCCTCCTGTAATGGTATTTTCTCATTTTTCCAGTTTTTGGCAAATACAATCCTAGCCACTGTTAATACATTTACAATCAGGTATTTCAATTCTTTACTATATATTTCAGGTAAAATTCCCAATAAAAATATCTCTGGTTTCAAGTCTGTATGCTTTTTTGTCATTTTTTCCAACCACATGTGGATTTTAGTCCAATATTTTTTGGCATCCGCACAAGTCCACCACATATGGTAATATGAGCCAGGTGTCTGATGACATTTCCAACATTTTTCCGATTTGTTCTTGAACATTCTTGCTATTCTTGTCAGGGGAAAATGCCACCTGTAAAACATCTTATACCAATTTTCTTTATATGCTGTTGACATTGTCATTTTATAATTTTGAAACCACAATTTTTGCCATTTCTCTAAATCAATCCCATATCCAAAATTCTTCCCCCAAGCAATCATTGTTTCTTTAACGTGTTCTTCTTCTAGTTTAATTTCTAATAAATATCCATACAATTTTTAAATCACCTTTTCATCAGTACCTGTCAAAATCTTATCTAAGTCAGTCAGTTTATCATAGAAACTTCTGTTTTAGAGTCTTTATCATACCTTGAATGTATTTGCGCATATCAAAACCAATTCATCTTTATACCTTGTTCCTCTAGTTTTTGCATAGATTTAAGTTCACCCTTTTCATTCAATATTTCACCATATCTAACTGTTTGTTCCTTTTTGTATATTATAGGATAAGAAAATGCTTCAATAGTCAATAGCCAGACTGGAATTTTCAAATAACACTGTCTTTTAGTCTTCACCCAGTTTAACCACAGGGACTCCCGTATATAATGTCTTCTAAAATACCCCTGTGTTTTAGTTCCCTTATACCATAGAAAAGCATCCCACCCCGACAACAGATCATGTCCTTCTAATGACAGTCTAGTATTTCTTAATGTTATCCATTCCTTAACCCACATCAAATTTGTAGCTTGGTGATACAACTCCCAATTAGGCAAACCAAATCCTCCTCTTATTCTGGCATCTTGCAAAAGTTTTAATTTTATTCTCGCTTTCTTACCTTGCCATATATATTTCAACACAATTTGATTTAAATCTTCAAAATAATCTTTTCCAAGCCTAACTGGAATTGTTTGGGTAGGATATTCATCTTGATTGTTGATATTTGCCGTATTAATGACAGTTGTAAATTTTCCCACTTTGCCAAATCTAGCGCTATCTGCTGCTTAAGTTTGATATAATTATTCTCTTTTAGTGTACTACATCTTGCTGTCAAATGTATCCCCAAGTACTTGATCTTATTTGTGACCTGAATTTTCAATACATCTGCCAGTTCTTCCTTTTGTCTTGATAGCATATTCTTTGTCAAGATCTTTGTTTTATCTTTATTTATTTTCAAACTAGCCACCTTCCCATGTACCTGTATCTTTTCTATCACTTTTGATGCTGTTTCTAGTGGGTCTTCTAAAATGAAAACCAGATCAACTGTGAATGCTTGCAACTTAAATTCTTCCTTTTTAAATTTCATCCTTTTTATATCCCTTTCTTCTCTAATATTTCTGTTTAACACTTCCAAGGTTAACACAAACAACAAAGGTGAAAGTGGACACCCTTGTCTTGTTCCTTTTCTTATATCAATAGAGTCTGTCAGTTCTCCCTCTATCATTACCTTTGCTGTTTGGTTATGATATATAGCTTCTATTGCTTGAATAAATTTTTTACCAAAGCCCATCTGTTCCAGCTGTAATAACATGAATTGCCCATTCACATTATCAAATGCCTTCTGTGCATCTAAGAATATCAAAGCCATTTGTTTTTCAGGGTGTGCCTCGTAGTATTCCAGTGTCCAAGTTTACTCTCATAGTCTTTAATTTGTCTCTTTGGCAGAAATCCATTTTGATCAGGATGGATAAAATTATTTAGGTATTTTTTAAGTCTTTCTGCCAATATTGAAGCAAAAATTTTATAATCTGAGTTTAGTAAGGAAATACGTCTATAGTTCTTAATTTGTAATGGATCGGCCTCCTCTTTTGGGAAAAGTGTAATATAAGATTCTGACCATGATTTGGGTATCTTCTTCTTTAACAAAACTTCATTCATAACTTCTAGCAATGGAAGGTTCAACAATTCTTGTAGTGTTCTATAAAATTCTGCCAGAAGTCCATCTGGGCCTGGTGCCGTTCCATTATTTTGCTTCTTAAGTGCTTCAGTTAAGTCCATCATCGTTATATTGCTTTCTAACATTGTTTCAATCTCTTTAGGTATCTGGGGTAGATTAGCATTCTGTAAGTACTGTAACTCTTTCCTCATCAATATTCTCTTGTGTATATAGTTTCCTATAATAGTCTCGAATAACTTCCTTCTTCTCTTTACTATCATAGCAAACTTGGCCTTGGTCATCTATTAATTGCAATATTTTCCTTGATTCTTTCTCTTTTCTCAGTTTATATGCTAACCATCTACCTGGTTTATTTGGATCTTCAAAATAGTTCTGTTTTGCACCTCTGATTTTCTGTGCTAGTTCTTCTTTTTCCATTAGTCCCATTTTATGTTTAATTATATCCATTTTTAACTTAATGTCCTTTTTCTGTGGCATTTTCTGTAGCTCTTTTTCAAGTCCTTAATACTCATCCTCTAATGCCTTTTCATGGTATTTCTTTTCCTTGTATAGTCTATTATCAAGTCTCTGGCATATGCCTTCATTGTATCCCATACGTTCTTCATTCATTTTTGTTTTCTCTAAAGAAGAAAGCCAGTTCTTTCTCCATCCACTGTATGAAGTGTTTTTCCTTTAATATAGTATTATTTAACGTCCATCTAGATCTTCTTCTTTGTCCCTTCCACTTCATTGTCATTGTATTGTGATCTGCCCAAGTACTTGTTTCAATATTTATTTCTTGAATATTAGCTAACAATTCTGTTGACATCCATATCATATCTATTCTGGACTATGATAAATGTCTGTTTGAATAGAAGGTGTATTGTTTAGTCTTAGCGTTTCTTTCTCTCCATATATCTTTTAAATTTATTTCATCTATCATTTTAAAGAAAGATTTAGGGAGAGTCTTTCTGTTTTGCTTTGTTGTTTTCTGTGCTGTATAGTCCCATTTATTATCTACAGTTCCATTAAAGTCTCCCATCATAACTATATTAGCATAGTCCAGTTCAATTATTTTCACATGTAATTTTCTATAAAATTCTTCTTGATTGTCATTTGGGGCATAGATTGCAATCAGGAGTGTTTTCCTATTATTGTCCATTATTTCCACCATTAGTAATCTTCCATCATCATCAGTATAGATCAATTTCGCTGGGATAATATCTTTAATGTATAAAACCACTCCTCTTTTCTTGCATTGTGTCAAAGAAGTAAATATTTTCCCTAATTTGGCTGTATCAGCAATTGTTCATGTTGCTTTTTAAAATGTACTTCTTGTAGGCAGATTAATCAAATTTTAATTTCTCTAATTTATGGAAAGTTTTCCTTCTTTTAACAGCTGAGTAGAGTCCATTTATGTTAACTGTAATCAGTTTTTTCTCTCCCATGTTTATATTTTGTAGTTGGGTTTAGCAGCTCTCGTAGATCTTGGTTCACGTTGTTCTTTAGCTTCCACCTTTCCACCTATTGCACCTTCTGCTTTTTCAGTCGCTATTTGGCAGTCCTCTTGGAATTTGATTAGTGACATTTCTTTTTCTGCCTCCTCCTCTTTCCCTCCAAAATATTCTGTATAAAATAATTCAGTTTTCTCAATTGAGTCAATTCTATGTCTCTGTTCTTGCCATGTAAACATTAAACCTTCTGGAATCAGCCACCTATAATTCACCTTTTTTTTTTAAGTAGAATTTTAGTCAAAAATCGGTATTCTCTTCTCATCTCTCTCACTCTTCTGGGTACTTGTTTCAGGACCACAATCTCCTTGTCTTTATATTTTAATGTTTTCTCTCTTGCCACTTGCAATATTTGCATTTTAATGGCTTTCTTTGTAAATCTGATGTGAACTTCTTTTGGTAAGCTATTTCTCATTGCATATCTTGTGAAGACTCGATAAACCTCATCTATTCCATCCATCATCTTCTCTTTAGTTATTTCCAGAGCTTCAGCCAAAATTTCTATCATTATCTCAGCTAGGTTTTGTCCCTTTTCTTCCACTATGTTTTGGAATCTGAGATAAAATTCTGATCTGTCCACCTCCCATCTCAACCTCCCACTTTTATCTTGCTCAACCACAGTTAATCTGCTATCAATATCTCCAATCTTCTTATCTCTTTGTTTATCTTCTTCAGTTTTTTGGAATCTCTCATCATACTTCATCATCATTTGTTGAATGTTCTCCACCTTTTCATCAGTTTTTCCTGTTCTT
The DNA here is from genome assembly GCF_049901715.1 of Pseudonaja textilis. Lineage (NCBI taxonomy): Eukaryota > Metazoa > Chordata > Lepidosauria > Squamata > Elapidae > Pseudonaja > Pseudonaja textilis. The sequence continues at coordinate 127,367,485 of NC_141990.1, read as the reverse complement.
TGTTCAATGTTCTCTGTTCTCTTTTCAATATTCTCTGTTCTTATTTGTATATTTTGAATTCGTTGCATAATCAGCTGCAGCATCACTTTTTCCTGTTCTTTTTCTTGCTGTAACATCATCTGTATTGAGTGTTGTCCTCCAGATGGTGAAGAGGAAGAAGTAGAAGTTGAGGAACCAGAGGCTGTTAGTTTCCTACTCATTTCAGACAATTCAAAATCTTCAGGTTCTTCTAGACCTTAATCCACTTGTGAAATAACCAATTGTAATTCCAAGTAAAAATAGTGGGAAAAAAGAAGCATAATAATAATAATAATAATAATAATAATAATAATAATAATAATAATAATAATAATAATAATAATAATAATAATAATAATAATATAATATTTCTTCAGGTTCTTGTATACCTTAATCCAGTCGATTGGTTAGATAGCAGTAAAAACTCAAAAATGGAAGAAAAGACAATAAACACACACAAAAAAAGAAAAAATTGTTAAATCCTGGAAAAGATGGAAAAATAGAAAATAAAAAACTAAAGAAGAGAAGAGAAAAGTTCTTCAGGTTCTTCAACACCTTAATCCAATTAAAAAGTCTCAGGTATAAAAGGATACATAACAAAAAAAAAGAAAGCCACACACACAAAAAAACCCAATATGGAAGGTAAATAGAAAAAAAATACAAGGGAGGGAGAGAGAAAAAAGAAAAGAAACTACTCCCTTAAAAAAAGAAAAAAGAAAAAGGAAGGAAATTATTAATACTAAAGCTTTTCCTTTAAAATAAAATGTAAATGTAAAAATTAGACTTCAAAAACAAAAAGAAAGACAAAAACAAGTTCCAAAAGGCCAAAGATCCAAATAGCTATTACAAAAAGTAAGCTAGTAAGGAGGGAGTTTGTTAAAGTAAAAAATAGACCAGCTTAAAAAAAGTAAAAAGAGCACAGTGCACCTTGTTTGGTTATCCAAGGCTTTTGTTAAAATTTATAACTCTCTTCTCCAGAGTCTTATCACCATTTTTTTCTATAAACTTCAACACCAGACTCCAGCTATTGATAGAAACCCAGAAGAGCACCTGCAATAATACTCTTTCCTCTATCTTTTAATCAAACAGCAATGTCCTTGAAAAGAAGTCTCAGTTCTTTCTCAGCTTTGTCTGGTCAAGAAAAAGAGATAGAATATTTCCAAGCCTCTAGTTGGCTGTGTTACAAAGTTTCTTCTGCTTTCACTTTTCCCCTCCTTTTCCAAACAAGATATAATAAGAATTAATTAAAAAGGGGAAAAGATATTTAAAAAGATGACCTAGAAGGGAGTCTGTAGCCTAAAATATTATAAAATCAAAAAGGAGAGAAAGAATAGGTGGAAAAAAACAAACAGTCCAGTTTCAAAATATAAAATCATGTGTAAAAAATCCAGCAATGAGAAAAACAATAAGAAAATTATTACTTTAACTTCCTGTTTAAAATCGACGCTTAATCACTTCTGTCAAAACTTTTATAGATTCTTTCTTTTCCTTAGGGTGTCCTTTCAAATCTTAAAGTAAAGAAAAAATTCTCACCAAACCAGCACACTTTCTCTTTCCATTCTCTTTCGTTTCAGAGATGTCCCAACTTCAGCAGCTTTAATGGCTGCCTCTTTGCCTCTAGCAAAAAGAGCTTCTCTGGATCTACCAGGGACTTTGTGGTGTCCCTGGGATTGACAGGATGATCTCTTTACATTCACCGTCTCTTCGGGACGGTTTAGATCCATTTGGACCATCCAGGAGCAAAGATATCGGCAGTTATCTCAGACCTCCAAGATCGCATGCCATATCATTGCGACGCCAGCTCTACCCTCCTTCAAAGAAAATTCTGAAGTTCACAAAGCAGTTTTAAAGGTCGGATTGCAGGTGGATGTGTTCTTGGCAAGGAATTATGTTTAAGAGTTATGATCAGAATTGAATATTCAGCCATAATTTGGAAGTCTCCCATAAGGAACTAGAGGGCTCCATGCAAGTCTTATGATCCTGTATTGGCTGAGCTTATCTTTCTTAGGTAATAAGCAAAATATAAAATGATTAAATAAACAAAATATACATCTTGTGAAGGAAAATTGGGGATTTTCCCTAACAAAGATCTAATTCTGACAGTGGAATTATTTCCCCATCTCTCCAGACATGTCTGGCAGTGGCCGCAACAATAGCAATCTGATAGGATGAGATAAAAGTAATCCACTTTGATTGGAGAGAGTGCTTCCTAAGAGGGTCTTCACTGCTAAACAATGGAGGGACATTTAAAACACTGCAAAGAAGTCATTGGATGACATTAATTCCTCATTCAATGCAGCCGACTAACTTTATTATTATTATTAAAATGCAAATCATAATTTTAGCTGGTATCCTACTTCATTTCAAACCTTGTGGACATGGAACCACAGTGCTGTGGAATTGAAAGGGCCATTTAAGTCATCAATCAAATCTATCTCCTTGCTCACTGCAGGCATCCAAATTAAACCATCTCCAAAAAAAGCTCTAGATAGCTTCTGCTTGATGGCACCCAATGACAGGAGCTCATTACCACCCTTGGTGACCATTCCCATTATCAAACTTTGCTTATCGCTTAGAGCCCCCCCCCCCAACATTCAACTAGAATTTGCCCTCTTAAGTGAAGACAAATATTCCATGAGTTTGGGGAGGGATCATAGAGATTAGATAATGACTCTCTTCCCAGTGACACTCCTTCAGCAATTTCTTAAAGAGTGCTATCACGTCCCTCCTGGTTCAGGTCTTCTCAAAATTAAATATGCCTTGTATGTTCAGATGTTCAGCTCAGGGAACATTCACATTGGCTTCTGCCAGTTTGTCTGAATCCTTCTTAAATTGTCATGGTTGGAATTGGGAAGTCTGGATGCCATCTCTATTAATACAGCCTAAAACTGTCCTGTTTTTTTTTTCTTCCAAACATATGGTGCTGATGGCTTATATTCATCTTGCGAATTGGTATGTGAGTGCATGGCTAAGGCACCCACTGGTCTATTCTTCAGAAATTTTTTCTCCTTACCAGGAATGGGTAGAAATCTCTCAGTTCAATAGAGATTCAATGATAGCCATTAAATTAAGGAAGTATTTCAGATTTTGTGAATACACCATATGTGTTTTATATTTACCTGCAAGATCCACTTTTCAACATCTTAAAGCATGACTGTCCTTTCTAATTAAAAAGAAAGATTGAGAGAGAAGGAGACAAGCCTAAGTTAAACTGAGAGAGACCAGATCAGTTAATGGACTTCTGTTATATTCTCTAACATGGTTCGATCTGGGGCACAACTGACGAACAAAGAGGGTTTCATTTCATCCCTAACTCTGGGACCATTAAGGTAGGAAGGTGTCAGCTTTATTTCCCTTTGTTGATATTCTTGCACTGTATTGGAAAACAACTACTATTTTTTTCTTTGGATAAGAAGTAGGACAATATATACCAGACCTTCGAGGTAGATCAGACTGTGAAACCAATGCCATGTAGGTCAAAATGACTTTTATTGTAACAGCTGTAATAATAGAATCTTGCAAGTTTCGGGGTGCTTCCCTCTTCATCTGAATTATAGAGGGTCCTTTGTGAAACATTTTCTCAAGTTATTTTCTCGGCTTGGGCTCAGGTGCCTCTTATCTGACTACTGCTTTAGTAGTGGCTCTACCTCCTGTTCTTAAAAGTCAATCTGTCATCTCTCTGCTACATAATATTGCATACACCCCTCTTCTTTCTAATGCTGGGCAACTATACATTTTTAGTTGTGTAGTATTTAATAATGATTTTCAATATGTATTTATTGGCTTTCTATTTTAATTAAGTGTTCTGTGCTGCCCAAAGTCATTCTATTTCAAGACAGGTAGCCATACAAATAAGATAGATAGATAGGCAGGCAGGCAGGCAGGCAGGCAGGCAGGCAGGCAGACTGAACTAGGAAGCATTAAAAGAGCTCTTCCCATTGACTTCCTTGCTCCTATGCTTGTGTTGACTCCCCTGGACACTTCCCAGAAACCTCTCCAGATGTCAGCTCAGAGGAGGATGAACCAATTCCAGGCACATCTGGAGAGGAGTTGGTCAATGGCTCCAAGAAGCCATTGAGAGGGATTTGGCTGAAGCACAGCTGCAGCAGGTTAGCCCTAAGGCTTCAGGTGGGGGAAGCACACAGCTGCAGCCAGTCAGTGATGAGGAAGAGGAAACTGCTTTCTGGATAGAGAAAGGCAGGAGCAGAGATGGTCAGCTAGATTACTCACAAAAAAATGCCTCACCCTCCTTGATGGGCTGCACTGGAAGCTGGCTATTTAGCACAGCAGACAGATGGAGACGATGTTGGAAACAGCATGTTCATTTCCTAGCTGCATGTTCTTGCCTTGAACGTCAGATTGGCTCTCTTCATCTGTTGCCTTTGCTTGCCTTGCCTTTGCCTGCTAATTTACCTTTGTCTTGGAACTTGCCTTTGCCTTGGGAACTTGCTTTTGTCTAGTGGACTGGACTTGCCTTTGCCTTGAAGACTAGTGTTGGCTTGACTAGTGTTCATTTGAGTAGCTGTGGAACTCATTGGGGCTGACCTGGTGCTGGCACAGGGAATTGCTGGGGAATAATAATTCAGGCTCAGAAGTCTTAATAAAGACTCCCTACACCTGTAGTGTGTGTGCCTGTGCGTGTGTGCATGAGTGGGACAGCACAATGCTGTGCTTCCATATAAGAGAGACAACTATATTGATTGCTTCATGCGGGAATATCTACTGGAATATGTAATGAGAAAGATATCTTGTTGGATGTGTTAGGCTATGAACATGAAACACAAGAAACGATATGGTAGGGTCACATGTTCTTCCTGAGTAGAAGTGGGAAGAACCCCATGGGCATGCCAATAGAGAAGTTATGCCTTTTCTTTATAAATACATCGAGAATGGCTGGGGATATTCCATAAGAAACTTAAGGTTACTCAAGAGAGATTTTGCTTTGGTCAAGAAGACCAGCATCATAAAGATTTGGGAATGAGGGAGAAATATCGAATTCACATTTTGCTTTTTTCTATCTAGATCAAGGGTCTTCAAACTTGGCAAGTTTAAGACTTGTGGACTTCAACTCCCAGAATTCCTGAGCTAACATGACTGGAGGAGGAATTCTGGAAGTTGAAATCCACAATCTTAAAGCTGTCAAGTTTGAAGACCCCTGATCTGGATGATCTTAGACCACCTGTGATCATCTAGTTTTGTTGATAAATTACAGCGCCACTCACTTTGTGAAGTTAGAACATTGTTTTTATAGTTTATACTGACAATTTAGAGAACTTCCGTATCACCTTCAGGTGAATTATTATGAGCTATTGGTCTATATTTGAAAACCCCCTTTTTATGACTCTGTTTAAATTAATCCATTATCGTAAGTCACTGGACACACTCAGAGATTGTTAAAATATACTGTCAAACTTTCTTGGGGACTAACCTCTTGGGATCTTCAGCACAGAGCATTAGCTTTAAATCATTCTCTGAGGCAAAAAGTACTTGCGTTCTCTCTCTTTCTCTTTCTTTCTCTCTCTCTCTTACTAAAGCACAGTTCTATTGCAAGTTAAAATAGGCAAAATTAAAAACAAAGACTACAAAGTTATTTTATCTGGTCACAACATTCCTACAATCAAATAATTAGCTTATTTCCATATGAAGTCATATTAGTTAAGTAATATTGTCAGATACCAGCTGCTGAGAAACAGTACGTATAAGCAGAGTTGTGAAGTAAAAATACAGTATAAGAAGAAGAATTAAGATTGAAAAATCATAATGACGTGCACATAAACGGATTACTCAATCATCAAAAAGCCTGAATCATTAACACTTAGCAATTGTGCAAAACAGCTAATTTTCTGGATAGTTCTGGAGAGATATTTGCCTTTTCCTTGATTCACATTTATGTACCTGTGCAGGTAAACTATTTCCTTAACTGATATAACTGAACCATATCAAAAAGGAGGCTGAACTGTCCATTTCATGGTCTAAAATAGCTTTAACATGTGTTTCCTTTTCCTAATCTCATATTTATCTGATAGGTCATATATATGACAGATATTTATTTATATATTTATAAAATTTTATTGGCCGCCCATCTTACTGTAGGGCAACACTGGGCGGCTTACAGTTACATAATATCTAAAATATAAAAAGTTTAAAACAAACATTAAAATTATGAATAAATAAGCTGAAATTACCCTACCCTCACTCCACAATCATAAATATTGTTATACTGAACTTGTTTGTCAACATGTCTATTCCCCCAAGACAGCATGTAAAATGATACTCTCAGTATCTCGGATATCTCTGCAGTGCTTTCTTTCCCAATGTTTGTTGCACTTTCTGAAAGTCTGCTAATTCAAGAACGAAATAAGGAAAGCATGACTTTAAAACCAGTCATGTTATGCTTCTTTCTAGTTTTGAATTTCATTTTTGAAAGATCAAAATTACCTTCTTGTAAGAAAGGAATTAGACCCTGTTGTTTATCAGACTAGTATTTGGTCTCACTCATGATGAAGAGAGCCAACGGCGAGAATAAAGTATGAGAGTTTTGAGGCTAATCTCCAGAAAGACTAGAGTACAACTCTTTTTGAACATGATAATGGTTTGTCTGGTGGGCCATTCTTCCCAGCCAATTACCTACCTAGCATTTTAACCATATCACATGGAAGTGCTCTTCTTCTTGCATCCATGCTAATGGACAGAAGTAGAAAAACATCCTGATGCATGACTGCTTATGACCTTGTCCACAGGGAGAAAGTCTGCTGATCATGTGTGTATGATTATTTGCCCATATTATTACAGCATGAACCTAATAATCTTTTTGGCATCCATTTCATGTAAAGACATCTGGAGCACAGTAAGTGGGGAGTACACAGCAAAACGTGTATAACGATATCATGACCCACACTATGGCTTATGCATTTGAGTCTGACATTAAGATATAAATTTGAAAGGCCAGTGTTTATGTCATGATGTTAAAAGAACACAGAATAACTGAGTTGGAAGCAGAGGTGGTATTCAGCAGGTTCTGACCAGTTCTGGAGAACTGGTAGTGGAAATTTTGAGTAGTTCGGAGAACCGGCAAATACCACCTCTGGCTGGAGATTTCACAGTATCCTTCCCCTGCCACATCCACCAAGCCACGCCCACAGAACAGGTAGCAAAAAAAAAAATTGAATCCCACCACTGGTTGGAAGGGACCTTGGAGGCCTTCTAGTCCAATCGCCCGCCAAAGCATGAGACCCTCTCTGATTGTCCAATAAAATGACTGTCCGATATCTTCTTAAAAGCCTTCCAGTGTTGGAGCACCCACAACTTTTGAAGACAAACCATTCCACTGATTACTTTTTCTCTCTGTCAGGAAATTTCTCCAGAATCCTAAATTGGATTTCTCTTTGATAAGTTTCCATCCATTACTTCTTGCCTTGCCCTCAGGTACTTTGGAAAACAGTTGTCCCTCTCTTCTTTGTGGCAGCCTCTCAAATATTAGAAGTTTGCTCTCAAGTCACCCCTAGACCTTCTCTTTGTTAGACTAGACATACCCAATTCCTGCAACCGTTTATTGTATGCCTCTGACTCCAGCCCCCTAATCATCTTTGTTGCTGCTCTCTTCATTCTTTCCAGAGTCTCAACATCTTTCTTGTATCACAATTTTGCATGTTGCGATACTTTTATATGTGTGTTTTTAACCAGAAGTCTTCCTATCTAGGTGTTTCAGTAATGCAAAGAAGAAAATACTCATGTTCTACTTGCTGATCAGCCACTACAAACTTGGAGAAGGGATGTCAAATTCTGTTCCGTTCTAGAGGTTCTTGGGATCGCTTTGCTCCCCAAGTATATTCTTGTACATCGGACCCGTGTTACAGAAATGCCCTCACATTTCAATTCTGCCTTTCTTTCTCCCCTCTTCTTTCTTTTCCCTCTTTCTCGTTATTATGGTTGTTTGTTGTATGAAATACAGAGCTCCTCATTGATTGTAAATAAAGCTTGTATTACATCGGATCAGAGGTAGAATAAGAAATGTGGAATGCTTTCTATGACATTAGCTGTTCGATCTTTCTTCCCAGAATTCTTTCTTGTTTCCTTGGCCTAGAACCAAATGCTTTTTCTGGGAGATTTCCTGTATTCGATTCATTAATACTCTTAGCCAAATTAAATGGGATCCTTGGTCCCTTCTTCCACTTAATTATGCTTGCTCTTTTGGAGACGTAACTAATGTTGCTTGCTTATAGTTAAATTGGATACAAATGGAAATAATTTTATTCTGTCATGAATTTCATTCAAGCACTCCGTTACAGACCCAACTGGGAGACAATTGTTTGGACTGAAAGAAGGCTTAATTTGAATAATTCCTTGTGGTTTTATGTTGGTTTAATTATTTATTTATTGGCCCCAAAATACTACACAATTGGATGCTTTTAATATTAGGAAGCATAAAAAGAGTGTATGGAGAAAATGCAAAGTGTGAATCTGAAAAATATCTGTGAAATACAACAGGTATGATTTTAAAAAGTAAATATTCCACATAATTCTGAGAGCGTACAATCTGAATTGTTTGGCTAGGGGAATAGACTAAAAATGCATACAAAAAGTTCTCCCTCCTGTTTTCTCTCTCTACTGTTTGAATTAAAATTTAAGCCCTTTTTATATTTGAAACACTAATCCTGCTAATGAGTTATTTAATTGCAGCTGTTCTCATTCATCTGTTTTATTTTAAAACATGAAAGCAATAAAAAAATAAACAAGGAATATGTAGTTGTGGGGAGAGTGAAATTATTTATAGATTTTGGATCTGTGTCCTATTAATGGAGAAGAAGCACCCACCTGTTAGGAAGTTTGGAGTAGAAGAAAGTGAAAAGTACTTTACAGTATTTCACACAATAACTTCCAGTAGGTTTTGGTACAATCCTGATGGTATCACCTCCTTGATGCCAAGAGTTGCTTCTCTCATTGATTCCAATAATTCTCACATCTAACTTAGGAAATTCAGCTTGTTTGCGAACACATCAAATAAATCAGATCATCTTTCATTTCCTGCAATATGATGATCAGCCAAAAAAAATGCCAGTTTTTATTGCTGACAGGTTAAAATAATATAAATGAAATATCCAAATTGAGACTGTGCAAAATAAATGAAATACATCAATGATAGAATGCAGAATGTAAAAATGCAATTACTTTGTAACATCAAATAACATCTGAAATAACAATATAATCTGATTTCAGTGTGAGGCCAAATTCTAGAAGCAGGAGGAATTCTCTTGGGAGAGGTACATAAATAAAAGAAAGCTTGAGCAGTAGCAAGTTTCAGAGATCCACAGTAAGTATTTGCAATACAGTTGCACTAGTGCTACACACTTAACAGTAGATTTTTTCCATAAGCCATACAGGCATGGAAAATGCCATTTCCCCCCATATATCTAGGCTATTTAATCTTTCTCAGAATGGAATATAGCTGCATATGTATATTTTGCACACAGAATGATGAGGCATAATAGTTTTTGTTCTTGCCTGGAGCATTCTATGAACTATTTTTAAGCTTCTTTCTTATTTAAAGACTAGTCCGAGAGCACTTTCAGACTGAGCTTTATTTAGTTTAGCTCCTTTGAAGAATTCTTGAGGGTTCTTCTGTTCCTCTTACACCTACCTGCTATTTGTTACAATGAGGATGGAAAGTTAATTTCCTCCCAATTTATTGTATATAGCTACCCATTTTAAATATATGACTCTGGGCAGCCAAGAGCAATTAAAAACAATATAAAGAACCAAAAGTTGGTATAAAAACAGGTCGTCTTCAACTTATGGTAACAGTTGAGCCCCAAATTTCTCTTGTTAAGTGAGACATTTGTTAAGTGAGCTTTACCTCATTTTATGACCTTTCTTGCCACAGTTGTTAAGAGAATCACTGCAGTTGTTAAGTTAGTAACACCGTTGTTAAGACAAAATGGATGGAAACTAATCAAGGAGAGAAGCAACCTTGAATTAAGGAGAAACTTCCTAATGGCTACAACAAAGAATCAATGGAATGGCTTGCTTTCAGAAGTTGTAGGTGTGCCACCACTGGAGGTTTTTAAGAAGAGACTTGTCAGACACTTGTGTGGAATAGTATAGGGTCTCTTGCTTGTTCAGGGGGTTGGACTAGAAGACCATCAAGGTATCTTCCAACTCTGTTATTCTGTTATTCTAAGCCCACATTTTTTTTTCATTAAAGAAAAAATATTGATCTCTTCTCATACCTATTAGGTGCTGAAATTAAACTCTGCCCCTGCCCTTCACTCCCTATCCCTTTAAAAAATACCCTCATCTGCTACATTTACTGCATTACTCCAAGTCAACTCCCTTGAATTTATTCTCATGAATGGAGGACATTCTCTTGAGCTTTATGAAGGAATTGTAGAGAAGTAATAGAGAAAAAAAAATAACATAAAGATTTCCCTTACGGAGATGCAGATTTTAGAAGCAGAGTCTTACATATTACCTTAACAATCAAGTAGTGTGTTCAATTTTGTTTATTCGTGTCAGAAGCATCACAATTAAAATAAGGCATATTGTATGATATAACATTTAAAATATAAAATACAAAATTAAAATATGTGCAAATTAAACAGATCTTGCCCCCAAAACAGGGAACATTAATTGTGTTCTGTCGGGCGGCCATGACAGATGTGTACACTATGTACAATTGTGCAAGTGGAAAGGTGTGATTATGACAAGCTCCAAGGAACTGATCACCAATACCTCTTTTGCTGAAGGCCTACTGTAGTTCCCTCGCTTGTGCTATGCTTAGTGTACGTAGTCTTACGCCGTCATGTGTCTTGCAGCGATAGATTGAGAAAGGTGCTATTACTAGGGTCTTTATGTTGAAGTAAGCTGCTCCTTGATTCAATGGAATTGCAGTATTGGATAGCCAAGCTTCCAGCTCCTAATTTACATCTAATGTGACAAAAGAAAATAACACGCAGTTTGATTAATGTGTGAAATGTCATTATTTGGAGCAGTTACTGTTTTGTGGATATACTTCATGTGGGACAATTGTCTATTAAGAAGGCCAGTGCTCAAGGTGGGGTAATAAGAGGAGGACATATGGCTGGAGATTATGCTTGCCAAAGTTCAAATCACAAGCAATTACTAGCATGTTGACATAATGGTTACATCAAGCTGTGTCAGTCTGCCCCCATTCACTACCTGACTGCCTCTATGATTCACACATGCTACTTAATTTTTTTTTTTTTAAGTCAAGCTTTCTCATATCTACAATGTTTGAACTGGTTTGAAGTTATTTCTTTTGATCTATAGAATCTATGCCAGCATGTAATGAACCAGCTTTTAATGTTTTATCCTTAGATTATGACTAGTGCTGCTAATTCTTAGTGTTTATTTCCAGGAAAACTTTGCTACCTTAGAAGACTTGAAAGAAGTTTTTAAAGAAATATTTGTACTGATACAGAATAATTACATCTCGATTGCTTGTGAAGAGAATTGACTGGAACTTTTCCTGAATGCTATTGTTCAGTAGGGTTGTAGAAAAGTAGAGGAACTAGATATGTTTGGGGGGCGTTGACAAGGAGAGCAGGTTAATTTCTATCTCAATTGTTCAGGAAATGTTTTTTCCTTGGTTAGAAGTTACTAGATTGATTAAAATCACTTGACTATCCCAAGCACTGTTCATCCACTTAATTCCATGAATATGAAAAGAGAGAGGCAGGGAGGGAGAAAAGGCAGTGCTTTTGAAGTGTCTGGGAAGAACCGTCCATTGTCACTTTACATACCTTCTACAGTATTGACCCTTCTAGGTAGGACTGGGTTTTCATAGAAAATGTAAGAGAACATGTAGCAAATCAAAGGCACAGAGGGAAAGAACAATTATTTGCATTAAATGGTCAAATGTGAATAAAGTTCTGGGTCCATTCACTTTTTCCTTTAAAAAAAACCTATTTTCAAATCTTTGGAATTCTTGGGGAACACAATTCTCCACTCCTGCCGTGTGCACTATCTTTGTACAGAGTAAATTGCTCTATATAAAAATAAACCATCCATGGCCTGAAACAGAAGAACCAATGTAAACCACATTTTATATGTTAAAAAAACAACAGCAGCACTCAGATGTGCTATACAATAAGTTTTTAAAATTAATGTTTATTGCTTTTAAGTTAATAACAGAAAGGTGCTTTAAGAGAAAAGTTAAAGAAATATGACAGAGAAAAAACACATAGTATGATAAATCATATTAACAGTAAATAGTTACAATTCTACTGTATATATATATATGTGTGTGTGTGTGTGTGTGTGTGTGTGTGTGTATGTTTTCTGAGGTTCTCGCGGGTATTTGTATGTGGATCTTTGGTTGTTGGAACAACCAAAGATCCATATATATATATATATATATATATATATATATATATATATATATATATATATATATATATATATATATATATATATATATATATATCTCACAGTATGTAATGCTAATATTATTCAAGTGCATATATATTTATAATATCATATAACTATCTGTTATGTCCCACCTTCCAAAATAAACAGATAAGGCTGAAAGCAGCAGTCCTCGCAAATAAAGGCAGCAACCAGGAATCTTCACTGATAACAGCTGTAGTTAGCCTCCACAAGATAGTCCAAGTTAATAGTTCCAACGAAATAAATCCAAGTCCCAACAAGATATTTCAGGTTTAAATCCTCCAAGCCAAAATCTTCGGTTCTCCTTGCAAACAGTTTGTTCCGGACAGAGTGCAGAGTCATCTCTCTCCCTTTATAGAGCAGCAGCTAATTAGTCTAATTACTGATCTGCCCTCCTCCTGTGCTCCCGTTGGTTTCTTCTCGTAAGGAGACGCCTGCTTCTGACATCCACCCAGCAATCGTCTAAATTATTACTTTCACCTGAAGACTCCATAAGTTCCTCATTATCAGCCGTTCCCGGCTGATAACCTGATTGAGAAGCCGAGGAGGTTGAAGGTTCAGGCCGGTCCTGCAAATCAAATGTGACCTCCCTTGTAACATTCGTCTCCTCCTCTTCATTGAAATCACTAATACTTGCTGATTCATACAAGTCCTCCTCGCTGGAGCTTTCATTCAAAAAACCTGTAGCTGATGCCGGAATCACAACACTATCATATTTTAACCTGACTTTATTTTGTATAAACGAGCCCCATATTTCCTTATATTTATCCATACAAAGTCTACGTCTATAGGCAATCTGTTATAGGCAAGTGCAATCAGGTCTTCAATCCATTGAGTGAAAAAAATAAAGTTAAACGGTAAAGGAATCCCTGTGGATTTTACTCCACTAGTCATTGCTGCCTCTAGGGGTCAGTGCTCATATCTGTTTCAAGGCCATTGAGCCAGCGCTGTCTGAAGACATTTCCGCAGTAATGTAGACAGCATGATGTCACAGAGCACTGTTACCTTTCCACCAAAGCATACTGCTAGGTTGGTAGGATCTGGGGCAAGGATGGGACTTCACCCCATCATGTGACACTCGGATCTCAAACCTTTCTATCTGACAAGCCCAGCATCTGAACTGCTGAGCCACTGCATCCCCCCAATTGAGTGAAAAGGGCCTTATATACCTCACTACAGAATGATTGTAGAAGGCAAAGGGGTCTCACAACGGTAGTGTCAGCATTCCAACTAACAACCTCCAAACCAATAAACTCCGAGACAAGCATTTTCTGAAAGTTCCATTTTATTAGAGTTGTCATATTGGCATATCTGGCAAAACCTGAATTTGAGAGTTCCAGGTTTTCCCCTCCCAATAGAAATTGAAATCACCCATCACATCAAACATTGTCCCAACTTGAGACATTACTCTAGACACTCCTCTCCAGGTGCAGGGTAATATGTCCTTAACTTTATAGGAAGAATGTTGTTGAGTCTAATCTTCCACCTCTCTATGAAATCCCGCCTCTCAATTTCCCAGGCGCTAAATGTGGCAGCCTCAAAGCTTCGAAGTGAAATATGGCTTCCAAGGCTGACGAGTAGAAGGCAAAGGGAGTCTCATTGTTTCCTTTCAGTTTCCTTCTCTTTGTTGCAAATTAAGGGCCCAATCTGTCTGTCAGCAAGCAGCAGCCCAGGGAGGGCTTGATAGAGAAAATGGAGTGAGTAGAAGGATCACACTTTGGGGATCCTATTTCCCAAGAAGACTTGTGATCTTTGATCCTATCCACGTAATCCCAGGCCCAGTCTGGACTGATTACAACTAGTATTTTAATTGATTTACTTTTCCACAGGACAGCCAACTATAAAAAAGTTTATTTGCATGCAAGTGGCTATTTCAGTCACAAATGTGTAACCTTATGCAGGTGCATTTTCATGCTTATGAATGCTGATCGAAAAGCAGTCGAGCAGCCTTGAACCATTGATCATTTGCATTTTTCTATGTCAGTTACTTGCTTAATAGCCCTGATTCTATTTCATCTTAGGTAGCGAATCATTTCTTTTCATTCAGCATGCATATATATGCTTGAAATATTTAACTTTCCCTGCATTGAAGAAAAATGGGAGGAGGGAATTTAAAATTACTGTCTAGTGCTTCCAGTAGCTCCACTCAGCCTAGATCCCTCCCAGTGTTTTGGCGTGCAATACCTATCATTTCTGACCATGGACAATACTGGCAGGAAGATAAAGTCTAAAATAATGAGAAGGAATTGAGACTGAGGAAAGTTGGATTGTGAAGTGTTGTAGTGTGAGCCATAAAAAGGATTCCCAAAGGCTGCAAATGTTCTTCATCTTTTATGTGCAGACAAGCATATTTGTATGTATTATATCTGTCTCTGGGCATTAATTGGGATTATCATTTATGTGCCACACTGTGCAAGTTCTAACTTTTACAACAAACCTTAATCTAGGTCATTATTCCTCCTGCTCCTTCTCTCCTTTCCTCTCCTCTCCTCTCCCCTCCCCTCCCCTCCCCTCCCCTCCCCGTCTTCCTTCCTTCCTTCCTTCCTTCCTTCCTTCCTTCCTCTTCATCTCCTTTGTACCTCTGATCCAGTACTGTTTCAGGAGAGAGGCAGTGTGTGTTGAAAGCCACTTGGAGCAATTGTGCCTGGGGCAAGACTCAATCTGCAAAGATTGACTTATAGTTTGGTCTCTTAGCAGCTGCTATTTTTCACTGGGTATCAGAAAGAATGAGGGCTCACCTCCTGAGTGGTGTCAAGAAAGCAAGAGCTTGACATGGGCACTTAGATATTTTGTCAGGTGGCAGGGGCCTGAAATGTCCTTTCTTGCTCTGTATGTACAACTTACTTTAGTGTCAGTTGCATCTCTGTGTTGTATTTATTTTGGAGCATTGTGAACAGGAAGGCTTTAATTTTATGGCAATTAAGTAGGCTTTCTCGTTTATGTTTAGTTATCTTCTAAACACAGCGAAGAAAAAAAAAATTTCCTAGAGAGAAAGGAAGAAAGAATCTTAAACTTATTTTAAGCACTGCATATGTTAATTAAATCCAATATGATAATGGTTGTAGTATTTAATAATTATTTAATAAATGAAATAAATAATAGTTAGTTCCTAAGTATGCTGTTGTCCTGAACTTGCAATCTTCCTAATATTAAACTAGACGCAGAGGTCTCCAACCTTGGCAACTTTAAGACTTGTGGACTTCATCTCCCAGAATTTGTTGGCAGAGGAATTCTGGGAGTTGAAGTCCACAAATCTTAAAGTGGCTAAGGTTGGAGACCCCTGAACTAGAGAATATCATTTTAAAACAACCTCTGTAAAGCAAATGGAAATTAATCACTGTCATTTGTGTTGGGTATTCATGTTCATGCAACATTGTAGCTGGGTTACCCTTTAAAAGATGTTCTTAAAAGACTGCTCTCCTTTTACAAAATATGTATAATTTGGATACTTTTACCTTCTCTATGAAAACAAAACTGATGCAGGGTTTTAATTATGTTGAAATTGTGGTCGCTGAAATGCCATCATTTTGTTTTGTAATTGAATATCATTACTGTGCAAAACTGCCCTTGTTTGTCAGTAATCTTGTCAATAATTGTAAGCGGTCAAGATCTTTTCTATGGATAGCATTAACTATGTGGCCAGAAATAGCATTGTACTGTATATGAAAAAAAAATTGACAGGTGATTTATTTATTAGGAAAACTCTAGGCACAGCTTTAGTTGTTACAGTTTCCTATGGGTTTGATGGAACATAGGATCTGTCTGTCTGTCTGTCTGTCTGTCTGTCGTCTGTCTGTATCTCTATCTATATTTCTATCTATCTATCTATCTATCTATCTATCTATCTATCTATCTATCTATCTATCTATCTATCTATCTATCTATCTATCTATCTATCTATCTATCTATCTATTTTTCTGACAGTGAGAACAATCAACCAATGGAACAGCTTGCCCTCAGAAGTTGTGGAAGCATCATCACTTGAGACTTTCAAGAAGAGATTGGACTGCCATTTGTCAGAAATGGTGTAGGGTCTCCTGCTTGGGCGGGGGGTTGGACTAAATGACCTATAAGGTCCCTTCCAATTCTGATTATCTGTTAAATCTGCAACTATCTTATCTATCTATCTATCTATCTATCTATCTATCTATCTATCTATCTATCTATCTATCTATCTATCTATCTATCTATCATCTGTCTGTCTGTCTATCTATCTATCTATCTATCTATCTATCTATCTATCTATCTATCTATCTATCATCTATCACATTTATATGCCGCCCATCTCTCTGTTGAAGTGGGACCTTGGTGACTTACAAAATGAGGTTCCAGATTCATACTGTCCACTTTGGCCATCCTTCTGCTGTCCAAACATGTCTGCTTGTTGGGAAATCTGTGTCCCAATCACAGTGACCCAGCCAAGCCTTACACCATACTTTTTCTTGTAAAACCTATCCTGGGAGCCTCAAGGTGATCTGCAGTTTTGCAACGTCATCACCTCTTCAGCCTTAGGAGCATTTCCTCCACACTGTTTGTTTTATGGCCACTAGTGGCGCTCCCAGACCTTGGATCTCCTGACCCAATGCTATAAATGCCACCACACCATTGTGATGTTTTACTGATTATACTTTACCAAATTGCACATGCTTTAATAATAGGCCCAAAGGGATCAGATAAAGCTCATTGCCCAGATCCAGGGTGGCCTGAAACATAGCCTAAAAACTTTAGGTCCATTCTTTCTACAGGTGGTCCTCGACTTACAACAGGTCATTTAGTGACCGTTCATGGTTACAATGGCACTGAAAAAAGTGACGGATGACTGGTCTTCTAACTGACAACCATTGCAACATCCCTGTTGTCAGAATTGGGACATTTGGCAACTGACTTGTATTTATGACAGCTGCAGTGTCCCAGGGTCATGGGATCCCCTTTTGTGACCTTTTGACAAGCAAAGTCCATGGGGAAGCCAGATTCACTCAACAGCCATGTTACTGTAACTTAACAACTGCAGCGATTCACCTTACAACTGAAAAGTTGTAAAACGGGGGCAAAATTCACTTACCTGTCTCACTTAGCAACAGAACTTTTGTGTTAAATTGCAGTTGCAAATGAAGGGCTGCCTGTAGCTCTTCTTTTCCTGGATGGTCAGCATGCTAATGGAGGGGGAAAGTAGCTTTTCCTAATAAGACACACTTTTTTTTCTGTTTTAATATCTGGAAGAGATCACAATGTTTGGGGTGGCTTTCTTAGTTTGGCTGTTGAGATCCTGTAGACACAATGCATTAGCATCGTGATGCTTTTGCATTTTGGCTTCTTTCTATGGTAGAAGAGTAGAACCAGAAGCCTCAATCATGCTGGACGTTTGCAGCCTTGACCTTCATTGTGTCTGGTTCCAGGCGATTGATGTAGAATGAGGAACAATTACAATAGAGATTCTCACCCTTTAGCCAAGTTGCTTTCATTCTGGCCCTTACCTCTTCTCAAATCAGTTTGAGTGAGTAGCAAACTAAATAAAGTAGTGTCAAGCAAAAGCCATAGCTATTCCTCTTTCAAAATTATGCCTCTCCAGTAAAGGGTCAGGCAGCCACCAAGGTCAGTGGCTTGGAAAGAGTAGAGGAGCTCAGAAGAGAGTGGTTAAGTTTGGTCCAGAGATGGTATTCAGCAGGTTCTGACTAGTTCTGGAGAACTGGTAGCGGAATTTTTGAGTAGTTTGGAGAAACGGCAAATACCACCTCTGACTGGAGATTTTACAGTATCCTTCCCCTGCCACGCCCACCAAGCCACGCCCACAGAACCAATAGTAAAAATTTTTGAATCCCATTACTGGTTTGTCCTCCATCATTATCCATGGAATTGAGTCAATATGTGTTGTAATCATGCTGAAGACCATTTCAGACGTTTCCAATTATAGAGTAGGATCATGTCCATAGACCCATTCCTAATCTTAGCATGTTCAACCGAAGATATGAAGTTATACAAAGCAACATACATTTTTTTTTAATTAGAGCAATATTAAATGCATCGCTTCATATTGTTCCTCCACTTTTATAATAAAAACCAATATGGGATTCTAATATTAGAACTACAGTCTGTGGAAATGCATTGGATATTGCTGTAATTTCAGCAGTATATGAAGTGTAGCAGTTTATTGAAAATTCCTGTTTGACTTAGTAGAACTTTTCTAAGTAACGAGCATTTTAAATTTTCAAGAACACCCTATTTGGAAGAAAAAATGACAGGCTTCACGGGTGTTTCCTCTTTCTTTGTTTGACAACCTATCATATTTTCTCCAGATGCCTCTGAAGATCAGGACATACCTGAAAACCTCCATAGTAATTACCAGTTCAACAGACTCTTGTAGAGTTCTGCAAAGTTGTGATTGTCTCCTCAAAAAAAAAAAAAAAAATGCACCAACTATTGCGGTCCCCAAGATAACACAATGTAGATACCATATTAATAAAATGAGGGATGATTGGCAAAAAGATGAAGCATTAAGAAATGTCAGACACAAGAGCGTGTAAAGAGCAGCCAGATGGAATGCAGCTGTAATGAATGACATTTAACAATGCGATTACTATCTCAGTAACAATTAGCATGAAAAAATATTTTCAACATTGTAAATGATGTGATTGGGTAAAGACCCCTTTTTGAGATTAACCACCGAGTAAAGTGAAAATGTAGCTGAGAATTCATGCATGACAGTAGTAAGAACTGAAGCTGCACTGGATTAAGAAACCCACATTACAAAAGAACAGAAGATGAAACGCTGTATTATACATAAAGAGGAGAAGCAACTAATCGGTGCACTTGCAGATGAGAAACGATAGATTAGACATCCAGATTTATTTATTTTTTAAAGTCGTTGGAAAGATGTAGGGATGTGAATATGGAGAACTGCATAAAAAAGGCCAAAATAAAAGCTTTGTTCAGTGAAATAAAGTTGCTATGAATGCTGCCTACAGCGGAGACAAGATACCATATGAAGATCTGAGGAGACTGTGAGACATAGATGGAATATATTCTGTTATAAACAAGAATTAAAAGTAACATTTGTGTGTGTGTGCATTCACACACACAAATACATAAATAGGCAAAATATAAAACAACAGTGGCCTGGGGAGGAAAACCCTATTCAATTTATAAACACTTTCAAGATACTTATATGGGCTAATAGAATGAGTAGATGTATGTAAGTCTGGGAAAACGAAAGAGGGAAAAGAAAGTTATCTGTATTTCTAGAATAAATATAGGTGGCATTTTAATGTTTATTATCTACAGCAGCCTTTCTCAACTAGGGTTACGCCAGAGATCATGACTGAAAAAAGAGCCACAGTTTTTATTAAGTTTGCTCAGCGCACTGCACTAGGAATGTTTAAGTTTCATAACTCAGCTGCGGGCCTGTTGGTTTGGTGTTGTAAATGTAAGGAAATGTGGTTTGTGTAGGTTAAAAGTGAAATTTCTTGGGAAGTTTTCTTATTTTTTGCAGTTTTTATGCAAGAGATCTGAAAATTATGTCAAGCATCCCTACTGGGTGGAAAGGCTGATCTATAGAGACATAGTAGGAGCAGTGGGCAAGATATGGAACCAAGAGAAAAAACAAAAGGGATGTTGCTCATCACACACTAAACACGATCGCAGCACCAGCCACTAATAATTCTCCAAAGAAAAGTGACATTAATACTTGCAGAAAAGAAATCTGTTGAGAAACATTTCTAAAGAAAAACTATAGAATTATTAAGTTCTATCAATTTCCCCCTGTAGATTTACAAGTTTGTATGTGTGTATGTTTATCAGTTTGGTGTAGTGGTTAAGGTGCTGGCCTAGAAACCAGGAGACTGTGAATTCTAGTACCACCCTAGGTGTGAAAACCAACTGGGTGACATTGGGCCAGTCTCACTCACAGCCCCACCCACCTCACAGGATGGTTGTTGTGGGGAAAATAGGAGTATTAGGTATGTTTGCCGCCTTAGGGTACTTACAAAGTAATAAAGGCTGGATTTTAAAAAAATGGAATAAATGAATAAATAAATGGGTGCTAATTTATAAAATTCAACTAGGCATGGTGTATATTGCTTAAATATAGGAAATAGCATACCATAACACAAGAAGTTGCAGTCAGTGCCATCAAAAGTAAGATTCACTATTAGATATAAATCAAATCATTCTCTTTTATTGATTGATATGGGTTCAGAAACATGTCACGTAGGGTCCTCCATTCCTTGTGCAGCTTCGTCTCCATGTCTTTGGCTCTAAAACATGTTGCAATGGCACAGGGATTTTTTTTTTAAGTACAGGGCTGTTTTGTTTATTTGTTAATTATCTCATTAGTTACAGTTACTATAACTAACAAGCCTGCCCAATCGGAATCCCTTGGCAGTCTTACTACTTGAACAAGACTCTCTGGATCTGAATTGTTCTAAGAGTTTGTGATAGAATCTGACCCCAAAAAAGAAAGGTGCAAATTAGCAAACTTCCTCCACAGATCACTACAGTATTTGAAATATGACATTAAAAACAAAGTGGTCTGGAAAGTTCTCCCTCTGTATTATTCTATTATCCAGAGTGCATTTGGAGTTGGGTGACGAATGATGTTTTTTTAGTGTGTTCTGCCTTTCATTTAAAAAATAATTCCAGTTGTCAAGCATGTACAGTTGACATTTCTTTCATTTGCAATTTTTGCTCTTATTTACTACTAATATAGCCATATGCTTTGATAAAAACATAAGGAATCTTTATTGGATTGTTCTTATTGATAAACTCAGATCAGGATTCTTTGGGGTTGATGCTTTATTAAAGCATGAACATTTTCTTAAACATTATTAAATAAATCGATAACTTTGATTTTCAAACTTACAAAATTACACCAGCTTAGTTTTCCCCACTGAGGTTTCTTAATACACAATATTAAGTTCACAGTTCACAAAAAGAACTTTGATGCAATAAAGTACTTTTCCTGCCATATTGATCCTGCACTGTTTTATCAATAAACACACTTACATTATTAATATTGTAAGGAAAGGGATTAATTGAAAATTGTGACAAACTGATTAGACAAATCCTCTGCAAAAAAAGTTAAAAGTAAAAGGAACGGTATTTAATTAAATTGAATCAATTCTGATTTGGATACAAAAATGGCAATTTGGAATTCAAACTTGGGGACAACAAATATAGTTTTTGAAGGTCTCTTTAAGGATCCGGGAACTGCTTTATTAGAAAACTTCTTTTACATTGGAGTTATATTTCTGCCAACTGATCCAGCAAAGAACTTTGAAATTCATCAATATTGAATCTTGAAGAAAGGTGTGAACATATTCCATTGATGTACTATCTTTAGCTCTCTTTCTGACAGATATAGAACATTGTTATTGATTGAATTTGCGCAATAGGATTTTCTTTCTCCCAGAAAGAATACAATGTGTAAAAAGCAGCACTGTGAAATGAAACAGCAGCAAGAGGCTTTCATCTGTTAAAAAATATTTGCTGATGTCTTACCTTTGAATTGCTAAGTGTACACATCCATTCATACCTCTGGTTTTGAAACACAGCAGATTAGAACAAGTGATGGAGCTGTAATAAGTATGCCTAAGGTATAATCTAAATAGCAAGTTAAAATTGTATTGAAGAGGTAGGTGGTATTGATCATCTAAGACAGGAGTGTCAAGCTCACGTTGTCACAGCAGCGTCACATGACATATCAGGACTTTTCCCCCTTCGCTATACCGAGTGTGGGCATAGCCAATGTGCGATGCATCCAGCCCAGAGGCTGGGAGCTTGCCAGCCCTGATCTAAGACATTGGAAACCAATTTCCTCTGGCTTGGATTGAAGTTTCTTATTTAGATTTGTGGGAGTTGTAATACTGATCTCATTAGAAAGCACGAGGGATGCTGAAATATTCAGCCCCTAAATCAGTGGTTCTTAAATTGGGCAGAGGATAACGAAGCTGTTTGTAAGTGGAGAATTCAATTTGGGACTGATGCTCCCGAGACACTTGTGTAAAAGAGATTAACACTAAGATTAATATGACTAACAATTAAGAAGTGAGGAATATGCCAATCAAAGAAGTACAAACTCAGACAAATAACCAAGCTGTAAACAACAGCTTAATCAAGGAACCACCAAAACCACTCCCACAAACACTGACTAGACAAGTCATTGGTATATAAAAAGAGATTAAACCCCATTCTCTCTCAGCACTGATGATGGCACTGGTTTGGGTTATGAAACGTCTGCAAGAAAACCACCAAGTTCAGAGAGCACTCCATACAAAGACTCCATACTTCAACCTTGAGCTACAAATATTCTCTTCTGTCGATTTACTTCTATCAAACAGTGGAGTCTACAATTGGGGAGGGGGGGTTGTAATGACATTATTTAACACTTGGGAAAGAGATAATTGAGTCAAGCCATTTAACAACTACTGTCCTAGATAGAAAAATATTCATTTGAGTTTTGTTTTTCATTAACAACAAAAATCAAGCATTTTTTTTTCAAATTCTCAACCTTTTAAACAAGTAGCTGCAGTAACTATAAGCTGGTTATGTTTTGATATCTCTCAAATAAATAGGGCCAGTTTTCCAATATGAACGATTGATTTTCTACTATAATTTTTGAACAATGTAATTACTGGCCTGTTTTGATTTTCCAATATTTATTTCATGAGAGGGAAGCTCATAGGCAGAATATTTTAGGATATTTTCTAAATATTTGGAACACAAAGGGCCTATTTTGGTGGGTGTGGGGAATCAGAGATCCACCAGTTTTCAATCTTACCAAAACCTGAATTCATTTGGG
Organism: Pseudonaja textilis; assembly: GCF_049901715.1. Lineage (NCBI taxonomy): Eukaryota > Metazoa > Chordata > Lepidosauria > Squamata > Elapidae > Pseudonaja > Pseudonaja textilis. The sequence goes on along the minus strand of NC_141990.1, from coordinate 127,344,270 downwards.
AAATGTCTTCAAAGCTCTACACGTAACAATAACCTCCTTTAACTTTCCTAGTTAGCAATTTCTTTGGAAGATGTTTAGGAAAAAAAAGAATGACCTTTCCTAATTTGCTTGTGCAGTTAGTTAAAAATTGTAAGAGTTTAATCCTTTCTTTGTCTGGTGACATTTTGCTTATCTTTGGAAGGTGCTTTGAAAAACAACAACAAATTATTATTATGATATTGCCACCTATAATTTGAAAATAAGAATCCTATAGTAAGGATAAACTACTCTGTAAGTCTTCAGAGAACTTATGCAAATACAGAGCAAACAATTTTATTTTATGTTTAATTTGGAAAAAGATAATGGTAGTATAGACAGCCACTTTGGTCTAGTGGTAAAGCAGCAGGCTGGAAACTAGGAGACTGTGAGTTCTAGTTCCTCCTCAGGTCTGAAAGTCATCTGGGGGACTTCAGCAGGACACTGTGTTTAGTCCTGCCTCAGGCATGAAAGCCAGCTGAGTGGCCTTGGGCCAGTCTCCCTCTCAGTCCTACCCACCTCACAGCATTATTGTTGTGGAGAAAATAGGAGGAGGAAGGAGTATTATGTACATTCACTACCTTGAGTAGTTTATGAAAATAATAAAGGTGGGATATAAATTAAATTAATAAATATTATACAGATAATTTTCATGTACATTACATTTTCAGCTTTGCAGGGAATGTGAAATTAACTCTGTAATGTTGCCAAATCTCTGCTTGCAGTGCTATGAGAAATGCCCCCGCGCCCCATTTATTCTGATTTATTCATGCTAGATTTGGTTTCATTCTCAGGTTTTCTTTACTCTTTTTTATGCAAAATTTTATCGCTTTGTTTAGGTAGACAGTTTGTTATTTTAATTTTTAACTTCTTTTTATTTTCACTTTATTCTTCTTTATTTTATTTTGCTTATTTTATTCATATTTACTTTATTTTTTCTGCTTTTTAAAATTCTTAATCTGGGTGAATGAGTTATGGGCTTCAGTCCTTTGAAGATGATGATTATTTATTTTTTCAGCTTTGAGCTGGTATCATGCACGGTCTTTATCAAATAAGTATTCCTTCACAAAGAAATCATAATTTGTCCTGTATAATTTTAAAAGCCTGAGTTCATATCCAAGAGAAGAATAGGCTTTTTAAAAATAAACTGAATATATTAAAACCTGAAAATAAACTGATATTTTTCTTGACCAAAGATATTAGATTGGAATTTGATTGATCAGATAGATTGTGCCCAATCAAAGAATTGCTATATTAATTAAGAAATGTCCAAAAATTATAATCAATATACTGAATATTTGATGTTAAAAATGCTGACAGCCAGATATTTTATATGGTTATTTAGCTGTTTTTTTAAAAAATTTACTTGCAAATCATGTAATGCTGAGAATTTTTATTTCTTATTAGACACTTGAATTGATTATAGCAACTTCTTAGAAATTTCTAAGCAATTTCTAAGTCAACTCCTGAAGATAAACATTTAATTTAATTTTGATGGACTTATAAAGGAAATTGTATGTGATTCAAACCAAACACAGATGTTTCCAAAAAAATTCCCTTATACACAATCTTTGGCTTACTTTCCATCATTGCAATCCATTGTTTATCAGATCAAGAAGCATTTTATTGGTTCCATTATAATCTCATGCTGTGGCTAAGCAGGATTCAAGCAGCTGCTAATGGTGTCTTACAATTAGAAGAATACAGTTTGTTGATCAACAAAAAGATTTTGAGGGTGTTTTTTTTTTCCAAATGAGCAAACCATTAACAGGATGTGTTTAAAGCTCATATACCAGGTAGGACTAGAGCATCTTTTTCATGGAAGAAGATGAAAAAAATCTTGCTCTAATAATTCAGAAAGGAAAATTTGAATTTGACAGCAAGGAAACCAATGAAGAAGAATTGTAGAGTTCCTTTTAATTAACTGTAGAATTGTAGAGTTCCTTTTAATAGGCTAGAATGCTAAATGTGAAAGGCAGTTTGGTGTTGTGGTTAAGGTGCTGAGTTCAAAAGAGGGAGACTATGAGTTCCCTTCCTCTCTTAAGCATCAAAGTTGAGTGATTTTGAACCGGTATTCTCTAACAGCCTAGACCATCAAAATAGGGTTTGGGGCATTAGGTATGTAATATAGACTACCTTTTGTTGACCCAAATATCCCAATAGAGATAAAACAAATCTAATAAATAAAATAAATATTAATGTTTCTAACATGGAATATTTATTAAAATGGATTAAGTGTACATTCTATGAACATTGGTTTCATGATTGAAATAGCTGGAACATGTTACATAACGACTATAGATACAGTACATAAAGATGTAATTGCAACTTTCAATTTTTATATATCTTTGCCATACAAATATGGAGACAGCTGCAGTCAGACTGAAAGCGTTTAAAATGACCTCTTTACTATTTTTAGTACTTTAATATTTAGTACTTTACTACTTCAGTATTATTTTTATTTTGTTTTCCTTTTGATAGATGACCACCTTGATTGATAAATAAATATGTTCCAGCAATTCCTTACACTCTTTCAAAAAAAATAGCTAGACATTTAATATAGCACACATTAATTTAATATTTGATATAACAAATTCTATAAAATCTGGGAAGCTCCTGAACCAATATGTTGCCTATGGAATGGTATAAAAATACAAAGAATTTTTATTATATATATTGTTAGAGCTTTTTACTAAGTCTTTTGGAAAAGGGTGATCCTCTTTTCATTGTGTGAGGCATGAATAACAGTTATCATTAGTGAGTAAACTGTGTGAGCTAGCACCTAATTTCCTTGTGAAGTGTGGAAGCAAAATCTTCATTGCAACTTTAGCATGTAGGTTGCACCATCTGGTGTTATGAAAGGATGCCAAGCTTCTGATCATAATTAGCTGATTGGAGGATAATTCTAACAATTCAATTTTGTTATCTTGAAATCACAGTAGTATCTATGCTGGGTGAAGAAAAAAAATTCCTCTGATATGGTACAAATTAAAATTAAATTAAATGTATTGAATTAAAAGGCATTCATTCTTCAAGGCTTTCTGCACAAATCATTACAAATGAGATTATTGCTTCCTTCCACATCCAAAATGCATTATAGGTATTGACAAGGATGTATGTTATTGCTCCTTATAGTTAATTTGGTTTTATCTTTGACTCAATTTATTAGATTATATAGTGTCACTCCAGGTAGTGATAATCCTCAACTTACAACTGTTCTTTCAGTGACTGTTTAAAGTTACAACAGCACTGAAAAAATTGACATGGTCAATTTTAGCACTCATGACCATCCCAGCAGTCCCACAACCACATGATCAAAATTCAAACTCTTGGTAGCCAACATGTATTTACAATAGTTGCAGCATCCCAGGGTCATGTGATAGCCATTTGTGACCTTCCCCGCCAGTGGTGGGATTCAATTTTTTTTACTACTGATTCTGTGGGCATGGCTTGGTGGGCGTGGCTGGGGAAGGATACTGTAAAATCTCCAGTCAGAGGTGGTATTTGCCGGTTCTCTGAACTACTCAAAATTTCCACTACTGGTTCTCCAGAACTGGTCAGAACCTGCTGAGTACCCATCTCTATTCCCTGCCATCTTCTGATGAGCAGAGTCAATGGGGGAAGCTGGATTCATTTAAAGATCATGTGATTCACTTAAGAAATTCAGTGATTTACTTAACAATCATGGCAGAAAGGTTGTAAAATTGGGCATGACTCAATTAACCATGTTGCTTAGCTGTGGAAATTCTGATCTCAATTGTGGTTATAAATTGAGGACTACCTGTACACAAGTGACTGAAAATCAAATTGATATAATATTGGGGTCTTCATTAGTGTCAAGTGCTTTACCTAATTTAACTAAAGAACAAATCTTCCATGAAAATATGTATTGCATTATCTCTCTTAAATATTTGGGAGTAATTATTCCTTGCAAAATACTTTTGTTTGTCACAGTGAACATTTCAGGTTCTTACATATTAATATATGGTTGAAAATATAGATGGAACCAAAATATGTGAAAAAGGAAGATAATCTCAGAATTGGCAAAAGAAGGATGTGCATATTGACTAAATATTCAGATATTTCAGAAAAAAAATGATAAGTTAGGACCATTTTTAAATGAATGCTGAAATTTCAAAGTTCTCTCTTTGAATTATATGAATATTTATTATTTATTTATATTTCATAATTTGTAACCAATCATCTCCCTCAAAAAAATATTGATTTTTTATCTCAGAATTTGTCGTTTTTATTGGTCAGTGACCATAATTAAGTTAGTTGAACAGTATGGAACAGGGTTATTTTCTTGGTTTTTAGTTGTATCATTGGGTATATTTTAAAATCTCTTCTATTTGAATGAAACTAAGTTTGAATATGTACCATTATGGGCACAATTGTTGAGATTATTTGGAATCTATTGAGATTATTTGGGCTCTGGGGAGGGGGAATCACTGACTTTAGGGATAACATCATTGAGAAAACCTTGGATTTCTAGACCACAATCTTTATCTATAAGAAGGACTTCTGGCAAGATATGGGTTGCATCTCACAAAGATGGAAAAAAATGTCTTTGGAAGACATCCTTATAAGGTCATATAGAAATTTTTTTAAGTTACTCTGGAGGGTAAAATTCTGAAAAAAAGACTTCACAAATGAATAACATTTTTTTAAAGGGGAAGATACCTGATGAAAACAATATGGTTGCATTCTGATAAACTGATGAAAGAAAAGGACAATGGAAAGAGGGGAATATAACAGAATATCAGGAAGTACAGGGTTAGGAAGACTAAGGTTCAACAGAAGCCCAGGCTCATTATGAGGGCCAAAAATAAGGAGGGGGGGAGTTTTGGGGGCTGTATTTGGAACAAGAAGAAAGCCAAGGAAACAATTGGCCGACTGGTTGAAGAAGATGACATGATACCGATGGGCAATAGAAGAAAGCTAAACTGCTTAATTCTTTCCTTGTGTCTGTCTTCTCACAAAAGGAAAAAGCAGTTCAACTTGTCAGAAGTGTCACAGTGAGGAGCAGAAGAGGAATGTAGATCAAAATAGATGAAAGAACATCTGGTTGCCCTGAATGAATAAAAGTCTTTTGGACCAAATGGATTACATCTCAGGGTGTTAAAACAACTGGAAGGTGCCATTTCAGAGCCGCTGAGTGAAACCTTTGAGAAATTCCAAATAATAAGGGAAGTGCCAAAAGCCTGAAAAGAGTCAGTGTATTCCAATATTTAAAAAGGAGAAAAAAGTAGATCCCCGGGAAACCACAGACCAATCAGCTTGACATCAATAAGAAAATTCTCTCTCTCTCTCTATATATATATATGGCATTCAGCTTTGTTCGGGTATTTTCCCACGTCATTGTAGTTGTGCTTTTAAAGTTGTAGCAACATTTCAGCAGAATCTCATCTGCCATCATCAGGCTTCTGTATAGTGTTCATCAGAAGCCTGATGATGGCAGATGAGATTCTGCCGAAACTTGCTACAACTTTAAAAGCACAACTACAATGACGTGGGAAAATACCCGAACAAAGCTGAATGCCATATATCTATATCTATATCTATATCTATATCTATATCTATATCTATATCTATATCTATATCTATATCTATATCTATCTATCTATCTATCTATCTATCTATCTATCTATCTATCTATCTATCTATCTACCTACCTACCTACCTATCTATCTATCTATCTTTCTATACATACACATATATCCACAATTAAGCAGGGGTGGCTGCTATGAGTTTGCCCAAGTTTGGGAGAACCCATAGCTAATCTTATGGCCGGTTCGGCAAACCACCAAATATCCCCCCCAGCTGGCCCTTCCCACCCTGCACCCCCCATTTTTGAAGCCCACCTCTGCAATTGAACCCCAAATTTATGTTGCTAAGTGAGGAATCTGTGTGGTGGGAGGTGCAAAACGTTCCTGAAAGGGAGGTCAGACTGGAAATATCTTCCTTGAGGTTGGATGAGGATGGATGAGGCTCTATTCTCTCTTGCAGTCAAAAGAAAAGTTGCCCCAGAGCCCCAAGATCCCTGCAGACTCCTCTTGTGTGCTGATCAGAATATTTGAGCAAAGGAGGGTTTATGCCACCTCACACAGGAAAATGCTTGCTTCCCGCAGGCTCACTTTGATCAGATGGAGGCACAGATGTCCTCCAATGAGCACTAAGCAGGTCATCTGAGACCTTGGGCAAGAGAAGACCATGGGAACAATTGCTAACTCAGAATAAAATGCTTGCTATTGAAATGATACCTCCTATATGGATGTGTGCACCTGTCTTTGACTGTTTTTGACTCCTGATAAGTGCAATGTCCCTGCAGTTTTCTCTCTCCCTCTCCTCCCTCCTCCCCCCCCTGTGTGTGTGTGTGTGTGTGTGTGTGTGTGTGTGTGCGTGTGTGTAGTGCATGGTATAGTATGTAATATATACATTTTATGTATGTATGAATGCACAAATGTTATTTTTTTGTCACTGTAAAATTTCTCAATCCAGTTCTAAATCTTGATTTGTGTATATGTGCCTTTGAGCCAGTGTTGACTCCTAGAAATTCTCCGGGCAAGCTTTGAAGCTTTCTTAGCAAGAGTTTGAAAATGGTTGCCTCTTTCCTAAGGCTCTGAGAAAGGGAGAAGCCCAAGATCACCTGTCTAGCTTTGTGCCTAAGGCAGTTCTAGAACTCAGTCTCCCAGTTTCTAGCCTGTTGTCTTTTAACAACTCCACTAAACTGGCTCTAGATCCTGTAGTTATTTTTGTAAAAAAAAAAAAAATGGCATTCAGTATTAACTATGGAATGAACTTTAGGTGGGGGAGGGGAGACATTGATGTTGGTCTTCTCCACTCATTTCTCAACCAAATAGACTCAGCTCACCAAAGCTGATAACTTTGTGATAAATACGATTCATAAAATGGTAACAAACCCTCATTTAAAGGCAAACATGCAGTCGTTTAGACAATTTAAAACCAATGCATTTCTCAGAAAGGTTTCAACAGTTAGAGTGGACATTCAGTTTTCCAATTAGTAAAATACTGTTATAAAAAAAAAGAGAGATTTAGACGTATCTCCTAAGAATGGTAGAAGACAGATTGGAGGGAAACGAAGTGGAGAAAACTAGTGCATTCCGAAGAGGTAAGGAAATTGCTAAGAGGTTAAAGCAAAGCAAGTGTGGTTCAGCTTCAACTCTTCTCCCCATCCTGGAATCTCCCTGTCCCCAACCTCTTCCTCCTCATCACAGTTGATCTCAGAATCCAGGCTGCTTTGATGATCTCAAAGAAGGTTGCCACGAAAGCCTGTTTTGCTTTCTTCACTCTCCTTTGACTGGGCTAAAGAGTTAGGTGAGATCTGGTGTTAATACACTATTCATCTTATTGGCCAATAGCATCCCTGAATGAACCCAGGCATGATTTTGGGATTAAGTGTTCCTGGTCTATTTTAATATTTATACTGAGGCCCTGAGAAGTGGGCTATTGACTTAATTGCCTGCCTCGGGGGCAAACACTGCTGGATATTAATGGGATTATTAATAATTCCAGCAATGGAAAGGCCATTTTGTAATAAAAGTTGATTTCATTGTCTTCATTTACCTTTTCCAGGTGGAAAAAAAAACTATTAAAATGATCCTCCTTGAGAGACTTTTAGAATTCACTGAATGCTGAAGCTAATGATCCTGTCAAGTCCTTGGTTTTACTGTGGAAATGTGAAATATTATGGGTCATTGGACCAATCACTCCTGAATGCTCCCTCTGATGCTCTGGAGGATAAGCTGTTCTCTAGTTTTGCATAAAGCTCCAAGCAGAGAAACAAATAAGGCAACAACAGTTTGTACACACCAGTGATGGGCAACCTGATGTGAAGCCAATTGAAGACTTATAATCTCACCATCTGAATGGCAGCGAGAGCAGCAGAAGACTTACTTTCCTGCTTCAATTTTATCCTTGAGTAGCTGCACAGAGAGCTTTTCTGAGCTGTGTAGGTTTTAATGTCATCTAGAGGAGGAAGTCTGGTGTCATCAATCTGTCAAATAACTTGATGATACAATTGCTCATCTCCCTGGCAGCCATTGTTACAATTCCATATGAAATGTCCAATACACCATGTTGATGAGGTTCATGTTTTGCGGTGTGAGGATATTGGTGAAATGGGATGATTTGTTCTAGCTCTTATTCCTTTGCTCCTTGCCAATCATAGCTAATTCAAGCTAATCAAGGGATTAGGAGTATAAATGAGCACTGAAACTATTCCTGGGCAGTTACAGAAGATTTATAAACGGGTGGGATTCTAGCGGTACTGTCCACCACTGTAGAACTGGTTGCTCTGAAAAGCAGTAGACAGAGAGCATACATAGAACTGGTTCTATTTCTGCTGCTGTTTTGGCCCATCCGCCCGCCCGGGCTCTTACGTGACCTTTATTTCCTGCTTTTCTCAACTGTAGCGGCTTTGTGTGACACAGCTACGGTTGAAAAAGCAGGAAAAAAGGACTTTTCCAACTGCTGCGCACCCGCGCGCAGCACTGCTCAGCTGTCCAGGCAGCTAGATGGTTCTGGCAATTAGTGTTTTGGCCATGGAGTTTATCTGTGCTGGGTGGTGGTGGGATTGGGCATTGAGGTAGCAGTTGAAAACCTAAAAAATTTCCTAACACACCTAAACAGCACACACCCCAAAATCAAATTCGCCATGGAAATGGAAAGAAACAAACAACTACCATTCCTACATGTACTAATCTACAAAAAAACAGATGGCACAGTAGGACACACCATATACCAGAAGAAAACACACACTTACCGCTACCTCAGTGCCCAATCCCACCACCACCCAGCACAGATAAACTCCGTGGCCAAAACACTAATCGCCAGAACCAAATGCCTGGCAGACAAGACACACATAAAGACTGAACTATGCACCCTGACTAAAGTACTGACAGCTAACGGCTTCCACAAAAGCAAAATCACTGGCCTGATCCACAAAAACACACTGAAACATAATGGAGACCTAGAAGATGAACAGACCTCTGGAACAGCTGTCCTGTCCTACATAAGAGGTACTACAGAAAAAATCAGCAAGATACTACACAGGCATCACATCAAGACTGCCTTCAAAACAGACAGAAAAATAGCAGCCATCCTAAGAAACCCCAAAGATAAAATTGACCTGGAAAACCAAGGTATACATGAAGTCCCCTGTGCATCATGCCCTGCCACATACATTGGACAGACCAATAGAAGAATAAGTACCCACCTGGATGAACACAAAAAAACAGTAAAAAAGCTGGAACACACTTCCTCACTAGTCCAACCCATGAAAGCAACAGGTCATAGCATCGACTTGAATGGCACCCAAACCCTAGCCACTATAGAAAACCCCAGCTACAGAATTATCAGAGAAACCATAGAGATTGAAAAAATACCTGAAAGCATGAATAGAAGAGATGACTCCACCAGACTGTCAATTAGTTGGAAGCCTGCACTCACAAACAAAAAAATCTCCACACCACAAGCCAGGCAAACACCTGGGCACAAACAGATCCCCCCTGATACCTCCAGCTCAAACACACCCCAACCAGGCACCCAGATGAAATCTAGCTTCTTAATAAATGATAGCCATCTGTTTACTTGAAGCCAAGCCACACTAAAAGCCTCCAATACAGGAACACAATGTTGCCAGCCAATCAAGACAAAAAAAAAGCTACAAAACAGACAGAAGATATTAGAAATACCAATCAAGCAGAACACAGCAAACTCCAAGACCAATAAACACAGACCAAGACTCCCAACCAATCAGGATGAAGAAAAAAACATTCTGGCACAGCGGTAGGCTAGCCCCAAATTTAAAACAGAAACAGCTGTGAAAGTCTGACTCACAGATGAACACAGTACAGAAGCCTGATGATGGCAGATGAGATTCTGCCGAAACGTTGCTACAACTTTAAAAGCACAACTATAATGACGTGGGAAAATACCCGAACAAAGCTGAATATCATACATACATACATACATACATACATACATACATACATACATACATACAGTATATGGCTTTGCTAAGTTTTGTGCTAGCTGAGGTTTGTGACATTAAAAAAAAGAAAAAGTTGTACTACAAGGAATTCTGTCTCATATCACATAAAATATAGAAAACTTTGTCCTATTTCCTGCCTGGCGCGCCCAAGTAGATTTTAAAAATGTATTGTTAAAGAAATTTCAGACAGCAAACAAGGCATAAAGAGGTAGTTTTGTAGATTTGGTAAAATGATGCTATTTAAATAACATTATTTTTCATCTATTCCAGTTTTATTAATATTTTAATTCCAACTATTTGGATCAGGAAAAAAATTACTAGAAGCTACTTTGAGCCCATGGAATATGGCAGGATAAGAATCAAATGAGTAAGGAAATAATTGACTATCTTTCACCAAATGACAACCTATGCACAAATCCTCTGCCTTCCAGTAACTTAATTGGCAAATGGGGGCCCAGAGCAGCAACATATGCATCAATTCGGTAGAAAGCCTCTCCAGAGAGCGGGCAGTTTTGCTGAGAAAGTACATCAAGAGTGAGCTAATTATATCCAGAGCAGAGAGTTGGCAAAATTGCTAGCTTCCATAGGAATATGATTGGAATGGAGGGAGAGAAGGCCAGAAGAGTGAATCATAGATATATAAATAGATAGCTTATTGTGAATCAGACTATCGGATCCATCTAATTCAGTGTTATTATACTGACTTGGAAGAGGATCTCAGCAGTTTCAGGAAAGAATATTTACTAGCTCTATCTGGAGCTAGGAACTGACGCTACAACTATTTGTCTTCCACTCACCTACAGCTTTTCCTCAGCATGCATTGTGATGGGCAGTGAAGGATGTGGGTCTGTAATTAATGGATTGGGAATCCTGTGGACCATTTATTTATTGGCTTAGGTTTGGATTCTGATACATAAATTAAGATCCACCGCTATATATATTTGTTCTGACCCAGGCTTCCTAAACCATAATTGTGCACACACTTATTTTAAAAACAAAACTTATTTTATTGCAACGCTGGGAATTGTTTTCATTCCCAGCCGGAATTAATCTCAAACAGTCCCCCGAGATAAGCACACACCTTTCAATTTTGTGAAGTGCTGCCAAAAACAGAAGTATCAAATGAACTAGAAAAGAAACCAACCGAAGTACCAAAAACAACAAGCAAAGTACAAAGAGTTTCAATAATGACTCTGAACCAATCGAACTACTTTGCTTCCAGCTAAGGTTTCGTCATCTTGGCCTGACCTTTATACCTTATGGGAGGAGCAATCACCTCCCAGCCTTGCTCCCGAGTCGCTCCTTTTGTTTTGACTGCTCTCTCCTTCTAGCAGCTCTGCACACATGTGGATTGGGAACAGGCTCTCCTGGGCTCTCTGCCTTGCTATTGCCAGACTCCAAAGGCTCCAGAGGCAGCACCCCACTCCCAGATGGTCCTGGCCCCATATCTGCATCAGATGCAGGACCCTCATCTGAGTCCTCTCTAGGCTCCCTGACTGGTCCCCATTTTTCCCCACTGTCTGATTCCGCTGCCGTCTGCACTGGCTGCCGGCGAACCACAACAATATTGTAATATGTTTTCGACTAGAATGAGTAAGCAAGAGACTCCAGCAGGAGGTTTGTGCTCATGGCAGGTTGCCCCATCTGACTCTCCATATATGTTAAATATTCTTCTTAAATCAAGAGGAACATTTCACATGTATAGTGCGCTTTAGATCAATGATCACATATATTATGCCAGTGTTTCCTACAAGATCCTTATATTGTAAGAATAAGAGCAGGATGGTGGTTCTGTACTTAGATTTGGAAAGGAGAAGCTAAAAGATATTCATTTGTCTGGGGCTTCATATGGAGGAGATGGGAGCATTAAATATTGATACTAGACTTTCTGACCCTTCTTGGGTTTGGTTCCCCCCCACCCCCGCATGTCTCTGGTTTCAAGCAGAATTTGTTTTGTTGTCTGTTTGTGAAAACCACAAAGCAGTAGTACCTTGAAAAGTTCAATAGATCAATTTAATTGTTAGTTGAACTAAGGAAAGAAGGATTTATTTCCTTAGTTCAAAGAAAAGTAGGTTGGCTTGTATTTTCTGCGGCCATCCTCAAGCTCCTATCTAGTTGATAGATAGTCGACACTATACAACAAACACTATTAGGAGACAAATTAGAGTTTATAAAACAGCTTTAGTGAATAATGTTTTCATGATGTTCAGAAAACATAAATGTGGAACAATTAGATCAAGAATCTGACTGAAGTAATAATCCAGCTTTTTACCCACTGACATCTGAGGAAAATCAACAACTATTGTTGTATCTAAGTCACTAGAATTATCATGTAGAAGAAAGGGGAGAGAGCGAAGCAAATAGGCAAGATCAATTTTACTGAGGAATCCCTGAATAGAGATCCTTTGAATAGATAGAATCTATGTTCATGTAAGTTTGAAAAAAATATGATTTATTTCTTCTAGTTAAATGTGCACTGCCCATGGTTATTTATTTAAATCATTTAAAGAAGCTGGCAAAGAGAAAATGGCAAACCTACATGTTTTGTGCCCAGTTCATCTAGCATGGAAGAAAAAGAGCTGCAAAAACACAGTGAACAAGTTCACAGTAAACACAAAATGGAAATAAGGTTGTTTTAATACAGTTGGATGGGTAGAAACAAAGCTACAAAACAGATGTAAGCAAGATGATATTAGAATCATTTCATGGGCATTGATGCATGACAGCTTGCAGGACTTATGATGCATGCTAGAAAATTTATACATTTATTTATTATTTGGACTTACTGTACAGCCTGTAAATGTTCTTCATGTAGATGTTAGGTGTGAATATTTATTGGGAGATGCTGATAAATAATATGCAATAATTTTTCATCATTCAGTCATAGTAAAATTGTAACAAATATATTCTTGGTGTGAATGCCTGAATAGACAAATGTCTCTAGAAGAAAAATAGGCAAGGTTTCCTCAATATCAGACTGAGCTTTGCTTATCTTCTGTTTCTGTTGTGATTGGTAAAGATGAAATTTCTCCTTTTTTAGATATCTGGATTTAACTTAGACGGATGGTCCGAATTCAAAATACTATTTGCAGAGAGTTTCTCCAGAAAATGGCTTAACTGCATTCACTCTCTAAATAAAGCAAAAGTTATATAATCTATAAAGGCTATATTCCAGTATTGGGATTTTAGTGCTAAAGGTCAAGTTAGCATGACTATGTTAACATTTTGTATAAATTTCTAAATATATTAAAGGAACTTACATTAGTTTTACTTTCAGTTTTGGGTAAAAAAAAAAACCAACTATGCCAGCTGAGGAATTCTGGGAATTGAAGTCCACAGGTCTTAAAACGGCCCAGTTTCGATATCCCTGGTCTACATGCTTATTCTGACTATCAGACATTTTTGTTTAAGCTTTCTTCATCATGATGGTGTGACTTGTTGCTTACGCAAAAGAGAATTGTGCATACATGGGTTTCTTCTTGATCAAGTAGCTTATTATATAGGAGGATTTATATAGTTGTCAGTAGGAGTTGGTATTCTTTGATTTTAGAGCAGTGTTTATAAAGAGTGGTTGCAAGAACAACTTCAGGTAGTAACTTAGTGGTGTGATAGCAAAATACTATTACTGCTTGGTTGTTTTTGTATCACATCTAGGGCGGCTCTAAATTTGGGTATGAGGGATGGCAATGACAGTTTCTAAACAGCCTTGTCTTATCTTAAAAATAATTTGATTTTTAATCATGGGGATGAAGGATGAATCTCAGTGTACCTAAGGCCTCTTTGAAGGATTCTTTCAGTTCATCTCTCTGATCCATGCAGAAATCCAAATTAATGCAACCTTGAACAAGTTATACTCTTTTTACTGTCTCCACACATTTAGTGAAGGAGAATACACTGCTTTCTTGGGTAATTGGTTCTACTACCGAACTGCTCTTATTGTTAAGAATTTTTCCCTAACTTGCAACTAGAATTTATCTTCATTTAACTTATCTGTGTCATGCCTTGTAGGACAATAAGAATAGATCTTGGTTTTCTTTTATGTTACATTCTTTCAAATACAGTCCTCTCCTCTTCCCGGAGGTTTTCTTCTTAAGGCTAATCGTTCCTAGCTCTTTCAGTAGCTCTTCATAGAGCCTCATTTTCAGTCTCCAGATTTTTTACTGTTCCTAAGCCTGATATCTCCCTTTTAAAAAAAAAAAAATCTGTGCATTTGATTGCTGTTTTCTAGCTGAGCAGCTTTGACTTGGTTAATGACAGAATGAAATTGATCCACCTATTTCTCCAACATATCACAATCGTTTTTGTATTTCCGCCTTTTAAACGCTAGCAGTGTTGAATCCTCAGTCCATCCAATAAGCACTCTTACTAGTTTTCCATCCCAAACATTACTAAAAATGTTGCAGATGCTAAGGCTAGATTTTGGGTTAAACTCACTGGGCAAATCCTTTCAGTTTTCTCTGAACGGAAATGATGGAGAGAGCCTCGTGGTCGGGGAGTTTAGCAGTGGTGGGATTCAATTTTTTTTACTACCGGTTCTGTGGGTGTGGCTTGGTAGGCATGGCAGGGGAAGGATACTGTAAAATCTCCAGTCAGAGGTGGTATTTGCCAGTTCTCAGAACTACTCAAAATTTCCGCTACCGGCTCTCCAGAACTGGTCAGAACCTGCTGAATACCCACCTCTGGAGTTGAGTCTTTTCAGACTCAGTCACTTTGAAGGCTGTGAGGGAAGGGACATGAGGAGGGAAGGAGTAAGCAAATACAAACTGAGGGCAGAGAAAGCAAAAGGTGAAATATGTTTCTGGTTAACTGCTATTAAGCTCAAAAAAATTGTATTTCTTTTTTAAGAAAGCCATTCAAGCTACATCTGGTCATGACCATAATTCGTTCCATAACTTTGGCAATTTCTTCATCTTCTAATGTTTCATCTTCAGGAATTTCTGGATCAGGGGTCGTGTTTGATCGGCACCCAAATATGTGTTCATGACCAGATTCAAAAATTTTGTGAATTTTTTGGTCGGAACCCAATTTGGTCATGGCCAGAAGCATTTGTGACCAGAGGTTCTACTGTACTCTGTTTGGCATCTCCTATTAATGTCATATTGAGTATTATTGGTATAACCTCAATAATTATCTGTGCATCTATAGATATATTTTTTAAATACATCTGTTTTATTTATTTATTTGTTTGTTTAAAAAATCTACTCAACTATTCAGGCCACTAAAACTTCAAAGAAGCCTTGGTCTTAAAACATCTGATTTTCTTGATGGAGAACTCAGCTATTCCCTCAAATAGGAAGAGCAAGGTAAGCAGCAAGGAAGTTAGCTCCTATTATGGAAAGGGGCCATCTAACTATTTCCCCTGAGGGTGGCATGCCAGAATTGCCTTAGTGGGAAGGTAAGATCAAAACACTTCTGCAACCTAGTCAATCATATATCTCTTTAGTTCAAGGGTTTTCATGATTGGGGTCTGGAGGTTAAACTCATATGAAGAATGAAATGAACGGGAACTAGGCACGTGTAGCCTTTTGAACAAAAGAACTAGTGTAAGACTTATGGACTTCCAACTCCCAGAATTCCTGAGCTAACATGACTAGGGAAGGAATTCTGGGAGTTGAAGTCCACAAGACTTAAAGCTGTCAAGTTTGAAGACCCCTGCTTTAGTTGAACATTATGATTGGATTGAATAGTCGGAAGCTTTAAAGGAGACTGGCTTTAAAGCTTTGGTTCAGGTACGAATAAATTGATCCATTTTTATCTTGATATATCATATATATATATATCTTATAGCAATTGCTTTCTCTTACTGGCGTCCTTTTTACAGTACTTTTGGAAAGGGGTCACCCCCTGACAAACTCTGAGCCAGCAACATACCTTTTACACCATCTTCCTCATACTGAAACACCTTGCAGAAGGTACCCTTTGCTGAAATTACAATATATTATGTCTACAGCATTGCCACAATTTATTTAAGGAAATTAATGGATCAAAAAATGCAATGGCCTGTCTGTCAAGGCTAATTCTTGACAAACTTTTTGTGAACAATTTCTCTGTATTAAAATAAGGGGGAAGAAACCTTGTGAATTGATTTCTTTTTTTTTAGCTAAACCATTGATTTAGTAGTTACTGAATACGTTTATTAGTTTTTAAATTGCACCATCATTTTTTTTCTTGAGAAGTGTCTCTCTGGGGTCATATGTATAGTTAATTGTATGAAACAAAATATTTTTGTCTCTTTTTGTTTTTGTTTTTCTTGTTTCCTTGTTTTTGTTTTGTAAGACCACACTTGGAATACCCTGTTCACTTCTGTCCACAATATAAAAAAGATGTTGAGATTCTAGAAAAAGTACAGAGAAGAACAACAAAGATGATTGGGGTCTGGAGGTTAAACTTTATGAAGAATGAGATGAACGGGAACTAGGCCTGTGTAGCCTTTTGAACAAAAGAACTAGGCATGACACAGTAACAGTTTTCCAATACTTGAGGGGCTGTCACAGAGAAGAAGGGGTCAACCTATTCTCCAAAGCACCTGCTGAGGACATGACAAGAAATAACAGAGGGAAGATTGTTAAAGAAAAATCCAACCTAGAACCAAGGAGAAATTTTCTGGCAATAAGAACTTTATTCAGTAGAATGGCTTGCCTCTAAAATTTGTGGGTGTTTCATCGCTGGAGCTTTTCAAGAAGAGATTGGATAGCCATTTGTCCAGAATGGTATAAGGCAGTGGTGGCTAACCTTTTTGGGCTCTTGTGCCAAAAACTGCATGCGCGCTTGCATGCCAGCACTCAGAAGGCAATGCACATTGCCTTCCCCCTGCCCCCTGTGCATGCACATGCGATCCCCCCTGCCACCCCCTTACCTGCACTGCACCTCCCAACTGATTTTCAGCCTGTTTGAGGCCTTTTTTGGCCTCCCAGAGGCTTGAGGGAAGCTTCTGCAGCCTTTGCAGGCTGAAAAATGGAAATACAGGAAGTGATGAAAGGGGCCTATTTTTCCTCCTGCAAAGGCTGCAGAGGCTTCCCTCAAGTCTCTGGGAGGCCGAAAAAGGCCTGAAAATCAACTGGGAGGTGCGTGCATGCGCATTGAGATAAGTTTGGCGGAGGCTCTGCGTGCCACCTGTGGCACACGTACCATAGGTTCACCATCATGAGTATAAGGTGTCCTCCTCAAGCAGGGGTTGGACTAGAAGACCTCTAGGGTCCCTTCCAACTTTGTTATTATATAACTAATTACTCTAATTACTAAAATACACATTGATTGACATGACTGGATGAACTAATTCTACTTCATTGTAAGGCTACATTTACAGAACCTTGCCAATTTGAAAATTCGAATCCCCCACCATCTCTTTTATGGTCTGAGAAGTTAGGGAGGGTTTCTTTGGAGCCTCTTTCTCTGCCCATTATGCAGCAGCTGGTTATGTCCCCTCTTTTATCTCACCATTCCCTAGGCAACATCTCTTTGATCTGTTTGTCAAAAGTCTTTCTCACATACTATTATACATACCCGAGAAAGAAGAAACTGAACTTTCTTGTTGGATAACCAAAGTAGCCTTAATAAGAGTTCTCATTTTAGATTCCTCCTACTTAATAGATCATGTTTCACATTTGAAATATATTTATAGCCAAATGATCTGAGATAGTACTTTCTTCTCTCCCAAATTATAGAAGACTTTTGTGACAAATATCTTTATCAAGGTATATGTTCCTAAGCTAAAATTATATTCCCAATTTTCTGTTATCTCTGATTTTACAGATTTCTTTCTCTTTTTCAGAGGTCTATTATCTAAAATATAAACAAGGAATCTACGACTAACCTTTATGTAATAATACTGGATAATTCTGGATAATTATCTCATTCCTACCAATGCAATATGACCCATTGTCACAGTTTCTTTTCAGAAGCTTTTTTTTTTAAAAAATAATTTGGCCTCTATGACCAAATAGTTTTTTCTTTTCCTTTTTGATCCATTATTATTCTCCTCATCAAAATTAAAATATGCAGTTAATTTTTGTCTTGACTATAGTAGTTTCTGGTGCTTATTTTAAAATACTGATTTTGGTACTCCTGGACTTACAATTAGAATTGGAACCAGAATCTTGGTGATTGAACAAGCAGTCATTCAGTGAGATACAAAGTGACTGCTTTGCTCAAATGACCACAATCCTGGCACTCCTGGTTGTAGTCATTAAGTGATCTTGCAAGTCATTAAGAGGATGGAGTCCCGAGTAAGAAGTGGAGGTATCTCAGGGAGGTGGGGTAGACTCAGTGTGTCCCAGTGCAGTTAGTGTGTTACTGTCTCCCTGCTCAGGAGCTGAAAATCCTACGTGCCAAAATCCAAGCAATATTTTCATCCCGAGCAGAGAGAGCGAGACTCACTTCACCTGTAACCTGTGTGGGGCCTCCCAGGACCATCTCTGGAGCATCGCCATTTCTTTCCTTACTACACTGCCTCTCTGCTCTGGAGCTGAAAATACTGCTTGGACTACATCTATCTCTCATCTCTGGGGACTAGCTGAAAAAGCTGCCTGCTGAAGGATTTCAGCTCTATGCCTGCTTTGGATTTGGCAAAGATGAAAATCTCCCTAGCCAGTTTTAACTTCTGCATTAGGTGGAAAAGTTATCCCAAAACTCATAAACCTTTATTGATACCAGTGAAAATATTTGAATGATTGATCATATATGATCAACTTGATGTCAACTCTTACTGACACCTAGATAGATTTTTCTCTGTGACAATCTGTCCTTTCATATTCATCTTTGTGTTCTATTCCATATCTTATTACTATTTTAACATTTTCTCAATAATTTTTCCCTTCCCTTAGTTTTCTCAACCTTGCTTTTAATTATCTCATTCCTTTCTAAATTCAATTATATATATCTTTTTCTAAGTTTCAATATCTTTCTAATCATTATATTTATACTTTTGTCTGTCCTGTTTCAATTTCATATTTTCTTTTCTCATTAAACAAAATTTCCCCCCGTAGTTACTGATTGGAGTATGACACCTTTGTATCTTTTAATTTTTGTCCATTCAACTCTTATTTAAACTTCAATTTATGCCTTTATAATTATAACATTCAATATAACAACACATAACTTCCAGTCAAATTCTGCTTGGTACATTCTTAAAATACACACTAAGTTCTTAAAGACAAAGTATATATATAACAATAATAAATAAAATACCCATTCTATTCCAATTTAGCTCTATCATTAATGTTAGCTATAATCTTTAACATCTTTAACATTTCTTTTCAATGGGATATCATACTTCCTTAGGAACACTTAGAATATTTCAATAATTTTTTCATATTTCTTTCATATTCCTCTTCACTTAAATTTTTATAACTCATTAATAATAATTAAAATGTTCCCCTCCTTTCCTAATTTCATTCTCTCATTCTCTTTATTTCATTTATTTATTAACAAACATTCCATTACATTACAATGAGTATTTTATCTATCATTTTAATCACACTTGTTTCATATTTTCAAAGTGCATTTCTATTACTAATATATCAGTACTATCTTATGTACCCTTGCAGAATCCCTCTTTCAATTAAGTTTTCACCCATTATTTCTGTGTCTTCTAAATAGACTTATACCTTTAATCCTTGTAAATTTTCTCTGATTCTCTATATCTGATTTCTGTCCTTTATAATTTCTTTTTCTTTCCCTCTTCCCACTCTTCTTCTCCCTCCCTTTTTTGACCCCTTGTCTCTCTAATTCTGATTCTCTCTTCTGTAATCCTCTCTTCTCTTTCTTCCTAATGTTGTAATTACTTTTCAAACTATTCTTTTTTGGGGTTGTTTTTTCAGATCTTAAATTTTTCACTCTCTTTCCCCGTTTTCCTTTCTTTTCCCCACATAATATTACTTGGTCATTGAAATGGCTTTTTCTTTTTCCCGCCCTTCTTGTTCTACAAGCATTTCTTGTTGTTTCTCATATTCATGATCTCCATTTCTAAAAGTTGAAATACAAAGCCAAAAAAACCCTCTTCCTTGTTGTGCATCTTCTTTCTGTTTTTTTAAGTTCCATTTTCAGTTCTTCCAAGAGTGATACCATTTTAAAAACTTTTAAACAACCACCCGATTAATTTTAGTCTTTTAGATCCAATAACCAAAAATCCAAAAATCACCAAGTCATCCAAATAATCCAAAGCTTCTTGCTTCCTTTTTCCACTTTCTCCTCCTGGGGTTCTATTATCTTGTTACAAAGTTTCAGTTAGACTGTATCTTTTAGAAATCTTGTTAAAGCTTCACTATTAATTCCTTTCACTTCCAGGTGGTCTTCTCCATTTTTCCAGATCCCACCCTTTTGTTTTTTTTCCTTTTCTCTCCTTTCCTTCTTTTAAATTTTTTTGAAAATCCAGAAACATTTATTATCCCTTTGAAATTTTATTTTCAGCTTAAATGCCTTTTAATGTCAAAGTGGATTTTTGTCAGTTTCTTACTTAAATCTCTTAGTTGTCAATATGGGGAAGGAAAGAAAAAAAAACCAAATCCTTTCCCTTCCCTCTCTCATTTGCCGCTTCAAAATCGTCTTTGGGAGCAATGTTATTCCTTATAGTTCAAATTCCAGGGTACCTTATGTTGTTGCTTTTTCAGTTCAACCCAGTCAGCCAAAACTTTCTCTTATCTTCCTTCTGCACATTCTTTTCCAGTTGAGTTTTTCTTTGAGGTGGCCATTTCTGACCACCACTGCAATCGCCTTCTGGAAAGGGAGTAATGGCCAGCTAGGAAGGAGAGATGCAGCTCTCCTCAACCCTGCTGGTGGTCTTCCCCCTCTTCACCACCTCTCGGGGTGGCTTAGTCCCAAAACCAGCCGGCTTGGGGTGCTCCAGCGGTGAGCACTGCTCGAAACCACGCACGATCACAGATTTCGGTCTGTCACCGAAGAAGTTCAAACCGGAAGTCCTTGGCATCAATACTTTTTCTGTCCTGTATCTTCAAAGTGCAATTTTTGTTTCCACAGAATACTGGAAATAGGAATACTTTTGCTTGCATGATTCTGATCTTTGTAGGTATAGACATATCCTGGCATCTGAATATCTTTATGGCTTCTCTACCAAGTGTTAGTCAATGGCATATTTCTTGCTTGCTTGTATTTTTACTTTTAATGAGTCCTAAAGGTATACACGATCCAACAATCATGTTTAGAAGATTTAGTAAATTCATTGTCAGTTCTAAAGCTGTTTTACCTGATGTCATGAGTTTGCTTTTCTTTACATTTAATTTTAGTCCCATTTTTTTTCCTTTGCTCCTTGATTTTTCTTACTAAATTTTATAGATTCTTTGCATTTTTGGTTCCAATTTTAAAACTTCTTCTTTCATTTCAGCTTCCCTTAAAAGTAAGTTGAATAAATAAGGGGAAAGTATGGAGCCTTGACTCACTACTTTACCAAACTGAAGCCAGCCTGTTTCATCATATTTTGCCTGTACTGTAAATTCCTCATCTTTTGTATATATAGATTTATTATGAGGACAGTGAGGCATTCGAGGATTCTCATTGTTCTAAGCACATTCTACAGCTTGACAGAAAACATTTAATTCTATTTTAAATGCAGTTCAGTGTAATAATTTGCAATATGGATCTGTTCAAGCAAAAGCTTAGGAAACTGGTTCATTTAAGGATTCATACTTTAGTTGAATTACATGCAATTTGTAACATTAAATACCTTTATAACTTTTCCAGAGATTGCATTTGCAACTGACATCCAAGGAAAAAACCAAATACATGGAAATCACATTTTTGCTTTTAAATAGAAGGTTTATTAAGAGGGCACTAGAGTTAGATTCAGTAAAAATGAATGAGAAATATAGAATACCACACATGCACAGCTAGTCTGAAGAAGCACGATATAGTAAAGAGACATTTCCATTTAACAAAGCAGTGGTTATATTTTTCTTGCTATAGGCAAATGTGGTTTTCCTTATTCTCTATTTTCAGTCTACAATTCTAAAGGATTTTGTATTGATATAAGGAGAAAGTCTATAAATAAATATCTAATGTCTGTGAGATTCTATTGTAATTAATATTGAGGCCATTATAGGATCCCAATACTGTCTCTGTATAATGAAATTCTTCTGCTATGTAGAATAATCCTTAATGCAGGTACTTCTTTTTAAATTTAATTAGAGACATTGTCAAATGTATCTCATTTTTTAAAAGAACTATATCTTAATGGGCTTTTCCATTTTATTCAGCCCTTTTATTAAATCAGTTTGCAGAATGAGGTGGCATCCAGGAACAGAATCTGAATGGCAATAACAGAGTGATTTGGATAGCGACACTCAGCATGCCTCTGGTGAATTTCCTGAGTCCTCTTTTACCTTGCAGCTCTCTGAGCCCTAAATATCCACTTTAGATGGCTGAAGGATTATCTGGAATGACTAACAGATAACACACAGAAGTCTGATGGGAAAATAACATTTAAATCAGCTTTCCTCTGCATCTTTTACAGTGGCACCCCTACCCCCTCTATCTCATTCTCTTCTGTTCAATGAATAACAGCTGCTTGGATCCAGCCCGAAGCTCTGTGAAATACACTGTAATGATGCTGATTAGTCTTTATTTCCTCTTCTCATGGGAATCAACAGACAGCATGCCTTGAAGAGCCTGGCCTTTCTTTCATACAAATTAGCAATGTGTGATCAGGCTGGAGCATCTCATATGCGGTATAGCATAGAATGCTGGGCTTGCCTCTCCTTAGTTGGAGCCTTTAAATACAGTGGTACCTTGAATACAATGGTACCTTGGTACTTGGCTCATCCTTAATTGGTTCTGGGAACTGTAATGAGTACTAAATATGATTAGTACCAGACAATTTTCCCCCCTAAGGAATAATATAGTAAGTCACAAGTTCAAGCTTGTGTGTTGGGTACCAAACATGATGAGTAGCGGGACAAAAAGTGTTGAGTACCAAATTCAGTGTGTTTCAAAGCAGTTGAATACCAAGGTACCACTGTATTTTTATAGATACTTCTTGAATATTTCTGTACAAACAACTAGATATCTACAAGAGCCATACCTTAGGGCACCTGGCATCTCAAAGCTGAGAGAGAGAGAGATGCGGGGGGGGGGAGGGAGAGTGGGAGAGAAATGAGTAGTCGGGACTAAGGGGAAAGTATTTTACAGCTCACCTGTAAAATTTCAGCCAGAATAAAATTTAAGATCTCCCAACACTTCCCTCATATTTGAAGCAAGCCAGTGAGTTACCAAAGTTCACATTACAAACATCTAAACAATGTTAATAATTGGCACTACTGGAAAGAGATTAAATAGATTTCTGGCTTGGAGAGTTGATTTTCTGGGA
This sequence comes from Pseudonaja textilis, assembly GCF_049901715.1. Lineage (NCBI taxonomy): Eukaryota > Metazoa > Chordata > Lepidosauria > Squamata > Elapidae > Pseudonaja > Pseudonaja textilis. Next base: position 127,320,925 of record NC_141990.1, on the reverse strand, counting down.
GCTGAAGCCCATCTCTTTTTAAGCTCAGAATTAAATAAATTTCATGATGGCCATTCCAACTGGATCCATAACATCAGCAGGGAGGAGTAATGTTGATCTTATTACATCATTTGTAGGGAAGCAAGATTCACTAGCTGTCCCGGATCTTTCTCCTTCTCAGCCTATGGTCCAACTCTCTCATCTTTGCAAATTGAAATAAAAGGAAAATGTTGAATGACTAAAGTTTGGGTGTACATATTGTAAGTCTTAGTAAAAGAAGTATGATTTTTGGGAATCCTTGGTGATAGTGTCCCAGTGAAAGATAGAAATGAACGGATGAATATAAGGGGGAACTGAGACCTGGGATTCCGTTGTTCAACTATATTGTACAAAACTCTTGTTTCAGACCCATTTCAGCATGATGTTTCTTCTTGTTGCCTTTTTGCTACAACCCCAAATTCCCAGCAAGACCTGATATCATCTGGGCTGTTGTAGATTCTCCCATTTCTTAATAGAAAAGTATTGTGAAGGAATTGTTATAATGTAGGAAGTACTGTGGCTGTTTGGTTTGGTTTCGCCTAGTTTCTAGACAGCATACAGTACTTTGTGGTTATATTTTTCAATGTGTCACACGTTCAGAATTCCAAATCTTTTTTGTGGTTGTTCAATGGCGTAGCTACTGTATTTGACACTTGGAGCAGATTGGGGCTAAGCAGCTGCTGCAGGAGCCATGCTGGAACAACCACATCACTGCAAGCTGCTCTGCTCCATCTCTATGGCTGCACTGCACCAGTGACCATCAACAGCTGGTCAACATTCTGGCAGTAGCTCCCAGTAGCCTGCAGTGCATCCTATTATTGCCTGCAGTTGGACTGGATCACTCCCACTGATCTGCCCATGATACACCACTGTTATTTTCTCACACACTTTAATGTTAGCTTTACCACTAAAGTAAATTTGTGGAATTCTTTCTTTGACCCTGACCATTTCCAGATCTGAATTGCTGAACGTGGCAAGAGCAAAAGGAGATACAATCATTCCTAAATGAGCTTATTTAAATGTCGAGATGCAACTCTAAATAAAATTCCAAACTTGAGAAGAATATGAATTAATTTGGTTACTGTGAGAAAAAAGTGATCTTAGGCTAGAAATAGCTTCTTTAGATCTTAGCATAGTTAAGAATCCTCTTATTGTAGCTTCCTTTTTTTTTCCACTTTAAGAAGTTGTTCTTATTTCATTGTAATATGTAACCATACGTCAAAAAAAAAAAAGGTAATTCAAAATAAACTTAGTGATATTAGAGCAAAAGTGGCAGATGCTGAGCCAGGGCCTATTTGATAGCATCCTCAGGAGAAAACATGTTAATAGATGTTCCAATAAGAAAAGAAAACTGGCCAGCCATAAAGGAGGCCATAAATAAGAAAGCATTCCTTTTATATCTCCAACGTAACCTTCTAGTAAATTACTTCAATATCTTCTACACAAGTTCAGAACATATTTTTTGTGTAGGATGTTCACGATCAGCTAATGAAACTTAATATTGTGAGAGAGAACATAAATATCTCAAGCCCATCAAGGATGGTGGTGAAGGCAAAGATGCTCACAACATTGGTGAGATCATAATTTTGCAAATATAGTCAGGGCAAAGGTAACATTCATGTGCTTAATTGTTCTGCTGCTGGAGATTAAACACGTCTTTCTCCACATCAGTTTAACCATTCCCTATTTATACATTGTGTAAAGGAACAAAACATTGGGAAAAAGCATCTGTGAAGAACAGGGAACTATCAAATGACTTAAAGTAGGGGGTGTCCAACTTTGGCAATTTTAAGACTTGTGGACTTCAAGACCCCAGTCTTTCTGGCTGGAGAATTCTGGGAGTTGAAGTCCAAAGTTTGCCAAGGTTGGACGCCCCTGCTTTAAAGTGTACTTTATGGTACATTGTAAGGACATTATTCTAGTTGTTACTACAGAAAGGATTCTTTGAGGATTCTTTGAGGGTTATGTAGAGTAATGTGTCTCTGGGGATATAGAATTACAGTGGAGAAACAGTAGGATATGTTCTATATGTACAAAATGGCACTTTCTCCGATTAATCTGTGAAGCTATTAGCATGCAGGTTTTAAAAGGCTTCCCCGTGGTTTAATTGTACCAAGTCTTGTGCTAAGACTGTTTGCTCAGTTTTGAAGAAACATTTTTACAAAGTTCGACTGAGCCTTTGATATAGGATATTGAAATAAAATATAATTATAGAACATAAATATAATAGACATTTAAAAAAAAGACCACAAACATTTGTAAATGAGGTATAGATCTGGATGATGAACTATAATAGAAAAACCAATATAAAACCCTTCATCCATTAAAACAGTACAGTACAAAAAAAAAAAAACCCCAAGCAAATAAAGCACCATAAAATGCACACCTACGGAGGCTTTCCTAGCATGCTGGACCTAATACTTGAGGGGAAAACCAAGTTTTGTCAGCTTTTGCGAAAGCCAAGAGGATTAGGGCCATCCAAAGCTCAGTAGGAAAGGTTGAGTTAAAGGATACTGATTTGTTCTGCGCTTTTTAAGGGAAACATTTAATTCTCAGACAATTACGTTAGATTGACAAGTCAAACTGTCTTTTTAAAAAATCCAGAATTAATCCTAGAAAGAAATGTAGGCATACTGACTGTATTGTTCATTTTCTGAACTTACCTCATTCACACTCATCTCTGCATTATTACCTAATAACTAGCTGGCCAGGCTACGCTGGTGTTCCTAACACATCTTGGCAAACCTGGTGTGTACAGGACTTCCTTTTGCATCAATAGTTCCGAAGTTCTCATACATTTTTATATCAACCAATAGCCTTGAACATGTTTATGAATAGATGACTTAAAAGTGTATGCTAGTATTATACAATGGCAACTTACTGATTGGCATTTGATGCTGGTGACAATATGTTGGCATTGGGAATTGATACATGGTTGTCTAATAAATTTACATTGCGCTTCAAGTTTCAGTTTTTATTATTGATGTACATCTGCTTATTCAGATGTTAACTCATTTAATTTCACTGACTTGTATCTCAAGCTTATAGTCTTTAGTACTATGTAGTAGTGGGATTCAACAGTTTTTACCACCGGTTCTGTGGGTGTGGCTTGGTGGGTGTGGCAGGGGAAGGATACTGCAAAATGTCCATTCCCTCCCTATTCCAGGGAAGGATACTATAAAATCCCTATTTTCTCCCCACTCCTGGGGAAAGGATACCATAAAATCCCCGTTCTCTCCCCACTCCACTAACCTGCTTTCCAGCTCTAGTCTCCTCTTCAGGGCAACAAAAGAAGACTCAGCCAGGACTTGGGAGGCAGATGGGGGTGGTGCCAGTCAGAGGTCGTATTCTAAACTACTCAAAATTTCTGCTACCAGTTCTCCAGAACTGGTCAGAACCTGCTGAATATCACCTCTGTTACTATGGCATCAGAGTTAACATTACAACAGTAACAACTTTTTTTTTCTTCATTTGTGAACTTCTGAGAATACTGTTTGTATTCTGGGTAAGTATGGCCCAGAAGCCTGTCTACCACATTTAGAGCATCCATGTTATTGCTCGAAATCAGTTTGCAAATAGTTTGTCAGAAAACTGGGGAATGCTTCTTTATTCTGCTTATGACATATGACTTCAGGACCAGATGGTCTTCAAGAGTTTGATACCCATTTTATAATCAGTATATGTCAGTTGTGAAAGATCAGGACCACATTTGAAGTTCTAATTAAACTGATGTATTACTACTCACGTCTTTGCACAGGAATCTACTCAACAAACAGGTTAGTACTATCTTGGCATTAGATAAGAGCCAATGGAATTCAAGAGGCATTGGACTTAGTCTGTTTGTGGCTAAGTAGAAATTCTAGGCTGATTCCTCTTTTGACCTGCCCACCCCACCCCACCCCACCCCCGATTCTGTCACTTCTTCTACTACAGTATATACCCTTAAAATATATAAAACTTACCCAGAAGTGATTCCCCCCCCCCAGGTTTTATAGTCTCTAATTCCCACTAAAAATATTGTCATTATTTTGTTTGAGATCTGCTATTTTAATTTGAACTTGTTTGATTTTTGGATCTTTCTGAGAATATGTAAAAGGAGTTTGAAAACATTGTCTATGCCACCAAATATTATCATGTTGAACAAATCTTTACCACATCAGCTGCAGTCCATAGTTATTTGCCTGTATGGAGCATAACTTTATTGTCTCTAATGAATATCTTGACTCAGATTCTCCACGAATGTATGATTGCTGTTAATATGGAACAACAATAAGAAGGGAAATATTGGTATAAGACACTTATGCATTTCAGCTAGTGTAACTTTGCCTTTTATTAAAAGGTGCTCTACTCTTATCTTCTAACAAAAAGTGTTTGTGAAATATCTGTTTTGCCAAATCCGCAAATAGGAGGAAAAAGTGATATAGCAGCTAGATTTTTTATTTTCAGAAATAGGAAAATATGCAGTTATAGTTCAGTTTCTCTAAAACAACCTGAATCTAAATTAAAATCATAACATACATAACATAATGAGTTGGGGTCAGGCTAAAAGAGAACAAAAAAGTAAATAACAGACCTTTTATATCATTGCCTAAAGCAAGAGAAGCACGTTGTTAGAAAATTATTTTTAAGCTTGGACTTTTAATTTCTGATTTCAACTAAAAGGTGCATTTCCTGGTTATAATCTTGGTGAGGTTAAGCCCAGCATCTTAGTTTTTAACTTTTGCTTAAAACCTGTATGTAGGACTATCACATCATTTTTGAGGAAGTGGTTGGGCTGGCAGCTATCAGTCCACAGCTTTATCTGGTTACTAGGAAACAATAAGCCATCATAGATTAAAGGGCTAATGCTGACCTGCAAAACAGCTCTAAGTCCTGTATTTCAGAGATTCTTGAACTGTTTTGGGGTGAGAAACCATGTTGAAGGGAGCATTGCAAACCTACCAGCAATAGAAGCCACACTGTGGTTTTTCTTGTAAGAAGAAGAAGAAGGAGGGAGTTAGAAGGGAAGGTACTACTCCCAGTATTTATTTGACTTAAGATGCTTTTATATGGGCTGAAATGTTTGTCTGGATTTTATTCCTGGCATGACCCTTGTCTCTGACACCAGCTACCAGATGGTTAATTACTAGATAGTTCCAGGCAAGTCTTTCCCTCTGAGCTTCAGCCCCCTGTGTGCAAAATATGAATCAAAGGATGTAATTCGGTTCTTGAAAGGATTAGAAAAAGCATAGTTATAAAACATGTTCAACTCATAAAAAGTGCTACCCAGCTTCCAAACTTAATTTTATTTATCCTCTCATACTGAAGTTATTTCTCAACAGCTGGAGTTTGGAGATAGATGCTCTTGAGTTTGGAAATAGCATAGAATCATCATGGTGTGCCACTGAACTTATTGCTGTCATAATTTAACTGGAAAACAGTTAACATGATTGCTCAAAAGATTCACATGTAAACAGTTTTGGCAAAAAATAACACCTCTAAATCAAAGTTGTTTGTTCTGTGCCTGTCAACAGCTTCACTGAAATTATTTTTACTACAAATTGACCCTGGTTTCTTTCAGTCTTGTTATGAGCTGTGATGGTGCAGTGGTTAGAATGCAGTATTGCAGGCTAACTCACTGCGTACAGCCTGGAGTCTGATTCTGAATAGCTCGAGGTTCCATCCTTCCAAGGTCGGTAAAATGAGGACCCAGATTGTTGTGGGCAATATGTTGACTCTGTAAACCTCTTATAGGTGGCTGTAAAGAACTATGAAGTAGCATATAAATCTAAGTGCTATTTCTATTTCTATGGCAACACTTTCTTTAGACAGTCTCCACTATTTTCTTCTGCAGAGACCAGAGGGATGAGGAGCTAGAGAAAAATATGATCAGTGACAGCCTCCTCATTTTGGAATAAATTATCTCATAAGATCAGGGTTTACTCCCCACCCTCTACCTGACTCCTATATCCAGGAAACATCATCACACTATTCCAGGTGATATTTGGGGAGTGAATTTTAATGGAAGATGGCAGCAAACTTTAAAAGATTTTAATAAATTCTAATTGTGCAGGTTTTTTTAAAAAGGAATTGTAATTTATATACCAAGAATGTGCCAAGACTGTGAAAAATATGAAGATTATGTAATCAGAATAACGCAGAACACCTTGAAACAAAGACCGTTATTGAAAATTGGAATATTGTAAACATTGCATTTTTCCTGCAAATTGTTAACATGAAAAGCCAATGCAGAATGTAATGAGTGTTACCTTCACTCTGAAATTGGGATAGTAAAGGAACCGCAGATTACCACTTTCGTTAATCACCTGTTCCTGATCCTTAAAAGTTAACATCTTTTCAACTATCTTATGAATATTGTTAGAAATTGTGGGTACTGCTAGATATGTTCTAGTTGTATGTAACACACCCAAACAAGAAAACTTAATGCTACATTTTACAGAAAGTGTATTTCCTTACTTAACGTATAACTTAACATAAAAATAAGATGATGACTAAAGAAGTTTGTCTCAGTAAAATTGCTAGATTTATATAATTATTTTTGACAGGAAATGAAGTTACTTGTTTAACACTCTTCATATTTTAATGTATTAAAGCTAACACCTACAGATTATAATATTCCTGGCCTTTTTTTTTTTGTATTCTGTAGCTTTAATTGATTTTATGATTGTTCTCCACCCACAGTCACTTGTTTGAGATGATTGGAATAACAGAGTTGGAGAGGATCTTGGAAGCCTTCAAGTCCAACCTACTCAGACAGGAAAACCTACACCATTTCAGACAAATGGTTGCCTAATCTTTTCTTAAAAACTGGGGCATTCACAACTTCTGGAGACAAGTTGTTCTAACAGTCAGGAAATTTCTCCTTAATTCCAAGTTGCTTCTCTCCTTGATTAGTTTCCATCCATTGCTTCTTGTCCTGCCCTCAGGTGCTTTGGAGAATAGCTTGGCTCCCTCTTCTTTGTGGCAGCCCCTGAGATACTGGAACACTGCTATCTTGTCTCCCCTAGTCCTTTTCATTAAACTAGATATATTCAATTCCAGCAACCATTCTTTATATTAGGAGCTATATAAATTGAATGAATGAATGAATGAATGAACTTGATTATTTGTTGATTTCTTAATGAGTACCTAAGGTTAAATTTTAAAATCAACCTTCCAACTTAATGGGTACTGTTTTCAAAAGTTATACTTGTACAATTCTAATATCCCTCAATTACTGTAGGCTAAGAAGGGGTTGTACAGGTAGTCCTTGACTTATGACCACAATTGGGCGTGCATTTGGCGCGAGCATGTGAGTTGCGCGAGTCACGTGATCCCACCCCTGCAGCCACGCCCACCAAGCCATGCCCACAGAACCGGTGGTGGGAACTTTTGAATCCCACAGATTGGACCCCAAATTTTTGTTGCTAAGCGAGACATTTGTTAAGAGAAATTTGCCCCATTTTACAACCCTTTCTGGTCACAGTTGTTAAGTGAATCACTGCTGTTGTTAAGTAAGTAAGATGGTTGATAATGCAATCTGACTTCCCCATTGACTTTTCATGTCAGAAGGTTGCAAAATATGATCACAGGATCCCCAGGACACTTTAACTTAAATATGAACCAGTTGCCAAGCATCTGAATTTTGATCATATGACCATGGGGATGCTGCAACAGTTGTAAGTGTGAAAATAGTCATAAGTCACTTTTTTCAGTGTCATTGTAAGTTCAAATGGTCACTAAATGAGCTGTTGTAAGACTTCAGGTATATTTAAAAGCAAGCTCCTTTCTATCAGAGGAATTTGTTTAATGTGGGGGGAAAAGAAAAAAAAGTTTCATTTCTCTTGGATTTTTAAATGAGTTTATCCTATAGCTAAAACAGAATTTATCTGGGTCACAATGCAAATTCCTAGAATTGAGTTATGTTTGTTTATTCATTTGACTTGATTTTTATCCCACCTTTATCACTGCTTATAAATAACTGAAAGCAGTGAACAGACTTAATTGTCCTTCCTCCTCACAAACATGCTTATTAATGAAAATAATTCACAAGTATATGGATATGATAGGAATACAAGAAGCTACATGGTAGGAAATATTTGAACTTGACTGATGTGGAAAAAGAGCTGAATATAAATGGAAAAATAAAATTCTGAGTTATATTGAAATTGATAGGCTCTTCTTATCACTGCTTCAAAATAAATGTGTCAAGGGAGCAAGATATAAAGGTATTTCTAGGTTTCCATCATCCCACCTCTGCAACCTAATAAGAACTGGATCTCAGAACTCTTAAGTTGCTACCAAGGGTGCCGTTTATTCACAGTGTCCCTTAATCTTGAACGAGTTTTCAATATTTTAAAGAGCTAGAGTGACCTGACTGCACACAAAGGGCAAAGGGGTGTCTCATTTTAACATACCTTAATTTTTAAGCAAGAGGAAGAAGGTCAATCAGGGTTCTTTTAAGAACAAAAAACAAAAACAAATAATATATAGTGATTCCCCATATATGCAACATAAAGCTCCTCCAGTATTTTAAAAGGAGAATCTAAATCGTCCAGCATTGTTATTAAATTGAAACACAATAAATTATTGTCACAGTTGAAGTTTTTAGAAATGCACACAAAAATTACTGGGGGAGTGGGAGATATGTTTATAAAATACTTAAAAATATTTGACAGGGAAGGTCTGTTTATAGAAAAAGTGTGCACAGTTTAAAAGCATTATAACAGGGGTGACAAACTCAAGCCAGCTGGATCCGGCCCACAGGATGCTTAGATCTGGCCCATGGGGCCTCCTGGAAACAATGAAAGACTCTGCCAGTGAAAATACAGCTTGGGGACCTCCATTTTCACTGGCAAAGGGCTGCAGGAGACCGTCGCTGCCAAAAACAGAGTCCAGGCAGGCCTCGAGTGGCCTCCCATTTTCAGTGGCAGAGGGCTGTAGGAGGCTGTTGGGGCCGAAAATAAAGCCTCAACGGGTGACATTGAACTGGCCAGCCGGTCCCGGCCACACCCATCCTAGCCAAGGCTGCCAAGGCCCCCCAAGGTCAAACACAACCCTGATGTGGCCCTCAATTAAATCAAGTTTGTACACCCCTGTACTATAACTTTCAGATTCCAAACCTTGAACTCCACTGATAAACACTTACCAAAGATTTTAATGATGAAAGCTTATGCAGAAATTTTGCTTGCTAGGAATGCACATATCAGACTTGTGACTTCTTGTTCATATTATTAGAATATTTGTAGTTGGAGAAAATGTCCCAATTTCTGTGATAATAATGAATGTTTTTCAAGAATGATTTTTTTCCCCCAAAGAATACTTATTTTTGATGATTCTTTAAACAATGGCAGGAAGATATAGCTAATATCTCCCTTTCATAGCAAGGGGGGAAAAAATCAAAGATTAAACATAAAATACTTCAAGATGCAAAAAAAAAAATGAAGACTGGGACTGCCTGATTTGAAATTGCCTGCTGCTTTGTTTAGATAAAAGAGTTGGTTGTGCTGAGAAATAAGATCTTAGAATTAGAAGGTCCTAACTGGAGGTTTCGATGGCAGGGTTTCCTAAAAATGCATTTATAGGTTTCAGCACCAGTATTTTGCAGGAAAGAAAAAGCAGGTAAAGAAAGACGGTTAATTTATTGATATATGATGAAGACTATTGATAGTTGTTAGAACAGGAATAGGAAGAATATGAAATGAAATCAAGAGATCAATTGGCTGTAGAGAGATATTGTTTTCAATAATTTGTACAGTTAAAGGAAAGATTTAAGTTTAGTAAATAATAGGACATTTGAAAGTGAACAGCAAAAGATAGTATTGGAAGTTGGACTATGTGCAAATGATGAACGTAACAATTGCTAAAATGCATAAAGTTGTATTGAAATACAAAGGAGAAGAAGCGAAAGACTGTGTGATAAAATGGACTAAGATCTTTGGATGCCACATACAGATGGAATAGCGGGAAAACATGTGGATTAAAAAGACCAAAATGTACATTATGTTATATTTTAAAAGACAATTTTTATAAAATTATGTACTGTTGGTGTGTGAAAAAAATGTCTAGAATGTATAAACAGCTTCAAATTTATCTTGGAAATGTAAGCAGCATGAAGGGTCATGTTCCTGGTGGACTTGTAAAAAAGACTGAAATTTTTGGTTCAAATACATATAATGATAAAGGTAATGAAGGTTCCACTGAAACCCAGAACTTTTCTTACTGGGATTAATGGACAGTCATTTGGAAAAGAAAGATGGCAGATTATTTTTCCATATAATTACAGCTGTAAGACTGCAAAATATGTGTAAAAATGGAGAAAAAGTGAGATGCCCACATTGGAGAACTAGTGAAGATGACAAAACTAGCAGAGATGTCAAAATTAGCTTTTTGATTAGGGAAAGTTCAATAACTACATTTATTAGTGACTAGAAACCACTTCTGGACTTTTTGCTTAAAAAAAAAGAGAAAAATGAATGTATGGTTTATGGGTTTGAAAATTAGAAAGGATAGCTTATGGAAAGAAAGAAATTACAATATAATGTTAGAGAGGACAAACTATAAATGTATCTATGACATGTTAAGAAGAGCAGAAGCGCTTCTTAATTTTTCTTTTTCCTTTCCCCCCTGTTTATATTTCATTTCCTTACTATTCAACTAATATCCTTTAATTGAAAACAGTATTGTTTTTAATTTTGTTGAAAAATATTTAAATGAATACCGTTGCATGCCAGGTTAGCACAGACTAGTCATATATTATAGTGCAAGAATATCACTATAAATTATTGATACTTTGCTCTACCTTCATACATTGCAACATATAGAATGTAACTGTTGTTTTACTAGTACTGACGATATTTAAATGGATTTCTATAAGGGAAGCAAGGGGCTGGCAGGCTGCAGCTGCTGCCAGATGCTATCGGCCCCTACACACTCGCTGCCTCTTGTGCATGCGCTGAGGCAGGGGCACCCAGCCAAGCTGATCCTCCTAATTCTGTACTACCCTGAAAATAAGTTGTAATGCAGGGGTGTCCAACCTTGGCAACTTTAAGACTTGTGGACTTCAACTCCCAGAATTCCTCAGCCAGCAAAGCAATTCTGGGAGTTGAAGTCCACAAGTCTTAAAGTTGCCAAGGTTGGACACCCCTGTTGTAATGCATCTTTTGGAGCAAAATAATAATAAGACTGGGTCTTATTTTGGGGGAAACATGGTAGAACTGGACCCAGTAATTTCCCAACTGGGGTCTGATCAGGGTCAGAGTAGAATGGAACATTCTAGTATGCTTTTTGCTACTTTCTCATTTGCTGCTCTCTAGAATTTAACTGAGATTATGGCTTTAAAATGTCATTCGTTACATTTTGTCTTTACCTTTAGGTGGGCACTTTTGATCTCATTATGTCTGTTTACAGAGTAGGGAGTGCCAAGATTCACTTTAATCCATCCGGGTTCGGGGCATGCTGTATTTGACCCAGAAGTTGCTGGACTCACCATGCCTTGTCACTGGACATGACAGATGGTTCTTCAACATCTGAATGGGCCACGAGTTCATCATTCTGTACTAAACTTTGGTTAGTGCTATCGAAATGGATAGAAACTGAGACAGATTTTCTCAGCCAAATGATATACACTCGACTTACGATCACAATCGAGTGCAAAGTTTATTTTGGTAAGTGAGACAGTTGTTAAACAAGGCTTGCTTCGTTTTATGACATGTCTGGCCACAGTCATTAAGTGAATGTTGCAGTTGAGTTAGAGCAGCAATAGTCATTAAGTGATTCTGGCTTCCCCATTGCTTATCAGAAGGTCACAAAAAAGGATCACATGACCCCAGGACACTGTAATGATCATAAATATGAACCAGGTGCCAAGCATCCAAATTTGGATCACGTGACCATGGGGATGCTGCAACGGTCAAGTGAAAAACAATCATAAGTAACTTCAAACGGTCAAATGGTTATAAGTCAAGGACTACCTATAGTCGCTTTCTGAAGAATGATAATGGACCGACTTTTCTTACCATCAGTAGAATTTAGGACTCTAATGACACCACTCACAGCATTTCTGAGGACTGGTGATGTTGATAAATGCTGCTCACAGTTGTTGTTCGGCAGCACCTGGGAGCCAAAAGTTCCCTTCTTTTAAAACTGTTCCATAGATTGAAAAGAAAACGCACATAATTGAAACTGGCAGCTGCTTTCAGAGGCAACCTGACACAGTTTGACACTTTTTTTATTTAAGAGGATCAAAAATAATAGTTGAGGCGGGGAATCTACTGTGTAAATCTTGCAAAAGACATGGTCTGGAACATGCAGAGATGATTTAGACACGCTGAGTCATTGTTGCGAGTGTTTTAGAAGCTTTTTGTGACTTTCTCTGCATTGATATATTTGGACAAGCTCTTTTTCTCCCTGAGGAAGTCTCCATACCCCGTGAGCCTCCATGTTGGGAGGACTTATATTTCCTGCCTTCCTGGGCATTCACCAGCGGTGGGATTCAAATTGTTTTACTACCAATTCTGTGGACGTGGCTTAGTGGGCATGGCATGGCTTGGTGGACGTGGCAGGGGAAGGATACTGCAAAATCCCCATTCCCTCCCCACTCCTGGGGGAAGGTTACTACAAAATCCCATTCTCTCCCCACCCCACAAACCTGCTTTCCAGCTCCATTCTCCTCTTCAGGGCAACAAAAGAAGAACTCGCTGATCAGCTGGGACTTGGGAGGCAGAGAATAGAGGGGGGCAAGGCCAGTCTATTTGCCGGTTCTCCGAACTACTCAAAATTTCTGCTACTGATTCTCCAGAACTGGTCAGAACCTGCTGAATACTCACCTCTGGCATTCACTAACAGCGGTGTGCATGAATAGACAGATAACCACACAGCAGATATTACGTTATCTTTCATGCTATGGTAAATGATAGCAAAATTAAGGCCAAGACACTTAACTGCTTTTTGGAACAGTATCTTCTTTCCCTTTCCTCAAAGCTCAATGTTCCTCAAGTTGAGAACATCTCAAGAGATTTTGCTGTTAAACCAATGGTAATAGTTTTCTTGAGGTTGGACAAAAATATATTAAAGAAATATTACAGGCCAGCCAGGTTTTATAACTGTGACACAATAATAGTAAAGATAAAGTTTGAAGCAAAATTCTGAAAATGACTAAAAGCTTTTAAGCATGATTCTAAATTATAACTTCTATCCCATTTGTACTTAACTGTACAATAATATATACAAGTTTTAGTTATCTTTAAATGGCAGAAAATGGAGTGCAAATCCAATTTCCTGACATGAGTAAAGCATTATGCAAACAAAGACAAATATTCTGTTGTAATCTTTCCTGATATAAGAAAACATAAAACATTCAATATGCTAATGATAAGTTTTTTAAGTTTGCATCATCTTTGCTAAAGTTGCTTGTTTCGTCTTAAACCTGCTTTTGATCTTTAAAATGCATTACATATATCTAGAGATTATGTGGTTGCATGACCCAACTATAGTTTGCTGATAGCATAGTTTCCTCATATGTACTTTAATGTACTATAAAAATACACAGACAAATCATAGGTTGCAACATCATTGCAGTAATTTCAACAACTTTATAAAATATACACACATTGAATGTTATTGCACATTATGGAACACAGTGCATACATACATTAGCATTTTAGCTGTGAGCTGAAAAGTATTCTATTTTCTAAATACTAGAAACTTAGTCGCCACTGATTTTAAGGCAACAGCAACTCTGTTAAGAAATTGATAACTGTTTCCTCAAATCAATGCTGTATTAGAAATTATACCATGGAAATTTTTAATAGTGAAATAAGTAACTGTGGTCATAAAGAAATAAAATAGTCTTGAATGAAAGAGAAAAAGAAACTTGTCCTGCATTCACCAGAAGAAGAGTTCTCATAGAAGGAAGATGTTCAACACTTTCCAAAACAAAATTAGGGACAACATTAGTCCTTGTAGCCTGGGTTTCTACCCTGGAGAAATTCAGATTTGCCATGTAGACATCCAGCGTGTGCAAATAATGTTGTTACTGACTACATGTTAATTCTCATTAGAAAAGAAAGCAATGACATCTTCTCTACTGGTACTTTGCCTAGTTGATTTTACTACAGCCAAGTCAACCTTGACAAGAATGAGTTTCATAATGAAATAGGTTCACCCACCTTGACGGAAGCTTCTTGTTTGAAATGAAGCCTATGTCTTTTGGGCTTTCTGTTTCTTGATAGACCTTCCCACCCTGATGCCTTGTTGCATGAATCATGACCTAAATTACCAACTTTGATTGAACTGGGTTGACTTTTGACTTGTGAACCGTATCACTGCCTTCCCTTTGTTACCTTGTCTATGAGTACAGGTAGTCCTCCCAAAGGTGCTTTTTAAAGAGGCAACTGGACTTGCTAGTTTTTCTTTGAAGACATTTTGCTTCTCATCCAAGAAGCTTCTTCAGTTCTGACTGGATGGTGGGGAATGGAAGGATTTATATTCCTTGCAGACAGCTGGTCATTTGCATTCTTAGTGGGTTGTCATGGTCACCTGGAGGTTTATCTGTGTCCTCGGGGTCACCTGAGTGGTTTAAATGGGTGTGGAGCCTTCTTGGAACTGCTGAAAGGACTGTGTTGTAGACTGGATTATTTCATATCCTTCCCCCTTGAACAGAGAGGGCTGTTCAATATAGGTAGTCCTTGATTTACAACGGTTCCTTAGTGACTGTTCATTAGTGACCATTCAAAGTTATATTGGCATTGAAAAAAGTGACATTTACGACTATTGTAGCATCCCTCTGGTTACATGCTCAAAATTCAGACCCCTGACAACTCAAATTAATGACAGTTGCAGTATCTCAGCGTCATGTGATCCCCTTTTATGATCGTCTGACAAGCAAAATCAATGGGGAAGACAGATTCGTTTAACAACTGTGTTACCAATTTAACAACTGCAGCAACTCACTTAACAACAACCATGGCAAGAAAGATCATAAAATGGGGTAAAACTCACAAGTGTTTCACTTAGCAACAGAAATTTTGGGATCAATTGTGGTCATAAGTTGAGAACTACCTGTAATCCTCTTGTGATATTTGACCTTAAATTATAGCAGTGAAGGTGTTGAACTCAGTCTGATTCAAGAACACCCTCACAGGAGTATTTGATTTGAGTATTCGATCTCAACAAATGAACCAGCAAACATGTGGAAAACTCTTAAAAACATCACTGGCTTCAGCAAACCTCCTTCCCAGGCAGAAGGAAATCAACAACTAGCAGATGACCTGGATCTATTTTACTGAAGGTTTGAAAAGAAACTACAGCCACCTATCTCCACAACCCACATCTCAAACACACCAACAACAGCCAAGCCTCCTACAACTGGCCCCAATCCATTGGGCTCACAACCTCTGGTGATCACAGAAAAAGAAGTGCAAGATCTATCACACAGACAGAAGCCAGGAAAAGCACCAGAGCCAGACAAGATAACTCCTTCTTGCTTAAAAATCTGTGCTGACCAATTGGCCCCCATCTTCACCCGAATCTTCAATAGATCACTAGAGATGTGCTATGTTCCTTCCTGCTTCAAACATTCTACCATCATCCTAGTGCCAAAGAAGCCCTCCATCAAGGAACTGAATGACTACAGACCAGTTGCTCTAACATCTGTAGTTATGAAAATCTTTGAAAGGCTTGTGCTGTCCCACCTGAAAACCATCACAGATCTGCTGTTAGATCCCATGCAGTTTGCATACCGAGCAAATAGATAAACAGATGATGCTGTTAACATGGCTCTGCATTACATCCTACAACACCTTGAATCTCCAAATACCTGTGCAAGGGTCCTCTTTGTAAACTTCAATTCAGCATTCAATACCATCATTCCAGACACTCTTCTAAGTAAATTAAACCAACTAGCGGTACCTGAACACACTTGTAAGTGGATCATAAGCTTCCCAACAAACAGGAAGCAGCAGGTGAAGCTAGGCAGAATTATATCCGATACCTGTACAATCAGCACAGCCCCCCCCAGCCCACCAAGGCTGTGTGCTATCTCCACTTCTCTTCTCCCTATATACCAAAGACTGCATCTCATACGATCCATCTGTTAAAATACTGAAGTTTGCTGATGACACAACAGTGATTGGTCTCATTCAAGACAACGATGAATCTGCATACAGACAGGAGGTTATACAACTTGCCTCGTGGTGTAACTGGAACAATCTGGAACTGAACACACTCAAAACGGTAGAAATGGTGGTAGACTTTAGAAGAAACCCTCCCATACTACCACCTCTTACAATACTAGACAACACAGTATCAATAGTAGAGACCTTCAAATTTCGAGGTTCTACTATATCACATGACCTAAAATGAACACCTAACATCAAAAACATCATCAAAAAAGCACAACAAAGAATGTTCTTTCTGTGCCAACTCAGAAAACTCAAACTGCCCAAGGAGTTGCTGATACAGTTCTAGGGAGCAATTATTGAGTCTATCATTTTATTTTATTTATTTTATTTATTTGTCAATTGTTTACGAGATAATAAGTAAAAGTGTATACATAATTATGAATACATGAAATGAGTACATATAAGAAAAATGAAAGAAAAATAAAAGAAACAATAGGACAGGGACGGTAGGCACGTTGGTGCGCTTATGCACGCCCCCTACAGACCTCTTAGGAAAGGGGTGAGGTCAATAGTAGACAGTCTAAGGTTAAAGTTTTTGGGGTTTGGGGAAGAAACTACAGAGTCAGGTAGAGTATTCCAGACATTGACCACTCTGTTGCTGAAGTCGTATTTCCTGCAATCAAGCTTGGTGCGGTTAACCTTGAGTTTGTATCTGTTGTGTGCTCTTGTGTTGTTATGGTTGAAGCTGAAGTATTCATTGACAGGTAGGACATTGCAATGTATGATTTTATATACCATGCTTAAATCAGACCAAAGACAGCGTAATTCAAGGTTTTCTAGTTCTAGAATTTCAAGTCTGGTGGCATAAGGTATTCTACAACGAGTAGAGGAGTAGAGAACTCTTCTTGTGAAATATTTCTGGACTTTCTCAATTGTGCTAATATCAGATACGTAATGTGGGTTCCAGACTGATGAGCTGTATTCGAGTATTGGTCTAGCAAATGTTTTGTATGCTCTAGTTAGTAGTGTGATATTACCAGAGAAAAAGCTACATAAGATTAGGTTAACAACTCTTAATGCCTTTTTGGCTATGTAGTTGCAGTGGGCACTAGCACTTAGATCATTAGAGGTGAGTATTCCAAGGTCCTTTACAGAGCTTGGATCATCAACAAGATCTTGACTATTCAGCTTGTATTTTATTTTCGGATTTTTTTTGCCAATATGTAAGACAGAGCATTTATTTGTTGAGATTTGAAGTTGCCATTTGTTTGACCATTCTGATACACAGTCAAGATCTTTTTGAAGGGTAGCAGTATTGTCTGTGGTATTGAACAGCTTTACATCATCAGCGAAAAGAACGCAGTTGCTCTTAATATGATCACAGAGGTCATTTATGTAGAGTATGAAGAGAGTTGGTCCTAGAACACTGCCTTGGGGGACACCACTATTGACAGGTACAGAATTTGATAGGACACTCCCAATTTTGACCATTTGTTAACAAACCTACCATGCCAAGAAAAAAATCCAATGCCAAACCACAACCTAAAGAGAATTTAATCCCCAACAATGAACCACAAGACTCCTGCACATGCCTTAAATGCTACAAAACTCTAAAGGATAATGAAAACTCCATCAAATGTTCTCTGTGTAACAAATACGCTCATCATGACTGCTTGGGATTACCCAAGCAATTGATTCAATACCTAGAATCATCCAATGAGTTTCCATTTCTCTGCAATTCATGCAGACCCAAACTGGATCTGTTGGAAAGAGTCGATACCATTGAAACACGATTAACATCCCTTGACACCAAAGTAGCATCCCCGGATGCCTTAAAAGAACGATTATCCAACCTCAAAAAAAAAAGACACAACGCAAAAACCTGAACATCCAATAGCTACAAACCACATCTTTACTCAGCAACCACAACCCAATCCACAACCCAATCCACAAAAAAACATAACCCAGACAAATATTGATATCCCAATCCTCATCAGAGAGGCTGTTGAGAGTGAACGGAAACGTCCAAACGCCATCTTATTTGGTCTAGAGGGCATCAATGATAATAATGACATCACAACTGTCCGAAACATCATCAGTGATTATCAAGCATCAACCATCTCCCCTGATGAAATACTTGACATTTCCCGCATTGGCCGAGAGCTCAAAAACAGTGACGGCTCTGTGACCCCACGCTTCTGCAGGGTCATTTGCAAAAATGAATCAAGCAAACGCAAATTCATTTACACTATAAATTCACTCGCCAAAACCAACACCAACCATAAGAACCTCCGTTGTCGCCCTGACCTAACCATACAGCAACGTGCCCGCTCCCGTGTACTCCGCACTGAACTCAAAAAACATCTCGACAATGGAGAGAAGGACCTGTACATTGACTACCATGCTGACTGTATCAAAAGTAAGTCACACATCCCGCAACTCAGCTTTAACCTTCAACCACAACCTTACCTCAACCAATCCACCATCACCCAAGACTAGGCACGCACGCCCCTAACTACCTCAATTCCAACTACTGCTGGCCTTAAATGCAAGCTACTCAATGCAAGAAGCCTTGTAAATAAAATACCTGAATTTTTCCTCCTACTAAATATGGCTAAATTCAACATTATATTTGTCTGTGAAACATGGCTCAATGCATCTCTCCCCGACTCCATTACCACAGTAAGAGACTATCATGTTTACCGATCAGATTGTGAAATTCGTAGAGGAGGTGGTATTGCTATCTTCTACAAAAAGTCCTTACATCTAAAATATATCCAAGTTACCCAGGAGCTTGCTCTTCCTGAGACCATTATCTGTGAACTATCCTTAAATATCACAATTCGATTCTTACTATGTTACAGAGCACCTGATTATGACATCGAACATGTAAACAAGCTAAATACACTACTAACATGGGCAGCATCCTGCCCATACCCTTTTATCTTTCTTGGTGATTTCAATCTGCCTCATATTGACTGGACCCTAAATGAATGTACAACTGAAACCATACATGCAACCTTTTACAATGCTGTTACTAATCTGGGACTGATTAGTAGGTTTGTTACTAATCATCTGCACCTCTATAACTATCTGGTTTGGTTCTGCAACCCAACAGGAAAGACACAGACTTCAGAGGATAATTAGGACTGCAGAAAAAACAATTACTACCCACCTGCCTTCAATTGAGGACCTGTATACTGCACAAGTCAAAAAGAGGGCTGTGAAAATATTTACAGACCCCTCACATCCTGGACATAAACTGTTTCAACTCCTTCCCTCAAAATGACACCATAGAGCACTGCACACCAGAACAACTAGATACAAGAACAGTTTTTTCCCAAAATCCATCACTCTGCTAAACAAATAATTCCCTCAACACTATTCAACTATTTACAAAGTGTACACTACTATTACTGTTAATCTTCTCATCACTCATCACCCATCCCCTCCCACTTGTGATTGTAGGACTGTAATTTTGTTGCTTGTATCCGTACGATTTATATTGACTGTTTCCTAGTATGATTTGATTGTTGATTATACCCTATGACTCTCATTAAGTGCTGTACATTATGATTCTTGATTTGTAATAGTTTGTAATGTAGCTTTTCTTTATACTGAGAGTATTTACACCGAGAGAAATTCCTTGTGTGTCCGATCACACTTGGCCAATAAAGTATTCTATTCTATTCTATTCTATTCTATTCTATTCTATTCTATTCTATTCTATTCTATTCTATTCTATTCTATTCTATTCTATGTAGAGTTACTGATGTGGGGATGAAATGAAATACCTCCTAGCATTTATTATACAGTAAAAACTAATTGCCTACTCCCAATTCTGGTCACCTCCAGACTTACTTTTCAGTCTTCTTATTCTCTAGGGTGATACCTGTTTGGGGGAAGAATTGGTTTTTTTTTTTAATGCATTCCTGCATAATACTGCTTGCACATCCTTTTTGCCTTGCTGCAGAAAGAGCTGGTTCCACATAAAATGCAGTTGTGAAAACCTGGAAAAAGATGCAGAGAGAGGGGCTTCAAGCACACTCTTGTGTGTTGTGTTGTGCCTATAGGGAAAGGCTTGCAAAGCCTTATTGTTTTCAGTTTCTTCTCTAATGAACTCACATTGCTTTCCTTTGCTGGTTCTTCAGATGGCAAGATCCATTTTTACCATTATCTTGTTATTCAAAGAAGTCTTGTTTATATGAAATATTTAAACATGGATTTTACAGGCCAACCAGCACAAAATCCATAGGGATGTCATGATGTTCCAGATCATCAAAGACCTCTTTGAATAATATTGATTCTTAATTTGTTTTTAGGAAAAAACAACTACCACCAATTGGACCTCTGAGAGTTATTTCTGAACCAACCCCTGTATGATTAGAACTCCAAAAGACCTTGTTTCAGGAAATGTTATGTTTTTGTCAATGGCTTCATGGACAGATTCTCTTTCAGATTATATTGGTGAACAGGGGCTGATAGTCAGAATGTGAGGAATTAATGTGCTTAAGGACACTGAATGGCAAAGTGGAAACAAGTTAGTTTCTTGGTCTTCTTTTATGGTACTGATACTCTTGGTATTGGTATTGTCCTTAACTCCCTGTGAGAAAACATAGACCCAGTGAGAAGCCTTCCTGAAGAGAAGATAAAAGAACTACCTGAAATGATATCATGATGGCTTTATATATATCACAGCATTAAAGACAGCATAACTCCACTCTACCAAATATTGCCACATTTTCTCTGTTGACTTCCCATGGGCATAATTAGTCTCTGTGGGGATAAAGCGCTGGTCTGACCCATCAGCGTATTTCTTCCTTTTAGCCTTCCTTCCCTTTTAATGTAGTGCTGCTCAGACTTCTTGAATCCTCTTCTTCTGTGACTCACAGAAGCTTCTTTCTATTTTTATATTGCCTTCTCCCAATGTTCTACTGAATAAAATCATGTTCCATAAAATGTGGATGATCAAGGAGTCTGTTTTCTCAATGAACTCTGTTTTTGAATAGTTGGATGACCATTTAGTACAAATGCAGGATTAATATACTAGCTCGGAAAGTGCAAAGGGACTATGATGAATTGTAGGTGCCAAAACTCTAGGGAACAGAGCAGAATCCACACTTAAAGACTTTGGCAGCTTGTAAGGCTGTAGTTGTGGCCCATAGGGACATACCAAACTATTTTGAAATGGGAGAGGAGAAAATACCTGAATACTTGTCTAGTAAGTAACCGTATTCACTATATACTCAGTAAATATTCAGTAAAAATAGAGAGAGAGAGCCAACATTTCCTACTACAGGTAGTCTTAGACTTATGACCACAAATTGAGTCCAAAATTTCTGTTACTAAGAGAGACAGCTGTTAAGTGAGTTTTACTCCATCTTATTACCTTTTTAGCTACAATGAATGTAGCAAAATGAATCACTGCAAGTACACCATGGCTGTCAAGTGAATCTGGTTTTCCCCCTTGACTTTGCTTGTCAGAAGATCCTAAAAATGGACTATATGGCCCCGGGACACTGCAACCATCATAAATGTGAGCCACGCTGCAGTGATTGTAAGTGTTGAAAAATGGTTATAAGTCACTTTTTTTCAGTGCTGTTGTAACTTCAAATGGTCACTAAATGAATGATTGTAAGCTGAGAACTACTTGTATTGCGAGGCAAAAATAGGAGTTGAGAGGCTCAAGGGTTCGAGTTCATATGATGAAAGATCATGGGGTAATTTTGGGTCAGTCAATGGCTGTCAACCATGCCTAACTTTCAACATCACTATTGTAGGAATGAAATAGAGATCCACATGTAAGTTGCTTTGATCTCCCGGAGGAAAAGCAGGCTATAAATCTAATAAACTGTTGTGGTTAGCCGGCAGCAGGTGCAGACGGCTGAGGAGAGCAAGGACTCAGATGAGGGGCCAGGACCATTAGGGAGTGGATTGCTGCCTTCAGAGATTGTGGGGGCTGGCAGCAGCAATGAGGAGGTTCCTGAAGAGCCTGTGCCAAGTGCGCGTGCGCACAGGGCTGCTCGCAAGAAGGAGCAGCTGCAGCAGCACGGGCGACTCATGAGTAAGGCTGCAAGATAATGGCCCCTCCTTCAAGAAGTTAAAAGCCAGCTGTGAATCAGACATTCTTTGCAGGAAGCAAAGACATTTTGAAACTTGAGCCTTGTAGACATTGCAGTATCTTAGATGGTATTTGAAGACTCTTGTGTTGTAAAATATTTCTAGGTAACCTCATCCATTATTTTTGGCAGCCTCACACAGTTTTGCGAGGCTTGTGCTTATCGAAGTTAATTAATTTGCAGCAGCCTTTTAACTGGGGATTCGTAAGAATCATTAAAAGGTTCTGTTCCCTTTGGTTCGTGTTTGTTTTATTGGACAAGGATTTGGTTCAGAACACAAACAACCATCCTTGACATTCTTGGTACAAGGACAAAAACTAGATTTCATTTTATTAATTTAGATATGCATATAATTAAGGTTTCATGGTTTTACTGGCATGAATGGGGTGGATGAAAAAAACCAAGATGGTGGCCTCAGCGGTGCAGCTGAAGCCCTTCCCATTTCAACATGCACCAGTGTTGTACAAAGGTTTTGCGTGTATTGCTGCAATCACTATTTTGCCTTTCTGACCACCTCTGCAGACATACATGTACATAGAATTGAATTCTATTTAGAACTCAGTGAGATAAGATCAAGCTTCATTTTTCTCCCTGCTCCACTCACAATTATTTTGGGCCTAGGGTTACTCCTTCTGTTTACCATACCACTCTAAAGTCAAACACAGTTTCCAGCCTAGAAAAAAGAGCAAAACCCTATTCTAAGGTATAACAAAAAGTAATATATTTTTTTCTTCTTTGCAGTGTTTTTCACAAAGCATATTCCCTTTATCACTGACTGCTCTTCTATGCCATCAATGCAACGTTTTGAACAAAAAGAAGAGATCAGAATAGTGCTAAGCTACTTACATTTCAAACAAACAGTCTAAAGCAAAGCAGCAGCATCTTAATGTTATTTCAAGAGTAACATTTAAATTAATAGTTGTGGCATAAAGAGAAAACTGTCACTTAGTGGACTATAAGCACGTGGACAGCATAAAGGCCCAGCTAACAAGACATCCAGAAGCAGCCCAAAGCACATGTAAAATGCATTTACTGTATTTGTATCCAGAAAAAAAGTACTCGTACAATTATCAGAGCAGATTATACTGACCTTGTCAATGTTCTGCTGTGTTGTGCAAGCTTGAATGTTGTCGTTAAGCTTCCTATAGCTTGGTGGTCTCTCAGAGTCTACATAGAGATTTGTTAAAGTCAGAGTAAACTGGCCTCAGTTTGTATTTGCTTACTCCTTCCCTCCTCAAGTCCCTTCCCTCACAGCCTTCAAAGTGACTGGGTCTGAAAAGACTCAACTACGGAGGTGATATTCAGGATGTTCTGACCAGTTCTGGAGAACCGGGAGTGGAAATTTTGAGTAGTTCGGAGAACCAGCAAATACCACCTCTGACAAGATTTTACAGTATCCTTCCCCCGCCAGGCCCACCAAGTCACACCCACAGAACCGGTAGTTTAAAAAATTGAATTCCACCACTGGTTAAAGCAATATGGTTGCTAAAGAAATTAGGTTGGAAATCTTTGTGTTCGGCACTCCCTCCTATACATTGATAAAATGGGAAACCACACGACAAATTGCAGGCTTTGAGAGCAATGGGAAAATTACTTCAAAAATGTGACTTGGAGTTCAGGGCTTTGGTTGTGGCTGAGGACTGTTTTAAGTTACAATTTCAGGAATTGAAATCATGAGAAGTAAATCTTTAAACACCAAGAGAACCCTCGGCATTTTCAAAATAGGTTGAACCAAAAGCCTCTGGGGTTTTTCTTTTAGTAAGCAGTCTCAATTAAAATGTGTTGTTGCAGCCATTATTGACAAATTCTTATCTAGGTCAAAACTATCTCTATATTCTCACCGTAAATAATTTTCAGTCTCCTATTTTGCTCCTTGCAACTTGTTTCCTAAGACAGAGATGGAAAACCAGTTAATTAAACGGACTTGCGTAGGAAAATAACGGAATCCTTTTACATGGTCTAATACCTTTGCTTATCAATTATGGTCGCTATGAAAATAAGGGACAAAGGACCACAATTAGTTGTATATATTTAGTTAACCCTTAGCTGTGTAATGTTTGTCTAAGTATCTGGAAACCATGCTGATGAGTGTTAATTTGTGTCAGATTTTGCAGCGAAAATTCAGACAAATCCCACTTATGTGTAAACATATTCTTCTATGCGGTGTGAAGGAAATCAATGTTGGAAGGTGGGAAGAAGGTTGTCTATGCCAGGGATGTCAAACTGGATTTCTTCAAGAGCCGGATCGGCATTGTAATTCTTATCCTGCCTGGGACAGACGCTTCCTGAAGAGATGGGACGGATGCCTCCTGCTGGCCAAAATGGGGTGTGGAGTGGCATGCCCCCCCCATGCCCCATTTTAGCTGCCAGAGGCACCGTGGGCCAGTCCTTTGCTATTCCCAGACCAGTCCCATGGGCCAGATTTAAGCACCCCGTGGGCCAGATTCAGCCCATAGGGGTGAATCACAGACCTTAATGTCTGAATTGCTTCTTAAAACTATTAGCAAGTAGATTTTTTTTTTAAAAAAAAAAGATTGTCAGCAAATAAAGATTTTAGGCTTCATTCTTCGAACCTGGGGAGAGCCAGGATCCTTAATCATCTTTAAAAAGAGACGAGTGAAAGGAAAGGAAGCTTGAGTTAAGAAGCAAAAATTTGGCAGAGAAGACAAATTGTCAGATGTTCTGGTCCTTGGATGAGCTATGCTGAAAATGTAAAAAAGCCTTTAAAAAAAAAAACCACAAGTGCACACATAATCTGCAACATGTTAA
Organism: Pseudonaja textilis; assembly: GCF_049901715.1. Taxonomy (NCBI): domain Eukaryota; kingdom Metazoa; phylum Chordata; class Lepidosauria; order Squamata; family Elapidae; genus Pseudonaja; species Pseudonaja textilis. The sequence goes on along the minus strand of NC_141990.1, from coordinate 127,295,919 downwards.
TAACTGTGAAGGGCTTATTTAAAAATGTTTGTACATAAGGAAGAAAGTTCACAATATCTTTTAATTACTGTGAAAAATCCATGCCTTATTACATTTCAACTGAAAGATGGTACTTTCCAGCAGCAGGAAAATATCTGAAATCATGCTGAGATAATGCTGATTTAAAATAAACTGTGTCATATTTGAATTACCAACAAGGAAACGTTTTTATAAGAAATCATCTGCTACTGGTGAGATTTAGCCAGATCTAAATTAAATTGGATGCTTCCATTCAAGAGCTGATCAGGCCCTTTATTATTGCAGCTTCTGTTTCTTCTTGCAATCTAACATTATCGCCCCTTTCTCTTCTAAGCTGATGGAATGCTAAAGCAGACAGTTTCCAAGTTTCAGATGCAAATTATTTCAGTATTTTAAGCTTTCAAAGCAAAGCTTATAATAAAGCTTATACAAATGCAAGTATTCTATGTACAAACTCACAATTTGTTTGTTTGTATATGTCCTGACTGGGTCAAGATTGACTCAGCCTTCTCAGTTGGTAAAATGACGACCCAGATTGTTGGGGGCAATATGCTGATTCTGTAAACAGTTCAGAAAGTGCTGTGAAGCACTATGAAGGGCTATATAGGTCTAAATGCTATTGCTATTGCTATATTGTTTCTAGAATCAACATTAATAGTCCTGTAGAGTTGATTTTTTAACCCCCTAATCAATAGAGATAAATCTTTATGCATAAAAGTCTATGGTGAATACATGATGGTTAAATGGCAATAAATATTTATTTACTTAAATTTATTGACTGCCCAACTCCAGTGTATCCAGGAAGTATACAAAACTAAGAAAAACATGGAAACAACTAAAAGCATTGAATCATACAGACAGTCCAGGCTAAAATAACCTAAGAGATGGCAAAAGCAACAATGCCAAACAGGGGGCATTGAACAAATGATAAATATCAGCCCTAAGCTTGGGACCGCAGCCAACTAGTCAAAGCTTTCCAGGAGAACCCCAAGAGAGAAAGTGTTGTCCTTATCTCTCAAGGGATGGCTGTTCTGTTGAGGGTTGCAATAGAAAAGGCACATTTCTAGGTCCCACGAGGTGGCAGTAGTTAATGGAGCGGACCTGGAATGCACCCACTCTGCTGAATCATAATGGGCAAGCAGAAACTGTTGGAGATAAGCAAACTCTCTGATATCCAGGCCCTGTGCCATGAATTACCTGTATAGGCAATAACCAGCAGCTTGAATTGTACTCAGAAGCCAAGTGGCAGCCAATGTAGCTACTGTAGCCATTGTAACACATGGGCATATCAAAAGGCACCTATTATAGCTTGCATCGCTGCATTTTGAACCAGCTGTAGATTCTGATGGTCTTCCAGGTCAGTCCCATGTAGAGTGCATTGCAATCATCCAATTGTGAGGTGAGCAGGATTGTTTGAAGGCCTCCTGATCAAGGAAAGCATATTTTGTCTGCCAAACAACATGAATATTCCTCACCACGGCCCTGGAGATAATCCTGTGGCCTGGACTCCCCAAAATAGGGACTGGTCACCCTGAACAGGGCTGCTGGATGGTTATTGCCACACATAATAAGGGTGAAGAAATAGGGGCATGTTTTATCACGAAACTTTTGCAGTAGGTAGAGATGCAACCAGAAGCTTTTATCAAGTTAAATAAACTTTCCTGCAACTTGGCTGTTTTAAATTAAAGGGCTTGTAGAGCAATAGTAGGACTATTTTGTGTTTTATGACAACCTTGAGAGCCATTAGCTAAAGTTTGCAAAACAATAACTCAGGTTGATGGATAAACAGAACAGGATACCTCTGAGAATATGTATGCTCACCCCAGGAATTTATAATCAGTATTTGTCTTAAACTCACAAAACTGCTGTGGTTTTTCTTCAAGCGATATTTTTCATCAACTAACACTGAGAAGAGAGGGAGGAATGGTGTGCCTATTGTGTATTGCTAGACTATTAGGAATCAGAAACCTCGACAGTTTGTCCCAAAACATCTACAGATCTATTCCTACCTAACCCTGATGTAGCCTCTTCTGTTCACATGTGTACAATATTCCTAGGGAGAGAATTCACAAATGAGTATATTAGTAGAACTGCAACATGTATTTCAGTGGTGTCCCAATCAGTAGGTTATGTTTTGAAAACTGATTAAATGAGAACACAAGGCAATCCATTTTGTTGAGAAGAAGGGGAGAGTCCTCTGAGTAGCAGTTACTTGATGAACCTACCAATTTTAATAGACAGAAATATGAGGATTGTTTCTGGCAAAGCTGTTCACCTAGTTTAATTAAAAAAAAACAGCAGGCAATGAACAGAAGAAACATCTCAAAAATCTAGTACATCTCCCTATGAAATAATAGAAAATATTGTAGCTCGGGTTTTAGATTTTGGTACTGGTTTTGCTAGCCAAGCTTGTTTCAATTTAATTTCTGAACGTTTCATTACCAGACGAGGTAACATCAGCAGCAGGATTTTCTTGTCCTGTTCTCCTTAGCTTTTAAATGTCTTGGGTGCCAGTGTGGTCAGTTGGTCAAGTGATTGGTTGTTCATTTGGAGCTTTATTTAAATTTTGAGCAGCTGATTGGTTCCCTTGTTGATTGGTCATTCAAATGATCTGGTTTTATATGCTAGATCTGCACCCCATCTACTGAACAATGTATTCACTGGGATCAGTTTTACACATGAGGAAGAAAAAGAACGATGCCTCCCCTTCCTAGATATTGACATAAGGAGACAAGCTAATGGTGAATTAACAACTTGAGCATACCAAAAATCCCTGCACACAGACCAGATTCTACATTTCACAAACAACCACCCCACTGCACACAAGCAGAGCTGCATCCAGACCCTTTACAAAAGAGCCAAAACTCACTGCACCACCAAGTCATTAAGAAAAGCAGAAGAGAAAAACCCTTTCAATGTTTTCCTCTGCAATGGCTATCCCCAATAATAATAATAATGCTAATACAATGCTTGTTATCTAAACCCCAACAAAATACACAATCTAACACAACACAAAAACAAGTCCTTTCATACATCAAAGGAACATCCGAAATGACTGGCAGCATACTGCAACCTCTAGAAATAATGATAGCTCACAAACCCACAAGTACACTCAGAAAAGAGCTATCTAAAGTCAAAGACAAAATACAGAAGGAAAACAACAGTATACAAAATCAATTGCAACAATTGTAATCAATTCTATGTGGGACAAACAGAAAGGCAATGGAAAACAAGGGTTCATGAACATCAACTAGCAGTTAAATGACATGACCCAAAATCCCTGATCATAAACCACATTGATAATAAACAACAGCAATTCGATTGGGAAGGAACGAAAATCATTGGCCATGCCTCTACCCGCTACACACATAAATTTGTTGAGGTCTGGTATTCTACCAAAGGAGCAATTAACAGACATAGTGATCTAGATCCAGCATATGAATATATAAGAAACCAGATTATTCGAACGACCAATCAATAAGAGAACCAATCAGCTGCTCAGAATTTAAATATAGCTCCAAACAAACAACCAATCACGTGACCAAACTGGCACACAAGACATTTATAAGCTTAAGACAAAACAATCCTATTGATGATATTACCTGGTCTGGTAACAAAATGTTCCGAAACTAAATTGAAACAAGGTTGGACAACAAACCACTGACAACATTTCACTATACTAGATAGAGCCATGATGGTGTAGTGATTGGAATGAAGTACTGCAGGCTAATTCTGCTGACTGCCGGCTGCCTGCAGTTTAGCAGTTTGATTCTCACCAGCTCAAGGTTGATTCAGCCTTCCATCCTTCCTAGATCAGTAAAATGAGGACCCAGATTGTTAGGGGTAATATGCTGACTCTGTAAACTGCTTACGGAGGTCTGTAAAGCCCCGTGAAGCAGTATATAAGTCTAATTGCTATTGCTATTATGCAGTCTTATGAATGAAACTTGTGATAAATGGGAACTGAAAAAACAGGTTATGTCATTCTATATGTAGTGAGTTGCTCAGTTACTCAACACTTAAAATACATTTTAAAAAATCAGAACTGAAGGACGTTGAAAGGAAATCTATATATTTTCTAGTATGCTCATCATTTTCTGCTGGAACTGTGTCTAAAAGAGAAAAAAATGGCACTAAGATAGGAGAGGGCACTCTCTCAATTCCTCCAAAACTGGTCCCATAAGATAATGTTTAATTTGATTAATGAGAAAATTGATTAAATACTTTGCTATGATTACCTTAACATCTAATGAATTATGCAAACTCTCAGAAGAGGAGCTTTCCAACTTAAGGGAAAACACCTGTCTTTGACTCATTAAAGCAGCTGTATTATTTCTCGGACTCTTTATGGCTGCTTTATAAGTTGCTCACCATTAACTCAGTGCCCATGCATTGCCACTTGGCTTTGTCAGGAAGGCGTGGTAGTGAGAACCAGATTGGCTAGGCAAACACATACAATGCAGTCAACTTGAGAGATCTTATGCAGAAGCCACGAAAGCCTAAAAAAGATGCAGCTGCTTTAATGATCTGGAGAGAAATATAACTTCTTATGTATTGCAATACACTTCTTTCCAAAGATTTTTGTAACTTTACTACATATATATATATATATATATATATATGTTTTCTGAGGTTCTCATGGGTATTTATATGTGGATCTTTGGTTGTTCGGGTTTTTCCGCGTAAGATTCGAAGTATCTAGGCAACGTTTCGATGAAGTCTCATTCATCATCTTCAGGCTTCTGTCTCCGGCTCTGTGCTTTTCAGAGTAATGTGAGATTGCAGCTGCTTCCTCCTTTTAACTGTCAGTGGGGTGGGACTTGATTGGGTGGGGGCTTGGCTGTGTTCTGATTGGGTGGGGGTGTGTTCTCATTGGTAGGGGTTTGGTTGTGTTCTGATTGGTTGGGGTTAGCCGTGTTCTGATTGGTTGGAGCGTGTTCTGTTCAGGTGGGGGCTTGGCTGTGCTCCGGTTAGTCTTAGTTGCTGGGGATTTGAGCTGGTGAGTTGTGATCTTGCTGTTTGGCTTCTAGTTCGTGGTCCTGTTGCATCTTCATAGTGGGTGTCGGTTTGCTTCATGTATGGCTCGGAGGGGGCACTACAGACAAAAGGCACTACAGACAAAATCAGCAAGATCCTCCAAAAACACAACATCAAAACAGCATTCTGCACAAACAGAAAAATATCCACCATCCTAAGAAACCCCAAAGACAAAATCGAATTAGAAAACCAAGGAGTATACGAAATCCCCTGCACTGCCTGCCCTACCACATACATTGGACAAACTAACAGAAGAATAAGTGCACGCATTGAAGAACATAAGAACTCAATCAAAAAAGAAGAAACGACCTCTTCCCTGGTCCAACACCTCAAAGCCACAGGACATGAAATTGATTTTAAAAATACCAGAACTATCGCCAAAACCGAACACTTCAACAGCAGAATAATCAGAGAAGCCATAGAGATAGAAAAACGCCCACACAGCATGAACAAACGAGATGACACCTCCCGCCTTCCAGCCATTTGGAAACCCGCCCTCATGAACAGACGAGTACCTAACATGAAGAAGGACACCAGACCCACACCCATGAGAGCCACACAAGATGCCACCACCACACTTCCATGTAGAAAACAGACTCCCACCCACTCAGAAGATGAGACACGACCATGGACCAGAAGCTGCACTGCAGCTGCATCACACCCACTTCAAACCCCTCCGAGCCATACATGAAGCAAACCGACACCCACTATGAAGATGCAACAGGACCACGAACTAGAAGCCAAACAGCAAGATCACAACTCACCAGCTCAAATCCCCAGCAACTAAGACTAACCGGAGCACAGCCAAGCCCCCACCTGAACAGAACACGCCTCCAACCAATCAGAACACGGCTAACCCCCAACCAATCAGAACACAACCAAACCCCTACCAATGAGAACACACCCCCACCCAATCAGAACACAGCCAAGCCCCCACCCAATCAAGTCCCACCCCCACTGACAGTTAAAAGGAGGAAGCAGCTGCAATCTCACATTACTCTGAAAAGCACAGAGCCGGAGACAGAAGCCTGAAGATGATGAATGAGACTTCATCGAAACGTTGCCTAGATACTTCGAATCTTACGCGGAAAAAACCGAACAACCAAAGATCCATATATATATATATATATATATATATATATATATATATATATATATATATATATATATATATATATGTGTGTGTGTGTGTGTGTGTGTGTGTGTGTGTGTGTGTGTGTGTGTGTGTTGATATATATAAATATATAAATATAAATATATAAATATAAATATAAATATATATATTGTGATGATCTCTGGCTCTGTTTCTCCATCATCTTATTTGTATTTTAAGAAAGTGAATGTAAGCACTCCTGACTTGGAAATGCTTACCATTTTTTTTCTCTATATTCTCGGTAGTACTACATTCTATGCAGGCAGCTAAAAAATAAAGAAGTAGTATTCGAAAGTGTTTTTTATCTTCCTATGAGTGGCTTTGAAAATCAATCTTATAGAAAGATTGAGTACACATTTGAATACAGTAAAAAGGGTTTTACTCTAATATGCTTGGCTCACATCAGATGTAGCATTTATGGTGATGGATAAACTTTTCACAGTTACCTTTTTTCCTGTATCTTTTGTTGTGCAGTTGACAAGATTTTTGGCAGCAGCATTTAGTTTTCAGAATTCCTGCTGCTATCTGAATTAAACAAAAATATTTTGAAATTCTCTTTTGTTCATCATTATGAAAAATGCAGAAGATTTCATTTCGGCAGGCTGGCGATTCTTGTATTAAACCATTTCCTAACTAAGGGTGTCTACAAGGTTGGGTGGGTGGAAATTAAATAAGTCATGATGGTGGGTGCATTTGAAGCTCCATTTCTTTTTAACAAGTGTCTCATCCACATAACAATTGTATGGATGCTCTTGAGAGAAAACTAGGTTGCTAGCCCTTGGAAGACAATTGGACTTATCCAACTGTTTGCAGATTTTTGAGGGGTCATTTTTGTATATGTATATTGGGGGAAACAATGTAACATTTACAGAATGACTAGCTCACTTTTGCACTTAAACTGGAAAAATATTGGTATGAATACAAATTGGATATAATATCAATTCTATTATAATCTCTGTCTTAGTTGGAGCTCACATATATAAGTACAGATAAGTATGGGCTTATATGGAGAATAGATGGTGGGCAAGAACAGTCCTTGTGAATCATGCTGCTTTTTTTTAGGTATGTGAAAATAATGCTTGCCTGATAATGAGATGATGACATTGATGAGGTTATCCATTCAATTGTGTTTGACTCTTGACGCTTCTATGGGCCAAGTCTCTCCATATCTCTCAACATGCTTGCCTGAGCTTTTTTATAATCTCATCTCTTCGTACTTCTCAGATATACACTGTTTATAAGTCAATATAGCTTGTTATTACAGATTCAAAAAAAGAAAGAAGGAAAAGTTACATCATTTGATATATTTGGTATTGATTGCTTGAGATATAATGCATCAGAGAATTACAGTATCAAGCTTGGAGAAGTGGAAAATGATAGCAATAGTACTTAGCAATGGCACTTAGACTTATATACCGCTTCACAGTGCTTTACAGACCTCCCTAAGCGATTTACAGAATTAGCATCTTGCCTCCAACAATCTGGATCCTCATTTTATTGACCTTAGAAGGACGGAAGGCTGAGTCAACCCTGAGCTGGTGAGATTCAAACTGCCGGCAACCAGCAGTCAGCAGAATTAGCTTGCAATACTATATATAAGATAAGGTGGCATTTCCAGCTGAACAAAGATGCTCCCTTTATAGGAAAGTTGGTATTGACTACATTCTTTCTTCTTCTTTGCAGAGTCACAGTGCACACTCTGTGGTGAACCTGAAGGTGAGTCCTGTACTTTCATCATTTCCAAAGTTAGTTTTGTTGTCCAACTTATACGAACTGCTTAACCCTCTAACATGTGTTGTCTGGTGGAAATAGATTGAACATGGCATTAGACGTCACATTCTTTAGAAAAGGGTAGGTATGGGAAATGTTAAGAGGTTTGTTAAATGTCACCAACTGAACTGAACTGAATTAAATTAGTACTAAGGGAATTTAGTTAGTTAGTTTTGTTTTTGAAAAAGAACCTTTATTTATCTATTTTTTAAAAAAATGTAATTATTTAAGATGCAACCAATCTCATAACTGAATAGGAAACTGTCAAAATCTATTATGAAGAGTATATTATTATATTAAAAGTATTGAATAGAGTCTTAAATTTAGAGATGAATAATATAATCTCAAGTTGTGGAATATCTAACAACAGTACATATTTTTGTGATATTATATTTTGAAAAATATAGAATATAGAATTATTCTGATAATATTAGTACTTATAGTCTGTTTAAAACAGATTAGAACTCTGTGGTAATAGAAGTCCCATTGCATGACTTGACACAAAGTATAGGTGTGGGTTAGGTAAAGGAATCAGAGATGTGAATCAAATATATAAATTCACATATCATATTCTAGTTTCCATGGATTTTTATGCTGGTTTTTAAATAGTTTGATGGAAACTAACACTATACTATTTCAGGTAACATCATTTTCTACGCCATCTGTATATAGCATGATCCTGATGTTGCTGAAAAACTTCATTATCTGGTTCTTAAAATTAAGAATATAGGCAGCGATTCAAGGAAAATACCTCATATATGCCATAGGTTGTACTCAACAGGGCTTGATTTCCACATAAGTGGCTTTAAATTGCTCTAGTGTTTTAGCATTACCTTACCTCCAAGGCTAAAAGAAGTCAAGCAGAAGCACATAAGTAGCATAGAAGTAGCCCCATCAAAGTCTTTCAACCCTTACTGAAGCATGGATCAATGCTTCATAATTCTTGGCAATTAAGATCTCTGCAATTTATTCAGCAATTTTGTTTGCTCTAAGAAGGTGCAATATTCCAACTCAATATAAAATGAGTTAAAATGGGATTTTGAAAAAGAGAGTGCAATTTTTGTGAAATAAATATTTGTCCATCTTATAGGCAATTTGATTTGTTAGCTATGAATGGAGGTATTGTTTTAATTCATAGAGAAACTGATACCCAGGTGAAAAACAAAGAAAAAAAGGGGGAAAATTATTGGATGCCAATTTCTCTGCTGATATAACTAAATTCCTCTGATAACTCATTCTGCTTTTTTTTTCTGCCTGGCTAACCAAAATTCACTAGTTCAAAACTAGCAGGGACCACCAAAATAATATGTCAGAATTGTTACACTAAAGCCAAAATAGAGAGGAGTGGAAGGAAGGACTAAAGGAATAAAGGAAATTAGACAATTGGTCTATTCTGTGTAAATTGATGGAAATATTAAACAAAAAATAATCAAGCCGATAGTAGAGCAACTCTTGTGGAAGAAGAAATCACTCCAGTTTCCACAAAGGTAAGTATTCTTGTGTCATCAATACTCTTGACCTGTTTAGAGTGGCAATAGATAGAAAGTAAGGTTGACCCAATAGATGTACTCTGCAGCTTTCAGAAAGCTTTTGACTAAAGGACAGTGCTTTTACGCTAACCAACATAGAGATAAGACTCTAGTGCCACCATCAAGGCTTGGCAAGCAGGAGAAGAGAGATGATGAGAGGTTTCATTCTATAGGATGATACCCCCAAGAACCTAAATGTGCTTTGTTACTGTTGCCAGAGGATCCATAAAAGCAAAGGCTGCAGCAATGATGGAAAAAAAGCTAGAGATAAACAAGGGTCCATTTCTTTCCTACTCTATAACCTGCTGTTTTGTTGTGTGGTGCCAATAACCCTGTAAGATGCAATTTTCCCAAGAGCTGTTTTATTGTCAAGAATCAGTCAAATCAGAACAGAACAGAACAGAACAGAACAACAGAGTTGGAAGAGGCCTTGGAGGTTTTTTAGTCGAATCCCCTGCTTAGACAACAAACCCTAGTACCCCATGAAACAGTAGTATTCTAGAGTGTTTTTTTCTCTAAAGTATATGTTCAATGATCTTGTGAAAGAGTTCTGGAAAGAATTCTGGACACCTTTTTTTTAAAGGTCTCTTTAAAAGGCAGGAATGGAAGAGCAAGGACTGATATTCATTGTTGCTCCTGTTGCATGGAAGAAGAGCAGTGATAGACCCTGACACTCAGATCTCAGCTTCCAAGAAAGGCCTTTTGGAACTGGGTGGAATGGGAGAAATCGATTCTCTGTGAACTTTGTTCCACTGCATCCTGAGTCTTAATTCATAGCACCAAACGTAACAGCCTTTTTTGTGTCTTTTGCAGTAGAATAGAACAGAACAGAATAGAGTAACAGAGTTGGAAGAGACCTTGGTGGTCTTCTAGTCCAACCCCCTGCTTAGGCAGGAAACTCTATCCCATTTCAGACAAATGGTTGTCCAAACTCTTCTTAAAAACTTCCAGTGTTGGAGCATGTACAACTTCTGGAGGCAAGTTGTTCCACTGATTAATTGTTCTAATTGTCAGGAAATTTCTCCTTAATTCTAGGTTGCTTCTCTACTTGATTAGTTTCCACCTATTGCTTCTTGTCCTGCCCTCAGGTGCTTTGGAGAATAGCTTGACTTCCTCTTCTTTGTGGAAACCCCTGAGATATTGGAACAGTGCTATCATGTCACCCCAGTCCTTCTTTTCATTAAATTAGATATACCCAATTCCAGTTGCCATTCTTTATGTGTTTTAGCTTCCAGACCCCCAATCATCTTTCTTGCTCTTCTCTGCACTCTGCACATCTCAACATCTTTTTTACATTGTGGTGACCAAAACTGGATACAGTATTCCACGTGTGGCCTTACCAAAGCATTATACAGTGGTATTAATACTTCACGTGATCTTGATTCTTTCCCTCTGTTAATGCAGCCAAGAATTGTTGGCTTTTTTGACAGCTGTAGCACATTTCTGGCTCATATTTAAGTGATTGTCCACTAAGACTCCAAAATCCCTCTTACAATTATTGCTATTGAGCCAGGTACTACCTATACTATCCCTGTGCATTTGGGTTTTCTTGCCTAACCTTACTTTTTTCACGATTAAATTTCATTTTTTAATAGTGTCCAATGTTCAAGTCTGACAAGATCCTTCTGTATTTTAAGCCTATCTTCTGGAGTGTTATCTATTCCTGACAACTTTGTGTTGTATATAAAATTGATGAGTTCCCCATCTATCTCACCTAAATCATTGATAAAGATGTTGAAGAGCACTGGGCCTAAAACAGAACCTTGGGGTACTCCATTGCATACTTCCCTCCATTGAGAACTACATGTTGAGTGTGGTTAGTCAGCCAGTTATGACTCCATCTGGTGGTGATGCTGTCTAACCCACATTTTTCTAACTTATCAAATAGTAGGTTGTGGTCTACTTTATCAAAGGCCTTCCTGAAGTGCATGTAAATTATATCCACAGCATTCCTTTGGTCCACTAATTTTGTCACTTTGTCAAAGAATGCAATAGCAATTGTCTGGCATGATCTGTGTTTGACAAACCCATATTGACTTTTGGTTATGACTTTGCTTGTGTTCACTGATTTGTTGCTTGATTATCTTTTTCAGAATCTTCCCAGGTATTGAGGTCAGGCTGATAGGTCTGTAGTTTCCTGGATCTGTTTTTTCTTTCCTTTTTTGAAGATGGGAATTACATTAGTTCTTTTCCAGTCCTCTGATAAAAGGACTGGAAAATTTTAATTTGTATTCCTAACCTGTTTTTATGGTACTGTTTTTGATAGGTTGGATTGTTTTTCCTTTTGTGTAAACACAGATGCCAAAAATGAGTTAAGCAATTTTGCTTTCTCCCTGTTGCTTGTCATCTTCTTGCCATTTTCTCTCATTAATGGACCAATCATTTCAGAGGATGAATAGGTAATTCCCTTTTTTCCCTTGCCACTTTTCTCCAGCTCTGACTCAACATCAGTAAAGAATTGATGAACATGTAATATTTTATTCATCTTTGAAAGGATACTTTGGGAAAGTATTCAGTAATTTCACTCTAGTAAGTTCTACAAAGAAGAATCTGCACTTTTATGATCTATGCTTGTTCAAGGAAAAGTAGGTTTCTTCTTATGCAATAAAATTGAGAAAAACTGAAAGGACATACAACTTGAATGAAAATACTTTTATAATTCACTGTTTAAAACAAAGGCGTATCTCTGTACTCTTTGTTCAGAAACAGCTCTACGCACTTTTTGTATTAAATCTCAGATCTTGAAGGTATTCATGGATCTTTCCTCGCTGATAGAGATATTCAATTCATTTCAGCCTGAACTTTCCTTAATGCACATTTTATTATTATGCAGATTGCAATGAATGTGGCCCTCTGGGCTAGGAAGATACTGTCCAGAAAATAATGTTTTTATATTTAATTCCTAATCACTTTGGTTTCTTTAAAATATGATTCGGATATTTATTTTTCTTCTTTAAAATTTCAATTCCTTTATTAACAAGTCAGGCAGAGTGACATGTACTAGTGGACTGAAAGAAGACTGTTAGAGATTATATGGAATGGTTTGCCTCCAGGAGTTGTGGGTACTCCATCAACAGGGGTGGGATTCTACCAGTTCGCACCTATTCGTTAGAACCGGTTGTTAACATTCTAAGCAGTTCAGAGAACCGGTTGTTAGAATAAATTACTGGCCTAATCCTGTAAGGAAGGCAGGAAGGAAACATTCTGGTGTTGCTTATAGAAACTGCCTCTCCATTAACCCTTATTACATTCTTGGCAGGACTAGACTTCCTGTCTCAGGAACATCTCTGGAGTTTTTTTTTCCCCTCCTTTGCTGGTACTTTGCTTGTGTGGAGTGACCATTCAAAGTTACAATGGCACTGAAAAAAGTGACTTATGACCATTTTTCACACTTACGACTGTTGCAGCATCCCCACAATCATGAGAGGCCAGGGGAGGAGATGCGTGCCTCGATGTGAGTGATATTGAATTGGCCACGCCCAGCCAATAACATGACCACCAAGCCACGTCCACCCAGTCACATGACCAAGCCACGCCCACCAACTAAGCCATGCCCACAGAACCAGTTGTTCAAAAATCTGAATCCCACCCCTGGTTTTCAAGAAAAGATTGGACAATCCTTTGTCCAGAATGACATAGAGTCTCCTGCTTGAGCAGGGAGTTGCACTAGAAGACCCCTTCTAAATCTGTTATTTTGATGTTCATAGATTATTCATTTCTAGCCATTGGTGCTATTCTACCAGTTCGTCCCGGTTGTGGCATACTGGTAGCGCCAACGATCAGTGGAGACTGAACTAGTTCTCTCTGATGACCTGCTGTAGGGCCCGCCCATCCACCTGGGCTCCCATACTGATCTTTTTTCCCTGCTTTTGAAATGCAGCTGCTTTGTGCGCCCCAGCAGATTCCTGTGCATCAGCTGCTCAAGCTATAGGGAGAGTGCAGGATTGCAGGAGGTGAGTCGGAAAGCCTCTGCGCATGGGCAAAGTGCGCCTTTGGCACACATGCATGCGCAAAGTGTGTGCGCGCATGCACAAAGTGCACCCACCAAGCCACGTCCACCGAACCGGTGGTAAACTATTCTGAAACGCACCACTGTTTTCAGCCATCCCCTTCTCTCATCATTTTTCAAAGAAACAACTCAGATATACATTATAATTTGGAAAGAACAGTATTGTTAGGTGCTGACTTCAGATCTGGGAATTACCTAAATTCAGTATTTCAAGAGAAATCAAGCAGTCCTAGCTCTTCCTTCTTGCTTGGACATTTTAAAATCTATAACTTGTCTTGTCACCAAAATGCTGAATAAAATGTTTATAGGTATAGCACATACATTGTTAACAAAAAGAAAAACAGGATCTGGGGTTACTCAGACAACTGAAGTATAATTGTCTACAAAAGGTCAAAATACTTGGCTGGTAGAATAGAATGGAATAGAATACTTTATGGGCCAAGTGTGATTAGATACACAAGGAATTTGTCTTGGTGTAAATACTCTCAGTATACATAAAGAAAAGATACATTCGTTAAGAATCAAGAATCATAACATACAACACTTGATGATAGTCATAGGGTACAATCAACAATCAAATCATACTAGGAAACAGTCAAGTGGGAGGGGATGGGTGATAAGGAGTGGTGAGAAGATTAATAGTAATAGTAGTGTACACTTTGTAAATAGTTGAACAGCGTTGAGGGAATTATTTGTTTAGCAGAGTGATGGCTTTCAGGAAAAAAAACTGTTCTTGTGTCTAGTTGTTCTGGTGCGCAGTGCTCTATAGTGTCATTTTGAGGGAAGGAGTTGAAACAGTTTATGTCCAGGATGTGAGGGGTCTGTAAATATTTTCACAGCCCTCTTTTTGACTTGTGCAGTATACAGGTCCTCGATTGAAGGCAGGTGGGTAGTAATTGTTTTTTCTGCAGTCCTAATTATCCTCTGAAGTCTGTGTCTTTCCTGTTGGGTTGCAGAACCAAACCAGACAGTTATAGAGGTGCAGATGATAGACTCAATAATTGCTCTGTAGAACTGTATCAGCAACTCCTTGGGCAGTTTGAGCTTTCTGAGTTGGCACAGAAAGAACATTCTTTGTTGTGCTAGTACCTATTGCCACAATATTTGACATTTCAAGAGTGGAAGCTCATCAGTTTGTTTTCATTCTTATAGCTCCGTGTTCTCAGCCATACAAGTGCCTTTTGAGCACTTAACTCTATTGCTATTAATGGGGTATAATCAAGAAATCTCTAAAACGATTCTAAAGCATTCTAATTCTGCTAAAGTCAAGAGGAATGTTTATGTTTCTCAGATCGGTTTGCTGCTAAATCACTTGCTTACAATCACTATGTAGTAATTCTTCAACCTTGTAAAATGCGTGATTCTTAAAATGATTATTTGAAGGAGGGTTGGTCCTGTCATTATGCAACATTCTTAAAGGGTGACATTGGTAGCAGCAACAATGCTAATTATGAAAAGCAGGATCAGGAATGAAAACTCATATGAATTATTTTGTTAAAGTTTTGGAGCAGGAACCAAACATGAATCTTTGCTAAGTACCCACCCTTGGTCTTCATTTGAAATGCAGTACAGTAGTTTTAAATGTATATTAATCCTTCTTTGGATGAAGCTACAAAACAACTACATGAATTAAAGTGTTTTTGGTAAGATGCTTCTCCCCTTTCCTTGTATCTTGATTTAAGATTTTAAATACTTCCCTCTTCAAGAGTCTACGAACAGTTGTTGCGTAGTATCTCCTTGCATATCAGCACATCGCAACACACGCAAATAATGAAGCATTTAATAATTAGGGCTGCATTTTGTTTTGGGGTATTTCCTTGCTATGTTCAAACATGTTTGGTATTTCCAGGACAGTCTTGAGAAAATGTTGAAGGGTGCTCTCACTAAATAAAATTAATTTATCTTTCCTTGTCAACTGTGAATGAAAGCCATTCAGAAGGATGATGGACTTTAAAGAAAGGCCTGTTCAGAATTGCTAAGATGTTCCCACAATGGATGAATGGCTGATAAAAATGATGGAACTAGCAGAGATGCCTACATTGATTGTTTTAATTAAGGAAAAGAACACATCCAACTTTGTTTCTACTTTGAAACCACTTCTGGATTTTGTGCTTGAGATGGAAAACGAAACTTTGAGTTTTGTTGATTAGATGAGTTTGTTGTCATAGAAATGGTTAATACATATAAAAGTTGAGATTGTAATATTACTATCTTATTCTACTAAAAAGAGTTGGAGGTCAATATTTTTTCTTTTCCTTTTCCTCTTTTAATTTACACTTCTTTCTTTTCCCTTTTCTCTTCCCCATTTTACTACTATTTACTCTTTCATTTGTGTTTTATATCCTGATAAACTTAATATATAAGCTAAGATATTCATGGTGCATTTTGTGTACATCCATCAAATGCTTTGACTCTTAAGAATCACATTCCCCCATTTTTATACACCATAATTTTTCACACGAGCAAGATACAAATACACGTTTTACTGGACTAAGTGACATTTGTTTTCAGATTTTTTTTAATGAAAAAAATTGTACTTCCATATCATGATTAGAATCTTACGGGAGCAGAATAAAAAGTTTGGGAAAAGTTATTTCATCCAGGCATTTTCTACCAGAGTTTCATCTTGGAGATGGCCATAAATCTCTCTCTTGGAATGAAAACACTACTTCACAAATTTAATAGCAGAAGATTTCAAGGACGAAGCTATAATAAGTTGCCTTTTCTGCAGATACAAAAGAACTTCTAAGAATGACAAAGGTCAGCTATTGCAGGTTACAAACACAATGAAACCTTGATTTAATAAATGCTCCTATCCCCAGCACAGTAGACTTCAGCGGCAACAGATCAGCTTTCCATTGTTGTGGTTCGCTAGCAGCCGGTGCAGACGACAGTGGAATCGGACAGTGAGGAAGAAAGGGAACCAGTCAGGGAGTCTGGAGAGAACTTGGATGAGGGTCCTGCATCTGATGCAGGGATGGGGCCAGGACCATCTGGGAGTGGGGTGCTGCCTTCAGAGCTTCGGAGTCTGGCAGTAGCAAAGCAGAGGACCCAGGGGAGCCTGTTCCCAGTGTGTGGATTAAGAAACCCCAAAGACAAGATCCAGCTAGAAAACCAAGGAGTTTATGAAATACCATGCAACAATTGCCCAGCCACAAACTTTGGACAAACCAACAAGAGAATAAATGCACGTACCACAGAACACAAAAACTCAGTCAGAAATGAAGAAAATACTTCCTCCCTCTTTCAGTACCTTAAAGCCACAGGACATGAAATTAATTTCGAAGGAAACAAATTAATATCCAACAGTGAACATTCCAGCAAGAGAATAATCAGGGAAACCATCGAAATAGAGAAACACCCCCATAACATGAATAAATGGGATGATACCTGCCACCTACCAGACATCTGGAAATTAGCCCTCACCAACAAATGATTCCCAGCCATGAAAACCAACACTAGACCCAAAACAACATGGGCCACCACTGCCAATCCCCCTCATCAAACCATCCTTTAAACAAAGGACAACCACCATCCAGAAAACAGACCACGGCTGCTTCGCCAGCTGTTGCACCCCCGACCCCAAAACTAAACAAGCTGACACATGCAAAGAACACAGACCCAGACCCCAAACTCAAAGCCAGTCCAAAACCCAGAATGCTATATCACAGCCACCCTCTCAGGATATCACATCAGAAAACTCAGGAAATTATACCACAAGAACTCAAGAAGTTGCAACACAGCAAACAACCCAGGAAATAACAGCACAAGACCAAGGATACCACAGCAATAAAACTCACAAGGTCATCACACAACCCATTACCCAAGCCGTTACAACACACGAGGCTAATGGAAAAAAGATCACTGCAAAACAAATGACCCAGGAGAATACAACGCAGGACCCAGTATACCACAACAAAAGAACTTGCAAGGCCATCACACAACCCATTACCCAAGCTGTTAAAACATGAGAGGCTAACAGAAAAAAGATCACTACAAAACAAATGACCCAGGAGATTACAGCACAAGATCCAGGATATCTCCACAACAAAACTCACAAGGCCATCACACAACCAACATCAACTCCATCAACCAATCAAGAGGCAGCAGTGCAGCCAACCAGCCCAGCACACCACCACCCCCAGCAGTATTTATAGAGAGACGGCAGCTCCGATCACACACTGTTTGCACTGGCACGAAGCCGAAAGCACCAGCCTGAGGATGGCAAGTGGGACCTCGCTGAAATGTCACCAAGATACTCTTATTCTTACATGGGAAATCTTACACTGGTGGAGTCATCTCTTCTATTCATGCTTTCAGGTCTTTTTTCAATCTCTATGGCTTCTCTGATAATTCTGTAGCTGGGGTTTTCTATAGTGGCTAGGGTTTTGGTGCCATTGAAATCAATGCTATGACCTGTGGCTTTCATGTGTTGGACTAGTGAGGAAGTGTATTCAAGCTTTTTTACTGCATTTTTGTGTTCATCTAGGTGGGTACTTATTCTTCTATTGGTCTGTCCAATGTATGTGGCAGGGCGTGATGTGCAGGGGACTTCATATATGCCTTGGTTTTCCAGGTCCATTTTATCTTTGGGGTTTCTTAGGATGGCTGCTATTTTTCTGTCTGTTTTGAAGGCAGTCTTGATGTGATGCCTGTTTAGTATCCTACTGATTTTGTCTGTAGTACCTCTTATGTAGGGCAGGACAGTTGTTCCATAGGTCTGTTCATCTTCTAGGTCTCCATTATGCCTTAGCGTGTTTTTGTGGATCAGGCCTGTGATTTTGCTTTTGTGGAAGCCGTTGGCTGCTAGTACTTTAGTCAGGGTGCATAGTTCAGTTTTTATGTGTGTCTTGTCTACCAGGTGTTTGATTCTGGCAATTAGTGTTTTGGCCATGGAGTTTATCTGTGCTGGGTGGTGGTGGGATTGGGCATTGAGGTGGTGGTTGGTGTATGCTTTCTTCTGGTATATGGTGTGTCCTAGTGTGCCATCTGTATTTTTGTAGATTAGTACATCTAGAAATGGTAGTTGTTTGTTTGTTTCTGTTTCCAACCTACTCTTAGAGACAAACAACCTACTTTCTAATAAACAATTTGGTTTAAGAAAAAAACTATCCTGCAATCTGCAACTCTTACATTGCAAAAACATATGGACTACACAACTTGATCAGGGCAAAGCAATAGACGCAATCTACATAGACTTCTGTAAAGCCTTTGATTCAGTGGTATACAACAAACTACTACTAAAACTAAAATCTTATGGTATCTCTGAATACCTGCATAAGTGGATAGATGCATTCCTGTCAAACAGACAACAACTGGTCAAAATTGGGAGCATCCTATCAAATTCTGTACCTGTCAACAGTGGAGTACCCCAAGGCAGTGTTCTAGGACCAACTCTCTTCATACTCTACATAAATGA
The DNA here is from genome assembly GCF_049901715.1 of Pseudonaja textilis. Classification (NCBI taxonomy): domain Eukaryota; kingdom Metazoa; phylum Chordata; class Lepidosauria; order Squamata; family Elapidae; genus Pseudonaja; species Pseudonaja textilis. The sequence goes on along the minus strand of NC_141990.1, from coordinate 127,276,984 downwards.
CCTCTGTGATCATATTAAGAGCAACGGTGTCCTGTTCGCTGACAATGTAAGCTATTCAACACCACAGACAATACTGCTACCCTTCAATAAGACCTCGACTATGTATCAGAATGGTCAAACAAATTGCAACTTCAAATCTCAACAAACAAATGCTCTGTCTTACATATTGGCAAAAAAAATATATCAGAAAATAAAATACAGGCTGAATAGGCAAGACCTTGTTGATGATCCAGACTCTGTCAAGGACCTTGGAGTACTCATCTCTAATGATCTAAGTGCTAGAGCCCACTTAACTACATAGCCAAAAAGTCATTAAGAGTTGTTAACCTAATCTTATGTAGCTTTTTCTCTGGTAATATTACACTACTAACTAGAGCATCCAAAACATTTGCTAGATCAATACTCGAATACAGCTCATCAATCTGGAACCCACATTATATATCTGATATTAACACAGTTGAAAAAGTCCAGAAATATTTCACAAGAAGAATTCTCCACTCCTCTACTCGTTGCAGAATACCTTATGCCACCAGACTTGAAATTCTAGACCTAGAAAATCTAGAACTACGCCGCCTTCGGTCCGATCTAAGGATAGTATATAAAATCATACATTGCAATGTCCTACCTGTCAATGAAAACTTCAGCTTCAACCATAACAATACAAGAGCAAACAATAGATACAAACTCAAGGTTAATCGCACCAAACTAGATTGCAGGAAATACAACTTCAGCAACAGAGTGATCAATGTCTGGAATACTCTACCTGACTCTGTGGTTTCTTCCCCAAACCCCCAAAACTTTAACCTTAGACTGTCTACTATTGACCTGACCCCTTTCCTCAGAAGTCTGTAGGGGGCATGCATAAGCTCACCAATGTGCCTACCATCCCTGTCCTGTTGTTTCTTTTATTTTTCTTATATGTATCCATGTATTCATAACTATGTTTTTGTTTTCTATGTTTTTACTTATACCTATACTATACTATGTATAGTATAGGTATATACTTATACCTATACTATACTTTATAGGTATTTATAGGTATACCTATATATAGGTATTTACTTATACCTATACTATACTTTTTACTTATACCTATACTATGTTTTTACTTATACCTATTATCTTGTAAGCAATTGACAAACCAAATAAAATAAATAAAAAACATGATGACATACCAACACATGATTATATACTTCTATATTTAACGTTGAAGAAAAACAGATAAAACTCCTCACTCCATGTTAATATGTTAACATGAGTGTTTGCTATAGTTATAGTAGTTATAGTTATAGTAGATTCTAGTTATAGTAGATTCCCAGATATTTCTTCTTAGTAATAGGCTTTCTATCTCCTGTTTCTCAGCCTTGAGTAATGAGGAAACCTTCACAGTCTTTTGAGCAGTGGTCTTGTCTGATCTGCTTTCAGAATCTTGATTTGCCCAATTAACCCTACAAAATAAAGGCCCAAGCTATACATGATGTTTTAATTTTATATGTAATATATAATATTTTGTGATAAAAATAACTGTGAGATACGCTAGTAGATTTCATAGATATTTTTCTAGCATTTAATCTTTGTTGATTTGTTCTAAAGTAGCCTCAATAGCCATACGCCTTCCAAGATAAACCAGACAGGAAACACAACTAGGTGAGCTAATTCTGCTATATTCCAACATAGACTTGCAAGTCTAAAAGTAGAATATTTCTGGCACTTTTAGCTGCCTAATTCATTGGGGGGGGGGTGCTTCCTAAATTTCTTCTTCTGACCATTAAATGACTGGGAGCTCCTACCTCTCTTTTATTATTTCCTGGGCAGTATCTCCTCTTCTTCTCCCTCAAGGTCATTTTCACATACCATTACATCAGTACTGGTATCTAGTATTACAGTTAGAATGTAAAGTTTGGTGCACAAAGTGATATTACTCTAGTTCATGGGTGTCAAACTCAATTGCATCATGTGACACCACGTGACATATTGTGATGTTTTTGCCTTTGTGGAGCTGGGGTGGGTGTGGCCTGCATGTGATGCATCTGGCCCACGGGCCACCAGTTTGACACCCCTGCTCTGGTTAAATATTAGGGCTCTGTGAATGTACTTTGCAGCCAATAAAAGGTGGTTTGGGTTTTTTTAAAAAAAATCTTTTTAAAAAAGAATAAACTAATAAAAATGAATTCAGCAAGAATCAATTTCGGCAAGGAAAATAATGTGTGTACACACATATCATAACAATTTTGCATTATAAATCTACAATTTTATCCCATTAAATAGCTTATAAATGTTACAGCTCTGTCCTTGATCATAGCTTTATATTTGTCCCGAACCAATAATTGGTGGAAATGCTAGAAATAAGAAAGTGAATGTTCTTTCCTAAAACCACTATTCCCCCATCTATTATTTTATCCCAATGTCCCCTCTCTTTCCTCCATTTTATCACCTCAAGCTAGTAAATCCAAAGTTTGGATCCAGCCATTCATTATTATTATACTTTGAAGTTACATATTTTACCTCACCCACACCTTTGAGATCACAGGCTTTTCTACTGAAAGCACCAGGAGAAAATATTTGAAAGGCTGCGTATTATATATTAGAGGCTGACCAAGAAACTGGCAATTATCATACTCATTGCTTTATTCTTTCAATTATACTTTGGAGAGCCCTTTCATGATGATCTTCTGTACCTCTGTCAGAGAATTATATCAAAGAAGAATATAGTTAAATAAGAATCACCAATTTCCTTAAGTAGTCTCTGCCATCAAATTCACTTCCATTTGAACATGAACATGAGAGAAAGGCATAACATTTTATCAGTCCTTCTCACTATGCATTGTATTCCTGGGATTTCATTATTATGAGTACACCAGTGTATACCAGCAGTTTAATACACATGGGATAGATTGAAAACAGGGTTTTATATGGCACAAGAGGTCTTAAAATGAGATTTCGACAACGAGGGCCAGTTCTTTCCTTCCCCTGTCAGATTTTAAAACTATTCATAAGCATTTTAAATACCGGCTTCCTCTGAAGTTATTTCTCTTTTAACATTTCATTGAATTTCAATTCTATATGCACTAATACTGGTTATTGTCTGATTTTATTAAATTTATTAAATCACTGCATCTTCTTTCTCACTCTCAACAAAGTTTAATCAAACAAAAACTGAAATGCCATCCGTAAGAAAACTAATAACACGTAACAAGATGTTTTAAGGGTGAGGAGCTATCTGCTAGCAGGACTCAAGCAAGACTGAAGCAGGAAATACATTAACTGCTGGACTCTTCAGCTGAGAATTAGTTTGCCTGACAAGGAAGTGGCAGTGAATTCTAAAATTGTCTTTGTTCCATAGAACAGTATCCTTCATTTGAAGAATTCTAGGGTTAAATTTATTAGAGCAGGATTCATGGAAAAGCTTGTTTTCTTTTCCAAATATAATATCGTAGTGCTGACCTTTGCTTTCCATCTCTAAATCCTGCCTTTTCTCCCCTGTTTCAATAGGACACATATGGAGGATTGTGTTTAATATATTGTGTTTTGTTCTTCAAATTGTTATCCTGTAGAACTCAATTCTGATACCTGATCTTGGACCGTGATTATGCCATCTAACCAAATCAATTACAATGATTAATTTACCTACCCAGACCAATGCATAACTATATCTAGTAAGGAAAACTATTCTAGCTTGTCAGAGTAAACTAGTAAATAAGGAATGCTGGTAAGCAAAATTACGTTAAGCACAACTGAGGTGTAGTTAGTGATTTATTTATATTTTAGGCTTTCTAAGACAGGTACTGAAACCGAAGCTCAAACACTTTGGCCATCAAATGGTGGTCAAAGTGTTTGAGCTTCAGCATCTGTACCCGCCCCCCTCAAAAAAAAAAAAAAAAAACAACCCAGTCAGGATTGATTTCCTTTAGGATTGACTGATTTGATTTCCTTGCAGAATACAAAGTCAAATTGGGCAAAAAACAAATGATGCCCACCTGATTTGACATGGCATAAGTTTTTGCAAGATTCTTATTATTCCAGGTTCCTGGGATCAAATTGATTAGGATAGACTATGCCACTCTTTCCAGAACATATCTCCACTGTTGAAGGGCATCACATGCTGCTAAAAGTTTCTTGTTAAATATGTCATAGTTCCCTTCAGTAGGTGATAGCAGTCTTGAATAAAAGTCACAAGGCAAAATATCTTTTTCTAAGTCATCAGTAGCCTGAAGGAGAATAACTCCCAGAGCAAAATCAAAAGCATATTTTGAACACTAAATGGGGCTGAAAAGCTACCTTTGATGCCATGAACATTTCTTGGACCTCATGACTCCCCTTGAATGGTGTCTCCTAAATATGATTCAGGTCAGAATTCTGGTGCACTCAGAAAAGCAGATATGAAAGGCCTGAAAATGTTAAAATACCAGAAAGTGCTTAATGACTTTGACATTCCTTGAAGGTTCCCAAGACAGATGAAGTCTATTTTCACAAGGTCCATTTGGATGTCACCTGAATTATAGCCAAACTACTCTAAGGGAACAAATCAAAGTCACGTTTCTCTAGCTTAGCATACAGCTTGTATTTGTGAAGCCTTTGCAGTACATTCCAAGCATTTAGTATGGCATCTGGAGACCCAGAAAAAAAACCTAGAATGTCATTTAAATATACAGTACAGCTACATAAGGCAGTTAAAGCTAATTCATTTCAGTTGACATCTTCTGAATAAAATCAAAAAAAATGTTTCTACATACCCACACCGTGTGAACTGCAGTTACATGTCTATGGAGATTCTCAGTCATCCAGGTCATGGTTGTCCCAAAGGTGCATTTCAGGAGGCAACAGGACTTCTTCTTTTTTTTTCTTTGAAGACATTTCACTTTTTATCCAAGAAGCTTCTTCAGCTCTGACTGAATGATGGGAAATGGAAAGGATTTTGTGATGACCCAGGGTGGGGGAACACAATCACAGAAAACAGGTGAAGCCCCTTTTATTCCTTCAGTTTGCTTTCAAGCTCCAAATATCTTCGACGGAAGACAAAAAAACTTCCACACAGTTATACGGAGAAGGAAAAAAGCAACACAAACCAGGCAAGATAAGGGCTGGATGATGTCCACAGATAACAAACACTGGGAAAGTTGCCAAACTATAAACTAGAGATATTTACAGGCTTTGTTTCCAGGGTTCGCCAGTACGCAGATCCATACTCTTATTCAGTTCTCACACCTGCAGCCCATGAAGAGGATCAAGAACCTTTCCTTCTGAGGAGACCACGTCTCTCCCTTATCCTCTCCTCCCTGCGTGCCCTAGGATGGATAGGGGATGGGCCTGGGTCCTCCTCTGACTGCTCAGCCAGGCTCAGCCCTTCCCTAGCCTCCTCCACAACCTCTGGAGCCACACTTCCGCTCCCTGTCGGGTGTTCCTCCTCTCCCTCAGAATCAGTCTCCACCAGGGGCATGACAGATTTATATTCCTTGCAGACAGATGCTCATTTGCAGGCTAATAAAATTTATTAGGAAAAAGCTGGAAATGAATTAATTTTCAAAAAGAGAACTTATATCCGATTTAAACATTCTCACAATTCTCGTGGGATAGATGCCACCTGTAAAACATCTTATACAAATTTTCTTTATAAGCAGTTGACATTGTCATTTTATAATTTTGAGACCACAGTTTTTGCCATTTCTCTAAATCAATCCCATATCCCAAAATTTCCCCCCAAGCAGTCATTGTTTCTTTAACTTGTTCTTCCTCTAATTTAAATTCTAGGCAAACTGAATGAGAGGAAATGGGCTACTTAAATACTGCATGCTTATTATAATGAAGGGATAAACTCATAAATTAATGGGTGTTGATTAAATACAAAAGAGAGTGAAGATGTATTTTGACATGGTTAGACCTCTGTTAATTTTCTTTGAAGAGTCCTGAGGAATTAGGGAAGTGCCAGAGAACTCCAGGAAAAAAAAAAAGTGTGATCCCTCTCTTCAAAAGAGAGAAAAAGATAATCCCAGTAATTATTGACTAGTGGCCTAAAAATCAATAGCTGAAAATATAGTACAGAGATAATAAATCAGGGCATTTGTAAGCATCTAAGAGAATGCTGTGATTTTTGAGAGTTGGCTGGCTTTGTCAAAAATAGGTCAGGTGAGACAAATCTAGTCTGCTTTGACAAGGTAACTGCTTTAGTGGACAAGGAAAATGCTGCTTCAATTTCTGTAAATCTTTTGACAAGGTTCCACCTGACACTTTCATTGACAAGCTGTTAAAATGTGGCTTTGATGGCATTAGAGTATGATGAGTCCACAACTGGATCATTTGAAAAGAGTCAGCACCAGTATTGGCTCTTTAACAAATTAGACAGCAGGAATCAGTGGAGGCTGGTAAACCTGGATCCAACAGTATCCTCATTAATGACATGGATCACTACTGGACTACTTACCAAATTTGAGGATCTGAATAATAACCAGGTGTCAACTCATAAAACTTTTTCTGCCGGAATCCTGACACCAGGAAGGTAAAATGAGATTTTTAATCTAATCTGGATGGTTTGGAAGACCAGGCTAAGAGGCCAGGCAAGATGTCTTTCAAAAGGAAAAAATGCAAGGTGTTATATTTAGGGAGGCACAATATGGACATATAGATAGATGGGAAATTAATGATTTGTAAGCTGCGCCTCAGAGAAAGACACACAGAGAGGAGCAGAGAAGAGTCTTCTCTTCTCAGAGAAGAGTCACAAAGATCATATCAAGGTTTGTGAATATGTCCTATGCGGGCAGACTAAAGTAAGTTGTAGGTTGTTCAGTCTGAGAAAAGAACTCAGAACATTGTATCTAAGGATGCCACAGGGAATATGTTTAAGAGCTATTTTCCATTGACATAGAAATTAGAACCAGAACTGAGGGATATAAGTTGCAGCTTGTTGTTGCTGTTCACTTGATAAGTCATGTCCAACTCTTCATGACCACATGGACCATAGCACACCAGCACTGCCCCTGGTCTTCCACTGTCTCCCAGAGTTTGCCCAAATTCATGTTTGTTGCATCGATGACACTATGAAGTTGCAAGCTACCTCGATTTCATTTAAATACAAGGAAAAAACTTCCTGATGGCAAGTTCTGTACAATACTAAAGCAATCTATCTGTGCAGATTGTAGATTCTCCAACTTTGCAAGATTGTGTGTGTGTGTGTGTGTGTGTGTGTGTGTATTTGTGTGTGTGTGTCTGAGATGGTATTCAGCAGGTTCTGGAGAACCGGTAGCAGAAATTTTGAGGAATTTGGAGAACAGGTAGCGGAAATTTTGAGTAGTTCAGAATACCACCTCTGACTGTCCCCTCCCCCATCTATTCTCTGCCTCCCCAGTCCCAGCTGATCAGCTGGGTCTTCTTCTGTTGCCCTGCACAGGAGAATGGAGCTGGAAAGCAGGTTAGTGGGTTGGGGGAGGGAATGGGATTTTGCAGTATCCTTCCCCTGGAGTCAGGTGGGAATGGAGATTTTACATGCCATGCCCACCAAGCCATGCCCACAGAACTGATAGTAAAAATTTTTTAATCCCACCACTGTGTGTGAGAGAGATTAGGTAGCTGCCTACTGAGAATGCTTTGCCTTTCCTACATATTACAGAATATTGGACAAGATGACCCTTGTGTTTGGATCCTTCCATGTCCACTGTTCTGATTCTGATTCTCTGCTTTGTTATCAAAAGATTAAAACATTTGAAAACAAACATTTGAAGGAAGTATAACGGCGTTGAGAGGAATGGGAAGACAAAGGATCATGCTTGGTTAGAACTGATGATATCTTGAAAAAGAGGCCTGAGACATTTAAGGAACAGAAAGCAGGATATGGATTGATACATAGATGTGATGGGAGCGAGGATCTTTTGATGGTGAAGAAGCTGTAGAAATGTCTACTGAATGGTACTGGTTGGGTTTAACTATGTTTAAAATATTTGTTTTTATCTCTTACTTGGCTTATTATTTTGTACTGCTTTTCTATTCTGTATATTTCTATGCTTATCTCGAAAAAAAGTAGTATGATGGCTTTGGGTGTGTTTGTGTGTGTGTGTGTGCATGTGTGTACTGTACAGGGAATAAAGTACTAATTCAGAGAAGGCAGCTGATTTTGCAGATTGCATTGTTTTGTCATGAGTGGTTAGCAGCAACTGAGCATTGCCTTTAAATTTATGTTTTGCCTTCAAATAATTGGATTGGTGGAAAAAAAAGAAAAATACGTCCTTCACTTCATAGGGCAATTTGGATGACAGAAAAATCATATTAAAAGATTAATGCTAGTGAAACTCTGAAATATCTTGTTCTAGATGCTTTTTCCCAGTAGACATTCTCCTGTCCTATGAGAAGTGAATAACTTATTTGAAATGTTATTACATGAATTTATTTTGGGTGTGATGCTGTCAAACCACAAAACTGCAGTGGATGGCTCTGAATTGTAGAATAGTGACTGTTTTGCAAATTGAGTCCTGCTCATAACATGAATGCAGATACAAACAGCTTGAAAGCTGGCTTGGATGTACTGTATCTAGGAAAGGGGGAAATGTTCCCTTTCTGGCTTATAATATAAAGGAGTTAATAAACTCAAAGTGGAAAGATATGAATGCCTGCCAGGGTATTGGTTGAGGAGCTGAGTGACCATCAAAGGTCATGCAGTAAACAGAATTGCTAACAGTGTCGGTCTATTTAATGTTTTATTTAGGGAATAGAATAACTAGATTTCTTCCACCACTACCAAGCCAAATAGCTGAACAATTGACCTTTGAGCATGACTATTTTGAAACATCTGTGTTAATTCATATAATTTACAGTATCTTCAATGTTCCTCCTTTCTTTGGAAAATAGTTTATTCATCATTGTTGTGTTTTTCTGACCGTTATAATCTCCCAGATAATAAATTTGCATTTCTATTATGCCAGTTCCTGATATGGAGGGAGTTTGGAAGCAAGTGTCTGGCCTGTGATTTTAAAAGAAAATTAGCCTAATTGTAACCTTATTTTGAGGCAAAAGTTGCAGATAAATTATTTGCTATTTTGTTCATGGTTGTCTAGTATTTCCATTCATCTTACTGGAATTTATTTCTGAGCAGATCTGCAAACTATTTGTACTACCATATTTGTTCCAAAGGTGCTTTTTCAAGAGGCAACTAGACTTTCTGGTTTTCCTTTAAAGATGTTTCGCTTCTCATCCAAGAAGCCTGGATCAAAGCTGAAGAAGCTTCTTGGATGAGAAGCGCAATGTCTTCAAAGAAAAATCAGAAAGTCCATTTGCCTCTTGAAAAAGCACCTTTGGAACAACCATGACCTGGATCGGGGTCGCCAACCTTTTGGACCTTGGGGACCACCAAACTCATAATTTTAAATCCCACAGACCAAATACCTTGGGAAAATCCCCCAAAAAGTCTGCAGGAAATTTTCCCACCCTGTTTTCCTACCAATTGGTCATTCTTTATTTGAAATCACAGGATACTGTCTCCAGCTCCATTCTCGGGGGCGGGGGGGAGAGAGACTTTTGGCTTCATGCAAGGAAAGCAGCAAAAGCCTTTCTTTCTCTATCCCAAACTCCTCCAGAAATGAGTCTTCATGAGACTTGTCACACCGGTGCAGCCTCTTGGAGTAGGATGCCTTGCAGGGTCCCAAAGACTCATTTCTGACAGAGGGGAGAAAGAAAGAAAGACTTTTGCTGCTTTCCTTACTTGCAGCCAAAAGCAGAAGAAGGAAGAAGTGGAAAGAAGCAGCCCAGTCGCCAGGCGAGTTGCATGGGATGAGTGGGTCAAGTTCTCCCCTCTTCGCCCTTTCCCCCCTCCCCTCATTACCTCATGTTGTTCGCAATGCAAGTGATGCAAGCCTTGTGTTCCCGTGGGCCATGTGGGTGGTGCAGCTTTGTGTTCCTATGCAGCCTGGATTAATTGCTTCAGGGGAATTACATAGATAGTCCTTGACTTACAACCATTCATTTAGCAATCATTTAAAGTTTCAATGGCGCTGAAAACTGTGACTTACTACTGGTCCTCAAACTTACAACCATCACAGTCTTCCCAGGGTCACATGATCAAAAGGTATGGCACATATATTTACAATGGTTGCTGGGATATATCTTGTTGATTCAGTATATTCTGGAATTGTTTCTAGTTTAAAAAATGTATTTTCATTTCAAATTACATTTCCAGAGTTGTCTGAATGATACTTTGGATACCTTTCTAGTACTTTTTTTTTTTTTTTGCAGGTGTACCACATGTGTCAAAATGTTTCTTCTGTTTTATTGGATTTCCAACATTTGCTAGTCCATGATTTACTGTAGCTATCTTAGAAATTGACAGAATTGTATAATGTCTATTTTGTACCAGTTTTCTTTTGGATTATAAATTGAAGTGGATTTTAGGGATTTCATCCATAATTCTTCTCATTTTCACATCCATTTTATCATGCAATTTTTTTTCATTTGTTCTGTCTCTGTGTCATATCTGCCTAGGAGTTTATATATATACAGCCAAGCAGATGGTATTGATTTGATATGAGCATTTGAAATTCTGTCTTTTTTTTTTTAGTATGGTTCTTTCATCCTTAATATCAGGGTTTTTTTTTCCCTTATAGCAATTTGTAATTACATTAACTGTAGTATATTCCAGCCTTTCACTAATTCTTGCATTTAATCTGTTCATGAAGACTGAGTCAACCATGTCTGCATATGTAAATTACATTTTTTAAACTGTGGTTTCCAGCATGGAAAACATGCAAAGGAGAAGCTAATGGAGAAATTGTTGAATTTAGTATTTTCTTATGGAATTCCATGACTTTATCAAACTGTAAATGATAATATATCTGTTTAGATTTCTGTCCTCTGTGAAGTCCATTAGTTAGGCCCACTCCTAACAATACTGACATTCTATTTGGCTATTTTAGAACTTTTTTTGTTTTAATTTATTTTATTTTATTTTTAAATAATGATGCACAAAGGCAGAACAAAAAACCCCAAAATAAAAATACAAACATTGTCAAAGACAAAAAAGGCTTTTAAAATGAAAAAATACAAAGAAAAAAGCTAGAAATCATTTTAGCAATAGTTACAATATAACATATAGTTATCTAATTCAATTATTATTCAAATACATATAGATTTCAAATACATTTATATAATTAGCATTTTAACCTACTGTAGTTTATATAAAAGAGGCCCATATTTCATTATATTTGTCCATAAAAAGGCTACAACTAAAGGCAATCTGTTCATAGGCAGCATGTGTGATCAGGTCTTCAATCCATTGAGTAAAAAGAGATATGCATTTATTTTTTCAATATTGCAGTATAAGTCTTTGGGCCATAATAAGGGCACAGGTTATTTATTTAATTTATTAAGGGTAATCTATTCCCTGGTTGTCAAATTCCAAGTAGTAATTATGCAGTTCAAAAGAATATTATCATCTGAAGATTTACCTTACAATTATATTGAAATAAACCAGTATTTTCTTCCAAAACTTAATAAAAATACTATTTTTCCATTTAAAGAAGCATTATCCTTATTATATCTCCAATGAAATATTTCTGACATCCCCTTTCTATGCAAACATAAAGGAAGTCCAATAAATTCTAAATACCAGCTTTTTGTTGTACAAGTCTTAATTTATACTTGTAATTTCAGATTCATTGACATTCTTGCTATAGATGTTAAAACAGTCTCCCCTGGTCTAGGCAACAGAGGAACTTCTAATTCTTTATTCTATTTATTTCTTAGCAACTGCATATTAAATTGATATATAATAACAAATATCTAATAGTAGGTTTTCAGCTTTAAAGGATTTAACAAGTTATTTTAGGTGTCTCAGAAGATGAAAATGCAATTGGTTCAAACAATATTGAACATGTTACATAACTAAATATTGCCATTGGGTTACATCTGATAGATGAGATTTGTCTCTTAATACAAATTATGTTAAAAATTCATCTTTATCCTCTATCACTTGCTACAGTCAATATCTATGCTTCCATCCTCTGTTTCCATTTCAGTTTTTTCCCCAATTTTTAAAAGTTGGGATTCCCCATAAAGTCAATTTCGCATGGGGAAAATGGGTCAAACCTTTTTTTATTAGAAATTACATTCCATATTTTTCTAATGGATGTAATTAATTTTCAAAGATATAGAAATTTAGTATATTTACAGTACATCTTTATATCATATATACACTGCTCATGGCCCTTCAGTGAGGGAGATGAGTCATCTAGAAACACTAAATCAATCAATCAATCAATCAAATATTGTCCATCCAACCAAAGGTGCTATATATGTATATTCCAGAGTTGCCCAACTCAAAAAATTAACACCATTTTTTAATACTTGATAGTAGCTAAGCTTAATGATATAACTCCAGATTCAGAAAACCAAATCTTCCTTTATTAATTGGTAATCGCATTTTCTGTAAAGATATTCTCAGAATTCTCAGAACCCTATAGAAATTCTCTCAACAAAGAATTTGTTTTCTGAAAATATTTTCCAGATAAATAAATTAGAATTTGTATTCCTCTCAGAATATAAATTAATCTGGGAATGAGATTTATTTTGAGAATGCTCACCTTTCCCCAAAAGGTAAGTTTTAATGACTGCCATCTCTCAATAGTTGAAGAAACCGAGGTACTAATGGAGTTATATCCTTTGATATAGCCACACTTAGATATTTAATGGATTCAGTACAAATACAGAATTGATATTTCTTACATAGATAGGTATTTTTTTCATATAGGCATCAGTTCTAATGTGGAACAGTTCATGGAGTATCCTGCTTATTTTACTAAAAGCATCTATCTTTTGCATCAGCACTCAGACAGTAGTATGAAATTTGGAAATCAACAAAAGAATGTCATCTCAGTGTGCTAATTATCATCCAATCTTGTTGATTAATGTTGATTCAAAGATTTTAACAGCAGTGTTAGCAGATAGATTACAGCAGATGATTTTGTTTATCATTAAGAATGATCAAGCAGGGTTTATAAAAACTAGGCAAGCACAGATAACAGTAGGTTACATGCAAATCTGATAGACTTGAATAAAACTAAAGAAGAAATTGTAATTTTATCATTAGATGCTGAAAAAGCCTTTGACAGAATACATAAATAGTACATGTTTACCACACTAAATAGATTCTCTTTGAAATTCATAAAATGGATTATATGAGTTGAAAGTGAAGGTTAATAGCATGTTTTCTCCTACTTTCCCACTATTTAGAGGAACTAGGTAAAGATGTCCACTTTCACCCTTAATTTTTTTCCATATCTGTAGTGAAGCGTTGGCTTGGACAATTCAGCAATATAGAGAGCTCTGTGGAGTGGTACATAACTCAGTTGAACACAAATTAGTTTTATTTGCAAACAATATTTTCTTCATTTCTAAACCTCACAATACTAGCCCAGTATTGATGCAAAAGAATGTAATCTATTTTGTTCACCCTGATAGGAAGCTTGCTTTATAATATAAATTTAATATTTGAAAGAGAAAGGCTACCTCTGATTTTTTAACATTTTTTTCATTTAATGCTAATCTTTTCTGGCTCTACATAAATTTTCTGATATTTGAATTTTTATTTTTTTTTGCCATTCGTGTTAAGTGGGTTTTTTCCCCCTTGAAATTGGATTTGTGCATTTGAAACAAGTAATTTATCTCTGGTAAAATGTTCATATTGATCATTTCAATTGATTCCAACCAAGATGGCTGTAGACTTCTCTAACTTTTGTGGTCTCTTTTGATTTCTTACCATAATTTAGCATATTTATTGTGGTATATATTTTGCTTTTGCCCTCTCAGATGCAGACCACAATAGTGGGTCATTTGACAGCCAGATTCTTCTTGCAAGAGGTTAATTTCTCCATGTGTTAAATATCTTGTAATTAGTTTTGGTTTTAGGACATTGATTCTGGTATTCTCCAAAACTGTGAATTGTTTTCATTAGCTGTTTTATTGCCCTTTGTGGTTCTGTGTTGGCTGATACTGCTTCATCTGCATTACATTAAGTTATATTCCTCTCTACCAATTTTAAGATCTGATAAGACCTGGGACCTATTCAGCCAATATTTCTAGAACATCAATAAATATTAAGGGAGAGTGTGGACACCCTTACCTTGTATCTTGGCTACTTTGAAAGTCTGAAGAGAGTGTTCCATTAGCCATGGTCTTTGCTGTTTGTTATTGATATAGGCAGTGATTTAGTTACAGGAACATTTATTTAATATTCTTTTTTGATAAAAGTTTAGCATTTAATTTCTTCTATTTATGAGTGTGCGTGTGTGTGTGCGTGTGTGTGTGTGTGTAAGAGAAAGAGAGAGAGAGGGAGGGAGAATGTATAGTCCTAAGTCAAGAAAAATTTGAAGCTTATAGCTACTGAAATTTTTTACTACCAGTTCGACTGAACCAGGCTGAACCAGTAGAATACCACTGCTAGATAGGGCTACGATTAAGGAAGTAAGCAGTAACCTTCATCTCTCCAAACACACTGACCACATCCTTGAGATCTTCCAGTTGAATATAATCTAGATGAATGTCACAAAAAGCTGTCATGTTTACCTTCATATGACCTGTCACAACATTGGTGCCCAAACTAATTGACTGTAAAGAATGATACAAATTACCTATAGCTGTCCTTTGGCTGCTCCAGTTCCTTTTCCCCCCCTTAAAAAAATCTTAATGGAGGAGATAAGGCAGTGTGTGGAAAAGTTTTGCCTACAGGCTCTATGCTGATGCACAGAAGTCATTAGAATCTCCCAGGACAAATCAATACTCCAATGCGAATCAGAGAGTATATTGTGATCTTTTGGAATGGCATGCAGCACATCTTAAGCTCTCTGAGCAGAGAAATATGTAGCTTGAGTTTGAGAGGCAAAGCAGAAATGCATATAAGAAACAAAATGCTGATATATCAACAGAAGAAATCAAAATCAAAATTGGAGCAGTATCTGCTCCAGAAGAAAAAGAAAAACATACATGGTTTCAAACTTCATGCATTCCTCCCATCACATCGTTCCATGTATTTACCATAGGAGTGGAAGACAGGCTGGAGTCATCATGTGGTGGCTTTGTGCCAGTCTATCATTGGGACATTATTGGAAATTTATCTATACAGTACTAATCAAATTACTAAGATGCCATTTAAGATCATTATCATTTTAAGGCAGTGGTTCTCAACCTGTGGTCCAAGGACCCCTGGGGGAGCACAGTGTCAACACAAGGTCCATAAAGGCTTGAAGAAATGTTATGATTTAAATCTTGAGTTAAGTCTTGGAGGTCCGTGGCCATGGTCCTTGGACACAAGAGGTATTTAAAGCGGGGTCCATGGTGAAGAAAAGGTTGAGAACCACTGTCTTAGGGTAATGCCTCTGCATGGAATGTTCAACCACACAGAGTAGTTTGTTGCTATTCAATTTTCCCATGACTCTTTTTCAAGTAAGATTGTAAGCAAGCAAATAAAAAAAAAATGTGAACGAGAGATGAGCTGCCTTAGGCTGGAAGTGTAAAGTCAACATTTCATTGCAGTCTTAAAATGAAATTAGCCAATGCTTCTTAGGCGGTACCAGATCATTAATGAAATGTGTATCCTGCTTGACTGTAGAAACAGAAAATGGTTGATCCTTTGTGATTTTTGAGAATGTAAAACCAATCTCCTTAATTGGAACCATTTCAAATCCCAAGTACAAGTGCTTCTGACAAAGGAAAAGGTGGGGGAGGAAATTAAAATGATGTTTTGTAGGAGATTATCACGTTATGGGGAAGAGCACTTTGCTGATGAATTCTTTTAAAATGGGGTAGGCCTGTGACTTAGTCAAGGAATCATGATCATAAACGATTTTAATGGCATCCTGGTGACTGACAGAGCCAAGATAAGAGCATGAGAACAAAATGAAAAAAATCTTTCAATGAAATCCCTGGAGACTTTCTGAAGCACCTGGCTGTCAGCATCTCTGGATCAAAAGGAAATAACCATGCTGCTGCAAAGAAAATACACTGTGACAAACTCATGTTTGCCATTATTGCAAAAAGATTGACTGGTGATTTAACAACCCAATCTACCAACAGGTAAATCTTTTTTTTTTTTTCCTGAAAAGAGAGCCCCGTGTGTTAAAAGCTCTGCCTACATTTATAGTAGCTGCTGGGAGCAGATTTTCTCTCTCTCTTTCTCCTGAAGCAGATTTAATATTGTCTTATATTGTCTTGGGTAATATAAGGGGTGAAACATCTTGTCCACCACTTATATTACCCAGATGAAGCCTGTCAGAGAGGGTACAGAAAATATTTTAGGGTTATTTGAACCGATCCTTTGCAGAGACCACATGAAATTGGACTATGGCCTATCCCTGTTCTCAAGGAACATCTTTGAGTTTGTAAGGATTACTCTTGTAACAAGAGGGGAAACTCTTGGCGCTACAAGCATTAGGGAGTGAGATTTCATCTGCCTTTCTTAAATACCTTGCCAGCTGACTTTCTTCTTACTCTTGTTGGAGAAAAATTCCTGGGAAAAACCCAGCATCATTCTCAGGTTCAGGACTATTCATCAGGACACAGTTTAAAGTCTCCCGATTACCTGTATTCATAGTCTATGGGTCAAGCACACAAGAATATGGTAGCCTGTGTTTCTTGGAGGAGAGTCTGAGCACATGCACAAGTCAGGTTTGGTAGTGTCTTAAACCCAAAGAGATAAAGATGTTATATTTGCATTGGCTACATTGATTATTCTATATTTGGTCATCTTCTAACTAATCTGAAAGTTCATTATATATAGGTTGTCTTGCAAAACAAAGTATCTATAAGGCCTTAACTATCAATAAGATCAAGGACAACCTTGAACTACACCGCCTACAGTTAGACTTAAGCATAGCACACAAAATTATCTGCTACAATGTCTTACCAGTCAATGACTACTTCAGCTTCAACCACAACAATACAAAAGCACACAACAGGTACAAACTCAATGTAAACCGCTTCAAACTTGATTGCAGAAAGTACGACTTCAGCAACAGAGTGGTCAATGCCTGGAATGCACTACCTGACTCTGTTGTTACATCCTCTAATTCCCACTCCTTTAACCTCAAACTATCCGCTATTGACCTCAGCCTATTCCTAAGAGATCTGTAAGGGGCACGCATAAGTGCACCATCGTGCCTACCGTCCCTGTCCTATTGTCCCCATTTATTCGTACCTATTTCCTGTATTCTTACTCATGTTTATACTTTTACCTATTATCTTGTAAGTGATTGATAAATCAGATAAATAAATAAATAAAAATAAATAAGAACGGAAATGTTCAGGTATCTACAAATAGTCCTCAACTTGCAACTGTAATGCATCTGCCCATTTTGGTGGTAATGGTTGTAGAATGCATACCCACATGACTGGCCTGATTATACAATATTTATTGTGGAATTCATTACCTTAAAGATAATGAACACCATGATCATTAAGTGAATCCACAGTTATTAAGCAAACCAGGAATTCACTAGGGGCCAATTTTGCTGAAAACCAGAAGTAAATGTTGGTTTTCTGCAAAACTGCTATAATATGTGGACATGTTACAAGACACTGTAAACAACCATAAATGTGGGCTGCTTGCCAAGCTGTCACATGACCATGAAGGGAAGGTGATTGTCAAAGCTTTGGAAGCAGATCGTAAGTACCCCCACGGAGGTCCATCCTAACTTTAAATGGTCGCTAAATGACCAGTCATAAATCAAGGACTATCTGTACAACTTTCTGGTTGATAAAACCAATGGTTCCTAAGAATGAGACCTTTTCCTGAAAAGGAGGAACTTGGGTTAACAAGCCTCTTATGCTACTCTGTGATATTTAAGCTCCTGTGTTGCTTTGCAATTGTTCTAGTTTCATATTTTGGAACAGTTACTTTAACCATATCCTTGCTCATGCTGAAAAAGAGTGGTCTGGTGAGAAGTTGCTGGTTACTTTTTACCATTCTACCATTGAGAGCATTTTGGCATACTGTGTAATGGTGTGGTATGCTGGATACTCTGCAGTGGATAAGAAGAAGCTACAGAGAGTTATCAACACAGTACAAAAAATCATCGGTTGCTCTCTTTCTTCTTTGGAAGAGAATGCCAAGACCAGACTCCTCTCTAGAACACTAAAAATCTCCATAGACTGTTCTCATCCTGGATGTTCATATTTCAAACTGTTAACATCAGGAAGGTGTTATAGGTGTTTTAAAATGAGGACTGATAGCTTGAGAAACAGTTTCTTTTCTAAGGCAGTAATTGTCTTGAATCAAACAGTGCATTTGTGATTTATTATTATTATTATTGTTGTTGTTGTTGTTGTTGTTGTTGTTGTTGTTGTTGTTAAATACTCTGTAGTATGATTGTGATGTGGTGTTTGGGGCACTGTGCTGGAGTAGCTTTCAAATTTCACTGTATTCGTGGAATGCAACAAAAGTAAAGGTATTCTATTCTATTCTATTCTATTCTATTCTTAGGGCCAAGCATAATAACATCATGGCTTCTGTCTTGCTCTTATATTACCCAGTATATTATATTCATTCTTTACAGTCTACAGAGCATGAAAGGGCCCCTTACTTAGACAACTCTTGTCCTGAGAGAAGATTGTAAACACCAATAGGAAATAATTCCCTGGAACAAGAAAGCTAATCACAGTGCAAGTGAGCCAGCCCCTTTGCTCACTCTACTGCGCTGAGAAGACAGTGTGTGAAGAAGTATCAGGGAAACTTTTCCTTGTTTTTTCTAGATGTATATGCAGAGAGATAAACTCATATTCTCCTTGTGCTGGAAAATGTGCATTACATTTAGAATCATCTTCCTATGAACCAATATACTAATAAAAACAAAAAAACATAACTACCGTGTGCTATTTTTCTTACAATTCAAAATGTAATTTAGTTTATCCAGAGGCAATATAAAATACAAAAATGCAAAAGGAAATAGTAGAAAAATAAATGGCGCGGTAGTGGGCTGCGGCCTGAGTTTTGGGGACCCCTGCCCTAGAAGCTGGATAAATTGGTATAATAAAGAAAAGGTGCCTTCATGGTTGAACTAATTCTTCTTTCAATTGTGATGTGACCTGTACTTGAGGATGAACAATGACTGGAAAATTCTGTCCCTTTTGTGCCAACCATTATAAACCAGTTTCTCCTTCCCCACCAGCCCTCTAGAGGAAGACTGAAAGGAAAATCCTCACCTCGTCCTGGGTTGGGCTACTAAATGCAGTAAGGGAAATCAAGCATACAAGCCTTTGGAAGTCAGGAGCTCAGTCAGGCTGAGTGGGATGCTAGAAGGGCGGCATCAAGTGCAGGATTGAAACAAAAATCAACTTTATTAAAAGTACTAAAGGAAGATAAGTATCCCCACAGCCCAAACACACTTAAAAATAGATTACAAAATAACAAAAACCCTCTCCTTTCCTCATCCAGGACTCCAGCCAACTCTCTGAAGGCAAACATACTCAACACACCTTCCTCCTTCTATTTTCCCCACAAAAACTACTTTAATGTTATCTGAGAGAGAGAGTCTAGCTCAAAGTCACCCAGCCTGCTTTTGTGTCTAAGGCACAGCTCGAACTCACACTTTTAAAGAGTACACAAGTCAGCAAAGATGCTCTACAGCAGTGTTTTCCAACCTTGATAAATTCTAGGTAAAAGGACTTCTCTCAGAAGAAGTCTCTCAGAATTTTTATCAATATTTATGGTGGCTGTGAAATTCTGGGATTTAAAGTTTGCATATCTGGAAAGTGTCAAGGCTGGGAAACACTGCACTATAGGATGGATAGTTAAGGAGGCCTTGGAAAAATTGGATACTGCCTAAGATTTAAAGAGGAATTTTTGTAAACTGCATATTTATGAGCTGAGGTAATGTGTGATTCACAAGCATCATTTGAACTTCATAACAAGCCGTAGTTGTATGTGTGAGTAATCCTTCAAAGGTCACATTCTGGCAGAAATCATCTTCAAGAAGGGGGATGTGCTACTGGGTTCAAATGGATCTGAAACAAGCAGTGTGCAAGGCTACAGCCAAAAGTGAATTGGCACGGTTCTTTTTCTCACCTTCCCTTTTTTATTTAACCTTTCCATGGGTATTTTAAAATTAGACCATTGCTGCTATCACTGAATCAAGAGAACAAGCTATTCCTGCAATTTGACCTCTGTTTCTTTAAAACAGTTCAGAGCAGACTATTATTCTGTGTGCTAAAGTTGCTTTTCCCTTCAACTCTTTTATTGCATATCAACTTGAAGACATATTCTTCCCTCTCTTCTTTCCAATCCTTTTTGCAACCCAATCAGGTAACTAATTATCACCTTCTACAATACTACATGCCAACACTTTATAAGTTTCCTGTCTCTTGTAGTTTGCATTTTATTATGAGCTGATGAAGCTGCCCACCAGAGATTTGAACACATTCTCCTTCCTAGTTTTCCTGCTAATTATGGTCATATTTTACTCATTTCTCATCATTTAACCCCACGCATCGCATCTTCAGGTTTAAAATCTGTTCTTAGATTTACTATTTTTTGTGAATTACGTAATACTTATGTGGGAAAAAGTTAGAACCCAGTTGGAACCCAGTTTGTTTCACAATTGGTTTCTTGTGCTACACCCTCCCACTGATATAGTTATGTCACATTATTTCTGCCAACACATGCAAAAATAAGAGGTAGCTTTATGTCTTTGGATGAAAAAGAAGTTCTGCTTGTGAAAGCTGCATATTGATTAAATTGAAGGACATTGTTTTGAAAAGAAATGTACCTAGTGATGTCCAAACTGATGGAATATAGCATTATTTTATTTTGTAACTTGAAATAAACAAAGAGGATCTTGCCACAGATTTAAAGAAATCTGTCAACCAAATCATTTTAAAAACCCATTAACTTTCTACAGGTAGTGTGATGATTCAGCTGTCAAGACGCTGGGTTTTTCAGCTGAAAAAACAACAACCCAGCTTCAAGAACTGAGAATCATGTGATGGCTTGAGCTCCCGAATTCGCTTAGCTCCTGCCCACCTAGCAGTTTTAAAGCATGCGAGTGCCACTTCAATAGGTACCACTTCAAAGGGGTGGAAACAGCTCTCCACAATGTCATGCTGGCTACATGACCATGGAATTGTCTTCAGACAGGACTGGCTCATGGCCTCGAAATGGAGATGAGTGGTACCCACCCCCCTATAGTCAGCAATGACCAGCAGAGTAAAATCTTCAGGGACTCCTTTCATTTCCTCTTTCCTAACTTTGTACAACTACTTTTCTGATATGGGGAAATCAATCATATGAGGACTACCTGTACAAAAGGATAGCTTAACGGATATTGCATTTCTCAAGTTAAGGCATCTTTTGAATTATACTTACAACACTGTACTATATTGGCTCATGTATATCTTTTGTTCTAAAAATGAAAGAAACTTTACTACCAGCACTACTGTACATTTAAAATGGAAAAATCATATAAAGACTGCACAAATTGGACAGCTCAACATCCAAGAAGCCATTCATATAAAACTATATGAGTTTGGTAGTTGGCTTGCTCTGTACTTTTATTGTTGCTTTTATTACCATGAGTATCTTTGAAATACTGTATTCAGAATGACTCCATTATTTTTAATGTGAGCTCATAACACTTCTATGCATGCAAGTCAATGAAAATGGTTTTATTGAATACTGATGCATCTTTTATTGAATACAGATGAATACCTCTGATGTATCTCTCTTGAAGTGTCAAGAATAATGTTGGATTTGAGGGATTTTTGCATTAACAGCATTCAAAATCCCCACAGCATACATTGTTTCTCAGTTAGATAGGAAAAATGGTTCTTGCAAATTGTGGAGCTGCAGAGGCTGAAATGAAGATGGCCCTCTATTCTCTTTTCCCTGCTCAAAAAACAACTCATTGTTTTTGGACTTTTATAATTGTTTGGAAAAGTCCTTCTCTCCTTTCTTGAAAAATCATCTGCTTGAGTCATCACCTACAGTCTCAAGTTACAAAATCCAAATGCATATTTTCCGTCTCAACTGAATTAGATCAGTGCCCAGTTACAGTATATCCATTGCCATCCATTTCAGCTGTTCAGCTGTGTACTCCTGTTTACAGGATGAGTCAGTTGTGGAACCCACTCACTTGCAGATAGATGAAACACTGTTCTGAATTATTTCCCCATTTTCTTGAACGTTTCCCTAGGAATTTGATTATGTGCTATAAAGTTAATGTCAGCTCTTAGAACTTAGAATAACTTTATTGTCACATTGAATGTACACTAATTGGCATCCATTAAAATGAAATTTCTTTGCATACACCTCTCAGAAAGTCACCACCTCCAATGTACACTACGTAAACATGACAAAATAAATATTTTTTTATTTATTTTATATTATATGACACAGAGAATATTTTATATTATATAACACAGAGAAACAACACAGTCTAGTTCGAATGTATTCATGTACATGGTGATAAAACAAATCTTGCAAGCTTACCAGATGGATGGCATAGGGAACAAAGCTGTTACAGAATCTTGCTATAAATCCTTTGAAACCTCCTCCCAGAGGGGAGCAACGGAAACAGACCATAAAGTGGGTGTGTGGGGCTCTAACAATGCTTTGAGCTCTAAGCACATTGCACTTATAAACAATATTCTGAATAAAGGGAAGTGAACTTCCTATAAACTTCTCCACTGTCTTCACCACTCTCTGAATGGACTTTCTCTCTGAGGCACTGCTACAACCAAACCAAACAGTGGTGCAGTTTGTTAAAATGCTCTCAATTGTGCTTCTGTCAAAAGTGGCCAGGAGAGAAGAAGAAAGATGTGCTCTCCTCATCCAATGCAGGAAATTCAGATGCTGATTTGCATGCTTCACTAAGGTTGACAGGTGGAGACATCAGTTCAGATTGTTAGTTATCTGCTTCCCCAGATACTTAATATTGTTGACCACCTCTACCGTTGTATCCTTTATACTGAATGAATTATGACCATGCTGGCTCTTTTTAAAGTCTACAATGATCTCCTTTGTTTTAACAGCTACATATTGTAGATATTGTGGGAACCAATCTGAGTCAGTCACCAAGACCAGAGGTTTGTTCTTCCAAACTTTTGGACTCATGGTGGAACCAATCCTCAGGGAGCATCTCAATCTCTAGGGTGTGTGCACTGGGCTGTTCTATGCATAGTATTTAGGTTGTGCTTGGTTTTGTGCAACGTTTAGCTGTTGGTTGGGGTGTTGATGGCTGGGTGTTAAACCATTGGTTGCTGTTTCCTTGTGCTGCTGGGCCCTCAGCTCCTAAGGACCTGGTAAGCTGATGGTAAATCAGCGCTTCTGTTGACTGATAAAGGGCCCTGAAAGCTTGGAAGAACAATCCTCTTGTCTTGATGACTGACTCGGATTGGATCCCACGTTATCCTGGGACATGTATATTTGCCTTCATTCACTATAGATATTCTCCAGGATGATTTGTTCCCAACCTGATCCTTCAAGTTTGCCAATGGTGCACCCTTCATTGCTTTAATCAAGTTTACCCATCTTTCTACAGGTCGTCCTTTACTCTTTTCTCTCACCTTTTCCAGCATGATGGAATTCTCAAGAGGCCTGGAGCTCTTGTCCAAAATATGATCATTTGAGCCTGGTCACTTGTCTTGATTGAAAACTTTTAATTTATTTGTTCTGTGATTCATTTCTTTGTTTTCTGGGCTATCCAAGATATTCTCAAGAGTTTTCCCTAACATTAATGTTGAAAGTATCATATTCTTTCTATCCTGTGTCTTCCAAAGTCCAATTTTCAGTTCCATGAATTGTCACAGACAAAGCCATTTCCTGCATGATTTTATCTGTATAAGTATGGAGACATCATAGTTTCTGCATGTCTTTTCCAAGGCTTTCATTATTATTCCACAAAGTGCTAGTCTGTAGAGTAATTCTCGAGTTTGTGCTATATTGTTGATAGCTGATCCTAAAATGCAAAAAAAAACTATCCGTAATTTCAGTATCTTCATGGTCAATTCTTGTTGCTGCACCTGTGATCATTACTGTAGTTAATGTTTAATCTTAGACTGTTATTTAATGCATATTTAATATTTATATATTTTAAATTTGATACTTACCATTTAATTAAATATATAGCTAAACTATATTTATTTGCAAATTAGAGATAATTTGAATAAAATAACTGGAACTATATGTTATAGATATCAGTGTATTAACTCTTCCAGGGGAGTAAAAGAAAAGATATTTCCTCGGAGACAATTCTCTTCAAATTATTTACAAGATGATTTAGCACAGAATGGTGTGGTATGATCTTCAATATTACAGCAACAGTTTAATCACACTTAGAATTAATTTAAAAAATCAAAAGATTGAAGTATGGGGTATATTACTATCCTTTTTTCTGTGTAATCATATGATGATAAAAATAATATATTAAACTGGTACCCTTATACACTGCCCAATCCTTGATGACTAGATGGTTCACAACAAATAAATTACAGTGAAATCAATGAAAAGTAAAAGGTAAAGGTCAAAGATGGCAACTAAGGGATCTCACTCTCCCTCACCAAAGGCCTGGTGAAGAAGTGGGTCTTCAAGGTTCTTCTAAACAGCAGCAGAGTAGTGGAGAACTTTGTTCCGGAGGGCTGGCACTGCTACAGATAAGGCATGCTTCTGTGGTTCTGTTAGATGACATTGTTTAATTGAAGGAATTAATTAATGCCAACCCTCCAGGATCAAATCAGTTGGGCAGATGCTATGAGAGATAAGCAGTCCCACAAGTAACTAGGCCCGATGTAATTTATTACATTGTTTAATTATCAATATAAATTAAAGCATGCATAACTTGGTATGGTACAGGGAGGATATATGTTTATAACATACATGAATGTTTATAACATACATGAATGTTTAAACTACATATGGCTCATATCACTTAGTTGACTTTGGTCCAGTAGTTCCCAGCTTAACTCTGGATTTGCTTTATTATTGCTTTTGAGAGAAGAGGAAAAGAAGTAGAGAGGAAGAATGAGAATGTGCATTCATAAATGCTAACCAGAAATATTTAGATATACCTATATAATTTAAACTCAATTAGGACTGCTACCCAGAGTCCAAACTTTAGAAAATACATGTAAAGTTCATTTGGAACTTTGAATCAAGCTTTTAAAAACGTTTTATGTTTCAAGGCATGCATGTTTCTTTTCTACCTTCTGTTTGATACAGATACACAATATAATCCCACAGATTTATAGCCAAGCTGGCGATGTATAGTCAAATTGTCATGGAGGTGGGAAAAGTATTTACATTATTGTGAAATCTTTATTGCTTTCTGAGTTTGGTTGTTTGCTTGCAGACATTTCATTACCCTGCTAGGTAACATAATCAGAACTAGTGAGTGTGAGGTTTTCCCCTTTTTATTTAGAGTAGCTTGACCTTTCTGTGCTATTGAGACTGTGATTTTCTACTTAGTAGTTCCTTGATCTGTTTTCTGCTTAGTTATATATCTAGTGCAAATCTTTGCTTATCTGGTTTTGGCTGCTGTAGGGGATGTGTTCTGGTCTTTTTATTTCTTTCTTAGCTTTTTATTTTCTCTTTTGAATGGTATGTAAATATGGTTTACTTCTATGTGCCCATTGATGGCTGATTTTTCTGAATGCCAAGCTCCGAGGAATTCTGTAACATTTTTAGATTTAGCTTGGTCTAAGATACTCACAGTTCCCCAGTTAAAATTGTGGTTGAATATGTTCATGTTTTGTGAGATTAAAGAGTTTTCATTGGGTCTTTTTACTGCTAATTGGTATTCTGTTAATTTTCTATCTGTCTATCCTACATAGTGGCTGTTGTATGTTGTAATAGAGCAATTTACTGTAAACAGGAGCAAACCTCATATTTGATGACAGCATTGATATTACCTATGTGGGTAATAAAACATTTGCAATAAACAACTAAGCTCAGAGAGCACCAAAGACCCCACAGTTCAACCCTCAGCTATATATATTCTTCTCTGTTGGAACAATTTATTATAAGTTTTGTTGTGGAGGGTCAAATAGAATATTTACCAAGTTCTCGTACAGAAAAAGAAGTGAGTGCGGGAAAGTATTCATTTCTTTCATTACAAGGAAGATGTTATCTAATAAATTTGCAGAAATGGACAGTTATGAATTAGCTAGTAAGTGTCATTGTGATACTTGAGAGGTATAAATCTTTTCCAGCTCTGTAATAATTACTGAAATTAGTGGCTTCTTGAATATAACTCTTTACTTCTTTGGGTCTTTAAGCAAGATGGTGCACAAAATGTAAAGGTTATATCAGATGACAGGATGCAAGAGAATCTAAATTGCTTTCTTGGGCATCATGTTTTAAGAGTTTGGTGACTCTCTGACTGTAGGAGACAACCAAAATGAGCCTGGGGAGGGGGGCAAGGGGTTAAACATGTCATCAGTCTCCAGTCCTTTTGTGCTTACAAGAGATATAAGTCAGCCCACCTTAAATTGCATCGATCCTTATCTATCAGCAATTTGCTTTGACTGTATTGGTTCAGTTTCTTTCAGAGAGCTTAAGCTTGAAACAAACCTATATATTAATTTGAACTGCCTGTATTTTCTGATTTCTCCTCCTTGACACTGACAATATGATTGGGTTCAGAGTTGGTGAGACTAAGACCACAGGCAGCCAATAAATGTAGTGCCCTACTTTCTGAAACTTTTAAGATCCTCCAGGAATCTCTCTTGCTTTTGCTCCTCCAAACTAAACAAACAAATCCATGTAATGATGACAAATGTCAGGCCAGGAATGGGTAAAATTTTCTTTAAAAAAAAAAGTCTTTTAACTTTAGATTCTCAAAATCTCTGTTGATCTGGAAATCTTAGAGGACATCCTAGTCAAGAACTTCACTGATTTTTCTCAAAGGAGAACACTATCATAACAAAATCGTTTCTTCAGCTAGGCCCAGGGACACCTAGTGATTAAGTTATATAATGGTACTGTCTACACCTGTGCTCTGTTGCTCACACTTTATCTTTTTGTATACTCCCACAGCTATTACACATGTGAGTAAAGGAGACAGATGAAGATAGCAACTATTCTCAGAGCAAAAACTGTCAGTCAAGTACTAGATAAAGAGACTGCTTAAATCTTGGAATCTGTCATTCGGGTGTTTAAAATGTGTTTTGGCAAAGGGGAAACAAAATCAGCCTTTCAAGACCTTTAGCCCATATAAATTGACTTTGTCCTCCTAGAGGTTTTGAAGGTACTTGCAGCTGTCACTTGGGTCTTTCGTTAGCATGGGCAGGTGAAACTCCAGTACTCCAAGCTGTTGTGGCTTTGCTGATCATAAGCTTTGTTGAGAGCGTTTACACAAAGCTGGGTTCTCTGTGCATTAGGATGTGTTAAAAAATGTTTCAGAGAGGGAAAGTTGTGCATTTGTGTGTGTGGTGGACATGAAATCCAGTTACTTTTAACGTTGATGCAAAACTGAATTTGTATTAAACTCTTGTTTCAGCAGCAGTACTGTGCACTCTGTGCTTTCTCTGTACTTTAATAATACCTACAGAAGATTAATGGAAGGACTAGATGGCTGCTTTCAAAATAAATGAAGAGTCCATAATGCCACTAATGGAAATAATTAAAATTGGGGCTACAATTTAGTGTCTTTAGAGTAAATCCTACTGAACTCAGCAAAGCTTGCTTCTGAATAGAAAGAGACTCATGAAAATGATAACAGAAAAATAGAGTTGGAAGGGACCTTGACTGTCTTCTAGTCCAATCCCCTGCTTAAGCAGGAAACCCTATGCCACTTCAGACAATGTCTTCTTTAAAACTTCCAATGTTGGAGCACCCACAACTTCTGGAAGCAAGTCATTCAATTGATTAGCTGTTCTAACTGTCAGCAAATTTTTCCTTAGTTCTAGGTTGGTTCTTTTCTTCATTAGTTTCCATCCATTGCTTCTTGCCTTGCCTTCAGTACTTTAGAGAATAGGTTGACCTCTTCTTCTTTGTGGCAGCCCCTTAGATCAGGGGTGGGATTCTACTAGTTCACACCTATTCACTAGAACAGGTTGTTAACATTCTAAGCAGTTCAGAGAACCGGTTGTTAGAAGAAATTACTGGCCTAATCCTGTAAGGAAGGCAGGAAGGAACCGTTCTGGTGTTGCTTACAGAAACTGCCTCTCCGTTAACCCTTATTACATTCTTGGCAGGACTAGACTTCCTGTCTCTGGAACGTCTCTGGAGTTTTTTTCCTCTCCTTTGCTGGTACTTTGCTTGTGTGGAGTGATCATTCAAAGTTACAATGGCACTGAAAAAAGTGACTTATGACCATTTTTCACACTTACGACTGTTGCAGCATCCCCACAGTCATGAGAGGCCAGGCGAGGAGATGTGTGCCTCAATGTGAGTGATGTTGAGTTGACCACACCCAGCCAGTAACATGACCAACAAGCCATGTCCACTGAGTCACATGACCACCAAGCCACGCCCAACAACAAAGCCACACCCACAGAACCAGTTGTTAAAAAAATTGAATCCCACCCCTGCCTTAGATATTAGAACACTGTTATCATATTACCCCTTTTCATTAAACTAGACATACCCAATTCTTGATGATCATGCAACTTTCATCAGAGGGAATGGAATGGACAAGAGATTTCTAACTTCAAAAATCAAGTTCCATTGATTTTAGTGGGAATTGTGATTGACTCTTATGGAAAGTTGAAATAGTGGAATGTAGGTCGTACTGAACTCGCAACCACAGTTGAGCCCAAAATTTCCATGGCTAAGCAAGATACCTGTTAAGTGAATTTTGCCCCATTTTATGACCTTCATACCTCAGTGGTTAAGTGAATCACTGCAGTTGTTAAGTTACTAACATGGTTGTTAATTAAATCTGGCTTCCCCATTGACTTTGCTTGTCAGAAGATGGCCTGGGGCACTTCAATTATCATCAATATCAATCAGTTGCCAAGTGTTTGAATTTTGATCACGTGACCAAGGGCATGCTGCAACAGCCGTATGAAAAATGGTAATAAATCACTTTATTCAATGCCGTGGTAACTTCAAACAATCACTAAATGAATTGTTAAGTTGAGGAGTACCTTTCTATAGTCGTTTAGAGGAAAATAACTTGAGTCATCCCCAGGCTATAGACTACAAATTTTGATCAGAGCTTATCACCTCTGCTGCATTTGCTTATTCCCCTGTTGTGTGAATAGGAGAATGTATATCTGTTTATATCTGGATGCAAGTTCTGTTTATAACTGGATGCAAGTTCCTCTTTTCTTAATTCAAACCTGTCTCTATTTGCAGGTTTTATATTAATTATGAGATGTTGTGCTTAATGTGTCTAAATACAAAAGACTTGTTCCAGTGGACTTGAATTGCATTGGGTCTTGTACTTGGGTTTTTCGGATTTCAGTGGGAAATGCCAGTTAATGTCATACAATGACAAAGCAAGTTAAATTTGTAACCAAAATTTCAGTTTGTTGGATGGTGAGCTTATTATTTATTATCATTATTAGTGTTTTATTATTCATTATTAATCAATAAACTTACTTTCAGTTTCTTGATTGATTGATTTACTATTTCAATTTCTCTGGCCACCCATCTCAAATTCATGTCTCTGGGCAGCCAAGAGCTGTTAAAAATTAAGCAAAAGAAATAATGCATACATAATCAGCTACTGAAATAAGAAAAAAAAAAGGAACAAAACCCCAAGCAACAAATCAATGTAGGTATTCCCTGGGTTCTGCCACACATCCAGAGACCCAGGCTTGAGGACACAACCATGTCTTAAGGCTTTACAGAAGGCCTGCAACATCATAGCCAATCTAATCTTTGTGGGGATGATGTTCCAAGAGGCTACAGCCAAACAACCATGACAGATAAGGCTGTCTTCCTGAGTCACCAGATGGCACTCCCTAGTAGATAAGACCTGGGGCATTCCTCTTCTGTCACATCTGATAGGACAGATGAACATAGGACAGGAGAGAGGTAGTCCCTCAAATAACCTGGTTGCTTAACCTGACTCAGGTAGGAGAAGAAGAAGCAGAGCCTAGGGGTGGAGTCAACAGAGTAATCAGCCTAGAATCTTTCTCACAAATGGTCTAAATCCAAGCCCTCTTGAATTCCATTGACTCTTATGGCAGCACCAATTTTGTGCTGATCATTAGTTGACTAGTTAACACTCTTGTGTTTAGGCCTGGACAATAAATTGTATTAACTGGAATTTAATGTGTGGTCCTGGTCCTTCACCCTTTAACCTCAGTATTCACTTGATGTTGTTTTTGTGAGCTGGATTCGTGTTCGTAGTTTTACTACATGATTTCACTGCTTATCTGCTAATGAGTCTCATACCAAGTGGTTTCACATACTTTATACAATGTAATGCATTGAGAGAACATGGCATGTTAATCTAACCAAACAGAACTATTAGACTGTTTTTTTAATGGCCATAGGGGGATCTTTAGAGAGAATTTGTTCTTTGAAAAAAAATCCTTAGGATTTTGCTTAATACAATCTTTAAATAACATACCAAAAATAAATAAAACAATTAAAGAATACTTAACAGTAACAACTCTTTTCACTCTGGAATAACTGCTACTGTGCTTAATGGGTCTTCATATGCTTCTTTTGAGTTTCAGCTTGTTTTAATGGATTTGGAATTTCTCTTTTGACCCTACATTTTTTGTATTTAATGTTCAGTGTGTTTATTACTGTACTGAATGTTGGGCTTTAAAAAAGCTGCTATCAAGGAACAGCAGGACACCTATTCTAAGAAGTTAATGTGAGGTAGTTTTTCATAATGGTGACCTATTTCATGTTTCAGATCACCAGGTTTAAGATTATTTTATGAAATAAATGTAGCACTGTCTATTTGATTCTTTATATGTAAACAGAATATGTATCACTAACTCTATCTGTATCATCTATCTATCTATTTAAAGAAGTAGAATGTAGTGCTGGCTTTATAAAAATCCCAAGGATACTCTATTTCTTCCACCTGCCTCTGTTCAAATAAAAATATTAAAAATATTATTTTTCCTTTCCTCAAAAATGCTAAAGGCAATTTACAGTTAGTCAAATAAAACAGACATTGGAAAGTCTCTCCTGTCATATCCCTGTTTAGAGAGCTTCTGAAGCCGGAAAGAGGAGATATGGGCAAAGCATTTTTGGGATGTAGCCCAAGGGAATTTAAGCAATCTGTAGCCTGGGATCTTGCCACTTGTTTTTAATTTAATGGATGTTCAGCAGTTTAGAAATAAACAAATACTGTACACAAATAAGCTAATAAATAGGACCATCAATACATAAAATGGCAGCAAATTAAGTTTAACTACTGTATTTGTTATATAACCTTTTTTGATTATTCTAAATCTGTCTCAATATCAGTTTAATGGATAATCTCAAGATCTAACAATTGTGAGAGAGGAAAATAAAAAAACCTACTTCTATCCGTATTTTCCATATCATGTTGAATGTTGTTGGTGCTAGTATACTGTAGCATTTTCTGAGTATATATGCTTTAACTCTCTTAACAATAAAGAAATTAATCTGTGTCATGTTGGTGAGCCTTTAGCTGAGTAAATAAGGGATTAAGTATCTGGAGATCAGAGATTTATTTTTGTGCCTTCTTGTCGCTTGAGGGAAACCCATTTTGAACATTGTTTCAATTGGAAAATGGTGCATTTATTTTTACTTCTGTTTCCAATTCTTTAGACTGTTCCCAGTTCATGAGATTCACTTCATGGCTGCCATTACTCTACCACATTATGTGGAATAGATATTGGTAGGGATATTAACTGCCCTGTGTTTTTCCTACGTCTTTCTTGAGTCCCTTTTTAAAAACTGAAGACACATTCGCCATTTTCTGCTCCACAGGCTTTTCAAGAGTGGTTAGAGCAGCTTTTTTTCTTTAGTTGTGTGCAGCCCTCAAATAATAGCATCTGGTATGCAATACAGTTAGTCCTCGACAATGACCACAATTGAGCCCAAAATGTCTATTGTTGAGTGAATTTTGCCCCTTTCTTGCTATAGTTGTTAAGTGAAACATTGCAGTTAATAAGTTAGCGACCTGGTTGTTAAGTGAATCTGGCTTCCCCATTGACTTTGTCAGAAGGTCGCAAAAGGGATCACATGACCCCTGGGACACAGCAACAGTCATAAATATAAACCACTTGCCAAGCATCTGAAATTTGATCATGTGACCATGGGGATGCTGCAAAGGTCATTACTTTGGAAAACGGTCATAGGTCCCATTTTTCAGTGCCATTGTAACTTTGAACGGTCACTAAATGAGCTGTTGTAAGTCAAGGACTACCTGTATAGGAAACCAAAGCAAACTTGGTCACAGTTCTCAAGTCCTATCTTCAAGTAAACAAACTCACACAGGAGACACAAGGCCCATAGTTGGTAGAGCTGTAGCACAAGTTATTCTCTCTGAAAATCTTCCCTCAGAGATTGTTGATAACTAAGATTCACATGGACTTAGAGCAGGGGTCTTCAAATTTGACAGCTTTAAGCCTTGTGGACTTCAACTCCCAGAATTCCTCCTCCAGTCGTGTTAGCTCAGGAATTCTGAGAATTGAAGTCCACAAGTCTGAAACTTGTCAAGTTTGAAAACCCTTGACTTAGAGAAACCTTGCAATGCCTG
The DNA here is from genome assembly GCF_049901715.1 of Pseudonaja textilis. Taxonomy (NCBI): domain Eukaryota; kingdom Metazoa; phylum Chordata; class Lepidosauria; order Squamata; family Elapidae; genus Pseudonaja; species Pseudonaja textilis. The sequence continues at coordinate 127,244,390 of NC_141990.1, read as the reverse complement.
AATGAACTGAGGCCCTGTTGGGTCTTCCCAGTATACCTTCACAGCCAGCTTTCTCTCTCCCTTCCTCACTTTTTAGTAAGAGAACCAACCAAGTGTTTAATGCAGATACTGTGAGCCTTTTTAGCATGTCTCCAGATTATTCAGTGGCCTTATTAATTGCGGGTCAGCCAAGAGCCTGCTCGCTCTCCCTATTAAGAATTTCAGGGCTCGTTTAAACAAAAAGAACAATTTAGCCAAATCTATCATTTTGACTGAGCATCCCCAAATGCTTTGGGTATCAGCAAGATCTGCCACAAGCTGTAATAAGGATGATATGATGAGCAGGTGGTAGGGTGTGTGATGTGTCATTTTACAGATGCTACCATTACATACTATCTTACATCCAAACAACTGACACGATTACGTAAGCCACAGGATGTGTGTAGTGACAATTCATTCCCCTTGCAGTTGCCTATACTTACTATGATGTGTGGTGTCTTGATTACATGGATACATTTGTGCTATTTTCTTGACAACTGTTTGGGAAAGAGTTTTCCGGGACCTTCCTCTTGGGTTGAGAGAAAATGGTTGCTTAACTTCTAGTCCAGTGTCTTTAACCATTACACCAAACTGACTCTTAGAGCATCTAATAGTAAAAATATACTTTGCCTTAACATTCAGCTGAAAGTATTTCCCACTTGAATACATGCAGCCTGCCTAGAGGTAGTAAGGCCTTAATACACTAGATTTAGTGGGGAGAAATGAAATCCAAAGTAAAATCCCCAAAGCATTTTCAAACCATCATTTGTGGCAAGCAACACTTTTACATTAATTAGCAATACATAATACATTCAGTTTGCTGTGATTCTGTGGACAGAAAAAATGTGATTAAAAATTGATGCAATAATAGTCTGTCATTTTTCACTCCTTCCATTCAAATGTGTTTGAGTAATGTACTGTGTTATATTCTCTGTTAACAAATTGTCTGTTGATGGTGATAAACAACCCTTGTATAACAATGATGGGTTTCCATAAATTTTTGCCTATAATCTCCAAAATGGCTCTCATTGAAATCTAGTTCTAAAACAAATTTAACATTCAGTGTGAATTTGAGAAAGGGTTTAATGGCATGTAGGAGCTGATCTGGCATGTGTTACAACGGGGGAAATTTATTTCAAATGTTTTAAAAGAGGGAGAAGTAGGAGACTTAGTTGCCAAGTTACATATTTATTTTAGCCCAAAATATGCAGCTACAGAACTGCCTTTTTTTTTTTATTAAAAAGGAAACACAAATCTTAAAGTTGCCAAGGTTGGACCTCCCTCCTCCCCTAGACAGAAAGAATATAATGAATGGGACTCAGTCAGTCCCTTATCTTCTAATGCAAGAAATCCTTTGCTTTAGAATAATAGACAAATGGCAAACTGATCAACGTTTAGAAATCTTTTGAAGATGGCAAACCCAACTGAGGGTCTGAGTTAATAATTAGTATTATTACATTTTTTTCTAATGTGTCCTTTTAAAATGTTTTATTGTTTTAATCTATTGGCTATAGTCTTTCCCTTTGGAGGATCAGAGAATAAATTTACTCTATCATCTTTGCAAACTTTTGAACACTTAAACTTGGCTTTCGCTTAATCTCTTCTTTGGGCCCTTAACCTGAAAAATGATATCATTTCATCTTCCCTGGTTTCCAGGCTCTTAATCACTGTTGTTTGCGTTCATTCATTTGTATGCTGCCTCCTCCTATTAGTCTAAAGACAGCTCACAATAAAATATAAAAATCATGCACAGCATAACAAATTAACATCTGTTCAACTAGATAAAATACATCGTATAGCCTCTAGATAAACTAATTCATCTCCTGTGCACCAGATGTATTGCACTCTCTGTCCCAAAGCCTAATTGACAAAATCACATGGATTTGCATAGAGCTGAATGCCAACTAGCCTGGTTCACACCAGTTAGCTGGTGCTTAGTTATCTGGGAGCACTTCGATGCTGTCTCTCATAAGGAAGTTGCCAAGAACCTAAGGAAGGAAGCCTTAGTTGTTAGATCCTTGTTCTGGCTTCTTGTGACAGCCACCCAGGAGAAGATATGCAGTTGAGCCTATGCAGTTGAGTTGGCCTCTTTGAGAGAGGAGATAATTTTGCTGGCCCTGAAGGAGATGTGAATACATGCCCACTCCTCAAAAGGCCAGACCCAATCATTGAGATACTTTTTTTTCCTAATGCCCAATCTTCCCTTTTGGATAAAAGTTGTTGAGAAGGCGATCAAGCTGCAGTTACACAAGACCCTAGAATAAAGAGATTATCTGGATCCTTATCAGTTGACGTTCAAGATATAGAACTGAGATGACATTAGTTGGGATGTTGGTAGCCTATCCCAATGCTGGAATTGGAGTGGTGCTACCATATCATCTTTCTTGATCTTTAAGTGTTTTTTTGACATCATCAGCCATAGTATCCTTCTCAAATGGCTGCAGGGAATGGGAGTGGGAGGCATTTTGGGATGCCTCAAAGGTTAATTCTTTGACCCTCCAGTTAATATCTATATGAGGTCTCTAGGAGAGTCATCCATTGGCTTTTGGTTAAGCATCTTAAGAATATCATGTACAACTTGATCCCTGGCCAGCCACATCATGCTGTGGCTCCTTATAGTCACTCGTGCCTTAGTCACATCACAGGTAGTCTATTAGAACATGTTCTTCATTGAGAGAAAAAGGGGATGGACATTCAGACTTGTATGTTTCTGTTACTGCAAATAAAGATTCAGACTTGCATGTTTCTGTTACCATTAAACAACAATATTTGTAGGCCTACATGGCATCTATTTCTTAACCTGGTCTACCTTGCATAAGTCTGGATATGTTTATCTTTCTCTCCCTTTTTTATATCATGGGTTTTTTTCTGAAATGTTTTTTTTTTTTTTTATATAAATTTTTATTATTTTTTTAACATAAAAAACACAACAACAAAACATAAAAGTATCAGCTCCCCCATATTTTTGTACACACCGTAAGTCGGTTGGTCCATCGGTTTTGTGCATTCACCTCATAGTCACAATTACAGTTACTTTATATAATACTCTTATCAATACAAATTTATAAATCCTAGTATCTCTATTAAAGAAAAAAAAAAAATTTGACTAAACTTTTATTCGGTCATGCCTTTATGAGATAACTATATTTTAAATATTTTATTCTAAAACAAATCTTATAATCATACCAATTCTATCCCAAATATGAAAAAGAAAGAAACAAAGAAAACTATTATATAAATATAGTATCAAAAACCAATAAAAGGAAAGGGAAAATAAAGTCATTATTATTCCTTATTATCTAACTTTATATTTTAATATTTCATCATTCAACCATTGATAGAAAAGATCCCAAACTAAATAAAATTGTTTATCTTCTTGCTCTCTAATTTCAAAAGTCAATCTACTCATCTCAGCACATTCCAAAATTTTCTTTACAACTTCTTCTTGCAATGGAATTTTCTCATTTTTCCAATTTTTGCAAATACAATCCTAGCAGCAGTCAATACATTTACAATCAAATATTTCAACTCTTTACTATAAGTATCTGGTAGTATTCCCAATAGAAAAAACTCCGGTTTCAAGTCTATATGCTTCTTTGTCATTTTTTCCAGCCACATGTGGATTTTAGTCCAATATTTTCTAGCATCCTCACAAGTCCACCACATGTGATAGTATGAACCAGGTTTCTGATGACATTTCCAGCATTTTTCGGATTTGTTCTTAAACATTCTTGCTATCCTTGTCGGGGAAAATGCCACCTGTAAAACATCTTATACAAGTTTTCTTTATAGGCTGTAGACATTGTCATTTTATAATTTTGCACCATAATTTCTGCCATTTCTCTAAATCAATCCCATATCCAAAATTCCTCCCCCCACGCAATCATAGTTTCTTTAACTTGTTCTTCCTCAAGCTTAATTTGCAATAAATAACCATACAATTTTTAATCACCTTTTCATCAGTACCCATCAAAATCTTATCCAAGTCAGTTTGCTTATCATAAATCCCTCTGCTTTGGAATCCTCATAGTACTTTGAATATATTTGCAAATATGAAAACCAATTCATCCGTATACCTTGTTCTTCCAATTTTTGCATCGATTTAAGTTCACCCTTTTCATCTAATAATTCCCCATAGTTAACTGTTTGTTCCTTTTATAGATTATAGGATAAGAAAACGCTTCTATCGTCGATAACCAAACTGGAATTTTCAAATAACACTGTTTTTTTATCTTCTCCCAATTCAACCACAGAGACTCCCGTATATAATGCCTTCTAAAAATACCCTGTGTTTTAGTTCCCTTGTACCATAAAAAGCATGCCAGCCCAACAACAAATCATGACCTTCTAATGTCAACAATCTGGTTTTCCTTAATGTTATCCATTCTTTAACCCACGTCAAATTTGCAGCTTGGTAGTACAACTCCCAATTAGGCAGTCCAAACCCTCCTCTAAATCTAGCATCCTGTAAAAGCTTTAACTTTATTCTTGCTTTCTTACCTTGCCATATATACTTCAAAACAATTTTATTTAAATCCTCAAAATATTCTTTTCCAAGCCTAATTGGTATTGTTTGAAACAAAATAAGACTCTGGGTAAAATGTTCATCTTAATTGTTGAAATCCTTCCTATTAATGACAATTGTAAGTTCTCCCATTTTTCAAGTCTTGAGCTATCTGTTGTTTAAGTTTAATATAATTATTCTCCTTCAATGTACTACATCTTGATGTCAAATATATCCCCAGATACTTAACCTTGTTTGTAACTTGAATTTTTAACAGTTCTGCCAACTCTTCCCTTTGTTTCAACAACATATTCTTTGACAAAATCTTTGTTTTATCTCTATTTATTTTCAAACCAGCCACCTCCCCATAGACCTCTATCTTTTCCAACAGTTTCGAGGCTGTTTCTATAGGATCTTCCAAGATAAAGACTAGGTCATCTGCAAAGGCTTGTAGTTTAAATTCTTCCTTTTAATTTTCATTCCTTTTATAGTTTTATCTTCTCTGATATTTCTATTCAACACTTCCAAAGTCAATACAAATATCAAGGGAGAAAGAGGACAACCTTGTCTTGTGCCTTTTCTTATATTAATAGGATCTGTAAATTCTCCCTCCATCATTACCTTAGCTGTTTGTTCATTATAAATTGCTTCTATTGCCTGAATAAATCTTCTAGCAAAGCCCATCTGTTCCATTAAAAGTAACATAAATCTCCAATTCACGTTATCAAATGCCTTTTGAGCATCTAAAAATATCAAAGCCATTTGCTTTTCAGGATGTGCCTCATAGTATTCCAGGGTGTCCAGAATTTACTCTCATATTGTCTCTGATTTGTCGCTTTGGCAAAAACCCATTTTGGTCTGGGTGGATAAAGTTATTCAAGTACTTTTTAAGTCTTTCTGCTAATATTGAAGCAAAAATTTTATAATCTGCATTTAGTAAAGAAATCGGTCTATAATTCTTGATTTGCAGTAGGTCCGCCTCCTCTTTTGGAATAAGTGTAATGTAAGCTCTGACCATGTTTTAGGTATCATCTTTTTTAACATAACTTCATTCATAACTTCTAACAGTGGAATACACAGTGATTCTTGAAAGATTTTATAAAATTCTACAGGAAACCCGTCTGGACCTGGTGCCTTTCCATTATTTTGTTTCTTAAGTGCTTGACTTAACTCCATCATTGTTATATTACTTTCTAGCATTTCTTCAATCTCTTTAGGTATCTTAGGTAGATTTGCATTCATGTTTTTGTAACCTGCCCCTTCCTCTAGGCTTAAGCAATGTTTATCTATGTGGTAATAGAGTTTCTTGCTCTCTGTCAAGATCATACTTTTTACTACTTACATCCTGATAACTCCATTCAGGGCCCTCTGCAAGTGTTGCTCCACAGTTTTCTCTTAAGTGTTTTAAATCAGTTTCAAGCATGCCAGCCAGTCCAGCTGCTGGATTTGGCTTAAAACATGTGTCTAAACAGATGCCAAATTCTAGCTTTCCTTCAATGAAGGATAAATGTATTTTCAGTGCAATACTCTAGTCATTGGCTACAGGTTTCTCCAATGGAAGAACAGAAGAACAGTGTCTCAGAGGTCCAATGTTACATAGTGTATCAGGCTTTCAAAGATATTATGGAACAGAAAAAAGAATTTAGGAGGAATAGCACTATAATTTGGGGCATTCTCATCAATATCTTCTGCCATTTTCTGTGTTGGTGAAGGGTGGGACTCATGTAAATGATTCATTTACAAAGCTTTCTACTAGATATTGATTAGAACTCTTTTAGCACCGTTCTAGTACATATTGAGATAAAATCTTAGACACATAAAAATATATCTTTGAAAGTGTTATGCCAGACCCTTATAGTATAGGCCCTAGATCATAATTATGCTACTCAGATTACTGATACCGAATTGTAGTAGTGAGGAAAAATAGATTATTTTTATTATTTTAGTTCTATTAAATGTGCCCTGCTTCAAATGATTTTTTTAAAATTCTCATTGCAATGTAATTGGTGCTGAAACATTCTATTTATTTGGAAAGATAATGTGAGAAATAATTATTCTCTCATTAAGTTTGCTCCCTATATTCTTTGCTGCAAAGGACTCAAACCTTTTGAGGGAAGAAAAGTCAGAAATTAATTTCTTTAAGTTTCTGGAAGTAACATCCCTAAATGGCTTACAAATAAATTAAAAGAAATGTTGGAATAGCAAGAGAAACACTAGGTTTGATCTGATGTTGTAGATTTAGTATCCTTACCACTAATAATGATTGATTTGGCGACTTTGAAGCCATAATACATTCATTATCTGTCTCCCTTCCAAACAAGAAATTTAATTTTTGTGTATCTCTTATTTTGGGACAGGTAGATTTTCCTTCTTTCTTGTGGCTATGTAGTTTTTACAGGGTGCCACCAGCTGTGTTGTGTTTCTTCTTAAAAGCTCATACAACAAAATGGATAAAACGAATACTTTTTAGCAAGATTTGGCAGTAAGCACAGAGTATTTGCAACTCACTGTAACAAGGGTTAATTAGCTCCCCATTCAGAAGATTGTAATTGCTAGGGATTTAAGCACCAATTATACCTGAGCAGCTGTTTCCACACATCAGATGAAGCTGGATAGTGGACTTAGAATAGAATAGAATGAATGAGCTGGAAGGGACCTTGGAGGTCTTCTAGTCCACCCCCCTGCTCAAGCAGGAGAACCTGTACCATTTCAGATAAGTAACTATGAGGGAGTGAGGGAGCGCCCACTATTTCTGGAAGCAAACTGTTCCACTGGTTAATTGTCCTCACTGTTAGGAAGATTGATCCCAAAGCACTGAATTTTGCTTCCTTATTTTACTTTTCTGTTTGCATTTTATCAAGTGGCATCTGTAGCAAGCCATGATGATGCAAAATCGATAACATGAGTGGTGAAATCACATAGAAGTTGCCATTAGCATACCTATGTCCCAATATCGGACAGAGCTTCTAAGTTGCAATATTTACATGATGGTTCCACCTCCTAATATCAGTTTGGCCTAGAACTGTCTTTTCAGTCTCTTTGGGAAGGAGGGTTATTTGTGAGGCCACAAGCAAGCTTGTATCTCCACTTATTTCACCTAAGATAATTTCTATAGGCAGAAGGTGAATGTGTCCTATACTGAAAATTCAGCACACTTACTTATATATGCTTTCTAGGAGCGTTCAAGCATTGGCCAGAGATTCTGTGAACTATGGGCTGATTCATAATGCACTTCTCTTTGTCAGTCACTTCTTGTTCTTCCACTTTACTAAAGTAAATGGATTGTCATTCATCATTTGAATTACTTTTATTTCTTTGATTCTCTGTAAAATCGGGTTTTCCTGTGTTGTCTATGCCATCAGTGTTGGTGTCCAAAATGGCAGGTTTTATTGATCTGTGTTAATTCCGATGACCTGTTTCAATAGGAAGAAAGTTAAAATAGGGATCACAAATTAGATTGCTGTATATCTACTTTATGTGGATATTTGTACATATTCATTCTGTCTTCCCTAGTCTATTGTACTTTAGACTTTGTGGTATGCTAATATATGCATTTTTTTAAAAAAAAACTGGTTTTCCCTAATACATGTATTCAGGCATTTCCATCAATGCGTACATTTAAGGATGTGCGTTTCCCGTAGGCATCTTTTTATAATATCTTTTCAGAAAGTGGCATGCCAGGATTTGGGAGCTTGTGAATAATGAATGACAATTGTATTTTAATTGTGTCATGAAGTGCTGGTTTGATAACAGCCATGAAATGCAAATCAAGCCCTATCCCCCATTCCTGGGAATAAATGCATTGTTAATAACAACAACTGTAATAGTAAAAGTAGTATTGCAAATGAATATTTGACACTAAATCTAAAACTTAGAGAGAATGATATATTATGTGCTTTTCATTATATATATATATATATATATATATATATATATATATATATATATATATATATATATATATATATATATATATATATATATATATATTCTCTCTTTTTTTCTTGTGACAGAAGCCAAGAGGTTAATAAATTAGTAAGCTGCTAGAAATAGAAATAGAAAATGACTTCAAACAACTTCTGAAAGCAGCTTCAAATCCTATCATTGATATTTTTCTGACAACACCTAATTTCAGAGTCCAGGTTATTGAAGAATGGCATTTAGCCAGTCATTCATTCCTGGTTTTGTGCCAATTAATAGACATGTTACATTTAATCATTTTAAAGTCTTGGATTCCACTGTTGAAATGTACCTTAAATATACAAAATTGTTAGTATTACCTGCAATATAGATCCATGATTTTGGAAATTAAAATTCATATACATTGAAGTGGATAACTAGAACAAACTAAATCAAGGGTCGCCTCTGTGTATAACTGTGGTGGAACCTCCAGCAAGAGTTGGGGAGAAGGAGTGAAAAGACTGATAGACTTGGAGTCCCTGCAGGGAAGGAAGTTACAAAGGTCAGATTCCCCCCTAGAATTCCTGAAGCCTCATTTGGCTGTTTCCCAGAGAATGTAGTTATTCTGGCAAAATTCTTGTACATAGGCGAGCAACAATAAAGAAGAAATTCTGATCAGCTCATGGTGTTTTTCTGGTTCTACACATCAGATGAAGCTGGATAGTGGACTCAGTGATTTAGAATAAAATAGAATAAATGAACATTTCCAAAATAATTTGAGAGCAGTGCTTTAGTAACAAGCCTATTTGGGAATCTGTTCTCCCATTCTAAATATGTAGTAAATATTCTCTGCTTGTCTCATAGAACAGTCAATTTCACATGCTATAACTTTTTTTCATCCTCTCTATATGATTCAGTGATATCCCTCCCTATACAGGAGACATTCTGCTTCTGCTTGTTGGAAGAAATTGAATAGTCTCTTATATGCTTTTGCAATTTCCTTCTATATGGTCCAGCAGCTCAGAATAGGTGAGTTCTCTCCTTCTCTTAGCTTAGAGGAGGGTCATCAAATTTACTGCAGTGATTATTGTTAGTAAACATTCAGTTGTCTAACGATTTGGAAACCTTTGTATTATGCGATTACTTTATAACTGTTTTGTTCTCCGAAATGTTTGATTTTGTCTCTGTAAATTATTTTTTTTTTTTTAAATTGAGGGAAAACATCACAAGTTTAGAATATCATTCAGCAGCCAATTTAGACTTCATGAGTTTGGGCCAGACAGTTTCAGAAATTGCAGAACCTCATTTCAGCCAATGACCTTTTTTCAGTGGTTGTTATAGAGATTACACATGGAGGTTTGAACACATGTAGTGTTGCCTGCAAAGCTATAAATATAAAACATCAATTAGGTATTTGAAGATGGTTTGAGGTGGTGATTCAATGAAGATAAACATGCAACTCTTTGTACCAGAGAGAGGGAGGTTCAGAAGCAATATAGAATTTGTAAGCTGTGGTATCAGTTACTCCAAGAAATCTCTCTCTCTTTCTATTTTTGACAGCTATCTAAATTGCTGTGGATTGCTGCGAGATGGTGTTATATTCATTTTTCATCCCATTATTTATACCAGTTTTTTAAACTGAACAGACAGAATGATAATAATTCTATAATTTCGTGGAGCAAAGCAGTAACAATATATTATTTCAAGTACTTATAAGTAAATATACAACAGCTGTATCTTTAAAACAAATGGGACCCTGTATTATGAATCAGAATGTCCATTCTCCATGACATTTAAAGCATAAAAATACTTAATGTGTTCATGATTTCTGAATATGAAATATGGGAAATTTCTATTATGAGAATATGTTAATTTTATGTCTACTAATAAAACATGGCAGCTGTTTCCATTTTCTATCAGATTACTAAAACCTAAAGGTCTTGGGATTTTCTTTTTAAATTACCACCTTCTGTTTTTAGCAGCAAAATTAAAGTTTTAATAGTTCTGTACTAGTCAGTTGCACTGAAAAGTTTTAAACAAATGGAGGATTTTATTTATACATTTTTAAAAAAACCTGCCAATCTTTTATAAGAATATATGAGCTGGTTCTGTAGCAGAGAGATTTAGAAACAAGCTGTGATTTGCAATCTGCATTCCTGTATTCCTTGAACTATAAGGGACATCTATATGTAAAAGGCAAGAGCTCAGTTGTTATGCATGGAAAGTAATGGGGGTAAGGACCATTCACATTTCCAGAATAATTTGAAAGCAGTGCTTTAGATTCTGAACAAGCTCCAATACCTATAACTTTGGGTCATGCTTCCCTGTGAGATCTTTTAAAAAGTGGCTGCTTTAAGAGTCATCTCATTAAAGTTAATGCAGTTCTTTAACTGGTAACACGTTTTTCATACTTGCACAGAAGTTAAACTACTTTAATGGTATGAAACACTTTGCTCTATTAAGAATGTCCCCCCCCTTAAAATAAGATGTAGGCTTTCCAAATATCATGTGAAGTTTGAATCTCAGTAGGTGGCAGAGATTATATAATTATCATTTCTTGATTTAAGAGTTTACTTTTAAAATTGATGCAGTGACTTATAAGAAAGCTGCATAATGCCTGCATTAAAAGACAATAAATAGTTGAATCGGTCTTACAAAGTAACCAGTAGCTTTTCACTGTAAAACCAGAAAGTGAGTGCAGCCTGGGGACATGTATAGTGCCTGGTCCTTCAAAAAGGTTCATTTTGTTCTTGGATTGAAGACAAGACTGAGCTTAACAAACTTTCAGTAGTACATTCTCTTAAAACTCCAGGACAGAGAATCAAAGCATGAATTCTTTTAAAATGCTTAAATATCTTGGCAATTCCGATGAAGACTGAGTTGTTCTAACTTCTCTGCATACCCCTGTTCTGGGAAATCTTATTTGCAGTGCTTTGGGAAGAGTGATTGGGTGGGGGGGTAGGTGAGGTTGGGCTGCAGGGATGGGATTCAACTGGTGTTACTACCAGTTCAGTAATTATGTTTTGCACTGGGCGTGCAAAAAAAAAAAACATCAGCTGTGCCGCCCAGACAGCTGAAAAGTGCTGCACGCGGGTGCACAGCATTTGGAAAGCCACTTTTTTCCTGCTTTTTAATCTCAGCTATGCCGCGCAAAGCAGCTGAGGTTGAAAAAGCAGGAAATAAAAGACAGGGAAGACCCCAGGTGGGCGAGTGGGCCAATCAGCAGCAAACACAGAACCGGTTCAGTGTCTGCTGCTCTTCAGAGCTACCAGTTCTATAGAACCGGGCAGAACCGGTAGCATCCCACCCCTGTTGGGCTGGGAAGAGAATCCATGCTCATTTATAGTTATAAAGGAGGACTATCACTAGCCAAAGCATCGTGATGGAAGAGAAAATAGATTTTTTAATTATGCTTTGAAATTTTTATATTTTGAATAAATTAGTTTTAATGTGTGATGGAGGGAGCAGTTACATATAATGGATAGATGGAATCACAATGTTTGGGGATGTTCCAAAATTGTCCTCAGTAGCTATTTTTTCTTTCTCCTGCTGGATATATCTCAAAATTTAACCCACAGTGGTATTTTTTTTTAATATCCTTTACCAGACGCTGTTACTACATACTAGGCTAATATAAGGGCAGTAGTTGTATGCATAGGGAGCTTTAAAATTTTCAGAGGTCTCCTTCAGGCTGTAGAGAGTATAATTCTTGAGTTGACAAACAAAAGAGAACATAGTTCTACTTCACGTTTCCTCCATTTTGAAGATACCCCATCTTTTCCTTTGGAGCATATGTGCTGGGTTTGGGGAACCAAACCAGTTGGGCATTAATTTGCCTTACCTGCCATCCAGTTGCTTAATAACCTCCCTTAATCAGGAGCTGGTAATTTTGGGATTGATAGTGTAGAACTCAGGACTTATAATTTTAAAGACTGCCTTGTATAGAAAAGCTTAGAACTTCACGGGCCTCGTGACAATGGAAAATATCTCAGATTATAACAGGGAAAAAGATATATTGGATGTTAGTCTTATATGCTGAAATGGGAAGAAATGATGTGTTGTGGAGATGGCTGTTGATGACCAAATTGGATCCAATGCCATTATTATGAGTAATTAAAAAAAAATAAAAGGGGGAGGGAGCAGCTGCAGGCAAACAAGCATCAACAGGAATGTCAAAACTGAAGAGAGAAAATGTAAACCTTTTCCTCTTTTCCACCTGAAAGGAACAATGTTTCTCCCCAAATAACTATTTGCATTGGATCATCTGCCAGATTTCAATAACGGAGGAGTTGACAATAAGCTTTGGATCAGTTGTTTTATTGGGATTCTTAAAAGATGCAGTCAAAAATAGGTACCAGGAGTAAAATATGTCTGAAAGTCTTCTGATAACTCTTTGAAAAGAATGCTAAGTTCTTTGTCCAGGTTTGAATAGGTATTTTGGAAGGGAGGGAGGGAGGGAGGAAGGAAGGAAGGTCAATAGTTTATAATTTTTATATAACAGTAAAATGGAAGTGGGGGCAGAACAAAAAGAAGGAATGATCCCCCTTTCCTTCAGAGAATTTAATCTGTATTAGCATCTGGTTCTGGTCCATGAAGGTTGGTATTAAATAGATTCTTCAATAGTTGGAAGGAGAAAATGATAAGGGGGTCCCTGTCAATAGTTGCTCACCAGCTGTTCTGCACCTGTAAGAGACTGTGATGAGGTTTGGAAAGAAATGGAAAAAGAGCAAACAGACTCAATGAAGGGATAGCAGGCAAGTCAATGCTAATATGACTTCTAAACATTTATGTGTGAGTGTGTGTATGTGTGTGTATTATTACATTTATGTAATAATCAAAGTCCCTCTTCCAGGAGGTGAAGATCTCTGTTTTACAAAGTATATATCCTGGGTATTACTTTTATTTGTTGAGATCTGTAATGTTGCATCCTATAATCATGCATGTGTCAGGACCGGTGCAAGTAATCAGGAACAGGAGTTCAGTTCAAACTGCTAAAAGTTTATTTCACAGTACCTATACCCAAGATTCTGATCTACTAAAAGTCAAGGCAAATTGGCGCCAGATAAGAATCAATGGAATTCACAGGGGGCTGGCCTTAGGTCTTGTGGGAGTGTAAAGATTCCACACCTATGATGCATTTGACCCTGCCTTTGGTCTCTGCCTGGTCATCTCCTACAGCATGATTTTTACTTCATGAGATGTGTAATACCCCATCCCATGTTCATGCATGATTTTATATAGTAATTGGACTATAAAATATAGATTTTTATGCACTGCATTCATCTGATATCCACATCACAGGTGGCAGCTTCAATGTTTTAGAAATTGCAGAGACATTCAAACTTCTTTGTTATCATAAAATACAGTTCTATTCTAAGGAGAAATAAGTGAAAAATTCTGTTTGGTGCTGAGTTACCTGTGTTAGGACTCTATGTGTGACCTAATAGAGGAAGCAGATCCCACCTTAGATGCCTTGACTAGTTGTACACCAGTAATTATGCATGTTCTGTCAACAGATGGAGACTACTCCTTCATAGTAGTGTGAGAACTCAGCCTTTTGCATAGAAGAAACATAAAGTGGGAAGAGTTTTGGCATGTTGAAACTTCCCATAGTTGAGCATTTCTGTTATAACATTTTTCTTCTTTATAATAAATAGAATTAATCAAATATCTATAATTCTTATATTATGTATTATTCATTTCTATGTCTGACTTCAAGGAAAAGAAGATGATATTAATTACAGTAAGACCTTGCTTTGAATTCCTAGATCAAGATCATGGTAGCTGATTTTCTTGCAATGCTCTTGACTTGCTGAATAGGTCATCAACATTTTCTCCAGTATAAGAACTAAATAGTTCAGCACCAGAACCAGATGGTTGTCCATGTTTGGCATCTTGCCCAAGTCAAACAATTATCCAGATCAGGCGTCCCCCAATCTCCTGTTTGGAACTAGGCCATGTGAGTGGTGGGCCAGCCATGCACACAGCTCAACTTGTACAAGTGGTAGGATGGTATGCACACACCACGCGCATCTCAATTTAGTCCAAGTAGCAGACTGGTGTGCATGTGTGTTCACAGCTCAACTTGGGTGAGCTCTGGGCTGCCACTTGTGCAGGCCAGTTCCCCTCACCCCTGCTGGGCCTCCAAGCCATAAAGATTGGGGACCGCTGATCCAGATGACACAATAGATGCGACAAGCCCAGCTACAATTTGCTGCACCACTTTCTGTGACTATACTGCTTTGTACCTCTGATTCCTTGCCTGATAAATATAATGATAATCCAGAGAAAAGGAATCAAAGTTTTCAATAATCAGTGTGAGTTATATGCCTAGCCTATATCTTTGACATTGGCAAAGTTTGTCATGCATTATTCTTAAAGCAGGATTTTTGACAGAGCTACCAATTTCTGCTTGTAGAAAAATATGACTCTGTTCTGGGTAGTTTTGCCAATAATGCCCAAACTGAGATCTTGATGTCTATCAGAAGGGCCAATGCTAACTAAAATTTGCAGATTACACTAAAAATAAGGGGTCCTTGTTGCTCTCTGAACTTGGATGTTTCATTACCCGAACTAGGTAACATCAGTGCTAATGTGATGTTACCTACTTTGGGTAATGAAACATCTGCAAGATAACTATAAAGTTCAGAGAGCAACAAGCAACCCTCATTTCAACCCTGAGCTACAAATATTCTCCTTTATTGCACTAAAAATAGACTCATGAATGAACAATGGGGTGATGTAGTTCGTCAGGATACCCTGGACTTTTTGGAGTATCTGCAAATGGAAAACTAGAAGAACCAAGAGAGATGTCTGGGAAAGAGAGGCAGCATTATATTTACTCTGCACCTTCTCTCTCTTTCTTCAAGTCCTCATTGGAATTTTTAGAAGTCAAGCCCTCATGGTTTGGAGCAAGTGTAACATAATTATTAGCTGCAACTTTATTAGCTGTCTCTGTTTGTATTGTGGAACTTACACTCAATTGTTCTGCCCAAGTTTCTATCTCTGAACCTTCTGTGAAAGGCACAACCTTTTGTAAAAAGGCACAATATCAGTTTGTGAGGAAGTTCCCACTCCATACCAACCATGCTCTTTTAGGAAATATCACAGGCTTCCTTTCAGAGTTGAAAGAGGACATCTTCCCACAGTTTAGGAAACATCAGACTAGACTAGACTAGACTAGACTAGACTAGAACAGACTAGAATACAGAGTTGGAAGGGACTTTAGAGGTCTTCTAGTCCAACACCCTGCTTAGGAAGGAAACCTTATACCATTTCAGACAAATAGTTATCCAATCTCTTCTTAAAAACCTACCAATGTTGGAGCATTTACAACTTTTGGAGGCAAGTTCTTCCACTGATTAATTGTTTTAAATGTCAGGAAATTTCTCCTTAGTTCTAGATTGCTTCTCTCCTTGATTAGTTTCCACCTATTGCTTCTTGTCCTGCCTTCAGGTGCTCTGGAGAATAGCTTGACTCCCTCTTCTTTGTGGCAGCCCCTGAGATATTGGAACACTACTATCATGTCTCCCTTAGTCCTTCTTTTCGTCAAACTAGACATACCCAATTCCAGCAACCGTTCTTTATATGTTTTAGCCTCCAGTCCCCTAATCATCTTTGTTGTTCTTCTCTGCACTCTTTCTCAACATCTTTCATTTTTTTTAGGATTCACACTAACAACATTTAATCCTGCCTATTATTCTCCATTCTCAGATGGGCTTTGGAATAAAGCTTTCTATATTATCTATATTATCTGTGACTATAACTAATCATAGATTTAGATGTTTCTCACAGATATGTCTTATCCACTTAGATAAGAGACCTATCAACGTAGGCAGAAATCACTGATGTAGTTTGGACCAGTTTCTGAATATACTGTCCCTTTTCACCTCACCATTTCCAATCATCAGGAAATTTTACTATTCTGACTTCTTTACATATACCCACAGCTTTGGGAAAGGATTGGCTCCTGATCCACAATCCACATATTTATTGAAATCAAGGAAGTATTACATTTAACTGCCAGAATCGCCAACATCTCCATTTGCAAAGCTCAAAGCTGCTATTTTGCATTCATCAATAGGATATTTTCACAAATATTCTGACATAATGTTTTTTGAGAAAGAGGATGTGTTCTCTCCTCATCAGATTTGTGATTGTGCTATAACATTGGTTCCAAGAACAAAATACCCATGTTCTCCAACTTTTAAACACTTTGTCTGCCTGAGGGAATTTCTTGATGACAACTTGCAGAAGGACTGTACTTAATATTCTCCTTTCCCAGTTAGTGCCCGTACATTCTTCAAAAAGAAACATGGGTTTTTAAGTAGTTTATAATTTCTGACTTCTAAACTCTGTGGTCATTTGGAACCATTACTTTGTGTTCTCTTGTCTGAACTTTTGGAATATATACAAAATGCAAGTAGTTTTGCTAAACTGAAAGCAAGAGAACTCATAATCTGATTTGTTTAAAGGAGAAGCACCAAAGAATGCAATTGCTTTGTCAGATAAGAATGAGAAATTACTTTTGATCTGTTTGGGATTATGTAGCGTATCACATCTTTTCTGTGGATGTTTAGATGGACTTTGACAAACTGGATTTGAACCTATCATCATCTCCCCTGAGAAATGTCAAAGAGATCCAGAATTTTGGGTATTTTCTATCTTTTATTGATCATATTTGATTCTGTGACTTCTACAAGAATTTTTTATCCAATGTACTTTTTTAAAAAAACCATTGATGTAGAATTCCAAGCATATCAAATCTTTGTTGTATTGGATGGACTGTCAGCTCCAGATCACTCCTTCAGCATCTGACCTTACTTGTCTATTTTATTGTTCTAATTATTCAGAAATTGTTCTGTTATTTTGCTTTGAGAACAATTTTCCTTCAGGCAGTTGATGATTAGGGACAAGAACTCTGGCTGTTTGCCATTTCTTCCAGGCAGCTGCTATCTGCTGAAAAAAGCTGTAATGTTTTTAATAAGATGCTCTTCAATATTGAAGACACCTCTTGGAAGGAGTCCCGCATACTGTCTAAGTCTGGGCTATGCCAAGGCAATCGGTACAACAACAGATTTTGCAGAAAATCACAGAGTGCAGGTGTTAGGAATGTAAGTCACCTAACAGCTGGGTTGGAAAATATATAAACCAGGATAGACATTTTAATACTGTCTCTTTAAGAGAATGCTAAAACTATAATTGGGTGTGGTTCCTCAAATGGCCATAAGATGGAGCCAGAAACCTGGGTTGTTTAGTTCTGTTCTGTTGTTCTGAAGAGTGTTGCCTTGAGTGTTACTGGTCATAGTTCGTCTTGGATTTGATGTATGTCTGTTACTGAACTGTTTTTGATACTGGACTTTGTTACTGGATTATCCCTGGACTGAAAACTGACTGCTTTAACTGTGAATGACTTGGACTGCTTGTTTGGACTTTGCTTAAATGTTTATTGGAAGTAAAAATGTACACTTTACTTTACAGTGTATCTGTGTGCTAGTTGTGTGTTATTCTTCACCACTCTCAGTACGTCTCCCTGTGTACGCTCATTCTCCTAACGGGGAATTACCTCAGCAGCAGGCTTTAATCTGATATTGCCTACATGCCTAACTCACAGCACATGAATATTTAGTTTCTTGTGAACTGCTTCCTAACACAAAACTAGGACATTTTGACCCTTCATATCCAACAATCTACTTGTGAGATGGTGGGAGAGAAGAAGATATATTAATAATTTAACCAAAGTTTGAGTTTGCACATAACCACCTCAAGATTCCTGTTTACTGGATCAAATACATAACCTCCTGATTTTTCTTTCCCCCTTTCTTGGGAAAATGGCATCACAATTTCTATGTTATACTTTGCTCCTTCCCTCAGGGAAGAGGTTTTACGCTGCAGTGATAAGCAACAGCCCACCTTCTACTACACAGTATTGGTGGCCTCGTGTTCAAGCAGGTGTTAGTTTGTTTGTTGTGTTTATATCTGTCAAATTCAACAAAAAATACTTTTTTGCTACTTAAAAAGCAGAGTATAATTATGAAAGCCAATACAAAACATAAGCAAATAAAAAGCCACAAGCGTAATAAAGGACCATTCATTCCAGAAAGGCCTCTGAACACCTCTGTCTTGAACACCTTCAGGAAGGCCAACAGTGTGGTTGCCAATAGAATACTAAGGGTCAGGTGTTCCATAACATGGAGATGGGAGATATATCCAAGAAATATTGCTTGCATGCCCCAAATGGCAGCCAATTAAAAGGTGGTAGGAACTCCTCCTTGGTGTGGAGAAGGAAGGCCGATAAATACTTCAGTGCCAAGCCATGTGGAGCTTTGTAGATCCAAAACACTGCCTATTAATGCCTGCCTCCTGTCTCTGTTACCTCCATTGCCAAGCATCAACCACAATGGTCTGCTGCACTTCCATTCCACCCCAAATTGGGATGTGATTGTGTTGGGTTTTATTTAAAACCTGCCTGCTCTGTGCCAAAGGTTGCTCATTGTATTGGCTATCATTACTAAAGCAATTGTTCTTACTGCCAATTACCCCAATTCAAAGATTGACTCTTCACATATAAATCTCTAAATAACAAGACCAGAATACCTGAGAAATTGCCTTTGCTGTTACAGACCAGATTAGTTTACTAGGATCCTCAGGGGTGACCATCTTTTGGGAGGGAGAGGGGTGAAGGGTAAAAGGTCAAGTATTGCACTGTATCAACTTGCAATTATTCAAATCAGGGATTTCCAAACTTGGCAAGTCTTTTAAGACCTGATGACTTCAACTCCCCAAATTCCCCAGCCTGAATGAGAAATTCTGGGGGTTGAAGTCCACAGGTCTTATAGATATATATCAGACAGACGCCTGACATAAAGTACCACCAGGTCTTTTCAGCAGTGGCTTCTTCATTCTCAAATGTTTTCTCTTCTGATATTTGAGAAACATTTAAGTCTACATCTTCGGACACTGCTAAAGAAGAGCCTATACTTTTAGGCCTTCTGTGTGTGAATGTATAGTTTGGGCTTTCATTTGTTGTTACTTTTTTATCTTGAATATGTCATTGTGTGCCCCTTGAGTTTGCTGTTGTTTGTATTTTAATTGATTATAACCTTTTGATAATTGTAATAGTGGGAAGCAGTATTCAGATACATTAAATAAAATGCAAGAAATAATTTACAATATATTTCATAAGCATTAAACTCTGAAATATATCTGAATATCCGTGTGTTTATATTTACATTTAAAAGCATAGAAAGCATCAGAGTTTCTACAGACATGATTCCTTTATAATTAAGTCATCTTAGATGCCTAGTAATATTCATAACTGTCCAAATTTGAAAGAATAAAAAATATAATACTATAATACAGATTTACATGAAGTGCTCCACTTATTCTGTTTGGTTTGATTAAGCATTGAACAATTATACTATTTAAAACTAAGCTGTATAGATTAATTTAAATTAGGAACACAATATTGACAGAGTAATGAAACAAGGGATGGTCTCAATTTCCAGTTTGCAGCTATTACGGACTGATTTCCCAATCTGAATGAAGAAATTCTTATTTAAAGCATGTTTAAATTACAGCCTAGAAGTATTCTCTTTTATACCTAAAAACATGACTTGAATCTACTAAATTTGACCATTAATCCCAAACATTTTCCTGCTGAATAAGCTAATAAACCGATTTATTTTTTGTGGATGCTCAAGCATATGTCCGTTAGTTTCTGATGCCTTCAGCAATTTGCTTTGCCATGTAGAAGGTCATTTTTTTTCTCCTAGCAATGTTGCACTTTAATGATTAGGCAGCTGCATTGGTGAAGGTTGCAATGAAGCACCAACCAGTAAAACAAAATATTTGACACACACACTCGTTCATTTCCTGGCCTTTATTGTGATGGATTAGAATTTCTCATTTAATCTATTTGTCTAATGTTTGAATGAACCCAACCACCTGCAGTAATTTAAATTGTAAGATAAACTCTTGCAGCAAAATTGCACACATCTGCCAAAAACAAACAACAAAAAAAAAACCCAGCCTTTTTCTAAACCTTTTTCTATTTAGTGCTAGCTTGCAAGATTTCTTCCAAGTAATTCATCAGGTCTACAGCAGGGAATGATATATTACCCAATATTCAAGATTGCCAACTTCCAAAACTCAAAAGGCAATATTCTAGCCTTAAAAATTATTAAGGTGGGTTTTTAAAAGCAGTTTTATAGAACAGCCATGCTGACTCCAGTTTTAAGATATGTATTTATTTGATGTCTGGCTTTTAATTAAGGAAGTGATTAAAGGGGCATATTAATATTGGTGCTATATTCTTTTGAAATATACAGGAAAATGACCGAGTGGACGACTTACAATTTATGGGCAAACACTGCCATTACAGAAATCACAGTTAAATAAAACACAAAATTAGCAGGTAGCATTCTGACACACACACCCCTATGGTATGATATGATAATTCAGATTCAGCTTGTAAAAGAGATAAGAAACATTAATCATTAGCTGAAGCCATGAGCATCTTTAGAAGCTTCCTGCTTTTGTCCAAATAATAGGAATTGCCTGGAACCACGAGATGGGCAGCAGAAACATTTAATTAATAAATAAACAAACAAACAAAAACTGCTGTGCTGTAAGCTGCACCATTATAGTGCATGAGGAAAAGGCAGGTGGGCTTGCATCATGATGATGCTATGCTGTTTTGTTATATCTGTAGAAGAAGAGCAGACAGAACTTGAGGGATATTAGCCTAGAGTTGTTATGGTCCCATAAATATTCTAAGTCCATCCCCTCCTGAATTCCATTGATTCTTTGTCTAGCACCAATTTAATGCTAACCACTTGTTGACTAGATTCTTATGTATTAACTTTGCACATGAAAATACTGAGCTTTTTTTGACCTTGTCATAGCAAAGAAGATATTTTCCTGTTGAAGTATTTCTCATTGACTTGAAGATCTGAGCTGTAATAATCCCAAATGACAATCAAGTGAAATACAAGAAACTCTACCATTTGAACAAAGGGAACAAGTGTCTAATAATGTAATGAAAGTCAGAAAAAAATAGCATTTCAACTTTACATTGATAATATTTTATGACAAGGTGCTAAATAGCAATAGCAGTAGCATTTATGCTTATATACCACTCCATAATGCCTCAAAGCACTCTCTGGGTGGTTTGCAATGTAGAAACATTATATGCATACTGCCACCAACAAATTGGCTCCTCATTTTACCGACTTCGGGAGGATTGAAGGCTGACCCAGTCGAATTCCTGGCTATGGACAGAATTAGCCTGCAATACTGCATTTTAACCACTGCACCACCAGGGCTCAATATCTGACATAACAGGGAGAATTATTTATTTTCATTTTCACTCCTTAATTCAGAGAAGAAAATGTTAATATGTAACATTAAATTACCGTACATATTAATCAAAATATAATTAAAGCTTTAATAACTAAAATTTGGTTATTTAATCTACTCATTAAAATAAGGAATGTATTGCTTAATAGAATTTTAAAAATTATCTAATGTGTTCCAATTTTTCTCTTTAGTTATTTGTAACAATTGTAACATACACGATACCAATTTCCAAGTAAGTGGGAATTATTTCAAATATATCCATTTTTGTGGATAGTTACATTCCAAATGAAATGTCTTTCTTCAATCAGATTACATCAAATGGAGTAGTTTTGTTTTTGTTTTCCACCCCAGAAATCAGTGGAATTTTACTCCCAGGAAACTGTGCATAGACTTCAGCTTTGGACATTCCTTAACTGGAATGGTAATTTAAAGGCACAGTTCCTCTGGGCACAAAAAAGCATTCAAACCAAATTTTATATTTAATGTTTAAGACCACGGGAAAAATGAGTTAGTTGGAGAAAGGATTCACTTAATCTGTATGAAAAGAATGTTTTAGCAATTGAAACATCTCTATTAAATCTTCCACTAATTTGGTACTGGCTTAGTGCTTCAGTAGCTTTCTCTAAATGGCTTTTGGGTTAACATTAATGTTTAAGATGCAAGAAATGTCCACACGGTGTCGAAATGAATTTGTGAAATGAGCCAGAAATACCTCAAGCAAACCTGAATTGGCACCCGTTCAAATCTATAATCCTTTGATTTCACTCTTCCAGCTAGGAAAACTATTGCATTAATATTTGTACTTTTTAAAGGTGCTATTACTACCTTAAAATGTATAATTAGGCTTTTCAAAGTAGTTCTGAAAGAACATTTCAGATTGAAACAACACAAATTGTTAGCTGAAATTTAGAATTCAAATGGGCTTTCCCAAAAATTAAAAATATATATGATAAGAATTTTATTTTGTTTTTAAAAATTATAGTCAACACATCTAGAAATAGAGGTCCATCTTGATCCCATTTTGACAGGGATTTGAGCTTTGGTTATGCCAATCTCTTTCAGGTTTTTATATGGGCTACAGTGCCTCTTCTCATTGAAAATATTTATGAAACTTCCCCAAAATCAGCCTTTTCCCACCTAGACAGTTCCAAGAAAGAAAAGGAGGAATTATTTTTCTGCAGAGAAAAAGTGATTGGAACAGTGGCTTTTCATTTTAAGAATTATATTATAATTATAATATATTATATTGATGAATTTGGTAAAAGTCTCCAGTTTATTCAAACTTTTCTCACAAAGTTAGTAAGAGCTCAAATTCAGTCCTTGTGGATTTCCTAAGCCCTAAACATTCTCAAATTCTTCTCCAGATTATTTCTTTTATAACTGCTGCTTTTCCAGGAACTGATATAACTTGGTTACTAAATTAGATGAATTTAAAGAGAGACTAATCCAATTCATGAAAGACAAGACTGTTAATGGTTTGGCGCTATATAAAAGTAGTCAATTCGTTTAGTGACTTGCAAACATTTTTCACACTAATGACTGTTGCAGCATCCTCATGGTCATGTTATCAAAATTCAGATGCTTGGCAACTGACTTGTATTTATGACAATTGTAATGTCCCCAGTCATGTGATCATCATTTGTGACTTTCTGACAAGCAAAGTCAATGGGGAAACGAGATTCACTTAACGACCATATTACTGTGGTAAGTGGTTACAGTGATTCACTTAACAATTGTGGCAAGAAAGATCATAAAAAGGGGCAAAACTCACTTAACAACTGTCTTGCTTAGCAATATAAATTTGGGGCATAACTGTGGTTGTAAGTAAAAGATTATCTGTATATTCTCCAAAATAAAACTTGTAGATCTTCAATTCCATTTACTAGCAGTAATAATTAAAGAGACCTTTTCCATGTATGACTTACTTATAAGCTTTCTGGATGTATTTGGTTAGTCCCAGTTTAACATAGAGAGCAAGCACAGATAGGTCTTTGATTTGACCTAACAAGATTCATATTATGGTTTTATGTCATTCAGCTTTTGATGGGAAATCAAGCATTGCCATACAGCACACAATGTGAGCCTCTGAGACTGCATGCATCTCAAGCATCATGTTTTATTGAATTATGTCAGTTCTATTAGCTTAAATCCACTTGAATTATACTGCCTGAATGAGTTGGCACAGCAGGGTGACCATTAATGCAACTAGAACTTCAGATTTATTTACTGGATACTTTATTCCAGTCACTGATCTGTTCCTTGAAATAGAAATCATGAGTTGTGCAAAGTCTTCAGGTTTAGTACAATCAAGGAGGGGAGGAACTGCCCAATCCCCAGGGGGATTAGAATCTGATTGGGATCTCTCTTCTCTTTGCCACAATCCAGTTCAATGTTATCAGAATTACATTTTGTAAAGAATGTGAGCTCAGCGCTAGCCATGATGCCTCTCTTTATTAACTTCTCAGTGAATATTATTCATCTATGTGGGAAAGGTCTCACCCAGGTTGTTCAAAGAGTGTAATTAGAAGACCGAGGTGGTAGTCAGAATGGTATAATGAAAGGTCCACCTGTTTTGTAGGTAAATTGAGTGCACCGCATACGTGAATAGGCAGAGTTGCAATAGTACCATTGCAGTCACCATCTTGATTTGCTTTTTTTACTATACCCTCTAGATGTCCCTGAGCTTCACTAAGCTATATTCCAGCAATTGCCAGTGGGTTTTTTTTGCTATAATAAAGTCTTACATCAGGCTACCAGATCATCCTACTGCAAAAATTTGGGCAACACTATTTATTTGTTGTGTATCTGACTTTTAATCACAACAGTCAGTAAACTCATCTCTTTGCTGCAGTAGCGGTTGCCTCCATTTTTGCTGTTCAGATGTGCAGCCCTTGTCTCCCAGAGAAACCATTTTTAAGGCTGTGTTGGCAGACGTTGCATCAAACATGTCACAAAATGGATAAATCTTCCTGGGTTGGCAGAAGTATGGAGGTTTCAGCAGCTACTGGTGGTGCAATGGCTAAAGTGCAGTATTATAAGCTAACTCTGCTCATAGCCTGGAGTTCAATCCTAATGGGGCTCAAGGTTGACTTAGCCTTCTCTTCTTCTGAGGTCAGTAAAATGAGGTTCCAGATTGCTGGGGGCAAGATGCTAACACTGTAATCCAGCACATAGTGCTGTAAAATACTATGGGGCAGTATATAAGTTTAAGTGCTATTGCTATTGCTGCTGCTTAGTAGATCTACATTGGCATTTACTTAACAAAATAATATTAATAAACTGGGATGGGGAAACATAGGCACACATATGTTCTATTATATCTCATCTCTGATTGCTTTTAAATATCTTTTTGCACTTATTGCTATAAACAGGGTAAATATTGGTGCTAAACATGTGAAGAATTGTACAGTCTACAAGGATTATAAGTATATTGGGTATATGTTTTGAATAGGTGCCATCATATCCTACCAGCTTTACATAAAGACCTGCAAGCAGCTAACAAAATATCAGGCAACAAATATACTGCTATATTTTCTAAATTCTAAATGTAAGATATTTTCATAGAAAATAAAGCTGTCTGAATAATACACTTGGAACAAAATATATTTTCGTCCAAATATTGGGGTGAGGTAAACATTTTTTGTGTGACTGCTTTGAATTAGCTTGATTGTAGAAATAATTTTCCAGTGATTGTGGTTATTTGGTTACTATTTTTCTTGTTTTACCACAAGTCAAACATTTCAGAGCCCCATTTTATTTAGAGGACATGGGAACACTAGTGTAAGCCAATTTGTAATTTCACTTGTTAAATTGCAATTGAGAAATCTAATCCACGGGAGAATCCATAGAAGAAAATTGAGGGTGGAAAAAAAGAGAACAGATTGATAATTATTAATTAAATTGTGAATAACTGTGGTAAGCATAAGTTACATTAAAAACTTAACATCATATGAGGAATACTGAGCATGCAGTATATGACTAGTATTATCTGATTCAGTGTAAGAAGAAAAGACGTCTTTGCATTTCCTATAAATAATGAGGAAATCTTGGCTGGATATTACTATAAAAAGAAAAGGTGTCATTTTCATTATATATTTGTTTTTGTTTTGTTTTTGTTTTCCTGGACATTGTGTTTTGATTTTGTATGACAGCACAATTTCTACTTAGATATAAGGACCATTGAATGCAATGGGACTTAGTTATAGAAGAAGAATGAGATTTTGTACCAAGCAATCTTGCTCAAGATTGCATTGTAGAAAGAAACCAGCAATGATTTTCCTGTTGATTAAATGATTTCTCATAACTTCAGAACCACCTAAAATAAAATAAAAATGTACAATCTCATTAAGAGCCTAGATATCTGGAGAAATGAGTCTATGTCATAAGAATGTGTATTTATTTTATATTTTCCTGTTTTAGATTCTTTAGTTACCTAATGGGTAGGGCAGATTATTTTCTTGCCAGCTGCCTCCTCAGCTTGAATTGCTGGCCAATGATGATCGTAGTTTCTGACACTAACAAATTTTGATTGATATTATCATAAAATAAAATACAAACGAAAAGGAAGATAATAGGGAAACAGGGAAGGAAAAATGGGCAATAAAGATGTGGGTTAAAGAGGAAAGAGAAACAAAGGATTGACTTCCAACTTTTTTTTAAGTGCAATAAAATACAAAATAGAATTACAGCCTCAGCTTTTTACTTTTGCATATTTAGTAAATACCAGTCTCTTTTTTAATAGCAAACTAATCTAATCAACCAAACCTAAAGTCATAATTTCATGTTTTTTTCTGATTCAAGGCTAAAGGCTAGAAGTAGTTTCCAAATAGAAACAACACTAGATATATTCATTTCTCTAATTAAAACAGTTTATTTTGCCATCTCTTCTAGCTCCATCACTTTTTCCATCAATTCTTCTATTGTGGGAATTGACATACCTTTCCATTTTCAAACATATATAATTGTCACTGCTTCATGTTCCATATTGCTGTCAAAATCTCCCTTACTTGACTTTCCCTCACCCAAGGATAGATGTAGCATAAATTATATGTAGATGAAGGGGAGGAATGCTATGTTGGAGCTATTACTAAAACACTGATTTCAACAATTTTCTTTCAAGCAAAGAGATAATTAACTATACTGCAATCATTACTTTCTACATTTGTAAAAGGAAAAAATAAGTAAATATTTGGGCAATAAGAGTAGGCCTCCTTGTCATTCATGTAATAATAAGTGTGTCATCAATGGAAACCATTATAATGGAAATAATGGAAATAATGGAAATAATGGAAACCATTATTTGTAAATGTAACTTATTATTATCAATAAGAACTTAATTTAAAATATTTAAATATGAAAATACTATGTTTTGTAATATGTTGGGAAAAACTAATCCCCAAATTCTAAGGATAAATTTCTGCACAGATGAAATAAGAAAACAAGTGAATGTCCTGACAAAGATATTCTTGCACAAGAAATGTTTTTATTGTTTGTGGAAATAATAGTAAAAACAATCTGTCAGTGGTTCATATAGTTGGAAATGGGAAAAACTAGACAGTACAGTTCTATAGTTTCAAGTGATATTTATAAACTAAGCAAAATTTGTCTATAATTTTTGTATAATATGTAGTGATATCTACTAATTATACTAGTGGTGGGATTCAATTTTTTTTACTACTGGTTCTGTGGGCATGGCTTGGTGGGCGTGGCAGGGAAAGGATACTACAAAAGTTCTACTCAGAGGTGGTATTTGCCAGTTCTCTGAACTATTTAAAATTTTCACTACCGGTTCTCCAGAATTGGTGAGAACCTGCTGAATACCACGTCTGATTTATACTACTAAAGACATGTGAGGAAAGAATGTCTTCCTTTAATTTTCCCACCTAAATGCCAATTCTTTTCAAAGAAAGAATTCTGTCGTTGGCACAACTGTAAAACTGTCATTTCTGAGAATTTATCAAAAGGCAAATCAACAATTGTGACAGACAAAATTGTGTTTTCATCCATTAACCTGCTTTCTTGTGGGATACGTCTGGATTCTGAGTATCTCAAGTGGTTTATACTCTCTAAATCCAAAGCAAAACTCAAAGCTTCCTCTTCAAACCCAGTGCTGTTGCTAAGGAACCAGCCCTGTCATGATCACGTAAGCTAGATGACAAAATCAATAAGGAAATTAGTCTTTAATATCACTAGTTACATTTCTTCATGCTTTAACAGCTATTTTGGTTAAGTCAGAACGGAACTAGCTGCAGCAGAAGCCACGCTGACACATTTCCCAAAATTGCTGGTTTTTTTTTTTTTTGTAGTTCGCTGTAAGAGTTGATATATATTTCTTTTCAAGCGAAAAGGTTATATAGTTTAAACAATAACAAAGTAGCTTGCTTGGCTGAAATAGCTTATGCCTCAGGATGTACTGGTTACACGAAGGCTGTTTGCTGTATGCTGAATTTATTTTATTTTAAGACTTGTTTTTACAATGATACTATCTGAAGGCTGCACAGGCAATTTGTTAACACACTGTGGCAATTGCTGGAATTAAAAACACAAACCAGCTGTGCTGTCAAAAGAGACGTGAGGAAAGAGTTTTTTTTAAAAAAAAAAATCACAGCATTGGCCCAGCACACAGCTTCTGCTGGCATGAACAAAGCGTTAACCCTACAAGGTAGCCCAAATTAGAAAACTAACTCCACAAAGAAAGTATTGGTGTAAGCTATAGTAGCAGGAGGTCTTCTTGTTTATTAATTTATGTATATCCAGTTCCTATTTTTTTTAAATAAATAACTCAAGGGGAGGGTGGGAACATACCTACTACTTTTTCCTGTTCCTATTTTCCTCACATCAATAACCCTGCAAGATGGGTTGAACTGTGAGATTGACTGGCCCAAAATCACCCAGCTGGCTTTCATGGCTAAGGTGGGTCTAGAACTCCCAGTCTCCTGGTTTCTAGCCTGGTACTTTAACCACTAGATCAGGTTTCTCTGAACTTGGCAAATTTAAGTCCTATGGATTTCATCTATGCTGGTTGGGGAATTCTGGGAGTTGAAGTCCACAAGTCTTAAAGTTGCCAATTTGGAAATCCCTACTGACTAGATCAACCTTCTCCCCCTGATATATCCTAGGGAGTTGTGGAGATCCAGTCTTTTCTATCTTACCGCACTCAGTGCATGCATGTGTTCTTGTTATCTTAAGCCATCTCTACAGATCTCTACAAAAGTGGGACAATACCAAACTATGCATTATGATTCAAACATTCCTGTTGTAAGAGCAGCACCTGAGTCATAATATCATAAAGCATATTTGGATAAGACTTTTGGATTCAGCAGCTAATTTGCTGATTGTCTTTCTTTGATTCCAATTTAAGGAATAGTATCTTGAAAGGGAACAATATAATAATTGGAAATGTGGAGTGGACTGTAAGATCAGATCCTATGGTTCTTGCTGTATTAGTGTGGGATTCTCCTCATATAAAACACAGCCAGTCTGTATTGTAAGTCTATTAAACTGCCACAAACATAAAGAACAAAGAACACTCTATGTGATGGAAGAATCTATTTAAAAAGGTCAATCTTGATTTCTGTTTTGAAATAAATATTTTAACAGACTCAAGAAAAAACCAAGGTGGCAAAATGTATATAATTTTTGTACTTTATGGTGACTATATAGATCTGTCTGTCTGTTTACCTACCTACCTACCTACATCTGTTATTTCCATAACTAAATGAAGCAATTAGAAATGTTTGCTCTGATCACTCTACGCTTCTACCTCTGTTTCATCTCCCCCCCCACCAATATTTCCATCTTTGTCAAAATGCAAACTCCATGATTAATTTCCACTTCAGTGCTAAGAAATGAAAAGGAAGAATTTTTTTTTTCTGTCTCCTGATTTCCCATTTAAATATTTTTTTAATGTTATAAGCCTGCTTGGAATGTTCTAGGGAGATAGATTATGGAAGAAGTCTTGCCATAGTCTGTCTTGACTTGAATCTTTTAAATGTTTTTGGTTCAAAACTGAGTCTAGTTATCAGCCTTTTGAGGAAGTCCTGACAAGATCCACAAAGCCTGAGTACTAACAGTACTTTTATTGTAAGGCTGAATCTGAGAATTACTTTCATTTTTAAGACAACTAGGGAGGGTCTCTTCTAAGAAGCTTCCCACACCCCTTTGCTTCTGTGGGTTGAGTTACCTTTTTCATGGTGGTTGTCTAGACTGTGGCTCTTACTCCTGTCTCCTAAGGTCATTCCCATGTACCATTAGAAAGGCTCACATAAATTATTTGCGCCATCCCTGGTTCACATTCAAGTACATTAGTTTTTTTATGTCTCTTTCCACATTAATCTTGATACTGTGAATATATTAAAATTAAAAATGTTGCAAATGCCTGATTCAATAGTACTTGTATCAGTACAGGTAGTCCTCAATTTACAACAGTTCTTTTAGTGACTGTACAAAGTTACAATGACACTGAAAAAAGTGACCATTTTTCACTGTTATAACTTTTGCAGCATCCCCATGATTATGTGACCAAAATTCAGATGCTTGGCAACTGGTTCATACTTTATTTGTTTGTTTGTTTGTATCCCACTTTATTGTTTTTACAAATAACTGAAGATGGAGAACATACCTAATACTCCTATTTTCCCCACAACAACAACCCTGTGAGGTAAATTGGGCTTTGAGAGAGAGTGACTGGTGATTACCCAGCTGGCTCTCATGCCTATGGTGGGAATAGAACTCATGGTCTCCCACTTATTTTTGAGAGTCTCCATATTAAACTGCTTCATGCTATCATATGAAGAACATCTTAGATTTATTAAATATGTAAAGATAGTGATAAAAATAATTTAAATGGTTTCTAAAATAAAATCCATATCCTCATAAATATATGTGTTACTTTTTCATTTTTCAGCTTTGCCTTCCTGTCTTCAACAAAATTCCACTTCTAATTTTGGCATTACAAAGCTTAATTCAATCAGCAGAGGAATGTACATTTTTATCTCATCTGACTTTCTATTTCAGTCACGGAATTAATTAAAATGAGCCATGGGCAGTCATTTTTAAAATAATTCACTAATTTTCTATTTTCCCAGTTGAAATTTGATGGCATCTGTAAAATCTATAATGTTTTCCTTCAAGCTGGACTGATGTTATTAGAAGATATTGGGGTTAGCAGAGATAACACTATAAACATCTGTAGTGGAAACTGTAAGAAACTGAACTCAAAATTAGTATCCCTCCCGTTATGTTCATCAACTTCTGTCTTTGGCAAGATACTCTCAGTCTTATTATCACCATCTGCAGTATATGGAATCATACTTATAGAACAAGTTTTTATTCATTTGCTTAAAAAGTTTTGTACTTTCAAGACTGTTTACAGGCAAAAATCATAAAAATAATTTAAAACATAGAACAATGAACCATCTAGTTACAATGCTATAATAATGAGAGAAACATAATGCTGGTGAAATGTATTGAATACTTGAAATCTCTGTGTAGTTACTATACTAAGCTCTCCATTCCTTCCTTCTTTCTTTCTTTCTTTCTTTCTTTCTTTCTTTCTTTCTTTCTTTCTTTCTTTCTTTCTTTCTTTCTTTCTTTCTTTCTTCCTCCCTTCCTCTCTCATTTTCTTTTCTTTCTTTCTCTGAAAATAGACATCACATGTCTTGTCATCATCATCATTGGGTAATGTATTGAGTGGGCTACCATATGTTTTGGTCTTGGGGATAATGTAACATTTTTCAGTAAATATTTGAGTGAAGAGGTGGAAGAATGCTAATCAGATTTTCAGAACATACAAAAGGGGATGGGAAAGCTGATACTCCAGAATATAGAACACCAGTTATAGAACTGAATCAAAGTTACAGGTTAAAATTTAAGAGAGTGAGTGAGTGAGTGAGTGAGTCCGCTCTTCACTTAGGAAAAATAAATAAATCAAATGAGGAAGTAGGATGAGGAATTTCTGGCTTAGAAATAATGTGTATGAAATGGATCTTAAATTGCAGTTGTTCATAAGGTGAATATGAGCTTGTGAGGAGCTCTTCAGCTATGTTCTGTACAAGTTCCAGAATGCAGAACATGCACAATGGATTCAAGTTAGAGGGAAACTGTTTCTGATTGAATGATAGAAAAAGATATCTCTTAATAGCAAGAGCCATTCAGGAGTGGAACCAATTACCCTGAAATGCAGTAGTCTCCCTTTGCTATATGAGTTCTGGCAGAGATTGGCAGCTATTCTGTTGGGGATGCATAGCCTCAGGTAACCTCTTTCAGTAAGTTTGGCTATTTTTCACTCCCTGATGAAGAGATGTCTCTTCCTAAAGATCATCTGACAACGCAAGCCTAGAGCCATCCTTTCAAGAAAGGTGCCAGGTTTTGAATCTGAAGCTAAAAAGGGCTTAAGAAAAGTGTGTGGGCATGCATGGCACACCTGTTTGCACCTCCTTAAATAACATTTATATTTTCTTGGGCTCACATAGTAACTACAATAATATCAGGAAAATAAATATTTTAATTTATCAGGAGTATTCCACATCTTCTCCAAAATACTTTGTCTCATCCCAAAAGCACTTTCTTAACTGAAATGTATATTTTGTGTGTGTGTGTTACTGTGGCTACTAGCCAGTCCTAAGTTCTTTAAGGAGGCAATGACAATGTGGCATGGAGAATTCTGTCTTCTTCAAACCATATTTGCAGCATCAGATTTGAAGTACTGTATGTTCCTGTTTCATTTCCTACCTTCTGTTTCTATCTCAATATTGCCTCTTTTGATGTATGTTTTGAACTTTTGTCGTCTTTTTAGGAAATTCTGGACAAGATATCACTCCTAAATGTTATGCATTTCTCCTTTCAAAGTAGCTTTGATGTACATCAGGCAGCATCCATCATTACAGCAAGATTAGGAAGGACCAAAAGTGATATGATATGGCCAGTAGCATACTGATGCAATGTTCAGCACCTGCTCACTGTTGAAGATCTCAATCACATCTTTTCTTTACTCACCAAAAATACACCATTCAACTTCACATATATCCCGTGTCATGCAAGTAATCATATGTAAGAAGAAAATTCAGTGTCAGTCTTTACTGCTCTATTTTGTAATATATATTTTCTTCAGTAAAGTGAGGTAGTTAACTGCATCTGCTGTTTATTAACGAGAGAAGATATTGTCATCTAGCTAACTGTAGTGTGAACTGGTGTCAGATCTGCCCCAGCCAGGTCCCTAGGAAAGAAAAACCCTTGACTCCATTTGGTTGAGTGATAGGTGCTTTTACTAAGGTTTACTGGTTGAAGCAAAGGCAGGCTAGAACAAAAGCTTCCCAATGCAAAGTGACAAGTTTTCCCCCCTCGTGATTCCCTCCTCCCCTTTGCCAGACTATCAGTGTCCAATAGCATCCTGCTGCAATATTTTCGGAATCGCTTTGAGGTTCGGCGCGACTTGAAATGGCTGTGCATACTTTCCTAGGCTAGGCATCCTTGGGCAGCTGGAATAGTCTGGTTTTCACATGTCTGGTTTCTGTCACTCTCCCCTTTGCCTCCTTCTACTTCCTCCCGAAATGCCTGTGCCCCCCCTCCCAGTTTATGGCAGGATGCCAGTAGCTTAGCAGAGTATAGCAAGGATGGCAGAGCTGACAGCCAGTTTGGTGTAGTAGTTAAAGGCAATGAGCTAGAAACAGGAAGACCATGAGTAGTAGTCCTGGCTTAGGCATGAAGTTAGCTAGATGACATTGGGCAGTCACTCTCTCCCTCTCAGCCTTAGGAAGAAATCAGTGGCAAGCCAATTTCTGAAAAATATTGCCAAGAAAACTTGTCAAATACTCAAGTCTGACTCAAAGGCACAAATATAAATTGTTACTAATAATAGTAACCAAACATTTAATTTTAAAAATATGGATGTCTTGGCTGGAACAAAAGAAAGCAAGATTTTAGTAATTTATAAGGAAGATGTTTCCAAGAATAGTTATGCATTGAAGCAAATTATCAAGGCAAGCAGTGAGATCCCTATCATTAGAAACTTTAAAAATACTGTAGGTTAAACTGAGAAGAGAACAGATGCAATTGTGTTTAAATAAAAGCCCATTAGCTAACTGGTGAAAGAAAGAGATCATAAGTTTTTCAGTGGAACATTCTTTAATTTTTCATTATTTTATATTTTGTTGATTTTCACAATTTATTAACTGTACATTATCCAAATTCTAGTCTTTAAACGCAATATTTAGACTTATAACTCACATTTAGAAAGATTATCAATTATAGGTTAAATAAGAGCAAAAAATTATACTTACCTGAAGTAAGTATAAACCAGAACAGTATGTAAAGAAAATCTATTTATTTAGCTCACTGTAACCTTACCTCTCATTTCATAGGCTTAAATATATCTAATAACAGATTTAAACTCAATATATAGGACTGGCCTATCTGTTTGGCCTATAAAAGCTAAAGTTATTTGTTTTTACTTTTAATAAGTACTTCATATTCCCTTTTATATAATAATGTTATTGAAATTTATAATTAAAAAGATAAGAACTAATATAAACCAAAGAGTAAAAGTAAAGAAGAATCAATAAGTGCCAAAAAGAAAGAGAAAAAAGAAAGAAAAGAAAATGGAATGAATATATTAAAGAGTATTCTCAGTAAGAACTATATACAATTTTAGTAATTTATCATTTTGTCTTAAAATACAATAAATGATATTTTCTTCTCATACCTCATTTTTTCAATAAGCAAATCTTTGAAGCCTCATCATTAAGTCCTGGTAGGCAAAAGTCCATGACAGGTTACTAGAGATAGCAAAATATTTGTTTTAGTCTTGAGCAACTAAACCATCTTAACATTCTCTCTCTCTTTACTTTTAACAATCTGATTTTTAATCCAATCAAATAAAGTCTTAGAACTTGATTTCTTTTTCTTTCTCACAAAATTCTTCCCAATATTAATGATTCTCTTTTATAGGTATAAGAAAGTTATCTAGGTCACTCTTTTTGATCTGGTAAAACATCACTGGATTTCATTTATATATCTATTGTAACATTTCTCCACATCATTCCCATAACCAGTCATTTTTGTATCCACTTTCAAACCAGAATCAATCTCATCTGGTAAAGCTTGTTCCTTTTCCATATCATTTTCTAAACACAATCGGTATATAACAGCAGACATTTTTCAAATTAACTTCTGGGTCTAATGTTCTCAAATATCCTTTAGTGCATCCATTGTTAAAATATGATGCACCATTCTGTATAAATAATTTGAAACGTTCTTCTCCTTAAATTGTCATGTGGTTCCCTTTAGTGTCCAGCCAATTCCCATCTTATTTATTTGAACACACAGTGACGTTTCAATACAAGTAGTCCTCAAGTTATGATCATTCATTCAGCAACTGTTTGAAGTTAAACAAGGGACTTACGATTGGCCCTCAAACCTTTTAGCCATTGAAGTACCCGCAAAGTTATGTGAATGAAATTCAAGTACTAGGCAACCAGCTTGCATTTACAACTGTTTGCAGCATCCTGCAGTCATGTGATTTCCTTGCTGGCTTCCCACAAGCGAAGTCAATGGGGAAACCAATAAGAAAGGTCTCAGTTCATTTGGGAAAGTCTTCCCCATCCCACATTGCACACACCCTGCCCTTCTTTCCCAACTTTGCCCAAACTCATTCCATGACCTCCTTCAGCAATCACCCTGCACTCGCACACATACACTCCACATCCACATTCCCTGGCCTCCCCTGGCCTCGCAAACACCTCACACCCATTCTAATCTTGTACAGCGATTACATCAGTGACCAGAAACAAATATTAGCCTTGTTCATTTGTTCCTGCCAATTTGCAGGAGGGGGGGAGAGGGAAACAAGCTAATTTGCATGAGATGGTACAGATAGCTCCTCTAGTTTTTTCCTTGACCATTGTGAAGATGGCAGCCTTTTCTTAAAATTTGTCTCCAGAATCTTTCAAACAGTTGAACATGATAAATTCAGTATAACTGTCACTGATTGTGCCTATTGACAGAGCTGCTTCTTTTATTTTTATTTATTTTTAAAAGGAAATGAAATCAATCCAAAATGCTAAAGGGAATGTAACTAAAATAACGTAGTTAATTGCTTTGTATGTAAAATCACCTCCAATCTCCAATCTGCAGCAAATGGCCTTAAGTAGCATGAAGTGGAATTGTGATGAATAGGAGTGGTTTAACTGTTGGTTAGAATTTGGTGTGGGAATTGTCTGCATAGCAGGAAGTGCTGTGGCTGTTTCTGCCGGAAGTTTCTTTTAACAAATAAAGCAAAAGCATTTCTGTAAGCTGTAAGCAACGTTTTCAAAGCTTGTTTCCACATTCTGAAAGGAGTTATTTTGCTTAATGCTGGAAAATCCCTTCTTTATGGTTTCAGAACAGTTTTTACTGCATGTCACTCCCCATACATTTCGGTAGTTCTGTTCATGTGAGAAATTTGTATTGGGGTTAGAAAGTTTATGCATCAGTGCTGCTACAATTGATACTTTTCAACTCACCACTCGATTGAGTAACCCAGCTTATGTAAGATATGTTGCTATAGAAATATGAAGAACTATGAATTAGATATTACAAGAGAGATTAACAAGTTAGGGGGGGAAAAGTAGTTTCAGGCCCAAGATTATTCCAAAATTGCATTTTCTTTATATATTTTTTCTAATGTTCCAGAAAGTAATATAAAAAGGACATTTTTTTTAATGAGGGAAAACTTAAATGGCTATTTGAATTGACTTTTTAAGAAGCATTGTGTGAAATGAGGTAGACAAGTTTTGGGATGAATCCAAAGATCAGCGTGAGCTGGACAATAATGGACTTCAAGGTGACCTTAGTCAGATAAACAAAAGAAAGAAATTTCCTCTTTTCATAACTATGTCAAACCTACTTTAAGGCTTATAGGTAGTCTTTGGCTTACAACCATTTGTTCAGCAACCATTCGAAGTTACGACAGTGCTAAAAAATGGACTTGCAACCCATACTTAATATTGTGGCTTTTGCAATGTCCCACGCCAGTCATAGGAACAAAATCAGGGCATTTGGCAACCCATCCATATTTACGGCTGTAGATCACTCCAACTCCCCTCAACTGCCTATATACCGCAATCCCTGCCTTTTGGCCATCCTGAACTACAAGACCCATGTTATCCTGTGCACCATCACCCCAGCTTACCTTTGCCATTTTCTTCCTACTCATCCTGCCAAGACAAGGGCAGTCTGTCTGCTGGGCTGGGCTTTGGCTGTGAGAACAACAACAGCAACAACAACAAAAGCTGAAATCTGTCCCTGAGAGACAGTATGCCAAAATACCCCTTGCAAAAAGATCCTGAAACAATCCTTTTCCTCCTCCTCCTCCTCCTCCTCCTCCTCCTCCTCCTCCTCCTCCTCCTCCTCCTCCTCCCTCCACCCTCTTTCTCCTCTTTTTATTTATTTATTTGATTTGTCAATCACTTACAAGATAATAGGTATAAGACTAAACATGAATATGAATACAGGAAATAGGTACGAATAAATGAGGACAATAGGACAGAGAAGGTAGGTATGATTGTGCACTTATGCACGCCTCTTACAGACCTCTTAGGAATGGGGTGAGGTCAATAGTAGATAGTGGAAGGTTGAAAGAGTGGGGGTTTGAGGATGTAACAACAGATTCCAGGCATTGACTACTCTGTTGCTGAAGTCATACTTTCTGTAATCGAGTTTGGAGTGGTTGACATTGAGTTTGTATCTGTTGTATGCTCTTGTATTGTTGCGGTTGAAGCTTCCCACCTTTCCTTCATGAGCTCAATGTGGCCCTTCAGTTTTATTTATGAAACAAGTATCCTGTTCTGAGAGTCTGAGCCAAAGTCACACATAGTTGAGGTGGACTTTAATCTCGTTTCCCTGTTCTTAATGGACACTCCAACCACAACGCCATTCACCATTCATATTTCATAAAATGAATTGTGAGGGGGGCTGGCCAGTATTGAGCCTACTGATGTTTTCTTGATTGAAAAATAGCCCACAAAATGCAACACATTTTTTTAATAATAAATAGATTTGTTCTTCTCTTCTTGTCTTTGGTTCTCAAGGGAAGTGGCTAGAATCCCTAAAGCAAACACTTGCTTTATAATCTCCCAGCAGATATTTCACTTTGTGTTAACAGTGGTAATTGCGTATATTTATATATAAGTCTAGCTAGGAACTGCACCAAGCTGTACTTATCTTTATTTAAGTGGAAAAAGAACATTATTTCCGTGGCTTTCCCCACATGTCGTCAAATGACATCCTTTTTGTGTGTGTGAAAGAAAAAGAGGAAATAGCCTGATCTGAGAGTTCAATTTACTTCACAGACTCTGCTGAGTAATGAACTCAGGAACTCATCGGAGAATTTCAGTGATGGTGGCCATCATTTTACACACACACACACACACACACACACACACACACACACACACACAAAACCTCTCGAACAAATTAGATGTAGTATCAAGAGACAAATACAGGCAAGTGTTCACTTCTAACTATGCATGCTTTAAAAAATAAACTGGTGCTACTTCATTTTGACACTCATTTTTGAACTACTCATTACATTGAGTTCTTAAGTGCTTCATCATCATTGTTGTTTATTCTCTCTGTGACTTAACTGTGTGATTTTCATTTTTTTAAAAATTTCAGCTCATTCTGATTGTCTGAAGACCACAGCTGTAGACCTGACTTAAACATAGAACTTTATGTACACTGAACAAATGAACTGTATTAATTGGGCGCATATATCAACTATCTGACACTTATACTAACAGTATTAATACAGCACTATTTGTTGGCCAAACTCTGAATTGGCCCATTCAAAAGCTGGTTTTGTTTTGTTTTGTTTTTTACTCAATGCAAAGAAGTCAATTTATCAGAATATGTTTATTCTGCATAGAAACAAAGACATGCCCCGGGACCCAAGTCAAAAATTGGGAGCGCCATTACACAAATTAACATAGTCTTTATAAACTTCTAAAGGGCATAAGTGCAGATCTTTAACAAGCAGTAGGCAACAAGCACTTCATACCCCTTCCAGTTTAGCATTTCAGGCCCCTGTCCTTTCCTTCATGGTTGATAAGATTGGCAGCTGAATATGCCAAACTTTCTAGCTAACATATCTGCCACACAAAAAAAGAGACTTAGAATTGACTGCAGCCTGTTACAAGTTCTTTGATGATGACAATCTTGCATGATGTTCCCAGGAATGTACAGGCAGAGAAGGAGACTCAAAAAAAAAAAAAAAAAAAGGAAACAGAGACAAAAATGGAGTTTAGACAAAAACGGTGTTTGAGCCAACTACATTTGTCCTACACATTTACTTAAAATGGTAGCCCAGTTTAAATGCCCAGCGATGACAATCTTGGAAGCTTCTAAAAATTATTAAGAACATAAACTAATGGTGTTACATTTAATCTACACAACAAACCAGTAATCTATTTTTCATCATATGTATGATATATGTTTTGTTAGGTATCTATTAAAACAAAAATAGGACTTTCTTGGCTTTTTCAATGTAGAGTTTTCAACAAGAGATTTCAGGGCCTGGTCATGACTTGACATACCTATGACTATTCCATAAACGAGAGATAATTTTCTAGTACACACAGAATTTTATTTTAGAAAGAGGAAGAGTCCAGTAATTTACATTTCTACTTTTCCAGACTCTAAAGCTTTCAGGCATAATAACTCATACAGTCTGATCATTCTTTCACTATATTCATACCATAGTTGCTATTACAATAATGATACAATAATATGTAGCTTGTCTACCCAGCAGAAATTTTCAGTTGTATGGCCAGTCCTTACATGGCTTGTTTTCATTAACCATTTACATGTTTGACACATTACACATTACTAGAGAAAGGATGAGGATTGCTTTTTTTCCTACAACAGCGTTTACTTGAAATATCAAAACATATCTCTTTTCTGCTTTTCAACTTGGAGAGGAAGAGAAAGCCTAAGGTAATAGTTATTTTTCAATTAGCCTGCCAGAATTTCCACGTGCAAGAATAAGACAACTTACTTTCTTTCTAAAAAGACACCGTATTTTCATATCTGTAAATTGTAGGCTATAAATTTTAGAATAGTGAAATTTAAAGATAGCATATCTTAAGAATGGAGACAACAGCCATACTGTTAACCTCCTTTTAGTAGCAGCCTCATCAATCAACCTCAAAGTCCTCCCTAACTCCAGTGAGCATTTGTAAGATAGTATCTGGAAGACTTCCTGCTCTGAACTGCACATATCAAATATGTTTTTTAGTACGAAGTTATCGTAGATGCCCACAGTCACCTCAGTGAGATGGTTGGCATATAAATTTAATAAAAAATAAATAAATTGCAGGCAAATAAGAAGAATGTCAGACCACTGCTGCATGATTTACTGCTTCTGAGTTTGCAAATAAATTGGTGAGCTATTCAATACTTCTCAATTTGAGTACTACAAAACATCATTTATGTGCATGACTGACTTTTCCAGGATCTGCCATTTTGCTTGCTAAAGAACTCCTGTTTAGTTGTTGTTTAGAACCTTTATACTCTGACCTTCAAAAAAGCCTTTCTGAGAACAGTTCGCAAATGAAAACTAAAAATACAGTAATACAAAATATATTTCTTTGCAATTCCCAGGGTACAAGTTGACAGCTGCCTTTGTGATTGTTAGTGCTGAGAAGCTAGTAATTTTATCCACATCTGATTATTGTACAAACAAGCAACAAATTGGTCTCTCGAGGCATAATTTAACGTTTGACCAAATTGACAGTATTCTGACACCCTGAGTGCTGCAAACTATACTGTTGATTCTCCACTTCTCTGATATTACGGATTCTGAAAGCATTGATGTGGTAGTATAAAAATAAAATGGAATATGCAGCATTTCCACTGTCCCTCATCATTTTGCAAACATATTCCATATTTTTTGTGTTAATTAAAGTTTTCTGGAATGAAAATTGCCTCTTCCCCTGCCTTCTTTGGTTCATTTACTAGCATCTAGAAAATAGTGAAGAGTGAATTTGTGAAGAAGTATAAATATCTCTATTGCAACTCGAGTAGACACAAGGCCCTTTGAAATGTTCCTAGCTTTAATCTATGTATAAAAGTGAAAGACCAGTCATGCAGCATCAAGAAATCTCCAGAACCATAAAGGCTACAAACTTGAAATTTGGCACATAGGTTCCTCTTGACTTCTAGGTGCTCGATAAGAAAGGACTTTTCAAAATGGCCATCCAATCATTAGTATTTCTTAAAACAGTAATTAACATGCTCTGATGCTAAGGTGTTCTAATCCCCCTCCCGACCTGAAAAGAACTCTGTTCCAACTGCCAGTTGCCTCAAGTTTCCTGTTATCTCACATTCCGTTACCTTAGTAACTCACAGCCATTTGCACCACTTAGGTGACCCGAGGACACAGACAAACCTCCAAGTTGCCTCAACGACTTTGTAAAAGCATGCAAACTACACTTCCAAACAGGAAGCTACTTTGGCATCAAAAGTTGTAGTATTTTTATTACCCATCATCCAGTCAGAGCTGAAGAAGCTCCTTGGATGAGAAGCAAAACATCTTCAATGAAAAAACAGAAAGTCCAGTTGCCTCCTGGAAAAAAAAACACCATTGGGACAACAGTTGGAGGATTGTATTTTACAACATTTTTGATAGATAGATGTCAGATAGATAGATAGATAGATAGATAGATAGATAGATAGATAGATAGATAGATAGATAGATAGATAGATGATGGATAGA
The DNA here is from genome assembly GCF_049901715.1 of Pseudonaja textilis. NCBI lineage: Eukaryota > Metazoa > Chordata > Lepidosauria > Squamata > Elapidae > Pseudonaja > Pseudonaja textilis. Next base: position 127,202,862 of record NC_141990.1, on the reverse strand, counting down.
TGGAAAGGAAAGGAAAGGAAAGGAAAGGAAAGGAAAGGAAAGGAAAGGAAAGGAAAGGAAAGGACAGTGTTGTAGAGCGGCGGAATAACCTGAGGCAAACATGGAGCGAACTTCAGCTTTTATTTTATTGTAGCAATAAAGAGTTGCCGTGGCTGCCACGCTAACAAGGCAGCCAGCTGGCAGACAACAGCTGATGCCATTTGACAGCTCCCTTTTATAGCTGGCTGTCAAATGGCATCACCCAATAGGAACAGTCCGTGTTCCCGCTGGAAACATGGACCAGAGTGAAGACTTCAGCTCATTCTTTTCCGAACGCCGCACTCCTTTCCCCCAGAACGGAGCATGCATAGTCCTTCAGATAACTTGGGCACTTGCACAGGCGGCCAGATCTTCGAAGTCCTGATGAAGCTGCTGCTGGAAGGAACTTTTCAGCTTGTTGGGCAACTTCTGGTGCCAACGAAGCTGGTGTCTCAACTTCAGGCATCTCTGGGCGAGGGACAGATGGCTGTTCAGGTAGGCTTGCGTTCCTGTCAGATCCATGGGAAGTTTCTTTGTGCGCCGGCGGTTTCTCTGTTGCAGGAACGTCTTGAGGGCCATCTGCAGACGAACTCCAATGCCTTCTAAGTTGATGGATATGGCGGCGCCAGATGCGTCCATCTTGCAGTTGGACACTGTAAGACTTAGGACCAGTTACTGCCACAGTCTGCCCAGGCATCCACAAAGGGTGTCCCGCATAGTTCTGGGCATAGACCTGGTCATTCTCAGGAAACTCCCTTGCCTGGTTATTTGACCCTAGGGGCGTGACTGGGGTGTAATGCGGATGGAGTCTGTCTAGGGTGGTTCTCAGACATCTACCCATGAGAAGTTCAGCTGGAGACCTATTAGTAGTGGCACATGGAGTTGTGTGCTGGGTCAGGAGATACTTAGCGAGCCTAGAGTGCCAATCTATGAGCCCAAACCTTGCCAGGGCCTCCTTAACTGATCTGACTGCCCTTTCAGCTAGGCCATTACTGGCAAAGGAGCTGTAAGTGTGTGTCTTATTCCTAGTTTGGCTAGGAAGACCTCAAACTCACAGGAAGTAAACTGGGGGCCGTTATCAGACATGATGATGTCAAGGAGGCCATGGGTAGCAAATATCCTTGATAGAGCCTTAGTGACAGCTTCTGAAGTTGTGGTGGTCATCAAAGTCAGCTCTACCCATTTAGAAAAAGAATCGACCATCACCAGGAATGTACGCCGATGAACGGAATTACGCCCAGTAATCCTTGGTAGAAATATTTTAATTACATTTCCAATTATAACGTACATACAACATCACACTGATGTAATCTGAAATTTCATAAATCAACATAAAATATGTATGTATACATGTGTGTGTGTGAGTGTGTGTATGTATATATACCAACAGTTGGTGACAAGAAAATATTAAATCCAAGCAAATTTTTTCTCTTGTTGATTAAGGATTAGTTTGTTTTACCAACGCAGAAATAAAGCCTTTTCAAATAGAAGTGTTTGATTTTCAATTAAAACCATAAAATATTTTTTAAAAAACCTCTTGGGAAAAAAGGGTGAGATACACAGAATGCATTCGAGGAAGAAAGTCAAAACAGGCCGTGGATTGTGGAGCAAGTTTGAGATGCTACTCGTAGGAACTCAGAGGTATACCGTGTGGGTTGATCAGGGACTTCCAATGTTTTGCAGAAAAAAACATTTACTGAAGGGAGCTCAGTCCCTTCTGCAGAAGTTACACCATGACGGGATAGATGGGGACAAATTCTTTCCCTTCTCTGCTTCTTACCGATTGAACATAAGCTTCCAGGGCTCCCTGTATTAAAATGAGTCACTCTTTCTCTGCCGGATGGTCATCTAGCCACCGCGAGTAATGGGCAATGGGGGCCTTCCGGTTTGTCAGGCTTCGGAGGCAGCAGGAATTCGCGTTTGTGCGCAATCTCTGCTACGCTCGCTGCTGGAGTGCCTTCAATCCAACTGGATTAGGAGGCTATAGTTATCCTGTAGGGATAACTGAAGAGAGGGGAGATCTGGGCAGGGGTCGGGGGATATCGCACCCTCCCTTCCCAGCCGGCTTAACTCCCTTTTCCAAAGGTGGTGGAGAGATGGTCAGCAATGGCCGTCACAAAGAACCTCTCAGCCGGACAAGTTATGTGCAGGAGGAAGTGAAGACAGAGAAAGCTTTTGGCTGAACCAGGACAACAATTAACATCTGAATACCCTGGAACTTTGGCCTTTTAAGTGATATATTGTTTTCCAGAAGATCGTTAAGCTGCGGTGGAAAGTAAAGGGAAAGTTTTTTTTTCTCCTCACTTTCCTTCCCACGGAGACAGCAGATGGAAATCGGAAATACCTGCTTTGGCAGCAGAAGGTGTTCTGGAAATGATGCAGACCAGAATTAGCACCCTCCAGAGCACTGTTGACAGGATCAAAGCCAAAATTATTGACCCCTACAACAAAATCGTATCCCACATGGCACAGTTAGCAAGGCTTCAGGCTGCTTGTGACCTGCTGAGGAGAATCATACGGATCTTGTACCTCAGCAAAAGACTTCAAGGCCAACTTCAAAGTGGAAGCCGAGAGATCACCAAAGCTGCTCTCAATTAACTTGATTACCTTTCTCAAGGAATAGACCTTTCTGGAATTGAGGTAATTGAAAACGAACTGCTTTTCATTGCAAGAGCTCGACTTGAAGTAGAAAACCAGGCCAAAAGGTTGCTCGAACAAGGAATAGAAACCTAGAATCCTACTCAAGAAGGAACTGCTCTTCAAGTTTTCTACAATCTTGGAACATTAAAAGTTACAATCGCTAATGTGGTGGAGGGATATTGCACAGCCTTGGAGGAGAATGTCAGCAACGCTTTGGATTTTAAAGTTTTGACTCAGCCCTCTCAAGTAGCTAGAGGTGGTCCCGGTCGAGCAGCTATGCCCACCCCAGGAAATACCGCAGCCTTCCGAGCAGCTCTCTGGACCAATATGGAGAAATTGATGGATCAGATCTGTGTGGCTTGTGGACAGGTGCAACATCTCCAGAAGGTCTTGTCTAAGAAAAGGGATCCTGTGACCCACGTGTGTTTCATTGATGAGTTGGCAAAGGATGGGAGCTCTGACATTTTGTACTGTTTCTGGACAGCAGTGACTCAAACTCTGGCTTCAGAATTTCATAAAGCATCTGAGACTTCCATGTTTTTGAAACAGGCTTTTGAAGGCGAATATCCTAAATTGCTGCGGCTGTATAATGATTTCTGGAAGCGCCTTCAACAATACAGCGAAATCATTCAAAGAAATGTGATTGAAATCCTGAAAGAAACAGGATTATGACCTGGAAAAGCACTGAAAATTTCTTTGCAACCGTACGAAGCTGCCTATCTATCGAAGTCACTGTCGCGACTCTTTGATCCCATAAACCTGGTGTTTCCTCCTGGAGGTCGCAACCCTCCATCGGCTGATGAACTGGACAGCATCATTAAAATCATTGCAAGTGAGCTGAACGTGGCAGCTGTGGATGTAAACCTCAGCTTTGCGGTATCAAAAAACATGGCCAAGACTATCCAGTTATTTGGTGTGAAGTCTGAACAACTTCTGTCCACACAGGGAGAAGCCAGCCAGGTGATCGGCCTGTTAACCGAAGGGCAGAGACGAAATGTGACAGTCGTGAACTCCCTCTACAAGCTACACCAATCCATTCTGAAAGTGATCTCCAACCAAAGTGGATTTCCAAGCGCTTTGGAGAAAACCGTTCATGCTGCTTTGAAGACAATCCACGGTTTGATGGGCAACGCTGTGCAACCTTTGCTAGACTCTGTGGGTGACTCCATAGAAGTTATTATCATGACCATGCATCAGGAAGATTTTTCTGGGTCCCTTCCTCCTTCAAAAAGCCGGATGTCCTTTGCTCTCTGTACATGAGGGAGCTGCAGGGGTTCATCTCCAGGATCATGAACGATTATTTCAGGCACTTCGAATGCTACGATTTCGTCTATGACAGGACTGAGGGCCTTGCTCAGAGGGCCATTGAGGTCTTCATCCACAACGCTAGCCTGCTCCAACCTCTTGGCGAAGGCGGGAAAATGAGGCTGGCAGCCGACTTTGCTCAGATTGAGTTAGCCGTGGCACCCCTTTGCAGACGCATCTCTGACCTGGGAAAATCCTACAAACTCTTAAGATCATTCAGACCAATGCTCTTCCAGACAAGCGAGCATATCTCCAACAGCCCAGCGGTGGGAGACATCATTGCATACAGATCCGTCATCCAGTTCTTATTCACGAAGGCGCCAACCGAATTGAAGTCCCCTTTCCAGACACCCGGTAATCCGTGAAGAAGTCTTTCCATTAAGGATTTGGAAAATTCCTGGGGCCACACTTACGCCAAATTGGAGGCGCCTACATTTGAAAGCGCCCCTATGTGTTACAATAGTTTGTAGTTCAGTAGCTGTGTCATGAACAGGGAACTGTTGATAGGCCTGTGACATATCTAATTTTGTGAAAATGGTTCCTGGCTCAAAAGAACGTAGTAGGTGCTGGAAAACAGGGACTGGATAAGCGCTGATTTGTAAATATTTATTCAATGACATCTTGTAATCCGCACAGATTCTTACGCTACCATCTTTCTTCAGGGGTGTCACTATTGGGGTTTCCCATTTTGCGAAGTCCACAGGCTCTAATACACTGTTTAATTAATTTGTCAAGTTCCATGTCTAATTTGGGGCAGATTGCAAAAGGTACCCTTCGAGGCTTTAAACGGATTGGTACTGCCTGAGGGTCCAAGTTGAAAGATATTGGGGTTCCTGAATAACATCCCAGCCCCTCGCTGAACACATCAGCATAGTCATTAAACAAGATGTCCACTTTAGCATTTGTAATAGAGTGGATTCCGCTTATATGTAGGCCAAGGGCAGGGAACCAGTCTAACCCCAACAGGCTAGGGAGGGCACCATCCACTACCACTAAAGGCAAGTGACCTTTAAAATTTTGAAATTGTACAAAAAACTTGCCTTTTCCAATGACTGGGATGGTTCTGCCTTGGTAGTCATGTAGGGTTAACTGGCAGCCGTGAAGCTTCTTCTTATCCATTCTGGGAAGTAGTTGTTTCACAATGCTCCATGAGATGATGGACAGTGCTGAACCTGTGTCAACCTCCATCCTGCAAAGTTTCCCTTCTATAGAAACAAAAACACTGATTTTGTTAGAGCCTTTGTTAGTCAGCTTGGCTTGATAGCAGGTAAAACAGTCTTCAACTTGTTTTTGGAAATGTTGGGTTGTCTGAGGCTTTTGGGCAAAAGTCTTTCCTGCTTGACAGATCCTGGCTAAATGACCCTTCCTTTGGTATTTTAGACAAATGGCATTCCTGAACTTGCAGGATGCCCTGAGGTGGTTTCCCCTACAGCTTAGACAAATGGGCTGAGGCTGTGGAGGTAGACTGGGGTTTGGCCTGTTCTCCCCTTGACTGGTTTTTTGCTGCCTGAGGCAATTTACATCATTAGCCTCTTCATAGTCTTCTTCTGAGGAGGCTTCATCGTAATGATGGCTGAGCTGCTCTGGCTAATTGGATTTCCCTGAATTTCTGCTGCTGAAAGTGCTGATAGTTCAGCAGCTTGAGACTATTTAATTGCTAATTTAAGGGTTAAATCCCCTTTAGCCAATAGACGCCTTTGTAGCCTTAAATCCCTGACTCCACAAACTAGTTGGTCTAATAATATGTCTTCCAGATAGTCTCTAAACCCACAATGCAAGGCAGCTGTTCGTAGGGCAGCCATGTACCCACTAATAGTCTCTCCCTCAGCCTGAATCCATCTCCTAAAAGCATGATGCCTGGCAATTCGGGATGGCTTAGTGGAATAGTGGTTGGAAAGAATTTCCTGCAATTCTTCCCATGGAACAGTCTTAATTGAACATGGAGCCAATAATGCCGTAGCAGTGTCAAACACTGTGGCTCCGCAAAAACTTAAAAAGTAGGACTTTTTCCTATGGTCAGAAATGTCAGCAAGGTCTATGGCATCTAGGAAACAGTCAAATCAGTTTCTGTAGGACTCCCATGTTTCCGCTGTTGGTCTGAAAGGCGGGGATGCAGCGTTCGAAGTCATCTCGACTCAGTGGTGCCGGATCTTTTGAGGAAAGCTGAAATTTGTGCTCGCGAATAGTGACAGTAGCTCTTAAAGTGACATTCGGCTCAGTAGTGACTTCGGCTCTTTTTGTAGTGGCTTTGCTCAGCGATTCCTTGCCCGGTTGCCTCTTATATGTATCCCGCCCTCGTCGCCAGTGTTGTGGAGTGGTGGAATAACCTGAGGCAAACACGGAGCGAACTTCAGCTTTTACTTTATTGTAGCAATAAAGGGTTGCCACAGCTGCTGCGCTAACAAGGCAGCCAGCTGGCAGACAACAGCTGATGCCGTTTGAGAGCTCCCTTTTATAGCCGGCTGTCAAACAGCATCAGCCAATAGGAACGGTCCGTGTTCCCGCTGGAAACACGGACCGGAGTGAAGACTTCAGCTCAGTCTTTTCCGAATGCCACAGAAAGGAAAGGAAAGGAGGAAGAGAAGGAAAAGGAGGAAAGGGAAAGGAGGAAGGGAAGAAGGAAAGCCCGGGCTCCTGCATAGCCCGATCACATTGTTTCATTGCGAAGCATGGGTATCCAGCTAGTTAATACATATGTATGGGACAGAATATGAAATGGCCTTTTCCAAACAACATAAATAAGTTATTATGTCCATATGTATGCAGGTTTGTGTAAAGGCTTTGTGGGTTTTCCTTACAAAACCCGCAATGAATGCACCTAAAGTAGGGACAAGTTTTCTGGTTCCTTCCCAGTCTTGTTTTTAAATTCAGATAACATCCAAAACACAATCACATCATGATTTGTATTTCTCTCTCTGCGTGTATTTGCCCTAATTCTCTATACAAGATGTTCATGGTAGGATGGTTTTCTATATGCAACTTGCAAATGTAGATTTTTTTTTTAAGAAAGTAATATTGTGTGATTTAATTCATAACATTGAAAATATTATGGATACAACGCTCAGTAATGTTCTGTTTTTATACTATACATATCTTCAATTAACTTGTAGAAGATTTAAAGTTTATATCATATTAAATATTCCATTCTCTCAGGGTGCAGTTGTGGCAGTTGTTTTGTTATTAAAATGATTAAAATTCCTGATGTTTACATTAACAATCTACCAAGAATTTTGAAACTAGAAATATTTTGAACTATTACTCATACCTCACTAATTAATTTGTATAATTGAGGACATATAGGGAGTAGGACAATTCAGTTCAGATGCTTCATTGTTATATCAGAAAGAGTTACATAACTGCCTGATTGTTTTAAATTATTCTAATCATTTAGGTCTAACATGTCTATTAGTACTTTAAAACATCTACATATTTACATTTAAATTTCCACATGTGCAAATGAAGAAATAAAAATGGCTGTTAGCGATTTGAAGCATCTGTCATTTCCGAAAGAAAAGTGAAGAAGAAAAATATCTCTTTAATACAGAAGTAAAAAAAAAAAAGATTAAGTGATTTCCCCAGATGTCTGAAACAATTATGTAAAAATAGCTATGTTTATCTAGTTTATTATCCTAAATGGCATTATCAGTGGTGAGCTGTACATATTTTAAAATTATCCCACAATGTTCTGGCACAAAAAGAATGTCTTCATCTTTTCTCTCCGTTGTTCTTCCTTAAAATCTTTACGATGGAAGTTATGGCTGCTGGATCATCTGGTAAACAGCACTATCCATAATAAGATCAGGAACCATCCTGGCACCGAATGGAAACTAACTGTGTCTTTCTTATCACCAGATGTCTGATGGGTTACAAGTGGGAGAAATGCTCACTCTGTCAAAAGCACAGAGATCGTTTAGATCTCTTTCAAAAATGCATTATCAGACTGTGGCATGACATCCAATCAGTATGTGTGAATGTTACAATAGAGATAGAATTTTGTGGTTTCTACTTCGTATCTAGACTGCCTTGAAGGGCTGACATCAGAAATCTGCAGGGGTTGGACTTTGGACCTTGGTTTAGATTGCATATTCATACCTGCAACATTTTGCAAATATTGAAAGGAAACTTGCCTGTCCGTAGTGCAGGAGACGATCCTTCTGCAGCTGCTTATCTCTCATAACTGATTTCAGAGCACTTCAGTCAGTAGTTTAGCTGAACTTTCTTCTTTACTGCCCAAATCTATTAAAGAATATCTGCCTAGAATATCCAGTCATGGTTGTCAGCTCTGATCAAAAAGGTGAAACTTCCCACTCCTGTGAATCTCAGGACGCTCATTTATGTTTATCTTTTGGGAAGCCTTTTGAATGCGAAGGACATGAGATTCACTCTTCTCCTGTATCTAGGTCAAACTTTAAACTGCCAGAATGAAGCCACCTTCTTGGCTTTGCCAAAAATAAGTAATTATCAGTACATGTTTCTGGTAGTAGCCAACATACCAGCAGACGGGCCAGACTGGTATGTCTCTCAACTTTCACATAGCATATTGTTGTTCGCTAAGAATCTCCAGTTGAGCATATTGGTTTTACATTAGGAACTCCAACTCTCAACCTATTCAGGGTCCTCCAAGTTGTATAAAGGAGATTCATTCTTGTGTACCTTCAAAAATGAGATTCAATATCTCTATAGGAATAAAAAAAAATGAGAATTATTATCTAAATTGCATAATAAACCAAATAATAATTAATCCAAATTTAGTAATAGCAGAATCCTCATGGCATGATAAAGTAATGATCTAGTTCTACTCTACTAGAAACATTTGATAAAGTTCTGACCACAGTAAATCAGTACTGCCATAACCTCCCTGTCTGGGTATTAAATCCTTGTGTTTCTCTAAAATTGAAAACATAAAGGGAAAATCTTTACAGCTTCTGAAATACAACATTCATGGTTGATCATTTGACTGCAGCTTGTGGATTGTAGTTCATCAGTATTTGGAAAGCCATAATTTCTTCACCCCCACAGTAGTTAGAGTTTCATTCTACACATCGACATTACACAATTATATACAATAATAACAAATTTGCAAAGGAGCAGCTTTATGTAATTTTGTCATGTTGAATCTGTTCTTGGGAAAAGTAGGGCTCAAACTCAGCTAACATGTAAGCTTGTACAAATATTATCAGATTGACTTCTTTATCAGCAACTTAGCAATATTGTGAACTATCTCAAATAAGTTTAGAAAAAAAATCAAGGATTATCAAATTTCTTTAAAGCACTATGGAAGTTACATTCTAGAAAATATTTAAGAAAAATTTAATTGCACTGTTTTTGAAATATAATGCTTCATTTTTTTCTCGATGTCTAGATCATTATCTAGTGATACAGTTAATTTTTGTTACAGTGGAGGTGGAGGTTCAATTCAAAGTAATGCTAAAGGTTTTATTTTGTTTTTTACTTTTTTAATTTCAGGTTTGGATTCTCTGACAGGGCATGCATTTGCAGGTAAAGTTACAGTTAGCCTGGAATTATGTTGTATATGTGTGGTATAACGTGCTGTTAAATGTACTCATGTGTGTATGCAGGATTTCTTGTGTTAACAATCATATATTTTGTATTGTCTGTGAAACGTGTCTGAATAAATATTTTGAACAAATAAATACTGACAATTTATCCGAAATCCTACAAAATGGAAATTGATAATTTTTTACTACAAAAGTCAAATTCTTACAATATAATTCTTACCATATAATTTAATATTTGAGTACTGTTTAAAAGTATATGCATTAACACACAATTCACACATATATTTGAAAGCTAGGCCATTCCATAAGGAGCAGTACCATGTCAAATTATTTTTTAAAACCTAGAAGCTCTCCAAATAGTTTGGTCATTTCACTGATTCTTGTTTGTGTTTGCTTAAAAAAAGTTCAACTTTATTTATTTTTAAAATTTCTATTTTCTTTATTTGATTACCGTACTTGTTGATATTTGTGATTATCTTGAATTTGGTTTCAAACTCAATTAATAAAGGGGGGAGAAATGAAACATTTTTTTTTAATCTCCATCTACTTTTCTACAATATATTCACACTAATCTGTATCTACAAGCTTTGAACTGTTTTGGATACCTAGGTACGAATAAAACAGCCGTAAATAGTAAGTAGAGGACTATTTGTACAATCAATAGCCCAAACCATCACTGCCATCATAGTCAAAGAATGTCCCAGAGAATGAAAAAAGGTCAAAAACCAAAATAGGAAGAGAAATAAGCTCATGAGCCCTAAACAAACAGGGATAAAGGTAAACAAGGTAAAGTGATTGTTCTTCCCTCACTACTCCGTGTGCAGTTTGATATGCAGTTAAACCCACCTATCCTCCAATAAAACAGACCATGTCTGTAGATCTGGATACCTTAATAAAGGAACAGGATGGGTGAAACTAGGGAAAAGTAGGAATACATTCAATAAGAACCCAAATACAAAATAAGCAGTGTTGAATTGCTGGTGAGCATAATAATTAATAAATACAGATAAATCTAAATCTCACCAGTGATGCTATGTGTATGTCTTGTGGATTTTTGTCCTCAGATGAATGTGTGTCACTAATTAGGCTGGATACTTCCTGGTGCTTCTATTTCCTCCAAATGCTAAAGGAAAGGGGATGCACTTGTTTATGGGTGGACGACCCTTAAAGGGCTGGGCCTGGGTCAGTTTCCAAATAATGCAGATTGCTATTTGGCTCCAGCCATTAGATGGAGCCAGAGAACAACAACAGTATATACACAAATCATATCTGGCAGCACGAGTTATGACCTTAGGAACTTAGAGTCTCATGGGGAAAAATATTTCAAATTCTTGTAAAAGAAAAATCCATTTGGATTTTGTATGCTGCTTTAATGTTATACAGTAACTTCATGAAATTGGATTTTATAGCCAAAAGCAAATCCTTAAACAAGATAATTTAAATTAAAACTTGTGGAAGTGGTCAGCTAGTTTAGCTTAGAGCAGAATATATTGTTAATTGGATAACATGGGATTGAAGACAACTGACAGCTTCATAAAAATAAGGTAGAATGAATATATTTCCTAAAATAAATTTCAGGAATATATTTCCTGAATTTTTGATCATACCTGATTTACATCCATAATAGAAAAAGTAAACTTTTCCCTCTTATTCATCAATATTCACATGTGTGCAATACATATACTATGGTGAAATCATCTTCTATCATGTTAAAAGCTTGTAGATCATTTAGGGTTTTTTTTTTTTTTAAGGGAAATATTCTAGATTCTCGTATGCCTTTCTCCATATCCCAAGCATAGTTCTTCTTGAGGAGGGGTGTCAAACTTGTGGTCTCACGTTGTTGTCATGTGATGTATTGTGACTTTTTCCCCCTTCAGTAAAATGGGGGTGGGGTTGGCCAGTGGGTGATGCATCTGTTCTTGAGCATTCAAACAGGTCACATGAAACCCATTCAAGTGGTACAGGTTACCCAGGTGCTATCCATCTATTGTTTAACTGAAACACAGTTTACAGTGTGTGGACATTCACACTGAATTAAATTTAATTAAAATAGGTTCCAAACTCCCTCTGATATAAAGAAAAGAGCAAAGGACTAGAAAGTCCATTGTCTGCAGTGGTTCATTCATCACACAAGATGCTGATTTCATATGCTGTCTAAACTAGGCCTTTCTTTACAATCTATTCATTAAATAGCTGAATAATTTTCAGAGAGTATATTGATACCTCTAATAGAAGCACTGTAACTTCTAGTAATATAATGATATATTACCATTTTTAAATCCACAATATAAATTCATTTTAGGCGCTGCTTTGATGTTTTGGTATCTTAAGCCAGGGATTTAGAAATGTGAACCATATTTAATAAGAGCTGGGCTTGTAATGCATATGTAAACTAGAATCCTCTAGTTTATTACTGTAAATATATTTAATAACTTTATTACAATGAGGTTATATTGACAAATTATAACTTTTAATACTCTTCATAAATTTGTTCTTGGTTTTAAGAACTAAGAAACATGCTATAGTACAGTTGCTGTAATGACCCACAAGGATAAGTTAGATTTGCTAATTAATATGCTACCTAATTTATGTCAGGCTATTTTGTCTATAAGGCCACCAACACACCTAGCAAATAAAAACATCTTTTTTCCCAAGCTTTGCAGAAGAAGAAAAAAGAAAAGGTAATGTTTTGTAAGAATGGAATGAGCACAACCATGTTCATGTCAGTCCTGCTGATGATAAGTCAAGAAAGCAGGTAGTTGCAAAAAAAACACAAAAACATTGGTGATTGAAAACCATTTGACTTTCAAAGGAGGTGGCATCTAGCAGGGATTTATATTGCCGGACCCCCAACGATTCAGAGAATATGGTTGGCAACAGGTTCTCTGTTCTAGTTTAATAGCATCTTGAAATTAGCCTGGGAATAAATAGGCAACTAAAAATAGAAGCTAATGGTATATTATAGAAAGGCTATAGAAAGAGAGGAAAGATAATGATAGGGTATATACAACAATAGCCAGCTGTTTCTTTTCAAAGAAAAAATGCAGTTGTCATCATAGCTGAGATTGACAGCAAGCGCTCATGGCCAGAGTGTCCACATGAAAATCCTAAATTTCACCTAAATTGGAAAAAAAATCTACATCTAGCAGACTCTCCTAGTGAAGAGGTGAATAATTCTATCACACTAGGTTACTGCAGCATTCTTTTCAAACAAAACAGAGGAATAAAAAGGCATTAAAAGCCAATAAGGCCATTATGTATTTTATATATATGGCTGGCTGGAGAATTCTGGGACTTGAAGTCCACAAGTCTTAAAGTTGTCAAATTTGGAGACCTCGCCTCAAGGAAACTCTGAGCAGCCTAGAATCACAAAAATAAAGCCAAAGAAATCAATTACATAAACAAGTTAACAGTCCAAAACACTAAGGTGAATGAAAAGATGGAAAGGGAGGGAGCAGGATAAGGGGGGGATCCATCGTTGATCAATCAACCACCTCCACTGTGATATTCCTCCATTGGCAGAGTCATGCATTTAGGCTATTCCGGCAGGTCAGGAGGATTGGGGCCAAGCAGCCTGGGCCCATATCATGAAGGAGCTTTAAAGTTAGTTACCAACAACTTGAATTGGTACCCAGAAACAAACTGGCAGCCAATGCAGCTTGCAGAGCAGTGCTACTATATGGGCCATTCTTGGGACCTCAAGAACTGCCCACATTGTCATGCTGTGTACCAGCTGTAACTTCCAAATGTTCTTCAAGGGAAGCCCCATGTAGACCGTGTTGTTACAGCCCAATCATGAGATGATTAGGGTCTGAATGACTGAATGCAGCAACTACAGATCCAAGAAAGGCTGAATTTGGCACACAACCTGACGTAGCGCAAAGGCTGTCCTAGCTGTGATTGCCACCTGCTCTTTGAGCAAGGACGGTGAGTCCAGAAGAACTCCCAAGTTGAGGACTGGATCCATCTGGGGGAGTGCAGCCCCATCTAGTTTAAAAGATGCCAAAGTCCCAGATCTCAGTATCCTTTGCACCCAAAGCTGTTCAGTCTTGCCAGGGTTCAGTCAAAGCCTATTGTCCTCCATCCAGGCCCCCACAACCTCCAGGCACCACAGGAGGGCAGCAACTGAATCACTTGGATCATCAGGAGTGAAAATATAGAGTTGGGTATCGCCAGCATAATACAGATACCTCAACCCATCGTGGCAGCAGATCTCACCCAGCAGCTTCATATAGATGTTTAAAAGGAGTAAAAGAGTGTACCAAGCCCTGTGGCATGCCACAAAAATAGGCCGAGAGCTGGGCCTCTCACTCCCAAATAATACTGACTGGGACCAGCCATGGAGACAGGACCTGAACCAGCACAAGACTGTGCCGCCCTTGTAGCCACCCCAAAAGGATACCATGGTCAGTGGTATTGAAGGCTGCTGAGAGGTCAAGGAGAGTGAGGATGGTTGCATTTTCCCCATCCCATTCTTACCAAAGATCATCAACAAGTGTGACCAATGCCATTTCTAAATCCTGATGTGAAAGGGTCCAGTAAATTCATTTCATCCAGGACCCTTTGAGTAGTTGTCAGGCTACCACCTGTTCAACAACCTTCCCTGAAAAGGGGAGGTTGGAAACTGGTTGAAAGTTGTCTAGGCAGGTGGGATCCAATGATGGGTTTTTAAGGATGGTGGGAAAACCAGGGTCTCCTTAAAAACTTCCAGAAATGGCCCCTCCACCAGAGCTCAAATATATCTCGAAAGATGTAGGATATTGCTAGCACATTACAAAGACCTTGATTTTGCATAGTCTATAGTTGTTACGTTGCTTGTTTTAAAGATTTCAAGCCATCATTTCACACTTATTATAAGGCATACTTAAATTACAGATGTGACAGATAATCTGTGAATTGTTTTTGATTACTTGCCTTTCTCCTTCTTCTTTGAGTTGTATACTAAAGTACAGCTAATCGTTTATTAGCTTTAGAAAAGTGGTATTGGGTTCATCTGCAGATCCTGGTAACCGTGAAGAATCTGCTCTCTCTAGTTCTTCCTTCTTCCTTTACTGTAGCAATAAGGTCATTGCTGCAACTGCTCCATTGATCTTCTGCTTTGTGTTGTGAATGGATTTACCAACCATGATACAATAGCTGTTATTGGAGAAGTCTGTCCACATTAGGGAAAACCATCAGCGTTTTTTTTTTCTGCACAGAAATTTGGCTTAATGGGGGGCAGCAGCTCTATTATGGGTCTGGGAATTAAGCGATCACATAGCACATTAGAGAGCCACTGACAGCAGCAGGCAATCATGCTCATGTACCATTTATTTTAGTGAGGGGATTCACCCAGCTGCGGTGATGCCAGGAGAATCGACTGGGTGTGAACAGCCACTTAGGTCTTAGTCATTACTGTTCCACTTCTAGGTGATTCTTAAGCAACAGTTCCTCTGCTAGGTGAGTTTTAAATAACTGTTCTACAACTAAGTGATTCTTAGCAACTGGTTCATTACTAGGTGAGTCTTAAGCAACTATTCCACTATTAGGTGATTCTTAGCAACTGTTCCACTACTAGGTGATTTTTAGTGACTGTTCCACTACTACGTGAGTTTTAAGCATCTAAGTAGGAGCCTGATATCTAAACCAGCCACTAGCGAAGCCATCAGCTCCGATTATTCTTATTTAGGGCCATTGTTTCAAGGAATGATATTGCACCTGGATAGTACTAATTAAGGAATGCGGTGGCTCAGTGGCTAAGATGCTGAGCTTGTTGATCAGAAAGTCGGCAGTTTGGTGGTTTGAATCCCTAGCACCGTGTAATGGAGTGAGCTCCCGTTACTTGTCCCACTTCTGCCAACCTAGCAGTTCGAAAGCATGTACAAAATTGCAAGTAGAAAAATAGGGACCACCTTGCTGGGAAGGTAACAGTGTTCTGTGCACCTTAAGCGTTTAGTCATGCCAGCCACATGACCATGGAGACATCTTCAGACAGCGCTGGCTCTTCAGCTTTGTAATGGAGATGAGCACTGCCCCCTAGAACTGAAATCAACTAGCATGTATGTGCAAGGGGAACCTTTACCTTAGTACTAATTATAATCAGTACTATAATCTGCCTATTTTTAAAGACCAAAATGACTTGGGCCAGGACCCCTGAAAGAATGCCTCCTGCTGAAAGATTCTCAATGCTCACTAAGTTAATTTGGGGAGGTTGCCTCCATTGTCAGCCAAGTCATCTGGATATGACTTGGGATCAACACTTTTCTCTGGTTTCCGTGCATTTGTGAAATTCGCTGGAGAAAAAAAAAGTTCTTTAAGAAAGCTTTAAAATCAAATCTCATTCAGCTGACCTACAATAGCTTCCTTGTCTGAAATAATTATCTCACCAAAATGATCCTTTCCTCTATGTTAATATAAGATTTGATCCTTTTTACAGGATTTCATATGCTTCAAATTGTTATATTTTTGGTACTTCTATACACCACCTAGGGACATGGCCTAAAATTCTAATACTTCTATAAATACAATTAAATAAATAGAGGGACAAAACCGGGCAGTTATCAAAGATATGGAAATGAGGCCCTGACAGCTATAATGCTTTTTCTATGTATCCATGGTATTTGCTGCATTGCAAAAAGAACAAAAATTGGTTTCAGCGATTCCACAATTAAACGAAGATACATGGATGGCATTTGGAGCCTGTAATGATTCCCAGTATTAATGTCTGTGGAGTTTAATTAGTCACAAAATATTTTACATGTTTTTAACAGCAATAACCTTCTGAAATATAATACAGATGTTTTATTCTGTAACAACTAGTTCTATAAATGCTAATTCCAAAGTTATGCAGTGTTTCATTCTGCTTCATATAACATCGAACAGAGTGAAATAAAAGAGAGAGACAAAGATCCCAATTTTTACTAATGGAACCAGGAAGATCCAGGTACATATGGACCAGTCAGCATGACCTGTATTCTGGGCAATTTCTTATCAGCGGTAATAGAACAAAAGAATAACAGAATAACATAGTTGAAAGGGAAATTAGATGCCTGCTAATCCAACCCATTGCTCAAACAGTAGACCGTATATCTACTTAAAAGCAGTCAGTGATGGAGCACACACAATTCCTGGAGGCAAGCCATTTCACTGGTTAATTGTTCTCACAATTTCTCCTTTGTTCTAGGTCGCTTCTATCCTTGATTAGTTTCCACCCGATGTTTCTTATCCTGCTTTGGAAAATAGGTTGATCCCCTCATCTTTGTAAGAGCCCTTCAAATATTGGAACAGTACTCTAGTGTTACCTCTAGTCCTTCTTTTCACTAGACTAGACATACCTAAATCCTGCAAACATTCTTCATATGTTTTGGCCTTCAGCCCTCTAATAACCTTTGTTTCCAGAGTCTCTACATCTTTTTTATCATATGTTGACCAAAACTGGATGCAGTATTCTAAATGTGGTCTAGACTTTATAAATTCGAAGGCTTTACAAAGCGGTACTAATATTTCACATGATCTTGATTCTATTCTATCTCAAGAAAGATAACAGGAACAAACACAACTAAAGAAAAATCAGTTTGACAAAGTTTCTCATCAAAGATATAGCCCATGATATGGCAACCATGGAATAAGAGAACCTATTCTTCTAGTGAATGTTTATAAAATAGAAAGCAAAGAGTAAGGATAAAGAGAAAATTTAAAAACAGAGTTCTTCAAGGAGCTGTGCTGGGAATGGTGCTTTTTAATTGGTTCATAAATGTTTTTATCTTAGGGATAAGAATGAGCTAACTAAATTTGTTGATTATTTATTTATTTATCCCCCCTCCCCCCCTTTTTTTTTTTACAAATAACTCAAGGTGGTGAACATATCCAACACACTTCCTCCTCTAATTTCCCTCACAATGACAAGATCATTGATGATCCTGATTGGAAAGAGTTTTAAAACAAACTAAGAAAGAACTTGTTCACAGAACATAGAATTAAATGGTCAAATTCATTATTATAAGTTCTGGTAGTGGTCACTACCTTGAAGGAATTTAAAAGACGAGAGGATAAATTCATGGATTAGAGGTTTGTGGATGATTATTAATCATGAAAAAAAAAATCAATGTTAGCTCTAGATTGGAGATAACATACAGGTGGTCCTCAACATATGTTGATAAGTGAGGGCAAAAATAAAGAAATTATTTGGAAAAAAATAGTCCAGTATAGATATACCAATTATCTTTCATTACTATATACAATGAATAAACATTTGAAATGTCATGATATCTCAGGGTTGCAGAATATTATATAAAGAACAGGCTATTTCTTGCTTAACACAAGACATTTATAAAATATTTACAGAAGGCTGGCCCTGCCTTCTTTAGAAATGTTTTATATTTTGAAACCATTATCTTTGCAATGAATTGATTACAGTCATGCTAATCTGTCAAGATAAAATAGCATAATACGGGGTCAAACATTATGTGCAAAACTGAAAAGTATTATAAACCTAGAAGCAACGTAAAGTCTGATTTTTTCTGATGTAAAAGTACATAATTTAAGTTCCTAGGGCTGTATAACACCTTTATTCTTCCAGAGCCTTGAGTATAGCCTCAAAGGTCCTCCAAAAATACCTACTGGGTTGTAATTATTCAATTACTTATTAAATACATGGGGAGAAATCCCATTAATTGATTATGCATTATAACTAAATAAAATCAGAATTATTGCTTTGGTCCTATTAATTTTTGTATTCTGGCCTCATCTACTTTTTCACTAGAATCTAGCCAAGGAATCTATCAAAGTCTATGCTCACTGAATTTAATATACATGGTATCCTCAACTTATGACCACAATTAAGCCCAGAATTTTTGTTGGTAAAATTGAGACAATTGTTCAGAGGTTTGCCCTAATTTAGGACTTTTTTTGCCATGATGTTAAGTGAATCACTGAAGTTGTTAATAACACAGTTAATAACAGTTAATAACACAGTGGTTAAATGTATCTGGCTTCTCCTTCACTTGAACCCCATTGAAACTATTAAACAAACTCTTGTAAGTCATGGACTATCTGTCTGCCCAAACATATTTTGAATTTCTGATAGGTTGATCAAGATCAATGTACATGGGGGGTTTTCCCCTGTTTTTTTGTATCATATGAACGTAGTGATGGGTAACTTTACAACATTACAGGGTGCAAATTTATACAGTTAATTTATGTAGAAATTGAGAAAGTCAGAGGATAATATACAATTTCTTTCTACCTAAGTGCATTCATTAAGACTATTGTTGGGAAGCAAATCCTCTCCTAGCACATTTTAGTGTACTTAATTTTGACAGAAATTACCAGGATCAGTAAGATGCAAAGGGAGAACAAATAATCAGTTGATATGGAGGGGAAAACATTTTAATTGTGACAGTTTTAGTGTCACATCGGTCATAATATAAACTTCTAGAACGAGGAAGTATCAATTTGGTCTATGTAGATTAGGGTGACAATGAAGCATTTAGAATCTTAGCTGAAATAAGCTTCCTGTTTCTATGGGAACCATCATTCACAAATGTTCTATGCAAAAACTATAGCTGAAATGTGCGTGTATGTGGTATTGTTTTAAATATGAACCAGTCTGAAGCATTGGCTTCAGCGGTCAATTTTTCTCTACTTAATAAGAGGCAAATATTGGAAACCAAAA
The DNA here is from genome assembly GCF_049901715.1 of Pseudonaja textilis. Classification (NCBI taxonomy): domain Eukaryota; kingdom Metazoa; phylum Chordata; class Lepidosauria; order Squamata; family Elapidae; genus Pseudonaja; species Pseudonaja textilis. The sequence continues at coordinate 127,183,728 of NC_141990.1, read as the reverse complement.
TGTTTCTGAGCCTATTTGTATTAGACATTAGATAGGAAAAACACTTTCTCTACCCATGGAGGGTACATTTTCTAAACAATGAACACCTGTATGTGGATTATAATCTGAAACCCTCACTTTTTTAAATTATTCATTGTAACTGATACCAATACGAGTTACTTTTCCAGCAAAATAAACTGTAAATTATGTAAATAATAATATCAAGCTTTATAACTGGTTCTGCATATGAGCAAATTTCTCAGGGCTGTATTAGGTATGTTAAGTGCTTCATAAGTTTAAGAATGCCATAACCTCCCCTCCCCCACCCTTTTTAAATTCGTGGACAAAATGAATGGTATACAATAGGAACTTTGGTCCATCATAGCATTGTATCATGTGCTTTATTATTCTTTTTTGGAACAAGTCTAAGCATGCTATGAGTCCTTCTGGATCAGACCAGGCAAGTTCAGCATTTTTGTTCCCACTTAGATGCTTCTGCCTTTCCTTTAGGAATCCAAGATGATATCTGTAGTGAGCATTCTTTAATTTTCTCAACAAAACAACACTGCCAGATAGATTTGTCTGAGATAGAACCATCATCATCATCTTCATTTAACAACCCCATAATCCCTTATGGGGTGGAGTCTGGACAACTGAATGGAGCTAGCAGAGTATTTACTGGCCGGATGCCCTTCCTGATGCCAATGCGGAGATTTGTTCAGCAGATGTATTCTCATTGTGCCCAGAGAGAGAAATATCTGCCTCTACCCACCTCAAACTCACAGCCTCCTGATTGTGAGGCAGGAGTTCCACCTCTAGGCCACCGTACCACTCCTTTTCTGAGACAGAATGATTGGCCCAAAATTATCAGTGAGTCCTGATTCAACTCCCCAAAACTTTAATTGCTGCAGTTCATGGATGGGTGTCAGCTGTCTAATGATATTTAGAAGTGTTTGCCTTTCAGTTCTGGTGGCAGTGTAAAACCACTTTGATTAGTAGCTGTTGAGAGTCTTTGCCTCCCTCACTATTTAATTCAAGTTGGCTGTCTTCAGGTAACCTCTGGTTGCTAGGCTGCACTAAGCTTGGTGAGTCACAGGTAACAATAAATCTATTCCAATTCCTATCATTTTCACATCTGTTCATTCAAAGATTGTTCCATTACTGCATTAAAAAAGGAAAGTATATTTTAAATAGTTTTATTTATTTATTTTCTCACAAAATATACACTTTCACTATAGAGGTGCATCTGATTCAGTTGCATCTCAAAGTGATTTAGACTTTGGCAGTGGTGGAATTCAAATTTTTTTACTACCGGTTCTGTGGGTGTGGTTTGGTGGGATGTGGCAGGGTAAGGTTACTATAAAATCACCAGTCAGAGGTGGTATTTGCCAGTTCTCAGAACTACTCAAAATTTCCGCTACCGGTTTTCTAGAACTGGTCAGAACCTGCTGAATACCACCTCTGGACTTTGGTCTTAGTTTCTGAGGTCATAAAATGCTATTTATGCTTCCAAGTACTCCAGAAAGAAAGAAGGAAGCTGACTGGAAGAAACTACTTTTTTTAAAAAAAAAAACCTTTGTTAGTCATATTTTCACAATTAAAAACATATTTCAACTTATTACAGCGTGTTCGTAGTGGTGTTCACTCACATTGACATATTACTAAGTATGTAAATTATTACTAAGTATTGTTACCATTATTTTTGCATTCAATTTATAACATATATTCATATATTTACATAATTATTTACATAGTTATACACAATATTATTTCATCTTACAATAACCTTTCTTTCATTTATCTACTTTGCGTCTACCTTTTAACCAGTTATACCATAGGTTCCAAATCTCATGGTATTCTGTTTCTTCTCTCTCTTTCATTTCCACTGATAGCCTATCCATCTCTGCTCATTCTAAAACCTTTTTTAATTATCATAATGTCGGAAGGAATATTATCACATTTGACTGGAAAAAACTTCTAATCACAGTTCTTTGGGGACACAGCCAACCCCCCAAACTGAGTCAGGAGTGTTATATTACCCTTAAGAAACCCAAAGGTGTTTTTTCAAAAGGCAACTGAACCTTCTTTGTTTAAACAAAGAAACTTCCAGGTTTAAACAAAGGACATCCAGGTTTGTTTAAACAAAGAAAGTCCAGTTGCCTTTTGAAAAAGGACCTTTGGGACAAACGTGACCTGGGTGACTAAGAACCTCCATAGAGATCCTTAAGAAGCATTTAAATCCATATTTATCCTCAGCTGAAAAGTTGCTTTCATTAAAAAAGAAAAGAAAGAAGCTAGAATGGTGTATTCCATCTCTTATCTGCTAATAATTTGGCAGATTTCTATCAAATAACTACTCTAAACATTACACACCAAATAATAGGACATCCAGGTTTGTAAAGACTCCTTTGTGTTATTCCATTATCCCTGATGGCCAAACATTTAAGAAGAATTGTTCCCAAAGGAGTGGCAACTCTGCCGATAAGGACCATTCATAAGTCTTTTCCCTATTTTATGTCAAAATCCATGTTGCAAAATCCTACAATTGTTTTTTTCTGAAATTGGACAGGCTTCCTTTCCTTAAAACCCTCTTGTTCCTGCCAAATTTCATCCCGCTCTGTTTAAACACCTGTTTTAACCTTTTGGAGGTATAAGTTAATATAAGCAGAAACTCTGGGTTTCTTACTTCTTACTCAAGCCATGAAACAAATTGGGCAACCTTGGATTTGGTGATTTGGGCTATTTTCTGAAATAGATGCAAACGTAAGCCTGTGTTCAATCTACAAGCCCAATTTTTATTCTAAACATAGGATTTCTTTGAAATGCTTCTTGATAGAATTAGGACCCTGTGAAATGTATCAAAACATTCAGAAAATATGAAATTGTCAGCCAACCTTGTTCCATTGTTACATGGCCTTAAGAGGTAGAGAAAAAGCCAATTGATCTCCAGCTCCAGGTTGACACAGGTTGCAACTATATATCAGGCAGGTAGTTGCAAATAATTAAATTAACAACTACTTCATCAAAACTATTTAAAAATATTGTAGATGTTGCAATGAATTCCTCTCCTGAGGAGCAGACCAGCTTGTTTATAGGATATGCCTTCCTCTTCATTTTGATCTCTGTGATTCATACATGGGACATGTGCCTAGGCCATGCCTATTTGAAATCTGTTAGAGTTTAGAGAATTCATGGCAGAAATCCTTGTTTGCATAGCATAAATTATTAGGGGTGCAGCCTCAATGCATGATTACCTGCCACAAAGATCCCACATTTGTTCTGTAAGCTCATAATTCTCCCTTTTGTCTCATCTGTTTATTTATTTTTATGTTTTATGCTTGTCTTTTTACTGCCTTGTGGGTGGCTTTCACTGCCTGAAGAACTGAGCATAAGGCATTATTTGTCACTCTCTCTCAACTTTCTTTCTCTTAAATGCTATTCCATAAATGCAAGCATGTCAAGCACCAAGAATCAGGACCATGCATTAAGTTGCAGTTCAGAAGATTTATTGCTCAAACCTATACACAAGAATGTAATCAACTAAAGTTCAACACTAAATTGGTACTAGGTAAGAGTCAAGACAATTGAAGAGGACTTGGACTTAGACCATTTGTGGGAACATAATAATGTAGGCTGATGACTCCTTTAACTCCGCCTCCTAGCTTTCCCCGTTCTTCTCCCACAAATAATTTGCAAAGGCAAACCTCTCACCTCAGAAAACTCAGTCATTGGCTTTTGTTCCTTGGAGAAGGTTGTGTAACACATTCTAGAAGAATTACCAAGCATACAGTATACTTAAAAGTCTCCTCATAGATGTCCATCACAAGCCAGATTTTAGGAGAAAGGTCTTCAAATGGTGGATTCTAAAATTCTTCAAAGTTCCTTTGTCTTCGTCCAAAATTCCCACTATAAGCCTGAAGTTGGGTGTGCTCAGTCTCCACACTTCTTGTTCTCTTGGCATTAGGAATATTGCCCAATAAATGGCTGTATCCTACTAAAATGCCAGCACTATTTACTTCAAATAAGGGCAAAATGAAGCAATACATAAATACCAGCCTTTTCCTCTCCATTTCAGCCAGTTCCTCATTGCTGGACTTATTGATTCAGATCATCCAATCTCATTTAGCTCCATATACAATAATTCCACATTTAGTTCCATATTTATTACTCTGTGTGTGGCGGGGTGGGGGGGTGAGTGGGTGGGTGGGTTTTATTAAAAAAATGTTTGCACAATTAAAAAGATTTAACACAAAACAAACAAATAATTTTCCTGGCAGTTATAAACATACAGTATATTTAAAACTGTTTTTCTTGTTTAAAATTATATAATATAGTTCCCTTCTCTCCATATTTTGCTCCTATTAATCAGTAATTTTTTCAGTTCCTCTTCAAGCCAGAATTCAGTTTTGTAGGCAGAAAATTTCTATTTTAAGGACTTTTTCTCCAGGCCATCCTGCAGCACAGCTTGATAACTGGGAGCAAAATCCTTCCCATCTCCATCTTAAAATAAAGATTGTAACTCATACCTTTGCAACTGCTCTGTATTTATAGACTACCTTTTGCTGATTTTCATTGGTTCTGTGTCTCTTTCATGACTGATTAGTGTGGTCTCATAGCCTCAAACTTAATTAGTAATTGTACAATTGGGGGGGCCAAGAGATCACTGCACATACTGGAAGACTACGATACACTCTTCTTGGCTTTCCTCCTACACTCATCTTGCTTTTTCCAGTCAAGCTTTCCAAAGACAATAATTAATCAATAAATGCCTTCTCCATTCAAGAAGAAATTTCATTTCCATTGAATTCTCATCATTCAAAATTCAGTTTGGAGAACAAGTTTCTTGCTTTTCTTCTGAACAATTCCATTCATCTGGTAAACAGTGTGAAACTTCAACAGTCATCAGAATTCTCGAGGGCTACTGCAAGTCTCCACTGGTTTGTCAATCTTAATTTTTATGTTCCCAGTCTTGATGGAGACAGAGAGAGGCTCTTGGGCTAAGTCAGTTGTGAAACTTCAGCCAATAGTCACTGAATGCAGAGTTTAGTTCCTAGAGAGTAAATATTTATAGCCATACCTGGGTCAAAATCTGATATGACCACAATGTAATCTTGGTAACTGTTGATCTTCCACTCCTACAACAGGAGATATGGCTTGTAGGGTGATTTTCCAAAATGGTTTCCAATACCCACTTTAATCTATCTCTCTGTTCTACTGTATCTATAATGCCCTACCACCTCCTCAGCTTTTTGTTCATTTTACACTGGATGGTTTTGTTTCAGTGGAACAGTTTGCTTTCAGAAGTTGCGGGTACTCCATCACTGGAAGTTTTTAACAAGGGATTGGATAACCACTTGTCTGAAACAGCAATAGCACTTAGATGTATATACCGCTTCACAGTACTTTACAGCCCTCTCTAAGTAGTTTATAGAGTCAGCCTATTTCCCCCAACAATCTGGGTCCTCATTTTACTGGGAAGTTGAGTCAATCTTGAGCCAGTCAGGATCAAACTCTGGGCTGTGGGCAGAGTTTGACTGCAATACTACATTCTACCCATTATGCCACCACAGTTTCTATGCTGGTAAGTACCATCTAATCCCGTCCAAATCTTAAAATGTTATTTGAGATCCTTTTCCTTTTTTATGTCAAAAATCCTTGTTACAGAATCCTACAATTGTTTTTTTAGAGATTGGACAGGCTTTCTTGCCTTCAGACCATATTGTTCTTGCCAATCTGTTTAAACATCTATTTCAACTGACCTTGGAAGGATAGAAAGCTGAATCAATCTTGAGCCCCATCAGGATTGAAATCCAGGCTGCGGGAAGAGTTTGCCTACAATATTGCATTCTAACCACTCTGACACCAAGAAGGGCTTGAGAAGGATGTTGGACTAGAACACCTCCAAGGTTCCTTCCAACTTTGTTATTCTATTATTCTGTTTGTCAGTTTTGCCATTTGGTCTTGCTACAGACCTTAAATTTTTTTCTAAGTGTATGACATCTGTGGCAGCGTATCTTTATCTTCAAGGTATGCCATTGTATCCTTCTCTGGATGATTGGCTTTTAGTTACACCATTGTTCTTCTCACCCAAGCTGCCAAGGGATGCTTCCTTTATCTGAGAGGTCTTCCCTTTTTTTTCCACATATTTCATTAGGGTAATAGTCAGTGTTAACAAGGGACTTCTGTTTTCTCGCTGACACGTTTATGGACAGGATATTTTCTCCAGTATCTGTTCCCCATATGGCAACCTTTATCTTGACCATTCACATGGAATGTGCCTCTTAAAGAACTGATATCTCCCACCCCTTCCTACCTCCAGTTTGAATCTCAGATGGCTCTATCATATCAAGAGTTTTGGCAACTTTTGGCTGATTATGATAATCACACTGAGGATGACATTGTCATACCATCTTCTCTAATGCAGTCCTTATCACCAATGTATCTAGAGCTATAGAGGTTAGAATGCAGTATTGCAGGTTAATTCAGCTCACTGCCAGGAGTTCAATCCTCACCAAGCTTAAGGTTGACTCAGTTTTCCATCCTTCCAAAGTCATTAAAATGAGGTCCCAGATAGTTGTGGGCAACATACTGACTCTGTAAACCACTTAGAGAGGGCTGTAAAGCACTGTGAACTGGTATATAAGTCTAAATGCTATTGCTACTGCTATCTATGTTCTGGTGTGGAACTCATCTCTCCTTTCTTTGCAACCAAGATACTTGGTTTATATGAGAGGCATTATGGCATTTCACCAAAGCGTTCTGAGAGTTGAAGTGCTTTCTTGAAGATTGCCCTATCCTGAATGTAGATCTACTTACCTTTTATATCTTAACATTAAAAATATGCACTGGTGTGTATGGTGCTCAGTACCATACTGTATTTCCCATAGCAAGCTCTATGTCCAGAAATGACAATGTGTCTTTGCTGATTAGTTCAGGCATGCTTGGTTGACTATTCATGAATGGAGACCGCATAGCTCAGCAAAGGCTCTTGCTTGAATTTCTCCTATTGGGGCAATGCCAAGATCAATCCTGGGATCTGGTTAAGGCCTACGTTTTTGAGCAGGACACTGGCATGATTTATTGTACAACATTGTTTATAATACTTCCTATCTTATACCAAATTGTGCATTTTATCCCAATCAAGAATTAAAACAACATAAAAACCATATCAAATTGCTTAAACTATAAACATTAAAATAACAAAAACTTCCAACATGCAGTCACCTCACATGCTATAGTTATCATATCTACTGCTCAGAAAATTGGCATAAATAATTTTGTTATAGAAAATACCAATGTTCACTCTCTTAAAAATTCTTTTTTAGAATAATAGTTCTCTGAGACTTCAGGTATATTCTTATAATCTTGAAGACATCAGGCTGATTTTAAAAAATAGGCCCTCACTTAGGCTGTTCACTTTTATTTCAGTCACCATAGAAACTGCTGTTGAGTTATTTTAGCTTTTGGAATTTTATGTATTTCAGAATGTGGACATGTGTTTAAAGATGGGAAATCTGTGAAATCCCAATTAAATGATGTTGCCGTATGTACAGCTGGCAAGCTGTAATAATGTTGTGAAATGATAAAAATGTACTTCTTAAAAGAAACATATTTCTCTCCTCACTCTGTTTTGTGGCGTAGCTCTCCTCCTCCTCTTCCTCCTCCTCTTCCCTTCTCCCATTAAAGCTGTGAAATAATTGGTGATGAACAGCCTATGTAAAATTTAGTGAGTTCAGGAATGGGGGTCGGGAAAATCCATTATGGGTATAATTACTAATTTTCCACTCATCTTCTTCATTCTTTTTTTTGCCAACTAGGATAAAGAGCTGTCATAAATAATACATGTTTGGGTTTTTCCTTGTCCAATGGCACTCCCTTCAGTCCTTCATCTTCCTGTATATATCATACAGAACCAAATCTTGACTTTTCCTGAAGTTAATTCTAAGAGTTCACAGGAAGTTTCACTAACACTGCAATGATGTGGAACCATTGATATAGCATCAACATCCCTCCAGTAACAACCAAACCACGGGGGGTGGGGGAGTAAATTCATTAAGAATATATATATTTCTGCATGTATATTTGCAATCACATCCCCCCCAAATTTAACTCCACTGTATGACTAAGAATGTTGTCAAATAATTCGCTACATTACGATCACTTATATACATAGCGCTAAGGATGTCAGTTTTGGAACATATGAATGAATTTAAATTGGTCAGCAATTCTAGATAAGTTTCTTAAAGCACATACAGGTGGACTTGATTGAGAACTTGTTGTGAAAGGATGATTGATGACAAATAGCAAGGCATGTACCGAAATAATATGAAAAAGAACATAGGATGCAGAAAAACATTGTTACAAAATCTCAATTTCACAGCATTTTCAGAAACACATCTTCAGGTGAATAGTTACAGTAGATGAGACATTCTGTTGACACTCAAAATGTTGACAATTTTTGTTGCAAGCAGTTAGAAAGTTAGAGGGTCTGATTTTATGTGAAAACTACTGAGGGTTATTAGTTGGAAAATATTCTCTTAAGCAAAACAGTTGCTAAACACGCATAATTTAGACATAATTGAGCTACCTGAATTTAACATTTAAAAAGTAATGACTTTTTCTCCTTTTTATAAACTCAAGCTTTTGTTATAATTCTATAGACACTAGGAAAAAAATCTCCAACAATGCCCTCAATTTCTCAATTTACGAGATTCTGGAATATTAAGGAGAGTTATTTAGACATCAATGTAGTTGAAATTTTGGATTTGTTTTACTTGATAATTTTTGATTTTTATTCTAGAAAATGAAACACCATGGTTTTAGTGGAATTAAAAAAGGGAACTTTGAGAGATAATCCAACAATTTTGTGAGATTGTGATGTGGTTCCATTGTCTGATTCTCTCTCTGAGCTGAGTTCATTGAGAGTTTGAACAGTCAGGGCAGAATGATTAACAACTGGCTCCATCCACGGCAGTCAAGCTAATAACACAAGAGGATCTTGCAGCAAATTCTGGCATAAAATCAAAATTCTTAATTGTATTGTACCATTGACATCTTCTCAGAAAAATGCATAAAATGCATTACTGCTCAAATGCATTAATTAAAATAACAAATGCATTTATTAAAGTAACAAATGCATCATACAACAATATATGGTCTTCTTTATTTATTCACGAAATCAATAACAATATCTCTTTTTTAAAGGATGTATAATTTTATATAGTGAGAATTACTGAGGATAATCAATGCTTTTGGAATCTAGAGGGCGGGATTACTTTGCTGCCACTAATATTGAATTAAAAACTAATTTTCAGCTTTTAGTGAAAATAAAATTATTTTTCCCACAGAAGCCAGATTAAGAACCCCTGGCTTAGATATAGCACAAATATTCAAAATGTTGGCTCTGCAAAGCACTGCAGAAAAGTTGGCTGGATTGTTTGATCCCTAGAAAATGAGTTATTATTTCAACAAGTTGTACTGGTTCTCTTTGCAATTCATATCTACAGTATAAACCATGGTTCATAAACCTGAAGAGTTGGAATCAAACCACATTCTATATTGAAACTGTATAAATAATATTGCAGTTCAAAACACAGTAATATAAAGACTTAGAGTAAGATGTGAATCCAATCTCTGTTAGTCATAAAGATTAGTCTACTGAGGCGTGAAATAATCCCATGTTTGCTATTTCACACAGAGTTGTGTTTTCTAGGCTGGAGTTCTTCACATGTCATAACACAGTTGGAGAGCACAAGATTGTTGAGAATTATAAAGGTAGTCTGAAAAAGGAAGAGCAGGTTTACTGCTTCCAAATTAAGATCAACAGGAAGATCTTGTTTCTTTCTCAACTAAATGTCATTTACTTGAATTTAAGCAACATTATAGTCTTATAGATAGTCACAATACATAAAGTTCTTCCTGTAACAGTATTATTTCAAAGAAAGCACATGAATATCATATTGTAGGAAATAGTCTTTACATAAATTGATTATTAAATATGAAGCAAATATTTCAATAATGTATTTTGATAGAAAATAACCTCTTGATTTAAGGGAGCGGTGCAGTGGCCTAGAGGTGGAGCTCTTACCTCACAATCAGGAGGCTGTGAGTTCACTCCTAGGTGGAGGCAGATAGTTCTCTTTCTGGGCATGTTGAGAATATATCTGCTAAACAAAACTATGCATTGGCAACAGGAAGGGCATCTGGCCAGTACCACTTTGCTAGCTTCATTCAATTTCCCAGTCTCTACTCCGCAAGGGATAATGGGGTCGTAGCAGAAATTAGAATGCTTAGCATTATTTACATTTATTTTTGGCAGGTTTATGCAGAAACAAGTTACACAGGTTTGGATTAATTTCCAAATATATTGGATCTACACTTCTGTTTAAATTCCCTATTTTGGAAAAAAAAAGTTTAAAAAAACTTACTCATTAAAATTTGTTACTTTTATCAACAAAAACTATTGAGTTGCCAGCAATGTGTAGAATAAGCTCATTAAGCCGTATGCTATAGCTTTTCAGCAAATGATGTGTTAGACAGAAAATGGATAGCTTGTGAGTGGGATCTCTTTAAATTTATTCTGTCTTTGATTAATAAGTTGCTACTTTGTTTTGCTGACTTATGCATTATAACTAATCCCTTTATTAAAGAAAAGCTGTTAACAAAAATTCATTAGTGCTTGAGGAGATACATGCCACTCAGAGGGCAAGTATAGGGTAACGTATTTACACTCACACAAACACAAAGAGAGGGGAGGGAGGGAGAGAGAGAGGGAGGGAGAGACTCCCTAATGTTTATTAGCATCACTCTTTCTATGTAGTAAAGATGAAAAATATCTTCCCAACCCAGAACAATAGCTTCTGAATTATTGCTTGAAAACTATTATTATTGCATACTACTTTGTATGCAATAGATAGATAGATGATAGATAGATAGATAGATAGATAGATAGATAGATAGATAGATAGATAGATAGATAGATAGATAGATAGATAGATAGATAGATAGATAGATAGATAGATAGATAGATAGATAGATAGATAGACAGACAGACAGACAGACAGAGATGGAGATAGATAGATAGATAGATAGATAGATAGATAGATAGATAGATAGATATAGATATCTTGTAAGTGATTGACAAATCAAATAAATAAATAAATAAATATAGATACAGCTATAGTATAGATATAGATATATAGATATATAGATTACACACACACAGAGAGAGAGAGAGAGCAATCAGCAAGCTAAACATAATTTTCAGGAACAACCTCTCCCTACGCCCGAAGAGAAAAGTTTTCTACCTGCTCTAACATATGTTGGTGAAACATGGACACTAACCTTACAATCGATACAAAAGCAATGAGTGGCACAAAGAGCCATGGAAAGATACATGCTCGACATTGCAAGGCAAGATAGAAAGACACACGGATTAGAGAACAAATGAAACTATCGAATATCATCAAGAGAATAAAAAAATTGAAATGGAAGTGGGCTGGTAACATAGCAAGAAGAGGCCTTAAACAAGATGGGTTAATGACAAGGATTGTGGTCCCAATTGGTAAAAGAAAGCTGAGGACTGTATTGGTTAGGAACATGCGAAAGAGGCCTTCATCCTGCAGTGGACAGACAATGGCTAAAATTATGATATGTGTTACTATTACGTTGTAAAGGCTTATCATAGACCATAATAGAAATATTTGATTTGATTTACATATATCAGACTAATGAAATACTTATGTAAATGTATTCCATAATATCTGTGATGTGCCAGGTTTTTTTTATAAGGGTGGTGTGTATGTGTGTGTGAGAGAGAGAGAGAGAGAAAGAGAGGGAGGGAGGGAGGAGGGAGGGAGGGAGGGAGGGAGGGAGGGGGAGAGAGGGTGGGGGTCAGGACACAAAATCACCACCATGACTGAACTGTTTGTTCTACACACATACACACACACACATGGCACCTGCACACCTGCAACAGGAAATATCTCTTTAAGAAATGCCAATTGCTCAGCCAAGCCTCTGGCAAAAGGAACCAAAAGCCAGTGCCTGTCTGCCTGCCTCCCAGCTGCTGATGATTAAAGAGAGAAATTGGGCCAAGCAGTTATATGGCTGAACAAGCAGCTTGCCTGCCTGAGTGCTGATGGTGGAAGAAGGCTGGCAGGGCATCAGCTGGCAGAAGGACAGAAAGGGGGAAGTGGATGTGTGATCTCAGAGAGGAGAGCCCTCTAGAATAGTATCTTCCAGGATACAGAAGTTATTCAAGACAGAAATAGAAAACAAATGCTTATTTCAATAGGGTTGCCAGCTTGTAGTAAAAGCTTCTTTCTCTGGAACAGCTCCCTGGCTACTTCCTTCAAAGTGGATTTAGTCATTGCTGCTTTAGCTGTCCTGTCTAAGGGGTTGTTTGACTTGGACAGAAATTGAATCCAGATCACTACCAGATAGCAGCAAAATGAGAGAGAGAAGCATGTTTCTGCCTTGTCCTAAGCTCTACATTCCTTCAGGGTTCTCTTATGACAGTTGAATGCACCCAACCTAACTGAAGAAGTTTCTTGGATGAAAAGCAAAGCGTCTTCAAGAAAAATAAAAGCCAAGAATATCCAGTTGTCTTTTGGGGGAGGGGAAACACCTTTCGGGCAATCATGACCTAGATGATTGAGAATCTCCATAGACATTCACCCAAGCTAAAATGCACCTTCCTGGTATATCGTATGAACCCAACGGAGTGGAATAATTAGTTTCACTACAGCTGATATACTGGGCAATAGCATCAATATGTTGGGCATGAAGACAGAGGACCAATATGGTTTAGACCGGGGAGTGTCAAACTCACAACCCATGGGCCAGATGCATCACATGCTGGTCACACCCACCCCTGGTTTAGTGAAGGGCGGAAAAGTTGCAATACATCATATGACGGCGCTGTGTCGTCACGAGTTTGACACCCCTGGTTTAGAGTGAGATAAATGCAAGTTAATTATATCTCACAGCCAAAGTCCTGTTTCGGAGATAGGGAGGATCTCAACATTGTGATTTGCCACCCCCTTCCCCCCAAGCTGAATTGACTGCATATCCTCAAGCAAGGAATGGGCTTGCGGTTGCTTTGATACAAAGATAAAATGCAAGAGTGCAATTACAAAGCCAGTGAAAGTTTATTTCTTATAGCAAATTGGGTGGAAAGAAAAGCTGGAAGATACAGGTGTTTATGCAGGAAGTGTGTTTGAGATATTTCAGGGCTGCCAGATCTGGGCTAGGACAGAGAAGAAGAGGATGAGCAGCAGCAAACTGGACATACTCAGTTACAGTGGTGATGACTGCACCTGTGGGATAAGTGAAAGGTCACGCTAGGGATAGACCGTCATGAAGGAAATCTCTTTAAGTGGTTGCTAAGAGTCACCCTAACCCTAACCCTAACCCTAACTGCTTAGAGGTTTGGGTGACGTACAACGAATTCTTTAAATATTAATAAATTGACTATTTGTACATCACAGAAAACTATACTGTAGTTTGTTTGCTTTTAGCTTCGTGTGATGTATGAAACGCCACCATTGTGGCTTATTTGATAGGATTTAAAATAATATTTTGGCCTCATGTATGAATGTAGAATAGCTGAGTAGCAAAAAAACAAAAACAAAACCCTGCTTATTGCAATATTGCAGGCTAACTCTGCCCACTACCAGATGTTTGATCTTCACCAGCTCAAGGTTGATTTAGCCTTTCATCCTAGATTGTTGGGGGCAATATACTGACTCTGTAAACCACTTAGAGAGGGCTGTAAAGCACTGTGAAGCAGTATATAAATCGAAGTTGTTAGGAATGTAAGTCACCTAACAGTTGGGTTGGAAATATATAAACCAGGATAGACATTTTAATACTGTCTCTTTAAGGGAATGCTGAAATTGTAATTGGGTGTGGTTCCTCAAATGGCCATAAGGTGGAGCCAGAAACCTGGTTTCCCAGAGAGTGTTGCCGTTCCTGCATTTCCCTATTGACTGTTGCTGATTGTCGTTATTCTTGGATTTGATGTGAGTCTTTTACTGAACTGTTTTTGATACTGGACTTTGTTATTTGGATTATCCCTGGACTGAATACTGACTGCTATAACCATGTATGACTTGGACTGCTTGTTGGACTTTGCTTAACCATTTACTGGAAGTAAAAACCTACATTTTACTATACAGTGTATCTGTGTGCTGGTTGTGTGTTATTCTTCACAACTCTCACTACATCTCCCTGTTGCGCTCATTCTCCTAATGCGGAATTACCTCAACAAAAGTGCTATTTCTATTATAAAACAAATGGGTTTGGATGTCCAGGTCAGATGGGTGGGGAGGGTAAGAGGGTAATATTTCTTCAAGAACAAGCTATATTGGTTCCAATATCAATATTTTACAATCCTGATTTTATTTTCCTCTGCTTATTATCTGAGTATTGTATTTTTAAAGTGTCTTTTTCTTCAATGGGACTGCTTTGAAATAACCTTTTGTAAGGTTGAAGTCTGAGTTATTAGAAATACAACGTGTTTCCTTTTTATCTGTTAGATGAAGCTTCTATTTTCCTAAAGTTGTCCTGTTGGTAGAAAAAAAGTGATTGTGAAAAATTAATAATAGTTAATATCTTTTGAGGGGTTGTGTAAAATAACATTCTGGGACTTACATGAAAAACTGCTATGTATAGCACAAGCAGACCATAAAAAGGCCATCTCTGCCTCAGACATTATCATTAGAAGCTACAATGTCACTATGAAAAAATATATGATGTAATGGTGCAGAGCTCATGAAGAAAGTTTCAATAAATAGTAATCTTTTAATTTTAATTTAATTTAATCTTGACACCTAAAGAAGTTCCTGGTCACCAGAGGGCTTTTGAAAATTCCCAATATTGGAAATATATATATGATATTATTACTGTGATTTTTATAACACATGAGTTATATTTTAGCATTATATGTAAACAAGACCATTTTGGCTTTTCAACAAATTATGATTGATATTAACAAGGATTTAGAACACATAATAAGCCCAGAAATAACTATGTTTCGAGGTACCAAGGTCTGTAGCAATACTGTACTTTTTAAAAATTCACTGAGCCTGAAATACTTCCTTTTAAATTCATGTCAACAGAGTTCCCCATCACCTGACCCTTCCCCTTTCCTGCACACATTATATATTATAACAATATAAAATATTTATTCATTTATTTATTGTGCCTTTAAAGAAAGTTATGACTTCTAGTAGCTACCTGGATTAATCTTTGCAATTCTCTTGGCAAGGTTTTCAGAAGTGTTTGCCATTGCCTATTTCCTAGGGTTGAGAGGGTATGGCTGGCCCAAGGACACCAGCTGGCTTTTTGCCTAAAACGGGACTAGAACACACAATCTCTCAGTTTCTCATCTGGTACCTTAACCATTTCAGCAAATGTTTTAATTCTATATTAATATTGTAAATGAAAAGGCAGCACATAAATAATACCATAAAATGTGGTGATTCCTAGAGGCCATTTCCCATAATGGAAAAGGCAATTCTGAACCACACAGCTAGCTCTGTTTATAGAAAGCCCAGCCATTTAATACTCCATAACAGCTTAAGGAAGGCATTGCAATTGTCATGTTGTACCTCAAAGAATATCATCTCACACAGGATGTTATTTCCACTGCTGACACATCATTCTTTTCATCATTACCATTTAAGCAGAATCTAGAAAACTGGGGTTTCATTTTTTTAAACAATATTTTTTTATATTGCAGCTAAATAAATCTTGAAGTCTATGTTTTGTAACCTCCAAGTGACTCATAAGATTTCATGTGTGTGAGTTATCTGACTCAGAAGTATGTGAGATTAACACAAACATGATTAGTGATGCATTAAATTACAGAAAGAGACAGAATATATGAAAAAGTTTGCAGATTCTTTTGAGCTTTAATTTGCAGTATAACTTAATTAAATGTCTATTTGGCAAGAACCAATGGCAACTTTCATTGGGTTTCTGTTTTAGCATATTTTGGCTTCTATCACTGTTTTCATTTCTTTAACATTATCTCGAAAGCCAATGCAATAATCTACTTTTAATAACAGGAACAATAATCTATGCAAATTATTTTTATGAATAGGGCTACCAAACGATCATAGTTAGACTGCAAATTAAAAATGCTAATCTTAAAATATATATAATAGCATTCTAAGATGCTGTTTTATATATATTCAATTTTAGAGCAGTTAATATTAGCTACTATATCATTAACTTCATTTTAGCAGCCATGTAATCTTCGAATAACACTAATTTAGCAAATGAGAGCAATACGCTGATTCTTAGGATATCTCAAAATTGTGTGTGTAAATGTATGTGTGTGTGTATATATCTATATCTACACACACACACACACACACACACACCAGTTATAAGTACAAATATATATTTAACCTCTCCCTAAAGTTATATCATGACTTTCTTCTTTCTATAATCTATTATATCTAATCATTAAAACCATAAATTTTAAGAATCATTTTAAGATTCTTTTTTATGCAATCACCAATAACTGTAGATATTGCCTTTTCTCTAATCAAACAGGTCAATTTAGCCATTTCAAACAGTTTTTATTACTGTTGCTTAAGAGATTAGAAAGATAGAATACATTCTCTGGTAGTTTATCTTCTGAATGTAGGTCATAAAATTCATGTCCTGTGAGAACAGAACTGACCATTCATAGTATTAATTTCTTTATTTTTTAAAAGTAGACAACTTCATTGAATGATTCAGCTGGATGTCCTAATATTTATTGTTCCCTGATTTTGATTTTACCCCCAAACTCATTGATTTCCCATACAGTATGAATGCTGAAATCTTTGAAGATGGTTGAAATTACATGATAATCTGTGACTATGGATTCTTATGAGGTTTCCATGTTCCCATCTTTTTTCAAGCTACTTTAGTCTAGTCTAGTGATTAAGGCACCAGGCTAGAAGTCAGGGGACTATACTTTCTAGTCCTATCTTAGAGGCATGAAAAGCAGCTCTGTGACTTTAGACTAATCTCTCTCTCTCTCTGTCCAACTCACCTCACAGGTTTGTTGTTGTGGGGAAAATAAGAGGAGGAAAGGGTATTAGGTATATTCACTGCCTTGATTTATTTATAAAATCAATAAAGGCAGGATAAGGAAAACATAAAACAAATAAATTACTGAAATCTTGCAAGATTTGTCAGTCTTGAAATGTTTCAGCTATTTAATTTTTTTAAAAAAAGTTTTATGAATGGAGTTTATTATGGAGTTTATGAGAGTGGTAGCACCGATACATAACATTAACAACTCTAGCCCTAAGAAATGTCAAATTCCAAGTTGACTTTTCATGAGAACTGATGTATTACTTGTTCTTGAGCTATAAATTATCTATAATAATGTGTGCCTTTCTATTTCTTAAGATTGTCTGTTGACTATAATGTTATCGTTACAGAAAACAATTGAAACCTACTAAAGGAATCTAATTTTTTGGTAAATCTCATCTGGTTAACTCTCTCTCTGTGTGTGTAGATAGATAGATAGATAGATAGATAGATAGATAGATAGATAGATAGATAGATAGATAGATAGATAGATAGATAGATAGATAGATAGATAGACTATTAGCAAAGCAAAAGAGATGCTTCATGAGCTAGTGATTTAAATCGTGCCGGTGACTAAACACTCCAAACCAGAGTGTCTGAATGACTACCGCCCTATAGCACTTACACCTACAATCATGAAATGCTTTGAATGGCTAGTCCTGGCACATCTCAAAACTTGCCTCCCAACTACACTGGACCCTTACCAATTTGCCTACAGCAAGAACATAAGTACTGAGGTTGCTGTTTCCATAGCATTACACACCACTTTGACACACCTGGACAATAAGAATACCTATGCTAGAATGCTGTTTATTGACTTTAGTTCAACATTTAATACAGTCATTCCTTCCAGGTTGATCACTAAACTTGGTGACCTTGGTATTAACACTACTCTTTGTAATTGGATACTGGTCTTTTTGACAAACAGACCACAACATGTCAAGTTGAATAATTCCACTTTATCTACTATCACACTGAGTACTGACACACCCCAAGGCTGTGTGCTGAGCCCCTTCCTCTTCTCTCTCTTCACCTATGACTGCAGGCCTGTGTATGGCTCTAACACCATTATCACACTTGCAAATGATACTACGGTGATCGGACTCATCAATGATGACGATTCAGAGTACAGGGATGAGGTGCAGTGCCTAGCTACGTGGTGTGCTGACAATAACCTGTTACTTAATACTAACAAGACCAAAGAGCTCATTGTGGACTTCAGGAAAAAGAATGGTCACACAAACACTCCTATATACATCAATGGGAGAATGGTAGAACGTGTCACCAGCTTCAAGTTCCTGGGGATCCACCTCTCTGAGAGGACTTGTCCTAGCAGATTAACACCACTAGTCTGATTAAGAAAGCTCACCAGTGCCTCTTCTTCCTGAGATTACTGAGGAAGAATCACCCCTCCTCAACTATTCTGACTAATTTCTACCACTGCACAGTTGAGAGCATCATAACTAGCTGTATCTCACTTTGGTATGGAAATTGCACTATAAAAGAAAAAAAGGCATTACAGAGGGTGGTAAAAACCGCCCAACACATTATAGGGATTCCACTTCCTGCCATTGTGGACATTCAGAGGAAACGATGTCTGCATAAAGCCCACAGCCTTGTTAAGGACCCCTTCCATCCAGCCCACAAATTGTTTACTCTTCTTCCATCTGGGAGGAGGTTCAGGTGCCTGCAGCGCTTTCCTTGCTAAACTCCTCAGTTTGTTTGTCCCCAAACATATGCTGATGCTTCCCTTGATAATATATGATGTATTTTGTATAATTCTCTGTGCATCTGTATTTATATTCAACGTATCCATAAACGTTCTGTACAGTTGTATATGTTCATACATGTGCAGTCACACTTATCTTTGTGTGCTCGTGTACATACATTTTGTTGTGTTTTCCATTGACATATCCATAGATGCCTTGCATATTTGCATACATATATTTATATTTTACCGTTGTTTTGCACTCTGGTTGGATGCTAACTGCATTTCATTGCCTGTATCCATGGCAATGACAATAAAGTTGAATCTAATTTAATCTGTAGATATTTACCGAACAACTTTTGTGATAGCACAAAAATAATATTGATTAAACTTAATATAAGTACGACTTTGAGTATTGCATGTTTCAATTCATACTTTAGAAATTCCACTCCCAAGGTTTTAATTTGGGAAAGGATTGCAAAAAATACTTCTGAAAAAGTGAAGAGAATTTACTTTTTTTTTTTAATTACCATGATTGCAGTCTCTGATTGGCAGTTGATTATTTGCTAGCAAGTTGTATGACTACTGTGTTCTGCAGTTCTCTGACATTCAGTGCAATATAAAGAAAACTTCATAGGTTGTCCATGGCAACCATTGCATCACTTGATACTTATTCTATTTCCAAGGTGCTTTTGCAAGGCGTCATAGAGGAAAAGACAGAATGACAGAGAAGGCTCTAAACACCCCCTGAGAAATGGAAGGCTGTGGAAATGTAATGAAATCTATAAAACATTTCTAGTCTGCCACTTCAGATGGTCCGATCCTTTTCTGGAAAGGATTCCACCATTTTTATGGGCTTGCCATGCAAGCAAACATAATGCAGTCCAGTTACTCTGTCTGTAAAGTTATATGCTTCTAGCGTGATGGGGTACAGTAAATAGAGGCCTACCTAATGTCCCCCTCAAGATTGTCAATAAAATGCCTGAAGATGATGCAGAAGTCATTCATGTCAACTATTAAAGTTAAACGAAGTATTCATCCATTTAAATATACAAACAGTATATTTCTGAAAACAGTTTTAAGTTCCTTGATATTAGAAAAAAAAATACAGGCTCAAATCTCCTTCCCAGAAAATCAGATTGTGATTTTCTCAGCAGAGCTGTTGAAATGCTTTTGATTAATATTAATGAATTTTTGACACGATTTGGGACATTATTTGCATCTATCTGGTGGCACAAGGATTTTTGTTATAGCTTTGGTTGGTGGGGGAAAGGAATCTTCCCTCTTCCTGACCTGTAGGAAGTTTCATTCCAAGGCTCCTACAAGAATTGAAAGAGATTCGCAAGAGTCTCCCTTCAACATTGTTCCACATTTCTGGTTTAAACAACTTTTTAAGAGTGTGATAACTTAAATGGAGTATGTGGAATAATACAAACAAGTTGAAATTGTATGGAGTTCCTTCCTGCATTATTATAAAAGGAAAAGGGATTAGTCAGAGAAAATCTACAACCACCCTTTAGTTATTCCCCTATGTCCTACATAATGTATGAGTAGAACTATAAAAAAAAACATTCTGAAAATGAACACATATCAAAATCAGTGTTGTCAAAAGAACGGATATGACTGAATATTTGTATGGAACTCAATCAGTCCTACATAATATTATGTGACTTTCTGTTAAAAGCTTCTTCCAAAACAACTAATTCCCATGACACTGTCAAACTACTTAGTAAAACTGTATTACTATTATTCTTCTCATCCTTCCTATTACCTATCTCTTCCCACTTATGACTATAACCATGTTGCTTGAATCTTTACAATTTATATTATTTTATTTGTTTGCTAGTATGATTTGATTGCTTATTAGTAACCTATGACTATCACTAAGTGTTAAATCTTATGATTCTTGATGAATGTATTTTATTTTTTCTTTATGCACCAAAAACAAATTCCTTGTGTGTCCAATCACACTTGGCCAATAAAGAATTCTATTCTATTCTATTCTATTCTATTCTATTCTATTCTATTCTATTCTATTCTATTCTATTCTATTCCTGAATAGCCTATAGTCCAATTCTTCTTCGCCTCTCTCACTTTTTCAGCTGCTTGATTTTTATTAGTAACAGTTGAGTATCACCTAAGTATCACAGCAGAGAGCTTTTAAACATAGTGAGAAAAAGCAGGTGATTTAATATGAGCATAGTGATAAGATAAATATCCATGGTTTCAACGTTTCATACATCATGGTTGATTTTTAGTTACTGCAACAGCAGCAATAAGAAAATCAGTTTTGAAATTGGATGAAATCAAATGGAAATCATTTTGTTCCATGCAAATGACATACCATTACATTATTTGTCAAAATAGTAATATAAAATAAAGGGGTCACCCAATTACTTTTCCATTACACTGCAGTAGCATATAAAGCATCCAGTGTGTCATAAATGTTTGTATGAATTGAATTCAATTTGACTGGCATTTAAGAAAAGAAAAGTGATGCTTTGAAGGCTTGTGAATCCTGTTTCCAATAAACTGTAGCCTATTTAACTGTCCTTAAATAAACAGACTAAAATATGTGGTAGACAGAAATTATGTTTCTATAGCATGGGTGTTAAACTCACAGCGTCACATTGCTGTCACATGACATTTAGCGATGTTTTTTTTCCTTCACGGAGCTGGGGTGAGCATGGCCTGCATGTGACGTGTTCTATAGTAATAAAATTTATAGTAATAGCATTAAATTGTGCCATTGTTGACATACTACAGGTATCCAGGAATGTTTAAGCATACTACAGGTATCCAGGAATGTAAGTGTTCCTGCTGTATATAGTTTCCTAAATTGCCATAGGTTTAGAATGCTCATCGCAAGAAAAGGAAGATGTCCAATCAATTAGTTATTTCTTCTTTAACGGGATAAAGAAAATGATTAGCAGTAATATCTAACATTCTCTTATATTCAGAACACATTATAATACTTACCTTTATATGCAGAATTTAATTGGCAATAAAATTAATTATAATCATATTTTTCTCTGAATAAAATGTTGGAAAATGAAGAAAACACACATACACAGAATCATATATACATATGTACTGTATATATTCACAAGATAAATAATATCAATTTAAGAGAATATCTAGGAACGCTTAATAGCAATATTCATAGAGAAGGATACAACCATGTGAAATTGGGAGTAACTAAAATGAAGGACAATCATGCTGTTATTTAAAAAGTGCATCAACCATCACTTTTTTTAACCTCAATAGTGCTGACTGGTTAAAATGGAATTCTCGTTTAAGGCATTTTTACATGTAACTATCAAAAGATTTGCAATAAAACTAAGCTAATTTTGGTATAGAAAAGTTATGAACAAGATTTGACACATAATGGATGAACTTTGGCCACTGAAATCATGTGAGTTCAAGAAAGATTGATTAGGCAGGGGTGGGCAACTAAGGTCCCTTTAATGACCTGTGGACTTTAATTCCCAGAATTCCTGAGCCAGCCATGCTGGGAGTTGAAGTCCAGCTGGCTCAGGAATTCTGCAAGTTGAAGTCCACAGGTCGTAAAGGAGCCATAGTTGCCCAGCCTTGGATTAGGAAGAAGATTAATGACACAGATATTGAATACATTCTTTAATATCAGAAGTGCAAATGTCCTTCCTTCTATTTAGAATAATTCTCTTTGCCAAATAGCATTCTTGATAGAGCAAATCCCACATCTTGAGAATCTAATTCAATATTAAGTATGGACAAGAAGGTAAATAGTTTTGTGGTTATTTGGAAAACATTTCTGAACTTTCTGTGTGAAAGAGAAAAAAAATAAAACTTTGACTTTGGGTTTTGACAATTAAGTGGGTTATTGTTATTGAAATGGCTTATTACTATTGAGCATAACTAAAAAGTTGATATTACAACTTTACTATGTATCTTACTGCACTGAAAAAGGAAGGAAGTAACTGCTTTTTTATTTTTTAATTTTTCCCCCTCCTTTCCCTCACAATCCACTCTATTCCCGTTCCTGTTCTTACATTTATCATTATTTGTCTGTAATTTTTTTTTGTATTTTATGTTTCCTTTAATTTTATTTGCATTTTATATCAAAGGAAAAAACCCTTTAATAAAATGAATTACTAGAATCTAATTCAACATCACATTTACATCTTTAATTTCTAAATTTTCCATATTTTCCCCAAGAAATCTAACCTTTGAGGAAATTTGAAGATTCCACAAAACAAAATGTTCGAAGACTCCTTGATAAAACCTTGAATGTATATAGGCTGAAGTCATATCTGAGCATGTAGACATATTTAAACATCCTGTGAGTTACTTCAAGACAAATATAGTCCAAAATATTTTCCAGTCCAAACAAATGTAATTTTCTTACAATAGTTCATCCGAAGGCATGCAAATTACCCCCCACAACACCAATTTAATAGCATGGCCAGAATATAAAGTACTTTGCTGCCCAGCTTAATAAGCTTTTGTACTGATACCAAATAATGATCCCAAATAGGCAAAATATTAGCATTTTTTTAAAAAAAAATTATATTCAGTCTCCATTAACTACAACGCCCATCATATGTTGTGATTGTCTAAATGAACTTAAAAGGTGCTGTGATATAACTTACTGGAGGGAGATGCAAATCCATGCATGGTAACTCTGGTAGTAAAATAGAAATAGCACATCTTAATCCAATATACCAAAGATGAGGGGAACCAAACCTTTTAAAAACCCACTTCAAAGACTTCACCTGAAAGGTACACAAATGATTCTGGATCCTACATAGACCCCACAGTTGTTAAAAATAAAATCTCATCTAAATTGAGATTAAATGATCTCTAAGAACACACTATGGATTGGAGCAGGGGTAGGAAGCAACTTCGGTAGACATTTCAGACAATGCATGTTTAGAGGATCAATTTTGTGAACAGGAGACCTCAGAGTTTTAAATGTCTCATTGGCTGATCATGGTTGATTAGTCTAGTGCAGAGGTATCAAATTCACAGTGTCATGACGGCATCACATGATGTATTGGGACTTTTTCCCCTTTGCTAAAATGGGCATTGACATGTCCAGTGCGTGACGCATGCAGCCTGCGGGCCATGAGTTTGACAGCCTTAGTCTAGTGCAGGGGTCTTCAAACTTGACAGCTTTAAGACTTGTGGCCTTCTACTCCCAGAATTCCTCCTCCAGTCATGTTCGCTCAGGAATTCTGAGAGATGAAGTCCACAGGTCTTAAACTTGCCAAATTTGAAGACCCTTGGTCTAGGGCAACATTTTCCCACCTGGGTAACTTTAAGGAGAGTGCACTTCAGCTCCCAGAGGGATTTCTGGGAGTGGAAGTCCACACTTCTTAATGTCGCCAATGCTAATGTTAAAAACACTCGGGAACAAAGTATCTGTGGAGATTCTCAGTCATCCAGATTGTGGTTGTTATTTTTTCAAATGGCAACTAGACTTTGTTGACTTTTCTTCAAGATGTTTCACTTCTTATCCTAAAACCTAGAAGCTTCTTCGGTTGAAAGTAATTGGCAGGAAGTGGAAGGATATGAATCCCACCAGTTAGTTTGAAATGAAAATCTCCTTGGATGAGAAGTGAAACATATTCAACAAAAATCAAGACAGCCAAGTTGCTGTTTGGGGAGAAAAAAGCATATTTTGGGGCTCAAGTGCAAAGTAAGTGCAACTAAGAGGCATTGTTTCATCTAGTTCCTTTTAAACATTATTCCATATTGTCCCTCCAGCTTGTTTGTGGTTCTGTTTCTTATCACTTCTCTTTTCTGTCAGGCTGAGCTCAAAGTGTGGTTTTTTTCTTGCAGGTCTAGGCTTCAAAATGGAACTAAAAGAGCCTTAATTACATTATATTATATTCTGGCTTAGGACCACAGTTAAGTCCAATATTTCCATTGTTAAGTGAAACAGTTGATTAAGTGAGTTTTGCCTCATTTTACAAACTTTCTTGCCATAGTTGTTAAATGAATCACTGCAGTTGTTCAGTGAATAGCATGATTGTTAAGTGAATCTGGCTTCCCCATTGACTTTGCTTGTCAGAAGTTCACAAAAGATTATCACATGACCCCAGGACCCTCCAACCATCATAAATATAGGCCAGCTGCCAAGTGTCTGAATTTTGATCATGTGACCATGGAGATGCTGCAATTGTCATGAGTGTGAAAATGGTCATAAGTCACTTTTGTAACTTTGAACGGTCATTAAATGAATGGTTGTAAGTCAAGAACTACCTGTACGAATAAGACACATGTGCACAGAAGCCTGTTAACATTCCTGTCTTTTTCGTGATTTTTGGCCAGTTGACTTAGCCTTTGCATGTGCTACTCATCAGACTTTATATAGTAGCCAGTGGTGGGATTCAATTTTTTTTACTACCAGTTTTATGGCTTGGTGGGCATGGCAGTGGAAGAATACTGTAAAATCTCCAGTCAGAGGTGGTATTTGCCAGTTCTCAAAATTTCCACTACAGAACTGGACAAGTAGCAGAGAGGGGACCCTTTGTTTGATAAAATGTCAGTTTCTAAATCTGCCCTCCAAATGAAAACCAGAGAAGATCAAAGGCCTCAGAAGATCCTTCTGAGCCACTCCTTGCAAAATCTTTTCACTTGAAATCGATTTGGAACCTTTGGCCTGAATGAAAGCTGAACTAACCTTCCAAACGTTGAGCACTGCCACGAAGGTGAAGAATAGAAGAACGTAGTGATAGTTAAATAGTTGTTTGAAGAATGCTGTATAGATTTACAGGCATTTGAATCTAAAGCTAAATTTTTTGGCCTAATGGTTACTGTGCTATAGTGACTAAGAAGCTGGGGATAGACTCTAGAAAATCCATTTGCTTGCCACAAAAGCTATTTCATGAAGATGGAGACATAAATTCATATTGTGTTTGAGGTTATTTTTCCTCTATTTTTTCCCTCCTGCAAAGAGACTTCCTGTTTCTATTGAAGCTATTTCTTTTCTTTAAGCTGCCCAGGAGAGGAAACCCAGCCTTTGATAAATTAGTAGAGGGACTGCATTTTTTTTTGGTACTGTAGTCCGTAAGATAATTGTTGTGGTGATCAGAAAATCCAAAGTTAGGACCTTCCTGCTCTCCCAGGGACAAAATGTCAAAGCCCCAGGGTAATGTCAGTAGAAAACTTTCATTTGTAACTCTATATGGATTGAAAGCCAACCAATCTGAATTTTTTTGGGGGGGTTAACAGTTGACTACAATGATGAGTTCCCTCAGGTTTAACCTCAACATTTTCACTCTTTGGAAGTAAAAAAATAAAGAAACCATCTTTCTATGTTACTTTTGGGAAGTAAAGAAGCAGAAAGTTATTTATAAGCGGTCTCTTGAGTTAATCTGATCTTCTGCAGCAGTTAACGGGGGGATGTCGAAATATATAGTTCAGATTACAATAGCACACGGGAGAAGGTTTCTTTTTTAATGAGAGGGGGAAAAATACTTAATCCCTCTGGTTTACTGTGGGCACATGATAAAAATAATCACGATAATGTCCAAATAGGAATAATAGGAAAACATTCTAGGGTGCAATGGTCTGTGAAAAGCACAATTACTGAAAAGACCAGTAAAATTACCGGTTCCTTTTATTTAAATCTTACATTACAGCAAAGCAAACAGCTGTACTTTTTCTTTCAGCATAATGATTCTCTTTAAAAAATTGATTTTAATGGCTTAAGTAAAAGCTTGGGTGCATTTGGGGAGCTTTCGTAACCATTCATTAAGTAGAATGGAATTTGATACATTTGTTGGCCAAGGGAAACTTGGGCCTATTTTTGTTGCAATAAATATAAAAGACATTTTCCTTTTAGTAATTGTTAATGTTAAGGAATGGTGAAGTCTTCATTATGTTTGTTGAAAAAGGTCCCTCTAAGATTATTTACTTTTTGTCCTCATTTTAAAGAGAAAAGAGAGGCTAGTCAATCCATGGCACTGAGCCTCTATCGCTTTGCCTTTCTCCATTTTTTTTTAAAAAACTATTTTTTCCTTTACTTCAGTTTAATACTATTGTAAACATTCACTTACTTTATGACATCTTTCTGTTATTGTTGTAATTCACATGAGGAAATAAACTTAGAGACTCTGCTTCTCAGTTTAACATGTTGACAAGCACATGCACTCATCTCTATGGAAACTGCCTGATTTGTGCTTGCATTTAATTGGAATAGTCCATGGCTTCTCCAAATAGATTTTATTTAAATACCTGTCACTTCTTAAAAAATTCATTATATTTAATATGTTAGTCTTATTTCTAGGTAGTTACACAATTTATGGTGCACAGCGAATTGAATAGTTTTATATAGAAAAAGTTAAATCTTTTTCTCTTAAAACTTTTCTATTTCACAAGTTTGGCACAATCTTTCCTACTGTTGCTGCCTTAAGTATGCTAGCTGAAACCTTTAGAATAGGTCTTAGCCAGTATCAAATCTATACAAAGTAGCATTTGTTCTTGTACGCATTATTTAAAATTAGCTAACTGCTAAAAGTTAAAAAAAAAGAGAGATTTAGAAGGGTAATTTTCCCCAACCTGATGTCTCTAGGTTTTCATATTACTTGGAGACTGTGCATAACCAACAGATCTCAAGTTTGAGAATATATTTCATTATCATGACTTTAATCTTGAACATATAATCTGTGAAAATTGAAGCATTGGTTTGAAATCTTACAGAAAGTTCTTTATATTTATATTCTCAGCTAAAATTATAATACCTGTAATAAATTAGGTGACGATCATAATACCAAAATAAATTGTCCCAAAGATCCTTTTTCACGAAGTGACTGAACTTTGTTTTTCCTTGAAGACGTCTCACTTCTCATCCAAGAAGCTCCTCTTGGATGAGAAGCAAAATATCTTCAAGGAAAAACAAAGAAAGTCCAGTTGCCTTTTGAAAAAACACCTTTGGGACAACCAAGACCTGGATGACTGAGAATCTCCATAGTCTGCAATATAGTGAAAAAAAATAAGTTATCAGAACTAAAAAAAGCATCTTTTTATTTTATAAAACCTATAAATGATGAAAAATCCAGGTAAAACAGACTTGTTAGTTAATGCAATTATTTTTTTTTAAAGAATTATTTGGTAATAAAATAAAACTGGAATTATTGAAGCAGGGGGAAGCCTAGATAACCAGTTCAAAACTTTTATTTAGGTTAAAATAATTGGCATAATGAAGAAGAACAGGTAGTCTGAATGTTTCAGTTGTTAAGTAAATCCATGGATCGTTATGATGTGTGTTTTTTTTGCTGGAAATGCCATCTGTCTGTTTTTTTTTTCATAAATTACAGTCATATGACCATAGGCTGTTGCAAAGGCCTTAAACGTAGACCAGTTGCCGAGTGCCCAAAATGCAACCATGTGACTGCACTGACGGGGACCGGCCATTGGAACATCAAATCCGGATCATAAATAGCCTTTTTTGATATTTGTTATAACTTTGAACAGTTACTAAGCAGCAGGTCATAATTTGAGGACTACCTCTAAGAGGAAGGGATATTAGGAAAACCTTCCCAATTTTAAGTAGGAAAATGAAGACTGAAAACAGGAACTTCAACCTCAGGAACTTTAAGATCTACGAATTTCAATTCTCAGAATGCCCCATGTCAATTCCCAGAATGCCCCACCAACAGATACTGGTGTTTTTTTTTAAAGTGTATTATGCCCTAATTGTGAGTCTTGAAAATGTCTATATTCTTGACCATTTTTCTATCTTTTCAGAGGAAGACGGTGGTGACCTCCTCAAGACAGGGATCAGTTTTCCTGGCACGCCAGAAGAAGAGCTAGGTACAGAAATATTTTTTAGCTGAACAATATTTTTTAGCTGAACAATCTTGGTCAATCATGATATGCCACTTAAAGCTTCAACTGTTTAAAAGCAACTGTGTGATTGCATGCACTTTTTGTTTTATTTCATAATTACATGTAATAGGATTTTTAATTTCAGATTTATGATCAACATGTATTTCTCACCTATTTCCTATATTCATTCTACACCATCACCACTTCCAGCTTTTCTCACTGGGTGTATTGGTCATGGAAGAGCCAAAGCATTCAAAAACAGAGCTTTAAAATGAGATGATATATCTATAAAGGTCAAGATGAATTAAATTCATTGGGAAATCTTATGAGAATAATAGTCCATTTTAAGGGCTGCACTTCCTTATTTAAAATTTGGGGAAAGTATTGAGTTCATGATCTGGGCTCTTTTCATACAAGAAAAAAATTTCCACATTGGCATAAGAAAACTTGTTTTATCTCATACATACACGAGTGGCAGGAATGTGTAAAAATATATACATATAATGTGTGTGTGTGTGTATATATATATATCCTATAAATACATACATGTATAAATATAATATATATTTTATGTATATACTGTGTGTATATATGTGTGTGTACATATATACACAGAGGCAGAAATACATTAATTATTAATATTTTTAACATCACAATGTATTCAGTTTAATAATAATATTAAATATCCACAGCAATGCAGCTAAAATGTCCACAGTAAGAAATAAAATAAAATAAAAATAAAGGTCTGTGACATATAGATGAAGTATAGCGGAACCATGCAATATCCAACACTAAACATAGATGGGATCCCATCTCTTTCCAAATGCTCAGGATGAAAGAGTTGTATTTATAGTAACAACAAAAGGAGTGCAAGTCTGATCATGATAAACAGTTTCACCTTATATGTCTTGTTAACAGATTAGATTGGGGTATCAAACTCACGGTGTCATGTGACATAGCAGGACTTTTTTCCTCTCTGCTAAACTGGGTATGGGCGTGGCCTGCACATGACACATCTGACCTACAGGCCGGGAGTTTGACAGCCCTAGATTAGATGGTTTTCCTCTGTCTCCAGAAGGCCGTTCCTGAAAGTACCTAGATGCCAATCCATATAGGACTTAATAGATTAAGACCAAACTCTAATTGCACCCAGAAGCCAATGAAAAGTGGATGATAGTCCTATAGCTGGCACGAGGTATTTATGGCAATGAGCACCAGCCAGTGTCTCTCTGCTTTTACATTAATTGTAGTATCTGAGTGATCTTCTACTGTCTTGTAAGCAGATTGCAGTAATCCAAATGAATATTTGTGAAGGCATAAGTTATTGAGAGATGCTTCTGCACCAGCTGAGGTAGCAGTGGGAGCTAAGCAAAGGACCCATGGCCGTAGTCTCAATTTGCCCATGCAGAAGCTGCATGTCCAGAAAAAACTCTGCATTCCAGACCTACTTCTGTGGCATCTTGTCAAGAGATAACATTAGAGATGATGAGGCATTTTAGTGCACAAGCTACAATTCGATCTTGCTTGCTTTAGCCTGTTTCATCCTACCTGGGCTCAACATTCTTCAGACACTGGGATGATATTGACAACATGTCCCACATAGGTTGGGTAGCAATTTAGAATTGAATGATATAATACCACTGATACTATGAAATAACGCATGTTCTCCATTACCATAACCACCACTACCATGGGCCCTATCGAAGCCATAAACTCTTGAGCTCTCCCCGATTGAGCTCCTAACACCAAAAAGCAAAGGGACTCTGGCACCAACCCAGAAATCAGATTTAGAAGCTCAGGTAGGGGCCCAGCAATGCAACCAGGTCACCAGAAAGATCCCTACATGGTTCATATTTGCCAGTTCAATATATTAGCATTTACACTCTATATAAAGACTCTATAGTCTGGGAAAAAAATGTCTAGGTTGCAGTACTTTACTTTCTAAATGTCACTTATGCACAATAAGGAAATCTGTCCAGCCATTGGGAGTTACTTGTATGCTTATATCATGCACAATGTCATTCATACCCTTTAAAGTATTTTACTAAATTAATTTTAATTAGTATCAACAATCCAATGTATGGCAGCACAAAATTAGCTGCCTACCTGTCACAGAAAATGAATGGCTGATTTGCTTTGGTCTTAAGAATCCTTGACTAACTCACCTTAACTAAGATCATCTAGATCAGAAGTCTTCAAACTTGGCAACTTTAAGACTTGTGGATTTAAGATGAAGTTGCCAAGTTTGGGGACCCCTGATCTAGATCTAAGAATATTGGCTTGTTTTTAGCTGGGCCGACCTGAATTGTTAGAAGCAAAAGGAAGGTAGAAGACTTATCGTACATGTGGATAAAGGAAGGGAGTGGGGTAATTCAGCAGAACAGACATCCAGAGCCAGGAATCTGAAAAGAAAGAGAGAAAAATGGGGTTTGGGTAGATGGGAGAGATAAGGAATTTCATATCTGTGACAGGTACATGTTGTCATTCAAGCAAAATCAATTTGAAATAGCCAAAAGATTAATTGTTTCTGTTCAAACAAAGATACCCCTATGTTTAACCTTTAACTATAATCAGTGGAATATAAAAAATATGTAATCTAGGCTCAGCAAATTGCAAAGAAATGTATAATGTGTAAAATACTGCTCTCTGACCATAATTTACTCTAACAGAAATTCAAGTTAACACCTGCTGTCATCTTTGTCACTCACTATGTAGATATTTTTTTTAAAAAAGAGTAGGTGGAAGAGAATCGTGTGGCGTAAACTGTCTTCACCTTCAACCTTGTGTTCATGGAAAATATGCAGTTAAGGCAATAGTGACGATATAGCTTCCTGCCCAATCATGGTTCAATTTCATAGAAGCTGATAAATGTGTTGAATTGGACAGTTATATCCTTAAGTGAACACTTACACTGGGTCTTCTGCTTTGAATGAATAATGAGGACAAATAATTTCACAATAATTCTGTTTTATTCTCCTTCCCTTTTACAGTTAGAAGCCTGTAAGAAAAATAAACTGTTCCAGGTGTTTTCCATTTTATAACAAGTTGGAAAATAATTATAGAACGCTGCATAAATTTAGCCCTTTTATACTCACAAACATGTTAATTTAACCTGCACATTACAGCTAGGTAAATATTATTTAAAACAAAATAATTGAATTTCTAATATACCATATGATGATTACATTTACATATTAATTTATGTAAAGCATTTGTATATTCTTTCCATCACAAATATTTTTCACAAAGGGATTTGCAATGCAAATTAAAAGTACCCACTCACACATACTTATTTCTACTGAAAGTAATTGTGTAAAATGTCTCAATTTTTCTAACATTCAGATAATTTAAAGGAGATCTTACACAGAACCTGCTGACATGAATAACTTAATTTTCAGACTTTCCTATTTATTTTATTTACACAAGTAAATTCTAAAAAATTGCCTTACGCTAATGGGAAGGAAAGTAGAGAAAATCATGTGGTATATCAGCAAGAACAAGAAATTTTGAGTTATTTTAACTATTATAAAAAATATGAGGAGGAGTAGGAAATGTAAAAACTACATTGGATGGATTAGCAACTCAGCATCTTAATTTTAAATGATTATTTGTAGGATTATTTTGAAGACAAATAACTAAAGCCAAGAGGGAAAGGCTGTAGGTGTGATTAATTATGTGTGAACTAGTTGATGTTGATTCTTAGCAACAGTTCAGCCCAGTTCTGGTGTACCGTTAGCGCCGAAGATCAGCTGAGATCAAACTGATTCTCTCTGACAAGCTGCTGTTGGGCCCACCCACCCACCCAGTCTCCTATACTGATCTTTATTCTCTGCTTTGGAAGCGCAGTTGCATTGCGCGGCACAGCAGATTGCTGTGCATCAACTGTTGAAGTTACAGGGAGAGTGCAGGATTGCAAGAGGTGAGTAGGAAAGCCTCTCCACATGTGCAAAGTGCATGTTTGGCACACACACACAAAGTGTGTGTGCGGGCGCAAAGCGCGCTCACCAAGCCACGCCCACCGAATCAGTGGTAAATCTCTTTGAAACCCACCACTTAGCAACCACATAGACTTTCTCTAGCCTGGTCCTTCGGATCTCCCAAATGGTGCACCCTTCACCACTGTAATTGAGTCCATTCATTTTGCTGCTGATCACCCTTTTCTTTTTTTTCTTTCCACTTTTCTCAACAAGGGGAACTTTTTAAGAGAACACATTTACTTCACAAATGTAGGGAAAATATTATTTCTGCCTCCAGTGAGAACTCTAGGTTGATTTATTCTAGGATCCAGTTGCTTGTTTTCTTTGCTATCCATGGTACAGTAGAACCTCTGGTCACGAACGCTTCTGACCATGACCAAATCAGGTTCTGACCAAACAATTTACAAAATTTTTAAATCTGGTCACAAACACATACTCGAGTGGCAATCAAACACAACCCCTGGCCCAGAAATTCCTGAAGGTGAAACATTAGAAGACGAAGAAATCACCAAAGTTATGGAACGAATTATGGTAGTGACCAGAGGTTCTACTGTATTCTTAAGAATCTTCTGCAGTACCAAAATTCAAACATGTCAGTAATCTTTCTATTTTTCTCCTTCAAGCTCCAACTTTCACTTTCATAGGGTGTCATAGGAAAAACTGTTTTCTGCATGATTCTGATCTTTGCAGGCACAGACATATCATGGCATCTGAATACCTTTGTCAAAGTCTTTATGGATAGTCTACCAAGTTCTGCTCTACGGCATATTTCTTGACTTGCTGGTTTCTTTATCATTACTAATCCCCCCTCCCCCCCCAAAAAAAAATGATCCACCACTTCAGTGTCTTTGTTATCAATTCTGAGACTGCTTTATGTACATATTGTCACTTATTCTTTTTTTATATCTATATGTAATTTTAGTTCCATTTTTTTCAATTTCATTACTACAACTTGTAGATCATTTACAATTTTAGCTATCAGAGTACTATTACCAGTATCAATATAGCACAGATTATTGATATTTCTTCATCCAGTTTTAAAATCACATTAATCTTTTTCAATGCAGTATCCCTCAATCTATCTATATACTACTAAAATTCTCATGTCTGTAACCTTTGATTGAGTGAAACAATGCATCAGAAGGCAAAACTTTATCATCAACAAATGTACCTTAAATGGACTGACATACATAATACTGGGACCCATTATTCCCAAGGAAATGGAATTTGGGAAAGTTCTAGCTGCTTCAGTGTCACCAGATTATGTTATCCTCATTTTTGCCTCATTCTGTGACAGTTTCCCTTACCTGAGGGAAGGGAAGGGAAGGGAAGGGAAGGGAATTTATGACATCCCCTGTCAGTTTATCACAAGCGAGCAGGAAATCACAGGTCATTGGTGCTCAAAATGATGTTTTGCCAATCCTTGGTCATTCTGTTTCCCTGTTTAAGTAAGAGTAAATAGGGAATATGTTCTAAGGTATCTTGGATGTTGACACCTCTTACAAGGAGGAGGAGGAGGAGAAGGAAGAGGAGGAGGAGGAGGAGGAGGAGGAGGAGGAGGAGGAGGAGGAGGAGGAGGAGGAGGAGGAGATACCAATAGTAATAGGCACCCTAGATGCAATCCTAAAATATCTGGAACACTACTTGAACACCATCAACATTGAAAAAAAATCACCATCAGTCAATTGTAAAAAATAGCTTTACCAAGAACAGCTTACATCCTATGAAGCTGCCTTTAACACTTCCAGACACCACCAACCTATCCCAGTCCTTAGGAAGGATTCAACAGGTGGATTAAAATACCAAATCTAGAGTAAACATCAGGCTGACTATGGACCAAACCATAATAATAATATTTCTATTTCTAATTTACAACCAAAAGATCTGAAAATATACAGAATTTAGAAATTCTGACCATTTCTGTTTGATCTTTGAATCAATTACTTTTTGTCCAGTGGCATCTGTTAGCATACTAATTCAAGACTGAAACATCCTCCTGAATTCAGATAACTTTTCAGCAAAATAAAAATATCTTTTAAATATGGTTTATGCATCAAAAATCCAGAATTTTTTTTCACATATTGACAAATTCCAAATCTTTGGTATCTTATTCACCATTATTCAAACATGTCCAATATTTAGATCCTGTTCAATCTTACATTTCTAATAAATAGAATTTGTCAGCCATTCTTTTCAAATGTCCTTTTAGCATCTAAGATGAATGAAGTGTATCTAAAATTAAAATATTAATCTTTAATATTATTTCAATGCCTAAGTATTTTAATTGGTTAAAACAAAGTATTCCAACACTTTATTCCACATGTTTTATAAATTAGCAAGTTGTAATGTACAAGCTTTAATTTAGCCTTAGGATTATCTGTGGAAGAAGATTTGAAAAATCATTATTGTGATTGTCATGACAAATGTGGAATATGGGCTTGTACTATACTGTAGATCTCAGGAGTCTGCAATAATGGGATTAAGTTTTTGAGCTAAATGAAAACAGAAACTCATAAAATAAGCAGTTCCAGTGTCAAGCTTATCATCTAGCTGCAAGAATAAAAGTTCACATATAACTTTTAGGCTGAATTTCCTTAGTGTTGCAGGGAATGTTTAGAAAACGTAAATTAGTTATATGAATAGCAATAGCAATAGTACTTAGACTTATATACTGCTTAACAGCCCTCCCTAAGCAGTTTACAGAACCAGTCTATTGCCCCCAACAATCTGGGTCCTCATTTTACCGACCTCAGAAGGATAGAAGGCTGAGTCAACCTTGAGCCTGATGAGATTCGAACTGCCAAATTGCAGGCAGCCAGCAGTCAGCAGAAGTAGCTTGTATGCATTCTAACCACTGCACCACTAAGGCTCTATAATTAAATATTTATTTTTATTTTTTATTTATTTTTATTTGTCAATTTCTTACAAGATAATAGGTATAAGTAAAAACGTAGTTATGAATACATGGATACATATAAGAAAAAATAATAAAAGAAACAATAGGACAGGGACGGTAGGTACGTTGGTGCGCTTATGCACGCCCCCTACAGACCTCTTAGGAAAGGGGTGAGGTCAATAGTAGACAGTCTAAGGTTAAAGTTTTTGGGGTTTGGGGAAAAAAACCACAGAGTCAGGTAGAGTATTCCAGACATTGATCACTCTGTTGCTGAAGTCGTATTTCCTACAATCAAGTTTGGTGCGATTAACCTTGAGTTTGTATCTATTGTTTGCTCTCGTGTTGTTATGGTTGAAGCTGAAGTATTCATTGACAGGTAGGACATTGCAATGTATGATTTTATATACTATACTTAGATTGGACCGAAGGCGGTGTAGTTCTAGGTTTTCTAGGTCTAGAATTTCAAGTCTCATGGCATTAGGTATTCTGCAACGAGTAGAGGAGTGGAGAACTCTTCTTGTGAAATATTTCTGGACTTTCTCAACTGTGTTAATATCAGATACATAATGTGGGTTCCAGGCTGATAAGCTGTATTGGAGTATTGGTCTAGCAAATGTTTTGTATGCTCTAATTATTAGTGTAATATTACCAGAGAAAAGCTATGTAAGGTTAAGTTAACAACTCTTAACGCCTTTTTGGCTATGTAGTTACAGTGGGCTCTAACACTTAGGTCATTTTAGATGAGTACTCCAAGATCCTTTACAGCATTTGGATCATCAACAAGGTCTTGACTATTCAGCCTGTATTTATTTTCTGATTTATTTATTTTTTTGCCAATATGTAGGACAGAGCATTTATTTGTTGAGATTTGAAGTTGCCATTTGTTTGACCATTCTGATATATAGTCAAGGTCTTTTTGAAGGGTAGCAGTATTGTCTGTGGTGTTGAATAGCTTTACATCATCAGCGAAGAGAATGCAGTTGCTCTTGATATGATCACAGAGGTCATTTATGTAGAGTATGAAAAGAGTTGGTCCTACAACACTGCCTTGTGGGACACCACTATTGACAGGTACAGAATTTGATAGGACACTCCCAATTGTGACCATTTGTTGTCTGTTTGACAGGAAAGCTTCTATCCAGTTATGCAGGTGTCCAGAGATACTGTAAGATTTTAGTTTTAGGAGTAGTTTGTCATGTACCACTGAATCAAAGGCTTTACAGAAGTCTATGTAGATTGCATCTATTTCTTTGCCCAGATCGAGTTGTTTAGTCCATATGTTTTTGCAGTGTAAGAGTTGCAAATTACAAGATAGTTTTTTTCTGAAACCAAATTGTTTATTAGAGAGTAGGTTGTTTGTCTCTAAGTGGAGAATAATGGATTGGTTAATAATTGATTCCATGACTTACAGGTGACGCAGCATAAAGAGATTGGTCTGTAATTTTCAACTAGGCTGAGGTCTCCCTGTTTGAAGATGGGGATGACCGTGGCTTGTGACCATAGTTTTGGCAAGGAGCTGGTCCTGAAAGATTTTTTAAAAAATTATGCTTAGAGGTTTGGCTATGGCAGTGGATAGCTTTTCTAAGAAGTAGGCACATATTCCGTCCGGTCCAATATACAGAGATGGTTTTAGATTGCATAGTGCTTTTTCAACAATGTCTTCTGTAAAATCGATATTATTAGATCATTGTAGTTGTCTGTGTTTTGACTAGGAAATACTGGGCATGGTCCATTGATGTTTACAAATACTGAGCCAAAGAATGTCTTAAAGAGGTTGGCTTTAATGGTGTCGTCGTTGCAGTCTTTACCATTAGGTCCTTTCAGGGGTGGGATAGACCTTGAGGCTTTTAGTTTGTTGTTTATAAAATTGTAGAAAGCGTGGGTGGAATTGGTGCGTAGAAGTTTTTCTTCTTGTTTAATGTGATAATTGGTGCATTCAGTTTTTATCTGGTGGCATAAATTTTTATATCGGCTTTTGAAGTTGGCAACATGACCAGATTTGTTTTTCCACCAAAGTGATTTCTTTTTGGATTGAAGCTTCCTTATTGTTTTGGGTAATTTGTTTTTTGCTGGTTTTGGGAGTTGTTAATGGTACATATAGTTTGATGACTCTTTTGACTTCAAGTAAAAATATGTTGTAATGGTCTTCTACAGTATTGCATCCAGAGAATATAAATTGCCAATCAAGGGATGAGAGATCGTTGTTTATAAGATCATAGTTGCCTTTTTTGAAGTTATAATTGGGGATTCCATCATTGTGATGATTTTTGTGTGGCTGTATGTTGAGACAAAAGTCAATCATGTTGTGGTCACTGTTGGAAAAGCGTTCTTTAATTTGTATTCTGTAAATTGAATTCAAACTATTGCAGAAGATGAGATCAAGGCAGTTGTTAAGTCTAGTGTTGATGGTTACTAGTTGTTCTAGTCCCAGATTTGTTACTGCATTGCAGAAGGTTGCATGCGTGGGTTCAGTTGTACATTCGTTAGGGGTCCAGTTAATATGGGGTAGATTGAAGTCACCAAGACAAATAAAAGCGTGTGGGCAGGATGCCGCCTGTGTTAGTGGTGTATTTAGCTTGTTTGCATGTTCGATGTCATAATCAGGGGCTCTGTAACATAGTAAGAACCAAAATGTGATATTTAAGGACAGTTCACAGATGATGGTCTCAGGAATAGCAAGCTCCTGGGTAACTTGGATGTTTTTTAGATGTAAGGACTTTTTATAGAAGATAGCAACACCACCTCCTCTACAGATTTCATGATCTGATTGGTAAACATGATAGTCTCTTACTGTGGTAATGGAATCAGGGAGAGATGCATTGAGCTATGTTTCACAGACAAATATAATGTCAAATTTAGCCATATTTAGTAAGAGGAGAAATTCAGGTATTTTATTTACAAGGCATTGAGTAGCTTGAATTTAAGGCTAGTTGTGGTTTGGAATAGAGGTAGTTAGAGGCATGCATGCCTAGTTTTGAGTGATATTGGATTGGATGGGGTGGGGTTGGATGCAGAGTTGTGGGTTGTGTGACTTTCTTTTGATGCAATCAGCTCTGTAGTCAATGTATAGGTCCCTTTCTCCATTGTCTAGACGTTTTTTGAATTCTGCGCGGAGTTCACGGGAGTGGATTCTTTGCAGTATGGATAAGTCTGGTCTTGAGTGAGGTTTTTTGTGGTTGGGACTGATTTTTGCAATGGCATTTATTGTATGAATGAATATGCGTTTGCTGGACTCATTTTTGCATACAACTCTACAAAATCTTGGGGCCACAGAGCCATCATTGTATTTGTACCCATGGCCATCTCTGGTTATTTCAATGATATCTTCTGGAGAGATGTTTGTTGTATTAGAGTTGCTTATGATATCATGAACTTTGGTGATGTCATTTGATTTGTTGGTGTCTTCGAGACCAAATAAGATGACATTTGGACATTTCTGTTCATGTTCCATGGTGTCTCTGATGAGTAAGCAGATATTATTTGTGGAATTATTTGAAGGGATAGTAATTGCTTGTGGCTGTAGTTTGGTGGTTATTTTTGGTTGTAGTTGTGATTGTAGTTGAGGTAGTGGTTGTGGTTGTTGTGGGATTTGATTTTGAGCTGATAGATACTCATTTATCTGTGCTGTGTTTTTTCCCCAAGATAAATTAGGCTTGCTTGTATAGTTGTTTCAAAACGTGTTGCTAAGCATTCTTCTATTGAGTGAATGAGTGATTCTATGCTTTCAACTCTGTCAGGTAGGGTACTCAGTTTGTTTAGCTTAGGAGAACATGATGGACATAGAAAAAAGAATGTATCTGAATTTTTAACCATATCAGCTAGGTTTTTGTTTGCGTTTATTTTTGTTTACTTTAAAACTTATGTCACATGAGTTACAAATTGTGTATAAGTGTTTTCCAGATGAAAAATTGTTCTTTTGTGTGAATGAATTACCAGACTTTTCAGCACTGACATTTTTAATGTACACACTTTTTTTAACTGATTCATATTTTCAGGTTTCTAAATAAAATTTTCAACCTCATCTGCAAATTATCCATTGCAGTCATTCTACTTGTTGGTATATCAGGGAAGAGAGCTTTTAAATTTGTGGGTAACTCAGTTTTATTTTCTTGGTTTTCATTTAAGTGCTGCCTAAATTGAGCCAAAACTGTTTTATGCTCTTCTTCAAGCTAGAGAGCATATTTTCTTTTCTTCTGTTTTCCTAGTTTCAGATCTAATCAAATAAAAGTCACCCATTCCCAGTTCCTCAGGTAGGATAATTTTTCAGTTTACCAATTGAGCAATAAGGTATTCCAAACTAATTATGTATATCATTTTGATTTTTCTACCATTTAGATAATTTAAGGAGATTCCACATAGAACTTGCAGTCTTTCCTGTTCACAAAATTAAATTCCAACAAATTGCCTTACACTAATGGGAAGGAAAGAAGACAAAACTTAGAGAGATATGTAAACACATACAAGAGATTTTGATTTATATTAATTACTGTAAAAATTTGAGGATTGTTATCATTCCCATATACATCTCTGTTATACTCTTTCCAAGACTCCCTCACTTCAGTTTTATCACCAATCACTCCATTACTTTTATTTTTAATTCCATTCACTCTGGTGGGGACTCTTTGTTTCAGTCACTTCACCTACTTACAAAACAATTTTTTATACTTCCATTAAAATGACATTGTCTGTTCACTGCCTATTTTGTTATACAGTATTCATTTTTTATTATGTCAAAAATATTTTTTCATACAGGTTTTAAAGTTCCTCTTTTTTACAGTCATTCTACTTCGTTTCATAGCTCCTGATATTACCAAAAAACAGTCTGTCTCTCTCTTTAAGAACTTAACTAATTAAGTACTTAGCTAATTCTCTCAATCTTCCATTATCAACCAGTCATGATCGTAAGTCTATATTCATTTCTTTGCAGAAATATATGTAAATGTAAACAACTTTTTTTTTTAAAAAAAAGTTCTTTTCTAAGCAGGTATTTTCTTAACTGTTTGCAATTCTTAATCATTCCTCAGTCTCCAAAAGACCCAGTCACTTTTTCTATAGCCCCTCATCTCATTCTCCTATGTTCACTCATGTCATGGAATGGAATGTATTCCCCAGCTCTCATTAAGTTAGAATGTTGCACAATTTCCCCTGAAACCTATCTCTATCTCTTATCACAATTTACTGGAGCCATAACATGCAGTTACCACCCACTCATAGGTATCTACTATCAGGCACATACAGAACAGTCTCTAGGTCAGAGGTGTCAAACTCATAGCCCACATGCCGCACATGCTGGCCCTGCCCCCTCCCGGTTTAGCGAAGGGGTAGAAAGTCCTGATATGTCATGTGATGCTGCCCTGACGACGTGAGTTTGACACCCCTGCTCTAGGTCATATCTTTTGCCATATAACTTAGTCCTTTCATTCATTATTAAAAGTATACATCCAGGGCTCTAATTCATTAACTCTTAACCCACAAGATTGGCATGTTCATTAAGATCTATTCTGTCTTCCTTTCTCTTAGTTTTACAGGCACACAATCTAAATAACTTTCCCATTCATTTCATTTAATTAATTCACACTGTTTATCATTGACTTGTCTCTTACATTCCAAATCATTATCTTCCATCAAATAAACAAATGGATTGGCCCTAGCAATTATACCTCCACCATCCCTCATAGTCTATTAAGGTTTTAATATTATGTTTGTTAGTAAGATAGAGGACAAGGAAACAAGGTTCTTGGTTCAGTCATACCAATAATTGCCAGTAATTTAAAGCACATTTTGAACAGTACACCACAAGGGCAAGCAAAGTCTAGTTTACACCCTCAGAATCCTCTTACTATACTTTGCAAGCTAGAATGTCCAATTTAGAGTCTTCTTTAAAACAAGCCAACATTTCCTCCCCTCAAAACAAAGGACATGTGAAAGAAGGTGGAGCTTTCTCGCTGATGGACTGTGGATTGCAACTCTCTGCGGCTACGGTCTGTGCTCTTTCATTGGAGAGCCCCGATCATTGGGGCTGAAGCTGCCTTCAGCTGCCTTCAGCTGCCTTCAGCTGCCTTCAGGGGTGGTGGAGTAAGGGGAAGCTGCAAGCCAGGTTGAGGGGAGCCGCATCTCCCCTCCTGGGCTTGGTCTTTTTCCCCCCGAAGACGACTGCAGTGGTGGTTTAAAATGGCCACCCCGAAGAGAAGGACTCAGCTGGGTTAAGATTTGTGCAGGAGGGAAGAAAGAGGTGGATAACATCTGAACTGGGACAACTGGGCAACACAACTAAACAAAAGTACCCTGGGATCAAGGTAACATGTAATTTTTAAGAAAAGAAAAGTGAGCGGTGAAATTACAAAGGGACGGGAAAAAAAATAAGAATATATTTTTGACAGCTAAGCGGGGCTTCGAACCGGGAAAGGAAGAAGCCAGAACTAAAGATTTAACTAAATTGGACTAAAATATTTTGGCAATAAACAGGCATAAAATAAAGCTGGACTTAAGATGGAATAAAGCTGGTCAAATAATAAAGTTTACAAATTGGAGACTGGACTGTGCTGGAATATTGAGGTTCGAAAAACCCTAAATAAAAAAATAGGGGAAAAAGGTGAAGACTTTGTATAATGGAGAGTGCCACCTTTTGACAAAAACCTGAGCTCAAACAAAAGGGAAAGCATCCTGTTTCTGAATGAACTTGTGTGGATATAACATTAAAGAAATATTGAAACAAAGTAAGAATTTTAGAAAGTGAAAGCAGAACCAGAATAAAGAAAAAAGCAAGGAAAGACTGACTGTGGGATTGATTGAAGTTTTTGGTATAGACCCTGGGCTGGAATAATTGAGAACTTTAGAAAATTGAAAGAGGAAAGAAGGAAAGTAAAAGTGTTTTTTTGTGTGAACTTAACAATCATAAAATACAAGAGTGTGTAATGATGATATCTCTTTGGGAATTAAAAATGAAACTTAAAAATATGAGAGAATTACTACAGGAAAGAGGCAAATCACTTTGCTCTGTGTTAGAAAAAATGGAAATGGCGATTGAAGAACAAGAAGAAAGAACTTCAGAGGAGGAGGAATCGACTCAAGGAGAAGACATTTTAAATAGACAAGTAACACAAAGAACACGACAAAGAAGTGGAGAAAGAAGGAAGGTTAAAGTTGAGATTTAAGAAGGCAATCAAAGGGAATATCTGTGAAGTCGGGAAAGGCAGAAAGACCCAGCAGAAAAGGGGAAAGGAAGATATTAAGAAAGAGGGATATGAACTGGAATGAGAAAAGATATGGGGAAAAGAGGGGGAGGAGAAGCAGTAAGAAAGGTGCATGAAAT
Organism: Pseudonaja textilis; assembly: GCF_049901715.1. Taxonomy (NCBI): domain Eukaryota; kingdom Metazoa; phylum Chordata; class Lepidosauria; order Squamata; family Elapidae; genus Pseudonaja; species Pseudonaja textilis. The sequence continues at coordinate 127,140,943 of NC_141990.1, read as the reverse complement.
AAAGAAATACGAAAATAGTAAAATGTTGAAAAGAAATTGTTTTTTCAGAGATAATGGTTGATGAATTAAAAAGGGGATTCTGCAGGATGACAAGGGGTAATAAGAATATTTCTGCAATTAAAAATATTTAGAAAATAGGGTAATATAGATACTGATAACTCTTATTAAAAATTAAGGGGGTGAAATATGCTGCAGAATCCAAAAGAAAAGATGTAATGATTATTATTGTAACTTCTTAAAAAATAATGGTTTACTGGGAATCAAGATGAGGGAATAAAGGTCTATTTTAATCATTGAGGTGTCACACTCAAAGCAGTAAAAGGGGGGAAACCTATACTTGTTTTTTTCTTTAGTTTTAAAACTTGTATTAATTTAGAATGTATAAAAAGAATGTGTAATGGAAAGGGAATATGACAGATTAAAGAACCAACTAAATTAATAAGTTAATATAGACTATTAAAAGCAAGGAGAGACATTGGTAACCCATTATTATTATTATTATTATTGTTGTTGTTGTTATTATTATTATTAGGTGAACACATATTGTTTATCTTTATTTTTAAAATAAATATTAAAAGGATTATATTTGAAATAATTGAAATGAAACAAAAAGATGTTTCGATTGAGATCAATGAAAGAGGCTAGAATTAATGTGTTTGTTTCTCTCCTTACTGAAAATTTGGAGTGGAAAAGGTAATAATAGAATCAAGTATGCATATATGAATGTATAATTGCTGTCATATTTGTATGTAAAGGTGATGACCCAAAAAGAGATTGTTGTTTTTAATGTGAAAAACTGAATAAAATTTGTTAAAAAAACAAAAATGGAACAAAGGCTAATAATTCCACCATAGGTCCACTGTATCACATATTCAACTATTATGGTTGTAGAATTCCCTTACAGGGATAGGCCCATTTGCAGCAGCTGAGAATAATGTTGAAAATAAAGACAATCATAATTCTGTTTAGGAGCATGCCAGCTTTCTATATTTTATTGAAAATTTAAAGGATCGTTTAATAAATGAAGCTGGGGGCCCGGGAGAATGACAGGATTCTTTTGGGCTTCAAGATAGAGCTTTTTGACATCACACTGCCTAATCTTTATTTAATTTGCCTTTTGCCCTGAAAGTAGGTATGAGAAACTGAGGAAGGAACTTAGACGATACACTAAAATTAAGAATCTTCATTTAGTACATCTTTTCTAAAGAAAAACAGACTTATGTTTTTGAGACTGGTAACACACTGAGCATATTTTGCATTTGCATACCCAAATTGTACATGCTTTCCTTAATTTTTTGCGGCTTTTGACAGATGTTATGTTTGTTTAAATGTCTTTTACTAAAAGAGGAATATTGCATGTCAAAGAGACAGATATTGAAGTTTGAAATTCTATGTCTGAGTATATCAAAAATGTAGCTGAATTGACTGTTGATTTTTAAATTGCCATTGTTTCAGTTAGGCTTTTTACCCCTTTTCTGGTTGAAGTTTTCATGTTACTGTTTCTTGAGCAGGTAAAAGCCCACTTGTGACCAAGGAATATCAGAAGCTAACAGCAGTCATCCGTTTCCTTTCAAAATAGAAATATGTGCCTATAACTACTAAAATAATGCAAGGTCTATAAATAACTCTGATTCAAATAATGGTTACTTCTACAATGAGTAGGTGAAAAAGTCTGTGGAATTATTTAGGGCAAATTGAAATAATAATTTTACTGTCTGTTGTACCATCTGCATGGAAGTATGGTCCCAAAAGAATTGTTGTTAAAGCTTGAAACATAACAATTGAATATGTACTTTACTATTAGATAAAAAGTAGCTCATCATTCCCAGTTTGAATGTCTAAAATAATTCTTTTGGAGAAACACCAACTAAATTCACCAAAAGGGGAAGCAAATTGTTATATACATAATATTGCATGTGAACTAAATAATAATACTATCACTTCTTGAGATGGCAGCTATAGATATCAAAAAATAAAACAAAACAAAAAAACCATTTTGGCATGCTTAAATCCGGTGAAATTGTGGCATGCTTAAATCCGGTGAAATTGAGCAAGTATGATGTTGTTCCATTTATGCTTATGGGTTAAGTAAGCATGAGATGCTGTACAGCAGGGGTCTTCAAACTTGACAGATTTAAGACTTGTGAACTTCAGCTCCCAGAATCCCTCCTCCAGTCATGTTAGCTCAGGAATTCTGGGAGTTAAAGTCCACAAGTCTTAAACTTGACAAGTTTGAAGACCCTTGCTGTACAGTATTTATGAAAGTTAAATAAACCAGCTTAAAAGAAGTTGGCATTTTTCAGAATCTGCAGAAAATCTATTTTTGTGGCTAGATTCAGCAATTCATTGACAAAACAATTTTCTGTGGAGTGAATTATTGACAATTAGCATCAGTTGACATCTGATGAGGGATGGTAGAGTTGGGCACTGAAGACAAGGTTTCTCTGAGAAATAGCATGGAAGCTGGACAACTAGCCTACTAGCCTAGATAGAGCAGAGTAGGGCTTCTCTTTAATTCTTGTGAGGTAATGTGGCCATTCATTCCATTCTGTCCATTGTCTAAAATAGGGTTTTACTCCCTGGAAGATTTGTAGACAGTAGCTCAGATTTGGGCAACTCAAGGCCCCAAGGGTGTATCCAAATCTCTTTGACTTTCAGGTCTCAAAGCCCATGTTAGAAATATACAGTTTTGGTATACACATGAACTACACTGTAAATTCACAGTTATGTCTAACTAGTAGTTGAGTTGAAAAGGTTTTAGCTTTAATAATGCAACTCAAATATAATCCCCAAAGTCACCCTCCCCCAAAATAGTAAATATACATATATTTTACTTGGCCATTAACTGACCTGCTTTTTCACTTTCCTATGGATGCCCTTGCCTTTTCAAAAATGAGAGGAGAGGGAAGTATGCCCTGTTGTCTCCAAAATTTTCAAAATTTTGAACTTGTGAGACCAGAATTTAGATTTCCTTGTGGAATTTAATCTTTTTACAGACTGCTTTTATCCAGATTTGTGCCCCCCCCCCCACCACCACCAATTTGTGACTGCAAAAGTAGATTGGTGGAATTAATAAAGGAAGAACCTGTAGCTATCATTTGTTGAATATTGTAATTTGTATGTTTGGATATGGAAGTTTTGTTTAAGAATAAAATAAGCATTATTATGTTAGATGTTGCAGTTCAGCATTTAAATCACAGGACAGAAAGATAATTTTACATATCTGCAAAAGGATTTATCACTTAACCTTTTTTTCAGTAACTACAGTTAAAAGTGAAAGAGATTTATATGCATAAGGATCCAAGCTATATACTCTTTAGGTCATATTTTAAGTCTAATATTATTTATGAAAAATATGATGCCCATGAAACATGACACTATAACATACTGAGTTCCACACAATATATTATGTGCTATGTGAAGGTTTTTTTTTTAAAGTATATACATATATAATTATTCTCAATTTCTGTTTAGTAATCCTCAGAATAACAAGTTTATATTAACTGGAATAAGCACTATTTGTAATCAAATTTAATAAAGGATTGGATTCTGCTGTTGTTGGGGTTTTTTTTGTGGGGGGGAGAAAGACTTTTGAGGTCTATGCTTCTGGACTGTCATCCAATCGACTTGTCCTTGAATAATGCAATATTTGGTCAGAATCCCTTAAACAATCTTCAGAAGAGATTATTCATGGGCACAAACCACCAGGAGCCACCACTACAAGATTTCTGGAAATGGAAGAGGAGCACAATTGGACAGTTAAATTCCTTCCATTGGAATCTGTGTGGGAAGTGTTGCACCTGATCAATTCATGTACATCTAAGATTTTAACATGCAACAAAGTCCATGTACTACTCGGGATGCATAAATTCTTGGTGTGAAGTGTTCATGTGTTCCTACATTAGATAATAGTTTAATTAATTATTTAGTGATAAATAAAAATAAATGAATAGAAAAATGACATGCTTGTACTAGAAATCATTCTTCTAACAGCCAACTCATGTGGTGACTGCTGACTGAACAGGTCTCCTGGAGAACAAAGGAGAGATACCAGAATGATTTCCAAAACAATCAAAGATAAATAAAAACTTCAGTATCTGCCTTCCCCCCACAAATCAAATAAGTTCTAGTAAAGATTGAGCATTCTAACAAGTCACGGAAGGAAGGAAGGAAGGAAGGAAGGAAGGAAGGAAGGAAGGAAAGAAAGAAAGAAAGAAAGAAAGAAAGAAAGAAAGAAAGAAAGAAAGAAAGAAAGAAAGAAAGAAAGAAAGAAAGAAAGAAAGATTGATTATGCCAGTGTTCCAGGTTCAGGAGTTCAAGGAAAGAGAAAAGCTATGTTTTAGAATCCTACCAAGAAAGCTTTGGTGCAGTGATTAAGGCACATGGAGAAACCAGGAGATTGTGAGTTCTAGTCCCACGTTATGCACAAAGCCATCCAGGTGATTTTTGAGCCAGTCATTCTCTCTTAGCCTTAGAAATAGGGAAACAATGGAAAACCACTTCTGAAATTTTATAGGAACTAGCCCAGGCAATTGCCAGGGCCCGGGAGTCAACAGTGGCTGAAAGGTGCATGCTTACACACACACACGAAGAAGAGAGAGATTATAGTAGATTGATTTTTTTTAAAAAAAATAGCACAATTTTATAAACTTCAGGGAAGATTTTTCACTCTGTTAAATGTGTTTTAGGATTAAATGAGTTTTTTCTGTGTTTTATATTATAAGTAAATAGTGATCAGTACCATCAAAATGATAAACTTGCCTTTCCCATTAATAAAATTGGTATGAACATAGATATTCTACCTCATTTGGACCTAACTTGTTAGTTCATTCCAATGACTTGTGTTGTGTTTGTTTTTTCCTGCTTTTATCTTCACTGTTTTGTCATGTCAGTGTTGTTCATGAGTACCATGCTTAACTATTACTTATCCTGTATTAGACTGTTGGTTGCTTTTACAGTAGAACAGCAGGCTGTTTTACAGAAAATTTTTGACATTCCTGTTTATGGATGCCTTGACTTTATTTAATTTTCTTTCTCTTAAAACTGTATTTTTATAAATTTTTAGAGTTTCTTTCTCTGGACAGAAACAGTGCTACTTAACAATTTGTGAGATTGTATTGGTCAGAACAGAATTCACCTCAACCCAGAATTCATTTTCTGTCAGCATTGGGCTCATTTTCATATTCTGCTTGCCGTGGCACAATGACATTTTACTAATCAGAAGTTCCATAGATTCATCAGCTAGGATTTCTTATATGTCTGTGTGTCTGTGTGCTGGGGGCAGATCACAAGATGGGGAAAGTCTCTATCCCTCACCTCTCTCCCCCCCTTACATACATGTGGAATTGTGGGAGGGAGAGGAAAAAGATTATTTGTCTAATCAACAGTAATTCATAGAGGAACTTGTCTTCACCAGGGAGAAAGAGAAAGCTCCAAAGTATTACAACATTAAGGGTGCTATAATTTAGGATTCTCTGTTTGCCTTTTAAATTTTATCTTCCAATCACACAGGCAGAAGACAAATAGTCTTATGAAATGATTTCATAGATCCTGCCACCGAGAGGTCACCCAGATTAATCAAGAGATTGACAGTCCTATCAGAAGAAGCACACAGTAAAATGTAGAGTCCCTAAATCAATAATACAAATTAGAGATTGAATTCCTGTGTGCTCAGGAAAACAGTAGTGATGCTCTTGCCAGTAGGTGACATGAGTGGGTGAGGAAAGCTAATCATGGAACACATCAATTGCTCTCCTGAAACTACTCTGCATTAAATTGCAAATTTTGCAGGTGAGGGTTATAATACGGCCCAGTCTCATTCTTGAAAGTGTGATAAAGGTTGACGATAGGGCAGTGTAGTTCCTCTCCTCTCAGGAACTGGACAAAAGCACATGAAACTAATCAAGGAGAAATCTAACCTAGAACTAAGAAGACATTTTCTGACAGTTACAAGAATTAATCAGTGGAACGACTGGCCTCCAGAAGTTGTGTTTGCTCCAACACTGAAGGTTTTTAAGAAGAGATTGGGCAACAATACTTGCTGCTTGAGCAGGGGCTTGGACTACAACACTTCCAAGGTCCCTTCCAACTTTGTTAGAAGGTTAAGCAACAGCATGCATAAACCTCTTTCCCTCCTGTGAATTAAAACATCCCTAAAGTTGTTCTGCATGGAGGCCAGTTTGGGTATACACACAAAGGTTAACTCAGTACCCCATGATTAAATCAGCAATGGTCTATTTCAGGGGTTTCCAACCTTGGCAACTTTAAGCCTGGCAGACTTCAACCCCCAGAATTCTGGGAGTCGAAGTTCACCAGGCTTAAAGTTGCCAAGGTTGGACACTTCTGGTCTAGTTTGATGTGTTAACCACACACAGCCATTTAAATCAGCCCTTAATTGTTCCATTATTTGGATTGTCACATTCTGTATTTATTTTTTTATACATTTTCTGCTTGTTGTATTTTTTTCACTCAATGGCATGTTTATATATGATAAACCTAGCAAGATCTGATCCCATTCTTAGCATAAGAAGGTTTTTCAAATAAGGCAACAGGAATAACATACTGTAACTGCATTAGCATTCATAATAGGACAGAACTGCAAAAGGAACTGCCCGCCATATATCAGAAATCAAATTAATTGAAATATCACAGCATTTATGAACAGGGCTCGTCCGTTCATAAATCTTCTGATGTTCAAGTAACAATTCTGAGCATTTCACACAAAGATGTACAATTTTCAGTTACTATGTTCTTGTGAAAACAAACAACATATGAACCTGTATACAGCAAATTAACAATTAGATCAAAAAGTTGTATTAAAACTTGAACATCTCTAGCAACCCCAGATGAGTTTTCAAAAGATTTCTGTAAATGAATTCTGAAGGAAAGGAATTTTCTCTTTCTTGTATTTGGAATCAGCACATCTTTAAAGCATTTGGGAATGCCGCTATTAGGACAACAAATAATCAAACACAGGTTCCCTCATCTGATCATACCCAGATTTATTGGAATCAGAACTTCCAAATTCTCCAAACAACAGAACTTGTCATTTCCAATAGAGCCTGGGATCATCTATAGGGATCAGGATGAAGGCTGAAGACTAAAGAACAGAATTATTTTTATATAATTGTTAGATATACTAAGATTAAATTATTTGCTATAGGGAACAACAAAAGTCTTGCACAATTTTGCTTCTGACATCCAATAATTCGGTTTTTCCTTAACATTTTTGTACTAGTTCAGACATAATTATAAATTGTTGCTTTGGCTTGCACATTCTCCCCTGGCTTGTGCCAGTGGGGGACATTAGAAGCATTTACATCTAATTTTGTATCAATGAGAACTGGGAAAAATTTGGCTATTTCCAGAATCTGGTGAACTAGGTGGCATTTTTAAATATATATGTAAAAAATAAGTAGAATTTAAACTTTGGAATTAAGTAAACCTGGAATTTTGATTTGATGTTGGCAAATTTACAAAATCCATAATTTAAAAAATGAATTCTGGGTGATCTCTGATTTAAAATATTTTTTTCCCTTCACTTCCACACATCAGAGGAAAGTGGAATGTGTATAGCCTAAATATTCAACTATAGTTTATAGTTTGAACCAGACAACGAGGAAAAAAACCATCCACTTTCTTTTTCTTTAGTGTTGAAATATAAATTAATGAAATGTTTAGATGTAGTGTGTTAAAAATTGCTAGTCACTATCCAAAGCGCCAAGCATTAAGTATTATTATTACTTTCACAGATTTTGTTGTATTCTATGGAATCCAATTTTTCATGTAAAAATGGAGTTTGGGGGCCTCCTGTTTGAAAAGGTAACATTTCTTCTGTAGTTAAATGTATCACAGCATTAAGTGCAATTAGCTTTGTAGACAAATGCCTAGTAACTTTTGTCAGTTATAGGTAGCATTTTGTACTTCTTTGGGTGGCAACTTCCTGTAGACTATAGTGCAGATTGCATCTTTCAGATTCATAATCATTGCATGTTGATTGTTGGATTTCAAAACAGAACATAAAATATGGAGATATAGAATCTTCATTTAATTCCTGAATCTGATCAGCTGTGTAGGAGTTCAAAAAAAAAAACAAGTTCACTCAAATTTCTTGTTTTTCTGATGTAGTCACACTTACGGTTTGAAATAGGGAGGTCACCTAGCCAGAGCAAGGATTATGTATGATTTTGTTACATTTCATACCAGTATTACTAAACTCAGGGAAATTGGGAACTGTAAAAGCAACCTGTCTCTTCTACTGTGTACTTTCTTATATTAACAGAGAGATGGGTGACATATAAATTTAATAAATGTAACAAATAAACATGAAACTACCAAACATATAACACTTAGGGACTGAATAACCTGCATCAGGTGCACTGCCTTTTGAGATATCTTGGCTACCATAGATATTTGCGAAGAAGTTGGTTAATACCTTTGAGAACATTGATATGCAGATCACATTTTTATATTTTGGTATGGAAGGGCCATTTTGCTGTAGTGATTAAGGCACTAGGCGAAAAAAAACCAGCTGGGTGACCTTGGGACAGTTACTTTCTCTCAGCCCTAGGAAGGAGTAATTGGCAAACCACTTCTGAAAAAAATTTCCAAGAAACTGCAGGGATTTGTCCAGGCAGACTGAAAATCTGATATGATTGAATCTGAATGGAAGAAAACAAAATAGAAGGGATGACCAGGCAGGTTTTTTTTTTTTTTAATGCGGTAGATTGCTGGCATTGAAACTTGGTAAAAATGTTTTAGATGCAAATGAGAGTTGCTTGTTAATGCACACATGTCTGTAGAAATAAAATGTATGGTATAACAGTAAAAGCTTTCTCTTGCTATCATTTGATGGTGTGTATTTACATCGGCAGAAATATATAATTTCCATCATAATTCCACCTCTCTCAAAAAGGAGAGATTTTTAAAAGGGCATTCAAAATGTGGTTCCTTCTCTGCAAAGTGAAGGACCATTTTTGTTTTATCCATAGCATAGCTACTTTTAGGCCTTAGTGTCATTCTCCATCTGAGAGCACCCTATATAAAGATGTAGATGAGTTAAATTACAGAATAAAATGTAGTGTGGACTTAAGGCTTGCAGAGCATATATTGCAAAGAGAAAACGAACACCTTGTTTACTCAATGTAAAAGTCAAGGGGAGGGTGAAACAGTTTGATCCAGTTGCTTCTGAGGAAGGGTCCCTGTGAGGGTGAGCTGGGCTTCATTATTTGGTTGCAGGGCATGTGAGGAGTTAGTCTCGTAAAGGCCTACAGCAGGAGTGTCAAACTTGTGGCCACGCCTACACCCGGTTTAGTGAAGGGTGGGGAAAATCGCAATATATCACGTGATGACATGAGTTTGACACCCCTGGCCTACAGAGATCTGGATATCAGGTAAGAGCTGAGGATCGGTGGATATAAATAGGGAAACATTCATTCATTCAAGTATTGGATTGGTTTCCATTTCCAAACTTAATTTCCAAATTAAATCCGTGTAAACAGTTATAGGGAAATTTCTGTAATAATTCCCTTGCTACTTTTTTTTAACAGCAGTGAACTCATAATTAAAGAACTATTCTATTGTCATTCATCAGTTGCAATACTAGATACGTATGATTTGCCAGGTTGTGTTGGCATCCAATATGTTGTAATCAAGATTACAGTTATTCTGAAAATATTTAACATATGGGTATATTAGGTAAGACTACTTTATTCAGTCCCTGTGGTGTAGTTAGTGTGTGCTGTGAATGTTCTCCATCCATTGAGAGATAGACTGATTTTAACATTCAGTTTCTAATTGCACACTGGTTTTGAATGGCTTCAGAATTTCCAGCTGGTTTTATGTGATTTCAGTTAGTCAGGAACATCGCTATCAATGTTAATATTCTAATTTGGAGTCTTCTGTCTTTTTGAAGGGGGCACAATGGCTCAGTGGTTAAGGAGGCTGAGCTTGTTAGCTGGAAAGTTGACAGCCTGGGTTTGAGACCTGAGCACTGTGCGATGGGGCAATCTCCCATTCTTGCCCCAGCTCCTGCCCACTTAACAGTTCAAAAGCATGAAAATGTGGGTAGATAAAATAAGCTCCACTGCGATGGGAAGGTAACAGTGTTCTGTGTTTCTCCGCATGCTCTGCGCTGCAGTGTGATGTCATGCTGGCCACATGACCCCAGAAATGCATTTGGACAACCTTGGTTCCCTCCGCTAGGTAGCAAAGATGAGCACAGCCCCCTAGAGTTGGGCACGAATGCTTCAGCTGCAATGCAGACACCCTGGCGTCCTTCAGTTGTTTTGAAATAGAGCATCCACACAATTGGCCATACAATTATGTACCTGATATTCCAGAAATATCTGGAAAGCACAAGGCTGGTATCCCTGACGTAAGCAAAACAAATGTAATGTCTAATGTAATCAAAACAAATATAGCGCATTCTCCATTTAATAATTTATTATATATAATATACAGGATGGTCTTTATGCTTCCAAATTATTTATTAGCTGGCTTAGGAGCAGGAAGAAAATGTGCTGAATGTTAGGCATTCAGCAGCCAATCCGTGGCCTCCAATGCAGAGCTTGCCAGTGTTAGAGATATCGTGGTTGAAAAGGCAATAAGAAAAAGGGAGGTTGGGAGGCAATCAACATTAGCAGCATAACTTTGGCTGGAACTAATCCCATGAGCATGAGCCAGATTGCATGAAATGAGACTGAAAGAAAAAAAATGTTCTTTCTATGTAGGAATTTGCTAAAATTAATAAAAATTAATTTTTACTAAAATTTACTAAAATTAACCTGTTTTTACATAATTTAAGTACCTAATTCTGATTCCCTTTTGTGGCTATTTTAGTGTGATGATGCTTTTATTATGTGTTGATGTTTGACTGTATAGTAGTTCTTGACACTGATTAGGCTGTGTTTTGTCCAGAAAATCAGGTTACAAATATTTTAAATAATAAAAACCAAATTTTAAAAAAGGTGTTGGCTTAGCAGAAAACTCCCTTTTTCTCAGTCAGAGGCATAAACTGATAGGAAGGATATAAGATCCATGAAGGCTAGTCTTAGAAGAATGAGTGCAGTGTGATCTGGGGGCTAAAACTTCCTAGACATTCCAGAGTAATAACCCATTTCCAGATTTTTTTTTTAAAAAAAAACCACTCAAATCCCTAAAGCCACTTGCAGTCTACTTCCTAGCTACTGATACAGCAAGGAAAATAATCCAAATAATAAACAGCCTGCATCGTTGAGGTGAGGACACCCACCTTACAATCAATCTCCAAAGGATTCCCAGAACAGCAGCTCTTAGTAGTTTTTCTGAATGCCAACAGGATTGGTGCTGAGCCATCTTCAGGTGGAGCATTATTCCAAAGAGAAGGCATGGCTAACCATGGCACATAAATTTGTCCAGGGTAAAGCCAAGGGAAACTCAATGAATCACTTGAAGAAAAACAGAATTTCTGCCTGAAGGTATTTCTGCGTAAAGAAGGGATGTGCAAATGAATTTAAATGTGTTTTATTTTGCCCGTATCATTTATTTATTTTGCCCATATAGATTCCATTTTGCGATGTGTGGTTTTTTTTAAAAAAAATGTGGAAATCCCATATTTATTGTTGTTGGTAGCTTTCAGCAGTTGCTACACTTTTCTATGCAACTTTCCTAACGCAGGCTTTTTAACGCAAATCATTCTACCAACTTTATATTTCTTTGTGTGTGTGTGTGAATATTTGAGTCGCAAGAGCACACCTTCCAAGTCTCCATTTTTGTCTGATGGTGCTATCACAAGCCCGGTGAAATCCATGCTGGGTTCTTTTCTTTCCCTAGCCTTGACATTACATTTTACTCATATTTATCCTGTCATGTTTAAGTTTATGTTTATATTAGAGGTGGAGACTTTTTGAGAGCTGTATGCAATGTAATTTCATTTTAATGTATGCCAGTTAGTGTACACTGAAAGTGACAGTAAAGTCTTCTCTTCTCTTCTCTTCTCTTCTCTTCTCTTCTCTTCTCTTCTCTTCTCTTCTCTTCTCTTCTCTTCTCTTCTCTTCCACACCCTACCCTACCCTACCCTACTTCCTCCTCATCCATAACTTTTCTTCGGCTTCTTTCTTCAGTTGTCCAACATATGCAATGGCAGGGCAGTATTGACAGAAAAAACACATGGTTTTTCGGCTTTTCATTGCTGAGAACAATGAATGGGGGGGGGGGGGCGGACCTGTCTGCTGAATGGTCTTTATGATTCTATAGAATCCTTTGATGATCAAAAGCTTGAAAACCATTTCACTCATGTTAATAGCTATGTCAGTTTGGGTTTTGTGATGCCTCTTCCTCCCTTTTGCTTTCTTTAATTGCTGGTGCTATCCAATCCTAATTTGATTGCTATGTACATGGCTAATCCAAGTGTGTCATTTTGATTTGTAGGCTTATTGTCCCAAATTATGTCATCAGAGTTTGGCAATCATTCCTGTTCCGCATCCAGATCTTCACAGGCATTTCCAGACTTTTGAGGGGGCGGGGGGAGAAAGCAGTGAAGAATATGCGAACAGAAACATTCCTAACTTTTAGGGGGGAAAAAGACTGCCTACAACTTCAACTTTGCATAGACTTATGATTCGAGGGCTTTTCATGCAATCCATTTTTAGGTAGTTATTGTGACTTACCAATGGAAAAAAAGGCAACTTTTTTGAAGTCACCTGGAAAAAAAAATGAAAAAGCAAGTGTTATAAATGCAGAAACCATATACATTGGGATATAAGAAAATTTAAAGGGAGGGAGGTTCCCCTTGATAGAAATTAGGGGAGGACACCGAATTGTCACAAATGGGGAGGAAGAAGGGATCTTTCTTCCCCACACACCAGGCAAGAAGTTCACTGTTGCTGCTTTTCATCTGCCCATAGATTTTCTCACTATCCACTCACGAGAAACTCATGTGTGTTGTAGGCTTGAAAAAAGAAAGTTATTATTATTATTACTTTTATTATCAGAGTACAACATGTGTACATTGGCTGAGCCTCCATTCGTGCACCCCTCCCAAACACAACTCACAGTGAGCACAGAAGTCCCTAACCCAGTCCCAATCTTATTACACTATGTGACCTTGTTGCACAATGCGCCGGCCCCGCAAGTCTATCATATTATGTTGACAAGAAGCTATTTTCTGTTCAGAAGACTGACAGCTCATGGGTAGAAACCAAAGGTGGCATTCAGCAGGTTCTGACCAGTTCTGGAGAAACGTTAGTGGAAATTTTGAGTAGTTCAGACAACCGGCAAATACCACCTCTGACTAGAGATTCCTTCCCCTGCCACGTCCACCAAGCCACACTCACAGAACTGGTAGTAAAAAAAATTGAATCCCACCACTGGTAGAAACTGTTCTTCAGCCTGTTGGTGCAGCTGGCTATGCCTCTATATCTCCTATCCAATGGTAGGAGAGTGAAGAAGTGCTGACCGGGATGTGAGTCGCCCCTGAGGATTTTCCTCACTCTTCTAAGGCAGTGAGTCCTTGTGATGTCATCTAGTGGCATCAGGGAACAGCCCACAATGTTTTGTGCTGTGCTCACCCCCCTCTGTAATGTCTTTCTATCCGCGGCTGTCAAGCCAGCATACCACACCGTAATGCAATATATGAGGATACTTTCTATTGTGGACTGGTAAAAGGAGGTCATCAGTTGTTATTCCACTTTATTCTTTCGCAAGATCCTTTCTGATCACCTGGGTTGTGTTGATTTTACAGGTGAGATCTTCGCTGAGGTAGACTCCCAGGAATTTAAAGGAGAAAACTCTCTCCACACAGCCCCCCTCGATGTAAAGTGGGGCAAGTTCCTCTCTCTTCTTCCAGAAGTCTAACACCATCTCCTTTGTCTTGCTGATGTTTAGATGCAGGTTGTTTTCTAGGCACCATGAGAATAGTTTTTGAACCTGCCCCCTGTACGCTGTTTCATCTCCACCTGTAATGAGACCCAATACTGTAGTATCATCTCCGAACTTAATGATCACAGTAGCTGGGTCAATCGATACAGAGTCATATGTGTACAGTGAGTACAGGTAGGGACTGAGCACACAGCCCTGTGGGGAATCAGTGCTAAACTTCAGGGAGGTGGATGTGGGAGACCCAGCCCTCACTGTTTGTGATCGGTCCCTCAGAAAGTCTTTGATCCAGTCGCAGATGGAAGAGGGAAAATCCCAGTCAGTCAGCTTTTCGATAAGGATGCTGGGCAGGATAGTATTGAAGGCCGAACTGTAGTCAATGAAAGTATCCTGACATAGTTTCCGGGTTTCTCCAGATGGCTCGCTACAGAATGTAAGGCAGTTGCTATGGCATCGTCTGTTGACTTGTTCCTCCTATAGGCAAACTGATGTTTGTCAAAGTCTGGTGGGAGGCATGTCCTAAGATGTTGGAGAACCAGTCTTTTGAAACATTTCTTCACTATTGATGTAGTGAAAAGTTGAAATAGTTGTTGTTCCCTTAAAAAGAGAAGCAATAGGAAAGCAACGGGAGGAACATAATTCTTTTGGAGGGTGGGAGAGTCAAATTCTTCCATGGTTCCTTAAGAAATATGGGTGAAGGAAGGACAGCCTTTTGCAACATAATATTTAATTGCATTTATTTTCCGAATTAAGGTACCATTAAACCAGAGGAATCAAGTTTTCTTTCTTTTAAAAGAACTCACAGCATCATCATTTTCATTTCAGCCAAGATTTGTGTATTTAAGAAAAGTACAAGTTGTAATTTTGCTTTGCTCAAGGAAAGACACCTGAAAGACTTCGGTTCTGCTTTTTGTCATTGCATAAAATCTAGATCGTCTCAAACTCAAACTCGTGAAAAGGATCAAATTACAGTTTATCAAGTTATAAGGCACTCTTTGAATGCCTTCCAAAGTTTGTTGGCATTTCCACTGTAGCTCAGCAGCTGGTACCATCTTTCATATCAAATTCTATGCATTCTATCAGAAGATATTTCAACATTAAACCATTGACATGATAAAATGACAAGGACAGCATTACAGGGCTTCAATTTCCCTTGAAATCGACCACTTATTTGTATTGTGCATGAGTAGTAACTTTCCATAGCTATCTTTTCCAGAGCATTTTTTTTAAAAAAAGTCTTTAAGAAACTAGCATAAAGCATAATTATGGTAATATATGGCTGATCCTGTAAAGAGCTTCTCTTAACAGCTCGGATGCTCATCTCCTTTTGAAAAAGTGGTAAACTGAATTTGAGGATTTTGAATACCTAAATCAAACCCTTCTCTTCTATTCCTTTGATTTGTTTGGAAAATTTCCCAGCTGCAAGAGCTTAAATAACATTGAGCAAAGAATTCATCAAGCTATTAACACAATGGTGTTGTATAAGACACTTAATTAGAATCCCCTTCTTTATTTATTAGACATAATTTACCATGAAAAGCATGAAGAAATTTAGCAGAATCTGCAGCTCTGGCAGTATATTTCTGCCTTAGTGAGCAAGAGTGCAAGAATAGATATAATACATATACAACATACTAGAACTATCCTATTTCATTAGGCTCAACATGGATAATAACTGTTGATAGCAAGAACATTGCTACCTAACCATAATTGATAAGGAGCTGGATGTTTGCTGTGTAATGATAGAAATAACTTTCTGGACTTGAACCGACTCCAATTTCTCCTCTTCCTCCTCCTCCCCAGGAATCTATCAGAGAAAGTATCCACATTTAAATAGCTGATTGATTCATCTTTATTTTTAAAAAATGAATTAACATGAATAACACTAATTAAATTAGAGAAATGAATACAATTCATCAGAGTCTAATCCTTTAAGGATTTCAGATTGTGATTTATGGAGTTGTAGTTACCCTCCTCTTCCTCCTCTTCCTCTTTATTATTTGCAATGAATGTGGGGTCAACTCAGTGGTGGGGTTCATTTTTTTTACTACCAGTTCTGTGGGCGTGGCTTGGTGAGCATGGCAGGGGAAGGATACTGTAAAATCTCCAGTCAGAGGTGGTATTTACTGGTTCTCTGAACTACTCAAAATTTCCACTACCGGTTCTCCAGAACTGGTCAGAACCTGCTGAATACCACTTCTGGGTCAACTTTTAGCAACTATGTAGATTCTCTTTGTGACAATCTGTCCCTAACCAGTTCTTTAAATCTTCCAATATTTTTTCCCCAATAGCTGAAAGCAACACATGACACTGTACATGTAGTCCTCAACTTGCAACCACAATTGAGCCTAACATTTCTGTTGCTAAGCAAAACAGTGGTTAAGTGAGGTTTGTCCCATTTGGTAATGCATTTGATAACCATTCTTACCACAGTTGTTAAATAAGTCACTGCAGTTGTTAGACATGATTAAGTAAATGTGATGTGGTCATAAGTTTTCAACAGTGTTAAAAGTTCAAATAGTCATGAAACAAATGGTTTTAAGTTGAGGATCACCTGTATAGCAACATACACAGAGTACTGGATTGAACCATTTATTTGTTTGCTTGTTTATGTATTAAACTTGTAAAACTACCTATTTCATGTCACTATAGTGCTGGGCTATTTACAAAGAATCACAAAAGTTTTTGATGCCCCTCCCCCAAAGCAGCACATCCACAAACACATTTACTAGGCTCCACCCTCACTGAACCCCAACCAGACAGATCTCCCCTGAGATCTGGAAGGCAAGGAGGTTAGGGTCCTGCCAGATTTCAGGAGAAAAGGTTTTCCACCTTTTGATCCAGGTGGCCAGGAAGGACCAACAGAGACTTCATTTCCTCAGGGTCTTGCACAAAAACAAGGTAGAACAACTGATGACCCCCTTTTACCAAACCACAATAGAAAACGTCCTCACTCAGTGCATTACGGTGTAGTATGCTGGCTTGACAGCCGTGGATAGAAAGACTTTACAGAGGGTGGTGAGCACAGCACAAAACATTGTGGGCTGTCCCCTGATACCACTAGATGACATTGCTAGAGCTCGCTGCCTTAGAAGAGTGAGGAAAATCCTCAGGGACGACTCACACCCTGATCAGCACTTCTTTACTCTCCTACCATCAGGAAGGAGATATAAAAGCATAGCCAGTCGCACAAACAGGCTGAAGAACAGTTTTTATCCATGGGCTGTCAGACTCCTGAATGCAAAATAACACCATAACTACATAGTACGATAGACTTGCAGGGCCGGTGCAACATGCAACATGTTCACATTGGTGCAATAGAACTCTGTGTTTGTTAATATGCTTTATTGGGTTAGGGATTTATGTCTCTACTGTGAGTTGTATTGTGTTGGGGGGGGGGTGCACTAAGGGAGGCTCAGCCAATCTCATTGTACACATGTTATGCACTGACAATAAAGGTTTGAATTGAATTGAATTGAACTGAATTTGAATTGAATTAAATTGGTAGCCTCCCTATTTTTTGTCTCATACAGAATGAAACATAACTGAATTGCAATAATATGTGCACTAACAACCACTTTAAGTCTGGAATGCTCTACCTGATTCGGTTGTTTCAGCTACAAATTTTCACTGTTTCAGTCACAAATCTTATTTAAGTAGTTATAGAGTGCATAAGTGCATAAGTGCACTAATGTGCTTATCATCCCTGTCATTGTATTTTTGTTCTTTTATTCTTGTTCTCATTTTTGCTTGACAAATTCTAATAAACAAACATATAAATTGTTTGAAGCAATTATCCAGATGAAATCTAATCGTAGATTAAAATATTTAATATTTGGTAATAAGACGAAATGAATGAATGTGAGAAAGTTCCTATTGGATCAGATCAAAGCAGGACATGAACACAATTATGCTATCCTGCATGTACTATCCAGCAACTGTGGCTTTTCTTTTCTTTTTTTAACCCATTGAAATGATTTTGCCTGGACATACATACCCTTTTTATTGTTTTCTTCTATTTTAACTATGTAAGCAGCCCAGATAATTTGAGTTAAGCAACCATCTAAATCTAATATAATAAATAATAAATGTAAGAGTTAAGTGTATTTAACTGTCACAACAGAAAAGGATGCTAGCACTAATATTAAACTGTCATAATCATAATAGCCATCATAATAATATTTAACCATCAATGAAATATTAGTATTTCCGTGTATTATACGCTCAAAGTCATTGTTAAACTTTAATTTCTATTATTAGTTTAAATATATGCTATACTTGTCCCAGCTGACAGATATATCTCTATTCATTCCCCTAACAGATCAGCCGTACTCATGGTCTCCAACTCAGCAGTCCTTCAGTGAGGAAAGATATTCTCCTGTTTCAAGTAACATGAAAGGATTATCTGGCAGTCGTAATCAATCACAGTTATGTTCTGCACATACTTGTGGTTTAGCATCCCCTGAAGATTGTGAACACAGCCACGACCATCTTCATCATGGCCAGGATTCAAGGCAATCGTATCTTCTCAGCCCAACTGAGAGTTGCCCCGTGGATCACCATCGCTGCTCACCACGAAGCTCCATCCATTCAGAATGTATGATGATGCCCATGGTTATGGGTGATCATATGTCCAGTAGCACTTTCCCCAGAATGCACTACACCTCACATTACGATACTAGGGACGATTGCGCCATGACTCACGCAAACCCGAAGATTAACCGGATCCCAGCAAATTTGCTGGATCAATTTGAGAAGCAACTTCCTCTCCATAGGGATGGCTTTCACACTTTGCAGTACCAAAGGACATCAACAGCAGCTGAACAACGCAGTGAAAGCCCAGGTAGAATACGTCACCTCGTTCATTCAGTCCAAAAACTGTTCACAAAATCACATTCTTTGGAAGGATCTTCCAAGAGCAATGTAAATGGGGCAAAGGGAGATGGCCGAGGTGATGACCATCATCATGGACATCATTCTAAGCATAGCAAAAGAAGTAAAAGTAAAGAGCGAAAGCCTGAAAGTAAGCATAAAACTGGAATGAGCAGCTGGTGGAGCTCTGATGACAACTTGGACAGTGATAGCACTTACCGGACACCTAGTGTGGTAAACAGGCATCATGTGGACCATATCTCTCATTGCTATCCTGAAGCTCTTCAGGGACATTTTGGGGATCTCTCATTAAAGACTTCCAAAAGTAACAACGATGTGAAATGTTCCGCTTGCGAAGGTCTTGCAATGACCCCTGATGGCAAGTACATGAAACGGAGCTCTTGGTCTACCCTCACAGTAAGCCAAGCTAAAGAAGCTTATCGGAAGTCGTCTCTTAATCTAGACAAGCCTCTAGTTCATCAGGAAATAAAACCCTCCCTGAGACCATGCCATTACCTTCAGGTAAGTGTGAAATGTTGCTAATATCCTTCACTGAAGAGCAATATGCTCTTTTAACATTTATAAGGCAGTTTTCTAATGGGCATTCAAATCCCATAATTTTTCTTTTAAAATCTCCTGTTTTTCCCCAAGGTTCATCTACACCTAGAAATAAAACACGAAGCAGAACTCAGAAACTGGTTTTATATGAGTTATCCATAACACACTTTCAGTCAAAGTAAAACATAACCATCAATCTTTGATGGCCTTTATCTCTTCTCAGAGGCAGAGCAGATACCTTTTGCTGAGCGTCCTCTATATTTTTCTTTAACAGCACCTGCATAAGATAGCAGTGATGGTGGCCATAGGTCCTATTCCTGTTCTTTAATTTCGTGCTAACCAAACGGGACACAAACACTCTGCTTCTCACGGAAGATTCTGAATGGAGCCTGAGTACCCTCAAGAATGTGTGATGTGTGTATTTTCTTTCAGCTATGACCACCAATCACGAAGGGCTAACTTTGAAAGATGCTGATTGGTTTCACCTAATTCGTGCAATGCACGTATAACAAATAATATTATTTCTTTTTTTAAAAAAAGAAGAAGCAAAAATCGTGGGATTGGAAAAACCTACTTTCAACTTTTTATCTATTTTTTTAAGATTAAAAAAATAAAAATAGAAAGATAAAAGATAAATGTACTGGTTGCAGCAGAGATTAGGAGAGAATGAGTAACAGAGACTTTGGAATCAGAGCTCAAGTTGCAATTTGTTTTTGGCTTAGTGTGAAGTATGAACCAGTGGCTTATACTTTAACTGACACTAGCAGCAGATAACCTGGAGTAAAAAGCTTCATTTTTCCCTTGGCAGCTACTTCAGACAGCCACCATTCCTAATTCCTTTTTCTCGTCAGCTGATAGATAGCTTATTTTCCAATATGTTCCAAAAATGCTCTCTGTCTCAATCTGATGGGAGAGCATCATGCGGTAGTAGCTGCTACAGATCTTGAAAGACTTTTGAATTGCCATGTATCAACTCATAACAGCTCTTGCAGAAGTCTCAAGGCAGTGATGGTCTTCTGCTAAAGAAGGATGATTCTGGAGGTTAGTGCTTTGCTTTGCATCATGCCAGCTCCCTTTATTTAATTAGATTTAGGCACCATCCAACTCCAAAATGATTCTGGGTGGCTCACAATGTAAAACCAGACAGGACTATATAAGTAAACAAAATAACACCCACCAAGATAGTGGAATTAATCTATCTATCTATCTATCTATCTATCTATCTATCTATCTATCTATCTATCTATCTATCTATCTATCTATCTATCTATCTATCTATCTATCTATCTCCTAGTGAAGAGAAGGACCAGGGAGACATGTTAGCAGTGTTCCAATATTTGAGGGCCTGCCAGAGAGGAGAGGGTCAGGCTATTCTCCAAAGCACCTGAAGGCCAGACAAGGAATAATGGATGGAAACTGATCAAGGAGAGATTCAACCTGGAAATAAGGAGAAACTTTCTGACAGTGAGAGCAATCAACCAATGGAACAGCTTCTCTTCAGAAGTTGTGGGAGCTTCATCACTGGAAGCTTTCAAGAAGAGACTGGACTGCCATCTGTCAGAAAAGGTGTAGGGTCCTCCTGCTTGGATGGGATGTTGGACTAGATGACCTACAAGGTCCTTTCCAAGTCTGTTAATCTGTTAATCTTCAGGAGAAGTTGGAGCTAAGTAAACTGCTGACTCCAATGGTCACTCATCCTCCATAGATCAAAAATCTGTCTGTCTATCTATCTATCTATCTATCTATCTATCTATCTATCTATCTATCTATCTATCTATCTATCTATATACAAGTAATGGGGTGGGGAAGCATATCTACCCTATTCCAAGGCCAGGAAGAACAGCCAGGTTTGCAAGCCTTCTGAAATGTCAAGAGACAAGCAAGATTATTTGAGTACATCACCAAAGCCATTTTGCTTGGTTGGGTGGGCTTTTTAAATCTAATTGAGAAAGAGAAAGAAGAGAAACTTGATTGTGCACCATACAAATTATCAAGGTCAGAAGACCTGTTGTAGGAAAATTGGGAACAGGATGGTATGCAATATCCCATGGCCTTTAAACTCATTTCCACACCTTATTGGAACATGGGTGACTGAAATCCTTGTGAAGAAACAGAAACTATTTTCCTGGCATTCTCCTCAGTGTAGTTTGCTTCTCAACATGACTAAAAATTCTGAACACAGGGTAAATGCATATTTCATGAAAATATAGAATTAATGCATACAGAGATGGCATGCACACATAAATTACATATAGAATACAGCTGGTAATTAGCCACACACTTGCAAACCATACTGATTCAGGTAAATCTTCTGCCAGGTTCTAAATTTAGAATATAAAAATTGCTTGATGCATTAAGCAATGTGTGTACAGGGATTAACTGTTTAATTCAAGAAAAGGCTTCTGAAAAATATCAACATTTATAATAATACCAACCAATACAAACTCTACAGATGGAAAATTCAGGCTTCAGTAACTATTTGAACAAGCAGCAAAAGCATTTTGATGATTTTTGTGTATACATATGGGGTTTTATTACCAATTGAAATGACACAGAGAAATAAATCCAAGATGAAAATGCTTCCTTGTGCAACTGGCTATATGAAATGGAGAACCAGAATTTAAGAGAAGCTGGGATTTTTATTTCCATTTCTGGAACAAAAGTTATCAGAATTAAGCTATAGAAGAAAAGCTACAAACTAAAATGATACATCTTTAAGAGCTAAATTGAAATTTCACTTGGAAGAATTGTTTTTCATGCTTTCCAAATGAAAAGTCTGAGGAAAGCAATCCCCTCTTCCCAATTTTTAGGCCTTCTTGGCATTTCCTCTGTATTTTTCCGCTTCTGTTAAACATTCAAGGCAGCTTTTAATCAGGTTGTAAGAAGCCTATTCTACATATCACTCTATTACTTTAAGATGTTACTTAAGCTTGCGGCAATTTTTGTTGTTCTCTTAATTGGATAAGCTTTTTCCTCCTTTTGTATCTTGTCAAAACAAATAGAGGCAGACTTTCTCCATCTCTTCCCCTCTGTTCTGAGATAAGTAAGATAACATGATGGTGTGATTTGTTTTATAAACTGACATTTTCTCATGATTTCCCTCCCCCTTTTTTCCTTTACATTCTTTTTCATTCTTACAGATTTTAGAAGTCCTTCACATGTACACATTAACTCAGAATTCTGTCATTTTATGTAACATTGTTGGTTCAGGAGAATGCACACAAGAAATCAAGTAGTTTCTAAATATATCAGTACAGCTGTATCTTTATCATGTGCCAGAGTCCACAGACAGTCATTACAATATATAATTATCGAGAACACAACCAGTGAAATCAGTGGAAGCCATAACATTTAATTTTAGTGAAATGCAGTTCACATCTGGAATTCTTGTTTTATCAAACACTCAAGTTTACATGTCAAGCAATTCACACTTTTTAAAACTACTCCATGTCTTTCTCACCATCTGCTCCCCCCACCCCAAATCATGCAATCCTTTCAGGAAGAGGCTTATAAAATTACAGTTCTGAATGTTTCTTGTGAGGCTTCCATAAGATAAGGATTGGTGAAATGGTTTCTCTGGCATTTTTGTTTTATTTTGCTTTTCACTCCATGTACAGGTAGTTCTTGACTTACAACCATTTGTTCGAAGTTACAAAGGCATTGAAAAAAGTGACTTATGTCTGTTTTCCAAATTTAACAGTGTTGCAGCATCCCCATGGTCGTGGGATCAAAATTCAGGCACTTAGCAACTGCCTGTTTTTATGATGGTTGCAGTGTCCCGTGGTCACACAATCACCCCTTGAGACCTTCTGACAGGCAAAGTCAACAGGCAAGCAAAATTCATGTAACAGCCATGTTACTAACTTAACAACTGCAATGAATCACT
This sequence comes from Pseudonaja textilis, assembly GCF_049901715.1. NCBI lineage: Eukaryota > Metazoa > Chordata > Lepidosauria > Squamata > Elapidae > Pseudonaja > Pseudonaja textilis. The sequence goes on along the minus strand of NC_141990.1, from coordinate 127,117,773 downwards.
TAGTAACTTTGGCAAAAAAGGTCATAAAATGGGACAAAACTCACTTAACGACTGCCATGCTTAGCAATGGAAATCTTGGGTTCAGTTGTGGTCGTAAGTCAAGGACTACCTGTATGCATCTTCTCATGGGTTGAGATCCTATTGATCTAGGAAGAGAAAACTCTCAAATGGGGAACGGTTCCAGAAGAGAGCAAGTAGAGAAAAAAGGCTTTGCAGAAAGGCCATTTTAAGGAAGATCAAGGGAAGCTATGGTTTCAGGGGGAATCTTTGTAGAAAAGTAGGATGCCCTGAAATAATTGCCTCAGTTAATTTTCAACATCAATCTGGCTTCTTCTGCCTTGCTTCATTTTCGGCTCTTTTGTTTGCTTAAAGCACAAAAATATCTTGTCAAGTAATATTGTAAGGCTCAGACAATATTGTAATCTGGGTTTTTCTGCAAGCTCTGGGAAAGGATCTAATGTAGGTTAAATGCATTGCATTTTGTTATTTTTCCTCTTAGTGGCCTTAGATTCTTCCTTGGTAACTTTTTCTTTACTAGTTCTCAGTGTAGTTTTTACTACTACTACTACTACTACTACTACTACTATTATTATTATTATTATTATTATTATTATTATTATTATTATTATTATGCTATTTTTGAAATTTTAGCCCTTTTATTCCCAGAAGGGTATATAAAATGCTCTGCATATAAGCCCCAATAAACAAACAACAGACATCAGGTGTATTCTTGTATATAACTATCTTTTTTCAGGCAGAAGGATTTGCTTCTAGTCCCCCTTGACTCCCGTGACTGTTATGATGAGTTCCAGCAGTTTTCTTGGCAATGTTTTTTTTTCCCCAGAAGTGGTTTACCATTGCCTCCTTCCTAGGGCTGAGAGAGTGACTAGCCTAAAGTAACCTGGCTGCCTTCATGCCTAAGGTACCTCTTACAGATAATTAGAGTTGGAAGGGATCTTGGCTTGTAGGTCATCTAGTCCAACCCCTGTCCCCCACCTAAGCAGGAGACCCTACACCATTTCTGACAAATGGCAGTCCAATCCCTTCTTGAAAGTCTCAAGTGATGATGCTCCAACAACTTAGGACTAGAACAGTCTCCCGAAGTCTAGCCTGATGTCTTGACCACTACCCTAAGTTGCCTCTTACATGTCATTTACAACAGGAAATATTTAATATGCTGAGGAAAGAGGAAATTAGGCTCCTATATCCAGACATACACCATTCAGCTTGTACAGTGCAAACAACATCTGTAAGCATAAGGTGAAGATGTTTTTGAGCTTCATTCTTTATTAAAATCAGGAATACAAAATTTTCAACAGCAGCTACAAAATTTTTATGTGTAAGTTTTTTGCATGTGTATGTTCTATATATTCAAGACTGGATGTGAGCCTTCTCTACATTCCATGTCGGAAACAATCCTAGTTATAAATTAAACAGCAAGACACGAAAAAGAAAATGTCCATAATTATGAAACAATAGCACTGAATAATGTAATATAAAGCCATGTAAACACTTTTTTTATTTTGTCTTTTTTGTCACTTTTCATTGTTCCCCTAAATCCAGGATCATATTGTTAATCATACTAATATTCTAAATGCCTTCATAATTCTATAGCTGGGTTTTGTAACTACTGATTTTAGTAATAGTTATACAACAGTATGTATACAGTATGTGTGTGGGTGGGTGTATGCATGTTAGAAAACAGCAAACAAGAACAAGTGTTTAATTGAGGCCAAAACCACAACTATTGGATTAAGCACTTGCCAAAATTCAGAGCCAAAAGCTAAGTTGGAACAATTAAACATTAGTCATATGCATGGACAAAGTGTTGTATGTAGCAATATAGGCCCGTAGTATATTTAATAATATTGTTTGATATTTTGTTGTAAAACTTCAATTTGTTTGGAGGTGTTATTATCCAAATGATATTAATGTTATCATTTGATTACCAGGTTGCAAATGTAGATTTCCAGAGCTAATACATTAGGCTTATTTGGGTTTCTGCTAAATCAGACAGGTGTTTCAGAAGTTTATGTCAGAAGTTGGTCTTTTTTCAGCCTGTTGTGTAGAATTAACATCATACCCATTCTTTAGCAAATACTTCTAGTTATCAAATGCTTTTGTGATAGATGAACGATTACAATGACAGTTTCAATTTGGTCAGAAATCATCCTCTTTTAAGACACTTGAAAAATCAGGGTGATAGTTTTTCCTCACTCACCTTGTATATTTGATTTTGATTTGTGTTGAGTGAGCCTAGTCATTGCTGTTTATAAATCGAGATATATGTCTTGTGGCTAATTTTTGCTTTCTTCAATAAATATTAAACAAACAGTGGTATACCACAAAGTGCAAAGCAAGTAATAGCTGTTATAGCTATTACATCACACCACATAATCGTCTGGTAAACAATTTTCTGCATTTACCCCGTCAAATATCACTATAATGTTGTACTTAGTTAATAGCTAAAGTAAAATCTATCCTTTTGGCAATGTCAAGTACTTAGTTGTTATTTGTAACAGATTGTTTAAAGGGCCCCAAATAAATGTCAGATTTATTTCTGTTTTGTGCTTGTTGTAATACCTGTCCCAGGTACCTCAAGATGAATGGGGAGGTTACCCTGCTGGTGGTAAAGATGAGGAGATTCCCTGCAGAAGGATGAGAAGTGGAAGTTATATTAAAGCCATGGGAGATGAGGAAAGTGGAGATTCTGACAGTAGTCCCAAAACATCACCAAAGGTAGCAGTCCATCCGGAATCATTGTTAAAATCTATTGGACAAAGAGCCCTTGGTGACCTCCAGAAGTAAGCCTCTCAAAGCTTTTTTCCTTTTTTTTATTTTTGTGGGTTTCATTCCTTTCTACTATTTCTTCATCTTCTACTTCAGCTGATAATGTTCTAAAAATAATATTGGTTGGATATACACTTTCTCAGATTAAGCAGGTGCTTTTTATTGCTGGCGAGAAAATAATTTCTTACTCCATAACAGCTGGCCATTGCGTTTCTAAGGCAAAGGGTGAATGTCTAGTCACGATTCAAAGTATAAAACGCCTGAATGTTGGTCAGTTAGTTTGGAGTGCTTTAAAAAAAATACAAAGAAATGAAGCCATAGTCACCTGACTATGTTAAAATACTATCCACTGTTCCTTGAATTGGCTGAAAAGTATGCCAGCCTTACTGCCAAACCCTATTCTGTCTCAGTAATGAGGTCCATGACCAGTGCTGTCCATACTGTTTTAATGCAGAACAAGTTACAGAAAATGAGTGATTGATTCCCTATCTTGTTCCTCTCTACCAATCATTGTTTTTAATAGGAGATAAAGTGTGGGTGGATGCTTAGTGTTCAGTCACCTTTCAGTTGCTTAATTATAGGTTGCAACCATAGAGATACTCCATGCTTGGGTTCCATCAGTTAGGCATTTTCTGAAAACAGATCTACTATTTTTCAGGTGTCAAAAAATAGATTGGCTGACAGGACATAAGACTGTAAGTGAGGCCCAAGAGTGAAGTAGTAGAGAGCGATTAGTAATGAGCCAAGAGTCCTGAGAGACAGAATCATTCACATCAAGAGTCTATGCACCAATGTATCTAACCATAGATATGGGGTTCATGAGGAATCTTTTGTTGCTTTGCAACCCCATGTCACCATCAGCTTCTTGCTGATACAGTATCACAGAGAAAAGTCCTTTGACAAGGAGAGTTTTAATCCTCTCTCAAGGCCCTGACTAAACATCCCATCTTCATCTTGGAATAGAGTCAGAATATTGATTCTGTAAGACATTTGAAAGTTAGATGAAGCAGCAAGCCAAATTAAGTTGGTCACCTGGTTGCTGAGGATTCAAATGAAGGAAATCCTGTTTTTGGTGTGAGGGTTTCCTTGACTAGGAGAAGGGAAAATACACAATCTTAACACGCTTCTTAAGCCTTCACCATTGTTTTTCCACTTCAATTGAAAGGCAAAATACACATGGTATTGTCAGTGTTCCAAGTAATATACCCATTTCAATCAGAACTCTGAGGCAAGTTGGTTCCTCAAAGGAGAGATTTATTTGGAGATATCATCTTGGCACAAACTGGTAGAAAACCATCTCTGAGTGTTTCCATGCTTTTCACCACTTTAAAAGTTTCCTGTTTTCTCAAAACAATAAATCACATTGTCCAATCTGGATACTAGCTGGTTGCCTGTTTACGTCTCTCCTCCTCCTCTGGCCATCCAGCCATTGAAATTTCTCTGACTCATCAAAGAGCTATTTTGTTTTGGCTACACCCCCCCCCCTTCAGCTCCAGGCTGTGTCAACCTGAAACCATGTGAAGAGAAACCCCAATAGGAAAAACAAACCCCACAGAAAAGAAAATGGCCACAGCCAGGTCAGCTTCAGGCTTGACAGTTATATTATTGAATGAAGAATGAAGAATTGAATGAAGGCTAAATGAAGAAATAGCTGTCCAATTACATTTTTTCCCTCAGAGTTAATCACATCTCTTAAATGGAAGGCAATGTGGTCTGTCCTGTAGTTTGCAGACTGATACAGCTTTGTGTCTTTTAAGAAGTCAGAATCAAAACATGTATTTACAAGTCCAGCCCTCCCACAAAAAAAGCTTGCTAAATACTTAGAATTTCTTCTTTTAGCTTTGCCTTGGAAAGGTCCTTCCATTTCTTAGCTGCTCATTGGGGAATACCATCAAAAGCCTTCTGATCTCTGCCTTTCATAGTCCAGGAAGTCCCTGTCATGCACTGTATTTCTGTATCATTCATGACATTTAAAACCCATAGACTTTACTGAAGAGATAAAGTTATTCATTGTTCAAGGACCTTTTGTAAGAAGCTAGGATGAATGGAAAGTTATTCATACATCCACTGAAATCAGTTTCAGAAGCATTTGTTTGTAGACTGCCATTTTAAATGAAACAAATATTAGTCAAATTAAGCAATGCTGTTAGTCCACTAATGAGAAAAAAATCTATCTGTTTGGAGGAGATAAATTTTATTTAAATTGATTGAACATCCAAGACAGGGTCGTCAACAAGAAAAATAATTACCAATTTGAAAATTGTGAATCAATTTACCACAAATAAGCCAGATCTTCATGTAAGAGTAGCATCAAAGAAGCTCAGTTAACTGCAGGGAAGAAGTGCATTACAGGTTTGCAGTTTTACGTTTTTCAAAAGTCAAAAATATTAATAGGAAAAAGGAAAAATGTCTGAATTGAAGTAATATCCCATGTGTAGCATTTTGAGAATTACATTACCTAGCACGGCAAGTAAATTATCATAGTCTAAGAAATCAGATTACTGCTGCTAAGCTAAAATATTACATTGTCTCAAAAGCGCTACATTGCTTCCCAACATGTATTCTTGAATCAAGGTTTTGCTGTCTGACTATGTCTTTTACGTGTGTGTGTGTGTGTGTGTGTGTGTGTGTGTGTAGAACTCCTTAGAAATGTAGAAGCTGTAAATCTGCTATGAATGATTGTGAGCTGGTAGCAAACAAGTGGTTTAGGAGCTCTGTCTGTTACTCTGCAATCCTCAAATTGAGCCTTTTAAATCCCTTATTTTCTTTTTTAATGAAAAGGAACTTTAGGGAGTTGACCAGGTAATTTGGTGAAGGAGCATTAAATGCAGGAGAAAGAATGAAGGGAAATGAGACCTTCAACCATGTGTTTTCAGGAAGTCAGTGGTGGTATTCAGCTGGTTCACACTGGATCGGGTGAACTGGTAGCAAGAATTTGGCATGGGTCGCTGAACCGGTAGTAAGTTCTGGCTGCCCACGCTCCCGAACCGGTCGCTCTCCTGCCCAATGCTCGTTCACCTCGCCTGCCTGACGTTCGCCTAAGGTTTTTCTTCCTTATTTTTCCCTCTGAACAATCAGCTGTACATTGATCAGCTGTGCCAGGATTCCCCTTGCTGAGGCCCACGAAGGCAAAAAATGGTTCACACCCCTCCCTCCATTTTTTGCCTTCCTGAGCTTCAGAGGAGCCTTAGGGGAGCAGAAATGCCCCCCAGAGGCTCTTTTGAGGCCAGGAAGCTTGCTGTGTGCCTCCCCCCTATGCTCTATTTCTTTTTCTTCCTGATCCCAGAGGAGCTTTAAGGGAATAAAAATGCCCCCCACCCCCAGAGGCTCCACTGAGGCCCAGAAGTCCCAAAAAATGGGTGGGGGCTGCAAAAAAAGTCATGTCCACCCAGCCACATGGCCAACCCATCAAGCCACACCTACAGAACCGGTAGTAAAAAAAATTGAATCCCACACTACAGGAGGTGGGAATTATTGGCCACTCTTTATAAATAACATTACATTTTTTGATGCTGAAGAAATCTGAAGCCAATTATCAAGCATCACCTGCCCACCCGTTGCCTGCATAATCTCTAAGGTAGCTGGCTGAGGAAATCATGAATAGTCCATTTGTATGCACCCCTCAGCATAAATTTATCATCTGTTCATTTGCCACCAACCACATTCCTCCAGAATGGAAATTAATGAAGTCTTCCATGGTCTTGATCCTGCACCAGTCTTCTTTTCCAGTGTTTCAGCTCCTCGTCTTCACAAGTACCTTTCCGATGCCTTTTCAATGCCTCCAATGCTTGTATTGGCCAAAACAATTGTGGCAAAAAGTATAAGAAGTCCATGAATTGACATTGGTCCCTTCAGGGAAGAGTGTTATGGAGAAGACCTGTTCCTGACCAGAATGGAATGCCCCTCACGTAGGCAGCCCCTTTATGAACTAAGTTGTAACAAAAGCTTAGCATAAATTTCTATTCCAAATTATTATTTTTTCCAAGTGCCTCATAGGGGTGAGAAGGGATTTTGTTTGGGGAGGGTTTTTTTTTATCATAGTTCGTATATGACATATAGCTCATATATAGTTCATTAAGTACAGAACGCCTGAAGAGTTAAAGATCACTCTCCTCTCAGCTCCTTACATTCCTTTACTTTGGCCAGTTTGAAAATCTAAGCTTCTTGCCTTGTTAATAAATTTTTCTAACAGAAATTTTCACTGTCTACAATCCAAGAAGAGAGCTGGAAAATATAGAAAGAAGAAAACAAAACAGGGTAAAACCATTATTTTACCCTGAGCTATTCTCTTGAGAAAAGATATCTTTTCTTTTAATCTTTGCCATTTAATGGTTGTTGTCTTTTACTTGCCTCAAGGGTGGGTTGTAATTCTTACATACTAATTAGCTCCCTTCCTTTATCATATAGTATCCAGGTATTTAAATGAAGATTATTTGAGCTGTATTTCTGAGAAAGCCAGAATTTTAAGCTTTGGACTGAATGGCATGGCTGTGCAGAAAATTTGTAAAATAGATAAGGCATGATTTTCTGTCTTTTAAAGAACAGTTCTTTCTAAATTAGTGTACATCCAGAACCAGGTGTGACCTGTGTATTTTCACATCATTTTTTTAAGGTACAAGTGAAAGCTCCATCAAAGCACAGTCTTCATGGGTCTGTGGACCTCCTTTCTAGACTACCAAATGCTTTATGAATGTTTAAAATCAAAAGGGAGGCCAGATTTGTAAAAGTTCATTTAATAGAGTCTGCTGTGTGTTTTACCACCATGAAGATCTATTCAGACCTATTCAGTAACAACAGAATTATTAAATAGAATTAACCATACAAGACAGAACATAGATATCCTGATTCTATAATTCTGTAGCTTGATAGGAGAATGAGAACTCAATACTCTCATGGCCTTAAGAAATATTATTAATTGAATTAATTACTAAACCTCTGAGATCACTTTCCCAATGAAAATTTATTAAAAAGAACAAGAAAAGGAGCTAAAATATATTTGAAACACTTAAGTGCTTATAAGCGTGTCCGTCAAGCTAGATAATTTTCCATTCTTAACGTGCTTCTAAAATTACATGTGCTCAAATTATACGAAAGGCATTTAAATTCCAGTGGGAAATGTGTTTTTTAATGTAATTTTGTTGACAAAATTGCTAATGTTTACACAATTGGGTGCATGTTAGATATATAAATCAGGAGGCTATACCTTCCTTAGTCTAATTTGAACTCTAGAGATATTAAAGAAACTTGTATGTAACTTATTTCCAGAGCTTGAAATTCAGCCTGCCTATAAAATCCTTCAGTATACATTAGTTTTACTGCCATTATGTTTATAAAGAGAAGGTGGATTCTTAAAAAAATTCCTCACTTTTTCTCCTAGCTTGATTAACATTTATAACCTCAAAAGCCCTTTTATGGCAGCCTTACCTTATATACCTTGATGTAATACACAGTGTGCCTTACACCAAGGGAAGACTATAAACTAGGTTTTCATAGTAGAACACCTGAATATCTCTTTTTACTCTCTCAACAGTCCCTGCCTATTAAGTAAGAAAACTGTTCACCTGCCACACAAATAATATGGTTAGTTGATCTCCTCTATTAACCATGTTATTCCTAAAAAACAGAAGCAAACAAACAAAATGTTAATCTTACCTAAGACCTATGTCTATTTTTTTAAAAAAGATATATTCACTCACTCTAGGATACATTGTTTCCAAATATAAATCAAATTAGAGTCACAGAATAAGGTGATATTTGAATGTAGGGTCATCTTTGATCCACTTTTGGAAAGAGTGTACCATTTAAAGACTCCTTCCACAATAATGTGTCTCTTAAAATTATTTGATTTTCCAAATATACATGTTGTAAAACTAATAAATCTCATCCCTACATTTGGGGTATAAGAATTTGCTAGAATAACGTTCTTAGAAGTAGTGGAACCTCTAAGAAATGAAAACAAAAAACATGTTTCAGGGTTGCCCATAAGCTTTTCCATTGTTGTTTTTTAATTTTGCAACCTTGGCATCTTACAAATATGTGAGCAAAAATGTTATTAATTAACAGATGCCAAAGAACTAGCTATGCTTTGTCTATTGTTGACATTAAAAACACAAATCCGTGATGCATCATTTGGAAATTCTATTATAAAATGCTTGATGTTTTAGGGAGATGGTATTTAACAAGCTCAAATGCATTTGACAGCTAGGTCTGTTATCCATAAATTCTCTTTTCTGACAATGGTTGTTTAACAACAACTCTTTGAAGTTGCTTTTCATGCTGTTCCTTGAAGAAGTGAAAGGCTTCTTGTCCAATTATTTCTGTCCCAATTGGCAAGCTCTCTTTCATAGTGTTGTCAGTCTTTTTTTCTTGGTTGGTTGACAACATCACTTTTAGATTGGCTTTTCAGGTAAGAGCAGTTTCCAAAGTGGATTTGTCCTTCTGGAGAGAGACATTTATGTTCTTCGCTTTCAGTGATATAGATGTTCAGAATATGTCATCTATATTAAGGCTTTGGAAAGCAAAAAGGCAGCTGTAGCACAGGTAAGCATAAATGTAAACTGAAGCCCATAAATATTTGATAATATTTCTGCTTATTCTTCCCCTTGACAAGGAGCTAAACGTGTTTTTCAGATTCATTTTAAATATTGTGGTGGGCTAAAATGTTGGGATCTGTGATTCAAATTCTGAAAATCACATAAACAGCCCCAGACAGAGATTGAGAATATCATATATAAAAGATAAATGATGTGTGAGTTTATCCTAATTTAAGATGCTTTTGTGAAAAGAGAAGCTAAAATGAGATGCTGTAGCCACAGTCAGCAATCCATCTTAGTGAGGAATGTCTACTACTGACTTACATTTTTCATAAACAGAACAAACTAGATAGGGCACAATATATTGAAAGACTTTGCTGGTGATCAGGATGTTTTTAGAAAGATTGAAAAAAAGTCATAGAATAAAGAAGGGTTTAGCTTTGATTTTTAAAGCCAGTCAGCTCTCTACAATTCCTAACATTCAATCTTAACTGCATTATCTAAACAAAGCAGCCAAATGTATTCTCTATTGTTTCATCGGTTTATCAAATGTTGATGGTTGTTTTACAGATCTGGATTTGCAGAACTTCCAATCATTTTCAGAGAATCTCCAATTTTTGGTCTTTCATAGTATTGTTTTTTTTTAATCAGATGGCATGAGTACATTTAGTAATTAGAGAAAAGCAAGTCAGTGTTTATACGGTATGTATTTCTTAAGATTCTCCTTTTGCTCTTGTATTTACATACTGCACTTTTTTGTGCATGTGCTTTCAAGTCAGTGTTGACTTCTGATGACTACCTGAAGTAGCCTCTGTAGTTTGATACTAATATAATTAATAGAACTAATTTAGAATAAAAAGAATATTCTAAACTGTAAAAGATATTTTTAAAAAAACATAAGTCAATTAACTCTGTCTTTTTTAGATGAATCCTGGAATCTAAACAGAAACACACCTTCTATCAGACGGCTCTAAATGCCTAAATAAACCATCATTCATCTTCCAATTACTACAGATGTTTCCCAGAGAATAATCTAGTGATTCTGATCATCTTAACATATCTTATTCATTTAAAGCTTAATTTGTACATGTCTGAGAATGCAAATGATCTGAGAGTACTTCCTATTACAAACATAAGAAAGTATAAAAATGAAAGATTTGTTTGCAACAATACCAAGAAACTTCATGATGATGTTGATGACGACAAAGATATAAAGTTTATATCTTGTCTTTTCTCCAACAGTTCATGGTATCAGTTGAGATTATTCCTTCATTTTTATTCCCATAATAACAACCCTGTCAGGAAGGGTGACCTGAGTGTGACTCACCTAAAGTCTTCCAGTGAGTTTCCATGGCAGAAGATTTACTATAATCAGAATATAATATATTCCTATCTTAATCAATAAACTTCACTGACTCTCATCTGCCCATGTAAGTGGTACAGACATAATGCTTTTAATATATAGTCATCAAGTCTGTTAATGATTGGTAGTCTAATCCCATTTGATAACATCATAGTTGGTGGTCATAAGAGCAATATTTTTTATTTATTTAACTATGTGCCAATTAAAGAAATGCTCCCTTTTTATTTCTCTTCCATCACTCAGTTTCTGGTTATCAGAGGAGGGAAAAAAAGTATTCTAATTCTGTTTTATCCATGTAATGGGTAATTTTATACATCTCTTATCATACCCACCCCGCTGAATTGTATTTTCTGAATGAAAAGGCACAAAATATCATGGAATTACAAGGCATTACAATATTGGCAGTTTTATTTTCAGTTTCCTAAAATTCACATCAAGATATTGGGCTTTGTCATAATGATAGAGATGGATTGGTATTCTCATTAAGCTTTCCATGAAAATTCCACAATTCTATTTTCGTCAAGTCTGTTATCATCCCCGATCCCATCAGCCTGTAGGTGAAGGTAGAATATTTTGCCCCCATATGCATTATCCTGACTCATCTTGTTAATATCTGTTCTCTCTGAATATGTCCATTTGGAATTCATTATTGTTCCTTTTTTATTCCAACCACCCTGAATAATTTAGCATCAGCAACTTGGTCATCTCAATACTTACTTCTGATTCCAGATCATTTATGAAAAATATCAACAGCATTAATCCCAATATTGATCTTTGCATCTCTGATTGATAGAGACATCCATTTATTCCTACTCTCTGCTTTTTGTTCTTTAACCAGTTACCGATCCATAAGAGAGCTTCTTCTTATCACATGACTGCTAACTTTTCTCAGGAGTCTTTGGTGAGGGGTTTTGTCAAAGCCTTTTGAAAGTTCAAGTAAGCTATATCTTCTGGATCACCCCTATCTACATGCTTGTTGACACTGACAAAGAACTCTTAAAGGTTAGTGAGAATAGGATTTATCTTTGCAAAAGCTCTTCTTTAGCAAGACTTGTTCTAAATGCTTACATTACTTTTGTGCAGGTGTGCTTCTTTTTTATTGTTATCCTTTGCTGAGAAAACTTTCAATTCAATTATAACTTCCATGATAAGGCTCATTAACCATGCTGGTAATCACTTAGATTTGGTAGCATCTTTCCAAAATGCAGCACATACTCCAACAGAGCGCTTATTATTATATATTTGAGAAAACTCAAAGATTATAGAAAGCAATTCTAAACTAAACTCAAATTGTATTTAACTTTTAATTTCCTTTTCAAATTTATTTCATTTACTTTCCTCTCTGAAAATAAATATTAGCTATTTTCTACTTCACAGTTTTCTACTTATATATAAGTGGCTTTTTAAAAGTGTTGTCAATAAATGCAGCATACATGCCAGAGCCTCTGGAAGCACATTTCTGGTATTTTATTTAAAGTGCAGCACATCCCTAATTTTCACCTCTATCTTTTTGGTATGTTTTTTCCTGAAAGATGCTCCTTAGTATTCCTCAGAATTCAGTTTAACAGTGGCACATGTATGTGTTTGAATACTAGTACTCTGGGCTCTTTAAGTTAAAGCAGAGCTTATTCTTCATTCATTCATACAATTTCAAAGCTATCCAACTCCCAAAGATTCTGAGCAGCTTACAATTTTAAAAGAATACATAATATGAAAAAACATGATCACCTAAACCTAGCCATACAAATAACCAAAAATCACCAGTGTCTTCACTAGGTCTGGGGTGTCTTTAACCCCAGACCTAGGAACAGAATCAAATATTCACAGACCTACAACTCATTTAAAGGATGAGAACCATATTATCTCTAAGGGGGGTGCTATTCCAGAGGGTGACATCAGCAACAGAGAAGGTATACTTCCTCCATCCCACAGCATGATAATATGTAATCGAAGTGTACCCATTCTGCCCAATTCTGCTGTTTGAAATGTAGTAAGAAACATCCATTACTACCTGCACCTTTGCTTTTGGCCCCTGCTGTAGCTCCTGGCTGATCTTCAAGGATAACCCCATGTGGATCACATTGCAATAGACCAGTCATGAGGTGACTAGGGTGTGAGTGACCATCTGAAGAACCTCCCAGTTGCAGAAAAGGCACAACTGCATATGAGGTGGGCCTGTGCAAAAGCCTTGCTAGCCAAGCTGCAATTTACTCTTCAAGAAATAATTACAAATTCAGGAGGATCCTTAAATTATCCACTAGTCTTAAATAGGGAAGTGCAATCCCTACAAATCTCAGGTTTGAATCTGATTCTGTTTTTTCTCCCTCCTGACCCAAATAGCCTTCAGACATTAGGTTAGTACCATACATTGACAGGCTCACCTGCACAGCCTGAAGTTTTATACAATTGAGTATCATCAGCATGCTGATGATACTGGACCCCAAACTGACAGATCTCACCTAATAGTTTTATGTAGTTGTTAAACAAGAGGAGTGAGTCTCGTTCTGAGAAACCCCACCACACTCCAATCTGGGGCTATAGGTTTCACCTCTCCCTTACCCTTAGTGACACTGATCAGAATCAATCAGGAGAAGAAGGCCAAAAACTGTAGCATAATACCCCAACTCCTGACTCCTGCATCAAGTCCACCATAGATGATGGTATTGAAAAATATTGAGATCAGTGAACACAATGTTGGATGCACCATCTCCATGCCAGCTCCATCAATGGTAATTGTCAAGGACAACCAATGCTATCTTAATATTGTATCCTGGCTCAAAATCCAGATAATCTATCTTCTCCAAGGCCCTCAGCAGCTGCTATTAAACTACTTTCTCTTTGACCACAAAGGGAAATCCAAGATGAAAGGGTCTAGTGATGGCTTCTTGAAAAAGGGTCATACTGCTGCCTCCTTCAAGATCAGAGGAACCCCTTCCAAGAAGCCCAATCACAATTCAATCACTTATTCGGCTGCCTTGACCACCCAGGAGGAGCATGGATCTAACAAACAGAAAGCCAGACTCATAGTTTAGAGGACCATATTCATATGATCAAGATTACAGAATCAAATTCAGTCCATGTAACATCATAGGACTGATGTCCCAGGCAACTCATTTGTACTTACTTAGACTCCAAGATTGTTTTTTGTCAGAAAGCATGAATATTCCTCACCACTGCTCTAGAGATGCTCCTGGGGTCTATCTCTCCTATCTACAAATGCAGTAAAGGCTGAGAAATATGTTTGCTAAGCCCAGCTTGTCCCAAATATTTCCCAGGGCTTAATGGACATAAATCCCTTCTTCTCATGCTACCACTTGCTTCATTAGCTTGAGATGTCTCATTTCTTCTTTCTCGTGTGCAAAACAATTAGCATTTCAAAGAAAGCTGCATTTTAGCATTTAGACATTTATGAAAGCTTAAATTTGGTTCCCAGGAGTTAATGACAACTTGCTTAAATCATTGTTAGGATGTGCATAATCATATGTTCCAATTTAGCATCATTGGATTTTAATGACTAAGAAATCTGGAGCCATATTGATTCACCTCTTATAAAAATGAGCTCTTTGTTCCAAATATTATTATAATCCACACACTAAAAGAGATGGAAGGGATATTGGAGATCTTCTAGTCCAAGTCCCTGCCCAAGCAGGAGAACCTATACCATTTTAGACAGTCCCTTCTTAAAAGCCTCCAGTGTTTGGAGCACTCACAACTTCTGAAGGCAAGTTGCTCCACTAGTTGATGGTTCTTACTATCAGGAAATTTTTCCTTAGTTCTAGGTCGCTTCTCTTTTTGTTCAGTTGCCATCCATTGCTTCTTGTCCTGCCTTCTGGTGCTTTAGAAAATAGGTTGACCCTCTTCTAATATTGGAACACTGCTATCATGTCCCCCTCTTTTAGGCACAAAGGGGTGACTGTTTATCCCTTTGAAATAGATGACATCTAAAGGACCATTTCTCTGTTCTTTGCTGATTGTCCTCTTTTCAGCCCTCATTATCCTTCTAGAAACATGACATTATTTACCAAATCCTCGATGTTCCTTTAGGTAACAGTCATTTAAGAATCTGTCAAGAGTTTTTCTTATAAAACCCAAACTCTATATTTATTGTTTTTACCACTTCACTGTATACTATGCTAAGTTTCTCCCTGATAGCTTCTTTTCCCAGTAAAGCATCTTTCCTATTTACTTTTTCATATAGTTCTATGCATATTGCAACAGAAGAACCTGTCCACTAACTCCTGTATCTTATCTTGAGTAGATGTATATCAGATTGCACTTTATTTATGTTGTGAATTTAAGCAGGTTGCCCAAAGAAGACTTATTTACTGTTCAAGATTTTGCCAAGCTATCAAATGAATGGATATAATAAGAGTATAATCTAAGCTAACATTAATAATGTTAAGGTATGCCTGAGGATAAACCGAGGCAATTTTATTTGAATAATTTATAGTAATGTTTAACTGTAGCCTGTATTAGTGGTAGCACTACAACAGGCGTTAAGTGTACATTGTATTTGATCAAGACATGTTGCCTTGGTAAACATATTGCAGCTCTCAGTTTACATGACTAGCAAGTGGTATGTTTCAATGTCGGATTTGGTAATTTGTTTCTCTGACATATTTAACAGAAGATTGCTATTTTTTTCTGCCAAATTCCATTAGCTGTAGAATTCAGCAGTGTGCCATTAGTTTCTCTTTCTTTCTTATTCCTATTATATGCTGAAGAGAACGTATGATTTTAATAGCGTTCAACTCTTCACTAGATCCGGGCAATTCATTACAGTCCTGAAAGTTGTTTTAAGTATAATATACTGAATTTCAGAGACATTTTCCACAAATATTTACAGCGCACATCATATGTTTTAGTAATAAATTAAACATGGAAATGCTAGGATTAGATAAAAGGGTTGAAAGTTATAAAACATTTGTTATAGCTGTCATTTGGTTGTATGTGTTACATAAGTTTTTTTTTCCTTTTCCCAATGTTCTTTAAATTTTTCTAGGTGTCTAAAGGCATTTTTAATTTAATATGTAAATATATACCATTCAAAGGTCTTTTACACTGACTGCTGACATTCAAAAAATGCAATAAGTACTGCAAAAGTTTAACAGTTTTAGGTCAGATGAATGTCAGCAGGAAAGGCAGAAGTGTTTTGACACTTAATTCTTCCATTGATTAGAATACCCTCTAAAAGATTATTAAAGCCTAGGAGGAGTCTTTTACTCTTTTGTTCTCCAATTAGCTTTGGTTAGGTATGCTATTTTTACTGGTAAGCTTCTGTGTGAACTGGACCCTCTACATTTTTTTTATGAAATTAAGAATAATAATTATAAGCCAGTTTCCTAATAAATACGTTTAGGTAATTATTTCCTAGAATTATTTAATGTTGAGGTTCAGTTAGAAGTAATAATATATAATGTCGTTTACTAGGGACTGTACTTACTTATTGGCTTACTCACTTACATGCTTCTTTAGACGCAACTGTTCTCAATATATTGGTTTTTTTTTATTATGCAAGAGATGTGCTGATTAAGCCCAGAGTTACATGCTAGCGGTTAAGGGTGGCAAAAGTTTAAACTAACTTTTCAAGCACAGCAAATCTATATTTGATTTAAAGTACGTGCTGTTTAAATTAGTTTACAGGAAGCCATCCTTTGGGATTGTGTATAAGCATCAGCCCTGGGCCGAGACATCTTTCTTAATGAAATGGGCAGCACAACCATCCTTGGGGATCCATTGCAAATGAATGAGAGGACTGAGCATGAATTAAACAGTGTTCTCAATGTAGCGGAGACCCTACTGAACACAAAATGATCCACCGTTTTGAAATGGAATATAATACAAAGCTGAGAGAGAAACAAAGATCTCAAACACTAAGCAAAAAGAAAGAAAGAACTAACCAGCAGATCATATTTGGGAGGGAGCTGTTTGTGTTATCGGGCTTGCAGAATGAATTTGAATTACCAGCAAGGGGCTATAGGTTATTATTACAGAATAATTAAATTATTTAACATAAACTGAATGTTATATACTTCAAAAATACATAGGGGGAAATGAAATTTGGGGCTGTAAGCTTTGGAGGAGATTTGTTCTGAGCCTAAATTTTGAGTATTCCCTGTAGTAGGATGTCAACAGGTTTCAGAAGAGCTTCACTGATCTGACTGTTTCAGAATTCTTAAGTACTTATTATGCTATTAGAGTTTATAGTAGAATTTAGGTAGGGCTGATCTAGTACATGTCCTGTTTTGACCAGATGATTAGTACTGCCAGGGCCAAAACTTTACCTAGCAACAGAAGAGGCCAAATCCATCATATGTTCTTTTGCCATTGGAACATTACAATTGTCAGTACTGTGTCTGCAAATACCCACTATGCAGAAATCATTTATTTTCTGTATTAAGATACGTTATATAGAACACTTTTCAGCTCTTTCAGGAATGTTTTTGTCATAGTTTTTTCCAACTTTGTTTCTATCTTTCTTTAATAGTCAGAGCTATCTGCAAGCTACAAGTGAAGTGCCTGGTGGCCATACCCTGGATCCTTCGGCAAACTACAATTCCCCTAAGTTTCGATCAAGGAATCAGAGCTATATGAGAGCAGTAAGCACACTCAGTCAGGCCAGCTGCGTTAGCCAGGTTGGATTCTTTTTCCTGTTATGCGTTTTACAACAATATTAATAATTATAGGGTTTTTAAAAACAAATTCAGGAGTTTGACCAAGTATCCCAGGCTTATAATCAATAATTTCTACTGGTTATTTTCCTAAGCCAAAAGCTTTGTTTATGTGTAGTTTAATAAGATTTTTTAATGGAAACCAGAAGAGTCTCAGGCTGCTTACACACTGAAGTTTGTAAATAATAATTTTCAATGGTTTTACGCATACACCTAACAAGAACAATTTATAAGTGAAAAAAATAATTTGTAGATTCCAATTATCTGCTCCCTTACTGTATATTTTATGGCAAATACTTTCTTTCCTTGATACCATATATGCAAAATAGACCACTGAGTTAATATATCCTTAAGTCAGTGCTTGCGTTGCACTAATAGTAATTTGCAATATATTATAAGTATAAATAATTAGATTGCACTCATTGATACCTGCATTTGTATCTACAAAGTCACAAATAAATAAGTGATTATTATTTTTGCTTGTTAACTACTTTTAAAAAAAGCTGAACTGGAAACTTAAAGGGAATAGTCGTCCTATGAGCCATATGTATTTTTAGAACCCCATTTTTTTCAACTACATTGTTTAAAATCTACCCCAATATTGAGTAGATAATTTTTGGAAATAATCCATATAATTTCAGTAGTGTAATTTTTCACTTTTTAAAGGAAACCACAAATTAAAGTGGATTAGTCATATATTTGCAGGCATAAACCACATCCATTGACTTTGTTCCTAGATCCATAAGACATTAGAAAGATCTTTCTCATCCAGGGACACCATCAATATGTCTCCCAAAGCCATATTCCTCCAGTCCTTATTTGGCTTTCAAGAGAATCATGTTCTATAGGACAGGTCTCTACAATCCAAAGCCGCTTAATATTTAATTTTGATGCATCTGGTTTTGGTATCCCTTTCATATTTAGGTATAAAAAGTAAACTGGAGTAAGAATTTTCTTTCTTTTTTTTGTAGAGGACATGGTTACTTAGTGATTAAAACACTAGGCTGTTGACCAAAAGGTTGCCAGTTCGAGATCCAAGTACCATATAACTGAGCGAGACCCCAATTCTTGCCCCAGCTCCTATTAAGCCAGCAATTCGAAAGCATGCAAATGCAAGTAGATAAATAGGTACCACTTCAATAGGAAAGTAATAGCAGTCTGTGTGCCTTGGCTTATAATGATGCTGGCCAATTGATCATAGAAAGGTCTTTGGACAATGCTGGCTCCACCAGCTAAGCAACAGAGATGAGCACTGCCCCCTAGAGTTGGACATAACTGGACAGGAAAAACCTTTTTTTATCTTTTTAAAATATTTATTTTATTCATTCAATCACTTTGTGTGTAACATTGCTTTGTGGCTGTTATAGCTGAATTCAGAAAGGTCCAGTTGTGATTGCCCACCGTTACTGTAAAAGCTTAATAGTTGAAATAGCTATAGTTAGGAAAATCTGAGCAGCATGGGAGAGAAAGATTCTTACTAACATTATGCAACTCTTGTGCAAGAGTCCCAGTGGCTACTGAAGGTATAGAGACTATAGTTTTCAGTGCTGCAAATATATAGAGAGCTTGTTTGCAGAGTCCTAAAATAACAGAGAGGGCTGGCTGCTGGCAATCTAGCAATCCAGCATCACTTCTTCCTCCCTTCTTTAAACAGAAAATGTAGCCAGGACCATTCTAGAATCTTATGCTTCATAGAGCAACTACTGCCTTCTGCCCTCTGGGACACCAAAATTAATCCAATATTTGTTTGCCCCACCCCCACCCTGTTTAAACAATCTCTTGGAACCTGGCCTCCCCGCACCCCAAGATGTAGGTTAGATAGAATTAGATAGAATTTCAGCTGTTTGGGGTTTTTTTTACTTATTTTCTCTGGGTTCTTTTTTGCTGTTATTTTGGTGCTTTGTACTTTGTAAGACAGTCATAAGAAATTGGAGCAGAAATCAACTGATGAATGACAGGTGCTCTTGAGTTATATGACCTCATAACAATTTTGTATTATTAAATATCAGAGGAAAAGGAAGAACAGCCTGATAACTCATTTTCTGTCATATTCCAATTATAGCCACGCCCACTGGCTATAATCTGCATTCCCCACTTGGTCATGGTTCTGTTTTAAAAATAAGGCTAGTGTCAGATCTACACGGTAGGCCAGACTAGAAACCAAGACCCTATAGATCGGGACTACTTTGATTGTAACAACTATAGTGATGGAATCTTGCAAGTCTAAATGTAGTTTCCCCCTCCCTCACTTTGTCTTCATATGAACTAGACATGGGCTTGTCTGAGAGGTTTTCTCAAGTTATTTTCTTAGCCCCTACTCAAGCCCTACTTATCTGACTATTGCCTTGGAAGAGACTCTTCTTCCTGTCCTTCAAGGCTGTTCCCTATACTCTCTGGTATGACAAGAGAATGCTATGGCCACATAGCATTTGGAGTTTGCTAGGTATATCTTCTGTCATTTCTGCAGAAGACCAAAGGACTATACAAGCTGAGGGTAATGCAGGTTTGATAGAAACCGTTCTTCCTCAGATGTTCTCCATCTTACTCATTCTTTGTACCTCTATAATAAGGTATTCATCTATACTGCAGAAGAGGGTAATATGCCATTTTGCTCTCATTTTTCTTCAACAGAAAATAAAGATCCTTTCTGCTAGCAGATTGGGTTTGCACGTAAGGAAATAAGACATCCTCTTCCTCATATTTATAATTGTGCAAGTCCACCTTTCTTTCTTAATAAATCTAATAAAAATAAGATTGTTTGTCTTTCCAGAGTGCCCTTAATACTATTAGAATTTATTTATTTATTTATCACTTTTGTATGCCACCTGACTTCCTATGGGAGAATTGAAATAATAATTGCAGGCATTTAAAATAATTATTTTCAGTAATAATTATTTTCAATACTTAAATTCATTGTGGAGGTCAACTTATGGAGCATGATTGTGTTTATTCCATGTAGACCTCACTGAAATTATTTAATTAACAATACAATCCATGTTTAATCAATTTGTCTCCCTGCTTCTTCATATTGGCATAGTTCTAGCAATATTACTGGGGTGAGGAGCAAAGTGGGCATAGCAGTCAATTGGGGCTATGGTCAAGAAAAGAAGTGAGAGATCCAAATCTCTTCAGATATTGCTGAATTCTACATCCAACAGCCCTGTTTGATGGAAATGTTGCTCAAAATATCTAGATTAGCACAAATGCCCTGCCCTGGCTTAGGATTTCCCATAAACAGGGATATATATTGAAAATATTTTTTTTTTCAAAAAAACGTTTAAAAATATATATAAGGAAAGCAGTATGTTTTGGTTTTCCTCATATTTTTCCCTACCTGATCTTACTGATATGGTTAAATGCAGTACCAACGAAGAACCTATAGGCATGGAAGCAATGTCTGTTGTACTAATTCTTACTTCTTGTCATTCCTTCTTTTGAACTTTGCATTTGATGTGTTGTAACAATGTACTGCTTTCCTGGTAGTAGAATGCAATTCAAACAGAAGGGAGGTTATTTTGAATTCATATCTAGAAAAATCAGGATGCATCAGATGGTTCTTGATGGTGGTCAGCTTTGCTAATGTCCAACGTTGCTCCTTAGATGTATTTGAGTTCCACTCCCATTTACACCTGTAAGGTACAGAATAAACAGCTATTTCCTGAATTGACCATTGAACTATCTGAAAGAAATAACAGCTGGAATGCATACTTTCCTGGTCAAATTTAAGAGAAGACAAAAATTTCCATTTATGGTCTGGGGAAATTTCACTTAGTCATGTTGTCCTTTACCTCTTCTGTACCAGGGAATAAAATCTCATTTTGCAGTTTAAAATACAGAATAATTTTCTATTATATCCAAATTTGAGGAAATGATTAGCCCAGCCACAATCAAGTTGGTTCCAGGTCAGAGTTAGCTAACTAATTATAGTTTGAACAAATTAGTGGCCTGTTTGGGGACTTAACCTATTCAGCTTTCCTAGTTCACACAATGAACTAAAGGAAGGAAGGACAAATTAAATGAAGCAAGCACACAAACCAGAACTCACTGCTGTGATGTCACAAGAATGGTAATTTGTTGCTGTAACTTCTAAATATGAAGAGTTGAGGAATTAGTCATTTTTTTTCCTAAAACTATTTACTCATTTAAAATTTGAGAAAGGGGTATTTTAGTTATATTTCTGTTTTATTTTCAGGATGATTCCTTAAGAAAGGCAAAATAGTGGCAATAGGAATATAGGTTAACAAAAATTAAAACAATCAGAATGCCTCAGCTTTAGGACATACTTCCTGTTTATTTAATGTAATATAATGAAATTAAAAATCACTGTCTGAAAATGTTCTTTTAGACTAACACCGGAATCAAAAGATAGTCTGCTAAGCTCTCAGATTATAGCAAAGGGAAGCTAATTTCAATTAAGTTGATGTCTACTGCTGCATTATAAACAATATTGAGGAGGGAGCGGAAGGAGTAAATGGGGTTATTGCATTAATTATATTGAAATAAAGTCTTTTTGAGCTCTGATAGTGTATTGTAACATAATGCATTTCTGCAAAGCCAGTGGGGGAAAAAAACCCACACCAAATGCAATGTTGTTGTTTATCTAGATGAGTGAAGCAGAGGTCAATGGGCAATTTGAATCTGTTTGTGAATCAGTGTTTAGTGAAGTTGAAGCTCAGGCCATGGATGCCCTCGGCTTGCCAGGTTGCTTCCGAACCAGAAGTCATAGTTACCTGCGCGCCATTCAAGCTGGTTACTCTCAAGATGATGAATGTCTCCCTTCAATGGCATCTTCTAACGTCACCTCAACAATCAGGTCAACAACGGGTGAGTATTCTTCTTTATATATTTTATATCAGAGCCAGGGTGGCGCAGTATTGCAGGCTAATTCTGCTGACTGTCGACTGCCAGCAGTTCAGCAGTTTGATTCTGACTGGTTCAAGGTTGACGCAACTACCATCCTTCCAAGGTGGCTACAATGATGGCCCAGAATGTTAGGAGCAATATGCTGACTCTGTAAACTGCTTAGAGAGGCTGTAGAGCACTGTGAAGTGGTATATAAGTGCTATTGCTATACTTTGTAACCAGAAGTCTTACATCTAAAATGATGGCAATGCAAAAGAGGGTGTATGAATTAATTAAAAGTTGCATGTGCATCTCAACCCAGTGATGAGCAAAAGGAAATTATTTTAGTTCTGATATGATTTTATATTTTGCATACTTTTTACTGTACTCTTTTTACATTGTATGTCAATTTTGGTTGATACTCTGATTTTATAAATCAATTTTTGTTTTGCATAATTTTAAATTGTTGGGACTGTGTGTTAACTTTTAAGGCTGAGCTTTCTCAGCTCCATGGTAGGTTCCAAACCCTGCTTGTGTCTTTTATCCCTGAAGCTGTAATAACCTAGTTGTCTGGAGGACACTGAAATCATACCAGTTGCTTTGCTGTCTCATGATTCATAAGGCTGCTTAGATATTGATGGAGACAGTGGCAGAAGGAGTGGAAGGGAAGGACGGAAAGAAAGAGAACACAGTTCCTGCTTTAAGCCAAGTACACAAAGAATCTTGAAAGCACCCTAATGAAGAGGAAGTACGTACATAATCATGGTCATGGCATTTATATTAAGGCTTTTTCGTATGTTTATAGCTTATTAAGGATTTGTAAAGAGAATTGGGTTATGCTCAAACTTAGAGCCTGGGTGAATCTCAGCATTCTTGCTCGGTCTCCAATTGCTCATCGGCGGATTCTGCAGGATCATAGTTTTTTACTCTTTAATCCCTCTGATGCACCACACAGTAATCTTGGACATAATCTGCACAGGACTATTGCAGACATCATAAATGCTGCTATACCACTCACTTTTTAGCAGCTTTGGGAGCTTTGGGTTACTGAAGACTGCCCCTAAGAGGCTGTCTCGACTCCTTTATTTATTTTATTTATTTATTTGATTTGTCAATTGCTTACAAGATAATAGGTATAAGTATATACATAGTTATGAATACATGAAATGGGTACATATAAGAAAAATAAAAGAAACAATAGGACAGGGATGGTAGGCATGTTGGTGCGCTTATGCACGCCCCCTACAGACCTCTTAGGAAAGGGGTGAAGTCAATAGTAGACAGTTTAAGGTTAAAGGTTTGGGGAAGAAACCACAGAGTCAGGTAGATTATTCCAGAGATTGAGCACTCTGTTCCTGAAGTCATATTTCCTACAATCAAGTTTGGTGCGGTTAACCTTGAGTTTGTATCTATTGTGTGCTCTTGTGTTGTTATGGTTGAAGTTGAAGTATCCTTCAATCCAAAGCTTGCCAAACCCGCCAGAGTCAAAAGTTGTTTCTTAACCGTTTTGTTTAAAGGTCGCCAAAGCCTTTAAAATGCCATTCACCCCGTTGATCAAACATTGCCATGCTGCAGACATCCTGATCAAGCTACAGGTTCTTGTAGGTAAAATGTGTTTTTACTTAAAACAATATTTTTCAGTTAAAATACCATCAAGACTCAATATCCAGATCAGCTGGCTTAAATTAACTTTCTTCTTTACTTAATTCAAGCCAGCAGGTGTGGATTTTGAATGATATGAACACATTTATCAACCTAATACAAATAGGAAGTTTGAAGGGCAAAGAAAGGTGAAAGGAAAGTAGACCAAAGTGCACGGAGAGCCTAACAATGCCGTCGGTAGATATTCTCAGCTATCCAAGTCATGGTTGTCCCAAAAGTGCTTTTTCAGGAGGCAACTGGACTTTCTGGTTTTTTCTTTTGAAGACATTTTGCTTCTCATCCAAGAAATTTCTTCAGCTCTGGCAAGATAGTGGAGAATGGAAGGATTTATATTCTTTTACTACACAATTTGGGATGAACACCCTTTGAATGGTATGGGAGCAGGAATGGATTTCCAGAAGAAAAATTGCAGAGTAGAGGAACCAGGAGCACTACTTAGGTGACCCTGATGATACAGATAAATCTCCAAGTGCTTCAATGACCCTTTAAAAAGATGCAAGTGACCAGCTGTCTGCAAAGAAGATAAATCTTTTCCTATAATTATGAAAGGTATATCAAGAAGAGTACTTGCTACAATGCAAGTTGTAATCTAATGCCCAAATAATATTGATTATACTTCACGGACACATCTTTAATATGACAGATCATTCAAGTTTATGTTTCAACCACTGATGCAGATGAGGAGGTTGTTGATTTCTGTGATCAAGTTAAATTTGAAATTGATAGAACATGGAAGCAAGATGAGCTGCTTTTGATTGGAAACTGGAATACCAAAATTGGAAACATGAGAGTGGAAAATGTAATTGGATAGTATGAAATGAAGCAAGAAATCGACGTATCAATTTCTGCCATCCCAATGATTTCTTATTGGCTAACATTCTTCAAGCAACCAAAATGATGCCTTTATATATGGGCATCACCAGATGGAGTATACAGAAATCAAATTATTGCTAAGATGAGGTGGAGAAGCTCAATTATAGCATTAAAGATATGGCCAGGTGCTGACTATGGAACAGAAATTGCTCCTGTGCAAGTTCCACGATGTGCTAAAAAAGAAGAAGAAATCAGGTCAATTTCCACAATATGATCTTGAATATATAACCACCATTTCAAGGATAACATCTGGAATCAGTTTGAAATCCTGCATCTTGTTGATAGAGAACCAGAGGGATTATGGAAAGAAGTTTTAAAAGTTGTTAAGGTAAAAACAACTGCCAAAAATTAACAACTCCCAAACAAAATAGAAAAGCAAAATGGGTATCCCAATAAATGATGGAAATTGCCAGGAAAGAAAAAAAAAGCCAAAGGGAAGTAAGACAAGAAGCAATATTACATCTATAAAATTGAAAACAAAAGGCATAACACGGGAAGTTTTCCAAAAGATGAAGCAGACTGGTTCCAAGTTAGCAAAGGTGTGAAGCAAGCTTATATGCTCCCCCTTTATTTATTCAACCTATATGTTGAATGTATATTAAAGGAAATTTGATTAAAAGAAGATGAATGTGGTTTTAAAATTGGAAGAAGAAACATCAATAACCTGTACTTTGATGGTGACACTATTCTGATAACTGGAAAAACAAAAGATCTGCAAGCCCCACTAAAAAGAAGAAGTCAAGGAACACCTTTCTAACAAATATAAAAAAGACCAAACTAACGACAACAGATAGAACAACCATCATTAGAATCAGCAATAGAATTATCAAAGTGTTGCATAGCCTCTATCTTTTAGGATAATCGATCAACAGTAAAGAAACAGTCAACATATACACCACAGACCAGCATTAGGTAAAGCAGGCATGAAGACCTTAGAAAAGATATTCACCTGTCATGATGTTTCTGTACCTACAAAGGTCAAAATTATGCAAGTCATGGTACTCTATGGGAGCAAAAGTTGGATTTTAAAGAAGCAAGGTAGAAAGAGTATTGATGCTTGAGACTTCTGAGAATACCATGGATAGCCAAGAAAATAAACCAATGGATCATTGAATAAATCAACCAAGAATTCTTACCTGAGAACAAATGACCAGGCTCAAATTATCCTACCTCAGACACATTATTCAAAGACCTACTGTAGGTCTCTAGGGAAGGCTCTAATGCTAGGAAAGTTGGAAGGAAAGAGAAGAAGAGGATGACCAGCAGTTACAGTAGCCATGAGTGCACATTGGAAGAGTTGAAGGACTGGGTTAAGAATAGATCATCATGGAGAAAGCACTGACTAGCACTGATGATGTTATCTAGTTTGGTAATGTAATATCTGCAAGAAAACCACTAAGCTTAGAGAGCACAAAGGACTCCACAGAAAATCTATACATGTGGTCACTAAGAGTTGACAACAACTTCATGACATGTAATCAATCCATCATCTGACATATTTAAGCATATATAAGACTACTTTTTTTCCTGAATTCTATTTCTCCATAGCCTCAGATGAGAAGACACACTTGTTTCTGACCCCAAGACTATTCAGCATAAACTCTTTCATAATACAGGTACAGTACTGTAGAATGTTAGGTGAGCAAATGCTTTTTATTTTAAAGCGTGACACAAATAATTAGCATGTTAGAGATAGTTAAGTAAAAACACTAAATCAAATCACTTCATCATACACCATCAATTTCCAGGTACACGTTTACAGTATATATTTTCCTAAGGAAGTGACTTGTTTACATTCAGTATTATAGTTCAGACAGAGGTTTACAAGTCATCTGTTATTTGTAAGAACAAAGTCACAGACCTGTGACTCTGCATGCACAACTTTCAGAAATATAGTCAAATAGCTGAAACACTGTGTGGCATAATAAAGTTTAGGACAATTTTGAAGGTCAGGTTACCTCCTACAATATCTACAAACAATTCTCTGCTGGCTCCTGAACTATGAATTCTCTTCCTCAACCAAGTTCCCTGACTCCTTCATTATGCACTTCTAAAGCCCATCCTCTTCTCTTTAATTAACCAAAGAGCTCAGCTTTGTTGTCTTTGTTGTTTACCCTGTAAACATGATGAACATGCTATTTTAATTAGCTTTGTTGGTTTATATTGTTGATATTTGATGATAATATTTGGTGATAATTATTTTGTAAGCTTTCTCTGAAAATGCATACATTGTGTAACCTATGAATAGGTGTTGTTTTATTCTTTCAATTTACAAATGTTAATTTCAAGAATTGATCATCTGAATAGAGCCCTTTGTTATAGTGTTTATCAATGGCCTTTTCCTCTTTGCTAAACAAAAAAGAAAATAATAACAATTTAAAACCTTTTAAATCCTGCCATGCAGTTAAACCATAGCACACTACTTCATACCAATGAAACATGAATCTTATTTGTATTTCTAATAAAAAAGAGCCACAATGTATTGAAGGGGTGTCATCAGGGAGAGGTCACAAAAGTCAACATTGCGGCTATAACCATATAAGTCTCTCACAACACATGTAAAAAAGGATCAAGTCTTGAATTGCATGATTGTAGGTGTGGTGTTTTTTGACCCCCTGTGAACAACTTTGAATCTGTTCTAAGGGAAAAAGATCTCAGATGACAGTAGTTTAGTTTAATGTGGAATGTGAAGCATAGATATTGGGCTGCCTTGTGGGATAGACCAGGCAGGAAACATGGCCAAATGAACTAATGTTGCTTTATAGTAAGATTAAATGAACAGCATCTTGCAAGTCTGAACGTACATTTCTCTCCCCTCCCCCACAAACTCCCCATCCCCTTTACCACCTAGGAAAATAGGGAAGGTCTTTTCTGAGCCTCTGGCCCCATCCACATTCCTGCTGAGCACTCAGCTGCGTTTTATCTGCCCATTTCCTTGTCTGTATCTCTTCATTCTGTCTCCTAAGGTCATTCCCACATACCTTTATATGGGTTGCTATGGCTTAACACACTAATTTTATCCCTTAGAACTTTCCCCAAAACTCTTCTTCTTGTTGTGCCAAATCCATCATCGGACATTGGCAATCCTATTTTTATCAATAACTGCACGAAAAAGTGCTGTTGAATTTTGTCCAAACCGGTCCCTTAGATTTTGAAGCCATGACGTTCTTCTGCCTGAACCTTGGTTGCCTTCAATCTTTCCCTGGAGGATTAAGTGAAGTATGCTGTATTTTTCTGGGTGTCGCATCACATGTTTTCCACAATTTCCCCCACACACATCAAAAATAAATACAATTTTAATCCATTCCCCCAGTAATGACATCCATATATAGTTCCAGAGACTTTCTTTTTTTAAAAAAAAGAAAAAAAAAAGAAGAGATGCCGCTTTCAACTAACAAATGTTGCCCATTGTTAGATAAAGGAATATTTGTTTCTTTGTTTGTTTTTCACAGTTCTTAACCACCCATCTCCCTCAGAGAGGGGCCCTGAGCAGTGTACTATTAATCAGTAAAATTAAGCATTAAAAACAGTATAATTTAAAATTAATAATTTTTTAAAAATCTAAAAGCACATTATGACATTTTAAAAGATGGGGTAATGTGTTTCCAATGTGATCTTATCTTGACCTAAGATCATCTTAATTATTTTTTTACTTTGTGTTATCATAACACCCAATGCCAATCTTAAAACAAATCTAGTTTGGAATCTTTCAAGACTCTCACTTTATACATTCGATGTAAAGCAGATCATCACATTAATCAGGAATGATTTCAGAAAGACAGGAGTAATACATATTATTGTTATTGTAACCCAAAGTTGGGGGATTAAATGGTGCAATGAGAAATATATTGGAGGAGAGAAGCCAATTTCATTGAAAAGAAGTTTCTGCAACTTTGCCCCTTTCAAATACATTGTGTCCCCATTGTCCTTCTTTTCCAGTTTAACATGTCTGAAAGCCAGCCATACAGTTAGGGAGAAGGAAAAAAAATCAACCTGAAAGGTTCTTAATTCCCAGTATAGATCCTAGAAATTTCAACCTAAATTGCAAATAAATTGCATTATTGAGTTCAATATGAAAGCAGCATAAACTCCAAGGAGCTCTTCTTAATAGTAAATAAAATAAATATGTTGTATAGCACAGCCTAAAAATTGCCAAAGAACTCTTGGCAGGTTATGAAAAGGAATGAGTCCCAAAGGAAAATTTCCATGTGAAAAAAAACAGCTTCTGATCAGTTCAGTTTGATCCTGGGAATGATAACAAGAGCCTGAGACTTGGTGGTGGCTGGATTCATAGAATAGGGATTGAAGCAGGGGTGGGATTCTACCGGTTTGAACCAGTGTTGGTGAACCTGTAATTCCGGTAATCATTTACGCCCCCTCTCCCCACCCTTTTCCTGTGCTTTATTTCCTGGTTTTTGAGCATAGCTGATTCACATGGCAGAGTGGTTTGCCACGGATCAGCTGTTTTACTCACTGGGGCTGCAGCAGAAGGTAAATATTATAGCTAAAAAAAGGTATTTTCTAAATGCTGGGTGCATGCACCGGTTGAAACGCACCACTGGACTGAAGACTGTTTTTTAAGGGAGAAGCCTTGACAGGTCTGGCTAAAGGGGAGAAAGCCCTTTCTGCTCTTGAGGTTGATCAAGTAGACAAGTCTGTAACAGGCTTTGGGAAACTAAGGCTGTGGTCTGTTGAATTTATGCAGATTGGTCTTAATCAACCATCTTGCTGATCCCATAATACCAGCAGTGGGGAGGCTACATCACTGGAAAAGTTGTAACTGTAGGGGATTTGGCCCACAGACAGCAATTATCCACAAATTTCTATGAATATAATTACAAGTTCCACTCACATTTTCAAATCCAATTGATTCAAAAATGATCACACAGCAGGAGGAAATATAGTGTCGTGCCAATAATAAAATCTTTTCGTATTAACTTCAAAATTATTTGAGATGCAAATTATAGCATGTTGCCAAGGCATCAGTGATAACAGCATAGCTTCATGAGGTCACAAAAAATAATTGGAGTAGTATGGTGTAGATTCTTGACAAATTCCAATCTGTGATTTATTCGTGAGCTGATATGGAATGTGCTGATTATCTGGCACTTACATCCTAAATATTGTTAACATTTAAATGCAGTCCTCCCACCTTATAGTTTTTCAACCTGTCCTATTTTAATAGAAATAATTATGTAGTGCTCATCTGTATGACTTGAAATTTATGAGATACAGGTAGTCCTCAACTGATGACTACAATTGAGCCCAAAATTTATGTTGCTAAGTGAGACATTTGTTAAATGAACGTCACCTGATTTTATGACTTTTTTTTGCCAAACTTGTTAAGTGAATTATTGCAATTGTTAAGTTAGTAACCCAGTTGTTAAATGAATCTGGATTCCCCAATGACTTTGCTTGTCAGAAGGTTGCAAAAGGTGATCACATGACCTTTGGACTGTCACATGACCAGCAACTGTCATCAATATGAACCAGTTGCCAAGCATCTGGATTTTGGTCACATGACCAAGGAGATGCTGCAACTATCATAACTGTGAAAAACGGTCATGTCACTTTTTTCAGTGCTGTTGTAACTTTGAATGGTCACTAAAAGACCTGTTGTAAATTGAGGACTACCTGTACATAACTGATATAACTCTAATCCAATTTATGCCCCCTATAGAGGAGGTATACATCATCTTCATTTTTAAAAAGCAAACCAAGTAGAGTGTTACAAGTGTTAGTCTACTTGCTGTTACTATTGAGAACAAATTAATCCCAGTTGGGAAGGACTAAGAACCCATGAATAAAATGAGGTGGGGAGGGGTGAAGGAGGGTGTAATTTTTAAAATCTATCAAGATACATCTTCTTTATCAGATTTTTAACGGTTAATCAAGTATTAAGTTGCCGGACTCATGTGAGACACTTCTTTTTTTTAATAATGATTTTTATTGTTTTCCACCAGTACAAATCATAATTACATTTTCAATAACATTTTACATCGACATATAATATTGTCTTATATTTCTATCATCTATTCATACATATCACCAATAATTGTTATCTTTACTTATATTTATTATTAATATCTAACTTTATCTATTTTACGTATCTACATATAGGAAGTCTCCTATATAATCTTCTTTTTTCAATCCTTATCTCTATTTTCTAACGATTGGTACAATCCAGTGTTGGGATTCAAATATTTTTACTACTGGTTCTGTGGGCATGGCTTGGTGGGCGTGGCAGGGGAAGGGTACTGTAAAATCTCTAGTCAGAGGTGCTGGTTCTCCGAACTACTCAAAATTTCCGCTACCGGTTCTCCAGAACTGGTCAGAACCTGCTGAATACCACCTCTGGTACAATCTATGCCACACTGAGTAATAATCAGATT
This sequence comes from Pseudonaja textilis, assembly GCF_049901715.1. NCBI lineage: Eukaryota > Metazoa > Chordata > Lepidosauria > Squamata > Elapidae > Pseudonaja > Pseudonaja textilis. Next base: position 127,086,647 of record NC_141990.1, on the reverse strand, counting down.
CTTCTTTTTCCTTCATTTTTAGTGTGAAAATATCCATTTCTGCACAATCTACTATTTTTGTAAGACTAATTCTTCTGTTGGGACCTTGAGACCTTTCCACATTTGTGCACAAGCTATTCTGGCCACTGTTAGAATGTGTAATATTATATATTTTATCTTTTTTGGATATTGATATTTGGTTATCCCCAATAGATAGAGTTCTGGCTTGAGTTCAATTTGATATCTGGTAATTTCTTGTATCCAATCTTTGATTTTGGTCCAATAGGTCCTGGCCTTGAGGCATAGCTACCACATCTGGTAAAGGGTACTGTCAACTTGTTGACACTTCCAACATTTTGGGCTAGTATTTGGGTATATCTTAGCTAGTCTTGCCAGAGCTAAGTGCCATCAGTAAAACATTTTGTATAAATTTTCTTTATATGTTGAGGCTGTTGTTAATTTGTAATTTATGTTCCATAATTTTTCCCATTCTTCTAAATTTATATTATAACCACTTCTTTATATTTTATATTATAAATTTATATTATAGATACTTCTAATAGACTGATAATTAAACAGAGAGAAATTTAAGAAACTCAGCTTCTTGCTATATTGGTGGTAGGGGTTGCAGCCTCAAAAACAATTGCTTTTGACTTGTTTTTGGAAATTTAATATTCCCAGACTGGTTTAGCAGGGAGAAATTCAGGCATCACAAACTTGCTTAATTATAGGAAGCAGTGTATCTTTCCTTTAATTCCACAGTCTGTTGGCAGGAAAGCAGGCACAGAAGTATGCTAATGCCCACATTTTGGAATTAACAGTGTTTAACATAACAATCTACCCAGTTCATATCAGTGGCTTGAAGTCATATCACATAGGCCTGATGGCATGATCGCCATTTGCAGCCTAATTCCCCAAATTTAATTTCTAGCAACTGCAGTACCATTCATTTATTTTTTAAAAGAAAGCCTCTCTATCTTCAGTGGAGTGTGATCTATGGTGTTTTTAGGGTTGTGTTTCCAGGGAACTTTTTAAATAGGTCTGCAGTTTGAAAATCATTCCCACTAAGCATGATCAAAGTAACCTACACTTTGACCTCCATTTCAGGTGCACAGATTCTTATGGATGCATGAATGGATTTGTTGCTTGCTGCAAAGATCTGCTAAATATATTTATTGTGATAATTTCCAGATGGATCCTTCAGTGCTCATTGTCACCTCCATATCAGTTTAGCTCACATTTCTGTAAGAAATTAATTAAATCTTATATCACTGTTTAGCATTTATATGGAAGCATTAAGTACATCTGATTTTAAAAGACTCAATTTCCTGATTTTTGTTTTACTGGAGTAAAAGTAAACCATAGCATTATGATCAGAGGTGCTGATTATGATGCTAGCTAAATCTCCAGATCAGCAAGAGAAATTGGAGAGAAATTGCCTCCTGCATTTGATCTCACCAAACTGATGTATATCAAAGAAAAAAAAAGGCATGGCTATTCATGGCAATATGTATATATGCCATTCATGCCATTCATATATACATATTGCCACCCTCTTACTCCTTTTTTTGGGGGGGGGGATTATTTTAACATCTCAAATGTTAAGAACTTTAGATGCATTTGGCAGTTTGTCATTCCTTTGGCAGGCTTTACACACGAAGCACGCTGTTGCAAATCAAATGCTGTTATAATTACACATTCTCAAATTTGTCAGATTAAAAATACTATTATGTATAAAATTTCAAAATTACTGTTCAGCCTTAAGTATTATTCTCTGGCAACTTCAAACATGAGTGATGGATTAAACTGCCTACCTTCTAATGCTTTGGAAGCTTCTCAAGGATCTTTTCATAGAATTTATGGAGAATATGTACTGCTTGAATGAAGAATATGTACTGCTGCTGATCATCCCCTGCCACAAGTGTAGCAAAGAGAATGAATGGAGCATGCATCCCTAATCCTTTGCAATCTACAGGCTTCCATGACACGCAAGGAAGAGCTTTATGGCAGGCGTACAAATGAATGTGGAAAATGTTTTTTGAAGGCCAAGTGGATGAAAATCACTATGATGTATGATTAATGTCAGCTTTCAGTGTTCTCAAATGCTAATCTCTAGCACATTATCAAGTACTGTCCAATATTAACTGCCATATATCTGATACTACAATTAGTTGTTAGTGACTAATATTTTAAAATTTGACATGTAAATGAACATTAAGAATGCACGAGAAATATCCAGTATTTAATTGCTGATTTATAATGTATGGGAATCCATGCATTTCTTCTCTACTTTTTTAAAAATAAAATATACATGTCGCTAAAATATTGTTACATAATAGTTGGAATGAGTAGAAGGCTTTATTTTGCTGTAAATGTGCACGCACAATCTTAACTGGATAGCTGCTATTAAAATTGCTCACATCATGACGATTACCCTGAATAAATACTTCGATGATACAAACATTAATAAAATGAATACAAGCCTTGACCTCTGCTATTATGACTCATATTTGAAGTCTGCTTAATTACAGGAACGCTGCCAGGGCTCTGACACTTCAGCCTCTGCAAAAATGCAGAGAGTATATATGGCACAATGTTTACGGATGCTTAAATTGTGCCAGTTTTTAGTGCACTGAACAGTAAATTCTGCTTCCTATCTGACAGCAGGAAAGATTGTCTAGAAAATGGGAGAAAGCAAGCTGCTGTCAGTACTTCACTGTCTTCAAGACTTCAACTACTTGATACACTATAATTTATTGCTAATTAACAGAACTAAAATAGAACCTTTTGTATGTCATCCATTGGCCTCTGTGTAGCTCAAAGCTTTCTAGCTTCAATGTAAGCGTTCAAGTGGAGGTTTGCATGACGTGTGACTTTTGCAAAAGGACACTGATTACGCTGGAATATGGAACGTTGTTTAGTTTGAGAATCACATTCACGCCAGTGTTAGGTGCACATATTAGTGCTGGGCGTGGTCAGTGTCAAAATGTGAAAGGCCAAAGCAATGTTCTCTATTTGCCCTCCTTTTTAATGTTAATTTTAATCTTTCCATTTTGCTCACTCTTTCTCTCCCTAAATCAAAGATTCATCATGGATTACATACAACTGAAAAGCAGATGGTGCAATATCTGGAAAAGTTAAAGGGAGTCTTCATTAATGCATGGAGATGGAGGAGTATCACTTTCCTTTAGCAGTTTTAGGCAACAAGGTAAAAGGGGTGGAGAAAGGAACTGAAAAGAAACTGTATTCCACTCTTGTTAAACAGGAAAGAGAGACAAAGAAAGAATACTGAAGTGCCATAGCTAGGATAGGGGTGGCTTAGGACAGCCACTACTTACATTATTAAGATTAGGATGGGAGGAGAAAGAAAATAGAGGATGCCTCGGAGCAGCACTGTCAATGATGGGGAAAAGAGGAGCTACCTGATTTCTGACCTCATCTATTCCATAAAGCACTGCAAATAAAAGTGCCTTCAGTCTTAATTCCATTTGCCTGGAACACCACACTGACACAGCCTGCTTCATTTATCTGCCTTCCTGCCTCCTCTCCTCTCCTCTCCCATTTCTCTTTGGATCATGGAGAGGAGTTTGGTAGGTTTGATGTAATGAAAAGAAGGACTAGGGGTGACATGATAGCAGTGTTCCAATATTTAAGGGGCTGCCACAAAGAAAAGGGAGTCAAGCTATTCTCCAAAGCACCTGAAGGCAGGACCATGGATGGAAACTAATCAAGGAGAGAAGCAGCCTAGAACTAAGGAGAAATTTCCTGACAATTAGATCAATTAATCAGTGAAACAACTTGCCTGCAGAAGTTGTGGGTGCTCTGACACTGGAGGTTTTAAAGAAAAGATTGGACAACCATTTGTCTGGAATGGTAGCATGTCTCCTGCTTCAGCAAGGAGTTGTATTAGAAGACCTCCAAGGTGTAAGGTTTCCAAGTGATGAAATCCATTTAAAAAGAAAAGAGCAAAGTCCATCTTCCAAAACAATTTCTTTTATTTAGGAAAGCATCAAATTGACAAAGTCCGTGATAATTCCAGATCTGACACAACCTGGAATTACCCCACAATATTAGAAGTGGCAATATTAGAAGATGCAATACTGTAGAAGACCATTACAACATATTTTTACTTGAAGTCAAAAGAGTCATCAAACTATATGTACCATTAACAACTCCCAAAACCAGAAAAAACAAATTACCCATAACAATATGGAAACCTCAATCCAAAAAGAAATCACTTTGGCGGAAAAACAAATCTGGTCACGTTGCCAACTTCAAAAGCCGATACAAAAATTTATGCCACCAGATAAAGACTGAATGCACCAATTATCACATTAAACAAGAAGAAAACCTTCTACGCACCAATTCCACCCACGCTTTCTACAATTTTATAAACAACAAACTAAGAGTCTCAAGGTCTATCCCATCCCTGAAAGGACCTAATGGTAAAGACTGCACCAATTCCATCCGTGCTTTCTACAATTTTTTAAACAACAAATTAAAAGACTCAAGGTCCATCTGACCCCTGAAAGGACCTAATGGTAAAGACTGCATTGATGGCACCATTAAAGTCAACCTCTTTAACACATTCTTTGGCTCAGTATTTGTAAACAGCAATGGATCATGTCCAGTATTTCCTAGTCAAACCACAGACAACTACAATGATCTAATACATATCGATTTTACAGAAGACAATGTTGAAAAAGCACTACGCAATCTAAAACCATCTCTATCTATTGGACCAGATGGAATATGTGCCTACTTCTTAAAAAAGCTATCCGAACCACTAAGCATAATCTTTGAAAAATCTTTCAGGACCAGCTCCTTGCCAAATCTATGGTCACAAGCCACGGTCATCCCCATCTTCAAAAAGGGAGACCTCAGCCTAGTTGAAAATTACAGACCAATCTCTTTATGCTGCGTCACATGTAAGTCATGGGATCAATTATTAACCAATCCACCATCGTCCACTTAGAAACAAACAACCTACTCTCTAATAAACAATTTGGTTTCAGAAAAAAACTATCCTGCAATCTGCAACTCTTACACTGCAAAAACATATGGACTAAACAACTCGATCAGTTGTTCCTCCAGGCCTATGCTCCTGCGGGCACCTTGTTCCCGTGCGCTTATTATTCTTGGAAGTTGTCGGCTCCAGAGCGCAACTATACGATTTGGGACAAAGAGCTATTGGCGGTTAAGGTCACTTTTGAGACATGGCAGCAACACCTGGAGGGAGCTCATCACCAAATCGAGGTTCAGACGGATCATCGCAATTTGGAACACCTACATACAGTTCAGACATTGAACTAGCGTCAATGTCCTTATTCTTTGCTCAATATGATTTCTGGGTGACCTATGTTCCAACTGGAGGGAATCAACATGCCGACACCCTATCTCAGAAGCCCAAGTATACCCGAAGGGAGGATAAAATCTTGCCCCAGACGGTGATTCCATTGGAGTGGTTTGCAGCCACCGAGGAACCTGTGGACCTCCAAGTGAGGATTCAGGAGGCGCAACAGCAGGACCCATTTGTGGCAGCTCGACATCGAGAATTGGATGAGAATGGGAGACAAGAGACTCCTTGGGCATATATTGGGGACCTGTTGTGGTTCCGTGATCGCATTTACGTGCCTGGAAGTCCTCTTCATGGCCTTATCCTATGTCAGTGTCATGATAGTCCAGCGGCGGGACTCTTTGGGGTGTTCAAAACACTGCACCTCATCTCTAGGAAATTTTGGTGGCCGAGACTTAAACATGATGTGTCAGGATATGTGGCATCCTGTGGGATCTGTCGCCAAGCCAAATATGCTCCTGGTGCACCCTTTGGTCTTTTGCAGCCCTTGCCCACACCAGAACAAGCATGGAGGCAGTTTCATTGGATTTCATTGTTGAGTTACCACCATCGAATGGTGCCACAACCATTTTGGTGGTGGTGGATATGTTGACTAAAATGGCCCACTTTATTCCATGTGCAGATCTTCCATCAGCCAAGATAACGGCTCAATTTTTTATCTCCCATGTTTTCCAGTTGCATGGGTTACCAGACCGCATGGTATCAGATCAGGGGGTACAATTTACTGCATGCTTCTGGCAGACCCTACTCGTGAAACTGCAGGTTCGGGCGTTTCTGTCATCTGCTCATCACCCCAAAACTGATGGGGGGACAGAGAGAGTGAATGCTATTTTGGAGCAGTACCTCTGCTGTTTCAGCAATACTCAACAAGACAATTGGGTGGAAGTGCTGCCAGTGGCAGAAGTCGCTTATAACAATGCTCAACCTGCTCCACCCATGTGTCCCCTTTCTTTGCTAACTATGGGTTTCATCCATGACTTTTCCCTTTAGCCCCATCTGATTTCCCTTTAGCCCCATCTGATTCTCTTGCAGGAGTTAAAAGCCATGCACCACATGGTCCACGATCAACTAGAGAGAGCCAAGGAGGACTATAAATGGTTTGCAGACTGACATCATCACGATGTGATGATGGCAATCAGGTTTGGCAATCAGGTTTGGCTCTCTACTTGATACTTACCAACAACGTGATCATCAAAAAAGCTTGATCACCGTTACTTGGGACCTTTTCCGGTTGAGATTGTGATCAATCCTGTGGCTTATCATCTCTCCCTGCCACAGACCATGCGTATCCATCCTGTTTTTCATTGTTCCCTATTAGTCCCTGCCACGGCCGACAGTCCACATAGACCAGCTCCATCACAGCCAGCCCCAGTAGCCCCTCTGGGAGAGGAGAAGTACGAAGTGGATAGCATCTGAGATTCATGCCAGTTGCGAGGCTGATTTCAGTATTTGGTGGCAAGTTTATGGACCAGAGGACTTCACCTGGGTCTATGCCACTGATGTTCATGCTCTTCGTTTGGTCTAGGACTTTCACGCTTTGTTTCCTCACTATCCTCGTCCGCCTGGTCCCGGGGGAGGGGGCCCTGTGGGGAGGGATAGTGTCATGCCCCTGATGGAGACTGACTCTGAGGAAGAGGAGGAACAGCCAACAGGGAGTGGGAGTGTGGCTCCAGAAGTGGTGGAAGAGGCTGGGGAAGGGCAGAGGCCAGCTGAGCAATCAGAGGAGGATCCAGGCCCATCCCTATCCACCCTAGGTCCCGCAGGGAGGAGACGATCAGGGAAAAGTGAGGTCTACTCAAGAGGAGGTTACCATGATACTCCCCATGGCTTGCAGCTGGGAGCTATGTATATAAGTTTGTAACTGCGTAGTCAGAATTGCTGGAGTCAAAGTTTAATGTTTTCTTTGAAAGAGGTTTATCTTTGCTGGTGTTCTTCCCATGGACTCTCCTCGGTTATCTTCCTGGAATGTATGATTAATTATCTTGGCTTGCTTCGGAACTCTCATCAATGCGGTTTGTTTTGGTTTTCTTTTTGCCTCATTATTTATTTCTGTGACTTTAAACTGTGCCTAATAAAACAGTGAAGTTAAGTTGAAGCCATTACTGGACTTTAATATATGTTTTGGGTTTTGGGTTATTTTGAGAGACTACGGATCATCACATTTGGGAAGAAGAATCACCTAGCCTAAACAACTCTCTCTATCTCCACTCCTCCCTCCTTAGGAATGTGGCAAGCCCAAAACCCTTCCCCCATAACCACCAAAGAGAAAGTAAGAAAAAGAATATATACTAAGCCTAATTAAAATGACTATACCTATGTCAATTTCGGGCTTGACACAAGGTCCCATTTAACTCTGTTATTCTATTATTCTGAGAGTACCTTAAAATGTTGTGGCTATAAGAAAAAAAATCTCTTTTGGCCCGGGTTGCTCAGAAGAGGTCCACTTCTAAAAATGCTGTGAAGTTTCCTTTCCCCTTTCTATTTCTAATTCTTCTTGTTTTCCCATCTCTTATATCTTCTGCTGTATTTTCAATTCATTCCGTATCCTGGTCATGTCTTCTTGTGTTGGTCACCCTGTCTCCTGTGGCAGTTACAGAGTAAGACAAATGAGATGAGCTGACCAGTGAAGGAGACCATCAAGTTACGGCAAATCCCTGAGCTTTTCAAATGTCATGATGTGGTTTTAAAGAACCAGGGAGTGTACTAGCGCAGTGAAATATTTACCAGGAGCAAAAATTTATCTGGTCTGCATCATAGAAGTAATTTTTTTCCTTTTTTGAACAAGTGGAGTATGTAGCTTGAGTTAACAATACTACTTTCAAGGAAAATTGTGACAATGTTGCTCTTATTTAACAAAGTTGAATCCATTTAAAGAAAAATACATGGCAAGGAATTAAACATTTATTCATATTGTGGATTATTTATGCTGGTATAATTTTAACTATTTGGATAGATTGCTGAATTCCATTCAAAAGAATGAAGCAAAGACGCATGCTATAGTTCTACCTAAGGTGCAGTTGAGAGTTTTTTAGGGAGGGCTTAGAATTAGTCATATTTTGGACATGTATATTAAAAATACAAATGGAAATCAAAAGCCTCATATCCACTCTTATTCTCTATTACCATGGTAATCCTGATGGTAATTTGACCTTGTTATCAGCAATTAAGTGGCTGAATGGTCCCTCATTTCCCCTCTCTAATTATATATTTACTTTTTCAATTAGCCTGTGATTTATTGGCAAGGAACAGCATTGCAGAGATATCAAAAGGCCCCATTCACTCAACAAATTGCATCTCATCTTTCAAATTAAATTATCAATTACCATATAGCTAGTTGAATTCCACATACTCTTCCCGTCCTACCCCAAGTTCTGCTTAGCATGTGAGACAAAATTATTTCCAAGTACCGTAGTAATCAGTCATGTACAAATTCCTTTTGGCTCAATTCAGAATCTCCTTGACTAACCTTAGTTGGGTTAATGCCTCTGCAAGCCCAGTTTTGTCATTTGAATCGTATCCTGTTCCTTTTCTAAAAGCTGCCAAGAGAAGCTTGGGCATATAATGGCTGCTAAACTGAGTAGCCTGAGCTTGCTTCTCCTTTTCTAAGTTGCTTAATCAAGCCTCTCCTTCTGATAGGTTTGCAGAAAGAGTATGGGATGTAAGAAACATCCATTTCATTTTAGTTACACACACGTGCGCGCACACACACACACACACACCTTGCCTGGGCAAAAGGCTGAAAAATGTGCCTATTGAGGGTAGTTGGGTTGTGTGTGTTGCAGGGTGTGATTCTAAGAGGCAAAATGAATGTCTAATGCTTTGCAAAGTTTTCAGATGCTGTCTTACCACCACACCTGAAATAGGTTTTTTTTAGAAGATATGGTGTGGAATCTCTAGCAAGACTAGAAGGAGGTGTTAAGAGGAGATCAGGTTTAGAGTTCTTGCACAGGAGCAAGTGGCAGAGGCCTGATTTCTTCTAGAATCCTTGAGGCCCCATCTGACTGTACCCAAGGAAATATAGCCAGTCTGGCAAGATTCTTGTAATGTAAGTGACTAACAATAAAGCTAGTGTTTGAGACTCTTCACAAATAATTCTGGTTTCTTGTGCCTGACAAAATTCTGTTTTGATCTAAGGCAGGTTGTCCAAAGAACACAGGACAATTTCTTGAAGCAGAGGTAAAGTTTAGAGCAAATTTAGCTAGGGATTACCAGAAAGCACTTCAGATCCACTGGAGAGGAAATGTGGCTTCCTGCCTTGCAGGATTTTGCAGTTGTCATCTTTTGTAAGTTAAGGTGGTGACATCAAGGTGATGGGTTTGAGTGGGGAAGCCTATTGTGGGCGTGAGGAATTTTCATAGCTGGAGGAAATTCTTCTAGTTTTTAATTGAGTTGCCAGTATTTGCCATTTTTTAAATCTAGTGAGTTAAATTTTTTAAATTACGCTTAGTGAGTTTCAGCCTAGATGTCAAAATCAGTGGAAAGGCTTTTAAGGTTTGTGGGTTCACCAGCAGGTCAGATCAGACCATCAGGGTTGGTGGGTGGCATGGAGGGTAGAGGGGTGGCATAGCATTTTTCTAATGACAAGATCAACTCTGCTCTTGGTCTTGCCCTTATTCCAACTACATTCTTTATCATATTACACAAAGCCTGTTGCAGCTCTCAAGCTTTTAAAGGGAGCAGATTCTTTTCTAAGGCATTGCCTTTTGTGTTGAAAGAATATATATTGTGAATTGAAAACTGGTTGTTAACTAAGAACAATGGACCACAGGCTCTGTGGGAAACTGGATGAGGAACAAGGCTCTTGTCCCATCATCATTTGCTGAAAGCTCAACTATAGAGATGCTGCAGACCAAGTAGAATGACAAACCCAGTGCTCGGAAGAAGGAAAACATTTTTTATGGTTCTCCTACCCTTTTCATTCTTTTAATAGACATTAGATTGTGAAAATCAGTGGCTGCAGCATTATTATTTGAAAATTGAAATATCTCAATGGAACATGAGAACAAGACGAACCCCACCCCAACATTCTTAAATAGGGCTAGTATTTAATTAGAAAATGAAACATGAAATGAAATTGTCATAATTCAAAATTGATTATGATTTTTAAAGAAAAGAGGAAAATTTAGAGCATGGAATGTCCCATATCTGTTCTAAACATAACATATTTAGTGATCTAAATCCTATTTAATTCAACTGTCAAAAAATGCCCCCATCATTTTTTCTTCCAGAATACACTGAATTCTATAATTGATTAAATGATGGTAGCAACTCGGACTTTTACTGAGTTTGGGCTTGATTTTCCTACTCCTTTATTTTTCTCAAAAAGTAATAAACTTATATTTTTTATTTATTTTATTTATTTATTTTATTTGGTTTGTCAATTGCTTACAAGATAATAGGTATAAGTAAAAACATAGCTTTGAATACATGGATACATATAAGAAAAATAAAAGAAACAATAGGACAGGGATGGTAGGCACGTTGGTGTACTTATGCATGCCCCCTACAGACCTCTTAGGAAAGGGGTGAGGTCAATAGTAGAAGGTCTAAGGTTAAAGTTTTTGGGGTTTGGGGAAGAAACCACAGAGTCAGGTAGAGTATTCCAGACATTGACCACTCTGTTGCTAAAGTCGTATTTCCTGCAATCAAGTTTGGTGCAATTAACCTTGAGTTTGTATCTATTGTTTGCTCTTGTATTGTTATGGCTGAAGCTAAAGTATTCATTGACAGGTATTTTGCAATGTATGATTTTATATACTATACTTAGATTGGACCAAAGGTGGCGTAGTTCTAGCTTTTCTAGGTCTAGAATTTCAAGTCTGGTGGCATAAGGTATTCTGCAATGAGTAGAGGAGTGGAGAACTCTTCTTGTGAAATATTTCTGGACTTTCTCAACTGTGTTAATATCAGATACATAATGTGGGTTCCAGACTGATGAGCTGTGTTCGAGTATTGATCTAGCAAATGTTTTGTATGGTCTAGTTAGTAGTGTAATATTACCAGAGAAAAAGCTACATAAGATTAGGTTAACAACTCTTAATGCCTTTTTGGCTATGTAGTTACAGTGGGCTCTAGCACTTAGATCATTATAGATGAGTACTCCAAGATCCTTGAAAGAGTTTGGATCATCAACAAGGTCTTGACTATTCAGCCTGCATTTTATTTTCTGATTTATTTATTTTTTGCCAATATGTAAGACAAAGCATTTATTTGTTGTGATTCCAAGTTGCAATTTGTTTGACCATTCTGATACATAGTCAAGGTCTTTTTGAAGGGTAGCAGTATTGTCAGTGGTGTTGAATAGCTTTACATCGTCAGCGAAGAAAACACAGTTGCTCTTAATATGATCACAGAGGTCATTTATGTAGAGTATGAAGAGAGTTGGTCCTAGAACACTGCCTTGGGGGACACCACTGTTGACAGGTACAGCATTTGATAGGACGCTCCCAATTTTGACCATTTGTTGCCTGTTTGACAGGAATGCTTCTATCCAGTTTTGCAGGTGTCCAGAGATACCGTCAGAAGTCTATGTAGATTGCGTCTATTGCTTTGCCCTGGTTGAGTAAGAGTTGCAGATTACAGGAATAGTTTTTTTCTGAAACCAAATTGTTTATTAGAGAGTAGGTTGTTTGTTTCTAAGTGAAGGATAATGGATTGGTTAATAATTGATTCCATGACTTTATAGGTGATGCAGCATAAAGAGATTGGTCTGTAATTTTCAACTAGGCTGAGGTCTCCCTTTTGAAGATGGGGATGACCGTGGCTTGTGACCATAGTTTTGGCAAGGAGCTGGTCCTGAAAGATTTTTCAAAGATTATGCTTAGAGGTTCGGCTTATGGCAGTGGATAGCTTTTTTAAGAAGTAGGCACATATTCCATCCAGTGCCAATAGATAGAGATGGTTTTAGATTGCGTAGTGCTTTTCCAACATTGTCTTCTGTAAAATTGATATGTATTAGATCATTGTAGTTGTGTGTGTTCGACTAGGAAATACTGGACATGATCCATTGCTGTTTACAAATACTGAGCCAAAGAATGTGTTAAAGAGGTTGACTTTAATGGTGTCATCATTGCAGTCTTTACCATTAGGTCCTTTCAGGGGTGGGATGGACCTTGAGTCTTTTAGTTTGTTTACAAAATTGTAGAAAGCGCAGGTGGAATTGGTGCGTAGAAGGTTTTCTTCTTGTTTAATGTGATAATTGGTGCATTCAGTCTTTATCTGGTGGCATAAATATTTGTATCGGCTTTTGAAGTTGGCAACATGACCAGATTTGTTTTTCTTTGAAGATATATATTCCAAGATGCTATGAACTTTTCCATGAGTCTTTCACTTTTCATTCATACTTGCTAAGAAAATGAAGAGTTAATTGAAAACTGGTTGTTGACTGTTAATCTTGAGTACAGAAAAAGTATGTTCTGGCTGACATATGAGTTATTTTGATCAGATCTTGCCTCGTGAAGGATACTTCCTTTATTTTGTCTTTCACAGGGCTGTAATATTTTGAAGGCAAGCACAAGTGCATTTTTGATGAATGATATTTGTTACATAGTAAATGCAATGTGTTTTCATGTCTTTCCAGCAAAGGAGAATAAGTGAAATTCAAGTGAAATTTTATCTCCTTCAGCCTATATATTTTTCACTTAGGCTAGTGTTACATTGATTCCTAGGTAGCTCATATTTTCAAACAAGATGGAATTTATGGAGGGATCCTGCACTTTGTGCCTTTGACACCTTCATAAATGTGACCTTCACATGACTAACATTCCAATTAAAAGTGTTGTCCCAGAGCTTTCCCATCTCATTCATATTCTCTTTGATATATTTAATGTACTATAATTCCTACTTTAAAGAATATACGTATAAAACCTGAGACAAGTAGTCTAATTCATTCCATACTAACTTAACCAAATTAAACACAGGGAAGATGTTTATACTGTTTGCTATACAAGTACAACAGCTGTCTATCAGATTTGGTGGCCTCATAACATGGTGTGCAAGAGATAAAAGAACTCCTGCAAATGATTCTTAGGGTAAGAATATAAGCATACTACTTTCATTTTCAGAATTATCATTACTGTAATACAAACATTATTTGGAAAGTATGGTGTTCTCAGTCTTCTGTAGCCCCTCAACCTAATCCTGCAAAATTGGATGAAGGGATATTATACCACTGACACCTAGGTGTTCTATCTCACATTATCTCCAGCAAGCAGGGTCTATAGTACAATGCCAGAGAGCACTGGACTGGAGGTGGCGACTTCTGAAGCTGTTCTCCCCCATCAAACATATTAGAAGCCAGCTACCTCTGTTTAGAATCTGCCGGATATTCTTTAATATCATATTATCTAGCTTCTATTTCCTCTGCCTTTCCCTTCCTGTATTAGTTGGTTCCAGTATAGTAAGAAGATTGTTGTCATCAACAATACTTTCAAAAATCATTGTATTTTATTTCTTATCTTGCATAACTGTAGCACAATAGATCACATGGATTCATCTAAGGTGAACCTATGTTGAACTCCACATGATTATGCAATATAAATTTTTTTAACTGAACATTTGGTAGCTTACTTAACCAAATTTTGTATCTTAAGCTAACTTAACATTGGCAAGCCTTTGTTTAAATGTTCTTCACCCTTTCATACACATTGTATTAAAACAATTGTGTCTAGGTAAATAACCTCGCTTTTTGTTCCTTCCTAGAATTTCAACAAAGGAGTTAGAATGTTCAAGACAGCAACAGAGAAGGCTATAGCATTGTTCCTACAAAGAAAATTTATATGTCTAAAAAGTGCACTGTTTAAAAACTGATTAAAACCAAACTCTGCGGTTGTTTAAAGTAGATGCATATGATTCAGACTAATTTTTTTAATAAAAGAATAATAGTTATTTTGTGGATAGATCATGTTGGTTGAGTGACCAAGAAGTTGATTGGGACCTATTTTGAAGGTCTCCAGGCAACATGCAAAGGTTTCAGGTTCCTATTGATCCCTCCATATCTTTTATAGCTGAAATTTTTAAAAGAGGTTAATAAGGAATTGTGGTATGAATGAAGTGTGGTTTTCTTTTGATTCTGCTATTTTCAGTTATGGTTCCCCAAAAGAAGCAGGGGAGCAAAATGAAGCCACAGAATTTTTGAAATGACACAATATGTATTATTTTCTCAAGTGAAAATTCAAGGAGCCTAATCCAGATTGGGGGGGGGGGCATGCATTGAGAGGGAGAATCCTTCTTTCCCCCAACATTTGCCTGTTAAAAATAATTGGTATCAATGGAGAAGAAAAAAGCCATGCATTCTGATTTGTGTTGAGTAAGAACTATAATATATGGTAATAATTGCACATATAAAGCTTAAAGCAACAATAACCATATAAATATTATTGCAAAGTGCTGAATCCAAAATTTGCAGCTTCACACCTTTTTTAAAATGGGAGAGGACAAGAGGACGGGACAAGAACCAAGCAAAATTCTAAAACAGTTGCACAATTTTGGGTCTCACACAAGAAGAATCCCTTTATATTCGGACCAAGAAGTGGGCTTCTGCAAGTGGGAATTCAAAAAAAAGACCTCCACTTGTAGAAATAAACATCTGTGGAAGATCATAATGAGACCACCAGTCCCTCTGATAGCCTTAAAGATTAAAATTGGAAATTGGACATAATTAGTCCTTCCAATCTTATTCAAGCATATTGGTTGGGCCATCACAAGAAAAACAGAAACTTCTAACTCCAAGTTCAGCAACTTGCTTGTTGAAAAAGTCTGATTTCTGCCACTCTTCATCAAATTTTCTCTGATGAAGAAGAGGTTAGAAACGTGCTACAACTACACAGAACTGGTTAATTCAGTAAACTGCATAATAGCTACATTCACCTATTGTTAATAATATAACTATAGATAAGCCTGTCTTGTAAGCACAGCCACTCTCTTGCAATAATAGATATGTATTCTTAGTAAATCACTTAAGTAATCAAAGACAATGTCTTTCCTCACCTTTGAAAGGAAATTAGATGGGTTATCATTATATTATTTTCCAGTTGGAGCACCACCACAGTTTCTTCTGAAGTTCCCCTTCCTTCTCCCAAGAGTTTTCTTTGGTGAGAAAAAGCAGCTTCAAGGAAATTTTTTAAAAATCATCTAGAAATCTTTATTGAAATCAGTAGTCTGCTGTGTTTTCATCCTGGATTATCTTGCAATACTATAAACTAGGTAAAGGCTCATTCAGACAGCTCCACTCCTGAAGACTTCATGGGCAAAGCCATTCCCTAGAGTCTAGACAACCATTAACAACAGGGATCCCCAACCCCCAGTCCATGGACCAAGACCGGTCCACAGCATGCCGGAAACTGGTCCACACAACCAAATGAAGCCCCATCAGTGGGATGCAGGCAACACACAAAGCCCCACCCCCTCCGGTCTGTGGAAAAACCTCTCTCCACAGAACTGGTCCCTAGTGCCAAAAGATTGGGGACCGCCGGTTAACAATGTCTGAAATAATTCCGTATCACTCACTTCCATTTTGCTTCTGATTTTGTTCAGGTATAATTCCATTTTGTGCAGGTAAAACAGGAACATGCGGGTTCTGTCTGTCCTATCAATAGAAAACCTTTTCATGAAGAGGCATTTATTCCGTAGCTTATTTTTTCCCCTTCAGTATCAGAATAACTGGATTGAGAAACTATGCATTTGACTACTGTGTGTGTGTGTGTGGGGTCAATTCTCCATTCCATCTAATGGGGGGAAAGATATATTAGCCTCATTTTGTCCTGTAACTTTCGGTTTTCTAGAGGGAGTCCTCAAATTATGAACATTCGTTTACTGACTGTTTGACACAGAATAAAGTGACTTATGACCAGTCCTTGTATTTAACAACTATCATAGCATCCCCAGAGTCATGTGATCAAAATTGGGGTGCTTGGCAACCAGCATATTTTAACAATGGTGGCAATGTTCAAGGGGTCCTGTGATTGCCCTTTGTGTTCTTCCCAGCCGGCTTCCAACAAGCAAAATCAATGGAGGAAGCTGGAATCACTTAACAACCCTGTGACTCACTTAATGACAGGGGTGATTTGCTTAACATAAAATCATAAAATCCATTGTGACTCACTTAACTACTGCCACACTTAGCAATAGAAGTTTTGGTCCAAATTATGGTCATAATTTGAAGACTATCTGCATTATAATAAACTTTGGTTTATTGGTGAAGATATTTAAATTGAATAGCTGAGAACAATGGGGTTGTACAATGAGCCAGAACACACCGTTATGATTGATTGGTTGGAGAGTGCTGGCTCCTGTGTGAGGCAATCTGTGTGATTGGTTGCTGCAGGTGTGGAGAAAAAGGGCAGTTTCCCTTTTTCCCCGCCTTTTTCTTCTTTCTGCTCTGCGTAGTCTATGGTTTACCTCATGATGCTCTTGTTTGCCTGACTATCTTGCTTGCTGTAAATATAGATGTAAAATATATAAAACTACAAGTTTGCATCAGCGCCTCTCTGACTTCCTTTGGACACCTGCTGCGAAATTCCCTGACATTATTTCCCTCAATAAAGTGACAGTCAGAAGTCTTGTTCTAAGTTACTGATTAGGCAATGTAGTATTATGACGCAAGTGGAAGGAAAGGGCAACAGGCCAGTTCTGAATAAAGACAATAGCAATAGATGCGCATTGTTGGGTTTTTTTTAAGATGGTAGCCCTTGACCAACCCTATTTGGGAAGTCCAAAAATCTCAGAAGGGATCGACTGCCAACTGTCTCTGCATTCATGTGACACAGCTGAGTGTTCTTTGCCATTAACAGGAATTCCTAGAAAGTGCAAATTGCTTCCTGAGGTGGTGGTGGGGGGGAGAAACACCATCCCCTTTGCAGCTCTGCTTAACTAGCCTTCAGTAGACCCATCAGCCTGCTGGTAGTGAATCCTTGAAAACTTCGTGAGTGCAAGAGAAATTAGTAGAACCGAGGGAGAAAGTTGATTTGCTTTTTTTTTCTTTCTCAACCTCCAATGCTTCTTTTCAGAGCCCTTAACAAAAAGAGAAATGTTACTGGAGCAGAATAAGATTTTGACTGTAATCATGGTATGATCACCTACAATCTTTTACAGCCACCTTACTCCGCCTAAGTGGGATAATTGAAACAGGGAAGGGGTGAAAACAGCTTCTTTACTAGGACAGCAGATCATTTCATAGTGTAAGAAGAAATGCTGCCTCAGGTGATTCTCCACTTTTGGAAAATATCATCGGGCTTTTAAATTCAGCATATTTTCAATCCTTTCTCTTCATCATCACCTAAATACCTGCTGTAACTGAAAAAGACACAGAATCTGTTGTTCAGTTATTTGCTTGTTACAATGTCACTCACAACTCTCCTTAAGTTCAAACCCTTTTTACTGATCCTTCCTTTCCCACCCAAACCTATGCATGGAAAAAAAATCTCCTTTAACTTGTTATTGGCTGAAGATGCTCCCCGCCATTGTTGCTTGGGGTTTGAAATGCAATGAATGTGTTGCTATAGCAACTTGTTCTTTATACGAGGGAGATGTTATGCTAATTCTGAGGAGACCCATGGATGCATATATTAAAGGAAGGCCTCCAATTTTTAAGTAGTAGAGTCAGGTTTGACGCCTATGTTTCCTCACAACGACTTTTACTAACCCTGTTTTCTCTCCTCTTTTGCATTCCTTTCCCAGCTGTAACTTACACAAGTTACAAAAAGACTCCTCCACCTGTACCCCCGCGCACCACCTCGAAGCCACTCATTTCAATTACAGCACAGAGCAGCACAGAATCCACCCAGGATGCCTATCAGGATAGCCGGACTCAGGGGATTTCCCCATGGCCTCAGGATGGCCTCAGGATGTACAACTCCACAGACAGTTTGGATAGCAACAAGGCTATGAATCTGGCCATGGAAACGGCAGCTGCACAACGCCACATGTCGGAAAGTCAAATCAGCTCCGTGAGAACCAGCGACAAGGCCATCCTCGTGACAAAGGCTGAGGAGTTCTTGAAGAGTCGGCGCTCCTCTATAGGGATCCAGGTAGCCTGCCCTTAACACTTGTTCTGGGATGAGCTGCTCGCCTGAGCTCTGTAAAGACATGAGTCATTCAGTCCAGAGGCCCCTAATAACTTGAACAACAATCCCTGCGTGCAGCAATTATCATTAATTACAATTCACATCCTGGCTACATGACCATGCAGAGCAGAGTTGAGCCAGTGTGCAATGCCTGGAAATAAAATGAATGCATATATCTCTGAGCAGGTTAGCTGCCACTAATGCTGTGGGTGAAAGTTATCCTGCTCATTCACAAGTGAACAGCATGTTCATCTTTCTCTCTTTCCCTGGAGAGATCATGAAATTATGGCTGTGCAACTGTCAAGCTGGGAATTGTAGTCAGATATTTCTTTTTTTTCCCCTTCTGCTTTGTGCTGCCCTGTTTTTCCTTCATAGCTGTGTTTCAATTACATAGCAATAGAGACTAATATAAAAGAGTTAGTTTGAAGCTATAAAAAACTATTTTATAAAGAATACAGAACTAGTATCATCTTTTTCCTTTGGTGCTCCTTTGGTGTTTGGGAAGAAAGGAAGCGGTTTTAAAAGCAAATGGTTATGAATCTGCAAAGTGTGATGCTATAGCCCCTGCATGAAGATTTTAACTCAACATTTATTTATTTATTTATATCCCACCTTTATTATTTTTATGGAGATAATTTCTTTGAAAATATCCCTCCATTAAGAATGACCCATGTCTTTTATTTATATATATATATAAAGCATCTAACTTCAACATTCACCCTGCTGCCATATATGTATGTATGTATGTATGTATGTATGTATGTGTATGTATGTATGTTAGATGCTTGTTCCAAGGCTCTGCTCTTAGGTGTGTTGGACAGGATTTTATATATATATATATATGTTATGTCCCACCTTCCAAAATAAACAGATAAGGCTGAAAGCAGCAGTCCTTGCAAATAAAGGCAGCAAACAGGAATCTTCACTGATAACAGCTGTAGATAGCCTCCACAAGATAGTCCAAGTTAATAGTCCCAACGAAATAAATCCAAGTCCCAACAAGATATTTCAGGTTTAAATCCTCCAAGCCAAAATCTTCGGTTCTCCTTGCAAACAAACACTTTGTTCCGGACAATGTGCAAAGTCATCTCTCTCCCTTTATAGAGCAGCATATAATTAGTCTAATTACTGATCTGCCCTCCTCCTGTGCTCCCGTTGGTTTCTTCTCGTAAGGAGATGCCTGCTTCTGACATCCACCCAGCAATCATCTAAATTATTACCTTCACCTGAAATCTCCATAAGTTCCTCATTGTCAGCCGTTCCCGGCTGATAACCTGATTGAGAAGCAGAGGAGGTTGAAGGTTCAGGCCGGTCCTGCAAATCAAATGTGTCCTCATTCAAAATATTTATTATCACTGCTGACAGGAACTGTTAGGACTCCTCTTCGAAATTCAAACAGACAGAGCTCTTTGCAGTAACGTCCTCATTCAAAACTGCAGGCAAAACTGTTAGGACTCCCCTTTGAAATTCAAACAGACAGAGCTCTTTGCAGTAATGTCCTCATTCAAAACTGCAGGCAAAACTGTTAGGACTCCCCTTTGAAATTCAAACAGACAGAGCTCTTTGTAGTAACGTGCTAATTAACTGGCTTGCCCATCAGATTAACGTTTCCTGGTTCTGACGTCCATCCACGATCTAACAGTCATCAGATTCAAAGTTCCTAACAGGATTGGTCCTTCCAATCACAACATATATATATATATATATATATATATATATATATTATATATATATATATATATATATTCTTAAGTTTTCGCGGGTACTTACATGCATGGTATTCAGCTTTGTTCGGGTATTTTCCCACGTCATTATAGTTGTGCTTTTAAAGTTGTAGCAACGTTTCAGCAGAATCTCATCTGCCATCATCAGGCTTTAAAAGCACAACTATAATGACATGGGAAAATACCCGAACAAAGCTGAATAAAGACCCAAACACGCCAAGACCTGCATACCTGTACCTGTGAAAATCTATGAAAACATATATATAAGCTAAGCATTTCTGCAGCTATGAGCAATTGGGCTCAAGGCCTATGCCTATGAAATGCCATGGGACTGGATAAAAATCCATCTATTTCCTTCTGTCCAATGGCTTTACTACAGTCTAATGGAAAGGATGCAGTTTAGCATAAATGCAAAATGTACCGGTCATCTATTCCCTATAGGCTTACGCAGTAATTAAACACAGGGGTGAAACAATTCACACTGCAGTATACTGCAGTGAGGTTTTTCTTGTTCTCTTAAGGATGTGCATGCAGCTTCAGTAAATTATAATGAAAGGCTTGGAAGGTTCTCTGTTAGTTTAGGTTTTCAAGAACCACTATAGAGTTTGTGACTGGGTCCAAAGCTGTGATAATA
The DNA here is from genome assembly GCF_049901715.1 of Pseudonaja textilis. Taxonomy (NCBI): domain Eukaryota; kingdom Metazoa; phylum Chordata; class Lepidosauria; order Squamata; family Elapidae; genus Pseudonaja; species Pseudonaja textilis. Next base: position 127,065,893 of record NC_141990.1, on the reverse strand, counting down.
TCAAATGCTTTGATTTGTCTGTTTTCTGTACAATTAATCATAACATTCTCATTCCATCATTCAAATGTTGCTTTTCCTTGTTCCTTTCAATGCCCTTTACAAGAACAGTATCTTTCTATTCACTGATTTTGAATTATGTAGGTACAGAATCCTATCATAAATTTGCCTAGCAATTTATACAGACACCCAACAAATCTCTATAGCAACAAGACATTTGGTGTTCATTCTCTATTCTTTGCTTTCAAGTGCAGCAAATGACAAACATTATTTGTCAAAGGTATAGTCTCCTTAAAAAAAAATTAAGCTGAGTAAGATAAAGACTTCCTGCAGCCATTTCTTCAGCAGATCCCACTGAGGCTATAGAGCCCATAAAACTGGAAGCACAAAAGCAACCAAATTTATTTGTTTACAAGTAAATCATTTCTGTGGCCACTGGCAAACCCTCAGCAGTTGTGCAATCTGTGGAAGAAAAGATAGAACAGTTATGGCTGCCAAAAATACAAGGAGCAGGATCTTGTTTACAATACGCAAATCATGTGTTTCATAAACCTTTTTTGGTTTCCCAGTCAAACCTACATTTAGAATATCTGAGAATTTTATTTCTATATTGACTTGATTAAAGACTCAGCAAGCACGTTTATTAAATGACTATGCACTAATTTTGCAGTACATCTATATTTTATTCACAGCTGGATTATTTATTTTAGACATTATTTGATTTATAAAGCAGTTTTATATAATTTGTAAACCAGCAGTAATATGAAGGAATGCAGCTTAACGTAAACCAATAAGCCAGTGTGACATTCTTCATTTTAGCCTTTTTGACATCAGCAGGTAAAAAAAATCAACTACTAACAAAAATTGGCTATAGAGCAGATTTTTTAAAAAATCAAAATTTTGTTGGATTAACAAAGTAGATGTACAGTCTTCAGGCCAACGGCTTAGCTAAGTCATTGTCATCATCGATATTTGGAATCAAAATATTATTTCAGTTTTAAATATTTCTCCTGATCAGAAATAACTGGAGCGCTATAATTCAGATGATCTTCCCCTCATCAAATATGCATTTTAGTTTAATGTTGCATTTTGTTTAAAACCCACTTCATACTGAGCACGTGGCAGCCAGATTCTGTTACTGTTTTCCACAATGGGCATATAAAATATAAAGAGGGCCAAACATTTTGGATCATGTGGGAAAAAGATACATGCATTCTGAAATCCTTGTTATTTATTACTTAATGGCTGCATATCTTTTTTTATTCTTTATGTGTTTATTATAGAAATCATTGCTATGGATGTTAGCCAAATGCTTTAGTTTGTTTGCAATTAGGGTCTCTGACCAAAATATTTCATAAAATGCCAAATGTATCCTGTTTATAGTGTTTGTATAGTAATTTGCTTTGTGCAAGCTGCAAAAACGTTCTCAGAGGCCTCATCTCTTTTCTGCCATAAATGCTCTGGTTGCTGCTCTTCCCCACACAAAAGATATATGACTAAACACTAATGTTGCTAATTCTCCTTCACTGCCATGTCTTTCCTGGAAAGGCGAAGGCAAAGGGATGGGCCAGCCATTAGGGTTTTTTTTTTTCATCAGCATATCTGTACAGACTGGGAGCATTCAGTCTGCCTTTTCCAGCAATCATAATCACTGTGGATAGAAATGATCTCCAACTGTCATGTTCACTTCAAAACATTTCTCCTTTGTCTTGAATTAGGTGGAAGCAGCAACTGATTCGGATACCGACAGCAAAGGCTTACGGGAGTATCATTCGGTTGGAGTGCAAGTGGAAGATGATAAGCGGTAGGTTGGGCCATTTCTGTATATTTTTTTTGTCTGCACAATGTATAGTATAGAACTCAGACTCAGAATGGTATCAAAATCAAAATGAAGAATGGTATATGGTAATTCTTCCAAGCTGAGTTCTTTATTGTTCCACACCTGTAGACAAAATCTTGCCAGATGTGTTGCCCTGCTCCCTACAAACACACACACACACACATACACACACACACTCCTATGGCAAGAGTTCTACAGGAGTTTATTCCCCCCGCCACAACAGGTCCTCTGTTGCACAGGTCTGGATTCCAAGGTCAGCCCAGCAAGAGTCACTGTGTAACTGACTCCAATGGGCACACACAAAGTCCAGGAAAGCAGTCCAGGAATCAAACATACTAGGATACATGGCATGAACACACAAGGCACAGAACTGGGCACATTGCTCCAGCAACACTCAAGTCTTCAGGGCGGGGTTAAATAGACAATGCCGGTGCTGCCCTTCATGAGAGGCGAGCTAGATTACCTAGCTGACCAGCATTGTGCCTGTCTCCTCTCTGATCTACATGTTCTTGATCAGGAGGAAGTGTGGACTCCACCTCCTCTTCATTGGTAAGGGGCGGCAGATGCACTCCATCCTCACCTGGAGCCTCCTGGCCAATTTGCTGCAGCTGTAGCTCGCCTCCTTCAGCCTCAGCCTGTGGCTGGTCTGATCGACCCAGCTGAGGTTGCTCCATTAGGCTAGCCTTCTTTGAACCCCGATGCTGACCAATACTCAGTTCCATGCGTACTCAGTTCCTCTGCATACTCAAACTCAACCTCCTCCTCTGAACTTGCATCTGTAGAGGGGTCCAGGAGTGGATCCATTTCATCAAACTGAGGACTCATCTACAATATACTGTATGAACTATTAAGAAGCTGTCTTCACCCTCTGTCTCTCACACATAATATCTGGGATGAATTACCTCTTACTCTTCTGGAATTCACTCCCTCTTTCCTGGGAATCCATCTCCTCACTACATTACATCCCATAAGATCAGAATTTCTCAACCTTGGCAACTTGAAGATTTGTGGATTTCAACTTCATGCTGGAAATTCTGAGAAATGAAAGTCCAAGTTGTCAAAGTTGAGAAACACAGGTACAGATATAGTCATGTGCTCACAGATATCTATTGTTTTCAAATAAAAAATGAGAAACATTTCTCAAACCCCATCATCTGCACCCTCTGTTTTAAACTTCATGGTTTTTAATTCATTTATTTGTGTTTAGTTTAGTGATGATGTGTCACTGTAACATTTACAAAATACTTCTATTTTCTACTGTGAGAATAAATCAACATTTGCTGTCCAAATGAAGTTTGACTGATATTGATTTGTATCTTGCTTTGAGTCATTAATAACCATTTATCCTATAAAGACTGCAGTCCATTCATGTTGTACCTTTCAATCTTTATATTCATTGTTATTAATATTTCTAAAGCTTTTCTTAAAACCCTGAAAATTGCAGAATGTAGATAGTGCCTTCTTTTTATAAACTAAACATTGTCAATATATGGATCAGTGTATTATTTTTCCATTTTACTCCAGCCATGGACGATTTAAGCGCTCAAACAGTGTAACGGCAGCTGTTCAAGCCGATTTAGAACTTGAAGGCTTTCCTGGACACATAACAATGGAGGACAAGGGACTTCAATTTGGTGGCTCTTTCCAGCGACATTCAGAGCCAAGTACTCCTACTCAGTATGGTGCAGTAAGAACTGTACGGACACAAGGCCTGTTTAGTTATAGAGAAGATTATAGGACCCAGGTTGACACCTCCAATCTCCCACCACCTGAACCCTGGCTGGAACCATCCATGGAGACCATTGAAACAGGACGAATGTCTCCATGTCGACGGGATGGGTCATGGTTTATGAAGCTGCTACACACTGAGACTAAAAGAATGGAAGGATGGTGTAAAGAAATGGAGAGAGAAGCAGAAGAAAATGATCTCTCTGAAGAAAGTAAGAATATGTCTAATTCTTTCCATGCTTATTTTTATTTTATAGTTTGTAATAATTCACTTCTGTACTGTGGCTGCTATCGCTTTGCATTTTGGCGTTGGACAAAATAGGGAAATTTTGATGGACCATGCACTCTGCCATTGCACTGCAGAGTGACTTCCCTAGTGTACTTCTTTTGCTTGTAAAAGCTAAACTACTACATTTTCTATATCAAAATCATGTGAATATGTTTCCTTGTAAGTACTGATTTCCAGATATGAAAGAGAATTCAGATGGGATTTCAAACATAAAACAAAATACACTAAGCTTTTAGAGAGAATAAGAATTAGATTAGGAAGTATTTGACTCTTGCCTTCATTATATATTGCTAGCTTTAAAGAAAAATAGATCAAATTAATACCAGAAGCCCAGTAGAAATATATGTTGTTTTTAAGGTTAACATATTTTATGGATTCTATTATTTCTAAGTTCCTATTAAAAGTTTACTAGCTTTTCATATGCTGGTGAATAGTATTTCTGAATAAAATTGTTGTTCACCAATCACAGTTTTGCCAATCGGATAAGTTACTCATGATTGCATTAATGCAACGTACCCTCAAAGACCACCTAGAACAGTGGTCACCAACTGGTGGTTCCTGGACTACTAGTGGTCTGTGAGAAAATTTTGGTGGACCACAGAAAAATTATTTGCATTTTTTTATATTGCACTAAATACTACTTATCTTTTTAAAAAGTTCATATTAGAGGTCCACAGGATTTAAAATTTGAATTTGGTGGTCCCTGAGGTCCAAAAGGTTGGTAACCTCTGACCTAGAAGCTATGGCTGGTTCAGAAAGCAGCTGTGCAAGTAGTAGCCAATGCCTCTTGGTGTGCCCATGTGCATGACTGCATTGGTTGCCAGTCAGCTTCAGAATGGAATTCAGGGTGCTGATTTTTACCTATAAATCTCCATTTTTACCTAGATATCTCTGGATATCTGAGATAAGGCATTTGAGTTTCCAGTCATATCTGCCCAGCCACTATATTCTGGTAGAGTGGGTGTGGCCCACGTCCCCAGTATAAAAACCATCCTGCGGGACGGAGGAAGTGAATCTTCCACCCTCTGAAACAGCATCCCCGCTAGAGAGAAGGATGACACCCTTTTTTCTGGAGTTCCTGAATGTTTTGAAAGCCTGGCTTTGGTCCCAGGCTCGAGGTTGATATTTATTATTGTTCAATGGTTCCCTGTTTTGTTTTGTTTAGTTTGATTTTACTCTGGACTGTCCATCTGATATGATATTTTTATTTGATTTGATGTGATATTTTTTTCTAGTTTTGTACACTGTCCAGAGTCCATTGGAGTTGGGCAAATAGTAAATTCAAATAGATAAATATAAATACTTTAGTATAATGTCAATAAAATATGACCACAGCATGTTATGTAAATCATACTTAGAACTAGTATCGATAATAGAGGTGACTGATTGATTTCCAATTCTGAACAGCACATGCTTAGAAATTGGGAAAACCTGTTTTAGAAACTGGTGTTTTATCAGTTATATTACAGAAGTAAGCATACAATACAGTGGAGCTTCAGGGCGTGATCATCATCCATTCCCGGACTCTGTCGCAAGTGGATTTGGGCGTGTCCAGAAGCAGGACCGACTGCACGTGCGCGCAGTCAAAAAAAATGGCACAGAAGAGGAAATTGGCACAGAAAGGGAATCTTTCCATGCCGCTCTTGTTTGCCACCCAATTTTTGAATTGTAACCTGATTCAAAAATCAGGTGGATTTTTTGTTTGCCACCAGATTTGGTCACAAACAGGAGCGTTCATGACCCAAGGTTCCACTGTATATTCTATATTGGTTATCATATATTATTTTCTATAGGTAAGGACTTTGTCTGTTTTTCATCAGTTATCAACAGCAGTCCAAACTCATGTCCGTAGAAACAAGCACTGAATAGGAAGATTGAGGAAAGATTGTTTCAATTTGCCCTAAAATAAGAGTAACATATTTTCTAATAGGTACAAATTACAAGGCAGATATATTGTGTTTTCTGCTAAGACAAGTTGACTTTGGGAAGCTACAATATAAATTGCTCTCCACTCTTTCCATGTAAAACATAAACAGGTAGCAAGTCAGAAAGAGTTGTACAATTTTTGCTCTATTTTTGTATTTTTGAATACAAAAATAAACATATCTTGCTCTACATTAGAAATAAATGGTTGGATCCAGAGAAACTTCATCAATCAGTCAAGCAGGCAAGCAAATGAAGGAATGTTTTTTTTCCGCAGAAGTCCTTCAATGCTAGCCCATTAGTTAGCTAGCAAACGTAGTTGAATTCTATATCAGATAAAATAATTGTATACTTCCATTTTAAACCAAGATAAGCATTTTCAAAGCTAAACATTTATTAAACTCTTTTTCATGTTGCACAAATAGAAATTATTTAAACAATGCTTTGTTTCCTGAAAGGACTGAATTGCTGCAAACATGTTTTAGTGTAATTGAACAGCAATATATTTCTCTTTTTAGTTCTAACATGAAACCAATTGGACCATTAGTATTCCACATTTTTTGAAGATAAACAAAAACATGACCCAAAAGCATTTTAAAGGAGCTATATAAATCTCCATAAACCTACTCATCTTGATCTACTTAGAGTACAAGTTTCATTTTATTCCAATATTTGATATTCAAAAAATTTAATAACAATTCTGCAATACAAAAAATAAAAATCTTGTCAGGAGTAGTTATAGTATTTCAGTTCAGTAAATCATGCAAGAAATAACCAGCTAAAATAGGAATTATTTTTCTTTTTTGCAATGCTATCCCTAACCTGAAAATAAGGAGAAACTTTCTGACAGTGAGAACAATCAACCAATGGAACAGCTTGCCCTCGGAAGCTGTGGGAGTGCCATCAGTTGAGATTTTCAAGAAGAGATTGGACTGCCATTTGTCAGAAATGGTGTAGGGTCTCCCGCTTGGGCGGGGGGTTGGACTAGATGACCTACAAGGTCCCTTCCAACTCTGATTATCTGTTATCTGTTAAAGTCAGCAGTTTTCTGTGAGTGCAAATTTCATTAAGATCCATGCCAGGGGGATTCCAGGGCTTGGGTCCATGTGCCCCTATTAATTATACATCTGCAATGTGCAGTTAATTAACATTTTTGTGTGTACTGTTTCAAGAGAATACTTTTGAAGTTGCTGCTTATATATAGCTCACTACTACAATACTGCTTCATTATTCCCCATTGCAGATTCAATGGATGTGTCAGGTTGCTTTTACAGAATATGGCCAACCTGTAGTCCTTTGATTAAAAGATGTGCGCTTGTAATGTATACCTGGGATAGTGAAAATACCAGTCTCAAAGCATCAGCAATTTATATCTTCAGACCAACAATCTTGGTGACTGCGTTGATGGTGCTGATAAAATATCCCTTTTAGACCATGAAAGGAGATGTTAGATTTTCACAAACATGATGGTGATAGCCATCCTATACTTCTCTCTGTGAATGATTAACTGTAAGGAATAAGCCATTCATGGATAACATCTAATTTTTCTCAAAGCCATGGGAGCATTCTTCTTTTAATATTGTGTGAACAGAGAAGACATATATGAAAAGTTTGTTGTACCAATATACCAGTAGTATATTTTTGTAATTCATTCTCTGGAGTGGTTAGACAGAAGTGGCACTCTTCAAAATATGAAACTGATTTTTGGACAAGGAAAGGGACTCTAAAACTTGGGGAGGGGATCCACATCTTCATAGTGCAAGTAGCATTACTCAACTACATGTGACAGGAAACTTTCTTTGACAGCGCAGGGTTCCCAATGACATGGAGAAAATTTTGGTTCCAAATTGAAATTCTTTAGACCTTTGCTGAATATGGTTTCCTCTACCAGCCTGTGGCAATAATAAAAAGGAATGGAAGAAGAAGAGTTGTTATTGGCTTGAAAAACAATGCATCTCCCTTGTTTTGATGATTGCTGTGTAGTTTTAAAAATGCACTTTATAAGTTTAAGATTATTTTTTTGTCCACGAATGTTGAAAGTCGGTGCTCAATTATAAAGAAAAATGAATTCTACGTAAATGTGTACCTAAGTGCGAACACACCACTCAAACATCATGTATTGCATAAGTCGTCTTTCAAAAACAATTATATGTTAATTTTAATGTGTAACTAATTAGTCATTAGAAATTTGAGAAATATCTTTTTAAGAAGTACTTCTGAGGATGATACTTTTGAAAATAAGTGTTAAATTAAATATATAACAAGATCTCAAAATGTAGAACAAGAATTGGAAAAAAAAATGGATTCTCAATGTTCTTTTCCTGTGCAACTGTGCAACAGTCATTCAGCTGGATTTTGCAGTTTATCTTAGTAATCATTTGCCATCTAAGTATCACTTCCAGTGATGAACAGATACAAAATTACTGAAAAATGCAAAGCCATAAACAGTCCTCTAAACTTTCAGTGTAAGTTTCAAACCTTTAATCACCTTCTCCTCTCCCCTGTCACTTTACTAATTTCTGAAATATTTAATTGTCTGTTTTGCTTTTTAATTAATAAGAAAAAAGAGCAAAACCAAATATACTGTATACATAAAAGTGTTTTAACAAAAAATGAAGGGCAACTAAGAACAAAGAAAATATATGTCATTATAATAATAGTTACAATTCTATATATACTTGTCTAACAAAAATATTATTCAAGTATGTATATACAGTATTTCTAATACATTTACATAAATATTTTTGTTTTTAACCTACTGTATTCTGTATTCATTATATTTATGTATACAAAGTCTAAGTGTATAGCAGTGATGGGATTCTATTTTTTTTACTACCGGTTCTCTGGGTGTGGCTTGGTGGGTGTGGCAGGGGAAGGATACTGTAAAATCTCCAGTCAGAAGTTATATTTCGTTGGTTCTCCAAACTACTCAAAATTTCCATTACCGGTTCTCCAGAACTGGTCAGAACCTGCTGAATACCACCTCTGGGGTATAGTCAATCTGCTCAGAAGAGGCAAGTGCCATCAGGTCTTTACTCCTTTTAATAGGTTGGGCCATACATTTATCTTTCCAGTGATGCATTATCAGTCTTTTGGCCATAATAAAGGCATGGAGAATCCATTTACTATGTCCAATTGTCAAATTTTTCTATTCTATTCTATTCTATTCTATTCTATTCTATTCTATTCTATTCTATTCTATTCGATTCGATTTTGTTTCTGGAATATAAAAATGTGGTCCTTACCATCAGTGGTGGGATTCAAAAATTTTTACTACTGGTTCTGTGGGCATGGCTTAGTGGGTGTGACATGGTTTGGTGGGCATGGCAGGGGAAGGATACTGCAAAATCTCCATTCCCTCCCCACCCCACAAATCTGTTTTCCAGTTCCGTTCTCCTGTACAGGGCAACAAAAGAAAACCTAGCCAATCAGCTGGGACTTGGGAGGCAGAGAATAGATGTGGGTGGGGTCAGTCAGAGGTGGTATTTGCCGGTTCTCCAAACTACTCAAAATTTCCACTACTGACTGGTTATTTAGAATTGATCAGAACCTGCTGAATACCACCTCTGCTTACCATCCCTGCAAATGTTTAAACTATTTCGAGCTACATGTCCTGCATGTGATACGGCATGTAGAATCCACTGGGCTAAAAATACACTAGGAACGTATTAAAGATCCAGTGGATCAGAGTTAAGAGGAGAGCTGCTAATGACTTTGGTAGAGTTTTGCCCATCCTATTCTCTTCACTGGGGTTGGAATTGCAGCTATATTTCACATGTATTTTTTTTTTTTTTAAGTCAGCACAAAACTGTCTGAAAAAAATGTGAATATCTGGTAAACACTGAACTTAACAGGTTAGTGACAGAAACACTTGGATGTTTCATAAAAAGTAGATCCACAGAGAATAGGGATTCTAGTCAATATAGCCAGGATTTTTACATTATTTTCTGAGGGGATAAAAGAGTATACAGTAAGATTTTATCATATGCTTTCACCTTGATTCCTTTGCAACTTGAGAAAATAATTTCTTTTCTCAAGCTTCTCATGTGGCTTTTTCCAATATTGTTTAAGCTGAGCTGATCTCTGATTTTCTTTCTCGAATACAGTTTGAAAAGCCTACGTATCTAATTAAATTCATAACCAAAGAGCAATAATAATATTTTTTCCTAGATTAAGCCTTGGTTATACAAATATATTGGTTGTTTTCTTGCTTCAGATCTGAATTGATATTCACCCTTCATCTTCAGTTTTAGGTAAGATCCGAAGCGCTGTAGGAAGTGCACAGTTGCTAATGTCGCAAAAATTCCAGCAATTCTATTGGCTTTGTCAACAGAATTTGGTAAGTTCACATTTTTAAACATTGCATAGCATACTTATTTATTTTCTCAAACTTTAAATGCTATCTTTTTATTACTCATCTGGAGATTAATTTCCTTCAGAGGACATTTCATTCCACATCTGCTAAGCAGACAATTGCGCATATAACTTGTGCATAGAAGCTTCATTATTTGTTTATCTTGTTGTGCAGTATCCCTATTGCCTGAGCTTTAAAGAGGAAGGCCCCCGTTCTCCTATGAGCATTTCAGAGTCATCTGGGAATTCATTGAATCTCAGCATGATCTACATTAATGCCTTGGTCAGGGTGTAAAGTGATAAAGATTGTGATAAGATTGCATTGAAATCATGTTTTATATCTTTTTTATATTTGATGATATTTAGTTTTATATTAGAAATCACCTTCTGAAGGCATGACTTAGATATGAGGAAGGCTTCTGCTGGTCAATATTGCCATCAAAGAACAACTGTTACAGTTACATTGGCTTTTCCTAGAACTAAATAAAATTTTGAGGGGGCATTAGAAGATGTGACCTATAAGTCTGCCTTATTTATAAAACCAATCATTCTGTAATATTTGCAGTTTAACCTTTACCGGCATGAGAAAGCGTTTCTTCTGTGTATGGCTCTTTGAAATTTGCTATCCAATAAGATTAAACCAAACCAAGGTTTAATCTTGTCAAATGGACATAGTCTTCAGTTACAATTGCTGGATTTTGATTCATAGAATTAACATTATCAGCACCCATGCCAGATTGTTCTTGTTCTTATGTTTCTTTCTCGTTCTCCTCATCCTTCTTTTCTTCCCCCCACTGTGGGTGCGGGGAAGTAATAGCAATAGCACTTAGACATATATACTACTCCACAGTGCTTTACAGCCCCCTCTAAGCGGTTTACAGAGCCAGCTTATTGCCCCCACACTATCTGGGTCTGCAAGTGATTCTACGTGCATCACAATGGCAGAACATAAGCCCTGTGTCCAAAGTCAGGATACAAGTTCAATTGGGTGGGTTTAGGTCATGTTGAAATCATACCCAATGTCACTTTTTCCTAATTATGGCTAGTTGTGGCTGCTAAGCCTTAGTGTATCCCAGAGAGGTCCACCACATTCGTTGAGAGTATCAAAATATCTGCCCCATACAAGTAGAGGCACTCTTAATGAAAGCCAAGCTTCCACTGGATTTAACCTTCTCTTTTTGCTTTTCCACATTTTTTTCTGTGCATGTTCTTCACTACTTACCTAAGATGAAGACTGGAAACTGTGAGTTTTCATACACATTAGAATTGTAAAGTGCTTTGGACCAACACTGGCAGGGCAAGGTACTGCATACAAAAAGGGAGTAAATCCCATATTCAGTAGCACTGATAAAGTTACCTGGTTGGGTAATGAAATGTCTGCAAGCATGTCCAGTTTTGTTAAGTCATACAGTAGTAGTAGTAGTAGTAGTAGTAGTAGTAGTAGTAGTAGTAGTAGTAGTAACCCAATTCACTGAGTGACTGAGACAATTACTCTTTTTCAGTTCAACACTCACAAGATTCTTGGTGTTCAGAAAAAATAATAATGGAGGGAGCACTGTGAAGGCTACTTTGAGTTCCTGAATAAAAGGAATAGGATTAGAATTTAAAAACAATGACAGAAAGGGTGTAAATGCACAAGAGGATCATTTTGGGTAATGAGATGTTATTGTGAATTGTGCTATCTCCCCCAGTGGCACAGTGGTTAAAGCGCAGTATTGCAGGCAAATTATGCCAACAGCCTGGGGTTCGATCTTGATGGGCTTGAGGTTGACTTGGCCTTACATCCTTCCAAGGTCAGTAAAATGAGGACTTAGATTGTTGGGGGCAGTATGCTAACACTGTAAACCTCCCAAAAGATACTGCATATAAGCCTAAATGCTATTGCTATTGCTAAGTGCTATTGCTATCCAAGGCTGGTGATTGGCCAACAGGAGTCTCAGATGGCAAATGTGAAGATACATCATGATAATATAAACATGCATTTATTTTTATAACACAGAAAAGGCCCAGTGCTGCCACATAACTGGGTCAACTACCATTCAGAAATTCAAGGACTTAAGGAGAATGTAAACTATAGAAACTATTTGTCTAGATTGTTATAGACAGTCAACATAAATATTTCAACTCCTTTTAAGTAGACGATAGATTATTCTTGAATAAGCTGAGGCACACATGTTTCATTTAACAATAATTTGCTTGAAACCCGACCATTGAAAGAAAGAAATACAGCAGCCAACTTTCTTAAACTTGTCCAAAGGAAGAGAGCTTGGGACATAGTTCAAGTTGTGGAGACTTAATATAATTTGCCTGTGGATTCATATGAAGGGTGTTTATAAATCTCTAGGCAATGCCAAACATGGTATCTTTAGCCAGATTGTAGAATTATAGAACATATTCTCCTGAGTTACATTCATAGACCAAGACCAAAACAATAATAATATTAATAAATAAATTTAATTAATAAATAAAGGAATCCCAGCTAACCAAAAGTGATCATTTGTATATTAAACAGCATCCCTCTATATTATATGCCTGTTTTGAAACTGGGGGAAGTTCTAAAATAATCCAAAATAAATAAACAAACAAAAAAAAAACCCAAAATGCAGACCAGTGCTCAAGCTTTGCTTTTTAAGAAATTAAAAACTGGTGTAACGCAATGCTTACATTAATTACATATATTAATGTCAATGCTAAGTTAGAGATAAATTGCCAAGCTTTCTTTCATTCACAAATTTGTAATGCTAGCACAGACATATGTTCACACACAAATACATAGACACACAGCTGAAGCAATGTTTCCCTACCTGATGACCTTTAGGCAAGTGCAAATCCCATTATTTCAGCTAGAGTGACAAGTGGTGTCTTTGAAATCCATCATACCTTGAGGTTGCTGGGTTGGGAAAGATGGCCTAAGTACCTTTTATTTCACATTTTGCTGAAACAAGATTTTTCTACATGCACCAAGCTACTTGAGATTAATGCTGCCATTGTAATGAGATCAGAGCTCAAAGCACTGTGTAAGTCAATACAGATGTGCTAACATGATGCAGGCCCTTTCTGTTAGCTGTCTTCCTCTGGACATAATCTGTTTATTTAGGTCTGTTGCAATTATTATTTTAAAATACATAACTTCCTAAGTGAGATTACATTTAAGGATGCCTCAAGATGAAGCATCTCTCTTATTATGTATGCCTTTTGAGGAAATTGCATTAGTCTGGAGCCATACAGGTTATTACAGATACATAAAGTTCAGCAGCACAAGACTGTCCTCTTGTGGCCCAAAGCAGATCAAGCAAGCTTCATTTAAGGAAACAACTGGGCTGAAAAATTAGGTAGTTGTGCTACAGATTGTTTCAACAGAATACTAGACCTTTGTTCAGAAATAGCCAAACTTACAGGTCATAAATAGAGGACTTCTGTACTTTCTAACTGATAGGTGCTTAAACTTATTTAGGGCAGGCAATCGTCAACTGGAGGTGAAGTGATGTTCAGGAGAAATTCATCAGTCGCTTTCCTTATCTTAAAACTTTCCAAAAACTGAAGGAATTCTCCACAACCCAAGGCCACAGAATAATGGATTTAAGTTACATTTGTAGAAAAAAAAACTTTGTATTGTTAAGACTCATTCAACAGTAGAACTGATTGCCAAATGAGGTCGAGAGAAGTCCCCCTTTCGTCTTTGTTTTCAAGTAAAAAGTAAAGTATTTGGTATGTTTTAATCTGGATTTCTGCATTCAGCAAGGGGTTGAACTTTGATGGCTTGAGTCTTCCATGCAACTTTTGACTATTTATATAATGCCAAACATGTTCTACACCCGAGTTTTCAAACAAATGACATTCCGTTTGTTTGTTTGTTTGTTTGGTGAATATGGCAGGATCCCAGTGCTATGCCCCGACCAACTGCACAGGACCTTGCAGGATTCTGGGACTTATTACAACTCTCAATTGAAGACGTCAGTATGAAATTTGATGAACTGCATCAGATGAAACTGAATGAATGGAAAATAATAGAATCACCCGAAAAAAAGGTAAGCACAATCTAGTTGCTTGTGGTGCATTTCTTTGACTTTTAAGCCTGAAATTATTTTTCTTGTGTGAGATCATTAGTGGACAATACTCTGCAGAAGTGCAGGGAACATGGCAAGTACCATGGCAGGTATTTCTTAGCATGCTGGCATATAGAATACCATAGTGAAGTCCTCCCTCCCTTCCCTTCCTCCCTAGAATTTATATGCTACTCAAACCAAAGCTCAAAGCAGCTTAAAAATAATAAATATATATATTAAAATACAGCTATAAAAAAAACAATAGAGACACACACACACACACCACTTTCAACTCAGTATTCCAAAGAACAGCTTTAACAACCAAACCCACAGGCAGATTCTTCTCATAGTTAAACTATTTCCCAAGAGTCTCTGAAAATGCTATTATTTTGTAACCTTTAAAAAAAAATAGGAAACAATAAATCTAATCTTGGAAGGAACATGATTCCAAAGAAGTGACCGAGAAGGCTCTCTGAAGATGACATTATGAGATGATACCTCAGCAAATCCCATTTTTCCTAATATTGCTCAGTAAGCAGCCATCGAAGTCAGAATGAGACTTTAAAGGTGATAACCAGAACTTTGAACTATAAGGAAACTAGCAACTAAGGCAGCTGTTACAATAGATGAGCTGGATGGGGGTGGAATCTAGACGTTCCCACCACTACACAAAATGATGAATTCTGGACCACCTGAAAATATGGCTAAGGTTTGAGTAACAGGGCCTCCTGATTCACAATAAGATGTTACTGGTGCCCACTAAGGAAGTTGTGTGAGTGTCCTCCTAATCCCAGCTGCTGCCTAGTCTTCAAGCAATAGGTATGAATCCATGATGACCTCCAAATTCTATTCTGCAACCCCAATCAGAACCAAAGATAAAAAAAACTTTTGTATGTATAGCCTTTAATTCTTGCTGTGTTTGAACTATAGTATATTAATCCAAATTTTCTGGCACTGAGATAAGACTTCACCTCATCTCCTGTTTAGCCCAGGAACAACATATACCGCTATCATCTGTATACTGATGATACTTGACCCTTTGATAGAGAATGATCTTACACAACAGCTTCCCATAAATATGAAATAATTCTCAACCTCGGGCCACCCTGTAATAGAGAGGTCTAGGGTATGACCTCTTCCCTTCCACCACTGTAGACTGGAACTTCTTTTTCAAAAGCAGGCAAGAGACTGCACAATAATGCCCCCAACTCCAAATCCCCAGAAGTGGTCCTGTAAGATACCATAATTGGTAATATCAAAAGTTCCAGCTAGTGAGAGTTTCAACAAGATCAGATCAGCTGTAGTCCGACTGGCCTGTGGTTGCCACAGGTTGCCCAAAGGAGTGATCAGTGATAATTGTGCTGACTGAGGACTGCCAGTAGTTTGGCAGTTCGATTCTCACTGGCTCATAGTTGACTCAGCCTTCTGTCCTTCCGAGGTGGGTAAAATGAGGACCCAGATTATTGGGGACAATATGCTGACTATGTAACCTATTTAAAGATGGCGGTAAATCACTGAGACGCAGTACATAATCTAAGTGCTATAGCTATTGGATAGAATATTTAGATTTTCTGAGACCAAGATTAGAAATATAATGTGAATATTATGTACTAAGGATTAACCATATCTTTGGTAAAATTACCTGGTCTAATTATGCCCTGAAATCCCACAAAACTGCAAAAATTTCATGAGTTCTTATATTGTCATCTTGACCTCATGTTAAGATGCATATTTTGCAGAACCATCTCATAAGATCTTGGGTAATATTTGATGATTTTGCAACATTTTGATCATTATTGGAATTTAATTTGGAGGATTGTCAGCTCTTTGTTAGTTTAAGTTAAAGCAATCTTCCTATACTAAATAAAATGAATCCTGAATATTAAAAGGAACACAGTCTTATCAGCTCCCTTTTGATTGCTTGCTCAGTCGATAGTCTGGCCAGGATTTTAGTAAAGAAAGAGCACAGAAATGTGCACACAGCTGCTACCTCATTTGTAGTGAAGAAAAAACATTAGTATTTAAAAACTTGTCTTTATATGGTTTTCACCTCACCTCTAAGGCTGAGAATTCTTAATAAAGCCAGTTAAATATTAGCCTGTTTTGCGGAGTGTGAGAGTTTAAAATTCAGTTTTTCTTCCATGAAAGTTAAATACTTCTCATTTGTATTTCTAGCTGCATCCACTCTTGTCAGACGGATTTAGTCATTTTGGCAGGGCTAAATGAAAAGTGCTCAGGATACTAGTGCTCCATTCCATTCACCAGTATAAGGAGATCATCTGTTTATTTCTTTACTTGTCCTAGAAGATCTAGCAGAAACAGCATGCTACAAGTTCATTCTAAGAAACATTGGCACCTAGTGGGACAGAGGAAGTGTGCCTATTCTGTTGTAGCATCTGCCCTATGGAATCATATTTCACCTACATCAAGGGAGGGATGTAAGGAGGGAGGAAGGAAGGAAAAAAATATAGCGATGATAGATGGTAGATGATGGGTAGGTAGGTAGATAGATAGATAGATAGATAGATAGATAGATAGATAGATAGATAGATAGATAGATAGATAGATAGATATAGATGGACGGAAGGTTGGATGAATAGACAGAGATAGGTTGGTAGTTAGGTAGGCAGGCAGGTAGATAGGTAGATAGATATTAAATTCATTCTTTTCTGGACTTCCATTACTACCATTAATTAATTAATGAATCCCTAATGCATATTTGTATTTGGAACAGAGATAAGAGAGCATTCTTGATTATTGCAATAAAGGAGAGAACGCTCCAACCTGTAGGGCAATGCAGACCCAAAAAACCCATGATGATATCAAACTGATGAAACAGATATCATGACATGTCTCATCACTGCACATAAATACATGAGGGGCAGAACTTGTGTGGCAATGCACATTTTTGTCCCTTGTCCTCATGAGTGCAGCTAACATTAGTCAGTGGCTACCGTGCTTGGGACAGTCTCTACTGTCATGGATGCCTCACAGGGAGGCACCTGCAGCTTCCAGGGAAAGTCCCTGAATGAGTCTGATACTGTACCTTCTTTAGGCTCCCTTCCTTCCGTGCTTCATATCTTTTTTCCTCCCCTGCATCTTAGGAAGAGAGAAAGGTCCCTCCGCCTGTACCAAAGAAGCCCCCTAAAGGAAAATTCCCCATCACCCGAGAGAAGTCTTTGGATCTGCCTGACCGACAGCGCCAAGAAGCTCGAAGACGCCTCATGGCCGCTAAGCGGGCAGCCTCTTTCCGGCAAAACTCCGCTACGGAGCGTGCAGACAGCATTGAGATCTATATTCCAGAAGCCCAAACGAGGCTTTAAAAGACCCAGATGCTGCATTGTTGCTTCCTCTTTTTTAAACAAACGAAGGAACCAAGCAAGTGCTTGTACAGCTGGTCTCCTCTTCCCTGCTCTTTCTTCCCTCCCTGTTCCCGGCCCCCTCCACACCCTGTTGTTGTCTCCTTTGTGCCAGACGCACAACAGAATGCTGTTTATGTCCTCAGAATTTGCTGAGCCCATTGCAAGAATCCCTGCTCTTTTCTTTTTTGTATTATTAGGATCGGACTACACCAGTCAGCTCCAACGTATAGGGCTTGTTGAGACCTTACTTATAAAAATTACGCTCTCAGAGGACAACAGGAAACACCTCTTGAGATGGAACCCAGCTTACTTTTTTGGTTATTTATATTTTTATAAATGATGCGATATCTAGGAATAAGAAACAAACAAACAAACTTTGAATTGGGTGCATCTCTCCATTCACCAGAGGCATTAGCTAATTCAAGTAGAAGGTGCTACAAATGTAAAGTGCAAGAAAAAAAAGGAATCCATTTCTCTCCTCCTTTCCCTTCCCTTCCCTTCCCTTCCCGCTTCAGTTTCTTTGCCTTGAACCTGATTAGATTTTCTGCCCATGTGCTTTGCAATTCTGCTTCTCTTGGTTACTGCAAACACGCACCAGGTCTCTCCTCACATCTCACACTGAGTTTTTGGAGATGGAACAGAAATATCCATCCATGAAAACTCCAACATTCATCCAGAACAGAGAAGCATAGGAATCATTTCCAATTGGGAAAATCTGTCCCTGAAAGAAAATGTCCTCCAGGGACACCCATCCAGAAATATGAAGGAAAAATGCAAAGGAACTTGAAGAAAGAGGAACAAAGGAAAGCCTTAAGAATTTCGATCATCTGTAGCAAGATGTGAAAGCTCTATTTACTCTTTGAGAACCTTCATTACATTTTAAGCAGTTCTTTTATGTTGTACTTCTTTCATTTGTGAACACTCTTTTTTTATTTGAAAAGCGATGCTACACGTAATATTTGAAGTTTCAAAATGCTAGATCAATTGAGTTTTCAGGGTATCCTTTCAAACAAAAAACAAAACACAAAAAAAGTTTGCTTGTTTAAAATACCAGTTGTGATGTTGTAACCAGTTTAAGAAATATGAATGTGAGTGGTAAGTATATCTCAGTTTCAATGGTAATCTTAAGGTTAAAAAAAGGTGAACTGTGGTTTACATTTGTATTTTTTTTTCCAGAATTCTTTTTTCCTATGCAGTATGAATTAAAGATAAGAAAAAGTCTCTTGATTGTTTCAGACATAAAGAACATGTTTTAAAAGACATGTGGTTTCTAACAGTAGAATGTAAGAAAGATAGCTTGTTTCTAAGTTCTTGATCAACATCACAGCAAAAGCTAGAAATTACACAGAAGTTTAACAAATTCTGAGAATAATGTGTTATTGTTTTTGCCTTCTCAAAGGCTGTGATCCAAGTTTTTGAATCTTTTCAGGTGAAGATACAAGAAAACATATCCCACCACTATTGAAGTCAGAATTCTGAGTCATACAAAATATTAGAACAGAGTCAAGTTTCTGTTATCAGTCTGTTAAACAAAATGTATTTAGCCATAAACAGAACCGCTATTTAGCCTACAGCACTTTGATTCTTCACCTTGATGAGCACTTTAAATATGTACTTTGTGAGCCCTTCAGCTTGTCACATGACTGAAAAATACTAGGCGTTTTAACAGCAATCTCCAACCAGATGCCCTCCATAGATGTTGAACTACATCTCCCATCATGCTAGTTTGCATGAACAATAGCAGTGTTATATAAGAATTGTACAAACAATGGGGAAGTTTAGGCCTAATATATCTCAAGAGCACATGTTGGAGATTGCTGTTGTAAGAAGTAAAGAAGACATTAAGATTTCCATCTCTCATCCCCCTTTCTTCCAATATATTTTGTTAAGCATGCATTCTGTTTTAGGACAAAGCTGATATAAGCATGTTTAGCTTCAAGATATGAATCTTTAGAATTGAATGTTTGAGAAGGAGGGAACACTGTAAATTGAGCCTGATCTCTTATGTAGAATTTACCAAATAGCCTTAAATTGCATTTGGAAGCAAAAAAACCCCAACAACCCCAAGAGGAATGTACAGCATTAAAAAAAGGAAGGAAGGAAGGAAGGAAGGAAGGAAAGAAGGAAGGAAGGAGAAGAAGAAGAAGAAGAAGAAGAAGAAGAAGAAGAAGAAGAAGAAGAAGAAGAAGAAGAAGAAGAAGAAGAAGAAGAAGAAGAAGAAGAAGAAGAAGAAGAAGAAGAAGAAGAAGAAGAAGAAGAAGATAATGAAATATTAATATTCCTGAACTACTAGTCTGTGATGATATAGATACTCCCATCCACAGAATATTCAAGAATTTCTGCACTTGGAAATAAATTGATTTTGGGGTAGTGTACAATATTAATGCTGCTTATAGTTTTGTTTTAAATGCAAGAATATCTGCAGGGATAAGGCATCTTTAAAGATAACATTATTTCAAATGGAGCTGTTAATTAGAAATAATTACATGGAAATAAATGAATAAAATATGCATTTCTTTGAGACAGCAGATTTGAAATATCTCTCTCTCTCCTTCTGCTATATCCCTGTTATGCTGCTATGTTTTTATTTCATTTTATTTTATAAATATTGCCAAATCACATGTGCTTTTCTTCCTTCCTTCCCTTATGTAGATAAGGGACTGATGTTGATAAAATGATCTGCATTTGATTTGCAACTATAGCATACCCAGAGACAAAAAAAAAGTTCCTAGCTATGAAATAGAAAGCTTAGGACAGATAACCATATTTGCACATCAATGCCCTCCAATATTGTTTGCACAGAAATTTCATTAAATTTTAAACTGTTTTTGCTGGAGCTGTAATTAGTGTTTGCACAGTTAGGTGCTTCTGTATTCAATATTCAGTTTCTGCTATTTGCAATGTGTACCAGCAACAACAATAACAAAAATATGCTAGATTGAAAAAGTACATATAAACACCCACAGCTCCAGCAAAATATACATGGTTTTTTTAAGGTATATATCCAATCCACATACAATTAATATATAGTTTGATCCTTTCCCTAAGAATTTAAGAGAGGTTTCCAAAGGAAAAATTCACTTCTGGGACAAACAAAATGTTATTCAAAATAGTCTGAAGTTCTTTTGGTTGTTTTTTTTTTACATAAAATCCTTTTTAAAAAGCATACTCTCAATTAAAAGGAAGGCAAAATGCATGAAGGGTAAATTTGGCTCTTTTGAACGTTCTACGCTAAATTGTATGTTGCTCATGCAGTGATGGGAATATGTTGAAGGAATGCCTTTGCCACTGTATGTCCCCGTTTGTTCCACTTCTGTTCCAAAGAAAAATCTTTAAAATGTAAACCAGATGCCTTCTGCCCATTCCAATGAAATGTTACCTGTTCACAAGTTGAGTTTTTAAGTGCAATATATTTAATCTCTTTTATATAGGAAAGATTAAAACAATAATGGCAAATAATAAGCCATGCTTCTTATGTATTATATTTTTAATTTGGGAGAGGGAGATAAAAATTAGTGTTTCTATTATGTGTGTCACAAGGCATTCAGCCCTGTCTAGAATGAATGTGAAAAGTAATATATTTGAGAATGACTTGCAGTGCTTTTGATTTAAAAACTCTTTCAACAGTATAAAATACAACTGTATATTGCAGGACCATTGAAAATTAATCACTTCCATTTCAAATATGACTATATTCCTGTTTCAAAGTTAACAAGTTTGGGAAATAAAATGCTTTAATTCTAATAACAATAGTCAAAATAATAGTAAAACTTGCAAAATAGCGTTTCACATGCGTACAATATCTGTTTAGCAGTAAGATCCATTAAAATGCAGACGGTTTAATCTCAAGGCATGTGGGCGTGGAGTTGCAACCTGGTTTTGTTTTGTTTTAATAAAGATGTACATGTAATTACTAGAATCATGTACATTATTGCATTGGTTAATAACACTGTCCTTCATATATTTATTCATATATTTATTCAGAAATAAGCACTATCTTTCATGGTGTTTACTTCCAAACTATTTTCTAATCCTAAATCCACATTCAAGGTAGGAAGCCCCAATGAATTCTATAAGCCTTAATAATGCATAGTTTTCGAGCTTGATGGCAGACCTTATGCTGGCATATCTCAAATAGCCTCATTAAAGATATTGCAGCTTGTGTAAACATGCAAAGAATTAGCTTGAATGGAAGAAATCTCTAAATGAAAGTAGAAACTATTCTGGACTTCCTTTTCCAGGAGTCTGGACTATAGTTTATATCGCCCATCTTCCATTTTATGTCAGCCATTTATTATCACATTTATTAACGTTCTTTATGAGTTACATCCCATCATTTAAAACATCATTAGAGCCAATTACAATAAAATAGTTTGTATGTACATTTTGAGTTTACTACATAATTGATCTGATAGGACTTTCTTGGAATAATACGCAAGGATGAAAATATCATTATGGGTAAAACCATTTTAGCTCATCATCAGCAAACTAATTTTTCTCTTACCTACTTTACTTACAGCACATATATGTCGAATTCAGAAAAAAAGATGCAGTTTTTATATAAAACATTCATCAAAAGCATTTTGGAAAAAAGGAATTTGATGTTTTGTTATTATGCACAGACTCACACAAAAAAACTCCAGATTGATTGTACCAAATGCATTCCAGGAGGCGATTCAAAGATTTCCCTCTTCTACAAATGTAAAGGAGCCTCCAAAGTGAGCATGACACCACATCCTGCAATTTTCTTAAGAACAAAGATGCAAAAACAGCTTGCCATTCTGTCTTTCTACAAGACTTTTCAGTTTAGCTTAGAGCTCTGCTTCTTTGGAGGAGTCCCCACTAACCGCTAACTAGGGTGAACCCTGCTGGTCAGTTATATGTTGTCATCAGCTAAAAATTCTGAAAGCCTGAAAACATGTTAGTTTCTTAGAAGCAAGCTGATGCATGCTTATGTTATTCTGACTCAATCCTTCCCCTGCCAGAGCTTTCCTCTCTGCAGAATTGTTAATTCCTGCACAAATGGATATTGACAGTGGATATTCAAAACAAGTTGAGATAAGATTGGCTTAGGGTAGATCTCCCTCTTTTAGAAAACAATAATGGTATCGTTCCTTAACGCAAATTAGTTTTAATGAATTATTTAATCTGGGCTATAAAAGTACAGAGGTCCACTAAATTCTTACTTTGCTACCCTCTAGTGGACCTCTCCACTGGCCAAGCAAGCAGCAGGAGATGCTGTCTTTGGCCATTGTTTCCTGTACTATTAGGGCTTGTCAGTGAAGTCCCCCCCCCCCCGCCGCCATTGTTATATCCTTCTGGTTCTTTTTCACCAGAAGATTAGTTAGGTAAAATGGGCCAACGGTGGGATAAAGATATTTCAGTGACATAACCGATCATGTGAGGTTTAACCCTGTAGAAGGCAAAATACTGTTGGTATTTCCATAAACCAACAACAGTCTTCCCTCCTGATCCAGTTAAGATGCTGGAGAAATAGTACTGTTGTGACTCCATTTCTCTAAAAATTGTCTTGCGCTAGTTTTGCATTTGGACAACTGCTAATAGAGCCTCTTAGCACCTAGGGATTATCTCATTGTGCAAGTTTTCCTGTTTAATTAGCAGCACCTTGTGTACTCCGCTAATGTTTGTCTCATTTATATATTAATGGCATTTTTCACATTCATTCCTTTCATACATTTTAATTGTGGGACATCTCTAGAAGTCTGCGCTCCATTTACTCATAAGGGCTTCTAACAGAAGATTTATCAGCTAGATGATATAATCAGAAAAAGAAATTAGGGTATCCATTCCATGCACAGTTCTCTTTCTGAATAAGATATGGAGTTCTGAAATGTTGATCACATTTTGCTTGCATCTTCCTGAGCCTGTACAATGCATGAATAGTTATATAAAATTAAGTTCTAAACTACAGAATGGAAGCTTAGGAAAAAAACCTAATTAAGAGAGAAAGTATTGCACTGACAAAAGTCACAAAGATAAAAATAGCTCCTTTTTGCTTTATTTTCTGCATCCTTTTCCTAATCATGTTTTTTTAAGATGGCTGATACAATAGATGTCTGAGTTATATAAAAGCTGGAAAACTTTTCATAATCAAATGGCTTCATACTGAGTATGAGATTAAAAAAAAATAGAAATCAGCCAAGACTAGCTATGAGTCTACCACAGCTATTTTTTTTCTTCTAACCAAACTATAATCACAGCATGGTTGGTCTGAATATAAATTTGGATCTATAAAAACAGCTCTTTTTTTTAATGGAGCATTTTCCCTGTTTTGCAAATGCTTAATGACAAATGTGGATGAAGTCCTTATTGAAATGTTGTGTTCTCTGTCCTATCCATTTTTCTGCCCCTTCCCAATATACAATTATCTGTGAGATGTACATTCATATCTGCAAATTAATTTACCACTGAGCTTTGGTTATTCGTTATCCTTTCGCTTTTAAAGGGCTCAAGATATATGCATTATCTCCTCTGTTATACGCATGTGTAAATTTTTTAAAAAATAATCGATCACAGTGGATTTTCTTTAAAAAGAACTCTCTAAAATCCATGCAAATACTGCTACACTGGAACTGTTCTTTCCTATAAAGCAAAAAGTAACTATTATTATAGTACAGCTTCTTCTGTGCAGGAATAAACAGAGGTTCACTTAGGTAGTGATACACCAAAATATCCAAGGTGGCCTGGCAATTAAATTAAATCAAATCAAATTTCTCTTATAGAATTTTAAGGAATGTTAGAAACAGGAAAATAGTTATTTAATCTATTGTTAAAGAAGTATATATATAAAAATACTGTGTGTGTGTGTGAGAGAGTATGTGTATGTATACACACACACACACACACACACACACACACACACACAAATGTTAACAATGAGGACAAACTGAGTGCCAAATATTTGTCAACTGTATAAATCTACACTACTAGAGAAACTATTTTATGTAATTCTCTTTTCCCATGCTTTTATGGTTCTTTTGAGCAGTTCTGTTTGGTAGCATGCAGGATATCTATACAGAATATACAGTGCAATGTTTCATTACAATAATTTCTTGCTTCTCGGTAATATCTCATTTAACAACAAAAAAAATGTTGTTTATTTGAAACTTCTTTGCCAATTGTTTTATTCCTGGTTTTTTTCATTATATTTTCTCTGCCTTTGGCTAATTGTAAGAAGAAGAAAAAGAAAAAAAAAGCAGATGTGCTTCACTACTTCCCTCCTCTCCCATAGCTCTTTTATGAAGCTGCCTCTTTTAATTGGTTCCTGTATTGTTTATGACCATATTCTGTAAATAATTCTGCAATTAAATTTTTTGACATAACTGGCTTTTCCCATTATTAACATAGCCTCAGGTCATTGAGAATACATCGGAATTGGTCCTTTATAAGGAGTAGAGATATCATAGCGAGGCTGCAATACACCAGATGACCATTAGATGGCAGAACCCAGGTACTTCTCACTTACCAACCATGATTGCTAAAGAACGTAGTCGTCAAATGAAACATCACGTGACCATGCCTGATTGTTTTATTCATTTTTATCTCGCCTTTATTACTTTTACAAACAACTCAAGGCGGTGTGAACTTGTCTAATATTCCTTCCTCCCATTTTCCCCACAACAACAACCCTGTGAGGTGGGTTGGGTTGAGAGTGAGTGACTGCCCCAAAGTCACCCAGCCGTCTTTCATGCCCAAGGTGAGACTAGAACTCATAGATTTATGATATCGGTTCCACTGCGGGTATTAAGCAAACCACCTCTGTTCATTAAAGGGCAACATCGCATGGTAGTGATTTCCTGTTGGCTTTCCCATTGACTGCTCGTTGGAAGCTTGGCTGCAAGGTTCACAAAGTGTGATCACTTGACCGCAGGACACTGCAACTGTCATAAAGGCACAACTGGTTGCCAAGGGCCCAAGTGGCAATCATGTGATCATAGAGATGCTACAGCGGCCATAGCTTTGAAGAAACGTTGTTAAGTCTCCTCCTTTTTTCAGTTTCATCAAAACTTCAAACAGTTGTCAGTAAGCGAGGACCATGTGAATCGCCATCTAGTGGTCATCAAGATTTTCATCGCCCAGGTATGGCAGTCCAAGATAGTCCTGAGATACCTAAGTGCTTATCTAACAAAGCTGAAATCTAGGTGGACAGTTATGCACAGGTAGTGCTCAACTTACAACAGTTCATTTAGTGACCGTTCAAAGTTATAACAGCCCTGGAAAAAGTAACCATTTTGCACACTTATGACCGTTGCAGGAACTTCTATGGTCATGTGAATTACATTCAGATGCTTGACAACCGGTTCATATTTATGACGGTTGCAGTGTTCTGAGGGCATGTGACCTTTCTGACAAGCAAAGTCAATGGGGAAGCCCAACTCACTTAATGACCGTGTTACTAACTTAACCTGTGATTCCCTTAACAAATGTTAAGCCACAAAGTCTTAAAATGGGGCAAAACTGACTTAACGAATTTCTCACTTAGCAACATAAATGTTGGGCTCAATTGTGGTCATAAGTCAAGGACTACCTGTACATATATACGCGTAAAGTTTTGTTTCATTTGCTTGTTGTGCCTTCTGGGTAAAGAAAGGCTGATTTTACACTGGAAAATTTCCTGCAGAGTAAAACTTCCTAATCTTTTTGGAACTTAAATTTAGGCTTCCTAAACTTTTAGGGAATTAAAATACTGCAGGGACTCTTAGAAGAAACAGCTACCAGGAGAGCTGGACATTCACAAAATGACCCCACAATCGGTTAAGAAGTGATTTTTCTTTTTTGTAACTTTATTTGCTCAATCTCTTGTCTCACAGGATACCCTTAATATCCCTACCTAAGCATTTCCCTTCGGACAGACAAGGGCACGACAAAATATTTGCATTCTTGTAAGTAAAAAGATGCCGGAGCCTACGGTTTAATATGATTGCAGATTATTTTTATAGTGTAATTACATGGGAGATGCAAGCTTTTTATTTTTATGGCAACAGACTAAACAGCAGTTTACAGGAGGGATTTCTGAGAAGACACGCTGCTTTTCGTCAGATAGGTGATGCAAGCTTTTGAAACAGATTAATAACTTTATTACATGTGCAAAGACAACTTTTGATCACATAACCATGGGGATGCCACAATGGTCATAAGTAAAGACGTAAGTCACTTTTTTCAGTGCCCTTGTAACTTTGAAAGATCACTAAACCAAGTCAAGAAGCAGCGGTATAGCCACACCACAAGGACACATCAAAGAAAGTAACAATACCTAAATGCAATACCTAAAATCAATTTAGCAATTTCATTCAGGGTAGCAACAATATCTCACTAGAGCAGGGGCCTTCAAACCTGACAGCTTTAAGACTTGTGGACTTCAACTCCCAGGATTCCTCCTCCAGTCAGGCTAGCTCAGGAATTCTGAGAGTTGAAGTCCACAAGAGCATGACACAAACCACTTTGTACTGTGCTTTTATTTATTTGATTTATTTGATTTGTCAATCACTTACAAGGTAATAGATGTAAGTATAAACATGAGTAAGAATACAGGAAATGGGGACAAATAAATGGGGACAACAGGACAAGGATGGTAGGCATGATGGTGCACTTATGCCCTTACAGACCTCTTAGGAATGGGGTGAGGTCTTCTTTAGCAAAGACCACCGTCAGGCCATTTAAGACACATTTCAACACAAATAGAAGATAAAGCAGAATTAGTCGCCACCACACATAACACTATTAACATTTCACCAGTTGCATTTGGGGAAATACAGAGAAAATTAACTGTGCAAGCCCACCCAGGCAGACACTGCTGGAAACGGTTTCCATAGTAACCGAATCTATGGTGGGGGGGAATGTATAGTAGCTGCTTCAACAGTTTGAAGAGAGGTGCTTCACAAGTGCTCTTGCACATTCACAACCCTTCTGGTGGACTAGAACATTCTTATTGTGTATACACAAACAAAAGTATGTGATTTATACAACTTATAAATATGAGTGACGGTGACAAGACATTTGTAGCCCATTAATTAGGAATATTTTTCTTTGGTCACTGGCCACATTCCTTATTACTGTTTTATTCCAGGAGCACAATGTGCATTCGAGTGAAACGAGTGCCTCGCCCAAGCACATTTCCTGGTTTCTAGTTTAGAACTGGAATGGAAGAAGAAGCTGTTCGGTCAGGGTTTTTTTTTCCAGTTAAATAGCTAAAAAATCTGGAAATTTTACACTATTAAATTGGAAAGTTGACCCACCTCTGCCAGCTACCCCAAAGTTGTCCCCTCTTGAGCTAACTTACCAGCAGTTCTGTTAGGAATGATAGTCACCTAACAGTTGGGTTGGCAATATATAAACCAGGGTAGATACTGTTGTATCTTTAAGAGAATTCTGTAATTGTGATTGGCTGAGGTTCCTCTGATGGCCATAAGATGGAGCCAGAAACCTGGTTTCCTCTCTTCTTGCATTTCCCTGTTGCTTTTTGCCTGATCATCGTTCTGCTGGAATTGCTGTGAGTCTTGCAAACTGTTAGCAAACTCCGCTTACTGAACTTTGTTTAATGATACTGGACTTCGTTTTTGGATTATCCCTGGACTAATTGTATTGAATACTACCTGCTTTAACCGTGTATGATTTGGATGGTTTGTTGGACTTTGTTTACCCATTCACAGTAAGTAAAACCTACATTTTACTACTCAGAGTATCTGTATGCTGGTTATGTGTTATTCACCACTCTAACTACGTTTCCCTGAGTGCACTCATTCTCCTAACGGGGAATACCTCAACAAGTTCATACTATGGGAAAGATGACTGGACAATCTGGAGCAGTTGAACTCCATACACAGTTGTGATGGTGGTTGTGCAGTCCTTTCTCAGCCTCAGCTGATGAACCAGCTTCCATCAATTTTAGACTAAGTCCATGGGGCAGGTGGTGGTCCCTCAACCTCTGTGGGGCAGACCAGAGGTTGCAATTAGCTGGGAATGTGGTGGTGACGGAGATCATCTATATTTAGAAATGGCTACATTACTGGTAATGCTTGTTTAGCAACCACAGTTGGGACATTAAGCTTGGTCATTAAGCAATCCAAAGGTTTCTGAGTGAAACTGCAATGGTGCTTGTATGCTTACTTCAGCTTTCTTTTGCTTAATAGACTGCAAAGGTCGTAAATGTGAAGATTGGTCACAAAATTACTGTTTCCTCACTGTTGTAACTGCTAAACCAGACAGTTGCTAAACAAGGTGACTGTGTGTCTAAAAATGTTAT
The DNA here is from genome assembly GCF_049901715.1 of Pseudonaja textilis. Classification (NCBI taxonomy): domain Eukaryota; kingdom Metazoa; phylum Chordata; class Lepidosauria; order Squamata; family Elapidae; genus Pseudonaja; species Pseudonaja textilis. The sequence continues at coordinate 127,037,092 of NC_141990.1, read as the reverse complement.
CTAATTTGGGGCTGTATTATGTGTAAGATGGATAGATTCACATAATCTAAGCCAGGGGTCGCCAACCTTTTGGATTCCAGGCCCACCAAATTCATACTTTTAAATCCCAAGGATCACTAATATGATTTTTTTAAAAAAAAAATCTAATATATTTAATATAATTTTTATATTATACACTGCTCAAAAAAATAAAGGGAACACAAAAATAAGACATCTTAGTTCTGAATGAATGAAATATTCTTATTAAATACTTTGTTCATTACATAGTTGAATATGCTGACAACAAAATCACACAAAAATTATCAATGGAAATCAAATTTAGCAACCCATGGAGGTCTGGATTTGGAGTTACACTCAAAATTAAAGTGGAAAAAAACACTACAGGCTGATCCAACTTTGATGTTATGTCCTTAAAACAAGTCAAAATGAGGCCCAGTAGTGTGTGTGGCCTCCACGTGTCTGTATGGCCTCCCTACAATGCCTGGGCATGCTCCTGATGAGGTGGCGGATGGTCTCCTGAGGGATCTCCTCCCACACTTGGACTAAAGCATCCCCCAACTCCTGGACAGTCTGTGGTGCAACGTGGCGCTGGTGGATGGAGCGAGACATGATGTCCCAGATGTGCTCAATTGGATTCAGGTCTGGGGAACGGGCAGGCCAATCCATAGCATCAATGCCTGCAGGTGGTGACCACAGACCACTTCTCAGTTCCTATGCTTTCTGGCTGATGGTTTGGTCATTTTTGAATGCTGGTGGTGCTTTCACTCTAATGGTCACATGAGACAGAGTCTACAACCCACACAAGTGGCTCAGGTAGTGCAGCTCATCCAGGATGGCACATCAATGCGAGCTGTGGCAAGAAGGTTTGCTGTGTCTGTCAGCATGGTGTCCAGAGCATGGAGGCACTACCAGGAGACAGGCCAGTACATCAGGAGATGTGGAGGAGGCCGTAGGAGGGCAACAACCCAGCATCAGGACTGCTACCTCCGCCTTTGTGCAAGGAGGGACAGGAGGAGCACTGCCAGAGCCCTGCAAAATGACCTCCAGCGGGCCACAAATGTGCATGTGGCTGCTCAAATGGTCCAAAACAGACTCCATGAGGGTGGTATGAGGGCCCAACATCCACAGGTGGGGGTTGTGCTTATAGCCCAACAAGGTCCAGAATGTTTAGCATTTGCCAGAGAACACCAAGATTGGCAAATTTGCCACTGGCGCCCTGTGTGACCTGGCCCTTTCACAGATGAAAGCAGGTTTACACTGAGCACATGTGACAGAGTCTGGAGACACCGTAGAAAACGTTCTGCTGCCTGCAACATCCTCCAGCATGACCGGTTTGGCAGTGGGTCAAACAGTAATGGTGTGTGGTGGCATTTCTTTAGGGGGCCGCACAGCCCTCCGTGTGCTCACCAGAGGTAGCCTGACTGCCATTAGGTACCGAGATGAGATCCTCAGACCCCTTGTGAGACCATATGCTGGTGCGGTTGGCCCTGGGTTCCTCCTAATGAACAACAATTCTAGACCTCATGTGGCTGGAGTATGTCAGCCACATGAGCCACAACTGAGCAGCTCTCTGCTTTTCCAGCCCTCATTGCCTCTCCCAACATCGAAGCCTCAGAAATGCAGGCAAAGCTGCCACAGCAGTAGCATCCTGAGTTGCTTGCTTCTCCACTACTGCCTCCTCCTCTCCCTCCAGCACCTCCTTTTTTGGGTAGGGCGATTCTTAACTAACCATGCATGCTAAGGCAACTCAGGACGCTACTGGTGTGGCGGCTTTTCCTGCACATGCTTTCTCAGGCCTTCCGCATGTGGGAGAGGGGAAGAGGGGCTGAGAATAAAGCTAGAAAACGAAGGGGGGGAGCTGCACATGGCTGGGTGGCTGTCTGCCACTTCTGTTGCTGCCTGCATAGTCAGGAAGTGAGTAGGGAAAGAGAGGAGGCAAGAGCATGGCCCATAAGGGGCTAGAAAACTAAATGGGACCAGCTGGCAGCAGGCGCATGGGAGATGGGAAGCCCTAGAAATCTTAATCATGCAAATTCTCTGTGGAAAGGACAAGCTAAAAGTGCCCGGAGTTACTTTTTTACCCGCTCTTTACATCTCTTTAGGGACCTGACTCAACAGGGTCCCTCAAAGAGTTCAGGAGGTTTCAAGTTGAACTGTCAAATGGCCCAAGTACCATTAATAACAAATACTGAAAATTAGGGGAACGTTTTGAGCCTCTTTTAAACTTTCCTGTCTCTTGGTCCTCTGGAATGCCACCCCTCCCTCCTGGGAATCCAGACTACATTCACCACAGTAAGGAAGGTAGGAAGGGGAAGAAGATTGCATTGGATTTATGATGTACTTTTACTTTTAAAGAGTTTTTGGTTAAACTTTTAAGGTTTGGGGTTGTTATTGTTTTCTAAAACAAGATTCTTGTTTGAATAGCCTTTACTCTTTGGTCAGCACAACAAAACCTGTCATTTAGCTACAATTTTTCCAAGCCTGGAGTTATTTCTGAATAGACCCAGGGCATTCCCACACTCTAATTCAGCACCATGGAGAGCTCTGCTTAGCTTGAAAAACAGCAGTTGTCCTGGACAGTTCTTGGGGGGAAAATACAATCTGGTCTCACTACTTCCTCTCCCTTTCCCTTTGATAAGCACAATCAATGGTTTATGTACAAGGCTGTAGGCTAACAACTGATCAAAACAACATACTTCAAGCAATTTATCACCCAACTACACTGGTGCCCTGCTCTAAACGGCAAAGTATAGTTCAGGCAATTGTTTTTAAAAAGTGGCAATGAATACACTTGCAAAATCCTTTATGACATAGTGATTGGGTTTAAATTGTGACATCATCATAGTAATTCCCCGGAGCCTTTAAACTAAAATAGCCTGTCTAGCAAAATATTAGTCTTGTTGAAGCTTTTTGCAGAGAGGTGGTTTTAGGACCACAAGCTAACACCACCATTTCATTTCAAAGATGGATTACCCACATGCGTTAGAATGAGGCACGAAACACATAACAATGTCCCTCTCCAATGGTAGTGTTGACAGGAAAAATTAGGTCCATTCTCACCAAATTTGAAAAAAAATGCCAAACAGAAGAAAAACAGAAGAAAATATATATTTCTTTTTTTAAAAAAAAATTATTGATTTTAACAACAAACAGAATTACATAAAACATTACAACATAAAGCATAAAAACATCATCCCATATATTTCTGAGGGCATCATAGCTTGGGGGCCAAGGAATTTGAAGGACCACTTCTTTCCCTCTCTCCATTCATCCAGCCCATCTGAATAGGAAGGCAGGGCATGTTACAGGTCACAAAAATTAAGGATTGTCACCTGATGGAACCATGAAAAAGGGCCTTGTCAGTGGTGGCTCCTTCTTAATGGGAAAAAAATCATCCCAAGGTATGGCTGGCCCCTTCCCTGTTGCTCTTTTGAAAGGCCCTAAAAGTATGGTTTCATCAGTAGACCTGGGGACCAAGAATGTAGACAGCTGTTCAAGTGGCTGGTTTGATTTTGTTGCTATCATGGGGGAAGACAGACTTTTTTAAAATGGTTTTTTTTTAATTGTATGGTGGAATTGTTTAAATTTTGTAAGCCACCTGGAGTCACCTAAGTGCAAGATGGGCAGCTATGGAAATTTGTTTAACAAACAAATGATCCCAGCCCAAGATCAGCTGATCAGAGATGATCAGCTGATCATCCTGAGTTCTCCCCCCGCAAGACCCTTACATGGCAAAGCCTTACCTTGAAATTGCCCTGCTGATCTATGGTTTAGTGTTTGTTTGCTGATTGAAAGCAGCGATCTCTTTGGGGAAAGACTCTTTTTTTACTATTTGATCAAAGAGATCTCAGGAAAGAGGATCAAAAAAAAGAGACACTGCTACATCTGGTGTTTCCCATTGCACTTTGATTTTTCTCTAAAGCAGAAGTCTCCAGACTTGGCAACTTTAAGACAACTCCCAAAGGAGTTGAAGTCCACAAGTCTTAAAGTTGCCAAGTTTGGGGACCTCCGGTCTAAAGCCTATTCTAGTTTGTGATTTTCAATGACAGTAACAGTAGCCCCAAGAACAGTAGCCATTTTTATCTGATGCCATGTCATGAAGTTGCCCTTGTCTTTTCATCCCCCGATCAGATAGCCTGTCCCTGTGTCAAAGTAACGTTTCTTCCTGAGGACATTTGAGACACTGACATGATGTAGCCAACCTCACCTGCCCAACTTCTTTTAAGGTGTTGCAGGCATTCCTCCATCCCCCCCCACCCTCTCCTCTTCCATTTATTATATAATAGGGAATATTATGAACCCAGAAATCTAACTCAGCAAATCCTCTTTTCCTTTTTTGTACACAGGAATTTTTCCCATTATACTGTATATAGGAAAGAAGGATCCTTTTTTTCTATATACAACAAGGCAGTTCAGGCAGTCCGTATGAAAAATAAATACCGTGTTTCTCATATAATAAGGCCGGGTCTTTTTTTTTTTTGAGCCCCGAAAAAATGGCTAGGCCGTCTTTTCGGGGGTGACTTAATTCTCCCCCCTTGCATCTTCAGGTGGGCGGGCGGGCGGTGACGGCTTGGATGTTGACCTCGGCGTTGGTGGGGCACTTCGTATTGGGGTCAACACAGGCAGCATCATATCCGGGTGTGCAACAAAAGTACTTCCTAATGGCAAGCCCCCACCCACCCACCATTCCCCCCCATTTTGCATGTTTTAATATAGGCCTTAACTTGGGGGGAGAGGCTTAATTTCATTTCATGCCTATAAAACATGCTGGGACTTCCTATTGGGGGAGGCCGTATTGTTGGAGAAACAGGGTAGGTTCTTCGGTAATGCATAATTTAGCTGTGAGAGCACTTCAGATGGCAAAACAGCTGAGTTACAAGAAAACACCATCAAACTAGAGGAGCTATTGAGACCCAAAATAATATCAATACAATTGTTGATTGTATAATGGCTAAAATGATATTGCTATCATTAGAAAGTAAGCCGTGCTTATAGTGCCTGCGTGTTTTCCAATCGGTAGCCATCTGCGGAGAGAAAGGTGAGCATAAGTCAGCTTTTTGCTGGGAAACAATTTTTTTTTTTAAAGGCAGAGACGCTGCAGGCTCCACCCTGAAGTACCAAGCAGCAACCACCAGAGGGAGCTCCTGAAATACAGATGGGTTTTCAATTGGCCCACTTCTCTGCACGAGATAAGAAGCTAAAGAGAGAGGATAGAAACATCTGGTAAATACAAAGCAGGCTATGCTGGGCAGGAGTCATGCAGAGCCACTTTTTGTTCAATGGGAATAGTACAGAAGTGTCAAAGAAACTCTACTGTACGTCTCTTGATTCAAAAAAAGGCTTCCAATAAAGCCAATAGATTTGAATTGTGGAATGTGTTCTATTCATACGGTCCAAAGGGGTTACCGAGTGTGTAAATAACAGCACATAATTGAAGGAAATTATGCAGGGAGGAGGGAGGGGAAAAGGGTGTTTCATGAATGGTTCAACACTGTGCAAGAAGAAATGAAGGATGTCCCTGTGCCTGCGCATTGTATTCATGGCTGAATAGTTGTGGTGATGTTGTGATGCCTCGGTTGGGGACATGAACATGCATTTACAGATAGTCCTTGCTTAACAGTGGTAATTAGGGCTGTAATTTCATCATTAAGCAATGTGGTGGTAACATATGACGACACATCACCAGGCCACTTATCAACAAGCACTTCCAGCAGTCCCCAGTTACCACTGGGAGTGGGAAGCTGGCAGGGAAGATCTCAAACAGCGATTATATGACCGCAGGACCCCTGACGGCTGGGACTTTGAGAAACAATCATAACTACCATTCATTCAGTACCATTGCAAGTTTGAACGATCACTTAATGGTCATTAAATGAGGAATGACTGTACTTTGGGGTGACATGATGCTGTGATGTTGACTGTGAACATGAACGATTCCACCAAAACTTAAGTAGATTGTATGATGCTATGAGAAATGTGGCTTTCAAAAGGGAAATGAATCCAAGACCAAGGTAGGAAAAATAGAGTGGACGATTGGAAGTTATACATAAATGGCAGGCAAATACTTAAATTTGCCTATTTATTTGTTTGTTTGTTTGTTTATTTGTTTGTTTATTTGACTTATTTGCCATCTATCTCACCTCCGGGTGGCTTAATACAAACATTAAAAGCCAATAAAATATTGCAACCCAATAATTTATTTATTTATTTGTTTGTTTGTTTAAATTGTCAATCGCTTACAAGATAATAGGTATGAGTATAAACATGAGTAAGAATACAGGAAATAGGTATGAATAAATGGGGACAATAGGACAGGGACGGTAGGCACAATGGTGCACTTATTCCTTTAGAACAGGGCTGTCAAACTCTTGGCCCGCAGGGTGGATGCTTCACACGCTGGCCACACCCATGCCCGGTTTAATGAAGGGGGGGGGAAATCGCGATATGTCATGTGACAACATCATGCCCATGCAAGTTTGACAGCCCTGCTTTAAAATGTTTACTAAAGAGGGGGAAATGGTTGGAGAAATTATAAGACTTACAAATACTAGTAGAAAGATACAGTAAAAGGTCTGCAATCATGAATGATTGCTGAAAACCATGGAAAACAAAAATTAGCTTGAGATAATAGCATTATTTGTTTACTGAGATGCCTTTGAGCCAGTGTTGACATCTGACGACCACCTGGGCGAGTCCCTGCAGTTTTCTCAGCAAGATTTTGGAAGTGATTTGCCATTGCCTGCTTACTAGGGCTGAGATATAGTGACTGGCCCAAGATCACACAGCTGGCTTTGTGCCTTGGATTGGATTGGAACTCAGGGCCTCTCAGTTATAAGCCTGAGAGTTCAGCATCTCAGGAGAAACATAAAAGTAAGTCAAATGCATTGAGGACAATTCAATTCAGACATAAGTATAGTAAAACAAGAGTAGAGAATAAACAGGTAAGGAATAAATACTGACTAAAGACAAAAGTGATTGTGAAGAAGGGCCGTATAAAGAGAATAATAATCAAATTGCAAAGCAAGTAGAATATATGGAAGAAATGTAAGTAAATTGAGAAGAAAAGGGAAAGCCAAGAAAAGTGGTCAGGAGGCATAGATGAAAAAGAGGGAGGGAAGGAGGGATAGAAAGAGAGAGGGAGGGAGGGAGGGAGGGAGAGAGAAAACATCAACAATAAAATGCACAATGAACCTGATCATGGATAGAAATAAGTATAGTTTGTAAGCATATGAAGGTAAGAGAGATGTGGGGGAAAATATTGCTATAAATTAGCTTGTCTATATTTTATTTATTTTCTTACTCTGTCTCAGTATTATGCACCATTTACTTACCTGCAAAGGAAAACGTATGATCGCTGTGCATGTATTATGCAGAGCTTTCCCAGGGAGCTCTTTTACGTTTTCCCTGAATGGAAGTTACGTCTGGTTTATTTATAAGAAAACACGAGATCTTTACAATCCCACTCATTTGAAAACTTTCCCAAGTCTTAGTCATGACATATTCTGGATTTTTAAAAATTTAAATTCTTATATTTGCAGAGAGATGGAGGAAGGAATGAGCCTATTAAGACCACATCTAATTTTAAATAATTTAAATTGTTCTTGGGGATTAATCCCACCTTCCCTGCAACTTGATTTATTGTATTTTTAGCACTTTATTACTTTGAATTCTCATTATGTTGAGAAGTAATCAGTCCCTGATGGACATCAGGAACAGTGGGTGCCATTTTGAGCTTTATATGTCATTAGTCATGCTAACTAAGGCTACTTAAAGTTCTTGTTGCACGTCAAGTATACAAGATTTCATTGCGTCTTGGAGACGATTATAAATACTACAGATTGCATATTGTTCTTGGGGAAACTCCAAGAGCTGCTTTTAGATTTTTGCAGAAACATTTGTCATATTTTTAATTATTAATGTAATTTTTAGTCACAAGCATAGCAAAGAAGGTATGACACTCTGTGTTCAATTACTCTACAAACATGACAAATTATCAAAACAAATGTTCCATTGTGTACATACATGGTTAGGCCACAATCAACAAACTAATTAATCCAATGTTGAGTAGGAGAGTAGCAAAAGGGAATGAAATTAATCCTTATTAAGTAGAGATAATTGCTACTGTAGTGAAACAACACGATGAGACATTTCATTAATAAAAAAAGGTAAGGAAAAGACCTGTAGGAAGTTAGCACCCACCCCTCTCCTAGAAAATTGAAATATCCTAAGAAATATTAAAAAGGGAGAATATTTCCCCTAAAGAGTAGAAACTCAGAAGCAGAAACTCACCCCCACCTTTGTTAATGTGCGGGCCATTAAGGCCTCGGGCAAAGTATTCTATATAACAAAGGCCTCTACCTATCTCACCACCTGGCCTGGGAAGATTGCATCAGCCAGCACTCAGGCAAAGACATGTGGTCCAGCTAAGACCTCAACCCCTGGAAGTCTGACAGCCAATGGGATACATTTCTTACACAGGAACAGGAAATGCTAAGATGGGGCCCAACAGAGGGTATATAACTAAGGGTCTTTCAGCATCTTGGCCCTTCTTTTCCTTCACCCAACATCTTGAAGCATGTGACCATCCTTTTCACTTTGAAGCTCCAAGCCACGTGGTCCTGCTGTCCACCATTAAACCATCTTTCCAAACAGCTTCCATGTTTCCAGTGTCTTTTTCCCCATTTGGAACTGAACCCAGAAGGATAATTCTTCCAAAACAAGCAAAGTCAACGGGGAAGCCAGATTCATTTAACAACCACGTTACTAATTTAACAACTGCAGTGATTCATTTCATTGTGGCAAGCGAGGCCTTGAAATGGGGCAAAATTCATTTAACAAGTGTCTCAGTTAGCAACAGAAATTTTGGGCTCCATTGTGGTTGTAAGTCGAGGACTACCTGTATAAAACCCTCTAATTTCTTGTTGCCATCTAGCGAACATCTGGATTTTTGCTGCATCATTTCTGCTGTAGAATTATTCTAATAAGAAAAAGAATGTAAAATGAATGTAAAATTCCACCCAGAATCAAATCCCACCCTCAGTTTTTGCATAAGTGTTGAAATTATTTTCATCCCTCTGCCCTACCACGCCAACAGCCAGCATCAGGGATCCCAAAATCAGCCTTTTTCAAGAGGAGAATCCAGAAGTAGTTCTAAGCATAAATTTCTATTTATGATCCCATCTTGCTGTCTGAAGACAATGATTCACAAATCATTGCCTATGGTTAAGCTGGTTTGGCTAGAAAATCCTTCACTGCTGTTACCATAATAAACTCTTCGTTTTCTTATTAACCGGCGTGGTTTAAATTGGGTGGGTTTGATACCATCACTGCGTCCAAGCGGAAGACAAATAAAATGTGTTTAGGGAATAATTAACACATGGAAATGTTTGTTATTTGGAAAGATGAAGTAATGTATTTTTTATTATTAAATATGCTTCGTTTTGGTTTCTAATGTTTATTCCCAACTGGGTAATCACTCAATGCATTCTCCTTCAAAGGCATTTGAGTCACCGACAGCCCAGCCTAAGGAATTTCTTAATGCTGGACATTCACATTCTCTAGCAGTCTTCCTTGGTTATAAGTCCTCAACCTCGCTTTGGCTTCTAAGAAGAATGGCTGGTTGAAGCCCCTTTTTTGCAGCAGAGCTTCTACCACGCTTCGAAACTCTGCTTTGACTCTGCTCTCGTTGGACCTTTGAGCAAATCTGATGTTTGGCATTGTGAGCTACATTTTGTGAGTAACAGAAAAGAGAAGAGTAAACTTATGTTGTGAGTAACAGTAAAGAGAAAAGAAGGACTGGGGGGTGGGGGGGTGACATGATAGCAGTATTCCAGTATTTGAGGGGCTGTCACAGAGAAGAGGGGATCAATTTACTTTCCAAAGCACCAGAGGACAGGACAAGAAACAATGGATGGAAACTAATCAAGGAGAGAAACAATCTAGAACTAAGGAGAAACGTCCAGGGGTAGGATTCAAATTTTTAAACAACCAGTTCTATGGGTGTGGCTTAGGTGGTGGGTGTGGCTTAGGTGTGGTTGTGGCTTGGTGGTCATGTGACTGGGTGGACATGGCTTGGTGGTCATGTTATTGGCTGGGCATGGCCAACTCATTATCACTCACATCGAGGCACGCATCTCCTGCCCTGGCCTCTCATGACTGTGGGGATGCTGCAATAGTCGTAAGTGTGAAAAACAGTCATAAGTCACTTTTTTCAGTGCCATTGTAACGTTGAATAGTCACTCCACACAAGAAAAGTACCAGCAAAGGAGGGGGAAAAAACTCCTTCCTGAGACAGGAAGTCTAGGCCTGCCAAGAATGTAATAAGGGTTAATGGAGAGGCAGTTTCTGTAAGCAACACCAGAATGTTTCCTTCCTGCCTTCCTTACAGGATTAGGCTAGTAATTTATTCTAACAACCGGTTCTCCAAACTGCTTAGAATGTTAACAACTGGTTCTAGTGAATAGGTGCAAACCTGTAGAATCCCACCCCTGGAAACTTCCTAACAGTGAGGACAATTAATGAGTGGAACAGTTTGCCTTCAGAAGTTGAAGGTGCTTCATCACTGGAGGTTTTTAAGAAGAGACTGGGCAGCCACCTATCTGAAATTGTATAGGGTCTCCTGCTTGAGCAGGCGGTTGGACTAGTTGACCTCCAAGCTCTGTTCTAATTGATTCCAGCTCTGTTCTGATTGATTGACTAATTAAGAGCACACATTTTAGGCCACCAAAAGGATGCATGCAATCTTGGCATATGTACATGCATGTATGGAGGGGCGGGGGGCATGCGCGGGGTGCAGGCCACATGCACGGGGGCATGTGTTGCATTTTGGGTATGCGCCTGCACGCAATTTGGGCACTTAATGCTGAAAAGGTCATCATCCCTGGTATATGGTCTCCTGCTTGAGCAGAGGGGAGGATTACAAGACCCCCAAAGTCCCTTCCAGCTTTGTTATTCTGTATCTTTTCTGTCCTTCTCAAGCATGGCAAGTGGCTGTTGTTGAACCAACTTAAAGCAAGCTGGAGTTTTAGAACAAACTGTATTTAATACACAATGTTTTTATTTTAGCACCCTGAGGAATTCTCTCCGGTATGTCTTCCATGGATCAGTTGCATTGCATACACTTTGCGGATGGGCCGCTAATTAGGCTTCTTTTGTACCCCACTTCTGACACCAGTGTAGCAAAGGCCCTTGCAGGCAGAGAAGAGCAACAGCAAACAAATGCTGAACTCCAAACTTGTAGAAAACCAACTGCAGTTTATTCTTTCCAGACACTTAAGGACTCAAACTCAGGGGCTGAAACCAAATAGCCTCTTTTGAGTGTGAGCATTCAAAACAAAGAATATAAAAGAAAAAAAAATCTCCAACAGAACATATTCAAATCTAGGAAGAAAAATCGAACGTGCAGTAGGAATTTGAGGCTTGATAGCTTCAATGCACCAGCAGCCTCAATGGGCTCCCAGCCTCAGCTAAACAGGCAAACTGGCCATGTCCTTTTTTGTGAAGACTTTGGCCCTTTCTGGACTCTGCAATTCCACAAATGAAAGCAAAAATGTGTGTCCCAGGATAGTATTGCAGGATCCAATCTGGTCACCGGTACCAGAGATATAGTCTTCCAAGTGTACAAACTTGTTCTGGAACCCATCTTCAGGGAAATTCTCTCTGACCAAAAAGTGTCTGGGATTCCACTCTATTTAGTGCCTGACAAATGGCCTGGTCCCAACCGGACAGGCTATACCGGTAGGAGAGTCTGTTCATGCAGTCCTTCATGAGGATAATTTCTAGCTCTTGGTCTGGAAATTCTCTTTGTTGTCCCCAAGGTGGTTTTTCAAAAGGCCACTGGACTTTGTTTTCCTTGAAGGCATTTTGCTTCTCATCCAATATCTTTCTTCAGTTCTGACTCTTTGTTGTTCTTTCTACTCTGATATCTGCCATTTCTCCACCTTCCACAGTCCACGCCTGCTTCTTCGGCAGAACAGCCTTTAAACTAAATCACTCTTTTTTTGCCTGCAGGCACTTACTCTCAGCAGCTGTAGCTTACTCATGAGGAAGCTGCAGTTTTCCTTTGCCATGCACCTCCTATAATCACTGTAACCAAGACAGCCACAACCAACTGAAGCCACAATTGTTGGACAAGCATCTGTAGGAGGGGACTCCTGTTCAATCCCATTTGCAACCTACGATTTTTCTTTTCCTTCTCAAGACGAGGTGCATTTTGTCTATTCAAACAACACAAATGTCCAAACATTTTGTTATGGGTTTGCAAAGTCAGGACATGCGCACATGGACCTGCTCCATAAGTTTTCACGGGGTCAGAGCTTAATACACAGGAAACAAGGTATATTTATAATCAAACCACAAGGAAACACAAGCTTGTGTACACAAGGTTATAAATGCGATTGGTTACAAATCCATTATAAAATGACAAAACTTAAAATAGAAGTGACTCGCTAACTTGTAGTCACGAAATGTGAAACCACAGCTTCAGGTGCCTCTTGTTGCCCTGCCCAGCTTCCTCTTGAAACCTAACCACAAATATAACATTGAAGCTATTCTTATGTTCCTACTTGCTTCTAGTGCTCATTAGATATTTGCTGCCATCTGATAAAGGTGGCAAAGATTCTAAAGGTTTAAATACTTCCCTACCTACCCAAGAACACTTTGATTTCAATATCACCAAGTGACCAAGTACATACCATGTTAAGCCACAACTGATTTAATTGTGTATTACCTTCAGCTACATCCATGCACGTTCTACATGTTCCACAGATTATAGCTTAGCATGATGCAGGACCCCAGTCCCTCAAACTTAGGAGTTGTGGAGGTCTCCCAACTGGTGCACGGATAACGACTAAGGATTTCCTAATCTTGGCAACATTAAGACACCTGGACTTCAACTCCTAGAATTTCCCATGCTGGCTGGAAAATTCTAGGAGTTGATGTCCAGGATCTTGAAGTTTCCAAGGTTGGGAATCTTGACTTAAGGAAAGCTGCTTCACAAGCTCCCTTGCTTCTAAGAGTGAAGATGAGTGGTCCATTGCCTTTTGTAGCATTTGCAACATCTGGAAGAGGCTTCGGTGCCTACTCCCTTGGCTATCCCGAATGCTGGAGGAAACTGAAAGACCACATTGAGAGCTCCGCCAAGGCAAAAATTTTCCCTGTACAAGCACACTGCCTTTCCTGCACTGCATAAAGTGCTTCAGGAAGACACATCAAAGCCCTTTGCATAGGCCCAATGAACACAGCTTAACCCAGACTTAAAAGAGATTTCTTCCCAAGCCCAATCCAGAATATTTTTGCAGAATGCCACTGGATATGTCCCATCCTGGAATCCAGGGGAAGGAAAGAGAGAGACAAGATGGCCAAAACTGACCCACACAACACTCACTCCTCCAACAGTTGGTCCACAGAACCATCACCCTGTGAGGGAGGTTGTATTGAGGGAAGAAAATAACTATCCCAACTTCACCCAGGGAGCTTTTATTATATTAATAAATAATGCATTGTGAAAGACTAGTTTTTTATATCTATCTATCTATTTATCTATCTATCTATCTATCTATCTATCTATCTATCTATCTATCTATCACCTTAACAATAATGACCCAAAAGACTAACACTTTCTGCAGACCCACTTCAGTGGGCAATTTCTATTGCAGTCAAATAATTAATTGATTAATCCATCCATATCTAGCCTTTATTATTTCTACAAGTAACTCAAGCCACCAAAGTTACTCAACACGCCTTTCTCCTCCTACTTTTCCTACACTAACAATCCTGTGAGATGAGTTGGGCTGACAGATGGCCTAACGTCACCCATTCAGCTTTCATGGCTCAGGCAGGACTAGAACTTTAAGTCTCCTGCTTTCTACCAGACTCCAAGCCCTGCAGTTGTTTAAAAAAAAAAAAGGATCACCAACGCCCTTAATTACACCTGAAAACAAGCCAACATCAATGCATCTCCCACAATATTGCTGCTACCGTATTTCCCCATGTATAAGCACCCCCTTTGTATAAGCCACCCCCCCAATTTTTGGACTGTGAAGTTTTGAAAAAAATATTTTATTAGAGAAACAAGTTATGAAGAAAGAAAATTTACAAAGAAACAAAATTCGACGCAGCCTAGATCTACAACTCGGTCATGACGCCGAAAGCGTAAAAGGGCGACGCTAGCACCCACGATCGAACGAGAGTAGGAACGAAGCATTCAGGCCGATGCCTAGTGTATGCATTTCTATCGCGTACTCGCACTCGTAATCGTATCATCACGTACAATATTTACAAAAAAGTATAGCATACTGCTGGAAAACCAGTTTATTCCTACTTTATTATTTTATGCATTTTTCACGTATAAAAAGTGTACCTGCTTTGTATATGCCACCCCCCTACTTTTTGGGCTTGAAAATTTTGGAAAAAAGGGGTGGCTTATACATGGGGAAATACGGTATATGACAGGTTATCAGGTTGTCTTGGTTAAGATGCATGCAACTATATTTAGGGTGGGTTGTGATTTCTGGAGTTGTCTCGTGCAGGTATTAGATTTACTGTGCTATGCAATGACAAGCTCAAGAGTAACTGTTAGCAATGCTTTTCACTCCAAGTCGAGGACTTTGTAGCCATTGAACTTTTGACGAATGGGGCCTACAATTCCCAACCCTTGGAGCTGATAATATCAAAGGCTGTGTCAGAATAATAATTTGGGCTTCCAACTCGATCTGGAATAAAAATCAGATGGAGACAGCTGTGAGGAAAGAAGAAATATTTACTCCTAAAAGTAAAACAGTTGGCCTTTAGGGGCAGGCTGTACAGAAATGAGGTACAGCAGCAGATTTTAATAAGGGGAGCTTGTCCGGAGCAAAGCATCTACATGCTGATTCTAGGGTGACACTTGAAGGGCACGTATGTGAGCGTAGGCATGTTTATTCTTGTGAATGTGCAGTTCCTCTGAGAGACCTATTTTAGTTAACTCAGTTTGTGTTTGCAGATTTTATCCTTTGATATGTGGATTGGATTTGGGCAACTTATTGGGGGATTTGAAAAAGTTTGCTAATTTTAGTTGATTAACTTAGTTTCAGTTTAGCTGTCAATTATCTAATGGAGGCACTGAATCCCAGACCATCTGCTAATATTTTAAGAGAAGATGGAAACAGTACAGGTAGTCCTTGACTTACAACCACAATTGAACCCAAAATTTCCATTGTTAAGTGAGACATTTGTTAAAGTGAGTTTTGCCCCATTTTACAACCTGTCTTGCCACAATTGTTAAGTGACTCACTGCAGTTGATAAGTTAGTACCATGGTTGTTAAGTGAATTTGGCTACCCCATTGACTTTGCTTGTCAGAAGGTTGCAAAAGATGATCACATGACCCATAGGACACTGCAACTGTCATAAATACGAACGAATTGCCAAGCATCTGAACTTTGATCACATGACCATGGGGAAGCTGCAGCGGTTGTAAGTGTGAAAAATGGTCATACACCATTTCTTTCAGTTCTTTTGTAACTCTGAATGGCCACTAAATGAATTGTTATAGATCAAGGGCCACCTGTATAAGGAATAAAATGTATTTGGATATAGAACATCTCATGCTATCAAAATAACTAGAAGAGCTTGGTTCTCCTATCTCAGCCCTATCTCATAGGTGAGTGAGAAAGATCAGAGCAATTTCCATCTCCGGAAGTGAAGCCTGACTAAAGGATTCAGATTGCCTCTTCCTTCCAGATTATCTGGATGGATCTTTCCATTTGCTGCCACAGGCCCACTCCATTCTCAACAACTTTCCCCGGAAAGGGTAGGTTAGAAACGGGGCTACAACTACCCTATAGCTTGCAAAAATGTTAAAGATTGTTTATGCCACGCATTGTTGTTGTTAGTCGCGAAGACGTGCCTGACCTGAGGTGGTATTCAGCAAGTATCACAACCAGAGGTGGGTATTCAGCAGGTTCTGACCAGTTCTGGAGAACCTGTAGCGGAAATTTTGAGTAGTTCGGAGAACTGGCAAATACCACCCCCGGCTGGAGATTTTGCAGTATCCTTCCCCTGCCACACCCACCAAGCCACGCCCATTGAACCGGTAGTAAAAAAAAATTGAATCCCATCACTGATCGCGACCCCATGGACAACATTCCTCCAGGCCTTCCTGTCCTCTACCATCCTCTGGAATCCATTTAAGCTCACGCTGACTGCTTCAGTGACTCTCTCCAGCCACCTCATTCTCTGTTGCCCTCTTCTTCTTTTGCCCTCAATCATTCCCACTATAATGCTCTTCTCCAGTGAGCCCTTCCTTCTCTTAAGGTGGCCAAAGTACATTACACAAAGTACATAATAATGCCGTGCATTATTTCAACAAATTTAATTAAGTTTAAATTTAATTTAGTTAATCCAGATTTTCCTCCCAATGTTTTAAGACTTTCAAGAAAACTTAGTAAAATAACTTTTAAAACATTGGTACAAAACATTTTGTACTAAATGAACTAGATATACATTGGGTTTGATACAATCTAAAGATATTACAATTAATGACTGGACTGACTAAAAATTAGGTCAATGCTTATGACTACATCTTTCTCTTTCATAAATCCATGACAGATATACTATGGTTGAACATTATGTATAAGTATAATGTTTCTACTTACACACATCAAGTGTTTATGGAGGATTTAAATGAAGATGAAAACATCCTCTAAGTGCTGTATATGTATTACCAGAAAAACTAGATCCCTAAACATGTTTGTCAAGTTTTCATTTTATGAGTTAAGATGAGTAGATTAGCTCACTTTCACATAATACCCAGAAGCGTGGCTCATGAAACATCATAGCTGGAAAGCTTCTGTGTTTGTATCAGAAATTGCATGGATACTATATGAGATGGTTGCACCAGTGGTAATTCATTGTGAACCAAGATTTCTGAATGGATATTGTAATTGCAACAGCAGTGATTTGAGCAGGGTGTGGAACAGGGTTTTAGTATGATGAAGACATTTCCTACAAGTTCTTAAAGACCAGGATCACTGGCAAGATGTCGTCTCCACTACCATCCCTGGGATGGTGGCTGGGATTTGGCATGCAGTTGGTAAGTTACAAAAGGGTTGTTTATCATTAAGATCTGCTTTGTAATCAAAGGCAATGTGAAATGAGGGCAGGGAGGGAAGAAGTAGCAGCTTGTGCTTAATTGAGTTTCTGAACCTGAAGGTCCCTGCTCTTCCGCCACCTTTCTTTTATTGGTGCAATTTATCTGGGGGGGAGGGTTGTCCCAAGACCCTTTGAGTTTATTCATTCATTTACGTTTCCCCAAGGGGCTTTTTTTGGGGGGGGGGTGTTTCTTCCCTGCAACACAGCCAGCATCTCTCCCGGGCCCAGCAAGACACTGTCCTCCCCACTGGAGGGAGTTGGGGGTTCAGGGAAGTGTCCTGTTAATCATTAAAGCAATCTGAAAGAGCACCCTTTGGGGCCACCAGGATGATCTTCACCCAGCTCAGGAAAAAAACCCAGGAGCCCCTCCACTCTGCCCCTTCCCTGCCCCCCCGCCAGTGCCTGCTCTGCTCAAATCAGAGATGGGGGTGGGGGAAGGAAACAAGCCTTGGATTCCCAGAGTGCACCTGGGAGGGGGCTTGTCTAGGATGGAACCTAAGCAGGGTTGGAGCTGGGATGGAGTCCCCAGGAGAGGATTTCCAAGGCTGCAGAGAGAAGTTTAAAAGAGTGGGACAGGAGAAGACAAAAGCTTCTTTAGTGACCCTCCTGCGATCCAAATGGTTGCAGTGGGAAATCTGAGGTGGGGGGGGAATAGGGCTATCTGAGGGGATGAAGAAGAGCGGCTGGCTCAGGAAGCAGAAATGCAGCGGGAATCTTGAGGTTGTCTGATATTTATTCTGACAACAGCATATGCACATTGCATTGAGCTTGCAGTTGCATTGAGCTTGCAGTTGGGAACCTGATGCATAGGTACGCCTCGTCCCGAAGCAGCTGGGGACTCTGCCTTCAAGGGAGCTTTCATCTGCCGATAGAAGGGGCCTTGCGGCGAGGGGAGTGTGTGTGTGCGCTCGCCCCGAGGCCGCTTCTACCGGCCGATCGAAGTGGCTGGTGACTGCACTTGGGGAGCTTCCATCGCCCAAAAGAGACTGCCTAAAGGTGAGGGGACACAGGCAGCCATGCCACGCCCTGAAGCGGCTGGGGACTCTCTGCCTTCAAGGGAGCTTTCATCTGCCGGGGAGCTGCTCTTCCGGTTTCCGGTGTTCCCATGTGTGTATGCGCACTCCTGTTTTTGCACTTGGTGCCGAAAAGGTTAGCCACCACTGCCCTATACCATTTCAGACAAATGGACGAATCCCAAGGCAGTAGCTCTTTTGAATTCTGCTGTATAGTATAGTGTTGTGGGTTTCCGGTTCAATGTGTGAAGGGTGAAGGATGTGTGTTTGTGTTTATTTTCATGGTCATGATGTGCACTGAAGATGGTGCTTGACTTCGTTGTACGTGGTGCAATGGCAATAAAGTAAAAGTGAAAGTGAAAGTGAAAGCAAAAGCAAAAGTAAAGCGAAAGTAAAAGTAAAGTAAAAGTAAAGTAAAAGTAAAGTAAAAGTAAAGTAAAGTAAAAGTAAAGTAAAGTAAGGTAAAGTAAAGTAAAAGTAAAGTAAAATAAAGTAAAGTAAAAGTAAAGTAAAGTAAGTTAAAGTTAAAGTTAAAGTTAAAGTTAAAGTTAAAGTTAAAGTTAAAGTTAAAGTTAAAGTTAAAGTTAAAGTTAAAGTTAAAGTTAAAGTTAAAGTTAAACTAAACTAAACTAAACTAATCTCTTTTCCTGGAGGCAAATTGTTCCACTGGTTAATTTTTCTCAGTGTTGGGAAATTTCTCCTTAGTTTTAGGTTGGATCTCTCCTTGATTAGCTTCCATCCATTGCTTCTTGTGCTGCCTTCAGGTGATGGGACCTGCCTGTTCAGATAGCAATGGAACCTTCATAAGACAGTGCCCTTTATCTCCAAGCCTTAAGGAGGACAGCACAAGTGATCGTAGTCAATGCTGCTGAGAGCATTACAGGAGGGCTGCATTTCCCATTCAGGTTCTGATGCAGCTCAGAGTGACCAATGTAGGTTTTTTTTTTCATTTAACCCAACTGAAAAGAATCCAGATCACCTGCTTCACACTAAGGTTCTCTGAGATTCTTTTCTTCTATTACCTTTCCCCACGGGAAGGGATTGGAATGTGGCAGAACCTGTCTAATGAAGTTAGATAAAAAGGTAATCATTTAGGAGCAGGTACACCACTGCCTCCTTCAAGATGTATTACACATTTTCTCAGTGAGTTATTAATTAAATTCTTCCTTGTATAAATTCACTCTCTCCCTAAAGACACACAGAGCTTAAAGGAGCCAAGGAAGTCATGGAACCAGCTCACAGGTTGCAGACCTCACCTGCAAAATACACGTAATCCTTGACTTACAACCACAATGCAGTCCAAAATTTCTGCCGCTAGGTGAGACATTGAATTTTGCCCCATTTATAACTTTTCTTGTGAGCTGTTAAGTGAATCATTGTAGTTTTCCCATTCATTTTGCTGGTCAGAAGGTTGCAAAAGTGATCATGACCCTGGGACATTGCAACTGTCATAAATACGATCCAGTTGCCAAACGGTGTGAATTTTGATCATGTGACCATGGAGATGCTGCAATGATCATACAGGCGAACAATGGTCATAAGTCATTTTTTTCAATCCCACTGTAACTTTAAATAGTCATTAAATGAACTGTTTTAATGTATTTTATGCATCTTCTTCAACTCCAATGCATCCCAGCTGCCTTTGCAAAATGTTCTCCTGGTCATCTCACTAAAGTGTGCCAATTGTGTGGCAGAATGGAACAACCCCAAATTTATAACCCCAAATATCTGGCAAACCTGTCATAACCATCTGCAGGAATGTCATCCCACATACTTTCGGGCAACATCACTCAGCTATCTTGAGCAAAGTTCCTGGATGAGTTTCTGTAGATTCACCAACAAAAGTTGTCCTGTCCCATCACAGTCCCATCACATTGTTGGCCTCATTATGGACCTCTCTTTACTTATACTGGTTCTCCTAGTGCAGGACTGTCAAACTCATGGCCTGTGGGCCGGATGCATGCTGGCCATGCTCCTGCCCGGTTTAGCAAAGGGGGAAAATGTCCTGATATGTCATGTGACGCTGCCATGATGATGTGAGTTTGCCACCCCTGTTTTAGTGCTTCATTTCCCAGAGCTGCTCGGTGAATTCAAGAAGAGAAAGAAATAGATTACTTGGAGTTAATCTCATCCAGTGTTCTTGCCATCTCTCAGTCCCAGAGCTTAACAAAGTACAAGGCAGATTTGACTGTCAGATTGCTGAAAATCATCCCTAAAAGTATCTTGAAGACCATTCTAATTGGTCTTCTTCAGGTTCAGGGATGCTATGAAATGAATATTTTTATTCTTACTTTATCCCACTTTTGTTTCCCACTGTGGTAAACATGACAATACTGTATTCCTTGCTCCTTCTGTTTTCCCTGAAACAACTCTTTGAGATGGTTGGAATGAGAGAGAGTTGACTGGCCCAAAGTCACCCAGCCAACTTTCATGCCTCAAACAGATGAGAAATCATATTCTCCTGGTTTCTAGGCCAGCTCCTTAACCGCTACATCACACTGGCTCTAATATCTGACCATATAAAGAATTAATTACAATATACCCCATCATCAAAGAACATGCCATCTACTCCAGGAGAAATAAAAGTTTATTATCTGCTGATTTCTATGAGGCAGGTTATAAAGCACTTGAGACAGTAACACGATTTACCATAGAGGCCCTGAATTCCTAAATCCTGCAATGAGATATAGGAGGATAGGATTACCTTAGGATCATCTTTTGTGATCACCTTTTGTCAATAGAGAAGATAGATTCACTTAACAACCATGCTATTAACTTAACTGCAGTGATTCACTTAACAACTGTGACAAGAAAGATAATAAAATGGGGTGAAACTCATTTTAACAAGTTGTTTTGCTTGAAAAATTTGGGCGCAATTGTGATCATAAGTTGAGGACTAACTGTCACTGTTATGACTCCCCTTCAAAATTCAAACGAACAAAACAGAAAGCAGCCGTTTCACAATTAAATCAAATGGAAAGAAGTCTTACAAGATAACGGCTGGCAGAAACCACAGCATAAATCTTTTACTCTGTCCGGCAAACCAGTCCTGGCAATAAATCTCCAGTCTCAGAGCTCCTTGCTGTAACGTCCTCACTCAAATAGTCATTTTGTTCCTGGCAAAATGTACCAGCCCAGCTGTGTCCTTTTATACTCATTGAGGCAATGTGCTAATTTACTGACTTGCTCTTCTCATTCGCTCTAGCTGATTTTGCCTTCTCAACCATCTTCTATTTTTTTACATTTAACCACAAATTTTCCAAGTTCTCATCTCCACTAGAAGACTCTCTCAAAACTTCCCTGTCAGCCATTCCCGGCTGTTGATCAGATAAGGAACCAGAGGAGGTCAAAGGTCCTGACAATTCTAATACATCAGGTCTGTCGTCCTTTGTCACGTCCATCTCCTCATCCAGGTTATCAGTCCAATCACTAAGCCAGGCTGGCTCATATTTTTCTGCGATGACCTCCTTACTTGAACTCATATCAATCACAGGAGCTGAATCCAAGCCCGGAGCCACAACATGTCACTAAGCTTTTAGTGACCATAACACTTGCTTTGTAACTTGTTGCTATGGTCCATGAGACATAAAAGTCTTTTAAAAGTATCTTCGTAGTGGCCAGCATTTTAGTTTTTCAAACATTTCAGACACCAGTGCTTTCCCCTTGCTTGCATAAGAACTGATGTGAAAATAGTATAGTATTAAAAACGTTTAATTCAGGAAAAAATGTTTTAAAAATCATGATTTTTAGGGGCAAAGATTTGAAGGAACTCTTGCTTATCCTACCCAGTTCTGGTCTGTGTTTATGAACATTTGTGGTTGAGGAATAATTCAAATTGGCTGAATGGAGTCGATGAATCACTTGCTAGGAATTTTAGCCATGCTTCGCCATGACAAAATTTTTCTGCTGAATAAACTTAGTACCACCCAAACCTTGGGGAAAGCAAAGTTGATAAATAGTTAGAAACATTGTGATTCTGGCTTTAGAGATGTTGGAAATTCTGATTCCTGACTACTGATCTTCTGGATAGGGCTCAGGAGTCACCAAGTCAACAACATCTGGAGTTCTTCTGATTTTATGCTCCTCTGAGACCTTTCCATTTTGACCTTTCCTGGTATATTTCTTCCATCATCCTTTATTAATGAATGTTTTTTTTTAAATAAACATGGTGGAGCAGTGATAAGGAAAAAAAGGTTTTTAAAGGAGAATGAGAAACATTTTTGTAAATAACCAAAACTGTGGCAAGCTTATTGCACAATAAAAGCCTCATTTGGAGGCATCCCTAGAAATAGAAACTGTTTATTAAGAGAATATTTTCAGCCTAGCAATTTCCAGTATCTGTGGAATCACTGTGGCAATGAATCAACCACACAAATAACATTATTTCCTTAGAGACAGTGGGATGAGCATTAGTATGGAAAATCCCCGTGCACTAAATCACAATCTTTCGACTAAATATAGCCTCCAAAATAAACTCTCTTCAACTTGAATACATTCTCTAGGCAACTTCAGATTGCCCTATTCCAATGGCAGTTTGGGGGAATAGTGCACTAACATGGGCTTAGAGAACTGTTATAAATATAATTTAATTGTTAACTGATCTCAGAAAATTGACAACTATTTGTAGCCCCATTGAGCAAGAGAGGAAATCTATTATATTTGTTTGAATTATATTTATCAACATTCATCCGAGGTAGAGGCTGTATGTTTAGTGTTAATTGTCTATCTGTTATATACACTTTTTTTTTTAACCAAGTGTTGTTCATTTTTTCCTCTATCTTCTTTACAGTTATTATTCTTTGCTCTTGTTGTTTTTTATTTGTATTTTATCTTATCTTTTGAAATCAAAAATTTCATTAAAATTGTTAACTGGTCTCTGACTATATGTGACTAAATAGATAAATAAATATGAATGGCTTTAAATATTGTATTTGAAAATAATAAATAAAAAAACCTTTATTCGATATTGTTCCCTTTCCAGTACACTGATAATCCAAAATGCATTTGGGGCAATTGGGGGCCTGAAATGCTGTGGTTATGAAGCTTTCAGAGATCACACCAACAGAATTGGCCAATAAAATTTAATTATTATGTCATGGAAAGTTAATTTCTTACAATGTTTTAATGGGGGGAAAAAGGAAAAAAAGATCATTAAAGAGAGATTTAACATAGAACCAAGAAGAAATTTCCTAACACTGATAACAATCACTGAAATGGCTAACATTCAGAAGTTGTAGGAGCTCCAGTACTGGAGGTTTTTAAGAAGAGATTGATCTAAAATGGTATAGGAAAGGGGTTGAACTAGAAGACCTACAAGGTGCCTTCTTAACCCTATTATTCTATGTTCTATACATGTGCTTCACACATCTAAACATATAAAACAACCATTATGACAGCAGCAATTCTTCCCCTAAATCCCAACCGCTCCCAGATTGTCCCAGGCTGCTGAATACTGTGCCACCATGGTTCTTATATATAAATGTTTGTTTAGAATGTGTTTGCTATATACATCAGTGTCCCTGAGAAAATGGGCTGGACTTAACATTCCCATTTACCTAAATCAACCTTTCCTAACTTGGGTTACCCAGGTGTGACAGGCTACGGGCAATCCTCAACCTATGACCACAGTTGGCACCAGAAGTTCCATTGCTAAGCAAGGTGGTTGTTAAGTGAGTTGTATCCAATTTTACAACCTATTTTGCCAGAGTTATTAAGCAAATCACTGTTGCTTAGTGAATTGGGCAGTCGTTAAGTGAATCCAGCTTGTCTCATTCACTTTATTTGTCGGAAGCCATCTGAGAAGGTCGCACATGGTGATCAACTGCAACCATCATAAATACATACTGGTTGCCAAGCACCCAAACAATGAGATTATGGGATATTGCCATAGTTTTAAGTGGGAAGAATGGTTACAAGTCACTTTTTTCAGTGTAGCGGTAACTGAGACCAGTCACTCAGCCTATGATTGTTAGTTAAGGACAGCCTGTATTAATTTTCAGAATTCCCAATCAGAAACAAAAACATATTTTGGATTTCTCATCCCATTTTTTCCTCACACATTCACACATAACTGTTGTTTTTATTGTTATATTGTTATCCTACTGTTTCACTGAGAATGTTCAAGATGTATAGATATCTGATAAGTTAAACTGTGCTGTGGCCCGACAGCAGCCAGCAGAGCTGGCAGCAGATTCGGACAGCAAGAAGGTTGGGGAGGAACATGGGTCAGTCCTGGAGTCTGGGGAAGAAGGCTCTGACGAGTGCTCTGCATCAGAGGCAGAGGCAGAGGCAGAAATGGGGCCAGGGCCGTCTGACAATTATCAGCTGCCTTCAGAGTCAGACTTCAGTGAGTCAGAAGAACAGCTGGAGCCTGATCGCAGTGTGCACATGCGCAGAGTTGCCAGACAAAGGCAACAGCTGAGGAACAAGGGCCAACTTGTAAGTAAAGCCACAGGTGGACAGTGAATGACTTCTCCCCTAGAGAATAAAAGAGGAGAGAAAGGGGAGTGAGGCTTTGCAGGAGACAATTAATTTCTTCCAGCATGCTTGCCAAGTATTGCAACATCTGAAAGATATCGGCCTGGCTACGCTCCAAGCTTGATAAAGGTTTGTAATTGGAAGCCAGTTTGAAAGACTGGGACTTCGTTGGATGGGAAATTCATTGTAAATCAAATAAAGGAGGTTTATCAGGACGAGGACGAGGCTTTGTGCTGTTGGGAAAGCCTAGATCAGAACAAACTGCTGCATTTTGTAAATGCCTTAGCAAATCTGATTAGTAAGTGTTGTTTAAATAAAAAAAATATTTTTCCTTCATGCTCAAGGTATCACTAAATCTGAACAAAAGAACATCACAAAGGACAAAGTATGTATTATGGGGTCCTTGGTGCTCTCTTATTTCCTTGCTGACATTTCATTACCAAACGAGGTAACGGCATCAGTGCTAGCAGGGAGTGGGATTTGCTCTCTGTTTATATACAAGTGGCCTATCCCATCATTGTTAGTGGGGATGGTGTTGGTGGTTCCTTGATTAGGCTGTTGTTGACTGTGAAATGATTTGCTGATTCATGAAGCTATGCTTTGCATGGAAGAATCTTACTGAATTATAAGCAAAGCCTCAAAAGATGTCCCAAAGTAAAATTCTACATCATTTGGAGATATATAGTAACAACTCAGCAGAATGTAAAATATAAAGATAGGTGATATGAATAAAAGAATAATAGTAGCAATTTGAATATGTTACAATGGTTAATATGCACAACTCACCAGAGAACTATAATAATAAAGACTTTCTATGTGTCGCATAGTTGTTTACAATACATAGCATATAATCTAATAAATTCTTTTTCTTTTCCTAAAAAGAAGGAAAAAAAGAGAAGGAAACTAAATCTAATCTAGTTAAACTCTAATTAACATATCACATACTTGAGGTTTAAATCTCAAGAATTGGCTTACATCATTTGGTGTTTCACTATAAACCACAAGATCTGATTTCCAATGATAGATGAAACCCAGTTTAAAAATGGCACAGTCAAACTGGTTGACGTATGGTAAATTTTTACCTTTCAACTTGGGTGACCCAATATTTAAGCCAAAGGAAGAACTTGAATTATGTTTGCCATTGGTTTACTTATCAACAACTGAAAAAAAGGTTTAAACTGAATAAAAAGTGCTATGGATTCAACTTTCTTAAAAATGATTTGGAAATTTTATTATGTGGTAACCGATGAACATATTATTGCTAGGATCTATAAAATGTTACTAAAATAGAATTTGGAAAATGAACATGTAAAATATTGTATGATTCAGTGGGCAAGGAATTTTGGATATAATCTGATGCTGGAACAATGGGAAAATATGTGGACAAAGGGTTTAAAATTTGCATTAAATTATAATCTAAAAGAAATTTTCTATTTTCTCTAAAATAATGTATTGTTGGTATTTAACACTCGATAAGTTATCTAAAGACATGTAAACTGAATATTAGAAGTGTTAAAGTAAAGAGGGGACTTTTTGTCTGTGGTGGACATGTGTTAAAGCATAAAAAAAATTTTTTTAATATAAATTTAATTTGGGTTTTCACAAAAAAACCATAATACAAATAAAACATCTTTTTTTGAGAATAGCATGATCACGGGTTATCACTTCTTCATACAGACACAAACTCAATTTCAGGTTCATCTTTGTGTTCTATTCCATGTCTTATTACTGTTTAACATTTTCTACATAGTTTTTCCCCTCCTTTGATTTTATTTTTAATTATCTCATATCTCAATTCAAATCATTATATTTGTACTTTTGTCTGTCCTGTTTCAATTTCATATTATCTTTTCTCATTAAACAAATTTTCCCCTGTAGTTACTAATTGGAGTATGACACCTTTATATCTTTTAATTTTGTCCATTCAGCTCTTATTTAAACTTCAATTTATACCTTTAAGATTATAACAATCAATATAATATATAACTTCCAGTCGAATTCTGCTTGGCACATTCTTAAAATACACGCTATATTCTTAAAAAATTATATATATATGCAAATAAAACACTCATTCCATTCCAATTCAATTCTATCATTAATATTCATTAAAATCTTAACCTCTTTTTCTTTTCAATTGAATATCATACTTCCTTGTAAACACTTATAAACTTTCCATAATTAATTCTTTTTTTCCATATTTCTCTTCATTTATATTTTTATAAGTCATTAATAATAATTAAAATGTTCCCATCCTTTCCTAATTTTATTCTCTCATTCACTTTATTTCATTTATTTATTAACAGACATGCCACTATATTACAATAAATATTTAATCCATCATTTTAGTCATCATATTTTCTAAAATTATTTCTATTTCTAATATAACAATACTATCTTATGTACCATTGCAGAATCCCTTTTTCAATTAAATTTTCACCCATTATCTTTAAACAGACTTATACTTTCAATTCTTATACCTTTTCCCTGTTTCTCTATATCTTGTTTCTGTCTTTTATAACTTCTTTTCCTTTCTTTCTTCCCCCTCTTCGTCCCCCTCCCCTTTTTACCCCCTTGTCTCTCTACTTCTAATTCTCTCTTCTGTAATCCCCTCTTCTGTTGCTTTCTAATATTGTAATTATTTTTCAAATTATTCTTTTTTTTTGGTTGTTTTTTCAAATCTTAAACTTTTCATTCTCTTTTCCCCCTTTCCTTTTTTTCTCCCACATAAAATTACTTGATCATTAAAGATGGCTTCTTCTTTGTCCAGATCTTCTTGTTCTACAAGCGTTTCTTGTTGATTCTCATAGTTCCAGATCTCCATTTCTAAGAATTGAAATATGAAGCCAAAAGAACCTCTCCCTTCTTGTGCATCTTCTTTCTGCTTTTTAAGTTACATTTTCAATTCTTCTAGAAGTGATGCCCTTTTAAACACTTTTAAACAACCACCCTATTTATTTTAGTTGTTTAAAAGCAATAGCCAAAAAATCCAAAAATCACCAAGTAATCCAAATAATCCAAAGCTGTTTCTTCTTGCTTCTTTTTATCACTTTCTCTTCCTGGGGTTCTATTATTTTGTTAGAAAGTTTCAGTTGGAATGTATCATTTAGGAATCTTGTTAAGGTTTTACTATAAATTCCTTTTAGTTCCAGGCAGTCTCCTCCATTTTTCCAGATCCTGGCCTTTTATTCTTTTTCTCTCCCTTCCTGCTTTTAAAAGTTTTTAAATATCCAAAAATCTTTATTATCCCTTTGGCATTTTATTTTCAGCTTAAATGCCTATTAATGTCAGAGTGAATTTTTGTCAATTTCTTACTTAAGTCTCTTAATTGTCAGTATAAGGAGGGAAGGAAGGAAAAAAACCCAAATCCTTTCCCTTCCCTTTTTCCTTTGCCGCTTCAAAGTCTTCTTTGGGAACAATGTTATTTTTATAGTTTAAATTCCAGGGTACCTTACATTGTTGCTTTTTCAGTTTAACCCGGTCAGCCAAAACTTTCTCTTCTTATCTTCCTCCTGCACTTTCTTTTCCGGTCAAGTTCTTCTTTGAGGTGGCCATTTCTGACCACCGCTATAACCGCCTTCGAGAAAGGGAGTTATAGCCAGCTGGGGAAGAGAGATGCGGCTCTCCTCGAACCTGCTGGCAGTCTCCCCCCTCTTCACCACCTCTACAGGGTGGCTTAGCCCTGACTCGGGGCACTCCAGCAGTGAGCATGGATCAAAACCTCGCAGAGACTGGCAAAATTGACTCTTTTGATTAAAGAACATAATATAAGTACTTTTGTTTCCACATAGAGACTGCTTCTGAACTTTGTGTTTGAAGTGGAAAAGAATGAAACTTTGATTTTGGGTTTTACCGATTAGATTGATAGATCGTTATAGAAATGGCTTATTCATATTATTATGAAAAAACAAAAAGCTGTGATTTGTGTTAATACCTTATTTTACTACAACAGAGAGAGTTGGAAGTCAATATTTCTTTTTTTCCCCCACTTATCCTTCCTCACTTCACTTCCCACTATTCCTCCCCACTGTTTTCCTATTTACTTTTGTATTTTGTATATTATTTTATAATCCAATAAAAATGTAACAAAAAAGAAAGAAAGAAAGAAACTGTGGATTAAAAATACAGTGCTCACATTATCGGTTCATCAGTATGTGTTAAGACCAGAATCTCATTAATACAGGTAGTCCTCAACTTATGACAATTCATTTCATGACTGCTCGAAATTGCAACAGTGCTGAAAAAGCTGACTAACAACCAATCTTCACCTAACCATCACAGCATCCTCACAGTCATGCGATTATGATCCAGGATCTTGGCAACCGTTGCATTTATGATGCAGAGTCAATGGGGAATCTGGCAGGGGAGATCACAAGTCATGATCACGTGATGCCTCACTGAACAACACTGATTTTCTTGAAGAACATGGTAAAAGCAGTTGTAAAATTGGTAAGGTTGTGTGATGCTTCACTTAAGGACCATACCACTTAACAACAAATCTCCCAGTCTTTATTATGGATCATAGGCTGAGGACTGGCTGTTGTAGAAAAAGGGAGAAAGATGACAGACAAAACTGAAATGTATATGTCTATCATTCTGTACAATAACTAAATCATTCTTAATTAATTCTTGTTGAATTAGTTGTTGAATTTTAATTAAACCACTTGTTGCTTTAATTAATAAAATCAACCAATGGAACAACTTGCCCTCAGAAGTTGTCGGTGCTTCATCACTGGAGATTTTTAAGAAAAGACTGGACAACCATTTGTCTGAAATGTTATAGGGTCTCCTGCTTGAGCAAGGGGCTGGACTAGAAGACCTCCAAGGTCCCTCCCAGATCTATCCTGATTGATTGATTGATCTAAAACAGAGTGCAGAGTTGAAACCTCTCAACCAATGGTGGGATTCATATTTTTTTTACTACCGGTTCTATGGGCGTGGCTTGGTGGGAGTGGCAGGGGAAGGATACTATAAAAATCTCCAGTCAGAGGTGGTATTTGGTGATTCTCCGAACTACTCAAAATGTATGCTACTGGTTCTCCAGAACTGGTAGGAACCTACTGAATACCCACCTCTGCTCTTAATCTTCTACAAATAGTCAGGAGGGGAAATGCAAAATCCTTGCTCTAAGACAGGGGTGTCAAAGTTGATTTTTTTGAGGGCTGCTTCAGGGTTGTGCTTGAACTTGGAGGGCCGGAGTGGATGATCCAGAGTGGCAGTGGCCAGCTCGATGTCACTTGTGTCGAAGGTGCCCGTGGTGGCCCGAGTGCTCTGCCAGTGAAAACGGGGGTCCCGAGCTCCATTTCTGGCTGCAACAGCATCCTGCAACCCTCTACTAGCGAAAATGGAGCTTGGGAGGGCCACACGTGGCCCTGCCGAGCTCAGTTTTTGCTAGCAGAGGAACCACAGGCTGGTCCCTCACTCTTTCCAGAGTGGCCCTGCCAACCAGCTCTAAGCACCCTGTGGGCCAGATCCAGCCCGTGGGCCTTGAGTTTGACACCCCTGCTCTAAGAAGACAGTCATCTTGATCATGTCAATATGTCAAATTAGTATGTTTTCAAATGAAACTGATGTGAACAATGTTTTCCGATTGCTAGACTTAAGCAATTTCCTGTACGCTCTTATAAAACACAGATTATTCTAATCTGCCTTGCAGAATGCAAAGGGCTGCTACTTCTTTTCCAACTGAAGGCAGGTCTGTACAGAGCTGCTTGGCATAGCAAACACCATTCAATATAATAGTTCACCATTCTACTTCCTAGAGCAAAGACAAATCATAGTTTGCTAATGGAATAATAAGTTTGTGGAAGAGTGAGCTCACTCTGAAGTGAACAGTCATTTCTTTTCTCCTGAAATCCAAAAATTTTATGCTACCTGGGAAGGAGGGTTAAATAGCCCCATCCCCTCCTTAATTAGAGAGGGTTTGGGGTTTTTTTGCAGTGGGCCTGTCCATGGGTATGTCAAGAAAGGAGTCAAACTAGGAAGACAACAGAGATATGGGAATGAGAAACTTCTAAGCCAGAAGCAAGCATTTCAGTAGTTTGTCTTAAAACAGCAAGATAGAACTTCAATTCTTGAGCTGCAGGACCCCTGAGAGACTGGGAGGAAAAAGGTCAACCAGAGTCTGCAAACTCAAGCAAGCCAAACCAAGCATAGAAGCTGAGGATTGTGTGTGTGGGGTGGAGGAGGTAGAGAAAAGGCCATTTGCAAGTCTGTAGGAGTGAAAAGGACTTTCATGTGCATGTGAACTGAGACTGGCCACAAAATCTGGAAATATGGGGGAACATACAAGATTTAAAGATCCAAGAAAGAGCTAAGATGGGAAAACATACAAGTATAGGGACATAGAATATCAAGACAGAGGTTTATAGAATAAATAAGAATCAAAACACTTGTCAATTGATAGGGAGCTAGTGGAATAAGTTAGATTTTGTATAATGGAACTTTTGTGATGGGAAAAACAAATACAGTATTTCTGGCTGCGTCCTCTACCATATTAGGAAATAACCTAAGAAAGCTACTGTTTGTATTAAACAGAATGTAATGAAATTAAATAGAGAACAAGAGATAGAATCAGTGATGGGATTCAAAAAAATGTACTACCGGTTCTGTGGGCATGGCTTGGTGGGCATGGCAGGGGGAGGTTACTGCAAAATCCCATTCCCTCCCCACCCCACTAACCTGCTTTCCAGCTCCGTTCTCCTGTGCAGGGCAACAAAAGAAGACCCAGCCGATCAGCTGGGACTCGGGAGGTAGAGAATAGATGGGGGCGGGGCCAGTCAGGGGGGGTATTTGCCGGTTCTCCCAACTACTCAAAATTTCCGCTACCAGTTCTCCAGAACTGGTCAGAACTTGCTGAATACCACTTCTGGATTGAATGTGTGTGAGGCTCACACTTTCTTTTGCAACACTAGATCATGGCTTTGGAATTCATGAGGTTATTTCAGCTATTAGGGATGCTTATCCAAAGTTTTCTCATTAGGTCACTATTCGGGCTTGCCTAACACAAGCCATAATGGCTAGGAATGCTTAGTATAAACTGAACAGATGATATCATGGGTTAAGGTTATACTGGATGTTAGGGAGCCATGAGAGAAATGCCTCACCTATCATAATCCTAATCTCTCTTTCTTTCTTTATTCCTTTCTCCTCCCTCTTTCTTTCCTCTTTCTTTCTTTCTTTCTTTCATTTATTTTTTTCTCCTTTCCCTCCCTCCTTCTTTCTTTTCTTTCTCTCTTCTCTCCCTTTCTTTTTCCCTTCCTTCTCTCTCTCTCTCCTCTCTCTTTCTTCTTCCTTTCTTTCTTTTATTTCTTTCATTTCTTTCCTTTTCTTTTTTTCTCTCCCTTCTCTCTCTCTCTCTCTCTTTCTTTCTTCCCTTTGGATGAAGCTGGCCTACCTACCGCTCCACTCCACCCCCGCTCTTCCCTTCGTTATCAGGGAGGCACGATCAGGTACAGGGGATCTTCCACCCCCTCTCCTTCTTTCTGCTAACAAGAGACACCATTTGGCTGCAGCACTTCCCCCAACCCCACCCCTCTGCAATCGATCTCTCATGGCTTCTGGCTGCCAGCATTGGCAGCTAGCCGATTGGCTGGTGGCGAAACTGACATGGGTAGCCAAAAGGCAGGGATGAACATTGCGTCAATGAACAGGCCGCGCCAAAGTGCATGGGATGGACGGGCCATGGGCCATTGGCCAGGGTGAACAGCTAAGGGACTGTCAGCCGAGGAGAAAAGCTAGAGGTGAACCCTGGCAGAGAAGTAGGTGCAGCCAAGGGTAGGAGCCGAAAAGATTAGCTTCATCATTAGTCAATATAGAAGTCTGTCTCCCAATGCCTGCCCTTATTCTTTTAGGGATTGTACTTGACCCAAAAATTTAATGCAGGCATGTGCAAACACGTTAAATAGAGAATGCAAATCCCTCTTTCCAGGAATTTAGTCTTACCAAGGAAAAGAACCCCAACACACACCACAAAAATAGCTGCAAACACCCACCCCACCCCCCCATAGGGATGAATGGAAAGGCTGGTGGCATTGGCTGACAGGGTGGCTGGAGGATTTCAGCTGGTTAAGAACCTAGTAATGACCTTGGCAGGCATCATCATTGTTCTCTTAATCACCTGTTGTGCCTTACAATGCCTTCTGCTTTGCCTTTCCACCTGTAAGCAAACTACGGGGGTCGCCCAGTACATGGATACTGATGTTGGGTGCATCTTGGAAAATTAAATCATTTTCAGATTCAAAGGGGGAGGGGAATGATGGGCCATTTGCTAAAGTAAAGCAAAGTCATGGCACACACTTGAAAGTAAATCAGAAAGCCTGTGATTGTGGAGTCTGTTTGGCAAGAACAAAGAATGCTTATTCACAAGAAATATGCAGGTGTAAAGCCTGTACCAATTCTGGGTAGTTAGAAAGTTGATAAAAGTAACAAACAGTTAGGCAACTTGCAGATCTCAGCTAAAAGTTAGGAATAGTTGGCACGCAGCAAATAAAACGTGTATTAAATAAGTCCTGGGGCCTTCATTAGCCAAGGCTTAGGGACAGCTAGTGATCAATAGAACAAATTGTAGAATTATTACTAAAATGTTTATTAGATGATATTTCTTATTATTCCGCCTTGTCCCATCTTCTCCCTCAGTGGAAATGTATAAACCTTTCTTAATCCTTTGTTCTTAGTTCTCTTGGCATTTTGGTCAGGAGCCCTTTTCCTGGGGGTACCCCAATAAAAAGCAATCAAAACTTGCACCTCGTGTCTTGCGTCCTTCATTGGCCTTGGCATCTTTTTCTTTTTCTTTCTTTTCTTTCCTTCTTTTTTTCTTTCTTTTTCTTTCTCCCTTTCCTTTTTCTCCCTTGCCTCCCTTTCTTTCTCCCTTCACTCCCTCCCTCTTTCTTTTTCTCTTTCTGCCTTCCCTCCCTCCCTTTCTTTCTCTTTCTCCCTTCAATTTCTTTCTGCCTTCCCTCCCTTTCTTTCTCCCTTCCCTCCCTCCCTCCCTTTTCTCTTTCTCCCTCCCCTCTCTTCCGCTTTCTTTCTCTTTCTCCCTTCCCTCTCTTTCTTTCTCCCTTCCTTCCCTTTCTTTCTCCCTTCCCTCCTTTTCTTTCTGCCTTCCCTCCCTTCCTCTTCCTTTCCTTTCCTTTCCTTTCCTTTCTCCCTTCCCACCTTCTTTATTTTCCCTTTGGATGAAGCCGGCATACTTATCGCCCACCCCACTCCACCCCCAGGCTCAGACCCGAATCAGAAATTTTCCTCACGGCCGTTCCCTCTTTCCTCCCCTCTCCGAGCGACCAAATGGTTTGCCCCAACCTATCCGCCTGATTAATGAAGAAAAAAAAGGGAAACGAG
Organism: Pseudonaja textilis; assembly: GCF_049901715.1. Classification (NCBI taxonomy): domain Eukaryota; kingdom Metazoa; phylum Chordata; class Lepidosauria; order Squamata; family Elapidae; genus Pseudonaja; species Pseudonaja textilis. Next base: position 127,003,137 of record NC_141990.1, on the reverse strand, counting down.
GGCGGGTGCGAGGCCGGGTGCACGAGCACGCACCGTCTGCTAAGGCCGGCCTTGGCCGAAAGCCTTGATCTGGACCCAGCTGGCCGTGAGGAGGGAGGGAGGGAGGGGGAGTTGTTAAGCGCATGACGCGAAGACAACGTCTATTTAAAAAACAAACAAACCCAAACCCCTTCCCTTCCACAGTAACATAACTGAAGTCAGACGGGGTTAGTTGCAAAAGAGGAAGGGAAGCCGACCGACCCGTGAGGCCTTGGCGTCGACCGGTAAGGACCGCTTCTGAATAGTAGTGGCTGCGCGGAATTAGGGAGAGCCTTGAGGGGAGAGAAAGGAACGCGGTTTCCTTTGGGCGAACTGTCTGTTCCGCCTCCCTCGCTGTGGCCATCTCTGACCACGCGGGTGCGGGGGGGTGGGGGGGCTGGCTTCTGGGTTTTTATTTTACTTTTTTTTAAACTTAGAGTTGGATGTTATATATGTCTCATCATCCGAAAGTGCAGCCGACACGGATAAAGAAGGCTGTGGTAATCCATTTAAGTTTGTGTGTGTGTGCGCGTATACACGCAACCCTTCTCGGTTGCCCGCGTTGTTTTAAGGGTGAAGTTGGAACACGGACGTGCTTCTTAAGCCCCGAAGAGCCTCAGTTTCCGTTTCCCACCCGCCATGGATGAAGGCAGCTCGTGGCTCTCGGTGTGCTGGGTGGTGGTTTTTCTTCGTTAGTTTTACAATTCCGCATGACTCTTTTAAGCAGAAGTGAAGCTAATTCGGATTCCTTTTTTTTTTCCTTTAAGAACAGGAGGGACGAGGGTGAGGAGGCCTGAAACAGGTGCTGTACAGGTGCTCCTCGACTTAACAAGAGTTCATTTAGGCGCTGTGAAAAAGGGAATTATGACCGTTTTTCACACCTACGACCCCTATAGCCTTGTGGTTAAAATTGGAAGGCTTGGCACAACAGACTCCTCTTTAGGACGGTTGCAGTATACCAGGCTCATGTCATCTTTTGTGACCTTCTGACAAGGCGGAAGCCAGATTCACTTAACAACTCAACATGTTGCTCACTCAACAACTGTAGAGATTCGTTTAACAATGGTGGCAAGAAAGATCATAAAATGGAGCAAAATTCACTTAGCAAATGTTTCGCTTAGCAACAGAAATGTTGGGCTCAATTATGGTTGTAAGTCAAGGACTACCTGTAACTGGAAGTGTAATTTTCAGGATATGGTATTACTTTTCCTGTCCCTCTGTTTCTTCAGAATTGTTAGGGCAGCTACCCTTCCTAAAAAGTTTTTTTTTTTCTCTATTGGTTTTAAGCATTTAACGAGGGTGTCACAAAGCTATTAAATCTGTTGCTAGGCAAGAATTAATCTGGGAAGCCTTCGGCATTTGGGATGGCTTGGTTGTCTGCATTACCCAGAAAGGTATTCTTAAGCACTGAGGTGCACAGAGAAAGGACTCAGGAAGACAGGATTTTGGAAGACAATCATCAGGAGAATGTTATATGAAATTACTAACACTATATGGTGAGCATCTAGTGACAGTGGCTTTACTTACCTTTTTGTATCGCCAAGTTAAAAAGATCAGGCTGCAGAAATTTATTTTAAAAATATTTTGGGGTGGGACAGATAATGTTGAGCTAGCTGTTGCTTCTGTCCTGTGTTGGAGTTCCGCTTTCATCCTCAACCAGCATGGAATTGGTAATTCAACTCAGAATTAGGCTTACCTGATTTTTGTGTAAATGGGAGATAGTCTGTCAACTGAGTGCCTGTCAACTCTAAGGGAAAAATATAATTCTATCTTTGGTAATCAAACAACTACAACCATTGTTGTAGAAAGTCATCAGAAAAATACATACTAATTTTTTTAAAAATAAAGTCAGAAATCAGGAACAAATAAAAAATATCTAGTAGGATATTAGCAAGTACAGCATATTCTTTTATGTTTGTGTGTATATTTATTTCCAGTTAAGGGTTAATTATTGTGATTCAGACCTGAATCATAGTGTATAATGTGCTTATAATGTTTAATGGCTAGGAATGAAATATGCACCTGGAACTTAGTGTTTACTTAAATCGTCTGCAAGGCATAATAGAAGAAAGCTTGAAAACATCCCTTCCCTGCTAATGACTAAGGCAGTCATGTGCACCTGTGAAATTACCTGAAAAATACAGCAGTTACATATTATTAGGGCCTTAGTGTTTCCTAAGTAGCCTCCAAGGTTGTATGTGCAACTTCATTTTCCTGACAGTGTGGAATACAACCCAGTACGGGTAAGAACACAGTGAAAGAAGTCATAGTAACCACTGATCATGTTTTTATTTAGCTCATAATGCTGTCCCTGCTTATTCATGTTTTAGTTAACCATGTTTATCTGCATTTACCTGAGTGTTTAGATTCATACAACATATCAAACCATATACTGGTTATACTGACTGGATTTATATAATATATTGTGTCACAAATTAGCCAATCATAATTTTGTCTAAGCTCTTCTTCAGGGTCATTTTATAAGTTCAGTCCTTGTGGAGGGCACCAGACCAAGGAAGGCGACTATAGATATCTTGTCAGCCACCTATCCCCCCGTGCCATCTTTAGTTTTCTCCTCAGAAAGCCCTTTTCTTAGTTAGGTGCATGCAACTCTAACATTTTTTTAAAAACATAGCTAAATAAGTTCATTACAAGCATATATTTACACATTTAATTGAGTAAATCACAAAGACATGATAATACAAAGTTGGATTCTCATTTGATGTTTACACAGTTTGTTTAATAATTATTGGGTTACACAAAATTCTAAGCCATTTTGATTATACAAAAAGTTTTACCCAAACTAAAGGACTTCTTAGTGCAGTGTGTAAACTGAGTCTGTATGACTTCTTAGAACTAGGTATGTGTAATGTATGTGTTTCTATACTGTATAGAGTATTTTGTCTTTTTTCCCCCCTACAGATGACAATGAGAATTTGGTTGCTGCTCACTGCCTGGGCAAAAGGTGAAGATTTTTAAGTGGACCTGACAAGTGGATGCTACCCAAACCACCTCAACATAAGTAGACATGAATCGTCCAAATGATGAGGCAACATCTAAATCCATATTTGCCTGGAATTATTTTCTGTGGGAAGTTCGTTTGGCACTAGTGACCATTGGCTTCTTTTTCTACTTGGGAATATTTTGTTTTTCACATTTTTTGTCTTCATGGTTGAGTATAACTTACCGCTCATTGTCAGCAAAGGAGAAAGTCTTTTGGAATCTGGCTGCTACACGAGGCGTGTTCGGGGTTCAGAGTTGTGTGGCTGGCTTCTGGGCTTTACTTCTAGATCCAGTTTTTCAGGCTGACAAGGTTTATTCCCAACAGGACTGGAGTTGGTTCAGTTGCCTCGTAGCCGCTGGCTTTTTTTTGCTAGAAAATGTAGCCGTTCATGTTTCTAATTTTATCTTTAAAACATTTGATTTATTTGTAGTTGTTCACCATTTTCTTGCCTTTGGTGGTTTTTTGGGTCTGATAACCAACATAAAATCTGGACATTACATACCTTTGATGGGAATGCTACTTGAGATGAGTACACCTTTCACTTGCATGTCTTGGATACTTTTAAAGGTGAGAAAACAGTGAGCAAAGGAGAGCTATGGTTGCTACATAAAATTACATCTCTTGTCTGGACTAGTCCCCAGTGGAAATCCATATTGCAAAACAGGCTAGAATTGCAGCAATTCTGAGAGCATGATGACAGCTTGTTTCAGTAATGAGGCATTTTATTCTGCAAGGTTCAGGCTACAACTCTCACTCTTCTCTTTTTTCTTGCTGAATCTCATATCTAGAATCTAATTCTCCATCTCTTCTCTGTTATTGTATGTATTTCCATTCAGAGTCACTGAGTGATCAGGCCTAGGCCCATGTCTGAATAAAAAGCTGCTTGGAGGTCCTCACTGCTATTGTTCTTCATCTGTAACTGTTACAGTAGAGTGTCATAATAAATATGCACTTGAAAAGATTAACTGATCCTCACATCTAGAACATTAAGCAGTAGAGCAACAGCTAGGAGTAACCCTTGATTGAATAATTCATACTTTAAATTTAAATGCTGCTTTAAATTTAACCTAGGACTCTGTTTTAGAATACAAATGCATCCAAAACATTTGTTCTGGAAAAATATTGTAGAATCAATAAATCTGGTTAGGGTAAACAACTTTCTGTACTTGTCTCCAGCCAGTTTGGGGACGATGGGAAATGTCACTGGAAGAGTTAAGAAGCATTTGAGACTTAAAATAACACTGTAGAAATTAGCCATGTAATTGTTAATTCCATTCAGTGGTCCTATTGGGGGAAGGAGGGGGAGCCAAGTAACTGTCCTTTTCCTTTGTAGCTAATAAGAATGTTGAGTTACACGAACTCTAATCTGACCTGAAACAGTTCATGTTGATAATTAGTGTGCATCCCAATGAAGAACTAAAGTTGTATTAAGAATTTCAATCCATTATAGGTTTGGCACATGGAGATTTACCACACTAAATGGAAGACTACTGTTATCTGTGAGCTTGTTTTAAGTAGTTAAATGAGATGTAGTTCTATATGAAATACGTATAGTGTCCCGTTTTACAATATTGTGAACCACGTACATAATTGAATATTTTTCCTGTGACATGGAACCATAGATTAAAACTGCTATTTCTGTGGATTGCTTGTTGACTGCCCCACAATACCACCAATCCAAGAAAATAAAAATGATCTTGAGCTCTGTTTGGAGAATGTTGCAACTACATTCTGATGTCAACAAAAGTTCATAATTTTTGAGGAAGTTATGTAAAACCTTGTTTGTGAGGTCATGACATAATACAATATCTTCTCTTTCCCTAAGACCTTAAAGGGGAAGTGAACAATGCGTCATTAGGATAGATAAGGGAAATGACAGCAAATGGAATCCATGTAAACTTTTGCTCCCTTCATTTGGAGGTGGCAGAGAAAGCAATAAGAGGAGAGTTGTATATGCAATAGTTCAGAAGCTCTCCCTTAAAGCTGCTTTATTGGGATAGTTTGTTTTACAATTTTTGAATATGCCACTTCGAGTCACTTGTTATTCAGCTTTATAAATTGAATATATGAATAGTATTCCTTTAAAGCAATAGAATTCTCTAGACAGCATACATGATACTATACTTTAGATTGCAAATTGAAAACAGTATTGTAAACATTTATGACAGAAATGCAAACAATTTAGACAGTATTTCAGTACATGCTTATGTGTAAATTTGAAATCTAAAAACCAGGTCAAAAATTGTGTTACAAGTGCTTATTATTTAATGTACGGGTAGGAAGTTTGTAATCTTTTAGATATTGCTGAGCTCTAAAACAACTCAGCCTGTGGCTGGGGGTGATGGGAGTTTTGCTTAAACATTGGGAAGACTATAAGCTTTCCAAAGTAGGGCCAAAGAGAAAAAAGGAAAAACAGATGGTTCCAAGTAGTGGTTGGTTCATACATTATGCTGGGCCATAATACAGTTTGTTTGAGCCCAACCATTGAATGTAAAGGGCAATTTGTCTCTGGCCATAAGACGTACATTATTTTATTTTTTTAATTCCTGGGAATTGGCAGAGGTGTAGCAGTGGCAAAATTATGTCAGTAGAGGAGGTAAAAGGAATGCTGATAGGTGCCTGTCATTCCAGGCTATACTTTTACAATCTAGACTAAATATTTTATGTGAGCTCAACCAGCCTCCTCTAGATTAAAATAACTATAGAAAACAAAAGAGTAAATGATATGAACCCAACCAGTCCTTTCTAGATTTGAATATTAAAAGTAAAAGAGAATAGGTATACATCAGTTATGGTTAATGACACTTTTGATTTATGAAGATTGATAATCATTTGTGGAAATATTAATATTTTGAACCTAATTGTAAGTAATATAAATTGAAAAACATTTGGGTATACTTTTTATTATATTTGACTAGTTATGAACTGTCCACTGTTACATATTAGATGATGAACCATGGTGTTTCCAAGCAGATATGATCTCCAGGATTTCTTTCAAAATATTAAGGAACAATTAAATTCATAGGAACAATTGAGCAATTTAAACACTGTGGGTTATTTTGCTTCCATATGAATGTCAAGTAGGTATCATTTGTTTAGATTTTGTGCACGAAGGCTTCTGGCCATCTGTTTATGTTTAAGTGAAATAACAATCACAGCAGTTTTGGAACCTGACTCAAAATTCAAATGTTTCCCTTAAGATACTGCTAGAATTGAACATACTGTACTGGTCTAGTTAACAGTTCACATAAAACATGATTTATATTGCTAAGTAATGTCCTGAGTGAGTAAAAGAAGGGAGAGGTTAGAAATTCTCAGATTTCCCCTACCTTAGGATTCAAGCCAGTGGTGGGCTGCTGATGGTTTGGACCACCAGTTGGGCCTGCCCACCTGTCCAGTCCTATATATCTTACCTTTTTGCTCGCGCACCTGCCCTCACAGCCCTGCTGCTTTCTGCACTTTGCTCAATCTCACCCTGGCTGTTGCGTGAAGGAAATTCCCTTATTTTTGCAGCTGCGTGTGCAGGGGGCATGCGTGCATGCACTCACATTTTTGGTGAATTGGTTGTTAAGGTATGTGCAGCCCACTTCTGATTCAAGCTGTTCTCTAGAGATATTTGGATGGGTGGGAGACATTGCATGTTATAGTAAGTTTACATCAGAATACTGAAGCCTCCAATTTTACATTACCCTTATTAGAAGAGTACTTTGAATACCATAAAGATGTTTAGTAAGATGGATTTAGAATATTAAAGGACAGATTCATGAATATGCTGCCTTTATTTACAAATAGAGCAGACACTTTTCTCCTATTTTCTCCACAACAACAACCCTGTGAGGTGGATTGGGCTGAGAGCGTGTGAATGGCCCAAGATCACCCAGCTGGCTTTCAGACTAGAACTCACTAGAACTTGCCTTAACTACTAGATTAAAATGGCTCTTTCTTCTCAATTGAATTCTACTTCTAGTAATGCAGCCTGGGATAATATGGCTGGAGACATCCCTCTTTTTATTTAAATTAAGAGGTATAGCTATTAAGAAGTAGAATTAAGAGGTACTATTTTCTATGGATTTGACAAACCCCACAGATTAAATATAGATCTGTTGTGGAATAAGTCTGTTTTTGGAGCAGTCCTCTTAAGATTTATGTGTTGGGACATTTTCTCCTGCATTTTCCAGTTTTGTAACTGATGTAGGGCATGGATTATAAAGTTGTTGTCTTGACATATGCAAAAGGTTATTTTTCCTTTGAGTGATCCTTTTCAGTCATGAGACAAAAAGGCATAAATCCGCTCGAGTTGGAAGAACTTAAGCATACTTCCTAATAGTTTTTCTTGGTGACATTCCATTTTTCCTTCAAAAGGTCATCCAGATGTTTAATCAAGTCCTTACTCATAAGCTAGTTTTATTTCAGATTCCCTGCTTCTTTCGTAACTTTCAACAAATGTGGAAGTAGTAAGGTTCTTTAATGGTTTAACTTTGCAAATATGGTTCTTGTTTCATGTGAAATATGAACTACGTTTCAGTTCTATCTATTTGGTATTTTAACTTGCGTTTCTTTTTTCTTTTTCTCTAGGCTGGCCGAGCTAATACTTTCTTATGGAAGGCAAGTCAGTGGATAATGATCCACATGTTTCACTGCCGCATGATGCTTACCTACCATATGTGGTGGGTGTGTCTTTCCAATTGGAATGCTGTGATGGAAAATCTGGGATTCCTATATTTTACTGTTCTATTAACAGGATTGAGTGCTGTTACCTTCGTACTTAATCCGTACTGGACATACAAAAAGACTCTTCAACTTTCTTCTCCTGTTGACTGGAATTTTAGTGATAGAACAATGAAAAATGGTTCATCTGTGAAAGTAAATGGAGAAACATTCCAGAAGAAGGGGCTCTGAAACTGGCTTGGATCTCTACGGGTTACCGTAAAATCTGGTCAGAAATAAATAAGACGGAGAGCCGGGAATATGAAGCTGTGCCTATCAAGGGATCTAAATTACTAGTTTCTAGTAATGTTATCTAATTGGGAATATTATTAACCTCATTTAATGAATATTGCAGGTGTGTCCTAAATGTCGGACATTCTTAGTCACATGAGGAAATATTTTATAAACCAGCAAAGTGCAGGAAACAAACTGCCTTGTCTGTCTGTCTTTAGAACCTGCATTGCTGCTTCTAGGACTTGCTATTTTGAACATGTCAGCTTGTCAGACAGATTACAGTCTAGAAAAGATTCTAGGTCTTGTCTCAAAGAATGTCCAGTACAGTTTTGCTACCTTATCTAATGAATGCCAAATGCCAATCCAGTTTAATATCTAATATGAGAAGGGAGGGGTAACATTACATTTTCTTCCTAGAAAAACATCCAAATGTTTAACACCAATGCTAGAACATTATGAAATATACTTTAGTTTAGAGAGTAATTGGACATTGAAAATATGATCATGACTTGGGTTTAACATTTTTAAAAAATATTTCTCTTTAACATGCTATAGTGGCCAGTAGAAAAGCTATAGACCTTAAAGATTATTTCCAATACATAACGCATTCAAATTTTGATATGGCACCTCCGGAAAGCTGCTGTTTTGCATTTCATTATGAGAAATATTGAAGGTGGTTGAGCTTCCAGCTTTTTGCATCCCCAAGTTTTAGACAAATAATTTATAAAATTCTATTAAGTTTTGTTCTATTCTGTTAATCCCAGGCCCTAAAATCCAACATCAATTTATAAATCTTAAAACTTTTCTCAAGCTAAGCATTTTAAAAGAAGCTATTAGCTATTCCAATATTTAGTTACTGTGAAGATTGCTGAAACTAATCCTTAACCTAATACTGTATTTCAATGGAAAGTTATTGAACACTGCCACCTAATGGCAGTTGTGACCCAGCATGTTATAAAATTATTTGGAATATACAACTACTATAAAAGATAATACTTTGAGTTTGGTATATATTCTTTTAGTATAGGACAGGTAATATACAATGCATGAGAATATGAGATTAATGCTTTATATTCAAGCTCAGTATGGAAATATGTAAATGAAATACTTTGAAACATCTCTTTCTCTTTCCACCCTAGTAAAATTGATAAAACAACCTAGTAAAAGTGATAAAACTGCACAAAATGTTAGCATCTAAAGTTTTTTCCAATTTCTATTTTTCCCCTGTTTAGGAAACAGTATTACAATTGTGAAAGTTAGGCATACAAGAAGTATTAAACATTTGCTCTAGTCATTATTTGGAAAGAATAACAATTCAGAGAGGCAAACTTTTGCATAATCTACATGCACGTATAAAAACTTGGCTTGAACCTCTGTAATCCATTTATCAATCAAATCTTAATGACCAGCATAATAATAATCTAAGTTAAGGTAGTATCTTAAATCATCTTCACTACTCTTCATTCTTGATATTTTGAATTATGCCATATTTCTAGCTAAAATGTTATTGGGAATAATGTGACTAATGTATTTTTCTTGACTGTACTTATATTTTTGAGTAGCAGCATAGTACGAGATGAAAAATTGAAAATCTGCATTCTGAAGATGGTTGTGACCATGTTTACAGTCACCTGTCAAAAAGAGACCCTGAAATAAGGTTAAATGCCATTAATATAGATCGGGTTGGGATCAAAATCCAGTCAGAGACATTTTAGAATTGTTACTGATACATCATTTCTGGAGGATAACGACCTGCCCATTGTTGTTTTCTATGAAAAATCACAGAAAAATTCTGTTTAATTGCATTTTCCTTGGGGTCTGGGCAAAATGACTGGTCTTCCCAGTCATAATGATTAGCATTTCTCTAATGAACATATAGCGATAAATGTTCGTTTGCAATCCCTCAAAAGGATAGTGATATACTTTTGATATTGAAGTCGCAGTTTATTTTGTGACCAAGACACTGGATCTGTTTCTAGATAGCAGAGGTTTAGCAGTTTGCTTATTTTTAATCGAAATAGCAAACTACTTGCAGTTTGCACAACAAAAACTTTTTATTAAACATTTGCAGCTTGAAAAAATGGAAGCAATCAAATACGTCTATTGGCCACTGAAAAAGTTGCATACTTTGGACCCTTGAGGTTTCATTTATCTCAGTTGCCTTCAATAATTCAGTCTATATTTTTCCCCTGACTGAGTACTGTGATTTAGTTAGGAATGCTGCTGCTAAAGATTATTTTGATTAGAATCCCTCTCCTGAATATATGTCATTTCTGTTCCAAAAGAGGTCAGGCCACACCTCCATTAAATTTGATTTAATTTTTCTATTCCTTATGCATATTTAAGATGTATACATGTAATAGTTTATCCTGCTGTCATATTTGGTATTTGATGGCAGCCTTGGGGACCATGAGCACCACACCAAGAAATGGATGGGAAGAACTTATGCATTGCTTCATAATTCTGTGATTGCAGGTTATGCATTCTGACTAAAATATAAAAGATCTCTGTTACAATGGTTCTTTGCTGCTTAGCACCAAAAGAATAAGTAGGTCCAAATAATAGAAATGGGAATTTTGCTGGGGCAGTTGGACAAATTTGCAACAGAAATAAGACTTCTCTTTTTTCCCCCTAAGAGTAGAGTACTTTCTAAAAGAAGAATAGTAGGCGTTGGGCATCTGCAGTAGTTTAATGAAATCACATGTATAGATAGAATTTCATTTTTTATTCAAATGTGAGAGCTGAACTAGATATCATATGAGAAATTTGGGTGTTTCAGCTATGCTTTGTTCTTAATTGCAAGCCAGTTTAGGTTATTTGCATTTTGTAAATATTTCTTAGCAGCTACAAGTTATTTTTCATGCAAATGACCTTTAAAATATGCTTCAGTTTGAAGAAAAGTCATCATGTGCACTTTGTAATGAAGAAAAGTAGGAGTGGGAGGGAATTAAGCACCTTTCTGTTTTCTACTGGCACTATGAAATATTACAAAATGTGGTTTACGACTTTCCTACATAAATAATATTGATAAGGTTGAACGTGAGATAGTTATTTATACTCTTTGCTATTGAGATGTCATGCTTTTATTTTCCTCTACATCTCCTTGCAGTTAACAAAAAAAAAGTGTTTATATTGATTCCCGCCCCCAGTTACATATCATCTGCAAATGGAGGATAACTACTTCCTAAAAATAAGAACTTTATTTTTAAAGTATTTTATGCAGCAAATATATTTCCTATATTGTTTTTTTCTTGCTCCTCCGTAATTGATTGTGCTAATAAATGTATTGCTTTCTTTCCTTTTAAAAATTGATTAATTAATAAGCTTTACAGTTTTTTGCTTGCAGTTAAAATAATGGGCAGTGAAATGTACTTTCTTGTCAGTAAACAAAATAGTTTCTAGCATTTTTAGTTTAATCATTTTTTCCCTAATATATTGAAATGCAATTTCCCAGAAGTCCTATCTAATTTCATTTCCTGTCAATCACAATAGCCACTGAGATACTTTGATATCTGTATGTGGAATAAAAAAAGACATGGACTTAGTTGTGGTACTACTTGGAGGTATTAATTGTGTAAACCGGTATTCCCAAATATTATAATAAAGTTGTAAAGCTGTAAAGTTTGGAAATTAAGAGTATCTGGAGGACACCATGATGGGAAAATCTATATTCAATCTGGAACAGCATTCAGTGCTACCAAAATCCATACTTAGCCATTAACAGTCTTGTCTTCTGTGATTTTACAAATTAAGCCAGTAGCAACTGCTGCCTTTTTGTAAGAAACTATACTTTTTTTTGTCTAATCTGAACTAGTTCCGGATTATTTCATATTACCTGAAGTCTAGGGAGCTGTTTGTTGTTTATTGTGCTTCATAAACATTTATCATATTTCCATTTAGTCTCTCCCTCTCTTAGTAAATTACACAGTACAATATTTTTGCCCATTCGTGGAAAGGAAAAACCAGAATCCATGTCATGGTTTGTAATCTTCAAGTACTATATCTTTTCTGGAATGGTACCATGCCATCCGAATTGCATCCTTCATTTCAAATGTGGTTTACTATATATTTACATCAAGATGTTAGTTGTTCAATTTAATCTTGTTCACAATTATCCAAGGAAGGAATTGTCTCTCATTGCTGAATGTTGTTTCTATTTCTATTTTATACTACCCAAATCTATCAGTTTACTTATTCTGTGATCTATTTATGATAGCCTTACTAACCTGCTGTGGTCCAGTTGTGATAAAACTCAAGCAAAAAGGCCAGAATACAAACACTTTAAACCAGGGGTGGGATTCAAACGGTGTAATGTCGGTTTGGTGATTATGTTTGTATAAAACAGCAATAGCAATAGCACTTACAGTAGACTTATACACCGCTTCACAGTGCTTTTACAGCACTAAGTGGTTTGCAATGTCAGCATATTTCCGCCAACAATCTGGATCTCATTTTACCAATCTTGGAAGGATGGAAGGCTGACTCAAACTTGAGCCAGTCAGAATCAAACTGGCAGTGAGCAGTGAGTTGGCCTGCAATACTGCATTCTAACCACTGTGCCAACACAGCCCAAGAAAAGCAGCTTGTTATATACATTGTGATAACGTTTAGTTTAACTCAAAAATAGAAGGTTGAAAATTAAATTTTTACAATCTCTTTCATTTTATTATAAATCATTTTCCAAATTTGGGGGCTTTATATCATTGCCACAAAATGTTAAAAAAGTGACCAAGCCTTATTACTTCATTTCCAATGTTTAGAGAAGAAATGATACATATTTTGCAATCAGTACCAGTAAAACATAAACATACTAGTTTCTTTTAGCGTGATATTAACTATGTGTAACATTTTCCCTTCCATTTAACTTTCTCCATCACAATATATTTCCCTTTATACATTTCTAAATCTGAAATAGTTATTCATAAAGAAATCTCTATTTTTGTTGTTAAGTAAATTCCCAGGTATCTGATTTTTTAAGCAATAATATTAAACCCTGTTATTGCTATTGTTATTTGTTATTGTTATTGCTACTGTTATTGCTATTGTATATTGTTATTGGCTTGGATGAGTATGTTACTACAACAACATTGGCATATAATTTTCATTTATATTAGTAGTTTATTAATTTGCTTCCTGTCATATCCTCTTTGCAGTTCTCGTCCCAATAAAAATAAAACAGGAAAGAAGGGACAGCATTCTTTCATTTCCTTCTGTCAGCTGGTGATCCATGCAAAATCCAAGAAAGAAATACTTAGACTCTTTTAATTAGAGAAAAGATATCTTACTGGAAATCAAGTGGTAGCAACAAAAGAATTCTGAATCTGAGAAAATGGGCGCGTAAATCACATATACAAAGCAATGGCAATGTTCCCACCCCCAATATTTCAAATGGTTCTTCCAATTAAGTTGTGAATATCATGTGGACATCTCCAGGTGGTGATGAGGCTTCTGTCCGTTGACCTTGGCATACTTTGATAAAGGTTTGCAGCTGCGCATAGAAGAGAAAGCTAAGCACGGAATAGAAACCTAAGCAAGAATGTACTCCCCCGCCCCCCCAGTTTATACAGTTCTAGGTTGTAACACCTCCAGCTCACTTCCCATAATTTTCCTCCCTCCTCCCCGTTACTTATGATAGCCAAAAGATGCAAAGGGAGAAAATCTTGAAGGCTGACACCTTCATTCCTAGCAAGGAAGTTTGCTTTCATATTAAACTTGTTGAATTCTTGGTGGCTGACTGAAATGATCAGTTGTCCCAGCCTAAGATATCATTTAAATGACTTCTAAGTTTTGTCCCCACCCCATCCAACTTGAAGAAACAGGAACACAGCCTCTTGATCCTCTGCTCTTGATCCTCAGGCTGGTATAGTATCAAGGAATACTTTTTTTCCATCTGCAGACGATCTATGAATGGCATCCCTTCTCTGAAAAAAATGTAATTGGGCTACTATTACCCATGTTCCAGTTCCTTCCCAATTAGACAATTGAAGGAAGTTAAAAAAAAAATGATTATGGATGTAGAATTATTAATTTATTAAACAAATGTATACACCCACCCAAGTCACACATAGATGGCTCTGGGCAGCTTATAACATTAAAAAAAATCCACCTCGTATTAAAAACCCATACAAAAAAATCACCCCACTCCATCCTCCCATGGCAATAAGACAATCAAATCATCCACTGATCAGTTCCATCTCTATTTGTGGTCCCCAGGCCTGCTAACAAAATATTTTGGGGGCCTTTTGGAAGAGCAACAGGGTGAGGGCCAGCTGTGCCTCATAGGGAATGATGATCTGTAAAGAAGGGGCCACCACTCGAAAGAATGTGGCAGCTAGGTTTCTATTGGGTGGTTCCTGACATGATTCCTGTTTGAAAAAGTTTTAAGTTAAATTATATATAAATTCCTAAACAGCCTGGAACCTATCTGTATATAAATAGGCTTCTACCCTATTTCATAAGCTGAGATTTCTGATTGTCTCTAAAGAGTTTATTGCAGGTACAAAAGGTGAAGACCCATGGTGCCAACAGCTGTTTCCAGTTCTGACTGCCCCCCTTTTCCTGTGTTTTAAGAAAAAACTAAAGCCCCATCTCTATATTCAACCATTCTTATCTAGTCATTTGTTTTGCTTCTATAGTATTATGTTTGAAGCCATATCCCCTTGTGTTTGGAAGCATTGTAATTTAAAGATTTAGGTTTAGAGATTTTGATTCAAAAAGAAAAGCTATATTTTTGGAATTCTGTGAATAATAATTTTAATCTCTCTTGCTAAGTTTTCAGGCTGCCTTGCTGGGACTGGAGGATTAGACATGAAAAGTGGCAACGGTGCTTATTGCTGATGCCCTATGGTTTCCACCCCTCAGTGCTAATGTAATATGGAACTAACAATAAAAAATGATTTGTGTCTGAATTACTTTTGTTGACAACTGATGGTATCTCATTGTGTATTTTAATTTTATTGCCCAGGAAAAAAAAGGCATGGTGAAAGGGAAGAAATGTATACTTTCTTGGGAACGAAGCAAGCTTTTAAGCTTTTTTTTAAAAAAAGTGAAATCCAGTTTTCTGAGGGCCCTGAACAATTGATACCTGTGGTATATATAAATTCAAATGATGCAGCTTCCTTAGCTTCTAGATGCAACAATGTGGAACTGTAAACTCCATGTTATCAATCTTCAAAGGACCCTATTTATGAAGTGGGCAAAAAGTTGACAATGCTCTTTATTTTTATTTATTAGAATTTTAACCCACCTTTATTACTTTATAAATAATTCAAGGTGGCAAACATACCTAATATTTCTTCCTATTTTCTCAAGAACAACAATCCTGTGAGGTGAGTTGGGCTGAGAGTGATTGGCCCAAAGTCACCAGCTGGCTCTTATACCTGGGATCTCCTAATTTCTAACCTGATGCTTTAAAGCATTAGACCAAACTACCATATCATTTCTATCATTGTCATTGTCGCATAATTCCCACAGATGCAGGGTCTGCTTTTCGGATCAGTGAATACTATCTTGCACAATCAAATACAGTGTCAGAGTCATGTCTGCATTTTGGCTGCAGATCCATGGATTGCTACAAAAAATTGACCGATTGGCCTGTTGCCTGGGCCTAATGTTGGTTTATTTCTATAGTCCATAATTCATGTATTAAATTTATATACTGCCCAGCGACCTGTTGGCACTACTATAGAATTACACAATAAGTTACCTTGATTTATTGTTGGGACATTTACCAAATAGCAATTATTGTTAAGAGCAACCAAAAAAATATCCCGTTCAGCAACTTTTTAAGACACAAAACGGATTGCTTCTATTCATCTTACAAAAAGTGTCGCTTAAAGTGGCTATGAAGACCACCCTATCTAGGACTGGAAGCATCACTGGAAAGAGGCCGTCAGGAAACTTTAAGCTCTGTATAAATAATTCAGCCAGGTTGTGGTCTAAGCCAACAAAACTGCTTAAAAAGACATTCAGATTTAGCGCACCGCCTGTGTAAGAAGGCGGACTGAGTGACTCCTCAGGGCGGGGATACCTCAGAAGGCTTCCACTGGAATTGAGGGCGACCGAAAGGTGTGGAACTTTTCCTCAGGGCGACCGAAAGTTGTGGAAAACGAGGTGAAAATGCCAAATTTGTTGTTTGTAGTGACAATTGAGGGGTTTTTCACATGATTTTTTTTTTGGAAGCAGCCTCCTTTGCTGAAAGAGAAACTAGCCAGGACAACCTGGACCGCACTCAAGAGCGGATACGCTGGCTGCAGCAGCCGCCTTACTCCGCGCAAGCCCAGCTGTACAATCGAGAGCAATTAGGCGGGTCACGTGGGCACCAAGGAATGCGATGCATGCGTGTACGGGGGTGGAAAGAAAGGATCTGGAGCGGCGGCGGCGCAGCTCTGCTCCTCGCAGCGCCCTATTCCTCTGCAAAAGCCGGAGCAACCGCTGGAGTGGCACTCGGGAGAGCCAACCCGAGGGGGCGAATCCTCCCCGGCTTCCTCCAATCATGCTCGAGGTCTCGGCGACATCCTCGGCTCGGCAGGGTAGCCTGCGTGAGCGTGCGGGCGAAATGCTGACCGCCTGCTTGTTTCGGAGGAGGGGACCTCAGCATCGGTGAAAGCCGGAGGAGTGGAGGGCGGTGGTGACAGTGCCCGGAGGCTGCAAAGGTGACCAAAGCGATGCCGGCTGGACGGGCTTGGCTTTCGGCCGAGGGGGTTTGAAAGCTCCTTTTTTAGGGCATCCTTAAAGGCGAGACCGGGACAGAGACGGGCTTTTGCGGAGGAGAAAGTTGAGGCGCGTGTGGAAATGGGCTCCTGAGTACGGGAGCTTAAATTCTGCCCACCCCACCCCGCGCGCCTTTTCTCTCCGTTCACCCTTTGCAGGCGCTTGGCTCAGGGGCGGAGGGAGTGGGGTGGGGTGGAGGGGGGAAAGAGAAGTTTTACTTGTTGTTCCCTATGGGGAGCCCCACCGAGTATGTCCCTCTCGTCTCCCTCCCCCTATGGAGCCGTGGTTCATCCACAGCGGGGTATGTGGGGTGTCTGTGTGCGTGCGTGTGTGTGTGTGTGTTGTATTGGGTGTGCAGCCTCTTGGATCCAGAAAACTGATGGTGTCACGATGAAAAAATTCGTATATAGGCATAGGCTATGGGTGCCAGAACTGTTCAAAGGAGTTTTCTGTGGAATGGTTTTGCTCAGCAAGACACTTTGGAAAAGAGAGTTGGGAGGATCTCATTTTTTAAAAAAAAAAAAAAGTAAACATGCACGGAGAGGGGAGGTTTTCTCTTCCCCAACATAAATGCTGGATGTGTTTGTCCTTTAATAAATGTATCTAATTAAATCTGTGGGTTTGAGTTCTGTCTAGAGTTATTGGTGCTCAGCATTTCTCTCTCTCTCTCTGTCTGTGTGCAGGATGATGATGTTCTGGGGTTGGGCATGTTTTAAGAATGAAACAATTTAACTATGGAATTGAGTTGTGAACCAGCTGTGCAGGAGAGCAATCTGTAGGGGCATTTCTTCATTTATAAATGTTGGTGTCTGCGGCTGCCTGCTTTACACAGAATGGGGTCAGCTAGGTAGCTTCCCAAAGTGTAAAAGTTCCTTCGGAAAGAGGGTGGTGGTGCCAAGTGTACATCCTGATTCCTCCTTAATCCTCTCCAGTGTCTATTGCAAAAGAGGGAGGCTCACTAGGGGTATGGCAAAAGAGATGGAATCTGCACAAGAAAATGATCAGTTGATTACATGCAGAAAAGGGCCTGTTCACTGCTCAGTTTTATTCACTTGCCCAGTTGTGGACTTGCTAGAAGATGCTGTGTGGGACTATAGAAATGCTTTCTTGACTTCTGTAGCAAGAGGTGGCTTTCCCCCCCAGCAAAAAAAAAAAAAATCACCTTACATAGAAATGATTGGGGATGCAGTAGTTAGATGACTGATTGACAGGTGTTTTGGTGTGGTTATCTGAGCCGGTGCTTCACAGGGTAGTTGTGGAAATAAAGGGAAATTTCCAGATAACTCATCTTGAGCTCTTGAAGAAGAGGTGTAATAGAGATCTTACTGATTAGTAATTTTTTATACAGAAAATTCATTTAGGATGATTCCTTCCTTCCTAGGGATTGCAGAAAAAAAACCTTTGCTGCCATTATTGAATTATCAGCACATCTAGACCATTCCTGCAATTTTAAAGTTGGAATTTCTTGTAAAAAAAAATTTCTGTTGAAAAAAAAAAAGTTACCAATAACTTGAGACTTTACCTGTGCCAACTTGAAGTCATTTCTTGTGGTGGGACCTATCAACATCTCTCTGTCCCTTAATATCTGTGATTTATTTTGGAACTAGTTTCTGTGTGATTCCACTAATGCTGGAAAGTGAAAATAAGTATGTTATCAGGGCTGGCTGATAAATTGATTAAATAAATAAATTTATGCACCTGCCAGATTTATCTTCTGAAGACTTTGAGAGTCAAGAGAATGGTGTGTGTGTGTGGAGGTGGTGATCACTGTTTTCCTTTATATATTTTTTTCCATCTATAAGGTATGAGAAGCGATCTTGAGGAGTATGGCACAAAAATGGGAGTTGCTGGAGAATTATTTGAAAGAGGGACCTAAAAGGCTGTAGTTAATACTCTAAAGACTTTCAAAGAACAATGGGAGCATTTAGGTAGAGTGCAGAAGATAAGTTTGCAATGTTAAATGAAGCCTCTGAATTGTTAATTTTGAACAAGAAAAGGAAGAAAGTGTTAATTGTATAGATATTACTTATAATAAATATACTAAATGTATGTATTCATGCACTAAGTATAAGTAAGTCAGTTGAAATAAAATGTCAGTTTTAGTTAAGTGTTCATCCTTGACCCAACCAACACTTTGGAATATGGCTGTGGGGCATAATTCTTACTTGAAGTCTCTAACTTAGAGAGACTGGGAGGAAATCTCATTGTTTTAGATAACCTGTCAGCTGCTGAATTGAGATGGATTTTAAAATTATTGAATTCTTGGGCTTAGAATGCTGAATGGCTGAGAAGATTTGGAAAGGGTAATTCTGTATGAAAAAACTCTTGACTTCAAATGAATGATTTGTGTTTTGTGGCTCAGTCCTAGCTTTGCCCATGTGTTCAGATCTTGGACAAGTCATTTGCCATATCCTCAACAGCTTTCTAGCAATATAATGATTATTTATGATTAATTGCATTCTGCCACAACTAGTTATCACCTTTAACTAACATGAAAATATTCTGAAAATGTGAGAAATAATGTAGAGAGGAACAAATACTACTTTAGATTTTAGACACTTTTTTCAGGAATAATTGATGATAGACCTTGAAAATATAATGATGCATCAATTTGAAGAAAGCTCAACATGCTGAATTACAGAATATAATGTTTATCTTTTATTTGAAATGTTGATTAACTTTTAGATAAGTCAACATTATTTTTCAAGAGATTATTTGAAGCTGAGAAAACTGTAATGCAATCTAAGAAATAACTGTTGTAAGATACTGTATGGTATAAAACATGGTGTGCTCATCATGCTATTCCAATATTTCATAATTCACCAAACAAAGAACTTATATTACATATGATGACCTGTGTCTATGTATATTTAATAACTTTTAAAAATTCTGCTTTCAATATTATATGGCTTTATGAAGGCTCCTCTTGAGTGCCACAGGTGCAGAAAGATGAACTTTAAATATTTTAGATAAAATATTTAGAAGCATTGTTTTCAGTCCAGTTCATCTTTGTATGTATATCCACTTGACAGAATTTTAGGAACTGGAAAACTTTGTTAAAATACTTTGTCTGGCAGTTCACTGTGTATTTCAACATTCAAATGAATTAGGAAATTCCCAGAATATTTTATATAATGAACACTTGAGGAAAAGAAAAGCAGCCTTTGTAGAGAAACTATCAATGGAGAGATATTTTTTATTCACGCAGAGTTCTAAGTTTTATTTCTTTTTTTAAAACCCGTCTGAGCAGAATTGCATTTGATACCAGCAGTGAAGGAAAACCTGCTTTTTTCACACATGGCTCAGTAAGTGAGCCAGATTTCCATTTTATGTTGCAGATTAGAGCAAGAAAATTGGTTGATCACTCAAAAAGATCCAACTTTAAATGAATAAATGACTTGGTGCACTAATATTTATGATCTAGTATAATGTAGACAAGAGTTTGGAGGCTGTCACAAGGATTAGTATTAGAAAGACAGAACAATTGTTTTGGAAGATTTTAAAGAAGAAAAATGGCCTTAAGGCCCCTGAATAACTATAGACTCCATTGTGAAGCTACAGAAAGGATGATTGTAGATTGTAATAGGAAAGTAGAGATGAGATTTGCATACTGCATTAACTCTAATTGTTTTAACTTTCATTTATTGAATGTGCACAATTAGATGAGTTTACTCACACATTTCAAATGAGAAGAGAGGACTCATTGGAAAAGACCCTGAGATTGGGAATTTAAACCAAAAAAGAGAAGGGAAGGCAAAGGAAGAGGTGGTTAGATACGTCATTGACACAAGAAACATGAATTTGAGCAAACTCTGGGAGACAGGAGGA
This sequence comes from Pseudonaja textilis, assembly GCF_049901715.1. Lineage (NCBI taxonomy): Eukaryota > Metazoa > Chordata > Lepidosauria > Squamata > Elapidae > Pseudonaja > Pseudonaja textilis. The sequence continues at coordinate 126,982,634 of NC_141990.1, read as the reverse complement.
CAAGAGGGCAACCTGGTATCAATTTACAATCTGTCCTAAATTGAATATCACATCATTCAAACTTGTGCTAAAGGTGGCCTATCTTATCTGTAATTATAATTGGTAAGAAAGACTATACTGGAAGAGGAATGAAATGTAATGAAACGAGAAGCAAAACATATGTACAAACACACATCAAACCATTGCTTGTGGTGGTTTGGAAGATCTGTTAAAAAAAACAACACTGTCTTGTTAGAACTAACTAAAAGCAAATAAACTGGAATCTGCAACCTCAGAAATGCAAGGGCATTAAATTAATACATCATCATTCACCTGATAGTCCCGATTCAAATTTAGGGAATAGTAATTCTAATGAACAACTAACTAATCCTTTAGTCCATGAGTGGATAAGCAGCTAACCCATACAAGCAGCACAGAAGTTCTGTTTAGAAAAATCTGTTTGTTTCAGTTGTTACAAAGCTTGTATTTTATCTGCCAAACCTCTGAATTTACTTGGTAACTTTCAAGGTTAAGAATTTGTCCTGCTTACTCTTCTATATTGGTGATAGGAATAATTGAATTACAATACAAAAAGTAGCTTAGAATTCTTTTCCAGAAATTTAAAATGCTTTTCCCTCACTTGAATGCACAAAACACAAGGAAAATAAATGATAGTCTGCAATATTATTTTAGGAATATTCATGGCAATTAGTATGTTGAGAATGGTTTGAAATAAAGTACCTAATTTTATTCTAAAATATGTAGAGAAAATGTGTTGACTAGGATCTATAAAATAAATGAATTAGAATTCTGTACTTTATTACCACAACAGTACATATCACTTTGTAAGAGCGGTACTTAAGTTTATTCATTTGCAGAAACATAACTAATTAACTGTTAGTTAAAATTTGTTTTTTGAATTATGGAGAAAATAATAACATTTATCCTTCAAGCTTAATTTGAACTTGCTTTAGTTTGTAATAATATTTCACAATCAAAATATGCTTAGGAGAAAACTAATACAAAAGAATCAAATTATTTATAGGTTTGTCTCAAATGATGTCAATGTAGTATTATGTAGTAATAAAAACACAGCAAGTTATTGATGCTGGCTTTTCTTTCTTAAAATAATAAGATAACGAATAGAAAAGTAGAATATAAATAATGGAATCATAATCTATGATTTAGAAAATTAATTGCTAAATTATACACATTGTAAATAGCAATAGCCATGTCTTTGAGATGACTTGATTGCATACATGTTATTGTAGACAGCCCGGTATTTGTAAGATGGATATCACAACATTGAAAAGCCATTGAAACATATTTAGCTTGCTCAGAGTATTCTTTTGAAATTCAAAACAAATTCCTCCCCCTGGAATATTTAATTAAAGTTTCCACTGTGGGTATCAGTTCTGCAACCCCTTAGTAAAGAATGCATTCCATATGGTAATTATTCAACAAACAATGGGCTTTTTCTCCTTGATTCACAGGTAATTGAGATAAACACCCCAAACAAACAAAAATAGAGGCCCATGACATGTTAGATCAAAATTTTATTATATTAAATTTAGGGTATTTCCCATAATGAAATGCTTGAATTTGTGAATTCAACACATTTTACTATTGTTTATTCATCTCCGTGTCATGAATTCAGTAGGCTTCCCAACCTATGCGATACACACGACAACTGATGAAAAAATATTACCGTACATATAGTGGCCTGTTCTAAGGCTGTATCATGCAACGTGGTTCCTTTCCTTTGCATTTTAACATGGGGATGTGTCAGTTTCTCAATAGGATTTTAGTAAAGCAATAATCTGAAGCCAGCAAGAAATTTTGGCAGTCCTGGCAAAAAGTTGCTGATATCATAAGCAAATTGGAGAGAAGTACTGGCAGTGTGCCTCTTCCGTATAAACTATTGGCAGGGCTAATGTACTGCGAAAATGCATGGAAATGCAGAACAAGCAAGCTGTATGCACAGTCCTCACAACATACACAATGGAGCTGAACATTTCTGTTGCTAAACAAGACAGTTGTTAAGTGAATTTCATCCCATTTTATGACCTTTCTTGCTAAAGTTGTTAGGTGAATCACTTCATTTGTTTAAATTAGTAACATGATTGTTAAGGTAATCTGTCTGCCCCATTGATTTTGCTTGTCAGAAGATTGCAAAATGACCTTGGGAAACTGCAGCCATCAATAATATGAGCCAGTTGCCAAGGGTCTGAATTTTGACTATGTGACCATGGGGATGAGCAACAGTTGTAAGTGTGAAAAATGATCATGAGTCACTTTTTTTTCTGTGGTGGTTGTAACTTTGAATGGTCACTAAATGAATTATTGTAAGTTGAGGGTCATCTGTACATTATTAGGTCTGGTGTTCTAGTTTTGCTTCTGGGTTTAAAGCTTATTGATGTCATTTTTAAACCCTGTGTTTCTTGTTGCTAAACTTACAAAATCTATCCTTAATTCCTTGTTGTTCAGGATTATAAATGAATTTGAAGTTAGGCTTATATGGATTTAAGTCTCATGCCATTTAATCATAAATCTACCAAATTATGTGTAGAAAGATTTATTTTATTACAGAGTAGCCCCAACCCATAATATAGGCTTAGAGAAGGCTTAGCAGTATCTTTGACAAGAGTTTACACTTTTGCTATTGGTAAGGGCTGTTGGCCGAGTGCCTGAGTTAATTGCTGAGTTAGTATAGCATGATAACCCAAGCACAATTAGACTACAGGCAGTCATTTCTGTATCAGCGTAAAAAATGGAAGATGTTAGGACAAATGAAGGAGAGTTTAGGCTGGTATAATAAAGATAGATTTTGTGGCACAGTATTTGTTTAAGGACCACTTATTAAGTGTCTTGCACCAATAATCTTAATGAAAGTTAAGCAAAATGGAATTGAATGGATTCATGATGTGAAATGGCTGCGGCGATCATATTTTCTTGGGGAAAAAAATAAAGGACACACCTGATCTGAAAGCAATTCACAAGGATGAAATTTTCAAACTGTTTACAAAGGAAAATTCGAGAACAAAACCAAGAAAAACTTTACCAAAATGCATATCCTAATAAAAAATATCTAAAATCAAACAGTATATTTAAATTCATTTTAAAAAGACAATTCAATTTGCATGGTTTTTCACAAGAATTTGAAAGAGGTGCAGGTTGGACGGTAAAAGTTAAATGACCAAAATAGAGGACAGAAGTTATTTTTGAAAAATAAATAAATCTAAATCTATTTCTGAAATAAAGCACTACCTATTATAAACACACTGTCATTGTAGGTTGGCAGAAGTCACTGCTGTACTATAATGTCTTCTGCTACTTTGTTAGGTTTTTCCCACCTTTGTTACTTTATAAGTAACTTGAGGTGGTGAACATACTACTGTACTACTTCTTTCTAATTCTGTTTTTTCCCCACAATAACCTTGTGAGGTAGGTTGGGCTGAGAAACAATGGCTGGCCCCAAATCACCCTTCATATCTACAAACAGAACAAGAATTCCCAGTCTCCTGGTTTCTAGGCCAGCACCTTAACCACTGTACCAAATTGGCTCTGCAATGGGCCCAAACAAGCAAGCAAGCAAACAAACAACAAATGAGCACCATCCTCTGATTTCAAAAAACTCTCGTTCTTAAACATTTAGGCAAGTTTTCTATTGTGTAGTCAATATGGTATATGATATGTTCTAAAAATGTGAAAAGCTGTTCATTTTTTAAAATGTATTTTATTACAGAATCATTTATTGTACATTGAAAAGAAAACACAATAGGGAAAGAAGAATAGAATGGAAATGGAAGGGTTCCCTCCACCACCACCTCCTGAAGGTAGTACAAATTTATATTTATATATATATATAAGGACTGTTCATGCTAAATTGAAAATGCTTGCATTTTAATACATTTTAATTTATTTATTTTGTGCCTTTAAATCATTGTTGTCTCCTGGATACTGTCTGGAAACTTCCTGCAATTTTTTTAGCAAGATTTTTGGGAGTGGTTTGTCACTTGCCTTCTTCCTTAGGCAGAGAAGAGTGGGGGGGAGGGAGGGAGGGAGGGAGAGAGAGAGAGAGAGAGAGAGACTGGCCCACTCAGCTTCAGGTGGGACTAGAATTCATGGTCCCCTAGGTTTTAGCCTGGTGCCTTAACCACTATATCAGGGTGGCGGTTTTTAAAATAATTCATTAAATGTTGTTTTTCGATTCTGAATTATATCATTGTTGTTTTTTACTGCATTCTTTGTTTTCATAAACTCGTAGGGAGGAGATTCTGCGTCTAGCAATGTGTTTTGGATTTCTTTAAGATTCTATTGAATGACTTCATTTGTTGGCACTGGTTATTAAAGATGAGAACTTGTTTCTAGTATTTTTTTTTCATTTGTTATATACTGTATTATCTCCTATCTGGAACTGGATCTCTACTATTGGGGGATGTAACAGGTTGGTTATGCTAATGCAAGGTTGTTTACAATGCAGTTTTTATTTAGGGTGGATAAGTCAATATATGTGATGGGACAGAGCCAGTGAAAACATATGTGAATGTATAATTTTCTGGAAAATGTTGACTAACGTAGTTTGCAATCTCTTTTCTGCATTAGCTAAATGATCTGTTTGTGTTCTGGCTAGGGTTTTAACTGGTTCTTCATGGAATTACTGGGAGAAGTCGTCTATTTGCTGGGGGATCAGGAATCATCAATAGCCTCCAGGCCAAAGAAATTATGCTGTCCATATCCTGGCTCAGTACCTGGAGCTTGTGCAGATGTGGATGGAGAGGCCTAATTGTGATAAGAATTCATTATCTGTTTCTGGGGATAGTCCCTGTTTAATATTCAGTGAGGTTACTGTTCGCCTTGTGTGATTGGTCACAGTCTGGAGGTCCTTTTCGACTGACAGCTGCTGAAAGAGAAAGAAATTTTGTACAAGTTCATTTGGTGTGCTTGTTATACTCCTTTCTTCAACCAGCAGGCCCCTCAGGACCAAGGAATTCAATTATACTTTGGTCTCTCTCACAATTGTATTACTGTAAATTGTATTATCCACAGGGGGCTGCCCTTGAAGACTACCCAATATTTGTACCTGGTATAGAGTACGGTAATGCAGCCAGTGAGGGTTGTGTCACGGTGTTTGTCCCCATTGCTTCACGATTTGCACTGTTAGCAGTTGGCTTCTGGGTGCAATTTAGTGTACTAGTTATTAACTACCATTATAAAGCCCTTCATGGCATCACCTGCTTATTTGAGGGCTTGCTTCTCTCCATATGCGTCTACCAATCCAGTGAGGGCTGATAAAGTGGACACATTCTGAATCTCATTAAGCAAACCGTGTCATCTTGCAGCACCCAGAAAGCATGCCTTCTTGATGGCAGACCCTGTCCTCTGCAGTGTTATGCTCAGAAAGTCACACTGCTTGAATTTCCACAAACGATAACAAACATGGCTGTTTTCCCGGGCTCTGGGAAAGGATGGTTGTCATGCCCCTTTGACTTCTTGGTTTTATATGTATCAAGGTTTTCTCTTCAGCTGTACTCTCTGTTTGATATATGTTGTTTTCTTTTAATTATAAGTCTCCCAGAGTTATGGAGGAGTTGGGCAGCCTCAAAATTTAATTTAATGAATAAAATATGGTTTGCTCACAATTTTGATCCTTAAGCATGAGACTCTCTGGCTTTGATATTTTTTTTCTTAACTTCCAATCTCAGAAGAAATGTCAGTTTAAGGCTTTTATAACCTAATATTGTATTTCTATATAAAAACAAAAAGTGCCTATAGTCAAGGCTATGGTTTTCCCAGTTGCAATGTATGGCTGTGAAAGTTGGACCATAAGAAAGGCTGAGTGCCAAAGAATTGAGGCCTTTGAACTCTGGTGCTGGAGAAGATTCCTGCAAGTCCCTTGGACTGCAAGGTGATCAAACTGTCAGTCCTAGGGGAGATCAACCCTGACTGCTCTTTAGAAGGCCAGATCCTGAAGATGGAACTCCTGAAGGAAGGACTCACCGGAGAAGAGCCTACTGCTGGGAAAGATTGAGGGCAAAAGAAGAAGGGGATGGCAGAGAATGAGGTGGCTGGATGGAGTCACTGAAGCAGTCGGTGTGAGCTTAAATGGACTCCAGAGGATGGTAGAGCAGTGGTCACCAACCGGTGGGCCGCGAGAAAATTTTGGTGGGCCGCAGAGAAATCTTACTCCCAGAGTACCCCTTAAAGCCATTAATCCAGGCTGCGCAGAAACACAAGGCTGTGCCTCCCACATGGCCCGTGGGAACCCTCCCCGCCCACTCACTCCTTACCCAGTAAATTTGCCTGCTAAATTGCTATTTTTCCTTATTCCGACCATCATCTGTTCTGTGCCGGGAGATTTAGATTAGCTAGGAAGCAGGAAATGGTTGGATTTCTTGCTTTCTAGCTAGTCTTTAGATCTTCAACTCAGCACAGCCGAACCTCCCTTAGGACTGAAGGTTTGCTTGCAAGCAAATTCAGTGCAGACTCACTGACTTGAGAGACTGAGCTAGCTGATGGCAGATAGATCACTGAATGATTCTGTGAGGAATTCAATTTGTCTGCTTTGCCTGATTTTGGGTAAAAGTTGCTCTTTTTTAAATAAAAAAATCAATATTTATGGTGTGTTGTGAGTTAATTTTGCAAGCAAATTTTATGTGACAGACTGAGCTAGCCAATAGCAGATAGATCTCTGAATGAATCTGTGATTCTGTGAGCAACTCAATCTGCCTGCCTGCTTTGCCTGATTTTGGGTAAAAGTTGCTCTTTTTTTATAAAAAATTCAATATTTATATAAATATTTATAATATTTACATACAAGCCATGCCCAGCCAGTCACATGATCATCAAGCCACACCCATAAATTAGGCCATGCCCACAGAACCGGTTAGCAATCCCTGGGATCTAAAATTATGAGTTTCGTGGTCCCTGAGGTCCAAAAGGTTGGCAACCCTTGTGGTAGAGGACAGGAAGGCCTGGAAGAATGTTGTCCATGGGGTCGCGAAGTCTGTGAAGTCAGACATGACTTTGCAACTAACATTGAATTGGCATCCTTCAGTCTCAAGGGACTGTGGTATCACGCTATGAAACCGGTAACTGCCACTTCCCATGTTGTTTCAGTGTTATATGAAAAGCTGGAGTGTCTTCTCCAGAGCACAAGGGCTGGGTAATTTAATATGGAGGATAAATTGTTACCCAAGCAGCAGATTCCCCCCTCTCCACGTCACTGAAATAGTCTAATGGAACGGCAGAGTTGATACAATTAGTTCCAGCTGTATCGCAGGAGTTACCAGAACGTGATTGTACACAATCATAAACTGCTTCCAGGAGTCCGGTTCTGGATTTTGCCTCGAGGTTGACTCCTGAAGCCTTTTCCAATAATAGATGTAGCCATAAGACAGCAGAAGTTTGAAATCAGAGTTTCCCTTATCCTAGAAGATGGATCTACTGTTTTATCTGCCGTTGGGGCATAAAGCCCTCTTCTGCCTTCAAAACTGTTGACCATCTTCTCCTGTAGCCCTGGAAAGTGGCCCTTACGAGGTGCTACCAGCCGGGCCAGCTGGACCAAGGTTTTTTTAAGGAGGTATTACTCCACCGGCACTTCTCCTCATTCCAGGATGCCCAGCTCTGCTCCATTTTCAGTGTCCATTATCTTCCAACTAATAACAACAATATATAAAAAAACCAAAAACCCAGCTAGTGCATAGAGTTTTTGGTGTCTACTGTCTGTTGTCTCTGTCTATTTATGTGTATCTCTCTACCTACCTGTCCCTCAGTCTCTCTCTCTGTGCTTCTTCCTCCCTCATTTAGAAATGACCCATATTGTAGGAGGACTCTGGACAGCATAAAAATGAAACATATTCAACCATAATCTTTCATATAGTGTACTCATGGAGATAGTGCTGGGCTGACTCTGAATTCATGAATGATGGACTCCATAAAATATGCTGATACTCCCTGAAGGATACCTGATATTCACTGCAATTTTGATTTTGCAGGCTGTTGTCGTTTATACAACACTTAATCAAGTTCTGTATGCTCACAGAATTCCATTTGCCTAAGTATTTGAAAGGGAACACTGCCTTTTAATGCAGCCATAAATAATATTATTTGGCTGAAAACATGTGAAAATGCTGCCCAGCATAAATGTTACTTCTTTCCAGTATGTATTAAGGATAGTTTAACCCCAAATGTAAAATAAAATAGCTGTTTCTTCTGACATTGCCACCACTGACTTTCACTGTACTGTCTCTATTATACAATTTCTTGGGAGTTCCATATCATCAAGCCAGTGTCTCTATGACTTCCTTGCAGTGCAAAAAAACTTTCTTTTTTAATGTGAGATAGTATATCCAGATCTTCTGAGTTATATTTAGGATGAGTCTGAGAGATTTAATAATTGCACTATATTATACTTTCCTGTAAAGAAAATTATCTTTTTCTCTGGAGATTTGGGAAGACTGGGTCCAAATTGGATGGAGAGGCATCAAAAGTTAAACCTGATTTTTTGAACCTTTTGCTCTGACCAGAATTACTCATACAGCTTTATTTATCTTCTAAAACTATCTGTGCGTAGAAATGTTATTCAGAAGCTTTGGTAAAGAATGTTCAACTTTGAGTAATTATTTAAAGAAAGTATATTTAGAAAAAGTAGAGTATTACCCTTAAATACAAGAAAACATGGTAGCCTGTAAGGCTTCCGGTTTGAGTTTCTTTGGTGACAGACTGAAACCTCGTCTCTGTGAGGCTTCGATCCATGCTCACCGCTGGAGTGCCCCGAGTCGGGGCTAAGCCACCCCGTAGAGGTGGTGAAGAAGGGGGAGACTGCCTGCAGGGTTGAGAAGAGCCGCATTTCTCCTTCCCAGCTGGCCATTACTCCTTTTCCTGAAGATGGTTGTAGCGGTGGTCAGAAATGGCCACCACAAAGAAGAACTCGACTGGAAAATAATGTGCAGGAGGAAGATAAGAAGAGAAAGTTTTGGTTGACCAAGTTAAACAGCAAAAGCAACAAATAAGGTACCCTGGAATTGAAACTTAAAAAAAAAAACAATAACATTGTTCCGTAAGAAGATTTTTAAGCTGCGAAGGAGAGAGAAAAGGGAAAAGATTTGGGTTTTTTTTCTCCTTTTCCTATACTGACAGCTAAGAGACTTAAGCAAGAAATTGGAAAAAAATCCACTTTGACATTAATAGGCATTTAATGCTGAAAATAAAAAGTCAAAGGGATAATAAAGATTTCTGGATAATCAAAAGCTTTTGAAAACAGGAAAGGAGAGAAAAAGAATAAAAGGGCAGGAACTGGAAGGGAGGAGACTGCCTGGAATTAAAAAGAACTTACAGCAAAATCTCAACAAAACTTCCAAAAGATACATTTTAACTGAAACATCGCAACAAAAACCCCAGGAAGAGAAAGCGGAAAAAGAAATAAGAAGAAATAACTTGGGTCTATTTGGATTACTTGATGATTTCTGGATTTTTGGTTATTGTATTTGAATGACAAAAATCAGTCGGGTGGTTGTTTAAAACTATTTAAAATGGCTCCACTTTTAGAAGAACTGAAAATGGAACTTAAAAAGTACAAAGAAGATGCACAAGAAGGGAGAGGTTCTTTTGGCTTCGTATTTCAGTTTTTAGAAATGGAGATTGGAATTATGAGAGAAAGAAATGCCTGCAGAACAAGAAGATTGCAACAAAAAGGAAGCCATCTTTAATGAACAAGTAATCTTAGATGGGGAAAAAAAGGAAAGGGGGGAAAGAGCATGGAAAGTTTAAGATTGGGAAAACAACTCCAAAAAAAGAATAGAGTGAAAAAATAAGTATAAAATCAGAAAGCAACAGAAGAGGAAAATGCAGAAGAGAGAATTAGAAGTAGAGAGACAAGGGGGTAAAAAGGGGAGGGAGAAAATGAGAGGGAAGAAAGAAAGGAAGTTATAAAGGACAGAAACAAAATATAGAGAAACAGGGCCTATTTAGAGACAATGGGTGAAAATTTAATGGAAAAAGGGATTCTGTAAAGATATATAAGATAGTATTGTTATATTAGAAACAGAAATAATTTTAGAAAATATGAAACAATGTATGATTAAAATGTTTGATAAAATAGCTATTGTAATTCAGTGGAATGCTTGTCAATAAACAAATGTAACAATGAATATTTAATGATTTACAAAACATATATGAAGAGAAATAAGGGAAAAATTAATTATGGAGATTATACGTGTCTTTAAGGAAGTATAATGTTTAATTGAAAAGAAATGTTAAAGATGTCAAGATTTTAATGATTATTAATGATAGAACTGAATTGGAATAGAATGAGGGTTTATAATTACATATATTTATATATTTTTTTTCTTTAAAGAATATAGTGTGTATTATAAGAATGTACCAAGCAGAATTCGATTGGAAGTTATGTATTATGTATTATACTGAAGGTCATAACCTTAAGGTATATATTGAAGTTTAAATAAGAGTTGCATGGATATAATTAAAAGATATAAAGGTGTCATACTCCAGTTAGTAACTACAGGAGAAAATTTGTTTAATGAGAAAAGATAATATGAAATTGAAACAGAACAGACAAAAGTATAAATATAATGATTTGAATTGAGATAAAATAATCAAAATAAAATTGAGAAAATTAAAAGAAGGGAAAAACTATATAGAAAATGTAGAATAGTATAAGATATGGAATAGGACACAAAAAGGAGCAGGAAATTGAGTTTTGTGTCTGTATAAGGATGTTCAACCCGGGACCATGCTATTTTCAAAAAAGATGTTTTACTTGTATTTTGTATGTGTGAAAACCCAAATAAAACTTTATTAAAAAAAAAATATGGTAGCCTTTTTATAAATGAATGAAAAACGCCTGATAGACTGCAATCCTATTTATGGCATTTCAGAATTAAATTCTACATATCGCAAAGAAATAATTAAAATAATTTGCGCACTGGATGTTGGTCATATTGTAAATTATGGATTATTAAAATTCATGTAATTTAAGGTGAGATGTTTAACAAAGGATTTAATAGGAAGTCTGTCTGACAGAGCCTTCTTTGAGGATTGTAAGAATATTGCTTAAACTGAACTTTGTACTATATGGCATTTGTTTGTGAGAAATGCCAATTTATGCACACAGACAGTTACAAAAGATGGTACAAATGGAGCCAAGATTTAAATCGAATGAGAACAGCTTCTGAATTGTAGCCCTCAATAGACCTTTTTGTGGAAGCTGCTGGTGATTGTTTGGTGTCTGAATTTCTGCTTTAAAAGAGAAGAGTCTTTTAAAAAGAAAGGGAAAAGCCAACGTATTTAATTTTTAAAAAAATCAGAGAAAAATAAAATTAAGTAAACCAGCTTTAATTATTTACTTTTATATAACAGCCATGCTTCACAACAGAGAGATAGAACAGAAATCTTTTCCCCCCACTAATGTAAGCAGGGCATTGTGCATTGTTAACGTATACATGAAAGAACATATTCCTAATTAGAGATAAATCTCCCAAGTCATGCTGGGCTCCTGGTGATTTCATGGACATGCCTAGTCAGTTTCTTTGGCAAGAATACAGAAGTGGGAGTGCCATACTGGGATTTCTTTTTTTTTTCATTCCTGCGTGTAGTTTATCAGAACGATAAACTACAGGCAGGAATGAAAAAAAAAATTCTTTAATTAGGAATACGTTCTTTCATGTATAAGTTAACAATGCACAACACCCCTGTTCATACTGGAGACATGTTCTATCTAATAGGAGTACAGAAAGTCCTCAACTCAAGACAGTCATTATGGTCAGAAGTTGTGACAGCTGTTAAGTGCTCACATGATTGCCTCACGACCCTCACACCCCAGGCCTTCCAAGCCTCCTTATCTCATGAGGCACCCTGTATTCTCCTTTCTGTCCCTGCAGTTGATTGTAAGGACAAATGACAGTATGGGGACTAGCAATGAACTTAAAACCAGGTCATAAGTAGCTTTTTTTTGGGGGGGTCTACTGCAACTTTGAGTGGTTACTAAGCAACGTGTCATAAGTCAAGGATTACCTATATATAGTAATAAAAGGACAAGCTTGCAAATGTTTCCTGACATAAATTTGTTTGAACCCAGGTAGTTCATTTTGGTTTTGTACATGTTGAACGATTTAAATGTTGAAAAGTGTATTGGAGATACTTACTGGCTTTATACACCTTTTGGTGGATGCGTAAGGATGCTGATCACTAAGAGCAGATTGTCTGCATTCTTCTTTTTATCAGCATTGATTATTTGGAAGCTCCATATTTTTAATTTGCTTAAGAATGATGGATAAATTGAGTGCATGAATATCAAAATAATATATTGCATACATTACTTTTGAGCAATAACAGCTACCGACTAAGTAGTGGCATTTCTTCTCATGTATTTGCTGAATTTTTATCATATGCTTCCAAGTTCCACAGTAATCAATATATGTTATAATTTTGAAAATAGATATTCATAGGATTTGAATGTGAAGCATACTGAAGTCCTAATGCTAAGTGTTAAAAATGTAATTGTATCTCATTTCATACCCATTGTTTGTCAAGGGTTTGGTTTGTCTTTTCAAGATCTCCACTTTTTAGTTTTAGGAAATGACGTATCAATCACTGCTGCTAATGAAGAAGAGGATGAAGAAGGAGAACAGTTTGACTTTGATAGTGGAGATGAGATTCCAGAAGCAGACAGACAAACTATTTTGCCAATTCAAGAAGAGGCAAATTGTATAGGTACATGATTCCAGGCAAAATAAATAATGAGAATGTTACTTTTTGTGAATATTAATTGCCTTTTGAGTGTAACTCTATAGTCCTTGCAAATCATTACTCCTAGGAATCATAGATTGAACTAATTCGGGCTCTCAAAAATTAAAACTGTTCATTGCATGAAAGCCTAAATGAGCTTTGTCCCAGGAAAAGGTGTATGTAAATTACTCTTAGGGACCCATGAAATTAAGCCACTGCGAGATGACGCTCTCAACGTATAGATTCAGAGATTATTCCAGTGCCAAGAGATGCAGCTTTCTGAAATTCTGTCCTGCTTTCCATAACAATTTGCAAGAGCAGGCCAACATGACTACTGTATAAAATTGTCATATTCTCCCCCTGACTCCTCGAGAAGAGGCGTGTCAGGTAGGACCAACGCCCCTTTTCTAATGCTGCTACATTGAATGGTGCAAGTTGTATAATTCAGGACAAGACAGTGATTGCGTTGCTAAATTTTTCCATCTGTCAGCCTGGCTGTCAGTGGAGAGAGGTTTACAAGACTCTTCAGTTTAGAATAGCAGCTGACAGCAATTGAAGCCGACCAACATGAAGGTGGCTGAAAACCTTGGTATAAATTCAGGCAAAAAAGGAGAAGAGAATCATTATACAACTATTTTGGATTAAGATATACACATAGATATTGACACAGTGTTATTACTATGCCTATGCAATATTATACTATACTTATTTTAAGTGTCAAGGTAGAAGTTAGGAAAATAAGCATGTTTATTAAATTTATACCATAGCAAAAGCCTTTTAAAGGCTTTCCTTTAAAACATAGGAAAGATAAAACGTTTGGTGATTTGTACTATTTCCCAAAAGACACCCCCCCGCCGCCCTTTATACTTCAACAGTCACCAGTCCCAGGGGAGGGGGAACATTAGGTTTAAGGAATTGCAGATAAGTGCCTTTGTACATTCTGAAACATCCTTTCCCCTTCTGATCTGAAGCACTCAACACCTCCACTCTGTTCTAAATCTTGAGGCAGAATAGTTTGCCTAACAGATTAAACACTCAAGCTGTGGATTCTATTTGTATGCAAGCTAATCTAAAATAACGCAGCATTCTATCTCACAATTATTGAGCCTCTATTATAACACCCCTGGAAATATTTGTAGCCAGCCTCCACGTCCCACGTCTCTTTTCAGGCCCCAAAGGCCTCTCGGGAGGTGTTTTTTGTTGTATTGGTACAAGAGGGAAACAGAATTTCTTTCTGCTGCTTTGCAGATACCCTGTCTGTGTTGAGGTGGAAAAAGATGTTTTAATCACCTGTTGACTAGCTGCAGTTTCTCACCATTTCTAAAGGAGTGATGCGCCTGCTGAGCTCTGCTTCCCCTTTCAGCTTGCCTCCTGTTGGTTTGCTGAAGTCCAAGCCTGCTCTTCCTTCCCCATCACCTACCTGTCGAGTTGACAGCTGCAAATTCTTCGTTTCTGTTCTTCCACCTGAAACAATTTTTCCTTCAAACATAACCCTGCTCTCAGCATTTTCCCTTTTAGAATTGGAAACCAGGTGTGGTCCAGTGCTCTCAAGATTGCCTTAAAATCCCAGGGGAGAAAACAAAGGGTGTAGGGGGGAAGAGCTCTTGCTGACCATTGTAAGGCTTTTCTTCTTCAAGAAGTCAGCTGCATTATTCTGGGAAAGACAGTTGCTTTAAGGCAGAGGTGTCAAACTGATTTCATTAAGGGCCACATCAGAGTTGTATCTGACTTGCAGGAGGCCAGGGTGGGCATATCGGGGGTGTCTGGTGGCTCAAGTGCTCTGCCACTGAAAATGGGCTCCCGAGTTCTGTTTTCGGCCACAACGGCCTCCTGCAGCCCTCTGCCTGCAAAAACGGAGTTGGGGGAGCATGAGCAGCCCCCCAAGCTGTTTTTGCTAGTAGAGGGCTGCAGGAGGCAGTCACAGCTAAAACTGGAGCACAATCCTCCCGAGCTCCAATTTCACTGGCAGAGGCACCGTGGGCCCATCCTTTGCTGTTTCCAGGGTGGCCCTGCAGACTAAATCTGGCCCACGGGCCTTGAGTTTGACACCCCATCTTTAAGGAGTCAAAGACCAATAATATATAACCACTTCATATGTGCTCCAAGCACCTTTTTGCCCTCAGATCTGAAGTGCAATACATAGAAAATAGCTTGGTTTTGAAGAGGAGGAATATTCATTTTGCAAGGGAGGAAGTGTGATTTTTTTTTCTCATTATGAGAAGAGTTTATTTGACAGAAATGTGTATCTTTTGTATTCAAGGGAATGAAAATCTAGAAAACCTAGAGGAAGCTGAGAAAATGCAAAACTCCAAAGCCAATGCAGAGGGCATCCTACCACGGGTAAACCCATACTCTGTCATAACCATTTCACCAATGCAGGAAAAGGAGCTGTTGCTGTCACCAGAGCCAAGCACACAAGATGGCACTATAAGTCCCACCCTCTCAAGTGGCTATTCGGTTCCGGTGCCTTGTGGCTATGCCGTGCCATCCAATTTGCCATTGATATTGCCGGCGTATTCCAGTCCTGTTATAATCCGCAACCCTTCTGTGGATGAAGAAGGTAGTTTAGAGCTATGCATAATTATATTTTTTAAAAAATAGAATTATTTTCCTGTCAATGGTCCTTTAATTTCTTGGATATTTTGAATCCTCTGTGTAATCCAAAGATATGCACATTGCTCAGTGGGTTGGACTTGCGACATAGTTTAAATATCTTTGTTAATAAGATTTATTTAGACTGTTAATGATAATTTTGTGGTGTTGACAACTTATTTTTATTCTAGAAAATGTCAATTTTATTAGAATTGTGTTTTTAATAAACAAAATAAATTATTAATAGGACTCTCCCCTCTTTTCTTCCCCTCAAATTCTCTCTGCCTGGTTTGTCTGGCTTTTGGTAAAACTTGGAGTGTGTGCAAAGGGATATTTTTGGGAAGAAGAAAAAGTTCTTTTGTGGAAGCAGAAATCTGTTTGTTCTATATTGAATTATAGAAACCTTTATCTGTATTATTATCAGTTCTTCGAAATGTCTCTATTTCTAAACTATCTTGTATATGTGCTAATATATGACCCATACCACTGTCTTAGGCCTAAAAATATTTACCCAATGTATTGATATTATCCTTCTTATTTTTCCTATTACCTTCTCCTATTGATATCTATGATTTATCACTTGTATATTATGATGATTGTAACTATGATCTATGATATATAATTTATCATTTTGCTGTTTGTACGTACACTGAGAGCTTATGCACTGGACACAAATTCCTTGTGTGTTTAACCACACTTGGCCAATAAAGAATTCTATTCATAGCTTATAAAATGAAAGGGGTTTTACATATATGCATGGAAGGATATATCATGCCCTTTTGGCTTACTTAAATATTTATAATCGTATATTCAGAGGAGCTCATAAAATGCATTATTAATGGAGGCCTTTAGAAGCCCATTGAAAGTATTTAAGAGCAGGAAATTTTATTTGACAAATTACTATGATGAATGTTACTTTAAAATGCTTTCCCTTTAATGTCACTGTGACTGAGAGATTGTATCATTTCTTTAGCAAATATTCATATAGTAGCTGAGGATGGTCATTCTCAGAGTTCAGAAGAGCCTCCAAATTGGTAAGTCAAATATTTAATGACATTTATTGTGAAAGTATAACAAGACTATAGTCTCAGTGCATCTGGAATTCAGTAGAAAAGTAGGTGGCCAGTGTTTTAAATTGAGGACAACAGGATTAATACATATTCAGGAAAAAGTGATAAGATCCTTGTACAAGTCCGCCTTTTTATAGCTGAATAATGTCTATGAAAAGAAGGACTTCGGAAAGGATCATATCGCTTCTTTAACAATACAGACCATTATCTATGGAAATTCTCAATCATCCAGGTCATGGTTGTTCCAAAGGTGCTTTTTTTCAAAGGGCAACTGGACTTTCTTGTTTTTCTTTGAAGACATTTCACTTCTCATCTAAGAAGCTTCTTTAGCTCAGAGCTGAACAAGCAAGCTACTTGGATGAGAAACGAACTGTCTTCAAAGAAAAACAAGAAAATATAATTGCCTCTTGAAAAAAGCACCTTTGGAACAATACAGACCATGGTTAATAATACCTGTCTGTTGATGGAATGACATCCATCTACGAAATAGATGCTCCTCATCAAGTTTCTCCAAAATCTGTTCCAGAAGACCACTGATGTCTGATTATGTTCTTATTAGATATAGGCTGGTACATCTAGTGCTACAAATGCCTTATTACTACTTTGAGGGTAGTCAAGCTGTAGCAATGTCATGCCTATAATTTTTCCATCAACCATCTATTGAACAAAGCAAGATGCTGCACTAAATGAACTTCATTGCTTTATATAGATTTTTAAAACCTTTTTTTCCTTCTCGTTCCTATAGCAAATGCTTTTTCACTTCAATATCTGTTTATTTCTTTATACTTCATCCTGACTACCTGCCCCTTGCCTGATTATTATTGTGACTCATTTCTGAGTCATTTCCCCAAACCTTCCCTTTATAATGTCTTTTGTAAGCAGTTCAGGTGGACATTACCCGTTTATAGACAGCCACAGACTGTGTTTTTCAAATCGGGGCTTTTGGCGGGTAGGGAATGAAAGGTAAACATTTGCTAGGCAGCATGGACCAACTCAGATTCCTAAATTTAGAGCCAGTGGGAACATACTGGCAATAATCCATATGGCCTTATTTGAACAAAAGCCACCAAGTCTCTTGAGTCCATGAAAGCAAGGCCATTCCACCCACCCCACAACCCAAACATTTATGGGAGAAAGTCCTACTGCAATGCCTAGAGATTTTGTTTGTCCTTACCCTCTCTCTTCCCAATGACATTGGAAATAAAATAGCTGTTGGTGCAGAGTGGCGTGTTAGTTCATCTTCGGCATTTGTTTCTATGTGAAGGAGTCCGTGTTAAAAACAGCCACTCTATCAGACTGTATCAGAGAAAGGAAACTGTGAAGGGGATTGCTTGTTCAATAGCTTCTGGGCAGTCAAGGCAACCTGAGTGTGATTTTTCACACCTGCTAGTGGATAGTAAAGATAAAGCAGAAATGTAGCCCTGACCATTATTAAACTGGTTGCTTTTTTACCAGTGCTTTGGATTTGGTCTCCAAGAGATGCTTCAGAGTGCCCAGCTCTGCAAGCATGGAACTGATTGTCAAAACTTTACAGGAGCCGCATTTTTTTTCTAATTTGGAGATGAAATATGAAGCATGCATAGGTCATTACTTACTCTATTGGTATCTTATTACTATCACCTGTCTGTTGGTTGTATTGTATGATTTATGACTGTACAGGTAGTTCTCTCAGTACATTTAATGACTGTTAAAAGTTACAACTTTGGCATGGAAAAAAGTGACTTATGACCGTTTTCCACACTAATGACCGTTGACTAATGACCGTTGAAGCATCCTGGTGGTCATGTGATCAAAATACAGATACTCGGCAACTGATTCATGTTTATGACAGTTGCCGTGTCCTGGGGAGGTGACACAAAATCACCCTTTGATCTTTTGACAAGCAAAGTCAACGGGGGTCTCAGATTCACTTAACTGTGTTCCTAACTTAACAGCTGTAGTGATTCAGCTGTGGCAAGGAAGATTGTAAAATGGGGCAAAACTCATATATGTTTCATTTAGCAAAAGAAATTTGGGACTCATTTGTGGTCGTAAATGGAGGACTACCTGTATCTCATGCTTTATAATTTATCACTTTGGTGCTTGTATGTATCTGGAGAGCTTTTGCACCAGAGAGAAATTTCTTGTGTGTCCAGTCGCACTTGGCCAATAAAAATATTCTATTTTGTACAGGCAAAACCTTAAGATGAATTGAGAACGTTCTTTATATTTTAGATGAATAATTTCGGAAAGAATAGTAATATAAATATAGGGAAGGCATTTTAAGGCAGGGGTTGCCAACTTTTCGGACCTCAGGGACTACTAAATTCATAATTTTAAATCCTGCGGACTAGCAATATTAATTTTTTAAAAAGATAAATAGTATTTAAATGCAATGTAAAATGTCCAAAATTTTCTCATGGACCATCAGTGGCCCACAGACCACTAGTTGATGACCGCTGCTGTTTTCCAGGGCTGACAGCTGCTTTAAGGCTTGTTGGGTTCCCCTTTTCACCCAGTCATTGTCCTGTACTTCATACCTGATCCTGTGAGGCAGAACTGTGATATCTGAAATACAAACCTTGAGATGGTGGCAAATAGATTCTTCTTCATCTTGTTGCCCTTTCCTATTAGGGGGCACCCCAAAATGCAGGGCCTCAGCAGAAAGGAGAGGAAAGAGAAGACTTTAGGAATTGCTGCAAGCAGCTTTCTTCATTTTTCACACTCTTTCTTCCTCCTCCTGGACAAATGAGGAGAGGGAAAACATGTATTATACCTTATTTGTTCTTCAAAAATCTGTATGACTCAAGACAGAGGCAAGGAGATACAAAGACTCTCCCTCTGTATGGTTATGGAGATGCCTCAAAGAGAGAGAAGCAGACTAATGAGGGGCTGGGAGGGGGTTCTAATGCAAATGTACCACTATTTTCTGAATAGGAGGAGTGAAGCTGTGTTTAGCATTACTTTAGGTAACTTGGGAGATCAGGGTCAGAGGTCTTGCTTGAAAAGATTGCATTGAAGCCCAACGGAGCACTACTTGTGCCCCACCAAGGAAGATTCTTTTGTGCGTTCACTTTTTTTCCTGCCCAATTGTAAGCCTTTAGATTCAGGATTCTTTGCCACTTCTCTCAGAAGCAATTTAGATTTTTTTTTAAAACAATTTTATTGGTTTTTAAAGACAAACAAAAACAAAACATCAAAACATCCAGCCTTCTTTCATAAACATACAAGCATATTTTTAAGTCATAATATAGTGTTGAGTACAACATTTCGTGGAAGATCTCTTTAAATTCAGTAATTAACATTGTAGTAATTAATGGAATTTCATATTCTCCTGCTCCCATTAAACTTAATTGAGTTTCCAAGTCAAGATGCAAATAAGATTATGCTTCAAGTCAATTGAATACATGAAAATCATATTTATTTTCTGTGTGTGTGCTTTAATTTATAGTGAAGACAATCAGGGGAGCACAGATGAGAATGCCTTGGCCAAATGGGTGGCTGACCCTGCAAATACAGAGTGGATGGAGAGTGAGTATGGATGACCAACAGTTCCTCTGAAGGCATTTGATAGTCTTGGATCAATGGCTCAGATCGCTGCACTTATCAGATTAATTACACTCTGGACCAACATCTTTTGGATGCTTGGACTGTTTTCATTATTCAGATGATATTTATAAATTCCAGGAAGGCAGTGCAAAATTGTCTGCAAAACGTGTCAGTTTGAGTATATAATAAACTGTTTCAAGTAACTTGGCACTCTTTTAATCTCAGAACCATCCTGTTCCAAGATTGAAAGGCTTCTAAAATTTTGAATAGTCTGTTTGCTACTGGGGTGGGAAATTTCATATCATTTCAGGCTTGTAACAGTTTGAAAGATTATGTTTTGGATGCCCCGAATTCAGAGATTGTCTCTCTGCAGAAATGTTACAGCAGTTCACAAAAATAAATACTGTTTTATGTCCAATCATATCTTAGCACTCATAAAAAATATTTGTTAGTTGCTTGATAAGGAAATTATTTACATATGTGAGTTAGATGAAGCAAATAAATTGAAAGGCGTATATTTTGTACAAGTTCAAAGGTATAAACAAAATCTGAAAAACAAGATGTTGCATTTGATGTGTGTTTCCTTTCTCCAGTGAATCTGGAAGAAAACCTCTTCGTTGTAAGGAAATCCAAGGAATTTAAACTTTGGAAATACCAATTTGAATTGACTTTCTGAAATAGTATATGCAATGGATATTAATTTCTCTTCTTGTTTTAATTGCATTCACTTCTTGGCTCAAAATCTCACCTGCTTTTTGTGAATATTTGTTCATTAAAAAAAACTTTATTCTGTGACAGAAATGCAAAAGAACAGATATGAATTAATAGTCATCTGAAAGGGTACTAGAAACAGACAAGAATTGAGCAGGTGTGCTACAGTTTGAACAATGCTTCTAAGAAGGATGTAAAATAAAAAGGAATTGCTGCCTTAGTAGTTATACTCAGGCTAGATATTAAGGAATAGGTGTTGAAAATGTAAATTGTCACATGAGCAATTGTATAACGTGAGGAATCACAATATAGAAGATGGACTTTCAAATCTAAAATGCTTATTCAGTTGTTTACTACTTACAAACTGCAATTATGCAAATGCATTCAGTAGAAGCGTATGTAGCTCATGTATCTAAATGCTTATGTAGATACATAACCATCAATGTGTTCTAATGAATGCATTTACATAAGTGCACTTTTAAGAATTAAACAAGTCTTTGCAGATTTATTTGTAAAAATAAGAGTTTTCTTCTAACGCAAAGCAGAAATTTGGGTAGTGCAGGAGAAAATCAAGAGACTGGTTTTGAAAGTTTTTATTTGGATCTTGTTAACTCACTTGAAATTGTGAAGCGGTATCAAATGAATAATATGCTTCTGACTAGACAAAAAACAGAATATATGTGTGTGTATCATTATTTTATTGCAATCTTTAGAAATCTATATTACACATTTTTACTATTTTTAAAAGAATCTCTCCAATAGTAATGAATTGAGGGTTTCCTTTTTGGTTTTAGATCCTGATGAAGTAATATACGATGATGTACCAAGAGAAAATTCAGACTCTGAACCAGGTATAAATTTAAATTCAATTTTAATTAGCAGTATTAGAGGGGAAAATAACAATAGATGATCCAAGTGGAAGAAATGTTTAATTTTCCCTAGCTGTCCTTCTACAACATTTCTTATATTTTAGGCTGTTGTCGTATAGAATGGGGATCTAGATCAAAGTCTTTGTTTGGCTTTATAATAGCATGCTAGAGACTATGCACCTAAAATGATGACTGGGGCTAAAAAATATTATACGGAAATGAAAATGTATTTCATTTCCATATAATTAAAATTAATAAAGATTATTACTCTCCAGGAATTTAATAATTCAATAGTTGTGGAGGCTTTTGAAGCCTCACAAATGATTCTGGATTGTGTACCTATTTTTCAAATCTGTGCTTATATGCATGACAATCAAACCTTACCAAAGTTAAAAATTTAGTTTGAGGTTGATTTAGACCAGGAAAATAATTAGGAATATACAAAACCCACTGTGTTAAGGTTGGAATGCTTTGATTTATTGATTGATTGGTTGGTTTAAATACCGTGTTTCTCATATAATAAGGCCGGGTCTCATTGTTTTTTTTTTTTTGAGCCCCGAAAAAACAGCTAGGACGTCTTTTCGGGGGTGAATTAATTTCTCCCCCCGCCCCGCACACCCTTGCCTAGGGTGCCCCACCGGCAGCTATGCCTTGCCACCAGCCACTCTTAACGGTCAATCATGGTGGAGCGCGGAGGGCTCCCTTACCCCCACCAAGCGCCTTTGCTGCAGACCCAGGTCAGCAAGCGGGCAGAGATGCCCACTGGCAGCATTTCAGCTGCTTCTCAGGCCTCCATAGCTTCCACGGTTCCCTCCAGTGCTGGCGCCTCTCTCACCAGCGCTGTCTCCAACAGCAACCTCTGAGTCGCTCCCGCTTTTCCCCCGTCCCCATAACAACAGGAAAAAAAAAACATTTTGAGGTACCTGGGAATGCCGCACGCTGCGTTTTGGTTTAATCCCGAGCGGCTGGGTGGGCGTGAGAAGAGCCGAGCGAGCGTCTCTGCTGCTGCCACCCTTGGTGCTCCAGCCTCGGGCTCTGCAAGTTTCCAAAAGTCCCGGTGTGCAGCCCGTTCCTGCATTCCAAGCGCGCCCAGGCCGAGCTGCAGCTGTCCGTCTCTCACCAGTGCCATCTCCAACAACAGTGGTGGCAGCGGCGGGAACTGTGGAAGCGTTTCAGCCACTTCTCGGGTGGGGGAGCCGCCTCCGTAACTTCCACGGTTCCTGCCACTGCTGCCGCTGTTGGAGAACCATGGAAGCTACGGAGGCCTGAGAAGCGGCTGAAATGTTGCCGGCAGACATCCATGCCGATGCCGCCCTCCTGCTAACCCGGGTCTGCAGCAAAGGTGCTTGGTGGGGGTAAGGGAGCCCTTTGCGCTCCGCCATGATCGGCTGTTAGGAGCGGCTGATGGCAAGGCGTAGTTGCCTGCGGGGCGCTCCTAATGGCAAGTTCCCCCCCACCTCCCACCCCCAATTTCGCATGTTTTAAAATAGGCCTAAGTTTGGGGGGAGAGGCTTAATTTCATTTTATGCCTAGAAAACATGCTGGGTCTTCTTGGGGAGGGGGTGTATTGTTGGAGAAACACGGTAGTTTATATGTCTGCCCATTCCATAACAGTGATTTTGAGTAGCAGTTATGTTCTGAAGAACACTGGAGTGTTGTGTTTTTCTACCCAACTTACACATACCATCCATTTCAGAAGTTGTTGCTAGAGTTGGTAACTTCCAGGGAATAGTTTGTGGTCCAGAAGAAATGTGGAACGTTCAAATGTTCCCTGGAATGTTCTGTCTCTATATGGACTTCCCTAGAAATGATATCTAACAAAGGAGCAATCATTACCCTAAATCACACAACACCAGGAATCTGGCCATCCTAGCTAAGTCTTGTATCATCACTGAGGGCTATTCCATAAACGATAAAAACTCTTCCATTTCAACATCCTTTTGGTCTCAGCTGATTGACTGTAGACACCTATGTTGGGCTTTATTTAGGGTGTGTGGTTTTGTTTTTAAATTCTGGATCTAATTTATTTTTATGAAGGGGTGTCTTTGATGTTGATGTTGTACATCACCCAGAATGGTTTTGTTCATATCTGATTTTTTTGGTAATTTATTAGAGATGTGATATGCCTTTTTAACTTGATGTTGTTCCAAACTGCACATTTTCCTTCAAATCAAGTATCATATTTTTTTCAAGGTTGAGGGAGCTCTATCGAAGTTGTTGGAAATACAATTCCCAGCAGCTGAGCCACCATGACAATTAGAAGACCGCCAAATGTTTATGTCTGTGATGTGTGATGCTGTTGTGACACTACAGTAGACAATGTGATATGCAAACTCCTCACTCTAAAGGATGCTTCC
The DNA here is from genome assembly GCF_049901715.1 of Pseudonaja textilis. Classification (NCBI taxonomy): domain Eukaryota; kingdom Metazoa; phylum Chordata; class Lepidosauria; order Squamata; family Elapidae; genus Pseudonaja; species Pseudonaja textilis. The sequence continues at coordinate 126,958,781 of NC_141990.1, read as the reverse complement.
CCTCTCCTTGTCATTAGCATAAATCAGATTGAATATGTACCAGTATAGCAGAATGTTATAAGATAATTTTCTTCTCTTTTCATTGTTCATTTTATGTTCTCTCCCATCCTTTCTTGCATTAGGACAGATGGGTAATGTTTTTCTAAACAAGGGAAGGGCTTGCCAAAAGTCAGTGTTATCGTAAACCTGTTGTTTTATGCTTCTGTATATTATCTTTACTTTATATACAGTTTATGTCTGCTGTGACCCATAATTTTCCCCCCAGGAATAGTACTTATCTGATGTGTTGACATGATGTGTTGTCCAGATCTTTCTTCTGATCCTTCATCTCTATATAGAATGTTTTGATTTCAGTTATATTTAATATTGTTGCCCCCTGCCATAAATCTTTTAGAATGTGTAGATTATTTGCAACCTATTCATACTTTGTGCCACCCATGATAAAAACCATTGCCAGGATAAAGATTCCTTGATTTTACATTTAAGCGTAGATATTTTTTTTTCCAAAATTCTATATATGGTAATATGGTATGCCACTAGGGCTTACTAACTGGGGAAAAATACACAATTATATATATATATATATATATATATATATATATATATATATATATATATATCTAATATAATATAATATAATATAATATAATATAATATAATATAATATAATATAATATAATATAATATAATATAATATAATATAACATAACATAAATACAGTTTGACTGAAATCAGCTGTTTCTATATTGCCAGGTAGTTCTTTTATAGCGTTACTTATCTTAATTCAGCCAACCCCTTTTATTTATTTATAAAATTTGTGAAGTCTCCTCACTCTTGAATGACTCTGGATGTGATTCTGCAGACTAAGATCCTTAGTTCCATTAGAAGGTCACTAAGGGTTCCCTGGGAGATCATGATTTATTTAAAAAACACAAAAACCAAACAAAAAGCCTCCAATGTTGGGTTGATCCACTGGAACGTTTGCCAACCATGGTGAATGCACATGCAAGCAATGAAGTAAGCAAACCGCCAGCTGATGAGGAGGGAGCTAAGGAGGGAGGAGCAGCAGATGATGAAAGATGCATCAGAGAGAATCGGAGACTCTGCTGAGGCCTCTATACCAGGACTCCCCCTGCTGGTGTGCCTGCTTTCCTGCAGGGACAGTGGCTCACTGTCAAGACAGACCCAGGAGATAAGAGGATTGGGCTGGCTCAGGCACGAGTGCAGGATGCCTACCTTTCTGCAGGTGCAGCAGCCCAAAGGGCTCTATCTCAGGGCAGGCACAGGAGGTCTGAACTAGTTTCCCGTTAGCTTCCAAGTGCAGTTTCAAGTGCTAGTATGACTTGGCTCCAGACTATCCTTAGGGCCATCTTGTCCAATTAAGCTTGATCGGGGATATTTATTTTCCCAGGGAGAAACATCTGATAATCCCACTTTTCATGAGTTACATATTATGGAAGCATGTTCCCCCCCACCCCACCCCTTTTATTCCATTCAGTCATATCCAGTTCTCAGAGGTAGCCTGGATAGGCCCCTGAAGTTGGCAAGGTTCTTCAAAAGTAGTTTGTCATTGCCTCCTTCCTAGGGCTGAGAAAAAGTGACTGGCCCAAAGTCACACAGCTAGCTTTGAACTCATGGTCTCCCAGTTTCTGAGCCCTTAACTATTACACCAAACTGGTATTTCATGGAGGTCCATAGGGTGTGCTATTCCATGGTAGCATCTGTATTTCAGAATAGCCTTCCACTTGAATTTAGGTTGTCTTTTAAAAATTTTGTCTTTAGAAAAATTGTCCTGGTGGACCTAGGATGTCATGTTTTTTGAGTTTTATGATTTTACAATATTAAACATTTTATTTTTTTAACTGAGAAGTTTTTTGTTCCAATAATATAAATCATTAATAGCCTTTGAACTGTGAAAGGAAATGGATAGATAAATGAAAATGGAGTTTGTAAGAGAATTAGCAATGGAAGGAAATAGTCATTCTTAAACATACAATAAAACATATTTTAATTTATGTCCAGATTTTAAAAAAATAAAATTATGACTTTAAATTGAAGCTGAATTTCGTAGAGATTATATTTTGTAGGAAATTCTATGTCTGAAGTCCAAATTTTAAAATTGGTGCATTGATAATAGGCCTTTCCTTATAAGTCTCTCATTATTTTTCATTCCTTGGATTGAAAATAGCAAAGAAATATTTTCATTTATGGTCATATTTGAGATATAATTTTTCCATGAGTAGACCTTAATTATATTTATATTTTTTAATAGATGTAGGGGAGATGATTTATGATGATGTTGAGAATGGAGATGAAGGTGGAAATAGCTCCCTAGAATATGGATGGAGTTCCAGTGAGTTTGAAAGCTATGAAGAACAGAGCGACTCAGAGAGTAAAAATGGAATACCCAGTTCTTTTCTGCGTGGCAACCACAGAAGACAAGTATGTAATTCTCGTGGCTTTTTCTAGGATGTTTGTGCTTCCTAGAGTTGTAGTATGTCAATGTTTATATCATCCAGCTGCATTACATAATTCCAAGCCAAAACAAGTACATTAAATGTTAAAGAAGTTTTGAAAGAAGAGGTAGAATATCCCATGGCATTGCATAAATGGATTTGTACTCAGGAAGTATTAGATTCCACCCTAATATACATATGTTCTTGTTTCCGGATATCCCATTATATAGTTTATATGCAGTTGTACAGTAGAAGTTATTCAGTGTGATGGGTGGTACCTACGAAGGGAGAGGTGGTGTGATGGATTAGTTGAAGCGGCTGTTTCTCAGCAAGGAGGGGCCTTGCAGGGGGAGTGTGTATGTCAACAGTCAACACAGCCCATAGGAGATGAATAGGAGACAGAAGAACAGATTGAGGATAGAGAATCACTTCCTAGAACCTCTCGGGATACATAGGTTAGTAAAAATTTAGTCTGGTAAGATTCTGTCTATTGGTATGAGGAAATCAAGAACTGAACTTTGGCTGGATTGTTCTTTGTCATTCTTGGGCTGAGCTTGACATTGATATCTTATTATGAATCCTAATATTTAATATAGTGTTTAATTCATTCCTTTATAACTCTGTGTAACCACCAGATGAACCCTCAGTTGTAAGTAAATGTTCTAGCTTGACAACCCTATCATACAAGTAGACTTTGTTTTATTTTTTCAAAACTCAGTACACTTCAGGTCTGGCCTGAAAGAACTGAAAATTAAGTGAAGAAAGAAATAATATTAGGGAAAATGAGAGATCAGAGGCTTGTAAATATACTTTACTGTTAATAGTTTAACAATTAAACAGTGATGCAAAGGAGAATCATATTTAAAATTATGAATGTAGATATGAAAAAAATAGTTTTAAAATTGAATACAACCGGTATATCAAGAACTACTGTAACTTTAAATAATTAGAATAGTTTATATAGAACAAGTTTAAATAGCTAGAATAGTTAGCGCTCCAAAGTGTTAAAACAGTGCCATAATACAACGTTAACCATAATTTGAGTAGGGTTATTGCAGGACTAAAGCCAGATTGATTGCAAATTGATTGCAGTGTTCAGGATTTATAAGGACAGTAATTAACTTCTTGCTATGACTCCTTCTGGAAACTCTAATAAACTGAATAAAACTCTAATAAGAATAAAGTGTAATTATATCACACAGAAAATAATTTCAATTCTCTAATTCTATGGCTTCGAGAATCCTAAATTAATTCATTGAAGTTGAAAAATAGAAAAGAAAGCATACAAGTTGTGTGAATGACTTGAGAAAAGGTACTTTTCTCAAAACCAGGCAACTATGAGTTCTAATCCTATCATGCTCATGAAGTCCCATGGGTGACTTTGGCCAGTCACTTTCAGCCCCAGAAAAAGGCAAGGGCAAACCACTTCTAAAAACCTTGCTAAGAAAATTGCAGATACTTCTCTAAGCAAAGTCCAGGAGTCACGCTGACAATGTGCTCTATACACAGACACAAACACACACACACACACACATATACTGGAATGATGCAGCATTCTGCCTGGAAAGCAAATTAGTTTTACAGAAGAGAGATTAAGGTCTTCTGTTATGCTGTCTGGCAGAGAAGTTTACCAGTTGTCCTCTGCATTCTTGCATCTTAAGTGTTCAAATTTATCATAAAGAAAAGCTTCAGTGGCGATTAAAACATTCCAGAGACTGGTAATAATTAATTCCTAATTAAAATACTTTAGGATGATCCCAGGATAAAAATCAGATGAAACAGCCAAATCCACTTGTCTCTTGGAACTTTATTTTTAAAAAGGGTCAGGCAAGGTGCATTTTAGTTTCACTGATTTTCATTTGTTAACTCTAGTGAAAGCAGTGTCTAAAGTAGTTCTTATCCACAATTTCCTTTCTTATATCATAACCCTTATTTTTCATGGCAAAAGACTAACAGAGATCTCTATACCTGCTAACTGTATAATTAATGTTGGCTGTGCATTACATTACGGAGCTTGCTTCTTAGCGAAGCTGAATGTTTTTCTTCTTTATGAAAGAGAACCATAGCCACAGAACAAATTAGTCCAGATTGGAGCAAATTGAAGTGACAGAGATAATATATGCATTGCTGTAATGCCACTCTAATAATTGAGCTAAGGCCATAAGTAAAGACTGTTTTTATTTTTATTTATTGGCATCCCACCTTTATTATTTTTATAAATAACTCTAGGCAGCTAACACAGGCTATTAATTTTTTCCTCATCCTATTTTCCCCACAACAACCCGTGAAATGGGTTGGTCTGAGAGAGAGAGAGTGACTGATCCAAGGTTACCCAGCTGGCTAAGGTGAGACTTGAACTCCTGGTCATCTAGCCTGCTGCTTTAACCACTAGACCAAGTTGGCTCTCTACCATATGCTATATACTTTTCTTAAATAACCCATTTCTACTACATCCAACTGCTGTTTCTTACAGCATCCCCATGGTCACATGATCAAAATTTGGACACTTGCAACTGCCTTGTATTTATGGCGGTTGCAATGTCCTAGGATCATGTGATCACCTTTTGCAACCTTCTGACAAGCAAGAGTCAATGAGGAAACCAGATTCACTTAACAACCATGTTACTAACTCATTTAGCAACACAACGTAAATCATGGACTACCTGTATATGAACTTTAGGAGCAAAATGTATCCTTTTTTTAACGTTGACATTGTTTCTCGTCTGCCTCTCCCCCTCAGTTTGTGCCCATACACTTAAAATTTTAAGATTGTATCCTTTTGTATGCTGCAGTTCTCTCATGACCTAACCCGTTTCAAGGAGCACTATGAGAAAAAGATGAAAGATCTGATGACCAACACAGTGGGAGGAGTAGAGATTCAGCAATTAAAGCAAAAACATGAGCTGAAGGTAACATTGTTGATTTTCTAACCAGATAAATGTAAAAACGATTGTTCTGCAGACACAATGAATGTACGTTTTAGTAAATGAAGCTGATGGGGAAAAAAATAGCACGTGTTCACCTGTACTGTTTGTATTGCTCTCACCTTAAAAGAACTTTATCAGGGGTTTTATGCCAGTTTTTTGGACTGCTGTTTCAATATTTAAAGAATGAAAAATACAGTTGATTTTCTTTCTGGATTTTTTGGCTATGCTGTTGCAGTTTAATTCACCTAGATGAGTCATTGTTACTAAAGTCTGATTCTATCTCTTTGGAAGGTCATGTAGATTTTAGCTTTTGGAAGAGTTTGAATTTAAATAAATGTGGTTGTCGTTTTTCTTTTTCAGTATAAGTTTACTTTAGCATTAAATAGTTAACGTCTAATTGGGGATACCAGCATTACTTTATCTTGTTATGGAATCAGAGGGGAAAACACTTTCCATGAAGGAGCAGAGAGAGTGAAACTGCAAATGCAAGTGAAAATTGAGAGCACTGTCCTTCTTTCTCTCCAAATTTGGACATGCATGGTGAGCTATGCAAGGAAAATCTCATACTTGGTTGGCCCCTTTCCTGGTTTCTGGATATGAAGATTTGAACAATCAAAGAAGGAGTAGGATGGTTTCTCTAAATGTTAGTTTGTTCTGCTCATCCTACTTCAAGTGAGATATAAGTTCCATAAAAATGAGGATTAAAAGTTGCAGCAGTATTTGAAGAACATTGTAGTCCAACGTTCTAATCTCTTTATGTGCATATTAGACTTAACTTGGAGATGTGGTATCTTGATGTTAAGATGGAAGAGGCTGGTATAAACATTGCAAAGCGGAAAAGCTTATTTAAATTCTGTTAAGGAGGTTAAATACTGGAAAATAATGTGTGTATATTTTCATTGTCCCAGAGACAATATATAAATGTATGTGTAAATATGGAAGATATTAATGACCAGGCATGAAACATTACCATAGGTTGTTGACTTTGATCTCCACAACCTGACATCGTTCTTTTTACAAGCAATGCTTGTCATGTAGTGTCTGCTATAACATTTGTAACACTTTGAATTCCACTCTGATTACTCACTGAACATGCAGGATCTGTTTGTCCCTGTCTTGCAGATGCAGAAGCTCATGAAAGCAGCAAGGGAGGGCACCAAAGACGGGCTTGAAAAAACTAAAGCGGCTGTGAAGAAAGGTCGGTCATTCATCAGAACCAAGTCCTTTATCAGTCAAGGTATGCACTGATCATCCATTCCTTTTTTTAAGATGATATACTAATTAACCATTTAAAGCAAAATAGCATTGAAATGGTTAACTGTTTATCTTTCAAACCACATTGCTTCAGAAAACGGTCTTAGCTCATAGGTAGATTTTCAGGTAAGGAAATATTAACTGAACTTATTTTTGGAAAAAATAGCATTGATTTTAAGATTTAAAAAGTGTGTGTGTGTATGTGTGTGTGTGCAATTAAATTGAGTTTATTAACTGAATAATTGAAGTTAATAATTGAATAATTGAAGTTAACTTTCACTCTCAGAAATGGAAAACACATTGATTATCTTGACTGGGATTATAAAGTTACTTTGGTTACTTCTGCTGTTAAAATTATAATGCTCCAGATGAACATGCTATGAATTTTGACTGAAGATGTGAAAAGAATGATAGGTCAACTCTCCAATTCAGTTGAGGCAGTTTCACAAATCAAATCAAATCCTCTAAAGTTTATACTGTACATACGATTGACTACTTAATTTTCATTAATGGATCTCTTTGCTACACATGGCAAGCAATATTATACGGAATATCAAAAGGAGTAAGACAAAGAAATGAAAGGCATGGCACAGGGGAAAAAAAAGTGGTATTATAGTTTACAGAAACACCATGTACTCTGCCTCCCCACATTCTCTGTCCTTACAAACCTTCCTTGTGTGTTCTTACCAGGTTTGTTGCCATTTCCCTCACTGCTTTTTTTAAACAAATGTTTTTTAAAGAAAACTTTAAAGTTTCTCTTTTTTAGGATCTCATCAATGACAGATATTCAACTACAACTATTTTGGATTTCCCTTTTCTCTTCACATATTTGTTTTGGCCCCATCTTTGAGCAAAATAGCTTGGTGTACTTTTTTTCATACTGATCATTCATTTTTTTTGTGTTGTGTCTACATTTATTTAGCATCTATATATTCTTGAAAAGAAACAGTTTTGTATAATTGTTAAGGCATCAGGTTAGACCTCGGAGACGTCACATTTGAAAAACTTTGCCAAGAAAACTGCAGACTTCTCCAAGCCATCTCTGACAATTGGATATCATTGGATAGAAGAAAAGTAATATATTCTTGATACATGGTCTTTAAATATCCTGTTCCCTCTGCACTCAACTTATTTTTACTTTTTTCTTGATATATCCAAAGCTGCCTTCCATATTACATGGCGATCAGAAGAATACCTTAAATGTGCTTATTTTTGCTTCTTTTGTGAAACATTCCTCAGGATGAACTGCACGCTACTAACTGTTACATTTATAGTAGCTTTTGCAAGTCTAAAAATGTATGTTTCCATTTCTGCATCTTTGGAAAACATTTTAAGATACACAAATATTCTTTCCTCTAAGTTTTTGCCTTTTAAGTGTATAACTAGGAGTTCTTTGCTCCATTTCCTTGTCAAACCATTACTTCATTGCCAGGCATCTCAGTTAGCAATCTGAATGTATCTACAAAAAAACCAAAAACCAAACCCACATAGTTCCGAGATTCCGAGTTTCCCACAACTCGGAATCCATTTTTCCACGAACATATATCATAGATCCATCTAACTTGCCCTTAATGTTAAAACAGTTGTTAACTATTCCACTTATTCTTCCATATGTTCTATTCCCACCTTATGCCACTGTTTATCACATTCAGAACAATCTTCAGTTCTGTAATTTAAGACTTTTCATGTTGTCATTGCTATCCCTAAACCAGCAAATGTACAATCAACCTCCTTTCTCATTCATGTATTTACCAATGACTTGATGAAGAACAAATATGTGGTTTACATAAAGCCCCTGCATGTGTAGAGCTGACAGAATGACAGCATTCTGTGCATTGTGGATTCATGGACAGAGTATAAAGGTCTCCTACTTTAGAGAATTAATTATTCAAAAGAAATACTGTTGTATAAAGATATTGGTAAATGTATATTGAATTTTTTTAGAACCATTAATTCAACATTTTTACTCAATGGTGAAACAAATGCAAATCTAATCTGACCAATAAATACTTTTAGGACTGATTACAAACATATGGTACATACATACATAAATACATACATATGGATGAAATTCTAATATGATTTATTTTTAGAACACAGAGCTACCTGTCTAGAGGAAGAGGAGCTATTTATTGATGTAGATTGCATGCACACAGAAGCAATCATGACTCCGATGCCAGATGGATTATCCCAACAACAGGTTTGTGTGTTGGATACTATTGAAATCAATTCCCCAGTCTTTTTGTAGATACCTTAATTTCTAGCAGTAAATTCACTTTGCTACCATTTATATCTTAATTTATGAACATTTGTCTTACTAAATTGATTGACGTGATAAATCCCTTAAGTAGAGTCTTTGAAGAGAAACTAAAATACAACTTAATTTCATGAACTTCTGTGACTTATATTTTGACATGTTCTTTCCTGATGGTGATTTTCTTCAAATCTTGCAATTAGTAACAGACAAGTCAATATATTATGGGGATGAAAAAGATTTAATTCTGAACATGCTGCTGTTTGCCACCAGGTGGCATCGTTAATCACTTGTGTATGTCTTTTGCTCCTTCCCTAGATAAGAAATGCTAGATTAAACAATTTAGGCCAAGTATGAATTGACTGGGCTCAATTTAGCACATTAGAAGATAGTTTGACTTTTATTGGGGGATGATTTCAAAGTGAGATTTCTACCTTCTTTAGCTGATATGAAAGTTCATGAAGGCCTCACTGTTTTTTAAGATTTTATTTTAGCAGAATAGGAATAAACCTGCGGGCCTTCTGTACAGAGGCAATGAATCCAGTTTCATAGAGAACATAAAATACAGAGAGTAGATTGAGATAATATGTGCTGCAAAGGATTGCCCCAAAACAATGTGTGATTGGAGAATTATGATAATGATCCCAGAGACTAGAAAGTAGACCTGTCAATCTCTTGACTCCATTCTTTGTAGACTTCTCATCTTAGCTTTTTTTTGCTTATGGAACTGAGCTATACGTAGCTGTTATTACAGACCATAGAAACCTGCTTCACAAATAATGCTAAGTCATTGTTGTGGATTATTCTGAGTTTCCTGTGATATAGGTAGTCCTCAATTTACAACAGTTCATTTAGTGATTGTTCAAAGTTACAACGGCACTGTGAAAAGTGACTTATGACCATTTTTCACACTTATAATCATTGCAGCATCCCCATGGTCATGTGATTTATATTTGGATGCTTGATAACTGGTTCATATTTATGACAGTTACAGTATTCCAGGGTCATATGATTACTAAGCCAATAGGAAAGCCAGATTCACGTAACAACTGCAGTGATTCACTTAACAAATGTGGCAAGAAAAGTTGTAAAATGAGGCAAAACTCACTTAGCAAATTTCTCACTTGAATTCTGGGCTCAATTGTCATAAGTTGAGGACTACCTGTATATGAACCCAGAACATTTAGCAACATCCTGGCAGATACATTTAGATATGCTTCCTGTCTTATAATCCTAATATTATTCACGTTGTGCTACAGAAATCTGCTGTACCTTCAGAGTGGCAAAATCAGCCACATTTCTATATATTTTGCTGGATTTTACTGAACTCTTTTTTTTAAGTTCAGAAAGATTTATTTTTGTTAACTACTATTAAAACTATTTTTAACTCTTCTTGATAGATCTCATATCATATTGCTTACTTAAATTGTATGCAGTTGTTTGATCAAAATAGTGAACAAACATGGCTTGCTGCTATTTACAGATGTGGAAACTATGAATGAAGACTCTTTCCCCCCTTGTTTCTCGTGTGCAAAATGTATATTTCTTTTATTTAAAAGTATAAAAACTCCAAACATGTAAATACATTTGCCATTTTGCAGCTTTAGTTGAGAGCACTTTAAATCCTACAGGGGCCCTCCATCTTCTTGCAGATAGGATTAAAATAGCTACTGGCACTTGTTCTGGAGTTGCAGTTTCTCCATCTATTTTCATCTTTGTGGACAGAATGGTGTGTAATTAAGCAAAGCAGCAGATTTAGTTGTCTGTGAATGTGGGACTGTAGGAAAAAGTTTTTTATTCAATGCAGTGCAAACCAAAAGGTAATTCTGGGTATGAGTGACTGGAGGGAAGTTAAATAATATAGCTTACCTCTTTTTGCTATTACCAGTACAACTTTTAAAAAAGACTGGGTGTCATCATCATGTTAGAATAAGTAAAGTGTATTTAACAGTGTAAATGAGTTTTAAAATTTTTGCACTGCACTGTGAGACAGGCATATATTAAATCATTTTAAAGGACAGTATATCTTTAAATTGTTAAATTGCAAGAATTCTATATTTAAAGGGAGATAAATCTTACTCCCTATTACATTTAACATGAACTGCTTTACATACTTTTTAAGATGTCCGTTTGCTAGATAATTATGATTTAGCTTCTGACTGGATTTTTTCTTCTTGAGCCTAACATTTTGTTTCTCCCTGTTTCTTTTTCTTTTTTTTTCTGGAAGGTTTCTTCCATGTATTTTTTTTAAATAGGGTAATTTCCCATAAATTGGATGTCCTATTTAGATACTTGTTGCAAGAATGATATACAGGTAGTCCTTGATTTACAACTGTTCATATAGCAACAATTCAAAGTTACAGTGGCATTAAAAAAAGTGACTTATGATCGGTTCTTGAACTTACAACTGTCGTAGTTATCCCCATGGTTACTTGATTAAAATACAGGTGCTTAGCAACCAACGTACATTTACAGTGGTTGTAGCATCACAGGTCATGTAATCATCATTCACAACTTTCCCAGCCAGCTTCTGACAAGCAAAGTCAATGGGGAAAGCCAAATTTGCTTAACAGCCACACGAGTCACTTAACAACTGCAGTGATTCGCTTAACAACAATGGCAAAAAAAGGTCACATAATTGGGAGTAACTGCCCTGCTTAGCAATGGGAATTCTGGTTCAAACTGTGATTGTAAGTGGAGGCCTACCTGTGCATGAAGTTGAAAGATTAGGAATATGTCTCTGAAATAGTGGATATTCATGAAATTGTCCTTCTGGTTTTTCTGAGTTCTAACTGACCAGATTCCACGCTTTATCAGACAGAGGTGACAAAGATTATTTGAGGGAGAATAAAGTTGATGTTTGTGCAGCGGTGTCCTCGAATGGCAAATTAAGTGTATGATTGTGCCATATTTAATATTATATTTTAACAGGTTGTACGAAGGTACATTTTAGGCGCTGTGGTTGACAGTGAGAAAAACTATGTAGATGCCCTGAAAAGAATATTAGAGGTAAGTAATTGTCATTTTGAAGCCAAATAAATACGAGGATGAATGAATCTCATTTATGTAATTCATTATTGCTGATGTTTTCATTTACAGTTGTGAAGATAATTCATTTGATAATAGAATAGAATAGAATACTTTATTGGCCAAGTGTGATTGGACACACAAGGAATTTGTCTTGGTGCAAATGCTCTCGGTGTACATAAAAGAAAAGATACATTCGTTAAGAATCAAGAATCATAACGTACTACACTTAATGATAGTCATAGGGTACAATCAACAATCAAATCATACTTGGAAACAGTCAAGTAGGAGGGGATGGGTGATAAGGAGTGGTGAGAAGATTAACAGTAATAGTAGTGTACACTTTGTAAACAGTTGAACAGTGTAGAGCGAATTATTTGTTTAGCAGAGTGATCGCTTTTGGGAAAAAACTTTTCTTGTGTCTAGTTGTTCTGGTGTGCAGTGCTCTATAGTGTCATTTTGAGGGAAGGAGTTTAAACAGTTTATGTCCGGGATGTGAGGGGTCTGTAAATATTTTCACAGCCCTCTTTTTGACTCGTGCAGTATACAGGTCCTCGATTGAAGGCAGGTGGGTAGTAATTGTTTTTTCTGCAGTCCTGATTATCTTCTGAAGTCTGTATCTGTCCTGTTGGGTTGCAGAACCAAACCAGACAGTTATAGAGGTGCAGATAATAGACTCAATAATTCCTCTGTAGAAATGTTATCAGCAGCTTTTGATAATTACTTGTTGTTTTTGTTTTAAATTTTAGCAATATGAAAAACCTCTTTCAGAGATGGAGCCCAAATTACTGAGTGAGAGGAAACTGAAGATGGTCTTCTATCGAATTAAAGAAATTATTCAGTGCCATTCAATGTTTCAGATGGCCCTGGCAAGCCGTGTCTCAGAGTGGGATTCTGTCGAAATGATAGGGGATGTCTTTGTTGCCTCAGTACGTGAATGATCATAGCTTTGGGGTCACTTAAGTCTGTTTAATTCATAAATGGGTTGAACAAGTGAAATTCCAAAGAACAACAAAAACCTTTGTCCCAAGGTCAGATCAAATTCCTTTGGGCTCCTAAAGACAAGTGGTGGCAACATTTTACTTATTGTATCCCCATTTTGGTTTTAATTTTATCTTCCTTTGGCACTGGGATAAATTATAAATACTGTGAAGAAAATAAAGTTAATGTCTGTCAGGGAATTATGCAGCAGGTGTCCAAATGTACTCAGAGACGCTTGACATGAACTTGTAGTTTTATATAAATAAATATATTTTACATCAATATGAGCACCAAACGAGAGCCAGGCAAACAAGAGCATCGTGAGGTAAATTAGAGTGCACAGGACACAAAAAAGAAAAAGGCGGCGGGGGGGGGGGGAAACTCCTTCACACCCAGAACAACCAATCACAGTGCAGATTGCCTCATCAGGAGTCAGCAGTCTGGTAACAATCAATCACAACTGTATGTTCTGGCTCACTGCACAACCCCACTGCTCCAGCTGCTGAATTTAAATATCTTAACAATGTCATCCCCAGTTGCTATCACTATCACTTGGTTTGGGAGAGTTTAAACTTAGCTAAGTGTTTTAAGTGTGTACTTGCAGTATTTAGGGCACCATAAAATCCCTACAGTGAAATAATGCATTGATTCTTTTATTGAACCTATTTTTAAATGGATTTAGTTTGGAATTTGTGCTAATAGTATCCTAGCAACAAGAAGCATTCAAATTTAAGATCTTAACAGAAGCTACATTTTTAAACCTTTCCGGTTATTAAGTCTTTGATAATGTAGATAACAATTTCAAATGAAAGGTAACTAAACTCAGAAGCCATCTCACTCTAATATCAGACATACTTTTGAAAATATTTTCCCATTGCTAATTGGTTCAGAAAGTTGGGCTTCTCATTTTTATTTTTATTTTAATCTTAACTGCATATCATTCAAGTATTGCAAATCCTAAAACTAAAGCCTCCACATCCATCTTGTTTTCCTGGCAAGGATATCGAAGTAATTCACCTCTTGTTGCCTTCTGATGCGTTGTTTGAACTTCCCAATCTAGTTGACAATTCCAAGATTTCTTTTCATTTCCTATCCAAGTATTGTAGTTAAAAGTGACAGCGGTATAAAACAAGTTTCAAAATTAGATTTCCCAGACCTATTGTATCATGTTTTCAGACTAACATATTCTATTATAGGCTTTATGAACTGCAGCTCACTTCAAGAAATGGATGGGCTCGCTTAAATGATACAGGATTTAATCAAACATTTCTTGATTGATTAAAAAAAAATCAGAACATAAAATACAAGCTGGATAGACACAACTTGTAGACAACCCTCACTCTGTCAAGGACCTTGGAGTACTCATCTCTAATGATCTAAGTGCCAGAGCCCACTGTAACAAATTGCTAAAAAAGCATTAAGAGTTGTTAACCTAATCTTGTGTAGCCTTTTCTCTGGTAATATTGTACTGCTAACTAGAGCATACAAACCATTTGCTAGACCAATTCTCAACAGCCTATCTGTCTGGAACCCGCACTGCATATCAGACATTAATACAATTGAGAGAGTCCAGAGATATTTTACAAGAAGAGTCCTCTACTTTTCTGCTTGCAAAAGAATACCTTATACCACCAGACTTGAAATTTTAGGCTTAGACAATTTAGAATTACACTGCCTTCAGTCTGACCTAAGTGTAGTACATAAAATTATCTGCTATAATGCCCTACCTGTCAATGACTACTTCAGCTTCAACCACAACAATACACGAGCACACAATAGATACAAACTTAAGGGAAACCACTCCAAACTCTATTGCAGAAAATATGACTTCAGCAACAGAGTTGTCAGTGCCTGGAATGCACTACCTGACTCTGGTTTCTTCCCCAAACCCCCAAAACTTTAACCTTAGACTGTCTACTGTTTAGCTCACCCCATTCCTAAGAGGTCTGTAAGGGGCATATATAAGCCCACCAACGTGCCTACCATCCCTGTCCTAATGTCCCCTTTTATTCATACCCATTTCATGTAATCATAATCATGTTTTAATTTTATCTGTTATACATGCTTGACAAATAAATAAAAATAAATAAAATAAATTTATTGCTATCATATTCTATCCAGGCTGTATCATAGTATAAGTGACATTGTACACAGTATCATAGTATAAGTGACATTGAAATTATGAGATATAATCTTAAAGGCAAATGCCAAAACAATATTTTATGGAAATAGCATGTCTGAGATTTCTTGGTAAAACCTTAGTCTTTTGTGGAGATCCTTAAAAAGTGGCAAATATTTTTAAATAAAAGTTACAGGTTTTGATTATATACTGAGTATATTGAATACTCAATATGTGTTCTATATTGTAACTAACTGATAATGTGCATTTATTTTATTGTGTCATTTAGTTCTCTAAATCCATGGTACTAGATGCCTACAGTGAGTATGTAATCAATTTTAGCACAGCTGTGGGGATTCTCAAAAAAACATGTGCTACAAAACCTGCCTTCCTTGAGTTTTTAAAGGTGAGCATTTTGGATTTTGGTTGCTTTGTGATTGTTTGTAAACCGTTAGAGTAACCATGACTATCTGGGAGATTGATCATTTGACAAATATTGAGATCCAGTGTTTAGCTCAGCCTTAAAACTATTCATGTACATGTGTATATGTTTATACAGTTGTTGTTGTTCAGTCACTAAGTCGTGTCAGACTCTTCGCAACCCAATGGACTATACACACCTGGTCACCTGTCCTCCACTGTCTCCCGGAGTTTGCCCAATTAATGTTGCATCAACGACACTATCTAACTATCTCATCCTCTGCTGTCCCCTTCTCCTTTTGCCTTCAGTCTTTCCTAACTTCAAAGTCTTTTCCAATGAGTCCCCTCTTCTCGTTAAGTAGCCAGAATATGAGGCATATATTTTATCTGTGCGTCTCTCGAGAAAATCTCTGGCTAATATTTAAAAAAACCCTTTTTTATTACAGCAATGTCAAGAATCTAGTCCTGATAGAATCACTCTTTATGGCTTAATGATGAAGCCCATACAACGTTTTCCTCAGTTCATCCTTCTGTTACAGGCAAGTCATGTATCAATTCTTAAAATTGCTTGAGTTAGCCATCTTCCTTGGTTATTTGCTAAATAATAATGGCTAACACTAACATGGTAATAGGATCTGAGTGTTAGTTGTTTTGTCATTGAAAATCAATTCTGGGACTAATTTCTGAGTTGTACCTGAAAGTGCAGAATGTATCCTTTAGTTTATAGGATTGCTTGGTTTTAAAATCACCCATGTTGCTCTTTGTATATGACACTCACAACTTCTTAGCCATGAATTTCCTGGATATTAGGTATTTGCAAGTGTTCTTATAAAACATTGAAAGGAACTTTAGGATTTCTTTAAAATCAATATCACTTTTGAGTTTAGAACAGGGATGCAGTATAAAGACAGTTCTCTCTGTTGTCAATGATGGGCCATTCTGTTCTTGTCAGATCTGTTGGCCAATTTTGATACTGTTCATCAAGGGTTATTTCTGAGGAGGCTTGTTTGGATTTTAGTTCGTCTAGATGGCCAGGCTTTTATATAGTTCCAATCCTGTTTGTAAATAATGATGAGCATCTAATTTTTAGCTCGTAGGCCTCCCTTTGTGGTATTCCACAAGAGTCCACTAACTGACATTTACAGTTAGAAGACTATGAGCTCCCTTACGCTCAACACTGAACACTCTGGTGTTAAATAGGGGGAAACATTTTGAGAAAATGGATGCAAGTAACTTGTTATTTCTTAGGAAGCAAGGGTAGGATTCTGTCCAAAGCTTGAGAGCCGAGTTTTATTTTAGTCCCTTACCATATTATTGTAGATAAGAGTCCAGAGTTGCTTCAGTCAGTTGAAGCAATTCTGTTAGGCCTACTCTGCTCTTCCACACACTAATCTCATCATGTCGCTGAACTGCGGTAGTGCAATGGTTAGAATGCAATACTGCAGGCTACTTCTGCTGATCAGCAGTTTGGCAGTTCGACTCTCACCGGCTTAAGGTTAACTCAGCCTTCTATCTTTCCGAGGTAGGTAAAATGATTGTTGGGACCAATATGTTGACTCTGTAAACCACTTAGAGAGTAAATGAAGCACTGTACAGAGAGAGAGTACAGTAAAGCACTGTAAAGTGGTATATAACTCTAAGTGCTATTGCTAAGTGCTATGTCATGTATGTGCCAGCCATCATATTAAACTACCTCAATTTATGTTAACTTTCCAGTAAGTTTTTAGTAACTTCAGGCAATAAAGAATACAGCAGGTTGATTGCTGCTGCTTTTCTTTTGCCCCATTGTGCATAATCATTCAAAAATTACTTCAAAGTTCTATTAACCGTATATAAAAGTTTTTATGAACCAAGGCAACCTTCAATTGTTTTTTGCCATTGGGTGGAATGTGCATGAACTAGAGCTAAGCAATAGAATTATTTCCTTGGCAGGTGGGAGGCTTCAACTGTAGATTATTTTAAACAGCTTTAGAAAGCTTTAAATTTTTTAATTTTAATTTTTAATGTTAGGCATATTCCTTCATATATTTATTAATTCATTAAATTTTTATGCTGCCCATCTCCCCATAAGGTGACTCTGGAAGCTTACAACTTATAAATCAAGTATAAAAATAATTACAACATTAAAACTACACAGGTTCAGATTTTAAAACTATACTGAAACCAGAACTAAGAGATGGATTAGACGAGGATGAGGTCTTCTTACCTCATCAGCTACCTCCAGCAGTGATCATCCCTCTGGGGACCCCAATAATCTATAATTATTATATTCAGCTGTTGTATGATCCTAGTTAAATGATATTAATGCAATTGAATGCTATAAAAAAAACAATTAACCTGCCAAATCCTATGACAAGAAATGTTACTATGCCCTGTTGTCAACTGCATGAAAATTATAGTTATTTTTGAAAATCGTAAGAAAAGAAGAATGGAATGCTTTTCTCAAATGTTCTTACACTCCTGATCCAGTAGCTACAATGCAAGCAGTGGAAATACAGATAGTTACATATTTATACTGGTCACATTAAATTACAATACCCTAATGAGTTCTTGGCAGATTAGACCAATGTCAGACTCCGTTGAGCAAAGAATATAAAAGCTCAGTCCTTTTGTCTTCTACTTTTTCTGGCCCCTGGAATGACATCCTATTGATGAAGCATATCTCTAGTGTAACTATGAAGATTGCTCGTACTAAGTTGATTACTGTTATTATTAAAGGAGCCCTAAAAATTTTTCATTTCTTGGCTATTACACCAAAGTGCCAGCTTTGCAGATGATGAAAAAATCAGTTGCAGAAATGGAAGTTGCATGACAGCAGATTTTCATGTTGTCAGAAAAGAAAAGAGTAGGATGCTATGGGAAGAGAAGTCCACAAAAATGAATTCAATAAGGGTGGGGATATCTTTTAAAAAATGAGACACTAGAAGCATAATTACAATCATTTCCAATGAGAAGGAAAAATCCCCAAGAACAGCAATAGACAATCCAAGAAGCTTAATGAAGATCTGAAAACAAAGTAGGACACAAGGAATGGAAATAAGATCAGGTCACAAGGAGAGAACATGGATCTATATTTTGGAGCTGGTATGAGGGAAGAGTGGGCTGAGGTTACCAAAGGATACAAAACATAAGGCTTTTTAATCATGTTTAAACAAAAAAAACCTGAATTATTTTATTTTGGTCTCCTATATGTCTCATCAGGAAATTGTGAAGGGCAGATTGAAGGTGCAGAGTTAAATTCTTAGAATAATAGAAATGTGGTCAACAAATATGTTACAAATGAGTTTAAAACTGCAAAACTAGTTAAGAGTGCATTCTTTGGTAATGAAGGACTTCAATGATTGAGTGAATTAGTTGGTTTGTCTGGCCAAACCCCTAGATGTTATCTTTGAAAAACATTATATAACTGATGAAATGTCAAACTATGGGACAATGGCAAATTTTGTCCATGTCATTCCAAAATGAAGGGGGAAAAGGATCTGATGCTAGTACTTGGGAAGATCCTAAATCAGATAATAAACAGATGAATTTGCTAGCTCCTTGAAATGAATATGGAATAAGACATGGATTTGCCAAGATTAAAGCTTGTCAGACTATTCTTTTCTTGTGATTTGACTGGGCAATTCCTTAATAGACTGTTGTAAACATAATGTACCTTGATGGCAATGAATCATTTTACACAGTCTTCCATAACATGTTGATCATCAAGCTAATTAGGCGTGGTTGACATGATAATTAAGTGAATATATGTAAGCCAGCAGTGTAATGTGGCTGTAAAAAAGGCAAAGGGAGCATTAGGCTGCATCAACCTTGGTTAATTTCAAATTATGGGAAACATTTATTCTTGTTTGGTCAGAAAAAGGTAATGAGGAGCATTGGGAAACTAAATCTTTCAAAGAAAGATTGAAAGAACTAGATATCTGAGGCGTCCTTAGTGCTCCCTGAGCATGGTTGTTTTCTTGCAGATGTTCCATTACCCAAACTAGACAAAATCATCAGAGAATTGATGATGTTACCTAGTTTGGGTAATGAAACATCTGCAAGAAAACAAACTCACAGAGCACCAAAGACCCCTCATTTCACTCCTGAGCTACAAATATTTTCCTTTATTAGCTAGATATTTTAAAGCTTGTGGGGAAAGATATCATATTCTTCAAATGACTTGAAAGAATGTCATACAAGTAGTCCTCGACCTATTACTACAATTGAGCCCAAAATTTCTGTAGCTAAGGAAGACAGTTGTTAAGTGAGTTTTGCCCCATTTTCTTGCTACAATTGTTAAGTGAATCACTGCAGTTGCTAAGTTAGTAACATGGCTGTTAAGTGAATCTTGTTTCCCCATTGACTTTGCCCTGTCAGAAGGTCACGAAAGGGGATCACATGACCCCAGGACACTGCAACCATCAGAAATACATGCCAGTTGCCAAGCGGCCACATTTTGATCATGTGACCATGGGGGCGCTGCAACAGTCAAAAGGGTGAAAAACAGTCATAAGTCACTGTTTTAGTGCTGCTTTTAGTGCTGTTTGACTTTGAATAGTCATTAAATGAGAGGTTGTAAGTCAAGGACTACCTATGCAAAAGAAGATGAAGACTTGTTCTTTCTCATGCTTTGGAATAATGACATTAAGTTACAAGAGGGCAAATTTCATGTGACCATAAGAAAAAAATTAATTTCGTACGAGCAGTTTGATGTTGGAAACAATTGCCCAAGAGTTTGTAACTGGATAGATAGTATGGTGCTTTCTAAAATTAGGTAAGCATTTCTCACTTGACATAGCAGGAAAACCCTAAAAAGGATTGTATCTGTAGCTTTGGAAATGGTAGCTATGAGACAGATACGTTTAAATTACTTCCTTCTTGTAGTCAAGAAAAATAATCTGAATTAGCTGGGTCAGAGCATGGCAAAACTTTTCCCTCCCCTTTGTTCTGTCCAGGATATGTTGAAGAACACGACTAAAGGCCACCCAGACAGACTGCCTCTGCAGATGGCTCTCACAGAACTTGAAACACTGGCAGAGAAATTAAATGAAAGGAAAAGGGATGCAGATCAGCGCTGTGAAATAAAACAAATAGCCAAAGCCATGAATGAGCGTTATCTGAACAAGGTTTGGAGAATTGCACTGCTTGTTTTTCCCTTATTTCTCTTGTAAAGAATGCTTGTTTATTTGAAAAATGTGTACAACTGCATAGCTCACAAAGGGGACTCTGGACAATGTACAAAGATTGAAACCCAAAACAACATATGAAGTCAATATACAAACCATATGGTGACCATGCTGGGTTTGAAAATCCATTCCCCTCCAGTCAGTAAACAAAACAATCAAACAAAGGGGCCCCGCCCACTTTTGGTCCCAAATGACTGTGCAAGCATCCTGGTCTTTAATGTCTTGTGGAAGGCTAATAGGATCAAAGCCATCCAACTCTCTTGAGGTGCAGATATGGTGACAGAGAAGGCGTAAGTCCTTTGGTCCCACTGAATGACAGTGAATAATAGAGAATCCTGGAGCAGGGCAACTCTGCCAGTTCTGATGGATTCTAAAATGTTTAGGCTTTCTTAACTAATTATTCCCAATATGTATTTTATACAAATACATTCCATTTCTTTCATAGACATTAATTGCCGCCATGTTGATAGTACTGAATTTGGTTTTCTATCCCAAGTGGGAAAAAGGAAAAAGCCAAAATAGGAGCATGTGTGATGAAGGTACAAGAGTGGCTTTGCTCATTGGATAAATGTGCAAGGCTCTAAGCATCCTTCTTACACCATTATTAACTTAATGTTTTTCAGAATCATGAGCAATTTATTGAATGAACAGAGTAAACTCTATGCCAGTTTTTTTCCCCATCAGAAGTCATCCCATTAGTCCTGATTGACCAATTACAATTTTTTCGGCAACAAACAATTCTAGACAGCCTTATGGCTTGCCACTTGAGCGATAGTTTCTTTTGGGATACACTCGGGCTAAAAGAATTTAGGTCACTCACATTCCAGCCCATAAAGGAGCTCACGTAATTTATTCTAGGCGAGAACTAGGCAGATAGTTGTATATGTTAACCTTCCCTACATAGGAACAAAGCCAGGCTTGCTGTTTGACCCTCCTCAGTTCTTAATGGGAGGTTTAAGAGCCATGGTGGGTCAATAGTTAAAGGGCAGTGCTGCAGACAAAACTCTGCCCACTGCTAGGAGTTTGATCCTGACCTGCTCAAGATTGACTCATCTGTATATCTTTCCCAGATCAATAATGCTGACTCTATAAACCATTTAGAGTGCTATAAAGAACTATGAAGCAGTATATAAATCAAAATGCTATTGCTATTAATTAGAGCCCCTATATTTATATTAATTTTTCCTGGAGCACAAAGGCTGTTGAGATCACCACATCTTTTATACTGCCCCCATTATATATGTAGTTGAGAAACTTTAATTCTTTCTTTACTGTTATAGGTCATGATGAAAGTTTTCTTCTTGATTTTATCTTCTCAGATAAGGAACCATTGATTATATACAATGTTGCCTGATTTTGCCTGATGGCAATTAACATTTTCATACAAATAATTAACAGTAAAGGGTATGGGTAACCCTACTGAGAATTCCTGTTTTTAAAATATTCATCTGTTTTTACATCTTTTTTTGTGGACCTTCAGACCCCCCGCCCCTTTATTAGTCTGTAGTTTACTCTTAACGTTAAGAATTTATCTAGACAGGTTTTTACACTTTAAATGTTGTAGTATGATGTTAGCAATCAGGCTTTTACTTAACTTTTATCTCTTAAAAGTGTCAGAGTTATTACTGAAATGGGTGAATATTTTTTTCCTTGATTGTATTTTATGTTGATCCCTGACTTGAAATTGAAGGATTGATTGATACCTGATTATCATGATGCTGTAGATACAAAATTGTAAAGAAAGAATTTTATTACATTACAGAATTAACAAAATTCTACAGACTCATGAAACTGGTTCATATATTTTTAACGCAGAATATGTTCAGGTGTAAAAATACTATGTTATTAAATATTTTTGTATTATTCAGTTACTCAGCAGTGGCAACCGGTACCTGATCCGAAGTGATGATATGCTAGAAACTGTTTATACAGACAAAGGAGAGATCATGAAAACCAAAGAACGGCGTCTGTTTATGTTAAATGATGTTCTCATGTGTGCTACTGTGCATATTCGGTAAGATTCTAGTCACGCGCTATAAAATAATTGTTAAAGCATAAGAGATAAGACACATGAACTAGGAATTTTTTATTTTTGTTGTTCTGAGTCCATTTTACGTGGTTATCGCTTGCATGTATACAATGGATTATAATTCAGGGCTCTTACTTAGTGGCAGAGCACATTCATTGTATTGTGCACAGAAAATCATCTCTGGTTTTGGGCAAAGCTGCACTGTAGGATATATACGCAATATATGTAGGATATCTAGATGAGATGGATGGCACACAAATCTAATAAATAAATATTGAGATCAAAGATTGAAAAGTTGCAACTTAGCTCTCTCCACTCCTTCCCCAAATAAGGATTTTGAATCGAAGGAACAAAAATGTTATATAAAGGGGTGCATGGACCTCATGGAAACAAGGATTGGAAGGAATGAAGATACTTTATTTCTTAAGAATAAATATTTCTTGTATGGCTGCCCAACCCAGAGTAACTTCAGACAACTTACAGAAATCGAATCCCAATACAAAAGCCAATAAACCCTCATCCTCCCCTCCTGGTGACAACAATAAAACCAATCCACATGACCCTGAGGTCGCCAGGCCTGCTGGCAGTACCATGTCTGCAAAGCCTTTTGAAAGAGTGTCAAAGTAAGGACCTCCTTATTTCTGCAGGGATGATGTTCCACATGGAGGGAGCCACCTCAGAGAAGCCCTTTCCAGTAGATAGACTTCCTTAAGAGAGGGGATGCTTAACATCCCCTGATTCTCTGCCTAGTGGTATTAAGGTAATTTAGGTTGAGTTAGACTTCCTCCCCGCCCCCTTGCCCCCAAATTATATTGTTACTGCAACCCACTTCTTTCCTCCCCATCATTACATTTCCTAGTCAACAAATACTCAGCATACTAGGAAATTGAATAACATTGTTAAAGGAGGTGGTATAATGGTCAGAATGGGATGGGTCCTGATTAAATAAAACTGTTGTAGAGACAGTGAGATGCGTTAGAGATAATTTAAGAACTAGAAGCTTTTTATTAATTTCTTAACTTCAGGAAAAGTAAGGAAAAATGCCAAATTCCCAGTTGTGCACAGAAATGAAATTCAGCGGTCATGTAGGATTAGAAGGCCCTGATGAGATAAGAGCCAACATTTCACCGTACAGTGTTCCAGTATTTATTGCTGGCAAAACTTTGTAGAAAATAATCTGGAATATCCAGATTTAGAGGAGATTGATGCTATACTTCTTAAAAACTGTTATCTCCAAAAAGCAAAAGTGTAGTCTTTTATCTAGTCTTTTAACTAAAGCCTTTTCATTTAAAAGTCTTTTTGTAAACAGTAAACTCTTCCAACTTTAGAATTGTGAAATTAATGTCAATCAAATATTTTGCAACTCAGCTTGCTACTTTTTGCACTGTTGCAATATGTGTGCATCTTTACGGACTTCTCCCCCTTCATTTTTCTTCAAGAAGGAAAATGCACAATGTATGCTTATAAGGAAGGAAGTAAAAGAACAAAAGGAAAAACAAAAAAAACCTGTTAGATCACATCCTTTATTTTTCAACTATTTGTTTTGCACTCAAAATCCTCACAGGTAGAAATGCCACTTTATTTAAAGTATTAAAATGAGCTGTGGTGACAAATTGGTTACAATGCAGTATTGCAAGCTGACTTCTGCCCATATTCTGGAGTTCAGTTCAAACCAGCTGAACATTGACTCAGCTTTCCATCCTTTTGAGGTCGATAAAATGAGGAC
Organism: Pseudonaja textilis; assembly: GCF_049901715.1. Lineage (NCBI taxonomy): Eukaryota > Metazoa > Chordata > Lepidosauria > Squamata > Elapidae > Pseudonaja > Pseudonaja textilis. Next base: position 126,934,420 of record NC_141990.1, on the reverse strand, counting down.
CCATTGTTGGAGGCAATAGGCTGACACTGTAAACCGCTCAGAGTGCTGTGGAGCACTATGGAGTGGTATGTAAGTCTAAATGCTATTGCTATTGTTTTCATAGAAGTAATATTATAGAAATAAGGTCTATGCCATAGTCTCCTAAAGTGGTCAGGATCGAACTACAAGGATAGATAGATAGGGCTATCCAAAAAGTCGGTTCATTTTTATTTTATTTAAGAAAAATTGACATATTGTCAGTGACACCAAGTGGCTCACAAAGATAAAAACCTAATATAAAAGAATAAAAAGCAATAACCCCCACCCCCTGGTGATAACAGTTAATCAAATAAGCCACTTGATGGGCTCCATCCTACTTTGGGCAAAACCAAGTCTTTAGGACCTTGTGAAAGAGTGTCAAGGGTGGGGGGGCAGTCTTATTTCTATGGAGATTATGTTCCATAGGAAGGGAGCCACCCCAGAGAAGGCTCCTCTTCTTGGTCGCAGTAGATGTGCCTCCTTAGGAGAGAGGACCCGCCACATTCCTTGCTTCCCCTCTCTGGTAGGTTAAGTAGATGTAACCAGGTTGTTGTTATCATTACTGTTATTCATCACACAGTTAATTAAAGTAGTATGAAATTATCTTCATACAATAAATGCTTGGGAGTTGATGAACAGTCTGAAACTTTATGAAGGGATGGATGAACTGAAGAGTATGGAGACCTCTCGTCTATGCCAATAACGAGAAAAGCACAAGTTTAAAAATCCACAGTTTGGGGTTGAAATTGTCACATATAATGCATGGTTGCTGTTTCTCATTTTGCTTAAATGCCTAAATGAAATATCTCTCTGATAAAATCATTGCCTGCTGTAATACTACCGACCCTCAGTATCCATAGTAGTAGGTTTGAAAGAGCTCTCCCTACAGACAGGATCCTATAACAGTCCTACATATCTGCTGCATTTTGCATCCCTCCTGTGAAATGCCTTGTTCTAAATTTCATAGTCTCTAATGTAATTATGTGGGTGGGATATATCTGCAAATGTAGGCTGAGTCGGTCTCTTGCTACACAGAAGCTCTTATCCAGCAGCATTCCTATGGCAACTGAATATGCGCTTTGGTTCCACTGTCTTCAAGTAAACAGGCCTTGCCAGGGTAAAATTTCTCCGGAATAGTTCCTTTCTTTATCCGTTTTTCAGCATCCACCTGGTGTGGATTCTTTATGTCCGATATTAGAGTAGACACTTGGGGTTTGAGGGTTTTCTTGTGCACACAATTTTCTGCGTACAAAAGCCATGGTGCTCAGTGGTTAGAATGCAGAATTGCAGGCTAAGTCTGCATTCCCACAGCCAGGAGTTTGATCCTAACTGGCTCAAGGTTGACTCAGCCTTCCATCCTTCCGAGGTCAGTTAAATGAGGACCCAGATTGTTAGGGACAATAGGCTGACTGTAAACTGCTTAGAGAGGGCTGTAAAGCACCATGAAGCAGTATATAAGTTTTAAGTGCTATTCCTATTTTTCTTTTTTTCCACTGTTAGTCTTGGATGTTTGTTTTTCTATTTTCTGTTTTATTTTTGGTGATAAATGAAAATAAATATGTTTTTAAAAAGTCTGTTATGAAAAACATGAGTCATTATTAATCATATTGTTAATTATCAGGAGTGCAGTTCTCCTTTTGCTGTTTGCCTCTCTTGGATTTTGGGAATATTTTTCTGCTTCTGTTTTTAACCCACTCAATTAACACTCTCCTCTCACTTCCTTGCATGCTTTGTGTGATCTGGGAATATTACACACACATATATTGATGTTTTTATGCTTTCCATAGCCCATCTGTGTTCAAGATCAATGTGTTTCCTCAAAATGCAGTGTCCTGTGGAACAATGGGAACTAAATGTGGCCTTTTCCTTTATGATGATAACATTTTGTACTTCATTTTAGAAATAAATCCCCAATTTTTTTTTCTGGAAATTTTTGCTCATTAACAAACAAGTAATGTAGTAAAACATTTACAGGAAGTTTACTTTGGTTTTAAAAATGAGAAAAATCTTCATGACATCTGCAATTTACCTTGTGGTTTTTGTTAATGCCAAAAAAACAAAATAAGGTAGTAGCATTTCTAAATCCAGTTTGGCTCAGTGGGGCTTTTTCTTTGGGAAGTACTTGTAGAATTAGAGCAAAACGTTATACACCAGGGAGATTTCTGTATGAGAAGATTAAAAAAAAGCTTGAAAATATATGGAAAAAAACGACCTCTTGTCATCATTTTTGTGGCCTTATTTTCAGCTCTTCCCATGAAAGTAGTGGTGTTGTGAGTGGCCAAAGGTACTTATTAAAATGGAGCGTGCCACTTGGGCATGTCGACGTCATAGAGTATGGCAGTAATGATGGCCAAGGTGAGAACTGCAGATTCCCTTTGCAGCCAACTTCTGAGATGATGGTTACCAACGCCAAGCCAAGTAAGTCGCAGCCAGTTATTATGTGTGAATGTACTTCTTTATTGTAGATGGGCTTGAAGTGCTTGCGAAGATCTTTACACTAGATTTTTTTAAAAAAGGTTAATGCAGGTAGCTGTCGACTTACAAAAGTTCATTTAATGACCGTTCAAAGTTACAGTGACACTGAGAAAAGTAACTTACGACTGTGTTTCACACAACCGCTGCATCCTCCTCAAGGTCACCTGATCAAAACTCAGACGCTATGCATCTGACTTACATTTATGACCGTTGCAGTGTCCTGCGGTCATGTGATCAGCTTTTGTGACCTTCTGACAAGCGAAGTCAATGTGGAAGCCAGATTCACTTAACAACAGCGTTACTAATTTAACAACTACAGTGGTTCACTTAAGATCTTTGGCAAGAAAGGTGGTAAAATGGGGCAAGATTCCCTTAGCAAATGTTTCACTTAGCAACAAAAATTTTGGGCTCAATTGTGGTCGTATGTCGAGGACTACTTGTATTCAGAAAGCATCTGAAGGATTTGTTATGAGACCGGCATGCACGTATTTTATATCAGTATGGGTAGTCCTCAACTTATGACTACAATTGAGCCCAAAATTTCTGAGACATTTAAGTGAGTTTTGTCCCATTTTATGACCTTTCTTGCCAGAGTTGTTAAGTAAGTCACTATGGTTATTAAGTTAACACAGTTGTTAAGTGAATCTGGCTTCCCCATTCATTTTCCTTGTCAGAAGCTTGCAATAGGTGATCACATGACCCGGACACACTGCAACCATCGTAAATACATGCCAGTTGCCAAGCATCTGAATTTTGATCAGGTGAACATGAGGATGCTGCAACAGTCATAGTTATGATAAACAGCCATGAGTCACTTTTCTCAGCACTATTGTTACTTCAAACGGTCACTAAATAAATGGTTTAGTGTAAGTCGAGGACTACCTATAGTACATACTGTGCTGGGCATCTTGTTTAGTGATTTTTTGTTTTGTACTTGAGCTACATGGCATTCGTTCACACAAGAAGCTTCCAACTAGAACAGGGCTCTTAAGCTTCTATTTTAGTAGCCATTTGTGTATTAATCAGGATTATCTAGTAGAATTTAGAGAATTTCCCATTTTGAAATGGATCCACTTAATCTGCATCTTGTGTTTCTCCAAACCTCTGTAGCAGTTTTCCAATTTTTAATTTTTTAAACATGAAATCCATAAATAAGACAGGTAGGGGAATATATCTTCTTCTGGTAGGCATAGTCTATTTCCCACAATAGCAATAGCACTTAGATTTATATATTGCTTTATGGTGCTTTTACAGCCCCCTCTAAGCATATTGCCCCCATGATTTGGGTCCTCATTTTACTCACCTTGGAAGGATGGAAGGCTGAGTCAACCCTGAGCCTGGTGAGATTTGAATTGCCAAATTGCAGTCAGCTGGCAGTCAGCAGAAGTAGCCTGCAGTACTGCGTTCTAACCACTACACCACCGCAGCTCAAAAGCTCAATAAAAAGAAAATTCTACTCTTGTTGCAAAATTGGTTTTACTGTATAGCTGAAGGATAATCCATCTTGATCCTTGTTAGAAAGTTGCCAGAATAAAAAAAAACAATGTAAGAAGTGTGATCTCTGGGTTGATTTTTGGTATTGGGCTAGTGAAATAATTCTTTGTTGAAGTATTAAAGTTAATTTGGTACTTACATTAATGCTTCAGCAGGTGGCAGCACTAGGTTTACCTAATCTATACTCAGAGTTGCTGCCAGTTAGTATTTAGATGGGAAATCTCCAGGATTGTAAATTTCAGTAGAAAATAAACAATCTCAGAAGAAGCCAGTAGCTAACCACTTCCATAGTGCTGGCAAGAAAACTACATGCCTGTAATTTCGTTCAACAGTAGATCTAAACTTGAAGAGAATTTTCTTTTTGCATTGCATATGTTTATCCGTGGTACTCCTAAAATAGCGTAAGTAATATAAAAAGTATGCAAATTTTTTTTAAGAACCACCCCTAGAAACAATATAGCCTTATCTGTCTTTTTCCATTTTAGTCTAGAATTGAGCACAGTTCCTGTCTACATTGTTCAATCCAGCTTTTCCATCCTGGTGGTCTCTGGATATTAAAACTAGAAAAATCCCCAGCTATCGTAACCAAACTGGCTAAGAATGGTTAAATTATACTATTAATACAACTAGAAGGCACTATTGTCTATAAGCATATTGTTCACGTTCTTGTTCATTATCTCCTCTTTGTGTAGGTTTTTTTAAATTTCATAGTGATGACAAGAATAGGTGCTTTATAGATACAAAATGGAGTTGTGGGCTATAGGGAGAGGAGAGAAAGAGAAAGCACATAATGGTTAAATAATGACAAGATAAAGATAAAAAAAATAAAAATCTTGTCTGATCAGTATCCAGATTGAATGAAATATGGCAGTCAGGGCACATTGTACAATTTAGCTATTGTTGAAATTATGCAACTGGTGGGTTGCAGTTTTATTACAATGAAGGAAAATATACAAAAACTGCCTTAGCACCAATTCCATTTGCTAATAACTTTATGATATTATTTGGACTACCTTAGAAGTATGCTTCTGTGGAAAGCGATTTAAAAAAAGAATAGCAATAGCACTTAGACTTATACACTACTTCGCAGTGCTTTACAGCGCTCTCTAAGCTGTTTACAGAGTCAGCATATTGCCCTCAACGATCTGGGTCCCCATTTTACCGATCTCAGAAGGATGGAAGACTGAGTCAACCTTGAGCCTGGTGAGATTCGAACTGCCAAATTGCAGGCAGCCAACAGGAAGCAGAAGTAGCCTGTGTACTATATTCTAACCACTATGCCACCACAGCTCATGCTATATTCTTCTTTAGAACCTATCAAGGTGAAATGTTAGAGCAATGTTTCTCAAACTTTTAAGATGTGTGGACTTCAGCTCAGAGAATGCCCCAGCCAGAGTCATTGCTTTCCCTTGGCCTGTCTTATGAATGAACTCTTGTATAGAAAAAAAAAACTCATTTCAAAAAGCAGAAGAGGAAGTTCTAGTTGCTGAAGCAACAGCAAGTAATCACACAGTAGGCAATTGGCATGGAACCCACATGACCCAGAAATTCCACCTGCAAGAACAACAGTCAGAAGAAATCTTGTCAGCACTTTTGATATTTGAATCAGCTTTCGTTGTTAAGTGTACACAGTAGCTGGGTTCACACATTGCACTGAGCCTAGGTATGACTTGTTTGTAAATGATGGTTCTAGCTTATTACACTGAGTTGAAGCCAATTTTGATCTATGCTCATTGTTAAGCAATTTGTAGCTTACTGTGAGGTAAGAACCGAATCAGTAAATATTTAGCTTTTTTTCCTTACACCATTTGCAAACACTTCAGTTTCTTGGAGAAAAGACAGCTAGCTGCTCTATACTTCTTGTATAGAGATGGTTAGATTTGCTAAGAAATGTGAAGGGGTGGCCATTTATCTTTACAAAGTAAAAAAATGTGTATAATAGTACATGTGTACTCTTTATTTCATAACATGTTAAATTCTATGGTGCCTTCACAGCTCCCAGACTGATTATGCCTCCTTTAACTAATCTTTCCACCCACCTACATTTAATATCATTACTTTCCCCCTTGAAATTTGTGCTATTGCTGTGTAACTTGTGAAAACCTAGCAAGCTTTTGTTTTTGTTAAAGAGCCTAAAGAAAGTATACACTTAGAGAAGTAGGATGCGCTTTAATAAAAACAGAGACAGTGGTGGGATTCAGCCGGTTCTCACCAGTTCAGATTGAACCAGTTGTTAAATTACCCACCCACCCCACTATCAAAGTGGATCCTGGGTGCTGCTCTGGAGAAATGGGCAAAGGAGCGTCTGGCGCAAGGGAAGGAGAAGGCTGCTTTCCCTCTTTCTTCTCCCTGCTCTTCCTCCTTCCCTCGTGTTGGCAGCTCCATTGCCCGTTACTCCGTTGTAGTGCAATGCAGCATCCAGTATCCATTTTGATAGCGGGGAGGGGGAGTAATTTAACAACCAGTTCGCCCAGGGTCAAGTTGGGCCATGACTCCCACGACCCTGAGCAAACCGGTTGTTAAATTTTTTGAATCCCACCACTGCAGAGAGTCTTTAATAGCAGTAGCACTCAGATTTATATATCACTTCATAGTGCTTTATGGCCCTCTCTAAGCAGTTTAAGAGCAACAGAAAGTCTTATGTTATTACTCTCACCATTTATAATGTGGTGGCAAATACACTGGAGATGGGCCTCCAAATAAAAAAAATAGCCTCAACATGAAAGGTTTTTCTTGAGATCAGATCCCCTATACCGATTGAAATATATAAAGCATTCAGCTATCTCATTTTTTAAAAAAATTATAAATTATAATCAAATATAGCCTGTTTGTTGTTAAGATGTAAATTAACATATTGGTTGAATAAATAGATGAGCTTCAGTAAGTTTGGTGTACTGTGGTGGTTAAAGGATTGAGCTCAAACCCGGGAGACTGTGTGTTCTAATCCTTCCTACAGCACTTCTGAGTGGCTTTGAGCCAGTCACTCTCTCTTAGCCATAGAAGGAAGGCCAAGGAAGCTACTTCTGAAAAATGCAGAGATTTCTCTAGGCAGTCACCAGGAGTCAAGACTGACTCAAAGGCATGCACATCCAGCAATCAGGAACCCAATAATATATATAACTATGTTTGGTTTTATGTAATGCCTTAGTAACTTTGTAGGAAGCTCACTTAAGGGCTCAGTTTATACTTTGGTTAATGCCCAGCAGAATTTGAGACTTGGCCTTTATTGGAAGCACTTAGCCCACTGAAACAGACATAATTGTTTTATGCCTTTTGGCAAGGATATGGAGGAAGGGGGACAGAAAAAGACGGACTCCTTTGTCTTTTTTTTTTTAAGTGCCCTCGCTTATTTGGAAGCAGTAGGAAGTGTTAAGAAAAAGTAATGGTCCAGCAGGAGGCTTGCAAACATAGTCAGGCATTTTTAAAGGATAACAAGATAAAAGTAGCTTTAAGACACACACACACACACACACACACACACACCATGATTTTGATCCAAATTCTGACCTGGCGCAGTGGTTAGAGTGCTGTACTGCAGGCTACTTCTGCTGATTGCTGCCTGCCTGCAATTTGGCAGATCGAATCTCACCAGGCTCAAGTTTGACTCAGCCTTCCATCCTTCTGAGGTCAGTAAAATGAAGGGCCCAAATTGTTGGGGGCAATAGGCTGGCTCTGTAAACTGCTTAGAGAGGTCTGTAAAGCACCGTAAAGTGGTATATAAGTCTAAGTGGCGTTTGATTTCATTGTATGAGGTGCAATGACAATAAAGTAAACTAAACTAAGTGCTATTGCTATTTACCCCATTTTAATTGGTCCCTTCCTTTCAGAAATAAGGTAAATTCAAAATGGATCGAGCATGCAGATCCCCTCTAAATCCAGGACACCTTAAAACTGTCCTGCTGAATTAAATTGAAATCCAACAATATCAATCTACTGATAAACAAAATATATTATTGTGACAATACTGACTTGATCTCTATAAAAGAACATTGAAAGGCAGTACCAATCCTTCATAATTAGGTATTTGCAATGTGGGGGTATTCAGGTAAAGCAAGCTTGCTTGAATCATTAAAGTAGCTACGTCTTTATCCTGGCTGATATGGTTGCTTTATTGGCTGCTTCTGACTATCTTTGCCCAGGGAAGCAAAATGGCTGTGCATATGCAAAAATATGGAGATAGTTGAAAGCTGCAGCAGACTTGCAAAAGACATGGCTGTCTTACTGTTTCTCATATGTTGCAAAGCACCTCTTCTCATATGTTGCAAAGCATCATATTGTCCAATTCATACTGCTCTAACTAATGGGAACAGGATTTATATCCTCTTTCTTTTAACATGAAAAATCAGATTTTAATTTTAATGCTTTCATTTCCTCTTTATTTTTTTTCTGCCTGTCTATGTTGATTTTCTTAGGAAATAATTTAAACATTATGCTTGCCACATCTTCAAGCTCACTGCTTCCAAGTGTACTTGTTTTTTGATATGCTGTAGATGTTGTGGTAAAGTTTTAATTTAGCTTGGCTTTTCATGGTGCATGTGTTGGTTTCAGTACATAAGAATGTAAAAGGGCTGAATTGGCTCAAACCAAAGGCCTATCTAATTTATTTTAATAGTGCCCAGATGCTTTTAATACCAATACTTTAATACAAGAAAATCCTTCTGCTTTTATTTTCTAGCAACTGTATTAAGAGACATATTGATGCTCCCATTTGGGAGAGGAAGTATACAGGTAGACATTGACTCAGGACCATAATTTTAAAAAATTAAGTGATACAGTTAAGTGAATTTTGCCCCATTTTGCAACCTTTCTTGCCACAGTTGTTAAGTGAATCACTACACTTAAGTTAGTAACAAGTTAGATGAATCTGGCTTCCCCTTTGACTTTCTTGTTTGAAGGTTGCAAAAGGTGATCACATGACCCTGAGACATTGCACCCATCATGAATATGAACCAGTTGCCAAGTATCCACATTTTGATCATGTGACCATGGAGATGCTACCATGGTCATAAGTGTGAGAAAGGTCATAAATCACTTTTTTCAGTGCCATTTCTTTGAATGGTCACTGAATAGCTGCAAATCGAGTACTGCCTGTACAATAATCATCAGGTTTGTAAAAGGAGGTTATCTAGAGTAGGGAATGAACTGTTTTCTGTTGGTCTGTAGGGTAGGACTAAAAGCCCTGGGTAGACTCTTCAGAAAATAGATTTAGATTAGATACGGGGAAAAAAGGAAGAGTTTTCAAATGGTGGAACAGGTTTCCTAATAAAATGGTTTCTTTCCCCTCATTGTAGATCTTCAAACAGAGGCTGTGTTGTCATCTGATCTGCTTTAATAGATTTTGCATTAAGCAAAGGGTCAGGCTAGGTGACCTCTGAAGTACCTTTTTACTCCATGGTTCTATGTACTGTTTTAACATCACTAATTCTACTTACTTCTGAGAAAACTGATTTAGATTCACTTTGCCAATTTTGGGGGAATGCATGAGTTTTACATAATAGATTAATTGAGAAGATTAGTTAAAGATTATGCTTTTATATCTATTAGAACAATGTTTAATCCCCTAAATCACTGTATTTACCTCTGTAAAATTAACGGGATTTGATCAAATTTCAGTGTCACTTTAATTCTCATCACCCTCATTTGTGAACTTGTTTAGTACATAATCATGTTTCATTCCAACTGAGAATGCAGGGTTTTTTTGTGATTCTGTTTTGTAAATTTAGTTGGATTTATCATGCCAAGAAAACATTGGAATCTCCTCTGCTGTTCAGGTTGTTCAATTACTGGGCATGACAACCAGGAGTGGGTGGCAATTTCAGAGGTAACCAAGGAAAAGCACAGGGCTAATGGCAACAATTGAGCTTATGTAACACACACATATAAAAGAGATGCAGAAAGTTTATAGAGTAAGACAATCTAAAAGGACATAGTTCCTTGATCCCCAACTTTAATATTAATAAGGGATATTTTAGGTCAATCTGTTGACCTAAAATATGGAGATCAATATCTAAATCATTAATGAAAGCTTTTCTTTATTTGAAATCTGTTTCTGTAGGATTCTTGGTTTGGTTTCTTTTTTTGTAATAAAAATCTTGCTTCTTAATGTTTGATAAGGTGAAAAAAAATAACTGTATGTTGCTATTAACTCTGCTGTTGCATTATAGGTAGATCACATCTACCCAATGGTTGGGTCACTAACAACAATTATTTTCATATTATTTAGATCACAGAGCTTCATATTAGGACAGGCTACATTGCTTCGTCAATCCGTTGTTGATCTGTGTGCGTGAGCATGTGTACACCTGAGTATATTCACAGTAGTTCTCACACCAGTGGTGCCTATTTTAACAGAGTGGAAACAGATGGATTGAAATATGGCTGGAAATGAGAAAATCCCAACCTGCCCTATTTCTGCAAGTTATTAGTATAGGTTTCCTACCAAGAAAAGCTGTATGGGATAGGATTTCTCAATTTGTACCATTTCAGGAGACAGGTACACAAAATCACATGGCAAAATGTTCCTAAGTTTGTGTATATGCACAAACATATATAGACTGCTTAATCATTTGTGTTGAATCAACGTATAATTAAGCATGCAAGTGCATAGATTGATTATATGCCATCAAGTTGTTTTCAATTCCTGTTCCAAGGTATATCCAATGCCTTGGATTTTTTTTTTTTTTGCATCCTTCTCCTGTCTGATACTGTCCAATTGCTCTAAGAGGCAACTGAGTAAATGTCAGAAAAACCCTGCTACAACAGCTGAGCTTTATATGGGCTTGATCAGAGTCACTTTAATTGGTGGCAGGTGTGTACAGATTACTATTTAATATCAGTTTGAATGTGATTGGTTATTTCTGCCACAGCCACATGTTTACTTATAAGGAATGAGCACACTTATGCAACCGCATTTTTTACAATATTTTATTGTTATTTCCCCCCCTACAAAATCTCGGTTTGCTTTTCAGTTAAATTGTATAGCTTATAATTGTATTAAAAGGTGGAAAAATTTTTGAAGTGGTTTATCTTGGTCTGACTTTTTTCTTTCTTTTTTTGCATCTTAAAAACCTGGCATTCTAACAAGGGTGTATAGACTTTTTATATCCACTTTAGGTACTATTCTTGTAATTTTGGTTACAATATCTAATAACTGTCTTACTTTATGCATACATTTAATAGCATATTTTTATGTTTCAGATAAGCTTTATATGGGACCAGGGCAACTGTACAATGATTTGCAGAATCTCTTACATGACTTGAACGTAGTTGGCCAAATCAGTCAACTAATAAGCAGCCTGAAGGGAAACTACCAGGTAACAAGTAATGGATGTAGAATTAAGTTTTCAGATTAAGCAAACACCTATATTATTTTATGTGATGCTAATGTGATTATTGTTAAATGGTAAACTGTAAAGTTGTAAGTAGATTAGTGATGCCTTGCTGAGTTAGTTGTACTTAACCTATTTGTGTAAATGCAATCTAAGCATAGGATATTCAATAAGGTATTTTTATTCAGTGATGTTAAGAAAAATGTCATACGCTTGTATCATGAGTTAATAGCAGTGTTTCTTTAGCATAGAGAATTATGCCATGAGGTCTATTTAAGTATTATTTAATCCTACTGGCATGGTTTTTTCCCCTCTTTGTTTTAATCCATGCTGTACAGTATGTCTGTGCCTGTGTTCCTTTCAAATAAAAATTACATAGAATGGCAGTAGATTTTTGTTATTTAATGCAGGTCTTTCCAGACTGCATCTGCAAAAGATATTTCAGCTTAAATTCTGATGGTGTATCTTAAAATGGTTTGTAGTCCAGCTTCATAGGTTTTTGATATGATGGAAAAAAATAAACTTAATGTAACATTATATGAACTTCAACATTTGTTCTTGTTGTTGTTGTTCCACCAGAATTTAAATCAGTCAGTGGCTCATGATTGGACTTCAGGTTTACAAAAACTCATTTTGAAAAAAGAAGATGAAATTAGAGCCGCAGACCGCTGTCGAATTCAACTTCAGCTTCCAGGAAAACAGGACAAGTTAGTAGCAACCTTGAACTACAGAGGACATACATTTTCTGGAAAGCACTTGAGGGGAAGTTGTGATGAAAGCCAACGCAGTAAAATGTAGCTTCTGGGTAGGAGGAAGGAGGATCATGTTTAGTGTTGCAAAATAATGATGATAGCCATGTGCTCAGAAGCAGATCGTGATAGGATCTGTCTTTCTGTGTGAGACATTTTTCTGGCAGCAATTTTCCAGCTCTCCATTGCTGCGTAATAAGCTCCAGGCAAACGGTACCTCAACATTTATACTATGTTCAAGATGTGAATAGACAGTATGCACCTTATAACTACAGAAGGAGGAAGCATTTTAGGTGTCCAAGAGAACTGAAATAAAATCCCACTAGCTAACTAATGCTGTGTTTATTTAGTTCAATGTCTTTTCTGTATATGTGTATATAGGTAGTTCTTGACCTACAACGAATTGTTTAGTGACCATTTGAAGTTATAACGGGACTTTTACACACTCACGACTGTTACGGCACCCCCATGGTCATGTGATCAAAATTCAGGTGCCTGGCAACTGACTTGTAATTATGGTGGTAGTGTGCTGGGGTCATGTGATCACATTTTACGACCTTCTGACAAGCAAAGTCAATGGGGAAGCTTTAACAAGCATTTTGCTAACTTAACCCACCGCAGTGATTCATTTAACAAATATGGCAAGGAAGGTTGTAAAAATGGGGCAAAACTCACTTAACAAATGTTTCACTTATCAACAAAAGGCCTGAGTTCAATTATGATCATAAGTTGAAGACTACCTGTAGTTTGAGCCAGCAATCCATCTCTAGATATTTGATAGTTTTTAAAAAGCATAATTTCATAAGGAATCAAACATCCTTTCCTTGTATGAGAATGGATAGTCGTGCCCACCTCAGCCTGACTGCTTATTTTATTTCTTATTCTCTTAACATATTTCAGAAGTTATAAGAAATCCTAATCTAGTCAATTTCTGTAACCTTGTTTCAGTATGCCAATACTTTACCAATTTGCCAGCTTTGATTTTGCATCAGCAGCAACCCACAGATAAAAGAGATAGTATCACAACTATGACATAACTTGTATTTCTCAGTGCAAGGAGACCACAGTTGCCTGAAAGGGTGTACAAAGCTATCAATATAGGACATTTATCATGTATGCTATGAATGGAGTCAGAACAATGGGATACAATGACTATGAATGTCAGCCTCTGGTCCTAAACCAGGAATCTTTCACAACTCTGGGAGAGTTGATAGGTCTTTACTTAGATAGGCATTAAATAAAATCTATTTGCAAGTTATGAAAATGTTCCTTTCAATGTTGAAAGAAAAACTAATGCTGTTCAATAGAATTTATTTGGTGCTGTTGCAGCTAATGAATCTTTGCTATCTTTCTGCCAAAAGAGTATATGGCATACTTTTTTATTATATAGGTAATAGGAAAATGCACTCTGACTTATTTTCTTTAATTTTAATAGATCAGGACGGCCTACTTTTTTTACGGCTGTGTTCAATACATTTACACCTGCCATCAAACAGTCATGGATCAGAAGTTTGCAAATGGCTAAGCTTGCTTTAGGTAAGATTTTCTTTTGCTGTGCTTAAAAATTACATAAATTAAACTGAAGGAGAATTAGCTGTGCCTTCTGAATAATGGTGTTGAAGGAGAGAAACACTCACAGAGAATGAGTTAATAAATTATTTATCCAGGGCAGTGACCAGAGTTTGGCAAAACTTAGGAAACTCAAAGTCTAAAAAAATCAGTTGAGAGAAGAAAGATTTCAGCTCTATTTGCAGGGGAATCTCCATGGCTGACTCCCACTGCTAAAGACCAACCATTTCAGTCCTGGAAAAGGATCAGCAATACTGAAGAAATTAATCCTCTAATGAAAATATGAAGCTAGATATATATAAGATCATTTTAAATAGATATTTGCATGAGGGATTATTTTCTGTAGAGATTTTATAAATATTGGTTATCTTTTAAAATGTTATTTTTTAAATTTTTGAATGCATAAATGTTGCCTTCTAGAATAAACCAGATAAGACTGCAATGTTTCTTTAGAACTTCTCATTATTAACCTTTATTAAACACCTTTGTGGGCCTTTAAAAGAAAACATTTGATTACTTGGTTATTCTACAGAGACAGTTACTAGAAAATATGTGTCATTCATATTTATTTTGTAACATAAAAACATAGCAATAATTTATTGAAAACAATGACATTTTTTCCCTTATGCCATTACAGCTGATGAAAATCTGCTGGGTTGGTTCTGTATAGATGATGACGGAAATCAGATTAAAAAAGAGAAACACCCACTCCTTATGAAACACATGCCTGTTATGATGGCCAAACAACAGGAATTTAAGGTATATATCATTGATTTTGTTTGCTAAATAACTAATGTACAGATTGAAACATGCATGGGCTAATTGACTTTACCTAAAGTTAAGTTTATTTCCTCTTTATCAGTTATTTGGTCTGGAAACAATTTTACTAACTTATTTAATGTCAAAATCCAAAAATGACATAAAAATAAAAACTGTTAAAAATGGTTAATTATATATATTTGTATATACATTAGAGCCACATAAGGTTGCAAAATAGAAACCATTTATCTTTTACTCATTGGCTTCAGTTTAACTAGCAGGGGGGCAGAAAAGCTTTCATTTCTTTTATTTATTTATTTTATTTTATTTTTTGCTATAGCAAAATATATGAAATTTTTGCTAAGAATCTTTATTTTGTGTGTTAAGGTTGAATGTGCTGCTTATAATCCTGAACCTTGTTCATGTGAAGAAAGTGATCCCGATTCTCTTTCTACGGAGTATGGTTTTCTATGGGTAAGAATTTAATTTTTTTCCAAGTTCATATAATAACATTTATAGAGAATAGAATAATAGTCTAGAAATCCATTCACTTTTGCAAATTCAGTTTCACAATTATAGGTACGGATATTATAGGATATAGAGCTATAGATATAGATATGCAGCATGGTGACATAGATGTGAAGTTGCGCACTTCCCACTCGGAAGGTTGAGAGTTCAATCCTAGGCAATGACAGATTTTTCTCAATCAGGGCTAAAGAGAAAATATCTGTGGGAGGGCATCTGGCCAGTAAATGCTCAACTCCATTCAGTCACCTGTCTCCACCCAAGATAAAAAGTGATTACAGGGTCATAAAAAGAAACAAAAATAGAGATAAGATACAGATATGGATACAGACATAGATATACCAAGCTGGATTACATATTGATGACTCTGTGTTCTTAAAAAAAGCCTGTTCATTTGGTTTTAGCTTTTTTAAGATGAAAATTGAATGAAGAACAGGTGATGTTTAGTGCATGAAAACAGCAGGACAGTTTTCTCATCATAAGCCTTTCTTGAGACTTCTTTTCTTAGAAATTGTTAGAATGGGAGGTACAGCCAGATTAGGAAACATTTAAGCATCCATTCTGCATAATACACAATCAGGCATATCAAAACCATTCAAAACACTTAAAAAAATTAAGGGTAGAGAATGATTTCCCAGTATCTTGTCTAATTTGGCCCTTGACATTCAATATTAACAAGAAAGTAGGGATATAGATGGACCCTTTGACATTATACAACCATGTATTTTGTGGCCTGATGTTGATTTCTGTGTCCAATATTCACCTATGTTAATTTTTGCAAATCATCACTTGCTCTCAAAGTGTACTCCCTCTAAACACTTTAAAATGTTGAGACTTTTGGTCCTGAGCATGAATGGGGAACATTCAGGAAATAATTTCACAAATCAGAAATAGTTGTGGGCATGTGACTTCTTGTATGCCGCTTGTACAGGAAGACTAAGATGTTTTTAATCTTAACAAAGGTTATGAAATATATTTAACAACATGAAATCATGCAAATTAATAATTTCCTAAAACCTGAGGACTTCCGGTTTGAGCTTCTTCGGCGACAGACCGAAACCGCGACCCTACGCAGCTTCGATTCATGCTCGCCATTGGAGTGCCCCGAGCCGGCTGGTTTCGGGGCTAAGCCACCCCGTAGAGGTGGTGAAGAAGGGGGAAACTGCCTACAGGGTTGAGGAGAGCCGCATCTCTCCTCCCCAGCTGGCCACTACTCCCTTTCCCGAAGGTGGTTGTAGCAGTGGTCAGAAATGGCCACCACAAAGAAGAACTCGACCCAAAAAGAATGTGCAGGAAGAAGATAAGAAGAAAAAGTTTTGGTTGACTGGGTCAAACAGCAAAAGCAACAAAAAAGGTACCCTGGAATTGAAACTATTAAAAAAAACCAATAACATTGTTCCCAAAGAAGATTTCTAAGCTGCAAAGGAGAGAGAAAAGGGAAAGGATTTGGTTCTTTTTCTCCTCTTCCCATACTGACAGCTAAGAGACTTAAGCAAGAAATTGGAAAAAAGTCCACTTTGACATTAATAGGCATTTAATGCTGAAAATAAAAAGTCAAAGGGATAATAAAGATTTCTAGATAATTAAAAGCTTTTGAAAACAGGAAAGGAAAGAAAAAGAATAAAAGGGCAGGATCTGGATGGGAGGAGACTGCCTGGAATTAAAAAGAACTTACAGCAAAATCTCAACAGCACTTCCAAAAGATACATCTTAACTGAAACATCGCAACAAAATAGTAAAACCCCAGGAAGAGAAAGTTAAAAAAAGAAATAAGAAGAAACAGCTTGGGACTATTTGGATTACTTAGTGATTCCTCGATTCTTGGTTATTGCATTTGAATGACTAAAATCAATCGGGTGGTTGTTTAAAACTGTTTAAAATGGCTCCACTTTTAGAAGAATTGAAAATGGAACTTAAAAAGTACAAAGAAGATTCACAAGAAGGGAGAGGTTATCTTGGCTTCGTATTTCAGTTCTTAGAAATGGAGATTTGGAATTATGAGAAACAACAAGAAATGCCTGTAGAACAAGAAGATTGGGACAAAGAGGAAGCCATCTTTAATGAACAAATAATTTTAGGTGGGGGGCAAAAAGGGAAGGGGGGAAAGAGAATGGAAAGTTTAAGATTGGGAAAAACAACCCCCAAAAAGAATAGAGTGAAAAATAAGTGTAAAATCAGAAAGCAACAGAAGAGGGAAATGCAAAAGAGAGAATTAGAAGTAGAGAGACAAGGGGGTAAAAAGGGGAGGGAGAAGAAGAGAGGGAAGAAGGAAAGGAAAAGAAGTTATAAAGGACAGAAACAAAATATAGAGAAACAGGGCCTATTTAGAGATAATGGGTGAAAAATCTAATGGAAAAAGGGATTCTGCAAAGGTACATAAGATAGTATTGTTATACTAGAAATAGAAATAATTTTAGAAAATATGAAACAATGTATGATTAAAATGTTTGATAAAATAGTTATTGTAACTTAGTGGAATGCTTGTCAATAAGTAAATATAACAAAATGAATATTTAATGATTTACAAAACATGTGAAGAGAAATAAGGGAAAAATTAATTATGGAGATTATATGTGTCTTTAAGGAAGTATGATATTTAATTGAAAAGAAATGTTAAAGATGTTAAGACTTTAATGATTATTAATGATAGAACTGAATTGGAATGAGGGTTTATAATTACATATATTTGTAATCCTTTTTTCTTTAAAGAATATAGTGTGTATTATAAGAATGTACCAAGCAGAATTCGATTGGAAGTTATGTATTATGTATTATATTGAAGGTCATAACCTTAAGGTATATATTGAAGTTTAAATAAGAGTTGAATTGATATAATTAAAAGATGTAAAGGTGTCATACTCCAATTAGTAACTACAGGAGAAAATTTGTTTAATGAGAAAAGATAATATGAAATTGAAACAGAACAGACAAAAGTATAAATATAATTATTTGAATTGAGATGAGATAATTAAAATAAAATTGAGAAAATTAAAAGAGGGAAAAAACTATATAGAAAATGTAGAATAGTATAGGTATGGAATAGAACACAAAATTAGCATGAAATTCAGTCTGTGTCTGTATAAAGAAGTTCAACCCGGGACCATGCTATTTTCAAAAAAGATGTTTTACTTGTATTTTGTGTGTGTGAAAACCCAAATAAAACTTTATTTAAAAAAAAGAAAATTCCTAAAACCTGGTGATCATCATCATTGCTTGCAAAAAGTCACTTGTTATGAATTTCATTGACAATATAATCTGATATAGAATAATATCTATATTGTAGGATTAACAAATAAAAGCTGGAAATCTCACTATTTCGTGTACATTAAACGTTTATGAAGTATGTACATAAATGTTAAAGAAATAGACTGTTTCTTTTAGAGAACAAAACTGGTTTGCAAGTGAAATATTTTTCCAGTATTTTCAATCAGTAAGATAGGCACGTAATATCATTGTTTTCTTTTAATGTCCAGTTTCCAGAAACTCCTTAATTTAACTATTTAAATTTTAATGATTTTTTTTGTAAATATTAACTATGAATGTTATTGTTAAAGATATATTGCTTATGAAATAAAGTAAAAATTTTCTCTATAATACAGATTGGCAGCTGTACTAATCAAATGGGCCAAATTGCCATTGTATCATTTCAAAACTCCAGTCCAAAGCTTATTGAATGCTTCAATGTGGAGTCAAGAATTCTCTGTATGGTCTACATTCCAGAAGATGAGAAATCCAAAGAATCAGATAATATGTTTCCTGAATCTGGAGACATGGCTACAAAACCCCTTAGTGTGCCTACTATTTGTCTAGGCATGGAAGAAGGAAGGTATTTTTCATACTTGTGTCTCATTTCTGTAGATTATTTAGCTCTGAGGGAGGGAGGGAGGGAGAGGGAGGGAGCTGAAAATACAGTGTTGCACTAAATTAATTATTTCTAGCAAATGTCTAAAATCACAATTATTTTGAAAGATCTAATTTACTTAAAACTTTGCACATCCCTATAGGAAATGTTATGTTTTATTTAAATAAATGAGGATGATTTCCCATTCTTTGCAAGCAGCTGGATGTGTTCAGAAATAAAATAAATAGTAATCATTGGTAATTTGCCACAAATAAATAATGGCAAACATATTAAGTATTTTATAGTAATATGGCTTTAAACCAGTGAAATGTTTTAGGTGTTGTTGGTCAGTCTTTTAGTCTCTCATTCTCATTCTTTCACTAATTCCTTGCACTATGGTTCCAGTTGTTCTGTAGACAAAGGAAAAAGAAAAAAAAGAAATAATATTTATTGAAAAGCATCAGATACATTATACGTAGGTCTAGATATTGAAAATTTCTGCATTATGAAGAAAATATTATATTCCAAGTGGAAAGCATTCTTTTTCCTGCATTAGAAGAAATGTATTGTTCCCTCTGTTTTTCCCCAGTCTCTCTGTGTAAATGTTTCAGAAAGTGAACACTGTGTTTTGTAGCTGACAAATTCTCTCCTTGTACTTTCTGAAATAGTATAGAAATAGAGTTTGTAGATTGACTTAAGCTTTATTAAGTTTTGGTTTGGATTCTTAATTTTTAAATGTTATTTTGAGACTATGGATATATGTAGAATTATGAGTGTCTAAGTAAGTCATATATTAGGTTTTGTTTCATCGAATACAGAATTTACAGCATGACATCATTGTGTTCAGTCACCCAGCATATCAGTGCTATGATATGTACTGTATATGTGTGTGTATATGTGCAATACACACACAGGTCTGTATTAGGTGTTACAAAGAGAAACAAAGAGTAAAATAGCATAGAGAGGAAGAAACTCTCGAATGTAATGTTGAATCCGTTTTTCTTTTCATATCATGATTTTTAAACTATTTCCTGTTCTTTTTAAATAGCATCTCCGTTTACAAAAGTAGTCAAGGGTCCAAGAAAATCCGTCTTCAACACTTCTTTGCTCCCGAGAAGTCTACTGTGATGAGCTTAGCATACAAGACTCATAATTTATTTGCTGGCCTAGTCAATGGAAATATTGCAATCTACACCAAATTGGAAGGTACAGGAATGTTATGGGATATCCAGAAGGATTTCTGAGTTGCAATATTTATAGACATAGATTTCATTACTGTGTTTTCTTTCCTACATTCATATTCACATTTTTATTTTGGATTGCTGTGGTACCAGCGGTCATCGGAAATTGCATATATATTTGAAAAATCTGCTTAGTCTCTAATTTCATTAGCAATACATGTCTCAATTTTTCCATGCAGATTGAGAATAGGAACTCTTACATTAGAAACAGGTTCCTGAACCACAAACCTATGTATATTGACATTCCTGATGGTAGTTTTCACAGGAGTTCACATAGTCTTTTCTAATTGAAGAGAATTTGGGTGGGCTGGCCATTTCTTGTAAGTTTTAGTTCATCTGGCCTGAAAATTGGGGGAACTGCAGCCTTTTCACTGCTGGGGAGTAGTAGGATGGGAAAGTCTATGTAGATACTGCATGTTAGTTCATAAGGAATTAATTCCAAATCTTTCTTAAGAGGAGACATAAATATATCTATTTTAAGATGTAACATAAAATAGCTTTAAGGCTATATCTTGTGCATGCACGCATACACTATTTTTAAACTATCTATTGTAATATTAATTGAAAAATAATGTACATTTAAATTTTTATGCTAGTAGTTTGTCCTGTTCCATGTATTGATCTCCTCAAAACGGTCTAGTATATACTTGTTAAAAATGAAGCTCCTTATTAAAAAGTATTAAAAGTTAAAGAGGAGTAACTATTTGTTAACTTTTAATACAGTTAAATCAAAATAATGATCAGTGGAGTTCCTTGGTGCCCTCTAAGTCTGGTTGATTGCTTTCAGGCATTTCATTACCCAATTAGCTAACTACATCAATTGAATCCAACTTGGGTAATCAAATGTCTCAAAGCAAACAACCACATCAAAGAACACCAAGAACTCCACAATTTAAACATGAGCTACATACATTTTCTTCTATTGCAATAATGATCTTAAGTATAGTGTTAAGTTTAAAATTATGAAATATCTTGTTTATTTATGGAGAAAGGATTAGAGGAGAAATTTTGACTCCCTCAGCCTGGCATCTACCAAACACATGTGCAGTTCTTGTTTATGCAACAAGATTACAAATAGTAAAACACCTGCCTGGTAGGTTGTCATCTTAAGACAGGACAAGGTTTTCCTAAGTACTTGCTTCAATTCTATTACTTTTATTGTGGATGTTGAACTTCTTAATAGTAGGATGGCATATTTTTGCAAATAGTGCAATCAGTTATCAGCATCATATATTTAAAACTTCTTTTTTATATCACAAATAGCTGGGTATATATTAAGAAGAGAGATCAAAGCACATCCATTACATAGCGATGGACTCTTTAATGCAGCTGTCTGTTCAGCAGAGTTTGCCTGTGCTTCGGGTTGCTGTGATAGTAGCTTTTTTTATGTCTAAAGCAGGGATGTCAAACGTGCATCGTCATGGCGGCATCACATGATGTACGGGACTTTTTCACCCTTCACTAAACTGGGTGTGGCTAGCATGTGACGCATCTGGCCCATGGGCCAGGAATTTGACAGCCCTGGTCTTAAGAAAGCACATACAGTGGTCTCCATGTTCCCCTTCTTCTCAGATAAGCATTTGCTGCCTCCCACTTTGTAACATTTTTAAAGCAAATTTTATTGAAAGTTTTACAAGAACATTACAAACTAATTTTATTTATTTAAAACATTTGTACCAGTTTTGGGCTGCTCCCAGTCAAAAGTTAAAACAGCATAAAAGAAAGTCATAATAAAGAGAGGAAGGAAGGAAGGAAAAAACTAACATGACATAAAATGAAGCTTTCAATTTTCTTTGCAGCAGATATAAGTAGAATTACAAAATTATTTCTTACTCTAGATTACAAAGGAAATCTCACTCTTTCTCCCAGTTTTGTAACTATAATCTTTGTCAGCTCAAGCTGCTTTTCCAATCATGCTGAAGAGGCAGCTTAATGAAAAACTGACCTATTTTGTCAGATATATAATAAAGGCTGGGACAGAGGATTTGATTAAATAATAATTGGTACAAGTTGACATTGGAGAACCCAAGTTGCACTACTTAATTCTGCAGGTCAAAATGTTTTTCATCCCAAGTTTGCTAACAATTCCTGGCATTGCCAGTTTTGTTTAAGTATCAGCAGAAAAAGAAAAAAAAATGAAATGCAGATATATTTCTCTCAGCTTCTAATGCTGTTTAACACTCACATTCAGAGAGTTGATGTGTTATATTTCAGTTGTTCCCATGACCAAGAGAAAATAAATTGGTCAGTCTTTAATGTCCTACCCAGAAAGCCCTTTTATTTGATTCAGGGGTAGTAATTCCATGTTCCTGCGATGTTTCCAATATCAATTATTGATTTGACATAATTGATAAATAACATTACTGACTTGACATAATTGATAAATCATGCAATGTCATTCAGGGCAATGTATAAAATTCAGGTATTTTGTATTAATTAAAAGAAAATTAACAGAATCTTACACCATAAAGATGGAAAGGAGAGTATTTGACATCATGACACCAGAAAAGAACTTTAAAGACTAGTAGAATTTCAACTTGAGAATGCAGTATTGGTCATCTGGTGTACAAAGTTGAGGTAGGGTGATTTGATCTCCCTTGGAAGAATTGAGGACTCAGGGCGCTTCTGTCACAAAAAGTCTGTCACTTTTAGAGTTCACCAATCTCATTTGTCTAGGTAGGGATAATTATTTTAGAAGTTATTTTGTATGTTTGAGGCAGGTTCATGTATCTCAGTTTCTTCAGAGTTTTATATATTAGTATTGGCATCTTGAACTGGGTAATGTTCACTATTTATAATTCAGTAAAATGATCTGGTTAAAGAGCCTTATATTTCAGAGAGAACTATAATGGTGAAAGGGGCAAATACAATTGAATTTAAACTTGATTTGAAATGTCTGGCTTTTGTTTATTCTTTTAAGGTTTTATATTGTCTTTTAATTATGTGACTGTAAGCTGCCTAGAGTCACCTTGGTGAAATGGGCAGCATAGAGGCTTAATAATAAATAAAATAATTACAGTTCTATTGCTCTTGGTAATTCTTTCCCAACTACCTATGTCAATTGAAGAATTAAAACACTGAATAGGGTCTTTTCCTGAGGAGGAATTGCTACAATGATAACATCATGAAAAGTTTTTATTTTGCTCTTAGTATATATTGATATCTTCAATTGTTGCTGATAGCTGTTATTCTGAATAATCACTGAAGTAAACATTAATTTCAAAAGTGTTCAAACTGAATTCCTTTTAACTATTGCTGTGTATTTTTAGTCTTGCTCTGCTGAGATAAAAACAAGTCAATATGTAATCATTTCTCTTACTGTTTATGCACCATTGCACTACTCAGTTAACAATCTCTGTTTACAGGGCCAATTTAGCAGCTCTGTTGAAATGCCAATGGTGCTACACAATAGAGAAAATAAGGAAGCTATTGAACAGTAAGATGAAAACTTGCTAAATCAAATAGAAGAGAACTCTTCTCCATTGCTGGAGGGCAGAGGGAAGGATATTATATTTAATTAAATGGAATTAATGACAAATCCTGAGTTACTGTCCAGAATTAGCTTTTTATTTATATATAAAAGATACCCACCCTCTGGCTACAGGCTTTGGTAAAAATGGTTTTGAATTAGAACAAAAGGTAGAAAAAAATCCATTTGAGGCAAGAATATTTTATCATTAATAAGTATATCAAGGTAATTATTATATAAATAAAGTGATTTTTTTAAAAAAAATAAATCTTTCATTTCTTTTTGCAAAAGATGGGACATGGAACTCAGAACCTCAGAAAATAGTGAAATTGGGAGTTCTTCCTGTCAGAGGTCTTCTTGTGATGGAAGAATCCATCTGGGCTGCTTCTGGTGGACAAATATTTATAATTAACACGGAAAGTCATGCTGTAGAGGTAAGCATAATTCCCTTTCCAAACATAAGCACTTTATTTTGTGGGTTTTAATATAATTTTCTATATAAGATGTAAGTCTGTTCTTGAATCAAACTTGCACATGAAAATAAAATTAAGGTAAAGGTGTCTCTTTGGGTTTTACCCCACTAGTCGTGACCTACTCTAAGGGGCAGTGCTCATCTCTGTTTCTTAAGCCAAAAAGCCAGTGTTGCCTGGAGTGAGGGCCAACATGAAATTGTGCCGCAGCACAGACTGTACGGCGAAACACAGAATGTTGTTACCTTCCTGCAAGCTTATATGTAATGCCTATTTACCTACTTGCATTTGCATGCTTTCAAACTGCACATTCCTATGATATCAACTTGGAGAAAATAGGAATATCAGCTTAGAGATGTGGAAAGGAGCAGACTGGTTATATTTGTATATGAATAATCTGAAATCCAAGCTTTTGCATTTAGTGAACAACTTTCTTTATTGTTGAATATTTGTCTCTGATGTCTTTTGTCTTTCCAACTCTGTAGACAATCTTTTTTTTGGATGGGGGCTTTTTTTTGAATCAGATTGTCACAGGATGTCAAAATTGGATGTAACTGGGATCTGAGAGACTTTTCTTTGGAAGAAACTCAGTAGAAATTCCTCCTTGTATATGTTCTTCTAACCCAGTACGACTTTTGCTTTATGGAGATGTCTCCCAATATGATTGTTGCAGTTTCCATCTTAAATTAAAAAAGGTTTTTTAGTGAGTTTTTGACGTGACTAGTAAAATGTAAAAATCAGTCTAATGGATAACTTTAATGTCACTGAATATTAATTGCTACATTTAATCATTCAGAAGGGATGATCTGTGATATGGATTAGAGCATTTTATTCTTAGAGAATGAACTTGACTATTCCATCCCATGTTTTTGCCTTTAGGAGTCCCACTTGTATCCCCTTGCCTGAAGCTAAATAGAAAATGAAATAATGTGCATAACATGCAAATATCACAATTTTTATTTTTATTTTGCAAAAATTATACTCACTGGTATCCTTTCTTTCCTCATTATTAATTCTACAGCCTTGGAAAATCATAATCTTGGAGTATGTCAAAACAGAACTGATCTCTTCCATGGCTATGTGGGAGTGGGAGCTAAAATGGAAAGAAAAGTATAATGAAGGGGTGCTTTTTATATTCATTTGTATGCCACCTTTATTATTTTTACAAATAACTCAAGGTGGAGAATATATCCAGCACACCTTTCTCCTCATGTTTCCCCGAAAACAATCACCCTATGAGGCAAATTAGGCTGAGAGAGATTGACTAGTCCAAAGTCACCCAGCTGGCTTTCATGGCTAAAGTGAGACTAGAACTTACAGTCTCCCTGTTTGTAGCCTGGTGCCTTAACCACTAGACCAAACTGGGACTCCAAAAACTTTATTCTAGTAAGAGCAGGTTCCATTATGGTCAGGTTTGTTACTCTATGAGTTAAATTTTGTCTCCATTTGGAAGTACACAGGTCACAGAAGAGCATAAGCTGAAAAATCTTAAAACACAGGCATATATGGATATATGTGTAAGCATGGGTGAGAGTCACTGTGGCATAGTGGTTCAGGAACTGGAATAGGAGGAAAAAGATTCAGGTTCCAGTCCTTCCCTAGACATGAAAACTGGTTGGGTTTGAGCTAGTCTCTCTCTCTCTCTCTTTCTTTCTCTCATCCATGGACTGGAAAGGGAGGGGGGGAATCTATTAATTCACATGATGGTTGATGATGGTTCATAACCTCCAATGACTGCAGTGACTTCATTTGTATGTAAATAAATAAAATATATAAGGAGTGCAAGTGTATGACCACTTCAGCCTTCTTGGGTGAGAAAAGGATAAGGCACCAGCTAACAAAGACTGACAAATGTGTCCTCAGCTGATATTTTTCTTGTGAGCTGCTCATTGTTCCCTAGTGCATGATCAATTTGAATTCCTACCTTAGATAAAAGCACTGATTGCAGGGAATGTTAATTATCCAGAAGACTGTTTCTCTTTTTTCTGAAAAAAAAACCTGAGGAAATCACTGAGGAAAACAATACTCATCCAAAGATATGCCCCCCCAACACATACACATGCAGGAAAAAGGAGAAGATTAGTAATTTTGGTCCAACTTCCTTCTGTGGTGCTACTAGCCAGCAAGCAGGAGAATTGGGAATTTGGGATGAATGAGGTCCATGTAGCTAGGCTTTTGATTTGATCAAGCTTCATTATTTATGCAGCCTTAAAGTGGAGCAAAGAAAAATGCAACTTCTTAACTTCTGTTCAAAGCGGCATTTTTCTCAGTTCTGTGATTCAGCCAGCTGGGATCCCATTTATTTATTGCAACATTCATAGACTACCCTCAATCACCAGACTCCGGTGATTTGTAATCAGTAAGAACTAATCATCCCATAAAACCCTTCCATTCTAATAAACTCCATAAAAGGAAAAACACACTGAATGTAAAACGAAAAAGAAATGGGGGGGGAAGGCAACCCAACAAATACCTGCTTATGCTCCCTAGGACCAGCAAAATGAAGTTGTCTGCCATTTAAAAAAAAAAGGAAAATATGAGGTCCATCCTGATCTCTGAAGTCAAAGTGCTTCATACTGGTGGGGCAGTCACCAAGATGCCCTGCCTCTAGGTCCCTGCTCACACCAACCTCCCTCCTATTATTGTCCGCCCCCACCCACTAACAAAATTGCAGCCATGTTGCTCCTTAAATTTGGCGATACTTTGCTAACAAGCACAAAACCAAGACTTTTGAGGCACAGTTGAGTGTTTTTCACATATTCAGTATTTTCAAGGTCTTGAAACAAATTATTTGGCACACTGCATTGCATTGCTCTTGCTTCCTACCCACTGTTCCTTTCTTGCTGTTTGTGTTTTTGATGCTTGGACTCTTTCTGAAATCCCAGATTCAAGCTGAGGTCAGCTCCACTTGAAAATATTTTTGTTCTAAGCTTCATGCCAACTACAGTGATACTACTCATTTCAGTGGTTACTGGGTACGTGTTTAGCTAGAAATAAAGTTACATTTGAGGAATGATTGAAATATATTGAAGCTTTCATAAACACCGTCCTTGGCTAGAAAGGAAATTTTCAAACAGAGCTAACATAGATATGTGCCCGTATCTAGTTCCACTGAGCTGAAGCAGCATTTATGAGAATGCAAAGAGAATATATATATGTGAGCAAGAGAGGGAAGGGTCAAGGATGTGTCCTGTGTGGTATCCTGTCACTATTTATTTCATAGGAGAAATTCCCTTTTCTGTAACTATTATAAGAACTCCTAGGGTAAATCCAACAGGCTTGGTAATGCATTAGCATCAGGTTTGCAATTCTTATTCTTAAAGGGGTCGATGCAAGCAAAGCAGGATGTAAGAGCTGGTGTAATAGTGAATGTCCTGGCCTAGAAACTAGGAGTATATTTTTCTTTAGGCACGAAAGCTGGGTGGGCGACTTTGGGCTTGCCTCTTTCTGTAAACCCACTCTACCCCACAGGATTGTTGTGGGGAAAATAGGCAGAATATTAGGTATATTTGCTACCTTGATTTGGCAATAGATGGATAGATTAAAAATGTATTATTATTCATAATGTGAAATCACAACTGCCAGCTGGCTTTCATTTGCATTGAGTTCTTCTCAAAAACCCAGGATGTCGTAATGTATCAGCGTAATATATGTGCAGATTAAGCAGTATGCCTTTTGTTACTGGCAAATGGAAATTTTGTCAATGCACAGGTTTCCTAAATACTATTTCAGGTTTTTTGATAGGCACCCAGTGTTTCATTAACCACTGGGATCACTGCCAGATGACGATGATGATGATATTATTATTATTATTATTATTATTATTATTATTATTATTATTATTATTATTATTATTATTATTATTATTTTCATTAAACATGAAACTCAGTCAACTGAACATTTAAAAATGTATCACAAATATCATTGACTAGCTCTGATGATTGATATGGGTTGCTATAGGTATCAACCAAGTATCTTCTTAAAATGTACCGTGTTTCTCAAACAATACGGCCTCCACCAATAGGAAGCCCCACCATGTTTTATTGGCATAAAATCTAATTAAGCCCCTCCCCCCAAATTAAGGCCCATATGAAACATGCGAAATGGGGGGCAATGGCGGGGGGGGTTGCCGTTAGGAAGTACTTTTGTTGCATGCCCGGATATAGTGCTGCCTGCGTTGGTAGGGCACTTCATATTGGGAGACCTTCCACCACCGTTGCTTTCCCTTCTCCCTTGCTGCCACAGCGTTAAGAGCAACGCCGTCGCATTTGGCGCAGCCATGCACTGCCAGCCAGGGCTCCTCCCTGCAACCGGAGCCCTACAGAGACACTTGGCTTCAGGCGCTCCTGTCACCGCCTTCCCTTTGCCTTCGAAGGTAAAGCCAATTCTTTTAAAAACGACATCCTACTACAACAAAGTGTCCCCTGCCCGAGAGGGCAGCCCAACCCCACATGGGGAGGCGAATCTCCTGGGGCTGCAGCGCAGGATCGGCTCATCCCGGGAGAAGCACCCAGCCGCCATCCCTGCCTGGCGCCGGGCAGAGCACGAAGAGCTTCGCCTGGGGCGCCCAGCACAGCTGACAGGTGGGCCCTCCTTCCCGGCGGCAGAGCTCTCACCAAGGCAGCGAGCGCCTCCCCGCCGGGCCCTCCGCTCATCCCACCAGGGCCGCACGGGCTGGGCAGAGCTGGGAAAGTGAGCCGTGGTGCACGCCCGCCTGCCAAGCGAAAGAGCCGGGCCAACCCCAGCTTGGCTTCCTTCCCAAGTCCCTCCAGCCCGAACCTGAAGGGGCCACCGGGAGAGGCCGCCCGAGGCAGTGATAGCACCCACCCATCCGTGGAGAGGGAAGCAAGGCGACGGCCTGCACCGCGTCCTCCGAACTGAGTGGCACCGAGTCAGCGCCTCTGCCTGATGCCCGTTCTGCTGCAGCATTTGGAGTGCCGGCGCATTTGGAGATGCGTGGGGATGGGGACGGGCTGGGCGAGGGGTGGAAAGGACGGGGGGCTTCGGGCTCTCTCCAATGGCCAGGGAAGCAGCGCTGCCATCACCTCACCTCCCTGTCCGCGGACGGGTGGGTTTTATCACTGCCTCGGGCGGCCTCTCCCGGTGGCACCTTTGGGTTCGCGCTGGAGGGACTTCGGAAGGAAGCCAAGCTCAGGTCGGCCCTGCTCTTTTGCTTGGCAGGTGGGCGCGCACCCACGGCTCGCTTTCCTGGCTCTGCCCAGCCTGCACAGCTCTGGCGCAGCCCTGGCAGGATGAGCAGAGGGTCTGGTGGGGAGGCACTCGCTTGGTGAGAGCTCTGCTGCTGGGAAGGAGGGCCCGCCTGTCAGCTGCGCTGGGCGCCCCAGGCAAAGCTCTTCGCGCTCTGCCCAGCGCCAGGCAGGGATGGCGGCTGGGTGCTTCTCCCAGGGTGGGCCGATCCTGCGCTGCGGCCCCGGGAGATTCATCTCCCCACGTGGGATTGGGCTGCCCTCTCGGGCAGAGGAGGCTTTGTTGTAGTAGGATGTCGTTTTTAAAAGAATTGGCTTTACCTTCGAAGGCAAAGGGAAGGCAGCAACAGGAGCGCCTGAAGCCAAGTGTCTCCGCAGGGCTCCGGTTGCAGGGAGGAACCCTGGCTGGCCGCATGTGGCTGCGCCAAACGCCGCGGCGTTGCTCTAATGCTGAGGCAGCAAGGGAGAAGGGAAAGCAACAGTGACGGAAGGTCTCCCGATACAAAGTGCCCCACCAATGCCGAGGTCAACATCCAAGCTGTCGCCACCCGCCCACCCGAGGATGCAAGGGGGGGAATTAAGTCACCCCTGAAAAGACGGCCTAGCTGTTTTTTCGGGGGTCAAAAAAAAATAAGGCCCGGCCTTATTTTGTGAGAAACATGGTATGTTTTATATTATAATATATTATTGTTGTTATTATTGTACTCATTTATTCATTAAACAAGAAACTCAGTCAACTGAACATTTAAAAATGTAACATAAACATCATTGACTGGCACTAATGGTTGATACAGGTTACTGCTAGCGTCTTAGGTATCAACCAAGTCTCTTCTTAAGATGTATGATGTTCTAAATAGCACAGTTTTTTGCAGTTCCGCTTGTGTTATTGCAGGAAGCTGCAATTTCTTGATGTATTTTATAAAATTCTTGGACATGGTATCAAGTGCCCCGATGACAATGGGTATCACAGTTACATGTTTGATATTGATCCATGTTTGATCCATAACCACATTGATGTTGTTGTTATCTTTACAGTTCATTGTAATGTTTCTTTCCAGAGTTATGTTGTTTAAAATGAGTGTTTACAACAGCCCTTGATTCAAGACACTTGTTGCAGTATCTGTTTTCCTGCCTATCATTCATGTTGTAGCCTTTATATGGGCTTGCTAGCACTCTTAATAATTATACATCCCCCTTCAATAATTACATATAATTATTACAATGGAAGATTATAATTTGTAATTTAAATTTTCTAAAAACAAAGCCTGAAATATGCCAAATAAATGAAAATATCCCAATTTTTCCTTAATAGCATGTATAAACATGGCCATTTCTTAAACATAGTAAAATCCCTTCACTTTCTGTGAACAATGAGGCCTATTATACGGAATGTGCTATGCTTGAGAAAGCATTCTGCAGTCCTTGGCAGAGCTGTTCAGGCTGAGAATCACAAAGGATTTTGTGCTGCGTATAAATAGGGGGGAAGCGAAAGATGCAAACTATGCAATGTCTTGTATCAAAAAAAAAGTGGTTTGTTCTTTCAGGCACCACTGGGATGAAAGAATTGGCTGTAGCCATGAAAATGTGTGCTGGCACTCTTAAGGTTGCCATAGTGCTTGAGGAAAAGAGAAATACCAGGCTCTTCGGTCTGAAGGAAGGGGAAGACTTTAGCATGGAATTATGGACCAAGCTAGCTTAGATGCTAGGGCTGCTTCATTTCGCAGGGAAATGTCTTGGCAGCATAGCAACAACTATAACGGTTTATCACGATCTGTGTAAAAGATTGGAGGACTATGGCTGTTTATGTGTATGGAGGGTGTGTGCAAGAGGAGAAAGAGACCCTCACCCAACCATCAACAAGCAAAATGATGTTTCCCTTGCATGAGAAACAGGGTGGTTCTATATGTTCTGTCTCTGATAAAGAATGAGAATGGTTGCATGGTACAAAAAAGATAAAATTGGAGGATGAATGAAAAGGCTTCATAGTCATATACTAATTTGTGAGAAAGAGGGTTAAAATAGAATTATTTATTGTGCAGAATGCTTCTCATTTAAAAAAAATATGTTCTAGGCTTCTTCAATGTTGTGATGTAATATCTGCCAGTTTCAATTGAATTAATGAGCTAACTTTTGCAGGACATAGTGTAAGGCACAGTATGAGAGAGCTATGTTAGATGATAGTAGATCCCAATGCTCTGAGTTAAGAGAAGTCACAGATTCCTTGTTTAGAGCATTACGTAGATGTATGTGCTGTCGCCTGAGGTCATTCATTCCAATGTCTATGTATGTATTCAGGAATGACTAAGAGCCGGGCTAAAGAATCTTTTAGCTGAAGAGTGATGCACATAATGTTGATCTTACTACTTGGGTGAATAATTTACCCATCTTTCAGCAGAGCATGAAAAGTGACACTAGGAATTGCAGCAACAAGGAAAAATTGGAGTAACTGATTCATGATCTTTTCAACAAGCTCTTCCATTTGCAGACATTAGATGAGAAACTATCCTCTTAGAAATCTCAAAAATTGAAAGTGTTTGGCTAATAATCTCACTTATGAAAGAAATAATGCCAACATACTGTATTCGTGTTCTTCATAAAAATACAAGTGCATTGGTGTGGATGGCATACAGTTGTAAGATCAACCCTACAATAAACACTGTAGAGCTGATGATAAAGATAACTCGGACCCTCTGGTTAAGAAAAATATTATACTGTTGGTTGCTTCCTAGACAGAGGAAAAAATAGTCCAGCTTTTGAATTGGACTATTAGAAAGCGACATAATTGTGGCAAGATAATGGAGAAATATGAACATTTTTTTCCATTTGTACTTCTGCTATGCTGTTTTGCAAAAAACATACCCTTGGGCATGTAAGGAGATTCTGATGGTAGAATGGTATTGCTGTGCTGTATTTTTATTTCTGTTTTCTTCTAAATGTTTTTCCTAATAGATATATTGTTTGTGTATTGTATGAATCTATAGGCAAGTTTAGATGACTTTTCTGTATCTCTGTTTATGTAACTTCTTATTATGAGAATGTTTTTGTTTTATGATACAAAGTTTAAGATAGTTGTCTTAAATTTAAAGTTATAAGCTCCCTCATGTTTAAAGCAGACATGTAAATCACAAGCATTTTAAACTAAACATTCTATTGATGTTATTTAGACACATAGGAACTCTTTATTTTTCTTTCCAAATTTTTTATTGTAAAGTGGCTCTTATTTCCTGTCATGTTTGGCTTGCAACCACTTTTTGACTATTGCTGACACTTCTCTTCCTTGTTAGAATTTCAGCATTTCCACATATATTATTTGTTGTGAAAATAATGTCACAATTGCAAAAAGAAGGCAGAGAACAAGATAGGGCACTAGTTGTGCAACTAATAACTGACAGGCCATGCCAGCAACAACAGAAACTGACAAAAGGGCTGACTTTCAAAGGCTGTGCTTATGAGCAAAGGAAAAGGAAAGTGACTGAATGGATGTAAGGCCAAAATGAAGGTGGTCGATGAACAGAGTTAACTTCTAGGTAAACATTATGACCAAAGGGTCAATTTCCTTAGTTGCTGATACACAGGCACACACACACAAAATGTATCTTGCTAAGTGAAACATTTGTTAAGTGAGTTTGCCCCATTTTATTACTTTTTTGCCACCGTTGTTAAATGAATCATTGCATTTGTTAAGTCAGTTCTTTTATCTGGTTCTTTAATCCTTTTTTAGTTTAGAATAAACTTATTTTGAGGGCCTCAAGAAACACTTTGAAATGTCTTAATGTTCTCTAACCTGTCATATTGTAGTCATGAAGAACACAGTAATGTTGTGCACTACCATATGATATGTCTCACAGCAACCACTCATCTAGAAATAACTCACTTTTAAGGTTCCTTAGCAGCAACCTTTTTCCCCTATGCACCTTATTTTTACTTACCTTAAATAGTTTTAACATAGGGACTTCAATAAAGAAACAGGCTAATTAATTATCTTTTATCATTTAGGTTTTTACGATGGTTTAATAATGTTAATGATTTGATAAGATTAATGTAGCTTTTCTTGGCTGTCGCCCAACTTGTCTTGTTACTTGGGTGGTACCATCTGTTTTCATAGATTTGAAGCAGAGGAATCACAACAGTTTTGTTTTTATTTTTTTCTCAGAAAATCACTGGAAGCTTTATGGCATGTATTTTATCATTCACTGGACTATTTTATTATGCCCTTTAATAATAAATTCACTATCTTTTCAGAAAAGCCTAAGCCACATAAATAAATTATGAGATTTGTTCTGGGGTTACTCAAGGATTTTATTGGTTATGTTTTTGTAAAAAGTTGGAAAAATCCAGATTTCTACCTGTTAAAATAACAGTATTTATGTTTGACTTCTATTCAGTATTGCTACCATCATTGCAAATGGAGATACTTAAAGATGTTTTGAATTTTTGCAACGTTTTGGAGACAGATAGCTGTCTCAGAAGGACTTCGGGGCAGAAAAGTTTTGGGAATTGGATAGCTATCCCAACTGATAATTAAAACTGTTTACCATCTTTTAACTGCTTGAAATCCATACCTTTATAGTAAAGACTCTGAAAAAAATATATAAAATATTTTTGTACGATCTGGATGCCAACATATTCTGCTTGCCAATTTACAATCTGAATATCATGCTGGAAGTATGGAACAGGAAAATCTGGATTGCAGTTCACTTCTGAGTTATGAATGCCCCACAAAGTATCATTTTCGGATGCATTTTACATTTTAATTGTTGTTTACCACTATTTTTTGTTATGGTTTGACTCAACAGTAATTGAAAAAAATACCATATTCTAAATTTATTGAGAAAAGTCAGCCATTTAATTTACTATATTTTGTCTCTTTGCCAATTACTTTCATTCTGCCCTAATTTTATTCTGCCTAATCTAATTTATTTTCCCATGGTGAAGGAATTAAGCTTAAATTGATTTTGCATGCCATCCACATTCCTTCATGAATAATATACAATTACCCTCACCTCTTTCTCCTCATGTTTTTAGCCACTTGCTACCCACCAAATGTTTTAATTATACCTTCCATTGATGCTCATTATGATGGCCATTGGTTATTGTTTATGAGATCTATAGGGGACCACATCCTGCTTTGACATGATGTTCAAGTATAAAAATTTCTAGGAAAGGGATTGTGAGTCGAATCAGTGAGAAAAGTTCACCGTATGCCAAGAGAAGATAATGGGAAAGCAACATTTGCCAATTTCTGCCCTCTTATCTTCCTGTTCCAGAAGGCTGGGGTATTTTTTTGGAATACCACGGGAGATACTAAGATCCATGGTCTCCATGGCAGGGGGGAAAGGATCATCATTTTAAAAATGGCAGATGCATTGCTTTGACCCATGGGTACAATGTTGACATATATACTTATGGTAAATTAATATGTCTAGTCTAATGAAAAGAAGAATTAGGAGTGATATTATAGTAGTGTTCCAATATCTAAGGGGCTACCACAAAGAAGAAGGGAGCTCAACCTATTCTCCAAAGCACCTGAAGACGGGACAAGAAGCAATGGATGGAAACTAATCAAGGAAAGAGCCAACCTAGAACTAAGGAGAAATTTCCTGACATTTAGAACAATTGATCGGTGAAATGGCTTTCTTCCAAGTTGTGCAGGCTTCATCACTGGAGGGTTTTAAGAAGAGATTGGACAACCATTTGTCTGGAAAGGTCTAGAGTGTCCTGCTTGAGCATGGAGTTAGGTTAGAAGACTGCAAGGTCCCTTCCAATTGTGTTAAATGGGTATCAATTATAATGTTATGTTCTGTAGGCCATTAGTGAAAATTGTGATCACTTCCTTTCTTCAGCAGGGGACCACTAGTATATATTATTGTCTTTTGCAGAGAGGTCGTAGCTCTGAGAAATATCTGAATCATTGTTCTTTTGTATTAAGTACTGCACAATAAGCACTTGTGGCCACCTCTCTTTTTCAATTCAGCCTTGTGAGAAGGCAAGATAAGTTTTTGTTCATGGTGCCCTTCACAACAGGTCCACAGTTACTGTGTGAAAACAAATAAATATGGGTTATTGTTATTACTGTTCCTACTGAATGCTTTTTAATGGCCTCTCTCTATTATCTAGTGCCATTTTGAAGCTCATCAAGAGGAAGGGATGGTGATCTCTCACATGGCTGTTGCAGGAGTGGGGATCTGGATTGCCTTCACATCGGGATCTACTCTCCGTCTTTTCCACACTGAAACCCTTAAACACCTCCAGGATGTTAATGTGGCCACTCTTGCTCACAATATGTTATCAGGTACCATTATTTATTCATTACCAGATTGTTTCTTTAAACAACTCTTGCTTTGAGCGCATGATGTTAAATCTGAAGGTTTAAACCTGAGATTGTGCAACCTGCTGCCCTGCCATTGGCACTTTATATCCAACCCATGGAAGTCACCTAATAATCTAGTTTTGCTATCATTCACAAAAGTGACTTGTCTTTTACTCATAACTCTGGTCTGAATGGAAACCTTAAGGACCTGATTTCTTGAAGGCAAGTGTTAACATAATTCTAAAAACACTGTTGGACAAAGAATATAGTAAGACAGAAAATCAGAGGGAGCCAGTTTGGCTTAATGGTTAAGGCATCAGGCTAGAAACTGAGAGATTTTTAAATTCTAATCCCAATTTAGTGAGGGCTGTAAAGCACTGTAAAACAGAGTGTGTAGGTCTAAGTAGTATTGCTATTTAGACAGGAGGCCAGTTGGGTGATCTTAGTTCAGTCATTCTTTCTCAGCACTGGGAAAAAGGCAAGGGCAGATCATCTTTGAAAATCTTTCCAAGGAAACTGCAGGGGTTTCTCCAAACAGTCTCCAAAGTCAATCTGCATGTTTACAAAGTCCTCCCCATCCTTCAGCTCTAAAAATCAGACCGAGGAACCCTTGTGACCACAGGGCAAGTTAACCACTCTCTTTTAGACAACCTATCTATTGTCAGTTCTCTGAAATTCTAATAGTACTTTTATTAACTGTATATTTTCTCCTCTCCCTCCTCTTCCGGTACTTTTAGAAGGCCCTAAGTTTGGGGCTACCCAATAAACACACAAATTAGCCACTTGTTTCTGTATTCTCAGGGAAGTATTTTTGAAGTCTGTTGTCACTGTGCTAGAGGTAAACTGCGCCTGTGTGTGGTTTACAAATAGGTATTCCTGTGTGTGTGTGTGTTGTTTTTTTTTTAAATGGCTATTTGGAAAATATCTAATCTTAGCTATTACTGCCATGGAAAGACAAGAAGAGAAATGTAAACTATGTTTTCCTGCTGAAGAACTTGAGATAAACATGCATACACCATTACAATTACGCTTCAGCTGCTTCTACTTTATGTGAAATGTCCCCCCCACACACACACAATTCGTGTAACAGTTACAATAGAGTTTTTTTGTACAGAGTAGCAAAGATTACATTGTAGTTAAAATTGATTTGATGTGGAACAAGAAAAAGGAGAATTTGTTTAAAGGTTCTTGTATCATAGTAAAAGCTGAAAAAAGTTGAAAACAAAGCAGTAAATGCATTGATCTGTAGATAATAGACTTCTGAAAAGCAGAAAGTAAGCAATAGAATAAAAGGAGTGTGCTTTTTAGTGCATTCGCACTAATGGCTATATTGCTGCATATTTTACTTGCCCATTTCTTCAGATTCAAACTATTCTGGTATGAAAATGTTTCCTTCATAAAGAGTAGAATGTAGCACACTTATACACATAAGTGTCTGTTTCCAAAATTAAAAAGCAAGTCTACATTCTGTAACTATACTGAACATGCAGAAGGCAAGCTGTTGCTAGGTGGGCATTGCTAGATGTAGATACATTCCCTGGACCGTTATTTAAAAATCACTGGGCTCGAAGAAGACATAAAAGCTATTGTAAATGACTGCTTAGTATTTAAATGTTATGTCTGAAGACACCTTTCTGTAGTTCCTTTTTATATATGATCAGGCAGGCATGAAGGTTTAGATTTCATGAATTCCTCATCACTATAGTTGGCTCCAAAAGCCACGGTAAGTTCTTTTTCACTTCTAGAACATCTGGAACTAGAGTGGCAATCTCTAGTTAAATCTTAATTTTAGAATTAAGTTTCTTAATTCTACAATTCTCACCAACTAAGGTAGTCCTTGACTTACGATGGTGATTGGGACTAGAATTTATGTAGTAGTTTATAAAGTGTGAATGCAGCAATGGCAATCCCTATAGTCCTGCTTGCCGCTGTTAACCAAACCATATAATTATAAGACAAAGTGTCTTCCCTCCAGTTTCCCATAATCAAATCAGTGGGGAAGCTGGCAGGAAGTCTCTGGTAGCATGCAAACAGGATGGCAGATAGGTGGCTGGCTACTGCCAGGTGGGGGAGTATATGGAAGTGGGAGGGAAATGTGGCAAGGGTGGGAGATATAGTGCAGGAGGATTTGGGGAATGTGTGAGAGGATGCACAAGGATGCAAGAGATGCAGAACAAGGCTCAGGGAGAGTGTTAAGAAATGCAAGAGAGATGTGACAAGGGACAGCAAGGATGTAATGGAGATATGAGGCTTGAGGAGGGTGTGTGAGAGTGCACAGGGGTGCAGGGGAGGCATGGCAAGGTTTGGGAGGATGTGCAGGGGTGCAAGGGAAATGCAGCAAAGCTTGACAGGATGCAAGAGAGGCACAGTGAGAGTCAAGAGAATGGGTGAGAGTATGGGTGTGTGTGAGAGGCGCAGCAAGATTTCAGGAGGATGCATGAGGGTGCATGAGTGGCCAGCATGGCATGAGCGCAGAGAAGCTGAGGAAGGATGTATGGGTAGGGGAAACTTCTCTCACTGACTTGTGAGCTTCCAAGACTAGCTACCTTATTGATTTTCTGAGGAAGGCAGTAGGGAAGGTCATAAACAGCAATTACATGATCAGTGCTGCAACCGTTTATTGATTATGATTGGTTATATGCCATTAAGTCATTGCTGACTTCAGTGACTAAACAGAGTTTACCTACGACAATCTGTCTCTAACTGGTCTTTCAGGACTTCCTTTATTGCCACTCTAAGTGAATCCATCCCCCTTACTACTAGTTATCCTCTCACATTTTTAAAAATAGGAACACATAAATATAACCCAGATTCATGAATTTACCCGGGCACAGCAGGATAGAGTAAAACACCTGCCTAACATCATCTCAAGATATGCTGACAAAAGTCACCCTTAAATGATAACATGCAATTTGAGCACCTTTAAATAAAATATGCTTTCAGATCATTCCTGCTCCTGAGATGAGATCAATCAATCTTATCCAGGGGTGGGATTCTACCAGTTCGCACCTATTCGCTAGAACCGGTTGTTAACATTCTAAGCAGTTTGGAGAACCGGTTGTTACAAGAAATTACTGGCCTAATCCTGTAAGGAAGGCAGGAAGGAAACATTCTGGTGTTGCTTACAGAAACTGCCTCTCCGTTAACCCTTATTACATTCTTGGCAGGACTAGACTTCCTGTCTCAGGAACTTCTCTGCAGTTTTTTCCCCTCCTTTGCTGGTACTTTGCTTGTGTGGAGTGACCATTCAAAGTTACAATGGCACTGAAATAAGTGACTTATGATTGTTTTACACACTTATGACTGTTGCAGCATCCCCCCACAGTCATGAGAGGCCAGGTGAGGAGATGGTGTCTCGATGTGAGTGATATTGAGTTGGCCACGCCCAGCCAATAACATGACCACCAAGCCACATCCACCCTATCACATGACCAAGCCACGCCCACCAACTAAGCCATGCCCACAGAACCGGTTGTTAAAAAAATTGAATCCCACCCCTGATCTTATCTGTTACTTTTTATGGAAATCATGAAAGAAGGGAACATATTGTGCATTCATCTAAAACACACATTCGGTTTGTATATCACACCCACAACTTTCTCATCTTGTAAATAATTATATGTCAACTTACTGAGAAAATCTGAAATGCTTTCTCATCCGGAAAATTTCACTACAGGTGCCAATGGTGGCATCTTTTAAATGCCGTGAGCTCTCTGTGCTTATATATCTGGAGTGTGAGCCAGTGGTGGTGTTCTAACTTTTTAATTTTTAAAATAGTAAAATGATTTTTTTGATATTTTAATTGCTTATGCATTGCTTTGAGATGGTAATTCAAGAGTTTGCCAACACAGAAAGTATAATATTTATACACCTACATGTTCCACAAATAATGACTTCAGACATCCAAAATATATGGCTATAATCTCATGATATGCGGATTCTTATGCAAGACTGCTTTTATCTTGATAATCTGTATGTTTAGATAAATTTCTTTGGAGTAGAGTTGCCTACATTACATAATAGGAGTATAAACTTTTTTGAGGGGGAGGGGGGTCTGTCAAAACTTTGAAAGGTCATTAAGTGACTGGTTGTACATCAAGGACTAGCTGTAACCCAGTCCCATGCCAAGAAAGTCTTTAAAGGACAAATCCACCACCTTAAATTGAATCCAGAAGTAGACTGGATATTTTAAGTTTTTTAAAGTATAACCTGGAAACATTCTAGCAAGTGGTCCAGATTGTTCAGCTTGTAAATATTTATAGCCACTGGGTTAAAAAAAACATTAAAGCCCAATAAATAACTAGAACAATGGGAGCTCTTCAGTTTTCTAAACATCCCATGTCCAGTTCTATGAAAAAGAGGTGACTCTGTAGTAAACCTAGATTTGTTTCACCTGTATATGCATGGGATCAAAATTCAAATGCTTAGCAACTGGTTCATACTTATGGTGATTGCAATGTCCCAGGGTCATATGAACAATATTTGCAACTTTCTGACAAGCAAAGTCAATAGGGAAGCCAGATTCACTTAACTGCAATGATTCTCTTACCAACTGTGGCAAGAAAAGTCATAAAATGGGGCAAAACTCAATAAATGTCTCATTTAGCAGTCTACATTTTGGACTCAATTGTGGTAATAAGTCAAGGGCTACCTATACACTGTTTGCCCTATGAAGATACATTGCATTACAGGAAGTATATACATATTAAACAAAGTTGTTGTACTATTTAAATTTAACCCAATTTAATACCTTAAATGTTTTAGTCCAAATTTTATCTATTTAGGATCAAGGTAGGAATAATTTATTCCAACAAAATATTCACTGGAAGTATTGATAAACTGAACCAATTTGCAGCCATTCCTGAAAACTAAAACTATTGGAAAAGCACAAAGCTGCAGTGATTCCACCATTCTGTACTTAACATGGAACGGTGCGCACAAATAAACTTAATGCATTTGCCATCTTATATGAATTATGTGTTTCAGAAGTTCATGTTCTCAAACAGGTGCTTCCCAACTGTTCAATCACTCTAAAAGCAGGGGATTTCCGTTTGACTGCACTTTGAATTGTTTGTTCCAAAGTTGGTCTTCTGCGTTGAAAATGTGAGCATGCAGGATAATTGTTAGCAGTTTTCACATGTGGAAACAATGTTGTTTAATGAGCATGAGCCCCCAGTTAGACATTTTTGTAGATCCTGGGGTCAGGAGAGGCCTTGAGCTTTCTTCCCTTGATGTTAATGTCATCAAACTACTGCATATTAGAATTACACAACAGAATATACAGGTATTTTCAGTCATTTTGAAATAAAAATGCTCTGTAAAACACATAGTATTTTTATAATATTATGTATTTTAGGCATAGTATTGTGCCTAAAATTGCCTAGTATTAGGCAATGCATTTAGAATGAACATAATATATGTGTATATCTTGTACGGGAAGAGACGGTTAAAATGTCTCCCGCCAACCTCATTGTTCTGTGAATGTGAAAAACAGAAACAAATAGACATGTTTATATTTTACACTGAACTGGTACGTAAAGTCCCCAATATTTGCAGATTTAACAAGAAAGAGATTCTCATTCTGTTTATCTAAATCATCTAAGCTTGCTTTTTTTTTTTGTCTGATTCTTCCTTTTCGACTTCTGTTTTTCTTGCTTTTTATACACGTATTCTGAAATTAAATAAAAATGATTAAATCATCCAGACATTGAAATTAAGGACTAGAGTATGATTCACACCATATGACTTGTAGCAAATTTTGGGTGTAAGTTTGGAATGAGATTTGAGTATGGGGACATACAATATGATGTAGGGTCATGCTTAATTATCTGGAAGGAGATTGAGGCTGTTGATCTTGAGGAAATCATTTTACTAAACCAAAAAGTTCTGCTTTAGGTCACTCGGCCTTTGGTCACCTCATATCTGGACTTTAGCAATGTGCTCTACATAGGGCAGCCCTTTAAGACCATTAGAAATTGCAGTTAGTCCAGGAGGCAGCCAGATAGATATTTATGGGTTTGCCTCAGGTCACCTCTGCTTTGTGAATTGCACTGGCTCTGATTGGACTTCCAGATATGTTTGATGGTGCCAGCTATCATGTATAGGGTATAGGGCCCAGTTAGTTGTAGGTCTCTGCTGTCTCCCATTACTTCTGCTGACCTCACACGTTTGGACAAGGTAGAAATTCTCCAGGTCCCCTCAATAAGAGTGGCATCTAATAGGATCTAGGAGGTGGGCCTCTTCTCTGCCAGTGCATGAACAACATTTTTCTCCTGAGATTTTGGTGGCTCTGACTTCATTGGTTTTTCCTAAGGCCTGGCTGTTTCCCTGAAGATTGGGCCAAGGAATTGGGTAAATCTGTTTTGTTATATCACTTGGGTGGGATCTGCTCTGTATAGGTTTATTTCTCCCATGAGCTGTTCAGAGCATCCAGAAGTGGGAGGTGCTTCAGTCTCTTCTGGAAAGGCTGGGCTTAAAACTCCGGGATGCTCCTCCTCCTCCACAGGACACCTCCCAAGCATCCCCCAGTTTTAGCTCAGCCTTCGTGGTAAGAGGTTGTGCACTCCCTGACTGGAACGGTTTCTGATTCACCTAGTCAAGATTCAAGTTTGATCTTGGGTTAATTTGGCTTGCAAATTTTCTCCCTATTAATCTGGCAATTTCAAGGCTTGTGGCTCTATTAGGTTATCCCCCCAATCAGTTGAGAGCAGCTCTTTGTGACTGGCGGAGCCTGCCACTTTGCAGGCAGCCTGAGACGGCCGCTTCAGGCAATTAGCCTATCTAATTCCCCGATTGTCTTATCTTTGTGATCTTGCCGGAACGCTCACAGCCACAGCTCACTTCTCCTTGCCGTTCCGACTGACAGGATCATTTGTCTGACATTTTAGAGAGTCAGCAGCAGCAGCTCGTTAAACTGCTCAGGCATTTAACATAGGAGATTCTGCCTTCCCGCCATTTTAAACGGCTGGCTTCAAGTTCGCACCTAAATATTACAGGCTCCATTCCCCACTGGTTTCCCTTCTTGGGGACCGGGGCAAGTACTTTTCCACTCCACTTTCCTGGGATTATTTCTCTCTTAACCTGCTGGCATTGGATAAGCAGGCTAGTCCTTAAACAGGATTTTTTTTTCCCCTCTCACAATTGCTTTTGGATTGTTACATTGGAGCGAAGCCTCAAGTGCCATTTCAAATAGCGGGACCGTTTTGACAGGAAAGGATCCATCCAGGACCTGTATAGCTGGTTTCCCTTGTTGGGGACCAGGGATCCAGAATATTTCTTGCTTGGAGCGCTTGGGTGGGTTTCCCTTGATGGGGACCCTTAGATACTGTTTCCCATATATAGAGGCTTACATATAGATATAGGCATATGTATATATGTGTGTGTGTGTGTGTGTGTGTGTGTGTGTGTGTGTATATGTATGTATGTATGTATGTGTATGTATGTATATATATATATATATATATATATATATATATATATATATATATATATATATATATATATATAGTCAGTCTTACACTCCTGGAGAAGCGCTTACTTTCAACCACGGGGAGGCATCAACCCTAAGTACTACTACTACTACTAATAGTAATAAAAGTTAGAGACACGAGATTCAGTCCTCCACAATGGAAGGTGATAACATCTTCCGCTCCAAGACAAATAAGTCCTGAGATAAGTCAGTGGGCCCCGAAAAGGCCTCTAAGGCGGTGGATAAGGATGCCCATAGACGGCACCAAGCCTTGGAAAGGCAGTTGCAGAAACGTGCCAGGGAGGTGGGCAAGATGGCTATGATACAACAATCGGATCAGGGCCCAAGTCCATTGCTGGGGCCCTTGGACTTATCTACCCAGCCCAGACAGGCTATTTCTGGACAGCTTCCCATAGCCGTATCTCCTCCAATGAGCACTGCCTGGTGAAGCC
The DNA here is from genome assembly GCF_049901715.1 of Pseudonaja textilis. Classification (NCBI taxonomy): domain Eukaryota; kingdom Metazoa; phylum Chordata; class Lepidosauria; order Squamata; family Elapidae; genus Pseudonaja; species Pseudonaja textilis. Next base: position 126,891,045 of record NC_141990.1, on the reverse strand, counting down.
CAGAGGCAACCTTCACCCCTACAGCCGCCAGTTTAAGACAGGAGGAGGGATTACCTGAGACTATTCTCATTAAAATGAGGCAATGGATGGAGATGGCAATTCAAAAGGGCATTGCGGTTGGAATTCAGCAATCCATCTGGACCAGACACTTTTCGGCTACTTCGGAAATGGGATCCCTGTCTGCTCGATCCTTTGTGCATATGGGACAACATCAAACTCAGGTATTCCCCAATATTCCTGACATACCAGTCCAGGGTCTTCGGGAGGAGGTGGAATTAGATGACCAGGATGTTCCCATGGAGGTGGGGTCGATCCATCAGATGGGGTTGTCAGAGGCTGACCCACTAGAACGAGGAATGTCAGATGACGAAGGCCTCATTCTGGACCAACCTACCTTTTCTGGTCTTTTTCGTCCGCACCTCTTTAAATCTTTACTGTTCAAAGCAAAGAACACCGCTAAACTAGGCACATCAAGTCCTCATCCATTGTCAACAGGGTCTCAGGACGAATCCAAGGACCTAATATTCTCACAACCGGCTAATGAGGCAGAAACTATTCCTGTTCCTCGTATGTTTGCTGAATTAGTACAAAATCAATGGGTATCAGCAGCATCCTACCCAGCCCCAACAGGGTACGATAAATGATATTATAATTTGGCACCAGAGTTTTCAAATTTTCTCAAAATACCGGAGGTGGATGAGCCCATTGTGGCACTGGCCTCTTCTTCAACCTTTCCCAATGAGGCCAAGGAAGCCCTGAGACCGGAGGAAAAGAGAGCAGAGTTGGCACTCCGTAGGGCGCATGTTTCTGACGCCTGGGCCATTAGGGCAGCTACAGCTGCGTCCTTTTTTGCACGGTTCTCTCTATGAAGGCTCTTCTACTTGAGGGATATATTGCCGGCGTCAGATGCCAGAGCCCACCAGGACATTGCTAAGATTATTGCAGCGGCAGAATTCTCCGCCGACGCCACATTTAATGCAGTCAAATTCTCGTCTAGAGCCATAGCATCTTATGTGTCAGCACAGAGACTGCTATGGCTCAGACATTGGCAGGCGGATACCAAGCATAAATGCAAGCTGGCATCAGCCCCAATATCGGGGGATAAATTATTTGGCAGTGTCTTGGAGCCCCTGCTTATTGAGAATAGGAACAAGAAAAAAGTGCTTCCCCCTCTTTTTCGGAGGTCTGAAAACAGAACGCCCCAGTCATTTTGAAGGGGTTCCTTTCGGCCCTACTATCAAGGTCCATACGTTCCCAGATCGCAGAGAACATCAGGCTACAGGCCCAGTTTTAGACAGGATAGGTCTGAATCTTCCAATAGAGGTCAGGGGGGAGGTCAAAACAGAAGAAACCCCAGAGGTACCGGAGGCAGATTTTTTCGTCGCCCCAAGTGAGTCCTTGACAGCAGCTCCCATTGGAGGGCGGCTAAAATTGTTTGCTGATCAATGGGACAGCTCCACCTCTGATGCGTGGGTCAGGGACACTGTTAGGTTTGGTTTGGCGCTAGAGTTTCAATCCTCCCCCCAGAACTTTTTCATTAGGAGTCCTAGGTTCACGGACCCCATTAAGAGAGCGTTGAAGCAGGGGGCTGTCAGTCATCTTCTGCATATTCGGCCATTAGGGAAGTCCCATCTGAACAATGGGGTCAAGGCTGTTATTCTATATTGTTTGTGGTCCCAAAGAGTTTGGGGGGCTGGAGGGCAATTCTGGACCTCAATTGTCTGAACAGATCATTGGTTTATCGAAAATTCAAGATGACTACTCTCCAGTCCATTCTGCTCAGCATCAGAGAGAACGATGTCTTGACCTCTATAGATCTCACAGAGGCTTATCTACATATACCAATTAGACCTTCTCACTACAAATATCTTAGATTTTGCTATTGTGATCGGCACTACGAATATATCGCCCTACCATTCGGTCTGGCTTCGGCCCCTAGGATGTTTACCAAGGTCCTAGCAGCTTTGGCTGCCTCCCTGAGGATCAAATCTATTCATTTACAATGCTATCTGGATGATATTTTAATTTTGTCATCTTCCAGACATCAATCAAATTTGGATACCAAGATATCAATCAAATTTGGATACCTGGAGACCCTTCAAGGTCACAGTTTTTCCATAAATTGGGATAAAAGCCATTTGATCTCCTCAACTAGGTTAGTTCATTTAGGGGCAGTGATAGATACCGTGGAGGGCAAGGTTTTTCTCTCTCAGGACAGGTTGAATAGTATCCAGTCTTTGGCCAGAGAGATCAGAGCCTTAAAGAGGGTTTCCCTGGCAGTTCTGTCTCAGCTGTTAGGGAAACTGATTTCTTGTATTTCCATTGTGCCTTGGGCTCGATTCCATTCTAGAGATCTGCAATGGTTCCTGCTACCTTTCCAGCGATCTGGAAGAGCCACTTCCAACGTCCGGATAAAAGTACCACACAATGTTTTCCGATCGCTCCACTAGTGGTCGGAAAAAACGATAAACAAGGGGTGTCCTTTCAAGGAACCTTACAGGGCAACGATCATAACCGATGCCAGCCCAGTAGGATGGGAAGCTCACTTCCAATCCCACACTGCATAGGGAATTTGGACTATTTACGAACAATCACCAATCATCAACCTGTTGGAGATGCGAGCAGTTCATCTGGCGTTACGCAGTTTTCTACCCCTCTTCCAGTTATGTCACGTTCTGGTCTTGACAGACAATATCACAACCAAGGCCCACATAAACAGACAGGGGGGTACCCATTCCAAACTTATGATGCTGGAGACAGCCAGGTTGTTCAAGTGGGCCGAGGCCAGTCTGTTGTTGCTCAGGGCAGAGCACATAGCAGGGGCCTTAAACACACAAGCGGACTGGCTCAGCAGGGCCACAATAGATCAGGCAGAGTGGTGCCTACACCCGTCTCTCTTCCAGGAAGCAGTGCGGAGGTTTGGGCAACCAGTGATCGATTTATTTGCCTCTCCCCTCAACGCCCAATTGCCCTGGTATATTTCAAGGTACCTGAATCAGGGGGTGGAGGTCGTCAACGCTCTGCGATGTCAGTGGCCTCCCAGACTTCTATATGCATTTCCCCCACTCCCTGTAATACCCAGGTTGATCCAGAAGTTATTGGAGGAACGAGCGGAATTGATATTGGTCACCCCTTACTGGCCCAGGCGAACGTGGTTCGCAGACTTACAGGACCTGACAAGAGAACAACCTTGGAAAATTCCACCGTCAAGGGTTTCTCTCTTGCAAGGGTCGGTACTTCACCCAACCCACAATGGCTCAGCCTAGCTGTATGGAGCTTGAGCGGAACTGTTTAAGGACCCAACAGATTTCAGAGGATGCCATTGCCACCATACAAGCATCCAAACAGTCCTATACAAATCATATATACGAGGCCACGTGGTCCGCTTTCTGTCGCTGGTGCTGGGGGCCTAAGATCAACCCAACTGCTCCATCAATAGGACAATTATTGGACTTTTTACAGGAGAGGTTGACCAAGGACCTATCTCCAAATACTTTATGCAGACAGGTGGCGGGCTTAGCCTTGGTGATAGCCTGGGGTGACCTTCGTTCCATAGCGCATCATCCACATGTCCGCAGCTTTCTTAAGGGTCCTGCAAACTTACGACCTCCTGTAATTCACCGCTATCCCACTTGGGAGCTCAACAAGGTGTTAACCGCACTTACAACTGGCCCGTTCGAGCCTTTAAGAACCGCTAGTCTCAAATTCCTGACATATAAGGAGGTCTTCTTAATTGCGATCACATCAGCAAGGAGGATTTCTGAATTGGCAGCATTGTCAATGAGAAAGAACCTGTGCGTGTTTCATGCGGACAGAGTGGTTCTCAGATTGGATCCATCATTCATCCCTAAAGTAAATCCAGCCTTCCACAGAGCGTAGGAGTTGGTGCTTCCAAATTTTTGTCCGAAATCATCTCATAGACTGGAGCATCAATGGCATCGACTTGATGTTTGAAGGGAGTTAAGCATCTATCTAGACCACACAGCGGCATTTCGAAAATCTGAGGCTCTATTCCTATCCTTCAACCCATCCACTTTAGGACACAAGGTGTCGTCAACGACCATTGGTAGATGGTTGAGAACCATCATAGCTAAAAGTTACGAATGCCAGTCCATCTCAGTTCCTAAGGGCATTACAGCCCACTCGACAAGGAGTGCGGCAACATCAACAGCATGGACCACTTGGGCTTCCATAGATGAAATTTGCAGAGCGGCGACTTGGGCTTCACTATCGCCCTTTGTCAGAAATTATAAAATTGATGTCTACGCCACAGCGGACGCTTCATTTGGCAGAAGAGTCCTGCAGAGGGTCCATAGAGTTTAGGAGTGGATTTCGATCCAGACGGAGTCCCCCCCTAAGGACAGGCCAAGCTTTGGTATGTCCCACTTCTGGATGCTCTGAACAGCTCATGGGAGAAAGGGCGTTGGTACTTACCTGATACTCCCGTTCTCTGTGAGCTGTGAAGAGCATCCAGCCCCACCCATTTCTTTCCGTCTGGTGGGGTTCCATTCCAGTCCAGGGATCTAGATCAGGTGATAAGTTCCAGACTTTGGCACTCAGTCTTCGCAAAACTGGGGGACGCTGAGGAGGTGTCCCGTGGAGGAGGAGGAGCGTCCTGGAGTTTTAAGCCCAGCCTTTTCAGAAGAGACTGAAGCACTTTCCACTTCTGGATGCTCTTCACAGCTCAGAGAATGGGCGTTATCGGGTAACGCTCTTTTTAATTTAAAATTTAATTTAGTTTAAATTTAATTTAAATTTAAAACATATTTATTTTTAGCTATCTAGAGTCTTACATTGATTGGCAGCCATGTCCGCCTATCTGTTTACCTATCTGCCTTCCTACTTATCTACCAAATAGGAGTATTCATTTTGAGCTGTTTTTCAAACTAAAAATAGGAAAGAAAAGACTTCCCCTCCCTCAGATTCAAGCTGTTTAGAATCATAGAACTTCCTCAGTCTATCAGCAGCATTATCATTCTAGCTGTGTGTTAGCCATTTCAGGATTACATGTATGCAGATCTTCATGCCCTCCACTTCAAATATCAGAAAAAGCAGGGGGGAAAACAGCTGCAACTGACCATTATGAAGACATTTCCATAGGCCATGTTTGATTATTATTCTTTATTTCTGTGGAAGTGACACAATACCAGATTTACACATAAGTTGGGAACACACTGATTTCAAAGTACAGTATTGGGGGGTCTTGAATTTATGACTCCTTAGTTTATATTTTCTTGCTTATAAAACAATAGGTAGTTGTTTTATTGTTGTTTTCTGCATAAGGCATTTTTCCATGAATAAAAATAGGGCTGGGTCTTTTCATACATTTTCTAGAGCTGTGATATTTGGTGCTATTTATTCTGGCATCATTCATGTTTCATTCAAGGTTGCCCCTCTGCCCAGTTTTGATAGAATGCTCTTGAATTCCACTTTCCAAACACATGACTTTCCTTTTTATGAATATTTGATAGTTAATTTTAGCATCAGTCCTTAAGGGCCATCAGCAATTTCCTTTAAGCACAGAATGAAATGTCTGGTGGTATTTCATGTCATGAATTAGTTTTCTCCAGCCAACAGTGTTCAGAATTCTCAGTGAATTCACTGTTTGTTGTTGTTGTATAAAAAAAGCTGGAGTCTTGCAAATAAACATGAATGAGAAATTGAAAAAATGGGATAGATTATTGCTTGGCTAAGTGACTCTTGTATTATAGTGATTTATTATAAGCTTGGAAAACTAATAAAACCACAGTAACATTTTTAGATATGGAGAACATGAATTCATTAAATAACGTATTTACAAGTACAACCATAAACAGCAAAAAAAAATCTGGTTTGGAATTAATGTAATATTCTCTACATCTTGCAGGACAGCAGCGTGTTTCGGTGACTAGCCTCTTAGTATGCCATGGCCTGTTACTGGTTGGAACGAATGTTGGGATTATAGTAGCCCTCCCAGTTCCTCGTTTGCAAGGAATCCCCAAAGTAACGGGTGAGTATAACAATCACAGTGTAAGTAAAAAAGAAAACTCTTATGAGTACAAAAAGTTATATTGATTCATCATAAGTTCTACAGTTAGATAAAGGAAGGCTCATATCAAAAATGTTGGCAAAAGAGCCTGTGCTGTAATCTTAGCATCTTGTTTCCTGTTTTTTGTTTTATTTAAATGACATTTGCAAACTTTAACACTTATCTTTTGTTGATTTTTTTGTTAAAAGACTGAAAGTTCACAACATCTGTGTAGCAAACATGGTCTACTGATGGTCAGCTCTGTATTGGCACTCTTCTGCCCTCCTAAAGGCACCGAAGGGAAAATTCTCTATAGTAATGGAGATACATATACATACTGTACTATAGAGAATTTTCCCTTAGAAAATGCAGAGCTGCCCATCAGCAGACCATATTTGCTGCACAGGTATGTTGAATTTTCAGTGGTTTGGTCTTTTAACAAAAAAAAAGGAAGGTAAGAGTTAAAGTTTGCATATGTAAACTAATTTAATGTTCTAGTTCAGGGTGTCAAACTGGCGGGCCACAGTCCGGATGCGTCACACACAGGTTACGCCACCCCAGTTCAACGAAGGATACATCACATGACAGTAACATGGCACCGAGAGTTTGACACTCGTGTTCTAGGTGCTTTTATAAAAAGGCCAAGGAGTATTTAAATGTCTAGGATAAAATTAAAACACATAGTTGATCTATGATACATAGAGGGTATTTGGTAAGCAGGAATACTCACTTTCCTGAGGATTCTTTAAAAGCTTGTTTATCCCTTTTAAAACTAATGTATTGCTATGGTTTTAGCTTGCTTCCAAAAATCCAGTTTGTATTTGCTAAATATGTCATTATACCGATCATTTGTTTTCAACAATCAGTTCATAGGTTAACAGGTAAACAGATTTTTGGCAAATGTATTATAGAACACATTTCAGATATCATAGCAATTAATACTATGAATCATAATTGTTCCCACAGTTGGGATCCCAAATTTTTCATACTTTAATCTGATATGTTTAATAAAAAGTGAGATCTATACTGTTTCACTGTTGCCAGCACTAACATGATTACGTGTTGTAAATGTAGAGTAAGTTTTATTGAAAACAAGGTCTTCAGTAATGGATGGTGAAAAAAGCAAAATTAAGATAAAAGCAGTCAGATGATTCCCCGACTCCTGCTGCTATAAAAACAAGAGAACAAAGCATGAACTGAATACCAATTTCAGCTTTGCCTCTTTGAAAAACAAATGGTAACTTCCAGAGGATGTATGTTCCATTGGATAACACTAAGCTGTGGATTTTATAATTAAATATTATAAACCCTGTTTATAAGATTTACATTTTCATTGTTTTTAAAGTGGAAAAAAGAATCTGGTTACAATTTTAAAAATCTTAGCCATTTAAAACATACCCAATTAAAAATAGTTACAAAATTAATAATTCAGTTCAAGATATCAAAATGTGATTTATATTATAACACCCTTAAAATGTGATGTGTTGATGTGTGAACAGCATCCCAAAAGAAATGATGTGGTGTCAAGAACATCTTCTCTTGGATCTCCTTGTAGTAGGTATGGCAGTCTCAAGAGAGCCTCACTAATATGTTAAGCTGATGAGCCAGTATATAAGGATGTAGGTTCTGACATACATCTGTCTGAAGACACTCTTGCAAAACACTAGATGTAAATACTCCTGACTCCGTCCTTCTATTGTAGGAGGAATAAAATTCAGCTAATATATATTGCTAAGCAAACCACAAAATCAATTGAAGATTTGAATGTAACTCACTTATAGCTGATTTGTGTTTATTTTATAACACAGTTCCTTATTTAAGTACTAAAAGAAAAACCAGGAACTTGTTAAATGACAGTTCTGATTTTCTTCTTCCTGGTGGGGAGGATAAGTGTGAGGTGGTGAGCATCTTCTTGTTAACTCATAATATTGAACTAAGACATAAGGCTAATTGCCAAGTAAACATGTACACGTTCGATCCTAGGTAGAGGCTAATATTTGGAATAGACTCTCCTGCTTGAGCAGGGAGTTGGACTAGATGACCTCCAAGGTCCCTGCCAAATCTGTTGTTTTGTGTTCTATGTGAAATCTGTTTGCATGCATAAATCCTGAGCAAGAATCAGGAAGAAAGGGTCAGAATGTGATTTGAGAATGTCTATTTATGTAATAGGGTGAGGTCATAGAAATAAATCCTTGTAGAATTAGGTACTATTTTCCAATGGCAAAGTTGTTCCACAGCTCTAATAACTGCTTGCTTTTCAGATAGAAATGAGTGTAGAAGGCTAGAGCTTCGGCTATTATCATGAGCTAATTTTTCTGCTTATTGAAAAATTTTCCCCATGGAAAATTCTGTTTCATAACTGAAGTTTGAAGTGAATGTTGACCTGACCACATATGAAAGGCATATTACAAGTTATCCATTTTTTATTCAATGCTGTATAGGTCCAGCAGTTAATGAAAAGAATTAAGCTGCATGAAAATGGGTGTGTCTGACAGTGTGCTTTTTTTCTTTTGACTGCAGGAAGAGGCATGGTATCTTATCATGCCCATAATGGCCCTATCAAGTTCCTGGTAATGGCTTCTGTGACAAGCAAGCAGAACAAAAGCAAGTCAAAATCCAGGCTGAATTGTCCTCATTTAGGCCTGAAAGAGGATGACCAAAAGGGGGTCGGACCTGAGAGGCCCAATTCTTCTCTGAACAACCCCAATGACAGTGCCATTTGGTTGGGGGGCTCAGTCGGATCCATTGCTCAGAAAAGTGACTCATCTTCATCATCTGGGTCACTGACATTGTCTCACGGATCCAACACAACCGAACCTCGGCCAGAAGAGAGTGCTGTCTATGAGCTTTTGAAAGAAGTCTCCCCTGACCAAAGTAAAAGACATAGATCCAGAGAGGGGAAAGCAATATCCATCTTAGTCATCTCTGGAGGACAAGGACACAGAAGGGTGAATAAGAAATGCAAGCAGCAGCGGCCAGACGAACTGGTGTCTTCGATAATGGTTTGGCAGATTCCACTGTTAAAGATCTGACAACAGGATACAATGCGATTCGCTCAATGGCAAAGTTTGCTTTGGTGTTAACACCATCATGATGAATTTACGGTTTTTTTTATCTCAAAGCAAATTAAATATCAATGTTTGCAAAGGCCTCTTTATAAGGTTTCTTTGTCCTGAATCTGTGTGAGTTACCTTGTTAAAACAAGTGTCTTAGATCTAGTCTAAGAAGCCCATTTCAGAGCTACATCTAAACATATATTTCAGTCTTCAAAAGTTCTTTAGTTGAAAAAAAAGTATGATTCATTTCAAGCTATTTTTCCTCATTTTGCTATTATTTATATTCAAATATTGTGGCCAAAAATATTGAGTGAAGGAAAAGGATCAAATAGTATTTCTCTGATCAGCCTTGCTTAAATAATTATTTCTTGCAAGGCAACATCATGTACATTTTATTTCCACAAACATTTTTAAAGTAATCATTATTCCAAGATAGTCTACTAGCTTAATTCCAGAGACTATAAATAAACCTGTAATATACTTTCTCAAGTAAGTGTCAGACACAATAAACGTTTTTTTTGGTTACATACTACAGATTTATACTTGGGAGGAAAAGAGCTAGGGCTAACTTTTAATTATTAATACTTAAAAATGAATATTATAAAAAGAAATGTTAAACATTCAGAATGAAATATGTTTGACTTACTAAGTGATGTATTTTTTTTAAATCTTTTGGTTACTCCCAGTAAGTAGAAGGGAAAATGAAACCACTGTGAAATTTAGTAGATTCAGGCAGTTGTTTGTGTTTTGGTGCTCCATTTAATTATAGTACATTCTGTTGCTGGCGGTGGAATGTGCCCCATTTATATGGCTGCTGATATATTTCGATTATCATTAGATAATAGTGAGGAAATGAAATATAAACATAAAATAAAGAGAGCCTAACATTAAAGTATATTGTTTTCATAAGATGATTATGGTTGGTCATACAGTCAGCCAGTTGGATAGTCTGGGTTTGGCATTCTGATCCACTTACTGAGTCCTTCCCAAGGACCCAGGATAGGCTGGTGGGGTTGCTTGATAGTGTTAACGGTATCTGTTCCAAGTAAGGTTGCCTTTTGTAATTGATGGTAGTAATTTTGTCAATGCCAGTGGTGTTCAAGTGGTGCTCCAGATGTTTTAGGATTGCACCCAGGACACTTATTACTGTTAGTTTTATCTTTGCTTTCTTTTGCTGTTGTTGTTCTATTTCTATTTGCAGGTCTTTATATGTTGTGGTTTTCTCCAGTTCTTCTGTTCTGCTGTTTCTAGTACTGCAATGTCCGTTATCCAGACTTTTTTGTTTTTCTTATCAACATTTGATACGTCTGGGGTATTGTGTATCAGGTGTCTATTTTAATTCTAAAGTCCATAACACTTTAGCTTCTTCATTTTTCTATTATCTTGTCTATGTTGTGGTCCCATTAGTATTTCCTTGCAAATGGCATTTTTTTGCAGATCTTCCTATACACAATTGGAACATCTGTTTTGTTATCAGTCTGTGCAATCAGCTAACTAGGTGGTCCACTGTTTATTCAGTTCCTTTGCTGGGACCACTGTCTGTTGCTGTCTTCTCAGTTCTGGCTTTATATGCATTTGTTCTTCAGTCTTGGCCTTGTGCAGGCAGAATTAGCTCCCCAGTCTCTTTCTTCAATTTTCCTGCTCTTAGCCATTGACAGGTCTTGTTACTATCTGCTTGACCTGCTATATTTTTAAATGTTCTGGCTGTGTAATACTTTGCCTTGCCATATCTCAATTCTATGTTTCTTTTGATTTTTCTTGTAGGCCAGTTGGCTCTTTGGAATATTCAATAAGCCTTTATGGTGTACTAGCTTCATTGCATCTTCTTTATTGTTCTTCAGATATTCTTCCAGTACCATTTTTTTATCAACTGTCTGGTGTACTTGCAACGTTCCACATTCCCCGGTTTTCCTTGGTAAATAACGTCTGTCGCTTCCTGAATGGAGTAAATTATTATTATTTTTCTGATAATCCTATCCAGGGCTTTTAGTTCTGCTTGAGTCTAGTCCAACTGTTCCAGCTCTGTATCTAATAATTTGTGCAATTGTTAATTGCCTTGTTGATATTTCCATTACTGGGTCTGGACTTTAAAATCTTTTTTACTGCCATGATAAATCCACTTCTAACTTTCTTCTTTACTGTTCTTGATGTCAGCTTGAAGGATGCCAGGAATTTGTAATGAACTTATTCATCTAGACTCTTGATAGTATTTCCATTCATATTTCACTATTTTTGCCTTGTTGATGGTAAAGATGGCACATTTGTCTAGCCCAAACTCCACAGTAACATCTTGGGACAGTGTTGAGCAGCAATTCTATTTCAGATGGTGCTTTTCCTGTTGCCCATGCAGAAGAGATGGAATAGCTTGGCAGATTTCTTTGAAGTTTGGTAACCATCGCCTGACTTATTCAGTATTGTTGACAGAGGAGTCAGTGTAACAACAAACTAGTGGTGATAATATCCTTGAAAAATTCCTTTCTTGATATTAATCTCTTCTTCTATTTCATCATTGACCAGCAACTGTGTCTTCTATTGTGCCATGATCTTTGCTCAAAGCTTCGGATTTTCTACTGATTCCTGTTATTTTTAGACATTTAATTATTCAATAATGTAACAGAGTCAATTGCCTTATTGTAATAAATCCAGCCTATGTTCAGCTTGGTCTTCCTTCTTGTAGTTTTCCGGAATCATCTTATCAATTAGGAATTGAACGTTGTTCCTTTTCTGATGGGCGGTTTTCTTTCTGCTCAGATAGAAGGAGCTTGTTTTCAGTCAGATGCTATCGAACTATATCAGCTACTACACCAGTTAGCAAGTTGTTGATAAGAAGGTAATTGGCTTGTAGCTGCCTGGTACTGTTCCTTTTTCATGAACTTTCATTATTGGGTAAGTTTTACTAAATGTTAGCCACTCTTCAATTTTACCTCCTTGCGGTATGTTGCTAAACTGCTTGGCAATGATTGGGTGTAAACCAGTCAAATGTTTAGACCAAAAACCATGCAGTTCATCTTCACTTGGTGCTGACCAATTCTTGATCTTCCTTGCCCTTTTCTGCTATTATTGCAAGTTCTGTTTGTTCTTATCCATCTCTTAGCCAAGATGCATTCTTGTATTTTTTAGGTTGTCCCATGACCTTGCCCAGAACTGCATTGTTTCTTCTTTGCCAGATATGGCTGGTTCACTGCAGTCTCTCCACTGATGGATTGGTGGAAACATTTCTGATGTACTGAAATTGAAGATTCTGCCTGTAGTGTGAAATTTGAGCTTCGTATCTGCTGATTTTCTTAACTGTAATTGTTGTTTGCTGATATTTCTTGATCAGGTGTTCTTTGGTCTTGTCTTTCATCTGTTCCAGCTTGTTTGCATCTGATCTTAATATGCTGTTCTTATTTTCCAACCCAATCTTCCATTTTGGTGATGTACTGTTTGGCTTTTTTTTTCTTTTTGTTGATTTTGCCGCCCAACATTTTCAATTATAACTGCACCCATGCTGTAAATTAATTGGATTGTTTGACAAAAGTGGTTGAACCTCTGTCTTAGCTCTCATCCTCCTCAGAGCATGCAACACCCACAGCCCTGCAAGATAGTGACTCATTATGACTTCATTGCTCTCCAGATACATCACTGACTGTTACCAATGCATATTATTAACACAGATTTTGGTCTGAAGTCAATAAATGTACATTTGTCACATGAATACTGGCCAAAAAGAAAAAAAAACCCAGCCCTACATCTATAGAAAGAAGAAAGAAACGGCCATGGCCATTTCCAAGCAATAAAGAAGGGAATTTGTACAATCAAAGCAAGTCAACATATTTCCTTTTAATAAAACTGAAAACTACATATCTACCAGGGATGCAAACGCAGATACTGTCACTGCTGTGAAAAACTTAATTGCTCGTAACCAACAGCTACAACTTCAGGAGCCATCATAATTTGTAGAACTATCTGTTGTCTTAAAACCTGGGTGTACCTGAGCCTTGCCAGAGTGTAGCTGCAGGATGAGATCATTTACCTCAAGCTTATCCATTTGGATTTCTTGAGGTTGGCATATATAATAGTGCTATATTCTGATAGGATGGAACATGAGAATTTAAACTTTAAAGGAGTTTTGCTGTACCAACTAAGAGTCTGCTTATAGGGAGTAATAGCAGAGCAATATGTTGGATCACAGGGAGTCCCAAATTCATATTTTTTTCTTTTTTAAAATTTTTTTTATTGATTTTCAAAAACATGAACAAACAAAACATAAAAAAATAAAACATCGTTTTTGAAAGCAGCATAATCCCGGGTTACATCTCTTTGTACAGACACAAATTCAAGTTCATGCTCATTTTTATATTCCATTCCATATCTTATTACTATTCTACATTTTCTATATAGCTTCTCCCCTCTTTTAACTTTCTTAATTTTATTTTATTTATTTCATCTCAATTCAAATCATTATACTTATATTCTTTGTCTGTCCTGTTTCAACTGTCTACTATGTTTTCTCATTAGTTTTTTTCTTCTTCTTGAAGAAGGGGGAATTCTAGTAGGAAACTTGCATTACAAAGCTTTGTTATGGCCATTTCTTTCAAGTATAATAGACTGAATTCACTGCACTTAGGGAAGATCCATTTAGATCAATGGATATTAAATGTTTGTTACCCGTGACTAAATTTGATATAGTCATACAATAATGAAGACATAAATTTGTGTATGAGAAAGTGATAGAAGGGAGACTTCTTGTCTCTTCCAGAGGATGGAAAAAGAATAGGCAGAAAACCAATTGGCCTCCACCAGCAAGTTATTGGTTTGCAATAAATTAGAAAGCACTTTTAATATGAGCAATAGATTTTTCCCTCAATTAGATGATAGAAAGCCCTGCTATCTAGTTAAACAAATGTATATTCATATTTGTGAAGTCAAACAAATTTACAGCATAGCAGGTATAAAGGGTAATCACTTCGGTCTCTTGAGTTGCTCCATAGTTCTCATAACTGTGTGTCCTTGGTTAGATGTGAGACTTAGTCATATATCTTTAAGTCAGCAGTAATGAAACATTTGAATTTCTAGCTCCTTAGTGCAGACTTGGGTATTCCCAGAATTCATTTCTAATCAAGAATTTCCCATAGTGAAGATACAACTTTAAGTTCTTTAAGCCATAATTTTATGGAAAAGGTGTTCAGAGTTGCAAATGCATTCTCAAGTAACAACTTCCAAATGAGTCCTTCATTGCAGAAATGGGCAGAGGTCATGAAAAAGAACTGATAATGTCTACAAAAGTTGGAAGAACATTTTTAACTTTTAACACTTAACCATCCTAATTTACACCCCTCAAATACTTGTGGTTTAGGTTTTTGTTAAATACTGATTTGCCATTGGCTGATAAAACCTGAAACTAGTTTCCCAGTTTTAGGATTTCTTTGAACTTGCCTGCACTCTAATTCAACTGTAGAAACTGAAGGGGCTTTGAGGAACAGTTTGTGATACAGCTTTCTAAGGAAAATTCCATTAAGCTCTCTGGATCCTGGTTATTGAGGGCTGCTGAGGAAGTTTCCTAACAAGACTGTTATAAAATATGTGTGCTATATTACAGAACTTTTTAAAACTCCAATAAAAATGTATATATGTATAGATTAAAATGCTAACTAGTAACCCAAGTACTGCTTTAATATTGAATACAAGCCACATTTATAGTCCACACAGAAACATATATGTGTTGCTAGGCAGATTTTTGTGTCTGATCCCATGTGAGAATAATGATATCTGGGAGGAAGACAGCCACTATGTTTCATCAAATGTTTTCTAATATCTAACAGTACATTTGTTATAACCTGAGCCATACAAGTATGTATTTATGTCTAAAATAAACTCAATAAACTGTGAATAAACAAGACCTCAGAACTGTATTAGTAGCTTATTATGTTATTTGTTCAAACAACAAGGGGGAGCATGCTTGTAATATATTGGAAAAAGTGTTCAATGGAATACAACTAGGAACAAAATAAGTTTTTTAAAGTACAGTGGTGCCTGTTAGTGTCAATTCTTATAATGACGTGGAAAACATGGGTTGCTATCCATTGGTTCACACACAATGCCAAGTGTGTAAATAAACAAAGAGTTAACTTTGCCAAGTACCACGTCTGAGCAACTAGAATTTAGTTTCATCTAAGCAGATTCCTGATTTATATGCATCAGGAATCTGCTATATTGAATCTGTTTTCCAGGTCATTATAAGAATTGACATAGGATGCGGTGGCTCAGTGGCTAAGACGCTGAGCTTGTTGATCAGAAAGGTCAGCAGTTTGGCGGTTCGAATCCCTAGTACCGCATAACGGAGTGAGCTCCCATTACTTGTCCCAGCTTCTGCCAACCTAGCAGGTTGAAAGCATGTAAAAATGAAAGTAGAAAAAAGGACCACTTTGGTGGGAAGGGACCAGCATTCCATGCGCCTTGGGCGTTTAGTCATTGCCAGCCACATGACACGGAGATGTCTTTGGATAGCGCTGGCCCTTCGGCTTTGTAACAGAAGAGCACTGCCCCCTAGAGCTGGAAACGATTAGCACGTATGTGTGAGGGGAAGCTTTACTTTTACCTTATAAGAATTGACACTAACAGACATCACAGAGCTTTAAAAAAAACTTATAATCCACAATCTCAACAAGAAGGGCTGGAGAGAGGATGATAATTGTCCAATACATCTATATCCAAGGTGGGGTGAGTTGAGAAGGCCTACTACAGACTCCTTCAAGGTTGCAGGAATCACCCCCTTTCATAGTAAAATACTTTTTTAAAAAAATGCAGAAACCAAACCAAAAACTGCACAGGAATAAACATGCAAAAAGCAGAGAATAAAACAACAAACATGCTGTGAAGAGGAACGTTCAGTAACACATTCTTTCTCCCCTTTTTTCGTTAACAACTGCTAAAATATTTGCAGTGTTTTGAACACTGGGGATTATTGCTTAATCTGCGTAAGGTTTCATCTGTTGTTTTTAATTAGCCACAACTCTTTTCCCCAAAAGCTTATTCCAAATGTCTAAATCGATTGCCTTGCTGTCTAATGTGTCATATATAAGGAGATCCCAGTTTAAATTTACTTAAACTTCTATCATGAGCATATACTGTGTTATCAGTTTTGCCATTGCTGCAAATTCTCCAGTTTTGGTTCTCCCATTTTTATATCATTGGCAAATTTTACTTTTCCAAATTTATGCTAAATTTTGAGGATTTTTCATGACTGCTACATGCGAGAAAATAGTCCTTTTTTCTTTCAGCATTTGCAACCATATGTTATGGTTTGTCCATCTTGGACTAACTCCATCTATAAAACATTTAATACTATTTTCCCCAAATGGTACTTTGGAATACATTTCATTGGTCCCCCCCCCACCCACCCATACCTCTTTCCATTATTCTCATTCGTTTATTTGAGATTTTACACGGGTGGGATGCAACCAGTGTTACTATCAGTTTGGTGATTACGTTTTGCACTTTTTTACTGCTTTTTCAACCTCCGCTGTGCCGTGCAAAGCTGCTGAGGTTGAAAAAACAGGAAATAAAGGTCAGGTAAGAGCCCGGGCGGGCCAAACAGCAGCAGACACAGAACTGGTTCTGTGTCTGCTACTCTTCAGAGCTACTGGTTTTATAGATCCGGGAAGAACCAGTAGCATCCCACCCCTGGTTTTACATCCATTTGATCATGCTATATTTAATTTGTTCTGTCTCTGTGCCGTATTTCAATATTAATCTTTAATACATGATCTTTATTCTGAATAAGCATTTCAAATTTAGTCATTTTTCTCAAACTTTCGCCTTTCTTCAAGTGACTTTTTACTCTTCCAACAATTTGTGCATACAATAACTAGTGTAAATTCCTATTTTCATTGTTGAATTTTTGATCATTTGCTTCTGCCTTCCATTTGTACACAGTCATGGCTAAAATATGCCTTGGTAATATTTAGAAAAGGGTGTGTCTCACATGTCTTCATCTTGTTTCTCACATGTGAATAAGACAACTTGAAAGTTGTTTGTTATGGACCTTTTTACATTCCAGAATTAAAAAGTTCTGAGGGGAGAATGATCCACTCTGGAGCCAGATAGTCCATCCTTTAAGGAAACCGTGAAAAGTGCTGGATGAGGCTGAACAAAGATGGAGAGAGGACGCACACATCAGCTGCCTGAATTTCTGATCCCATCCCCTTCTGGTCCCTGATTTTATGGCAAGGTCATGGGTGATGGTGACACAGGACAGGTTTTAGTGAAGGGAATGAAATGTAACAGGTTAAGATTGTCCTTTCAAAGTCTTGGACTACTTTCAACATGGGCAAGAGAGGTCTTACTTATGTAGCCAATGATAAGGTTACACCTCAGGGATAGAGCTGAAAGAAGTTCAACCCTATAGACAACCTTTGAAGTATGATTAGATACCACATTGAGAAAGGTCTTACGGATCTTGCAATGCTGGGATGTGGGGAGAAGAAATGGGGCTTTATGCTAATAAACTGCATTAATCATTACCTCAGTCCCAACCCACTTACTTTTGTGGAAAGCTAAATGGAGTGCTAGGGAGCGAAGCAAGTACAATTAGGATCCTGACTGATAAATAGCTTGTGTTTTTGCACTGGAGCAGCCACAGGTGTTCGCTATTTCAGGTGTTCACTGTATGCTTTTTTCATATACTGCTAAGAGCCACTTTCCCTCTGGAGACCAGAGCTCTAAACGGCGTGTTATACATCAGGAGGTGGCTTTTTCAAGTCACTTAAGGACAACTTAAGACCATGAACAAAAACTACAATTCTGATGAAGGAGAATATTTCTAGCTCAGGGTTGAAATGAGGAGTTCTGGGTGCTCTCTGAGCCTGGTTGTTTTCTTGCAGACATTTCATTTACCCAACTTAGGTAATATCGACCACAATTCTATTTGTGGTCTCTTGGAAGAAAGCCAGTGAATCTACAGGTTAGGATCGCGTCGCCAAACAGGGCTTGCCAGGGCGGCGCCAGGCGCGATCCAGGCCCACGGATAAACAAAAGCTCAAGGGGGCGCAGGGCGATGCTCGGGCGCCGGTAGCGGTCGGGAAGAAGCAGCCATTTCCAAACAAAGGACTTCCTTCTCTGAGGGCGGCTTGATAAGAGCCGAGCTTCCCTACAGCCCGCCAACCTCCATCGAACCTCCATCCGCACGCGCGGCTCGCCTCTTTTCAGGGGAGCGCGCGCGCTCCGGCACCCGCTCCTGCATCATTCACACAGGCGCGGGCGGGCGCGCGCGGTTAGTCAGCAGCCCGCGGATTTCTCCGGGAGATCCGGGCTAGCCAGAGACGGCGCGGTAACGCTGTCCTCCCTGAAGCGTGGCCGCGGCTGAACGTTGCAAACCGGGGAGGTTTTCCCTCAGCGGCGGTGGCGGCGCATCTCTTCTCCGCGCTGGCTTGAAGGCGGAAACGGCGCGGTTTTGCGCGCCGGCGGAGGGGGCGGCGGCGCTGCCGCCTCAGCCTGCCGTTGACTGCGAGGGTTGCAGCCAGACTGGAGAGCCGCCTTCTCGAGTGGACGACGGGACGCCCGCCTGACAGGCCGGACTAAGGTAAGGAGGCGCTCCCAGCAACTTCTCCCGCGGCGACCGGGGAACCGAGCCATACGCTGCGGTTCCGTACCTGGCGCGCCGGGGTTTGGAATAGGCTGCGCTTTTACGCAGCCTTCCTCGCAAGGGCCCCCGCGACGATCCCCAAGCAAAGCAAAAGCAAGCGGGGAGGCTCTGCAGCTTTGCCGACTTGCTCCCATTTAATTCGGATTGATCCTGGGCTTTAGTCGGAAGGGTTTTGCTTACTGGGGCTGCGAAGCGGAGAGATGAGAGGTTGGTGCTTTGCAAGAACTGGATCCTCCCGGAGGAACCTGAACTCTTGCCTCGTCCCTGGTAAAATGCATCGTTCGGAATTGCAGCCAGGGACAACCGCGGGAAATCTCTTCCTTAATCGAGATTGTGAAGCCACATTCCCCCCCTGATTCTGGCATCCCCACCCCCTTCCACTAATCCATTTCACCGCCTGTACAGTAGGACCGCAGCTGCACTGAGCATGCTCTCACCCACACTGGGCATTCATCCTCTCCTCTGCTCTGCCTCTTCTCTCGCCAAACCCTTCAAATAGGCAGAGAACTTTCCTGTCATTTTCGTTGGGTTGCTAGCATTTTGATTTCCGTTCAGATTTTGCTTTGTGGGCTGTGTTAGAATGATGCGTGGTTTGTCGTCGTTATTCCAACTTGACTCTTCCGATATGGAAAAAGGCACATGCTGTCATATAGATTTGTCTTAATGTTTTTTTAATAACAATTATTTTGACCTTTCCACCCCCTCCAACCACTAAGCCACAACCACCACTACTTGAATCATGGTGCTTAGCAATTCTTAAGAAATGTCAGAACATTACTGGATGAAAACGGCTGTTTTTACAATCACCATCTCTCCTTTCCAGTTTGAATTCTGTTACTTTCGTCCATCAAAATCAAGGGTACAATTGAATTTAAAGATAGGCTTGGAAGGAAGGTTGGTTTGGTAGAGAGAGCCTCACTACCCAAGATGTAGATGCAGCTGCCCTCCACATTAAGATCTATTCCTGCTTCTCATTGAGCAATTACAATCCTTAAACTCAGATGAAATCTTAAAGGTTCATTAACAAACAACAGCAAACATGCCTAATTTCTAAATTCTTAGTATAACCTGTCAGTCCCAGCATCTCAGTCTCCTTCAAAAAAATAATAATAATAGATAATTGGTGTTTGACAAAAATAGGTTACCATCTGGCCATGCTGAAGAATTTATAATTATATAATCATCCTGGTATCTACTCAGAAGTAACGTTAATTATATTTAGGAATTTTTTTTTCCGTCCCAAGAATAAGTTTATAAGCTTGCAATGAGTACCTGTATATAAATTTCTGCTGGCCGAAGATGCTCACTTTGTCTTTACCAACAGCTGGTTAAATCTTTGAGGGTTACGTCTCCTAGAATTTTAAAGAATTATGGGATTCATCATTGCAGCACATCTGGATTGAGGACACCAGACTGGTAAAATTAATATTCGCTAGTATACATTTGCTGCAATGTAAAGGCATTTGGTTATCTCTGAACCAATGGACATGCTTATTTTAGGGAACTGCTTATTTAGGGAACTGTTCCCATCTCTAATTGATCCATGCAGAATTCTCCTTTGGGATTATTTTTCTTGAGAAAGCCTGTGCACAGTACTATGAGCTTATTGCTGTTTCACATAGCAGAATATAGATATTTTCTCCTTAAAGTACTGAAGGAGAAATCCAGAAAGTTCTGTAGCATGAAAAGATTCCCTTTCAACATTACTTTGCTCCCTTTTTCCAACAGGACCAGGAATCTTTCTGACAGCAAACATACTTTGTAGTTTGATTTCCCCCCCCCCCCCCGCCGCCTCCCAATTGTCTCCGGGTTCACATTAACCTTTAATTTGAACTAGCTGTTCACTGTCTTTCCCAGGTCAAACTGAACTGTCAGGAGATATATTAATGTACTATAGGAAATGTTGTTTAGATCCAACCTAGCATAAGTATAACATGACCCTAATCAAGATGGCCAGAGAATTTCATTTAGCAACCCTCTGCTTCCTTCTACCGTCTTACTTACAGCTGGGAACAAGAAACTTGAAAAGATGGAAATAGGCCCATAATCAAATGCAGGAGATTATTTTCCATTTTCAAAATAATCTCACGTATTTTGTGGTGAGATGGGAGAGGAACATACCTCAATCTGTCAGATGTGTTAAATTGCAAGCAGAGTGATGGGTCTGCTATAAGGGAAGTGGCATCAGTCATCTAGCAAACATTTTTATTACTCCTGGAGCCCTCACAAGTAGCATCTTCAAAAAGTAAGTTTGTGCTTTTTGAATTTGCAAAATAAGAAGCAAATTAGGTACTTTAGGGTTACCATGCTAGTTTTACATATGAAAAAACAGTAAGCCTCAAAATTAGAAGAGGCCATTTGACCCAACCAACTTCTTGGTAATGTTACTGTCATATCTCCTCTGGGAGACTGATTTGATTACAGAACACTTTCAAGATCTTCAAAATGATCCATTTCACACTTCACATGAAATGTTGTGCTTGAAGTATTTTGAAGCAAAATACTGTAGTTTGCACACACCTAAATATAATATTTCATGGTGGTTTTTTCATGCTATAGCTCAAGGATCTAGTGAGGATTACCACTTCAGTTGTGGGCTGCTAAATTTAACGAAGAGTACATGCAGTCTTCGACTTACAACACTTCATTTAATGACTGAAGTTATAACGGCACTGAAAAAAGTGACATTTTTCACATGACAGTTGCAGCATCTCTATGGTCATGTGATCAAAATTCGAATGCTTGGCAATCAACTCCTATTTATGATGGTTGCAGAGTCCCAGAAGTCATGTGATCACCTTTTGCCACCTTATGTCAGGCAAAGACAATGGGGAAGCCATGGTTCATTTAACAACCATATTACTAACTTAACAACTGTAAGCTAGAGATTCACTTAACAACTGTGGCAAGAAAGGTTGTAAAATGGGGCAAAACTCACTTAACAACTTGTCTTAGCAATGGAAATTTTGGATTTAATTATGGTCTACCTGTATCATACTAAAGTGTGCTAAAGAGCAGGCCTGTGTCAGATTGCAGATAACAATGCTAACACGAGCTGGTTAAAGCCAAATTCAGACTTCCATTGTTCTATTCACATTTTTTTCCATTCCGAACAAAAGAATGAGTCCTTGTATTAAATGCTTAGGCTGCAGTTCTTGCCCTGTTTAATCGAGAAGACTCCTTAAAGTCAACAGCCCTGTTCTGAGCATGGAATTACTTTGCATGCAAAACTATTGGGATGGATTTGGGGTGCATCAGTCCAGCATCTTGGAAAGAGTCAAAGATCCATCTATCCTCACCCACCCAAAATTAGCACATGAGGACATGCAGAGATTTTGATTATGTTGGCCATGGGATGCCTCCAGATGGAACAATCCTAGCAACACAAAATCAAAATACATTGCACAGCTATTCCTTTTTTTTTTTTAAATGGAATAGAAAAAGATAAGTACTGGGAAAACATGGGAGGGTTACAAATGGAAAAATGAACTCATGATCTCCTGTAAAAGGCCAAGTGATTGCACAGCATAAGCATAGAAACTTCATCCTGAAGCACCCAGGGCAGGGAACAGATGGCTCCCTGCCCAGTCCCATAATCTCCTGTGCTCTCTTCTGGTCCTGCAGTTAAAATGCAAAGCTAAACAAGATTCTTTGTAGACGGGACTTCTAGAGTGCATGATTGCATCATGCAAATTAGCGGCAAATTAGAAACACAAGTCTATCAAGAAATGACTCAGGCTAGCCAGGAACTCCATTACCAAAGTAATAATCCAATCTCCCACAAGAGGAGCTAAGTAAGAATGTTATTTAGAAGAGCATAAATATACTGTAGCAACCCAGAACACCAGAAAAAAAGAAAGAAACAGATCACCTTATACATCTTCCAATAAAATCAATGCCTACGCAAGTTTACCAAAAGGTATCTCACCACTCAACCCACTGCAGCACAACCAACACAAACTATGAAAAGGATAACATCGCTATACATCAGAAACATCTTAGGAAAAAAAAATAGCCTATTACAATCTCATGGAATCTCCAGGGATAAACTCCTGAGGTAGCTATTTCATGCAATACCATACAATGAGCGTCTCTGCATTTGCAGAGCGGCAGAGGTAGAGGATCTGGCTCACATCCTATTTGACTGTTGCCTGTATAAGAGGATGAGAGACAGGTATCTTGGTCTATATATCAGACGAATGACCCATTGGGATACCCATTTCAAAATAACTTACCTTATGTCCGGCCAGAACTTGAAAATAACATTTAAAGTAGCACAGTATTTAAACAAAATGATTCGGTTGAGATCTGCATATGTGGGATTGATTGGGGTAGATTGCAAGGGCGACTCCGAAATATAATGTTATTATATTTTATCTATATCTTAAATTATTGTACAGTATTACAATTTTATTTTGGATTGTATTTTATTACAATTTCATCTTAAATCGTATTCCATTTTGATTCCATTTTAAATTGTATTTTATCAAGTTCCATTTTAAATAGTATTTTATCAAGTTCCATTTTAAATAGTATTTTATCAAATTTCATTTTGAATTGCTTTTATTGAATTTTAGTAACAAGTTGTTGCTGGAACTTTGCACTTTGATATGGCCCAAGGGCTAATCAATAAAAACTTATTCTATTAACATCCCTGCATTTATTACAGGTAGTCCTTGAGCTACAAAAGTTACAATGACACTGAAAAAGTGACTTATGACCATTTTTCGCACTTATGACCATGTAAGAAATGTGTTGTTCAATATCTGAGAAAAGATTTAAAAAAAAAACAACACTAGCCAAAGGTTCCATTGTGGCTATCTACATTGGAAGCAGTCACATATCCAAAGCTATTGGAGTAGGAAAATATTGTCAGGTATAAAGATTTACTATATGATTCTGGAGAGCTTAAAAATAGGAACCAAATACAAATTCAAGGAAAGGAGATAGCATGGTGGCCCTTTGCACAAATACAAATCCATTATAAAAAAGATAGAGAACAATTTGGCTTTAATATGATTCCACAAGAATTAGATAAAATATGGCTAGGACAGGAAAAGAAAACAATTAGTAAAACAAATATCTTTTGGAGTACAAATTAAAAGAAGAAACAGTCACAGAATCTATGATAATTTAGGCTAAAAATGTGGGCCATAGTATTGAATTAGATAAGTAGGAACACATTTGGCAAACAAATTACAAATTAACCATGTCAGTCTTGTATAAAGAAAACTTATATAAAATGGTTCATCACTGGCACCTACCTCCTGTGAGACTGGCTAAGATGTTCCCCAACCTACCACCCAAATGTTGGAAATGTAACTACGCACAAGGAACATATTTTCACATGTAGTGGACTTGCCCATGTGCTCAGAAGTTTTGGAGAAATATTAGAAATTGGATTTTAAATATAACAAAACATAATTTAAAACTTGAACCTGAAACCTTTCTGCTAAGTATGATAGATTTAAAAATGGAGAAAAAATATCAATATTTAATTTTGCACATCATAACTGCGGCCAGAATAACCTATGCACAAAACTGGAAACTGTCATTCCTTCAGACAATATGGTAATTAAAAAAATACATGAATGTGCTGAGATGGATAGCCTAACCAAATTGTTAAAAAATAGACAAAATGGGGCAAAATTCACTTAATAACTATCTCACTTAGCAACAAAAATGTGGGGCTCAGTTGTGAATTAAAAGAAATCAGAGTCCTCAAAATCAGAGTCCTCAAAAAAACATCTTAAGTACACTAGAAGTTCCAGTAGCCTAAAAAGAAAAAAAGAAAAAAACAGGATTCATCTATTTGATTGATAGATAGATAGATAGAATTCTTTATTGGCCAAGTGTGATTAGACACACAAAGAATTTGTCTTGGTGCTAATACTCTCAGTATACATAAAAGAAAAATACATTCATCAAGAGTCAAGAATCATCAGGTACAACACTTAATGATAGTCATAGTGTACAATAAGAAATCAAATCATATTAGGAAACAGTCAATATAAATTGTAAGGATACAAGCAACAAGGATTCAAGCAAACAGTCATAAGTGGGAGAAGATGGGTGAAAGGAAGGATGGTAGGATTAATAGCATAAATTGCATTACTATTACTATTAATCTTCCCATCTTATAATATATAATGTGAGAATTATAACAGTCTCTAGACAGGCAGGCAGAAGAGCTCATCCATGAACATCCACTAACAGAAGATTTATTGTAAACTCATTAATCTCGCAACACATGAACATATAGTTTCAACTGGGAAACTTTGAGCAGCTTAGACCAAGCTAAATTCCAAAATACTAGGAAATTCCTGGAAGCTTGGCATTCTGACAAATCAGCCATCAACAAGCACATAGAGATAAACACACTATTCCAAAGAGACTATCAAAAAGCTAGAAAGGAAAGAAAAAGACTAAAACACCTCCTTGCCAGCAATCAGATAAGCATCGGGATTAACACCAGAATTAGCACCAAACAAGCAGTAAACAACAGCTTAATTAATGAGAAAACAATACCCAACTCTGATAGGCAAGCTAGTGTACATAAACAGAGAGGATGGGGTTATTAGCTAACTAACCCCAATTGATGACATATTAGTACATTCCTGCAATCTTATTTAAGCCCTTCTTTCTATTGTCCCATCAGTAATTTTCAGTGATGGGATTCAACTTTTTTTTACTACTGGTTCTGTGGGCATGGCTTGCTGGGCATGGCAGGGGAAGGATACTGCAAAATCTCCATTCCCTCCCCACTCCAGGGGAAGGGTACTGCAAAACCTCCATTCCCTCCCCACCCCATTAACCTGCTTTTCAGCTCTGTTCTGTGCAGGGCAACAAAAGAAGACCCAGCCAATCAGCTGGGACTTGGGAGGCAGAGAATAGATGGGGGCGGGGCCAGTCAGAAATTTCCATTACCACTTCTCCAGAACTGGTCAGGACCTGCTGAATACCACCTCTGGTAACTTTCCTTTGAATTCACCCCAATAAATTACAAAATTCTTCACTCCATCCTGGAATTGAACTAGTGGATTTTTTTTCCTTGCAGTGTTATTCTGCAGCTAGACTGTTCTTCAGTATAGATCATATGGGTAAAGCCTGCTTATTAAGAAGCATGTTCAAGTGCATATCTATAATTAGAAGCAATTCTAAGGAGTAGGCATAGGCATTTAACTTGAATTACTGAGGCTAAATCCACAACATTTTAATGTTTGAAAAACTAAAAAGGCAGGTAGAGAGGGAATTAGATAGAATCCTCATTCAATCCTGATTCTCTCCCCACTTCTCATTTTATAGTGGAGGATGCCTAATAAAAATCTCCTTATGTGCATTCTAGTATAATGCAGTAAGAAATCTGTCTCCTCACACTGGTTTAATTTGGTAATATTGCAAAATAACCAGGACTGCAGTCACAAAAGTTTCACCAATTGGCTGGTCAGTAAGAGGGTATCACCTGAGTGGTGGTGATTTGATGGGAGAAGAGACCTATTTCGGCATCGTGTTTGTTAGGAAGAAGAAAGGCACACTCGGAGAAGATGTGTTGTTGCTGTTCCCCATATTGATGGGCCCAAACTATACCTTGGAGCAAGACAGCTGGACTCAACAGTTTTAACCTTGGTCAGTATGGCTGAATGCATTGGATCTAAAACAGAAGTGCAGAACGATGGGACCCTTTATGACTTGTAGACTTGTGGCTGGCTCAGGAATTCTGGGAGTTGAAGTGCACAAGTCATAAAAGGGCCATTGTTCCCTACCCGTAATCTCAAACAATCACTTAAGTGGTTGTCCCGATCCATATCCTTGGTTCCTTTTAAAGAACTGCAGAAGTGGGTGATCTTTCCATTGATTACCATTTTTTTGTTCATGTAAAGCAGGAGTGTCAAACTTGCAGCTCGCAGGCTGGATGCATCACATGCTGGCCACGCCTATCCCCATTTTAGCAAAGGGGAAAAGTCACGATATGTCACATGACGACAACACGATGGTGCAAGTTTGACACCCCTGATGTATAGATTTTCTCTCTGACTAGCCAGATCTACCTAAACTCTTATATGTTTGAAGAAGTTGTGCAATTATTGAAGAGTCTCAGCCTCAGACAGAATTGTAGAGTTGGAAGGGACACATTTTCCACCAGCCTTATGTTGGCAACTGGTAGATTTCAAGTAATGAAGAGTTTTATTCTGCTTTATTTCACCCTTTATAACGTGGGAGGTAATATGTTCAGCTTTAGGCTAGGGCTAGTTATCTATTGTTAGTAAACCAGACTGCATATTGGTACTGACCAATCACAAATGACCCAGCCATCTGGGTTTGGGAGACAGCTTGGAACGGGAGAATAATGTAGCTGAGTATAGATATAGCAACAGTTGCATTAAATTCCAACCTCACAAAAAAAAATTGATACATTGACATTATCATCATGTATAAAAGACTTGATAAGACAACAATCTGAGTCAAGAGGCTTTTAGCCAGATATTAGCTCTACATTATATATCATAATTACATTGTACTTTCTTTTTTCTAAAGAAACAATCTTTAATCGTATTAAAAAAAGAAATTGAAAACAGTTAAAATACAAACTAAATACAAATTAAGAAGAAAAAAAGTGTCTTATATTTTGTACTTATCGATTGTCACTAGTTTACCAATGAATTCGCTACTATGTTGTATACTAAATAATACAAGACATAGTAAAATATCACAAAGCCTCTGATGTAATACCAGATATTTTATTGATAGAAAATATTGCCTTTTTTTACAACAGATCCCACATTTCTAATAATCTTTCCTTTGTATCTGGAATAATATCATTTTTCAAATTTTTTATTGTAATTCTTTTTGCCATACTCATGCTCAGTGCAACCCCAATTCCTGATAAATGAATCAAATTTCAAAAATTTGATATTTAACTAAATATTATATTAATATCGTTAATATTTAAATATTTTCCCATAAATCTACTAATATGGTATACCTTAATATCCAATGCCAAAAAGATTCTAAATGTCACATGACCATAAGTAAGCCTCAACTTTCTAACATCTTCAGCAAAAATAAAACTGGTTTCCATTTTTACAAATAAATGCATTATTTGGGAAAGCCAGTACACCCTAAATACACTTTCTGAGAAATCAACCTTAACCTCAAATCTGTAGGTACCATTATAACATTTTTAAGACCCTGAAGCCATTGCTAATGTTATACTTACAGTGTAAACTCATTCTTGATATTTTTTTTTAAAAAAATATTGTACTTATGCATGTGTGGTCCTAATCAGTGAAATGTGTGGTTGGAAGCTTTTGTTGTTGTTACTGTGGTTGTAGAGATTGTTAGAGAATATATATCCTTACCAGCTAAAGTAATTATACTTATTTTATGCACTTTGGGAGTATGCTATGACTAGTGATCATGAGAAAGTTTAAATAGGCACTTTGAGAACAGCTATAATGATATAATCTAAGATGAATTCTGTTGTTGAGGCAAAATTGCTCTAACATTGACTTTTTGACAGAAATTAAGCTAACCCCCCTTTCGATATTTAAATATTACATTTCACAAAGAAGAAAAGCCTTGCTTTGATAGAGGATTTTATTTTGTTTTAAGAGAAAGCTATTTTTCATTTTATTCTGATTGGGTGAAAATATTTTAGGGCTAATGTAGTCAAATGATATTACTTTAAAGTACCTTGATTTCAGGTAGATACTTAAGCATTTATGTTTGGGTTGTACTTTTGTAACCTGCTTAATTCTAGAATGTGTACCAATGCTACAAATATTTCTTCAAATGAACTTTTAACATGATGGCTTTGTTTGCATCACTTAACTGGGCCATGGTATATGTGAGTTGTGTAAACTCCAAAACTGAATTAACTGACCAAGGGAATTAACCCAGAGATTAGATTTAGCACCACACAGATCCAGCTTAACTACCCTCTTGAGTTAATCAAGATATCCCTGATAACTTGTAAACTACTTTATGGAATGCTAGCTGTTCCCTTTGATATCCTAGACAGGATCTACAAAAAAAGGGCTTCTCTAGGCATACCATATCTGTAGTCATTTAGGTTTCTCTCTCTCTTTCTCTCTCCCACTCCCTCCCTCTCTCTCCTCTCTCTCACACATAAACCATACAGAGAAAGAGTGTCATTATATGAGACAATACAAAACATGAATAAATGGGTAAAGAGCATGGCTTCTCTGAAGTGACACTAATTCCAGTTACATCCTAGTAGAATTAAAAAAAGTTCTCTCCCGGGAAAAAATTAAAATGAAACGGAGAGGAAATTGACAACTTTCCAGCCTACTTTCTACTGGCTGGAAGAACTAAAATGTAATCCTCAAATGAGAAAAGGTATCCAAGATTTTGTGGGCTTGTTCTTTTAACTCGAAGAATAGTGCAATATATGCACAACTTTTTAAAAATTAGTTTACAATATAAATACAAAAATACAAAAGAAGATAATAGGAAAAATAGGGGAGGGAAAAGGGAAGGAAAAAGTGTAGAAAAGAAGGGAAAAAGAAAGAAAAGGCATTGGCTTCCAACTCCCTTTGGTGCAGTAGAATAAGTTAGTAACCTCAACTTTTAATTTTTACATAATACCATAGTATAAACTAATCATTTTTATAACAACAAATCTATCTAATCAATAAAACCCAAAATCGATATATACAAGACTTTTTTGAAAAATAAAATAAACTTGTGTTTGACTAATATTTATATCTGAGATACTTCCAAGTATCTTTGGATCAAATGTTGTTGATATTTGCAGCAATGTTTTTGTCCTGCATAGATAGCAACATTTTAATATTCTTTTAAATATTTTCTAATGTTCTTATTATTTTATATTCACTTTTATATTGTTATAGAGTCATTTGACAATGAGATGGGCAGCATCTAAATTTAATAAATGAACAGATAGCAACATAGCAGCAGTATTTGAAAGGTGGTGTTTTTTTCCTTAGTACCTTCAATTTGAAAGAAAAATGATAAATAAATGATAGATGATAAATAGATAGATACATAGATGGATACATAGATACAGGTAAAGATAAAAAGATATTCAGATAAATTAAAGCCCAGTTACAACTAATTAAGATGATATATATCAGATGAAGTGATTATATTATAATCTGTATCTCCTCAACTTCCCTTTGGTAATCCCCCAAGCACCTGGATGTTAAAATAATTTTATTTCAGGGGAAAAAGACTTTTGGACTTGTGTGATAATCAAAAGTATGTTGTTAATAAAAATAATGTCTGAAGCTAACACTTCATTTGGCACTATGCTAGGGTATGTATGTATTTATATATGCATGCATACATGCATTTGAGAAATCTAATAAAGTCACTTGTGAAGGCTGCCAAGAGAAATTTCATTTGGCATATGAGTACCACGAGGGTCACATTGACAATGTACAAAGGGACAAATTTGTTTTGCCTTTAGTAATTATATTTGTTTGTTTGTATCCCACCTTTACTATTTTTACAAATAACTCCAGGCGGCTGACATATCCACTGCACCTTCCTCCTCCTATTCACATTATGTGCAATCTGTTTTCAAACAAATTTTTAAAATTTAAAAAAGAAACTTGCACGATGTGAACTGCTTACTCTATGAAGTAAAACAATTTCTTTCTGGTTAGCAAGTCAAATTAAGGAAATCTTTACAACAAATTGCTCATTTGCCAAACTAGCTTGATGTGAATTGTGCTGATGAAGAAAAACTGACCTGCATATTTTGCAACATTCCTAAGAAACCTTTATGAGGAAATTTAAAACATAAATGGAATTGGTATTTGTAACTATAAAGTTATTAGGATACCATAGTAAACTGGGTTTACCGTTGGAAGACCTGAAGGACATTGAAGTAGAAACTCTTGGAGAAATCTATGTGGTTAATAAGAATCAGCACTGAGTTGATGTACAAATACAAATACTCAAGGAAGTGATTAGAATCACTGTTAACTATCACACTTGGAAATATTCACAACTGTGAACCATCTAAAGAGCTTTTGATCCTTATCGCAAAAATGCCAAGATATGCTGTGTGCTTGACAGTTTAGCATCAGCTTTTAAATTTAAATTTAAAATAATATCTTAATATTGAAGTCATTGCTGTTTGGGAGACAAGATATCTTGTATCACATGATTAGGTCATTTTTTTTTTGTAAATAACACAATTAGCTGGAAATTATAGGGTCTGTACCGCAATATGTAGGAGAATGTTGATATGGACACTGCTTAATATTGAATCTGATTTAGGGCAAACTTCTTAACTATACTTTTTCTCAATGTTCTTTAGAAGGAAAGATACTGAAACTGAACCTCAAATACTTTGGCCATCTAATGAGGTGAGAAGATTCCTTGGAAAAGACCCTTGGGAAAGATTTAAGGCCAAGGGAGAAGAGGATGGCAGAGGAGGACCGGGGGTGGGGGTGGCTGGTGTGTATGGGGTTGCAAAGAATCAGACTTGACTTAGTGGCTGATCAACAGCAATATATGTTGGGGTGGACCCTTTCTCAAGCTGTCTTTGACAGATTAGTTTTAGCAAGCCAGGTAACTTGACAGTTATGTATGTTGAGTCTTGTCATTTTATGCTAAGATCCAGGAACTGATTTTCATTCCAGATAGACTGCATAGTGAACATGTTTTTCATCTCCGTTACATTAAATGGGCTGGATAAATCTTTTGATGTGGGTAAAAACATAAATTCCCACCCTGGATCATTATTTCCTGTGCTAGACTAATTGTATGATATTATACCTAGATGGGTTTTCCTAATTAGTGGACAGAAATGTTATTATCTCTCATTCCGGTAAAAAATACAAGATAATGAACTGCCATTTGGGGACTTACATAAGGTCAAAGAAACTCTGGAGAAATAATAATAATGTGTTTAGTTTATGGGATTCAAACCCCACTATTAAAGGGAATACAATTATTATAAAAACTTCCTCTGTGGGAATTACTCCAGACAAAATATGTACTGCAGTACTTGTTTCATTCTGAAAGTAATGATCATTAAAACTTTCTTTTTTAATTATATAGGTGGTGAAGGTAGCCAATGACCTCCTAAGAAACAGAAGACCTCTTTGAAATCTTGCAGTCACAACAAAAAGTTCTGGAAAAAAATGTACAGTATCGCAGCTAATTTCTTCCACTGAAACAATTTTGGAATGCCTATATCTGACATCACTGACAGTCAAATATAATCATCATATTAAAAATATCAGATTCTCAAACACTTCGAAGAAGGAATATAAAAGATGCCATCCATCACAAGAAATTCAGGTAATACAAGCAAAAATATTATAAAATAACTTATCACTTGAGCTCCTATTGATTGACAAGTTTAAGTGACCGAAGACAGCAACCTATATATGTTAGTAAGGAAGGTCTGTTAAAAGCAGTGGGATTTAAGTGTGAATAGGTTTTTGTAGGATTAACCTCAGAGTAAATCCTTTTAAGTAAACATGCTATTGCCTAGTCTCACTAAATTATTTTTCTATTACATTTGCAATTACTATCATTACATTGGTGAAATACAGGTCTTTGTGTCTTTAGAACTCTTCTCTGAGGAGGAATATTTAATCTGGGTCTTGAAATCGTAGGGTTGGAAGGGACCTTGTGGGTTTTCTTGCTCATTCCTTTGCCCTGTATTGGAGTCCTCATACCATCTTCAACAAATGATGGTTCAGTCTTTATTTTTTTAAAAAAAAAAAAACTTCCAGTGATGGAGCACCCATAACTTCAGGAAGTAGGATGTTCCACAAGTTAATTGTTCTCACACTCAGGAAATTCCTCATGTTTGAATCTTTCATGGTAAAGAACTCATTGGATCATTGGATTTTTGCAGTTGAGATCTTTTACTTTAAAGAACCCATTGGTTCTTGTCCTGCCTTCGTGTTCTCTGGTGAATAAATCCACCACCTCTTTCCATACGTAGAAAAACAGTTATCATATCCTTAGTCTTCTCCTCTTTAGGCTGAAGATACAAAGTTCCTTTAACCATTCTTCACAGGGTTTAGCCTCCAAGCACCTTACCGTCTTCGTTGCTCTTTTCTGCACTCTTTCCAATTCCTCAGTGTCTTTTCTGTATTGTGGAGGCTGGAATGCAGTGTTCCAGGTGTAGTGTGACCAATGCGACACAGTATGATACTATCATACCCTATTATCTTGACATTATAGATGCAGTCAAAAATTGCACTGGCTTTTCTGGCACCTGTGGTACTTTGCTAACTGATGCTTAATCTGTTATCTATCAAGATACCCAGATCTCAAGTACTAATGCTAAGGCAGGTGGCACCTATCTTTTACATGTGCATTGGTTTTTCCTGCCTAAATGCAGACCCTCATCAATCAACGTTTTGTTGGGTAGGACCCAAAGTTCAAGACTATCAATATCCTTTTGAATCTTCACCTATTTTCTGAAGTATTAGCATCCTTCTCCCCAGCTCTGCGGCATCAGCAGATTTTATCAATACCCCTTATAGTCTAGATCTAGATCAGGCCTGTCAAACTGCTTCATGCGCAGACCATGCCCACCCTGGCTCCACAAAGGCACAAAAGTCATGATGCATCACGTGACACAATCGAATTTGACATCCATGATCTAGATCATTTGTGAAGATGTTGAAAATCATTGGACCCAGGACTGAAGCTGAGGTACTTCACTGTATACCTTCCCCAATGTAACATAGATCCTGTCCCACCAAGTTGCAATTATACCTACAATATCACACATGCCATCCTATCTGTACTAGGATTAAGTTCTTCCTATGTTTTGCCCATATTCTGTGCATTGTATAAGCACTTGAGTCTTTTAATGTTATCCCTCTTAAATTCCTCTTCAGCATCTCCTGGTGTATTCTTGAGTACCCCTTTCTTTCCTCTTATCTTTTCCTTATTGTAAAGTTTACTGCTTTTCGTCTTCTGTTTTGGACAAGGGTGGGCAATTAGTTTTCCCGAGAGGCCACATGAGAATCTGGGACTATTGTGGAAGACCACTGCCATCCTTCGCCACCCCCTGCCCTGCTGCCGCACCTCTGCTGTCCTGCGCTGCTCTGATGCTACCAACCTTGTAGACCAAACAGGGAGAGTTGAAGGGTCGGATGTGGTCAACAGGCCATAAAATATCCAGATCAGGTTTTGGATTTGGTTCTAAATAATGGCCATCCTCTCCCTCTGGGTTTAATTAAAGACCTGCAGATGACTTTATCAAAATGTCTTGTAAAGCCATTCTTCCCAGACTTTTATGAGATGCAGCCCATCATTTGCCAGAAGCTCTTTTTGTCCACACGTCAATTTTCATTAATAATAGAAAAAAATCTGAATTGCAGGTAAATAAATTGCTAAATTAATTACAGTGATAAATCATTTGATACTGTAACAAGGTTATTTATAATGTATGGATTAGACTTCTCTGATAGGACTGTTTCAAACTATAAAAATGTTAAAACCCATCTAAGTTAGTCTCACTTAATGGATACTTCAATTATATATCAGCTTTGGAAAGCGCTTGGAGCTATTGGACATCATAAATCCACTTTTCTTTCCATTCATGTTTGAATAGAGAGGAATGATAGGTTTACAGAACTTCAGTACAATAATATTGCATAGAAAGTTACCATAGAGTTGAAAATCTGTATATGATTTGATGCCAAATTTGATGCTTTGATGATATTTGGCTTTTTGGAAAACAGTTACACAATAGTTTTTCTTTAAAATCAACCTCTGTTTAATGTTCAAAAATTACTGTCATTGGTTTTTGGAAATCTTTTAAAGGTTGCTGTTCACTCCCTTTCTCTCCACATTTATAAAAGGAGTTAGGACCTCTTTTTTCTAAATAATTTAAACTGCACTGATCGTTTTTAGATTAGTTAAACTTGGACTTAACAATTTTAAAGTATTACTCTTGTTACTTAACATGAAGCAGCTCATGGATAGAACAGTTGGGAATGAATTGAAATAATAAATACGATTACAACACCATGCTAAAAAGGCCATCCATATATTGCTGATTTGGTTTAGTGTTGAAGCACACATTCACAGCACCCTTTCATTCACCAAGCTATCACATAGAGTTCACTTCTGATTTCATGCAAATACCTCTGGAAAGTAAATAATCAGGATCAGTGCCAATCTGACCAATTTTTGTTGAGTCACCTGTTTAAACCACATATCTACAAAGGATCATTTGGCATTTCCTGAAGCAATCCTTCCTTGTTTTTAAAATATAGATTTGCCACCAAAACTTAATAGAACTCAGCCAAGCCTTTGTTGTCAAAGGGCATTGCCCAGGTTTCAAGAGAATAATAGAATTTGTCTCACAACTTAGAACACTTAAAAGAGGTCTTAATCTTTTTTTTTATGAGCAGCTATGCTGTGTTGTTACCGGTAAACATGATCCACTGTTGCAGGAAAAATCTTTACTTTTTTTGAGTAAAACTTTTTTTACTCAAAGTAAAACTATTGAAGCAAGGCTGTTGTAATAGATTTTGTTTTCAGAAGTATTGCCTTGCAATGATTTTGGCGGGTTACAGCATGGCAAAGGCAATGCCAAATAACTAAAATTCTCTACTTTTTTTGTTATACGAACTTGAATTTTCCAGATGTATTTTTAAACTTTTGTTTTTCAAAACCCAAAATTTTATGGTATCTAGATCATTGATATGTTAAGTGCTATGGTGTAGAGGCCAGGATTCAACCTTCTCTCACTCCCTTATTCGCTTTAATATCTTCTCAAAACAGGATTTTTTTAAAAAAAAACTTTTTGATGAAAAGATGTGTACCAAAAAACGGCTAGGTGTATGAATTTAGCTGCCTAGGGTTCAAGTATCGTATTTATAATTGGCAAACTACTATTTTTTCCTAATGATCAAGCTTTTAACCCTTTATCTAGACTAGCAATACCATAAAATATAATATGCCTGATAAATATAAAATGCCCGATAAAATATAGAGGCCAGAACAAATCTCAACTGGTTTATCACCGATCAAACAAAAAAGCATGCCACTTAAACCTTTTTTGAATAAATTATTTAAAACTTCATAAGCATATAATATTCAACAAAGCTAATTATATGTCCCTTTGAAGATTGCCTAGATTTGCATGACCTCTAGAGCAGGGGTCTCCAACCTTGTCAACTTGAAGCCTGGAGGACTTCAACTCCCAGAATTCCCCAGCTGGCTGGGGAATTCTGGGAGTTGAAGTCCTCCAGGCTTCAAGTTGACAAGGTTGGAGACCCCTGCTCTAGAGGTCATTGTTATATCATTTCTGTAGGGCAGGAGTCTTCAACCTTGGCACTTTAAGACTTGTGGACTTCCAACTCCCAGAATTCTCCCAGCCAGCCAACTGGGGGATTCTGGGAATTGGAAGTCCACAAGTCTTCTTTAAAGTTGACAAGTTTGGAGACCTTTGCTTTAGGAGGCAGAGTTAAACTTACCTCTGCATGGCATGTCTGGTGCTTACTATGGAGATGTAATCATGGGCAAAGAGTTGGATTAAGGCCAAATGTTTGCTTATCAGAAACTGATCCTTTTTTTCCCCCTTTTGGCTTGGATACCCGAGCAAACACATGGATAAAAATGAAAGGGTAAAGAAAATATCAGAAAATTAGGGGGGGAAGGGAGGGGGGGCGGAGAGAGAGAGAGGCAAGGCCAGCACCGTCCAGGCCCGCCTTTCTTGGCACGGAGAGACTCACGTGAACTTTAATCTCGACGCTGCCACCCAGGGAAGCCCCGCCTGGTCAAACAGCGGCACCGGGCAGCCCGAAGAGTTGGCTGCCTTTGACAGTTCAAACGTTCAGCGGGGAGCGACGGGGCGACCTACCCCTCGCCTCCCGATCGTTCCGTCAGGCGGGGAACTAGCGCTCAAAGGGCAGGAGCGGAGCTGTCCTGAGCTACGGGGTGGCGGAGGCGGCGGGAGGGCCGATGGAGCGCTCAGCCCTGTCTTGTGTCCTCTCCCCAGGTGAGAACGGGACCGTCGGCGAGGTGAAGAAGCGCGGCGGGGAGACGGAGCAGCCGCAGCCGGCAGAGGCTGCTTCGGAGGGCGGCGGCGGCGCCGAGCGGTCCCTGGCGATGGAGCCGAGCGCGGGCCCCGAGGAAAGGCCGAGCGCGCAGCTTCCCCTGCAGGCACCCTGCAGCTTCAGTTCAGCGCTCTGCTTCAGCTCGTCCGGCGGCGGCGGCGGCGACCAGGCTCCGCATCCGGAGCTCGACGCCGCTTCTCCTTCCTCCTCCTCGCCCGGCAGCTGCAGCAGCAGCAGCAGCAGCCGCGTGGTGAAGCACCAGTGGGATATTAACAACGTGGCGCCCGAGTCGGAGGAAGAGGAGGAGGGCGGCAGTCGCGGCAAACCCTCGCCGGTCTCCGTGGCTACCCTCGATCCGATCGGCGAGTCGCCCCTCCAGCCTTTTCCTTCGCAGGCGCCGGGGGAGGAACCGGACTTGGTGATCGAGGTATCCGGGCGGCGGATCCGGGCGCACAAAGCGGTGCTGGCGGCCAAGAGCGACTATTTCCGCGCCCGCTCCTCGCGGGACATCCTGCGCCTCAAGGGGGTCAGCTACGGGGCGCTGCGCCTGCTGCTGGAGTACGTCTACACGGCGCGCATGGGCGAGGTGCGGCACGACAACCTGGCCGAAGTGGTGAGCGGCGCCCGCGTGCTCCAGATGCCCTGCGCCCTGCACTGCGCCGCCGAGGCTATGCGGGCCCAGCTCAGCCTCGACAACTGCTACCAGCTGCTCTGCCTGGCCAAGAAGCAGCGGCTGGCCGAGCTGCGCGAAGCCGCCTTCCGCTTCATGAGCGACCACTACCTGCAGGTGCTACGCGAGCCCGCCGTCTACGGACGCCTGAGCGGAGCCGAGCGGGATCTCATCCTGCGCCGCCGCCTGGAGGCCGGCAAGGCCTGCCTGCTGGTGGCCGAGGTGAGCGACGCCTTCGAGAGGCTCGGCGCGGGCAGTCGCCCGCAGAGCCGCGAGAGCAGCCGCCCGCAGAGCCCATCCTCGGTGGTGTCCCTGGAGGACGGCGGGGCCCTTCTCTACAGCTACCAGGAGGCAGCCCAGGAGTGGAGCGTCCTCACCCGGTTGCCCGAGGAGGCCAACGCAAAGGGGTGCGCCATGTGCGTCCTCTACAACTACCTTTTCTTGGCCGGCGGGATCTCCACCGGGGCCGGCGACCAGCGGCCCAAGCTGTCGGACAAGGTGTTTTGCTACAACCCCTTAACTGATACCTGGAGCCAGGTGAAGCCCATGGGGCAGGCACGCTCTCAGCTGAAACTCCTGGCCCTGGACGGGTATCTCTATGCAGTGGGTGGGGAATGCCTCTTCACAGTGGAGAAATATGACCCCCGAGCAGACCGGTGGAGCCCTGTGGCCCCTCTGCCTAAGGGGGCTTTTGCTGTGGCTCATGAGGCGACCACCTGCAACGGGGAGATCTATGTCTCTGGAGGCTCCCTTTTCTACAGGCTGCTCAAGTATGACCCCAAGCGGGACGAGTGGCAGGAGTGTCCTTACAACAGCAGCCGGCGCCGCTCGGCTGACATGGTGGCCTACAAGAGCTTCATTTACCGCTTTGACGTGAGCAGCAGTCGCGGGGAGCCAGGGCAGGGTGCCGGAGTGGAAGTCTTCCAGTACAATACGGTGGCCAAGCACTGGCGTCAGTGCACCTCCTTTCGCCCTGCTGGCAGCCTGGTCCAACCTTTTCGCTGTGCCGCGTTGGGCAGCACCATCTATTGTGTCAACCGGACTGGGATGTTGTGCTTCAACTTGGCTCAGAATGGCGAGGTGGAAGTGGACGGGGGACTTAAAGGCACCTTTGACACAGAACTGCTCAAAACTCCCTTTGATGCTAAAGGTCTCCTCCTCCCATTTGTGCTGATTCTCCCAGAGAAGGAGAAAATTGGGGAGCCAGAGAGTCCTCTGTCATTGTGAGAGCTGACATGTTCGGGTCGCTGCTTAGCATGCAGTTTGTCCCCTTTATCTGTGATGTCAACAGTGTAAGGCTTTTACTGAAGCATGGATAAGGGCTGGCACAAGCTCTCCAGTCTTGGGTTGTGATGATGGTTGGGCTCCAAGGGCAATTGAAGTAGCAGAAGCTAAACCGAGGTGGAAAGGCAGCAGTATGTAACAACTCCTTTGAGGGTATAGAAGTAAAGAGGAGACCATTGTCAGAAATGTCTTTAGTTCATGCATGCACACACTACTGTGGGGGATAATTGTGTTCCACCTAAAAGTGTTGGCTAGCTGTTCAAAGGCTTCCTTAATGCACCATGTAGGAAAGAATTCATCTCTTGGCACTCATATAAACCAGCCAGTGAAAAGCTGCTAAAACAGGTTTAATTGTTGTACCGTATCTGTGTCCCTTTCCAATCTAGAAGTATGTTGGATCTGTGTAAAAACCAGGAAACAGCTCATTTTTAAAAGGAATTTCAGCTATGGCAGTGTTCTCTTTGTACATAGATATCTTCGAAAGGAGATTCTTCTAGGCACCTTCTGCTTGATCTTCTTGCTCTTAGATGCAAGAAAGGAGCCATAGGAGAACTAGGAGCATGTAATGTGGGACGGGATCAGTATGCCGTTTGGAAGTTTTCATAGGCAAAAAAAAAGTTCTTGTATGAAAAAGCAATAGGTGATCATCCACCTCATAGTCTTTTTTTGTTTGCATTTTTAAGTTTAATGGAATCTTTATGGAAGACATGGCATTGTGCAGCCTCAGGAAGTTGCAACAATTGTGAGTGATTTGATGTCAGGTTTGAAACAAGTAATATTTCTCCCATTTGTATATGTTGGAAAAAGAAGGAAAATGAAAAAAAAAAAAGAAAGCACCAACATATCTATTTAGTTCTGGGTTTGCTTTTTTTTAATGTGCAACTTTTTTTTAGGCAAGATTGGAAATGTGTGTGTGTGTGTGTGTATGTGTGTATAAATCAGTTTTAGTCTTAAACATGCATTTGTGTTTTTTAAACATAGTTTTGCATTGTAATTTGCATATTCAAATCTTTACAAATTGTCAGGAATGAACATACCAACAAAATTTCAATAAGGGAGATTTTTCTTTGCATAAGATTACTATCTTCTGCAGATCAATACCCATCAAAGTAAACCAACTGTGGCTTACTTGAAATATATTGAAAGACTTTTTTGTCCAGAATCTTTTAAGAAGAATTTATTCTTCTTTTACTCAAATAAGAAAATGGGTAGTTTTTAAGCCAACTGATTTCCATTTTGCACTGGTAGTGTGCTGGATCATAAATGAGACTGGTTTTATTTTAGTTAATAATTTACTTGTCAAGTTCATTATATATAGAGGTCATATCCCTTTTCTTCTTAAATCCTTTGTTGAGTCATTGCTTACTAAGCCTGTTGAAAGCATCAACTTTCATACATGTAGATATCTGGAACAGAAATATTTTCAATTAATTTATCTTTATTTAATTTTATCAGCTGCCTTCCAAAATGCTGCCACAATGAATTTTTCAAATTATCAGTAGCACAGCTGACACTTCATATCCAATCATTGATTGGACTTGCATGCCCTGCTGAGCCACAAGTTGACTAATCATGGTTAGTTGACTTATGTAAATCACAGATCATACCAAGATTGTGCAGATTGTAATGGTTAGGTTTACATATTGTAATAAGCCAGAACCAAATGATTCATATCATAAGCTACCACGTTCTGTTTTTATTTTTTATAGTAAAAGAAAAAAAACATAACCCAAACAAATTACACACATACAGAAGGAAATAACTTTGTTATTAAATTGAACTTTGATCACACAGAGTCTTAGCCAGTCCTTAAGTATTGAAGATTTGTCTTTAAATGAATCCAAACTCTAGTTCCTCTTTAAGACAATGATGGTTTATTCAATATAGCATCGAACAACAAAATACTCTAATCAGGCAAGAATGGCTAAAAGCCAGGCAGGGTCAGAGTTGGGTTTGGGTTTGCTCCCTTTCCTTTTATCACCATTATCATGAGACACACCCCACCACACCCAGGCCTATACGCAGTTCTAATTCTGGCCATGCCTAACCCATTATCCCTAAATGCTATTAACCCTATAACATGTCTATGTCCTTACCCATTCTGACCCTCACTAACTAATCCCCACCTGGTGCCACCTTCACCATGTTTTAACCTAAGTCCTAATTACCACCCGTATGTGTCCCAACCCACTTTAACAATATATACCACATCAATAAAGAGCCAGTTCCAGCAGCCCCACAGTTGTTGCAGAATCCATCCTAGGCCCTGCTGAGTCATTCCAAAGCCATCGGCCACCACACAAGCAGAAATACAGATCCGGCAGCAGCAGAGATAAGGTGACATGGCCAGCTGACTTGCTGCGAGGCATATTCGGAGCTGATGGGCTCTGGGTGAACTCGGAGCCCAAAACAGAGAAGTATTAAATCTGACTTTATGTCAATATAGATAGTCCTCGGCTTATGACCATAATTGAACCCAAAATTTCTGTTGCTGAGTGAATTACGTTAAGTGAATTTTGCTCCACTTTATGACCTTTCTTACCTCTGTTGTTAAATGAATCATTGTAGTAGTTAAGTTAGGAACATGGTTGTTAAGTAAATCAGGCTTCCCCGTTGACTTTGCTTGTTAGAAGATCTCAAAAGGTGGATCACAACATGACCCCAAGACTTTGCGACTGTCATAAATATATTCCGGTGACTACTAACAGGTATAAGTGTGAAAAATGGTCAGAAGTAACTTTTTCAGTGCCATTGTAACCTTGAAGGGTCACTAAACAAATGGATGTAAATTGAGGACCAGCTGTATAGGACAAATTCAAATAAATGTGCTTCTTCAATCCAGGTTTAAAACTGGCTTGATAGTGTCTTTCCACAGGAAGAAAACCATGTATTTTTGCAGAAGTCCATGCGTGATAAATTTAGTTTTTCATACATTGTTGAATACTGTATTTTGGATAATTGGTTAAACATTACCTTAAAAGCTTTGAATCTTACTTTTCTTTCTAATGCTCTATTAAAATGTTTATTAATACGAAACCAAAAAGGGACCAGTATGTAGCAGGCCCATTAAACACGTGCCAGTATTTCTTCCACGGTTTTAAGACAGAAGATGAAATCCAGCTGTTTCCTAACATGACTGAGTACGTCTCCAACCATGGCTGATTTTGAAAGTTCCTTCTGGTTCATAAGCAGCTCTGAGCGTGGAGGAAGAATCTTGCTGGCTTGGGAGCAAAAAAACAAAAACGCCCCACTTACAAGGAAGTAATATGTAAAATGCCTTGTTGCAATACAATCCCTGCTCCTTAGATATTTTGTACGTGCTGTTACATGCAAACATGAAAAGGCAAAGCTTGCCTTGTGATGCCATTGACCATGGGCGACTCTGTTGGGATCATTGTGATTAGGAATTCCTGTTGCATTCTCCTATCTATAGTATTGATAGGGAATTTTATGGACTTAATTGTGTAGGTGCTCACCAACACACTTGTGTTTCCAAAAGAGTCTCACAGAAACTAATTAATCCCATTTTTAAAAAAAGTGAAAAATTCAGTTCCTAAATCTGTTTTTTTATTCTATCTTCCTTGAGATAGCATGAAAAAAAAAAACCAGATGTTAAGAACTTCATATCTCTCTTTATCTTTACCCAGGTGCAGTTTGGCTAGAAGGAGATGGAGGAACTCAGCCCTAGAGGACAGTTTTGAACCAATAGTCTTTCCTCTCAGCTCGTGCTAAATATTCAAACATACCCATTTTAAACCTTTCAGTATTAAATCTGCTATTCAGCTCTTAAGCTCTCAAATAACAGCTTGCTAAAAGACTGGATTTATTTCAGTCATAAGTTTTCCTACAAAACTGATTTGTTTTATATAGCAAGCTATCTGAAAAAAAAAATGATTTGGGGGTTGGAGTGTTGCACCTGCAGTATTGACATGGAATTTTTTTGTGCGCTTTGTCTTCTAGTCCCTGGGATATTCACCAACAGGCCTGAAGTGC
The DNA here is from genome assembly GCF_049901715.1 of Pseudonaja textilis. Lineage (NCBI taxonomy): Eukaryota > Metazoa > Chordata > Lepidosauria > Squamata > Elapidae > Pseudonaja > Pseudonaja textilis. The sequence goes on along the minus strand of NC_141990.1, from coordinate 126,848,375 downwards.
ATTAGAGTTGGGAGAAATTTGTCTATACTTCTCGCATTCTTATTTTGCAGTCCCCAAGCTGAAGAGTGGATGGAGGTTTTATACAGGTAGTCCTTAACATACAGCAGTTAATTTAGTGACCGTTTGAAGTTATAACTGAAAAAAGTGACTTAAGACCCTTTTTCACACTTATGACCCATGGTCACATGATTTACCTACAGAAACTTGCCAACTGGTTCATGTTTATGACAGTTGCAGTGTCCCGAGGTCATGTGATCCCCTTTTGTGACCTGACAAACAAAGACATTGGGGGACATCAGATTCACTTAACAACTGTGTTACCAATTTAACAACTGCAGTGATTCACTTAATTAAGTGATTTGCTTAATAAATACAGGAAGAAAAGTCATAAAATGGAGGTAAAACTCACTTAACAAACTTCTCACTTAAATTCTGTGCTCAATTGTAGTCGTAAGTCAAGGGCTACCTGTAGAAGGAAGGCGAGAACAGGGAGATAGGATAGATAGGAATCTTTCCCTAATTTCAGCATATGAAGATGGAGAGGAAAAAAATACATTGCATAAAAATGTTAGGTCTGAGATCTTTACTGGTGGTCATGTACAGATTTGACCATGAAACTGGAAGGAGCTATTTAAAGCACATAATTTAATTTCAGAGAAGGCCTGTAGAAAATACTTGATTAAAATACTTTCCACAAGATGCCAACTTTACAATTTTATTTCCAAAGGAAGCCAGTAATTCCTGTAATGAGTGAGACATAATCAGGAATGAAAATCAAGATACTAATTTATATCCACCTTGGTTTTTTTATAATAAATAAATCGCTTTCAAAATTGGCGTTATAGTTGTGAAATGGTTAGATTTATAGGTTTATTTTTTTGAAACAAATATGGCAGAATATCTATTAAAACTGGTAAATATGAAATTTAAAACTTCAAGTGAGCATTTTCTAAGATCATTACTGCTTATATTTTTCTCTGCATACTCAGAGTTTAGGACCAGGCCAATGCAAGCATTGAGTAATAAGTTTGTTTGTTTACTGATTTAGATTTACTCATGGGAAAAATATGTTTTTATTCACAACCTTTCTTCATAAATAAACAAATTAATATATAATGCATGTTAGACTATAGTAAAACTTATCACGATTTACTGTGATAGTTTAATTATATTCCTCTGGATTTTTTCAATCACAATCCAGTCTGCAGACATCTCTGCTTCTTTCTCATTGTCACTTGGTAGTTCTTTCTGGTTTTAACATGATAAGGAGGTTGGAAGCTGAAATTTATGTTCAACTAAATTTAAATGATTGCTTGGAAAATGCCCGCAACTATATCAAGAGTGCTTGTATCACATCTGTCAGAGAAAAGGCGCTATAGGGGTGTCTCTTAATTCAATTTAAAATGCTCTGAATTAACTCAGATATTATTCCATACAAAAATAAATAAGTCTAAATAAAGTGAACTCTGCTGTGCATTTCAAGGAACAATGATGAAATACAGTTTCCTGTATTTCAACATTTTGTTTGAGACAGCAACTTTATAAACATTTTACCACTAACAAGCTAAACCTTCCTCTTCTATTTTAACCCATTTAACTGGATAGTAGGTTTTACTGTTGCAGAAAGTCAGTGCAACTATTTCATTTCATTATTACCCTAATTATCTCATGAGGGTTCCTTAATATATCTTCCCTCTGCCTGCTAATTGTCTTGCTGTATGTCTTCTCAGAGGGTTTGGGAGTAATTTGATGCAGAGAATGCTGGCTTTCATCCTTATTAAGCAAGGACACTTCTATTACTGCAGTTAAGATTTCCCATTTCTTTCCTCTGTGGTATTATATGTTCTGGATTTGCTCATTTGCCCTTCAAAACTAACTCCAGAACAAATTTGAGAGTAGAGAGTGGGAGGTAGAGTAAAAGTACAGGAAGCGCTCAACTTATGACAACAATTGAGCCCAAAATTTCTGTTGCTAAGCAGGACAGTTGTTAAGCGAATTTCACCCCTATTTTACAACCTCACTTGCCACAGTGGTGGTTAACTGCAGTTGTTAAATTAGGATAAAGCAATTCTCATAAATATGAGTCAGTTGCCAAGTGGCCAAATTTGGATCACATGACCACAGGGGGATGCTGTCCTAAGTGTGAGAAATGGTCACAAGTCTTTATTTTTTTTAGAGCCATTGTAACTTCAAACGATCACTCAATGAACGGGTGTAAGTCAAGGACTATCTGTATTAGAATTGTGTAAAAATATGCTACTGAATCGAGTCTATAAAGCAGGTTGGATGAAAATGTTGACAAGTAATATTTCTACCATTTCACATAGTTCAGTAACATATAAATCTCACGTTCTGCAGTACTAGTAAAATTGTGTTCTCTTTGAATTCAAAGTTAGGCGCAGTTGAGTATTTCCAGGACCATAATCTGAATTTAATTACTAGCCATTTCACTTCATTTCCTTTATGTGAGGCCTACATAATCATAACCAGATGATTGATTCTTTGGGCAACATATGGGATACTTCTGAATTGATTTCCTGCTCGGGGCCTTTCATTTCTCTTTTTTTCATACAAAGATTCCAGATCAAGACTGTGGCATCATTAATTTTTCAACACTAATTTGGTTAAATGAATAGCCGGCAAGTTTTTAACGCCATGCATTACAAGTACATGGAAAATGAACCAAGCAATTACACCAAAGGCATTTTGTTTTATACAGATCCTGTTTGTTCTGTGAAGCCTTTCAAAAGAAGCAGCTGAGAAAGGATTTGACCCCTGCCTGAAGTACAAAAGTGCATTCGTAAAATGAGATGGGTGCTGACCATACCTGTCCAATGAATCAAACTGAGTATTTTATGCTCCATGAGTTTGCTTGTAAATGAACACCGGATACCATTTCAGCTGTTTGAAAAGAATAAATGATTCCCAATGAAAGCAGAGTCTCTTGCACTTTTGGCTAGCAGAACGTGCTTTTAGGACATTTTAACTTTCTGTTCAAATGGCTTATAATTTTCATTAGAACTTTGTCCCCTGGAAATGTTAAGTTTGATGCAACTATAGAAAGCAAACAGACACCACCTGGGACATCTTGTGCCTACCTGTAAGTGCTGTTGTACCAAAGCATAGCTGTAAGGCGTAAAGGTGTGTTGGCATATTAGGAGGATACAGTGCCAACCAGACTGGTCAGGTGTCCAAGTATGACATAGGTGGCCCTGGCCCTATACACTGTTCCTTATGGACCTCATGGCAGACTTGGGAGTGGTAGATGAGAGCAGTGTATCAGCTGTGCCTTTCACGGTACAGCAGGATTGTATGATGAAGCCATAGAAAAACAAACTTTAATCTGCCATCATACAATGCAAAAGTGCCTGGCCTGCAAGTAGTCCTTGAGTTACGATTATTTGTTTGGAGCAGTGCTGAACAAGTAGTACTTAGGCACAGTCCCTGAAGTTACAGCCATTGCAATGCTCCTGGTGTCATGGGATCAGAATTCACGTTGAGGACCATAGAATACTTGGTCTCCCTCTGCCCCCCATTCTCTGCCCTTCTGGCCGCCCTATACAGTGACACTTCTAAAAGCTGGAATAGATTTCTGCTGCACTGCATGGCACAGGTGCGGCTGTCCTTCAGGGACTGTTGCATAGGTGTTCCTTTTAATATGTTGGTGAGTTTTAATGTTTCCCACTTGAATTTGCTTTGTCTTCCCCTCACCTGCCAGCCAGAAAATGGAACCAATCAGCATGCAGGGTATGAACCTCTGCTTCATGTGCAGCTGGGATTCTAGAGGTCCATCTGCAGCCCTCCGCAACCTCTGCTTACCCATCAGTCCCTTCGCAGTGTAGATAGACAGTAATGGCTACAGGCAGTTGTGGGCAAACGTAAAATGGCCTTTAGTGATGGTGGTGACAGCATTGGGTTGGAGTAGAAGCCTGGGATTTCAGCAGTCTTAGCCAACTACCACCATTCCTGGGCCTCTCCTTCAAACCCAGCATTGTCGCTGTCAAGGAATTCTGCCTAAGCCTCACACTATCACCAGCATCCCAGGGCAAAAGCCCCAGATACCCTCACCTGCCTGGGCTCTGCTCACCCTGCTAGCCCTCCTGCCTGCAACTGATCTTCACCATCTTCCATGACTAACAAGCTGTGCCCATCCTGGCCCATGCGGGACCATCTTCCCCAGGCTGCTCAATGCTAGTCACCGAAGAGAGTGGGCCATTTCTCAATGATGCTTGAGAAGGCCGGCGAACACAAGGCGACAAGTTCAACAAAGCAAGCAGAGTGCATGGTGGCAGGGACAACAAGGTGGCGGGATGGGTGGAGCACAAGGCAGCAAGGCCAGGTGAGGTGGCAATGTGCCAGGGAGGGTCAAAAGTGTCAAGAGGTGGGTGGGAGGAGTTGAAGGAGAGGCAGTCTCTCAAGAGGGAGGGGCTGGGAGGCTGGGAGGGTCCAAGCCAGGGTGGTTTGAATAAGGGTGGGCCCTTGTCTAAAAAGTGGCGGGATTTGGTTAACAATGGCAACAGGGAGCGTCAAGATTGCCATTGCTAAGTGGTGGCAGTCAAGTGATTTCACACTGTACAACCGCATCATTTAACAATGGAAATTCCAATTATTATCATAACTCGAGGGCTACCTGTACTTCTTTTCTGAATAACATACCATAATGTTGGTAGGATTTGGTTTTTTTTAAAAAAACAGTTGAGTTTCTCCTAAGTGTTTTGGTGGTTTTATTTGATTTTATTTTTTGCTTTCTGTGAACGATCCTCTTTGAACCTGTGAGAATTCTAAGTATAGATGCTTTTTATTTCAACTATTTTATTCTATTTTAAAGATTTTTGCCATTTTAACTTTGGTATTAGAATTCGTACAGCTCTGCTTTACATCTTAGCAGTTTTCTCACTTGTTCTGTGTCTCATTTTGTTCTCAACCATTGCTGTATTCTAGAGTCAGATTTCTTCCTTCCTTCCCCCTCTCTCCCTCCCACCCTCTTTCTTTCTTTCTTTCTTTCTTTCTTTCTCTTTCTTTCTTTCTTTCTTTCTTTCTTTCTTTCTTTCTTTCTTTCTTTCCTTCCTTCCTTCCTTCCTTCCTTCCTTCCTTCCTTCCTTCCTTCCTTCCTTCCTTCCTTCCTTCCTTTTTCCTTCCTTCCTTCCTTCCTTCCTTTCTAGAAGCAAACCAGAGTAAGAAAAGCTGTCATTCTATCTATATCTTTTCAAGGTTATATCCCACTGAGTTCAGCTGGAGTTCATCCCAGGTTAAATTTACAAAGTCTATGGTCTCAAAGTGCTTGATTCGCATAGCTCTTTTCAGAATTAAGAATTTACTGTATCATGGTTGTCGAAGCCAAGATGTAAATTACAAGAATAATTGTATTCCTACTCTCACGGTTGTGAATTAAAACAATTCGGGGGAGTTGTAATCTAACATAATTTGGGAACCCAGCTTGGGGAAGGCAAAATTGAATGAAGCGAAGATGACCAGTGCACTAGAGAGGGATATTTCAGGGTTTTTTTAATTTAAAAAAACCCCTAGTTCTTACATGGTGCACTTAACTCCCTTTTGACAATCGAACAACCCTTTCAAGCATTCATTCAGAGATGCATTTTATGGTGGATTGTTGTACATTTCGTCAGTCAACTATGCAGAAAGAAAAGAAAGTCATTGATATCCCTTCCCCCATCACTACAGTCCTTAGGGGCTACAGTACTAACACAGAGGCGATTGAGTGCAAATTATGGGACGCAGGACTGCTGCCAAATTGTATCGTCACGAGTCTCATTTCATTCCCATCAGTTTTGAACACTGGACTTGTTTCCAGTATATTCAAGTTCAACCTCCAACACATGACCAAGGTAATTAAAATAACCATGACTGTTAAATTGTTCCCTCCCTGCTACTCCAATCTGCAGTTCAGGATCTTTTCCATATTTTTTTTTTTTAAAAGCATCACGGACATTATGCATTGTTTCAGTAAGCTGCCTTGGTGTTGCTCTGTTAGATCTGAATGAATTTCTTCTGTGATTGTGTTGATGCTCCCAGTTCTTGCTGATTAACGCAAATGCTTTGGACGCTGCACAATTCAAGTGAATTCCATGCAGAACAAGCGTAATTCGTTAGCAGTTTGTTTTTTAAAAGCACAGGCAGATACTTCCGTGAAGCTCTTTATGTATATTTGGCACATGCTGTATTGGAATAAAATATAAGCAGCAAGCAAATGCTCCATGATGGAGAACAATTAGCCAGTGTCTTTTCATTTTTAATGTGTCCTTGTGTTTCTGTATCTTCACGCGACTAAGAGAATTGGTACTTACCAGTGATGGGATTCAAACATTTTTACTACCGGTTCTGTGGGTGGCCATGGCATGGCATGGCTTGGTGGGCGTGGCAGGGGAAGGATACTGCAAAATCTCCATTCCCTCCTCACTCTTGGGGGAAGGTCTGAACTACTCAAAATTTCTGCTACCGGTTCTCCAGGCCTGGTCAGAACCTGCTGTATACCACCTCTGGTTCTTATGTTGGATATTTGTATCACTATAAACCACATCAATCAATCACATGTGGAAGATTATGCTTATTCTGCCAGAATATGACATTTTGAATGTATACAATGCCATTGTTCGTGTCATTTCCTCTAACATATAGGTAAAGCTGCAAGTAAATATCATCATCATCATCATCATCTTTTAACAACCCCATAATCCCTTGCGGGGTGGAGTCTGGGCAACTGAACGTAGCTAGCAGAGTATATTAATGGCCGGATGCCCTTCCTGTTGCCAATGCAGAGTTTTGTTCAGCAAATATATTCTCAGTGTGCCCAGAAAGAGAAATATCTGCCTCTACCAAGGATTGAACTCACAGCCTCCTGATAGTGAGGCCACCGCACCACTCCCCTGCAGGTAAATATGATGATTTTTTAAAAAATGGATTTATGTGTAGTAACATCCTGATGCAAACCTTGTGACTTTTGGGCTTGTTTCCTGATGGGATGGGCTGTGTGTTGGGACAATTAGGACACTGTCTTTCACTTACCACCATCCCCAGACTCCTATTAGCAAATTCATATAGAAAATGTATGAAGACAAGAGACCAACCCAGCCCGGAAAACGTTGATTCCCTGAGCATGATTATAGAGATAACTGCAAAAGTCCTAAAGGGCAACCTTCTGGCAAAAGCTTAATAAAGTTTTTATATTTTAGACACCATGGAATGTGGTGTACCAACTGGAAAAGAAAAGGGACACAATATATAGTCAAAGATGAGCAAAAGGCTATAGATTTTATAGCCGCCTGCTTATCTCTGACTATATTGTTATAGTATATAGATGGTTGATATGGTTCAGTAATCTAGTTGCAAATCTTACTTGTTTGGTTAACAGAGTATATGTCCACTTAGATGCTAAATTAATAGATTTGGATATTTACAACAGAGGCTGAAAAGGAGATGCAAATGAACACGTAACTTTAATTTTTGGAACTTTTGCCTATTGAATATGCCTAACACTAACTGCTTTGACTTCAGTCTCTCTGTGGGTTAGAATTTGGTTTGGCTTTTCATTGCTTCTCTGTTTCTCTTACCCAGCAGGATCGTTTTACTCTCTCTTGGCAATTCCTTCGGCAGGGGAGACTAGATAAACCAGATAATTTCAGCCAAGCCACTGATATGCTATCAGAGCTTTTGAAGAGAGGGGGAAAATAATCTTTTTGTATCTTTTTATTTGTAGGAAATAAAGCGGGCAGAGCTGAGCTTTGTGGTATAAAACCTTTAAACAAGTCTTTGCTTGTTAAGCAAGAGGGTGAAAGGGAAAAACTACTGCAGGACTTAGGCTCAGATAAAACGGATGTACAGTATACAACGAATACAGGCAGTCCTTGACTTACAGCCACAATTGAGCTCAAAAGTCTGTTGCCGAGCAAGACATTTGTTAAGTGAGTTTTGCCCCATTTTACAACCCCTCTTGCCATAGTTGTTAAGTGAATCACCGCAGTTGTTAAGTTAATTACACAGTTGCTAAGTGAATCTGGCTTCCCCATTGACTTTGCTTGTCAGAAGGTCACAAAAGGGGATCCCAGGATACTGCAACTCATCATAAATACGAGCCAATTGACAAGCACCCAAATTTTGATAATGTGAATGTGGAATGGTCTAGTGTGGAACAGTGGTGGGATTCAAATTTTTTTACTACGGTTCTGTGGGCATGGCTTGGTAGGCGTGGCAGAGGAAGGATACTGCAAAATCTCCATTCCCTCCCCACCCCACTATAACCTGCTTTCTAGCTCCATTCTCCTGTGCAGGGCAACTAAAGGAGACCCAGCCGATCAGCTGGGACTCGGGAAGCAGAGAATACATGGGGGCAGGGCCAGTCAGAGGTGGTAATTGCCGATTCTCCAAACTGCTCAAAATTTCCGCTACCGGTTCTCCAGAACTGGTCAGAACTGCTGAATACCACTTCTGGTGTGGGAAAATGGCCATCAACCACTTTTTTCGTTGTTATTGTAACCTCAAACGGCCACTAAATGAATGGTTGTAAGTTGAGGAATATATGTATTTTGTAGTGTATTTACAGATGTAAGCAGGCTAGCTATATTTGTAAAATGTGATAAATTCAGCTGAAAAGGATTCCGGCCATTTCTCTTGGTATAAACTGCAGAGAGGAACTCCCTGTGGTCCAAGATGAAGACATTTTTATCCCAGCATTTTACTAAGCTTGCAGTGTGCTTCAGTGTTACATGTTATTTTCTTCTCAGGATATATTATAGAAACAAACGTACAACAAAGAGATGCAGCCAGAATGCCAACAGATATTTTCAACCCAGTTCACACAACCTATGCCTAACTAGAATTTCTTGAATAAGCTATAAGTAGATGGGTTTACTTTTCATGCAAATGTGTACTTTATGATTTACAAGCAGGAATGGCTAAGTTCACACCATATGTTAACTCACAACAGTGCAGAACATTAAGGTTAAGATATAATGCTAAATGTGGTTTCCCAAGTCCTCAGTTTCTCTCCTTTTTTCCATTCTATTTTATTATATTCATTCATTCATTGGTTCATTCATTCAGTTTAGAAGCTACCCAAATGCATAAGACTGGACAACTTTCCGCATTAAAATCAAGAAAGGCAATAAAGCAATGAGAACAAAGATCATGTGTCTCGAAAAAGAATAATACTTAATTGGATAAAATTCCAGAGGAGCTGGGTACCCCACTGTCCCCAGGCCTGGGGAACAAACAAGTTTTTGATCACTTTTAAAAATATTGTCAGAGTGGCAAGCTCCATGAATTAAATTTACTACCCCAGATTGAAGTAATTGTTTCCCATTTTGTCCCCTAAATTTTTAAAAAAATTTCTGGAATCTGCCCTATTAAAATTTAAATGTGTTCCTTTTAATGTTTAATAAAAAGAATTATGTCTGTGCTTTCCTAAAGAACTTCGTGTACATCAAGGAAGCGTTGGACTTTGTGGAAATCCTAAATTCTTCATCTTCTAAACAAATTGGAAGTATTATAGTATAATGATGCTAGAGTTCAAGTTGGCATTTGTACACGGATCTACTTTGAGCTTCTCAGATATTTTGTAAAACGAATTTGAACAAGAACAAGGTATTAACCCAGATTAATTCAGTGAACCCAGAGACCGGGAATTTGAATTTGAATGCTCCTGGATCTCAATCTAAGGTGATTTGGAGCTGTGGTGGTGCAGTGGTTAGAATGCAGCATTGCAAGCTAATTCTGCCAACTGTCAGGGGTTCGATCCTTACTGGCTCAAGGTTGATTCAGGCTTGCATCTTTCCGAGGTTAATAAAATGGGGACACAGATTGTTGGGGGCAATATGTTGACAATGTAAACTGCTGTGAATGGGTATATAAATTCTATTACTATTATCATAGTGCAAAGCATTCAGATGACTTCATAGCTAGTCAGGCCAATGGATGCCAAACCATTGGGAGGCAGGCAGGAATAAAACACAGTTCACTGAACTAATACAAAGCAAATTTAGCCTGGAGATAGCAGATTATATACTCTCCTCTTCCACTCCGTATAGAAAATGACTGGCATTGAATCATTGTCGGTTTGGCAGTTGGGCAGAATCTTCTACATCAGAGGGTTCCTTTCAAAAACTTCCTAGAACAGAATCATCAGCTATTTTAATTGCAACTTTAATTAAGAGGAATTTCACATTGGCTTTGGGAACTGTCACTGCAGTTCTCCTTCCTTGTTGATTGCTTAATTGGAAAAACTGAGTCAGCAAGTACATGCCAGATGGAATTCTAGCTTGAAAGGTTTTGCTCAGGTCTCCGTCTCTCATTTCCTAAAAAAAGTTCTGCTTTTCTCCCCTCCCATTCCCCCACCCCACCCCACCCTGACACTGTGTTGATATAGTAATGTTGATCAAAAATAAATGTTGCTTTATTATGTCCACGAGCCCACTTGTAAAGAGTTGCTTTAAGTGATGACATCATTTAAACCAGTGGTCCCAATCTTTTTTGTACCACAGACTGGTATAAAATGTACAAAATGATCCATGGACCGGTAATGCAAGACTCCACCACCATCGGGATGGCTCTTTGTTCAAGACCCCCTCTTCGACGAAACTAAGGCGCGAGGATTCCTTCAGCACCCAAACGCCGCTTTCCAACCGATGACCGACAAGCTCACCTGGAAGCACTTTCTTAAGCGCCGTTGAAACAAGATGGCGCCCAAGTAAAATAGGCGGCCCGGTACAAAATGATCCATGGACCGCTCCGGTACCGGTCCGGGGCCCGGTGGTTGGGGACCACTGATTTAAACTACAGCTCAGTCACAAAGGATTTTCTATTCCTTTATGATAAGAGGCCTAATTGGTGCTGATGATGGATCTCCTTGCTCTGAACAACCACCACTTTTATTTAGGATTTATTTGAAGGAGGAAAAAAAAACAGAGGATGCCTAGATGAGTTCTTTCTCACCAACTGAAGTTAAAAAGGGATGGGTTGGAAGACTGCTATCTGAGTCTCCAAGGTGCCTTTTCCAAAAAGCTACTAGACTTTCTTGGTTTTTTTCCCCTTTGAAAATCTTTCACTTCTTCCCCCAAAAGCTTCTTCAGTTCTGACTGTATGATTGGGAATCTCCATAGACTTTGGCTGTCTTAGACTGCAATATGATGGTAACCTACATGAGCCCCGCTGAACCCAAAGGAAGATATATTTGAATAAACAGGTGCTATAATATAACTCTGGGATTTTAATGGAAATAAGAAGATAGAACCTATTTAGCCAATAGTTGTTGACAGAGGTGGGTATTCAGCAGGTTCTGACCAGTTCTGGAGAACTGGTAGTGGAAATTTTGAGTAGTTCGAAGAACCGGCAAATACCATCTCTGACTGGAGATTTTACAGCATCCTTCCCCTGCCACGCCCACAGAACCGGTAGTAAAAAAATTTGAATCCCACCACTGGTTGTTGAGGGTAATTTTTTAGTACGGGATGAGCAGCTATGGCCACTTTACAATCTGTGGACTTCAACCCTCAGAATTCCTGAGCCAGTCATGTATCCCACAATTCCTCCCATGCTGGCTCAGGAATTCTGGGAGTTGAAGTCCACAGGTCATAAAATGGCAATAGTTGCTCTTCCCAGCTTTAGCATGTGCACATAAATAATAAGAAAAAAGCAGACAATGAAAGCACACAAACGTTCTAGAACAATTCAATGTCTTTAACGCTTCATGAGTAGGATAGAGTTTTGGGAGGACAGGACAGGAAAAGCTTCAGATCTCATTCAGTGCTGTTTGCATTACATTCTGTCCTTCTCCTCGTCATCCAATCCACTTGCTCCCAAAACAACTCTCTATTTCTGTCATACTCTGGAGTGGCAAAATCTAGAGTTATCTGCGTGATCTAGGCAAACCCAAAGCTGCTGCTGTCTTCGTTTCTGCTGAAGAAGGGATATGGGGTTTTAAAAGTGTTATTTTTTTTTTAAAAAAAGCACCGATTGTCCAAACAAAACGAAATGCTGTTTCTATTATTACGGTGCAATTCACGAAGGTTCCACATACGGCTTTTGTCTTCTTTAAATATAGCCTCTGCCCTGTGCTTTGACAAAGCCCTGGGACTGTTCACTAGTCCTATGAGGCCTTGAAAAGGTCCCTTAGCAACGGTTTTACAAGGTTGACATCATCTGCCAAGAGGGAGGCAGGTTGGCAGGGCAAATCTGAGGAAAAAGGGAGGTTAAGAATGAGCCAGAACGAGGAGCTGAAACTATTTTCCTTGCTAAGCTGCAGCTATTTAAGTGCTTGTTACGCCCACACAAGGCTCAACATTACAGTAATTAAGAAGCAGCAACAAGAAATTCCTGTGGAAAAATTGTTGAGCATCCTTCTTCTCTTTAGACACCGGGCACCGATTTCTTCTTATGTCAACCATTTCTGTTTTAGACTGTGACTTTCCCACTCCTTGTGGGCTCCATTTCTAAGGAAGGACAATGATGGTAAATCCTGGTATTATAGGTAGTCCTCGACGTACGACCATCAGTGAGCCCCAAATTTCCATTGCTAAGCTAGAGAATTGTTAGGGTGAGTTTTTGCCTCATTTTGCGACCTTTCTTGCTACAGTTATTAAGCGAACCGCTGCAGTTTTTAAGTAAGTAACCCAGTGGTTAAATGAATCTGGCTTCCCCACTGACTTTGCTTGTCAGAAGGTTGCAAAAGGAGATCCCGTGACTCCAGAACACGGCAACCGTCATAAATATGAAGCAGTTGCCAAGTGCCTGAAATCTGATCACATGACCATGGGGATGTTGCAACGGTCATAATTGTGGAAAAGATGGTCGTAAGTTAATTTTTTCAGTGTCATTTGGAACAGTCACTAAATGAATGGTCGTAAGTCAAGGACTACCTGTATATGCAACCAGGTTTTCTTCATACTAAGTAAAATCCTGTCCAATCCTTGCACAATGTGTTGCTGATAAGGGGTTTTAGGGAGTAGAAAGGATGTCAGTGAAGATGCCTGGTGTCAACTGAAGGTGAAGATACCTTAGGCCAGAGGTCTCCAACCTTGGCAACTTTAAGACTTGTGGGACTTCAACTCCCAGAATTCCTCAGCCAGCTGGAATTCTGGGAGTTGAAGTCCCACAAGTCTTAAAGTTGCCAAGGTTGGAGATCCCTGCCTTAGGCCACATTGAGTGATGGTGTTACCTGTTGCCAATGCAAAGATTGGCTTCTTTGGCACAGCATTTGTTTATGGGAGGAACATTGGTGCCTCCTAAACTTTGGCACCCGAAGCCAGCTCCTGCTAGACCTTAGCTTAAAGCCAGCCCTGAACATGCCTTTTGGAAAGGGTGTTCCGCTGAGGTTGAAAGCTGGTTTTTCTCTTTTGATCCCCCATGAAGAAAGGTGGACATTTCACAGACTGCATGGAGCCCAGGCTCATTTTGATGGAATGAGACAGGTGCTACTCAATTTTTCAGGAAATTATGGATTTGCAGCAAGGCAATTTTTATCTTTCTCCAATCAAAATATTTGTAGCACATCAAGTTTAGTCCTATGATATTTGGACTGCGGCAGAGGTGGTATTCAGCGGGTTCTGACCAGTTCTGGAGAACTGGTAGTGGAAATTTTGAGTAGTTTGGAGAACCGGCAAATACCACCTCTGACTGGCCCTCCCCTATCTATTCTCTGCGTCCCGAGTCCCAGATGATTGGCTGGGTCTTCTTTGGTTGCCCTGCACAGGAGAACGGAGCTGGAAAGCAGGTTAGTAGGGTGGGGAGGGAATGGGGATTTTGCAGTAACCTTCTCCTGCAATGCCCACCAAGCCATGCCCACAGAACCAGTTGTAAAAAAAATGAATCCCACCACTGGACTATGGACAACTAGACAATCAGTAAAGGACAGCAAAGATGTGTAGAAAGTCTAGATATAGTGGGCCTAAAGCTATTTTACTAAAATCATCATCGTCATCATCATTATTATCATCCAACAACTTCCACAAAAGACTGAAAACTCTGTCCTTTCACTGCACAAATATTTTGAATTATATGACCTGTCTGAAAAATATTACCCTCTGACTAAAAATCACCGATACTTCTCCACATTCATTGAAGCCACAAAATGTCATCTGCTTAAGGTGCCCATAGCCTAGTGGAGAACTGTAGGCAGAATTGCCTTTCTTCAACCGCTTGTGGGATGATTGCAGACATTTTGCAGACAAAAAGTGTTCATGTTCATTTCGACTCCATCTCCACGTTGGCAGGAACAAGTGAGCTCACAAGGATAACATCTTACAAAGTTTTCGGAAACTGTTTTTTTTTTTTGCTTTTTTTTTGCTTTTATTGGAAGTAGACAGGGTTCTTGGCAGCTAGAGAGCATCTTAACTCAGAACACAATGACCAACGTTATTTTTTGCCTCTTCCAACTTTTATTTAACTTGGCATCTTAGGTATCCTTCTAAGACGATTATATCCATTTGTCCCTGACTGAATGGCTTTTTGAGATAGCTGGGAGGTTGCGGGGCGGCGCGGTTGTGTGAGGCTGAATTCCAGAGGTGGTAAGTGATTTTCAGGGATTGTGCTTTCTGTCTTGTAAGGAGTGGTATACAACCAGAGGTGGTATTCAGCCGGTTCAGACCAGTTCTGGAGAACCGGTAGCGGAAATTTGGAGTAGTTTGGAATACCACCTCTGACTGGTCCCGCCCCCATCTATTCTCTGCTTCCTGAATCCCAGCTGATTGCCTGGGTCTTCTTTTATTGCCCTCCACAGGAGAATGGAGCTGGAAAGCAGGTTAGTGGGGTGGGGAGGGAATGGAGATTTAGCAGTAACCTTTCTCTGCCACTCCCACCAAACCACGCCCACCAAGCCAGGCCATGCTCACCAGGCTACGCCCACAGAACCTGTAGTAAAAATTTTTGAATCCCACCACTGTGTACAACCCTCCTCAAAATACTGTATTATATCTTAATCCAACTGAGTTGAATAATTTCTGACCTCTGATCTCTAATCTTTTCTTTTTTTAAAAAGGAAAGTGAAACAACTGCAATTTTTTTTAAATAAAGTTTTATTTGGGTTTTCACACATACAAAATACAAGTAAAACATCTTTTTTGAAAATAGCATTGTTCCGGGTTGAACTTCTTTATACAGACACAAAACTTAATTTCATGCTCCTTTTTGTATTCTATTCCATATCTTATACTATTTTACATTTTCTATATAGTTTTTCCCCTCTTTTGATTTTCTCGATTTTAATTTAATTATCTCATCTCAATTCAAATCATTATATTTATACTTTTGTCTGTTCTGTTCTGTCTCAATTTCATATTATCTTTTCTCATCAAACAAGTTTTCTCCTGTAGTTACTAATTGGAGTGTGACACCTTTATATCTTTTAATTACATCCATTCAACTCTTATTTAAACTTCAATATATACCTTAAGGTTATGACCTTCAATATAATACATAATACATAACTTCCAATCGAATTCTGCTTGGTACATTCTTATAATACACACTATATTCTTTAAAAAAAAAAGGTTGTAAATATATGTAATTATAAACCCTCATTCCGTTCCAGTTCAATTCTATCATTAATAATCATTAAAATCTTAACTTCTTTAACACTTCTTTTCAATCAAATATCATACTTCCTTAAAAACACATATAATCTCCATAATTATTTTTTCCCTTATTTCTCTTCACATATGTTTTATAAATCATTAAATATACCTTTTATTACATTTATTTATTGAGAAGCATTCCACTGAATTATGATAGCTATTTTATCAGACATTTTAATCATACATTGTTTCATATTTTCTAAAATTATTTCTGTTTCTAATATAACCATACTATCTTATGTACCTTTGCAGAATCCCCCTTTCCATTAAATTTTCACCCATTGTCTCTAAATAGGCCCTGTTTCTCTGGATTTTGTTTCTGTGCTTTATGACTTCTTTTCCTTTCTTTCTTCCCTCTCATCTTCTCCCTCCCCTTTTTACCCCCTTGTCTCTCTATTTCTAATTCTCTCTTCTGCATTTCCCTTTCTGTTGCTTTCTGATTTTATACTTATTTTTCACTCTATTTTTTTTTGGAGTTTTTTCCCCCAATCTTAAACTTTCCATTCTCTTTCCCCGCTTTCCTTCCCCCCCACACATCTAAGATTACTTGTTCATTAAAGATGGCTTCTTCTTGTTCTGTCGCAATCTTCTTGTCACAATCTTCTTGTTCTGCAGGCATTTCTTGTTGTTTCTCACAATTCCAAATCTCCATTTCTAAAAACTGAAATACGAAGCCAAAAGAACCTCTCCCTTCTTGTGCATCTTCTTTGTACTTTTTAAGTTCCATTTTCAGTTCTTCTAAAAGTGGAGCCATTTTAAACAGTTTTAAACAACCACCCGATTGATTTTAGTAATTCAAAACAATAACCAAGAACTCAGAAATCACCAAGTAATCCAGATAATCCTGAGTTGTATCTTCTTATTTCTTTTTCGACTTTCTCTTCCTGGGGTTTTTGTTGCGATATTTCAGTTAGAATGTATCTTTTGGAAGTCTTGTTGAGATTTTGCTATAAGTTCTTTTTTTAATTTCAGGCAGTCTCCTCCATTCCAGATCTTGCCCTTTTATTCTTCCTCTCTCCTTTCCTGTTTTCAAAAGCTTTTAATTATCCAAAAATCTTTATTATCCCTTTGACTTTTTATTTTCAGCATTAAATGCCTATTGATGTCAAAGTGGATTTTTTCCCAATTTCTTACTTAAGTCTCTTAGCTATCAGTATAGGAAAAGGAGGAAAAAAAACAAATCTTTTCCCTTTTCTCTCTCCTTCACAGCTTAAAAATCTTCTTAGGGAACAATGTTATTGTTTTTTAATAGTTTCAATTCCAGGTTACCTTATTTGTTGCTTTTTCTGTTTGACCCGGTCAACCAAAACTTTCTCTTCTTATCTTCCTCCTGCACATTCTTTTCCAGTCGAGTTCTTCTTTGTGGTGGCCATTTCTGACCACCGCTACAACTGCCTTCGGGAAAGGGAGTAATGGCCAGCTGGGAGGAGAGATGCGGCTGTCCTCAACCCTGCAGGCAGTCTCCTCCCTCTTCACCACCTCTGTGGGGTGGCTTAGCCCCGACTCGGGGCACTCCAGTGGCGAGCACGGATCGAAGCCTCGCAGAGACGAGGCTTCGGTCTGTTGCTGAAGAAGCTCAAACCGGAAGCCCGAAAAAACTGCAATCTTATGTAATTCTGAAGGAAGCTGATTACTTAGATCCTATTGGGCTGAATTTCAGGTATTGAACTGGTAGTTACAATCCAGTGCTATGCTTGGAGACATACCCATCTGTTTAAAAAAAGAAAAGAAAACAAAAAGCGACTTCTTCTGAATGTCTTGATGACATGCTTTTGAAATTCCCAATTGGCCAACAGCTGGAAAGATTTCATACTATACCCAGTATACCAACTAAAATTGCCAGTGACCCTCAACTTTTTCCTTCATGTATACTTTCTATCAAAAAAGACAATACCTGACCACTTGTTTTCCAAAGCAGTGGAAAACATATCTTTGTTCAAAATCAGGAGGCTTCCTACCAGTGGTGGGATTCAATTTTTTTTTACTACCGGTTCTGTGGGCGTGGCTTGGTGGGCGTGGCTTGGTGGGCATGGTGTGGCTCAATCAGCATGGTGTGGCTTGATGGACATAGTTTGCTGGGCGTGGCAGAGGAAGGTTACTGCAAAATCTCATTCCCTCCCCACCCCACTAACCTGCTTTCCAGCTCAGTTTTCCTGTGCAGGGCAACAAAAGAAGGCCCAGCCGATCAGCTGGGACTCGGGAGGCAGAGAATAGATGGGAGCGGGGCCAGTCAGGGGTGATATTTGCTGTTTCTCCAAACTACTCAAAATTTCTGCTACCAATTCTCCAGAACTGGCCAGAACCTGCTGAAAACCACCTCTGCTTCCTACCCATAATTTTAACAACACTACTAACTGCTTGTCCTCCTGCTTGCTTTTTTTTTTGCAAATTGTTACTCCTATTTTTGCCAATAGGTCTAAGTAAAGAAAACAATGCGCAATCTGATAGAGATGAGGAAAATCATTATAAAATATGCTTCCAAAGCCTTATGAAATGCTTCACAAACAAAAGACAAATGCCATGCTCGGAATCATGCTAAAGGGCAGTCTTCCTTGGCTGTGTCCTTCTTAAAAGCTTTGCCTTAATTGCATGCTGTGGTTTCAGTTATTTTGTTGGGAAATAATGGATTTTAAGCAGCATTTATAATCCTTCTGAAATTCTTTCTAAGCCACTGATGTTGGCTGGCTAAAACAAAGTCCAATAGCTGGAAATCTGAGAAACCACTGCAACCATTGACCTGAATAAATTGGCTGATGTCAGCAAGCTCGGAAGAGTTCCCCCCACCCCTCTTTCCTTTATATTCCTGCCCCATAGAAATCATAAGATATTTTGGCTTTATTAATCGAATGACTTTAATGTAACTTTGGAAAGCAGTCCTTAGGCTCTTACAGCTGAGATAGGAGATGCTGTAATCAATGGCAAGTTCAAAACATTTGCTTGGGGGCTTGCTTGCAAGGTGAGTGACACCTTGCAGGTAAGCCAGACAAGTTTCATCCTCAAGCCATCCAGGCATCCCAGGCCTATCAGAAACAACTCCTGCATTCTTCACTCTTTTACTCTGGATCACAGGCGTCAAACTCGCTGCATCACATTGCCGTCACATGACGTTTTGCAACGTTTTCCCCATTTGCTGACCTGGGATGGGCGTGGCCTGCACATGATGCATCTGGCCCATGGCCCGCCAGTTTGATACCCCTGCTCATTGGTGGGCTGCAACCGGTTTAACAACCAGTTTTGTGAGTGCACATTTTGCGTGCAGCATTCAATATACACCAATTTGAACATCTCCAGCACACCTTCTAGTCTTCCCCGGGAGGTAGAACTGCTGAGGCACCGTAATCCACTTTGCCGCGTGAATCAGCTGAGTTGCAAAAGAAGGAAATGTAAGATAGGATAGGATGGAGGCAGGTGGGCGGGACCAACTGATCGTCATTCGTACCACTTCACTAGAACCATTTCCGAACCAGCAGCAGCTCACTATCCCCCTGCTCTAGATAATATAAAACAGAATCTAAACCACAAAGCTACCTAATGACAAGAGCTAGATCATAAAGCAGGAGTGTCAAACTCACAGCGTCACATCATCACGTGACCTATCGTGACTTTTTTTCCCCCTTCACTAAACCGGGGGTGGACGTGGCCAGCGCATGACACATCCGATTCATGGGCTATGAGTTTGACACCCCTGTCATAAAGCAATGATCTCCGTCTACATCACAAAAGCTTTTTTGTGATCCAGACCAGACATCACAATAACTGGTGGAGCCAGCATAGAGATGCCTATAATTAGATCAGAATCTCATGCTATTGAACTGCAAAATTTCAAATGACCACAAAATAGCAATGAAGGGTTAGATTGTATTCTGTATTTATTGGCATCCTGCAGTTATCCAGATAACTGTAGTTCAGGTAAGACAGGCCTCAATTGAGAAGTCATCTTAGCCTTTTGTTTGCATGATGAATGATCTGAGCAGGAAAGGACCACAGCCGGCTGGGGAGTTCTGTGGGAGTTGAAATCCACCCACCTTCAAGTTGCCAAGGTTGAGAAATAGTTCATGAAACCATTGTATTTCCTCTTATCAAATGTCCTTGGTCCGGGTGCTACTGCAAATGACTCTTTACCTGTGTCACATACCTGGAAGACTGCCAATCCTGAACAGAGAGCAGAATGAAGAACGGCAGTCTCTCTATTAGATACATTTTGATAGGAGAGCAACAGAAGCCTGACATTTTCTGAGCAAACAGGGAGCTCTACGTTTATAGTAATACTGCATTAAAGCCATTTTTGGTGATCGCTCTTCCTGTATTGTTTATCTTATAAGGTCAGAGTTGAATGACTTTTTTTGTGTGACAGAGGCCTTCTTGGTTTTTTTCCCCTGGCTTCTGAGGTTATGGGCAGGGTGACATCACCAGCTGACCTTGTAATGTTTGCCTCCTGCTTTTATTTTTATTTTTGTGGAGTTGCATTTTTAAAAGAATCATAGGGATGCTCAACCCATTGGGACGATTTAACGTTCTCTTGAGGAAGTATGATGGTGGTGGGCAGGTTAATTTCACATGGTTAGAAGGCAGATAAGATTCTCTAAATGAAGTTCTCCTTTCACTCATCTAAGGCAAAATAAGAGAGGAATTAACAAGGAGAAAGTGTTTCTGTCTATGGCACACAATGATTTCAAAACTTTTGGACTTGTATGAACCACTTGGAGCTAAGTCCCATCGAAAGCTCTGACATTCATTATGACTCACTCTTTGTGACTGGTTCCTATGGTAATTCACTCACACACACACACAAAAACCAAAGACGTTGGCAGCTCTGCCTCCATTACATATTTCTTCTGCACTGACTCACGGTGGCTTTGAGGATTGCTAAGCTAAAAAGCAATTACATTTATTTACTCAGGGAGGGAAAGCGAGAGCAAGAGAGGCTCTCCCACCCAAAACATCACATTCTGTTCATATAGTTGACCCTTATCGGTTTCTGTAGATGCCCCAAATTGGAGGAATAATTCAAATGCCTCCTTCTCCACACGAAGGAGAGTTATGGGTAGCAACGTATGTTGTAAGTCAAGGACTAGCTGTAGTCTCCTATTGTGGGTTTTGCACAAAAATGTCCGTTACATGAGAGGTCTCCATGCTGGATGGAGAATTCTGGGAGTTGAAGTCCACAAGTCTTAAAGTGGCCAAGTTTGGGGACTCCTGCTTTACATGCTCTTATTTAGGACAAATGTTGAATTCCAGACCTTGGAAATGGAGAAAAGACATTCTTGTGGGCCTTACGTGGAACCCTTCTGATTCAACCTGACAGTTGACTTTTTTTTCTTTATCCTTGAAGCATATTTTACTTTCCCCTTAATAGTCTTCCATAAGTCTTGTCTCAAAAAAGTCTCCCGCTGAGGGGACTAGGAAATTATGAACACAATATACTTATTGGTTTATTTCTCTTCCTTAGATGTTAATCAAGGAGACTATTTCCAAGGTTACTTTTATCCTGGAATGCATTAGGGGACTTGGCAGTGGGACCAATGACATTGGTTCAGGATGCAATTCTCCATGGATTGATTCGGGCAAATTTCAACACGCCGACTGATTAAATGGCAGGACTTAAACAGGAGGATATTGGTCCAATTTCTGGCATCTCCATGGAGAGCTGGGTAACAAAAAAAACAGCACCTATCTGATAAACCATGGATGTTCAATGCCAAATTAGAGAGATTTGACACAGCATGAGATGTACGCAACTGATGGACCAGAAAATCAAACTGATGACATTACTTACTGTTGCAGGATGGTGCTCAGTTACCACTGCTCATAATTTTGTTTATTTATTCATGACATTTATATGCTGCTCATCTCTCTCTTGAGTGACTCTCTCCTACATAAAGATTCCACACATTTCTAATATTGTAAGTGAGAACTTCTTTGCAGCTACCATAATACCAAAAGAAGAGATCAAGTGAAATAGGGCAGAACTTACATTCCTCTGTCTCTCAGGCAATTTAGAAGGAAAACATCTTCAAATTTTCAAGTTCATTCTCTCTCTCTCCCTGCCTATCTTTCTCTATCTCTATCTATCTATCTATCTATCTATCTATCTATCTATCTATCTATCTATCATCTATCTATCTATCATCTATCTCATCATCACGCCTCCTCCTGCCCTCCCTCTATCCCTCCTTGTACCCTATCATAATCAGAGAATCTCCACAGCTTACAGTTTAAGAAGTATAATGGAGCATTTCTACCCTGCTCTTCTCTGAAAGCAAAATACTGCCTTCAAATGCTCAAAGAGATGGTTTCCTATGTCTGTCCTGATTTTTGCACTGGCAGCCAAGTCAGGAGATGGCCAGCGTTACCCAAGATCCTTTTTTCAGCTCCTGAGAAAGGAATTAAGGGTGATCTGTTTTTGATCCTGACACCAGGGGTGTTGTGGTTGGCACCAGGTATGATGAGGCCAGTTTGCTGCTCTAAGGAAATAAGTCATAGACCTTAATAAATAGAAGACTACACAAGGAATAGGCCACTCAATGAAGTTATTACAAGGGTTGAATCAACACCCTCCTTGCTGTGTTCCCCTCAAAGTCTCTCCCCCGGGGCTGATGTAGGCCAGTTAAATATTTCTCATTATTAAAGCACTTTTGACCCGTCCTTGTTTTCTCTGGTGCAGAAGGAAACAAAGCAGCTCTTAGTATCTGAGCAGTTACAGAGCTCCTTGCAGTTACAGAGCTGAATCACAGCCTGTAGAATGGCTCACAGGATCAAACTTGTAATTCTTGGATAGCTTAGTCCTGTCAGTCAGTTATCCTGTGAAATCAACACCAAACTTATTTTGACCTTTCCTTTATATTCTCTCTCTCTCTCTCTCTCTCTCTCTGTGTGTGTGTGTGTGTGTGTGTGTGTGTGTGTGTGTGTGTGTGTGAGAGAGAGAGAGAGAGAGAGAGAGAGAGTGAGTCCTGAAGCAAATTGGTCCAAAATCAACAAGGCAAGATAAGGCTGCCCTTTTTGACATGTAAATAAAAACACATAGCTACAGAGTGGGGTCAGTATCTATAAATCTGCCCCCAAACACTGTGACCTGGGAATACTGTCATCCAAAGCCGATCTACAAATGTATCTTACATGCCCTGCAATTGGCAGCTCATCTAAATCCAAGACTGGCTATTTCTTGGGTATTAATAGGGCCAGTTTGGCATTGGTTCAGAAGCCAAGAGACTAGTCCCACTCCTAATATTAGGCATGAAAGCCAGCTAGGTTGACTTTTGGCCAGTCATCAAGAGACAGTGAGTTGTCCTGCCTTAGGCATGAAAATTGGCTGGGTGACTTTGGGCCAATCACCAAGAGACTGTGAGTTCTAGTTGCACCTATTTGGATGACTTCGGACCAGTCGCTCTCAACCCAACTCATATCACGAGGTTGTTATTGTGTGGAAAATAGGATGAGCATGGGGTATTGTGTATATTCCCCACCTTTGAGGTGCTTTTTAAATAAAAATAATAAAGGCAGGAAGTAACTAAACAAACAAATAATAAGACAGCAATTGTTGCATTTTGGTTGAGTACCTGTCTCCATAGCATACATACCGATACATACCGATGCAAGCTGTTGAACCTGTATACTAGAGGTGGAAAATTATGGCCCTTTTATGAAGTCTACAAGTCAGAAAAGTCTACATAAAAGTTGAAGTCTACAAGTCATAAAAGGGCCATCATTCCTCACCCCTGCAGTGTATACCTTTATAAAAATGTTCTCATAGCTCATTCTTGTAACCAAATGTGGTGGTGGTGGTGGGGATCCAGTCCGGTTCCAAGCAAGGAGGCAGGTGCTGGAAATAAAATGGAGGCTGATTGGAAGAAGAAGTCTGTTTATTGATGAGCAGAACTAAAACAGCATGTAGTTCTTGGACAGCTGACAAATTGACTTGATAAGTACCTGGGTTTTTTGAGGGTTCTGAGATGCTGCAGCGGGTTGTGCAATGTACTGAGCCTGGTGTCTTTTGCTATTCTAATGGTGGTAGGTTAATCCTATTATGTCCTAGAGGTCATGTCCTGTTCTTAGAATTTGGGGGGAGGGGGATGTAAAATTCTTAATCCCACCAGCTGGACCTGAAGGTGTTTTGTTTGTGAATAGGCTGGCTTGGATTTCTTAATGGGCACGAAATATCCATCTCTAAAGACTTCAGGCATCTGATGGAGGCTGTTGGGGCTGCTTTCTCCTTTTGTTAAGGTTTTTCTCCATTTCTCCTTTGGGGAAATAAAATATTCTGCTACTTTTCATATTCCCCAAAATATTTCATTCTCTTGGAAGGTGTGTGTCAGGGGTGGGATGCTACCGGTTCTGCCCAGCTCTATAGAACTGGTAGCTCTGAAGAGCAGCCAACACTAAACCAGTTCTGTGTCTGCTGCTGTTTGGCCCACCCACCCACCTGTCCTTTATTTCCTGCTTTTTTCAATCTCAGCTGCTTTGCGCGGCACAGTTGAGGAAAAAAAGTGGCTTTTCAAACGCTGCGCACCTGCGCGCAGGGCTTTTCAGCTGTCCAGGCGGCACAGCTAATGGTTTTTATATGCACGCACACCACAAAATGTAGTCACTGAACCGATAGTAATGCCGGTTGAATCCCACCCCTGGTGTGTGTGTGTGTGTGTGTGTGTGTGTGTGATTACTTCTTTCACAGGTAGAGGAGGGGCTCTATTTAGAGTTGAGGTGCAAATAGCAAAAAGTGAGTGAATGTGTCCCTCCGTTTCATACAGATCTGCAGAAACACTTTGGATACACCATGGGCCAGCATTATATAGTACGTTGCTTTAAAAAGAGAGCATTGGCCTTTCTGCAAATAGTTATGCCACATAGTTTAATCACTGGGTGGCACTGACCTTGATTATGTACAGGTACTTTTCATCACAGCTATGCCTTTGCTGATGTGCAACTAAGCTTCTTGCTTAGGTTTGTTTGCTTGTTTTGACAAAGAGTCCTGTAAATCTTCTAGGACACTGCTATGAGAACAGATTCCCTTCTGCCTTTGTGGTTCCTTTCAAAGGCCACCAGGAAACCAATGCTAGGGAAAACACAGCCAACGATGGAGATTCATAGAGCCATCACAGCCGAATACTGCTGTCTGTCCTTCTGGTGTTGCCAAATTACGGCCAAGCTCAATAGCAGCTGTTGGTTTTCACAAGGAGATCAGCAAATCGACATTTCTCCAGGCAAGTGGGAAAAGGTTTGCTGCTGGGAGTGGAGAACAAACAAGGAGGCTGTTTTTTCTCTGCATAATATGCCTTGAAAATCTTCTTTTAAGCATTCAGATAAAATCAAGTTGAAAAGCATGCGCAAGAACAAGAATTTATCATGGATGGCAGGCTGGCCTTGAGTGGGAAAGATGCTTGAAAGGGACTTAGAAGCAGATCTTGTGGTTAGTTTCCAAGGTTCAGGGAGCAGCGGGAAGAAGCATTTATGAGATGACAGAGGTCGTTCTAAACCTCTGGGATCAGCTCAGACACCCACCATCTCATACGCCTGGTAAGGAGGAAAATTTAGTGGTAGGACATTTAGTGCTTTGCCTGTGTCAATCTCTAACATCTGCAGGTAGAACTCATGGATGAAATCTGCTTCTGCCAGGGCATGCAAACTTTATTGCGGAGATTTTTATCCTGCTTTTATTACTTTATAAGTCTCTCAAAGTAGCAAACATACCTAATACTCCTTCCTCCTCCTATCTTCCCCATAACAACAACCCTGTGAGGTGGGTTTGTTTGAGAGGGAGTGATTGGCCTGAAGTCATCCAAATGGCTTTTGTGCCTAAGGCAGTACTACAACTCAGAATCTCCTGGTGATTGGTCCAAAGTCACCCAGGCAGCTTTTATGCTTAAAGCAGGATTAGAACTTACTGTCTCCCAGTTCCTAGGATAATAAAAACAGCAATAGCTATAAATGCTGCTTCGCAGTGCTTTATAGCCCTCTCTAAACAGTTTGCAGAGTCAGCATATTTCCCAAACTATCTGGGTCCTCATTTTACCAAACTTAGAAGGATGGAAGGCTGAGTCAACCTTGAGTTGGTCAGGATCGAACTGTCAAACTGCTGGCAGCCAACAGCCAGCAGAATCAGCCTGAAATACTTCATTCTAACTACATTATAAGCCATGGTGGTGCAGTGGTTAGAATACAGTACTGCAGGCTACTGCTGTTGACTTCCTGCAATTTGGCAGTTCAAATCTCACCAGGCTCAAGGTTGACTCAGCCTTCCATCCTTCCGAAGTGGGTAAAATGAGGACCCAGATTGTTGGGGGCAAGAGGCTGACTCTGTAAACCGCTTAGAGGGTGCTGTAAAGCAGTGTAAAGCAGTATATAGGTCTAGGTGCTATTGCTAACCACCACAGCTCTTAGGAGGTTTGAACAAGAAAATCTAAAGATGAAGGCACTTTTAATATAGTATAAGACACGTTTCCTCTGATGATATATGAAACGGAGGTAAAAGCCCACATTCAACATTCAATATCTTCCAGTTGTTTCTGGCAAGCAATATTACCTGTCGCTTGCTTTGATGGTGTAGGTCTGGTTTATGTTGAGGGAAAACTTCTGCTGTAGCTGAGTTTTGGGGTTCTGTCTTGACCAGTGTTGCAATAAAGGAGATTATTTGTAGCTCAGGGCTGAAATGAAGAGTCCTTGATGCTCTCTGACCTTGGTTGTTTTATTGCAGCTGATTCATCACCCAAAGTAGGTAACATCATCAGTGCTGATCTTCACTCTAGATCAGTGTTTCTCAACCGTGGGAACTCTATGATACGTGGACTTCAACTCTCAGAATTCCCCAGCCAGCCATGAAGTTTCTGCATCTTAAAAGTTGCCAAGGTTGAGCAACACTGATCTAGAAGCGGTTTGGAATAGAAATGATTCTGTCATTTCTGGTCAGCTGATGATCTCCCTGCACACAATGCAGAGATGTTACAGCAGGGCTGCTGCAGGAAGTCTCAGATTTATGTTTGTGCGGCATTGTCCGCTATATAACTGGGAGAAAGGACATCTGAGAGAGTGGAGGAGCAACCAAGAAGACAAGCTTAAATACACTGTACAATGGATTTATTGGCAAGGCTGCTTAGGGGGAGGGCTGGCTATAGGACTTGAATTGTGGGAAGGCAAACTCAACAATGTCAAACATGACTTATGTGGAAACACCAATCTGCCCAGTGCAAAGCATGGTTTATTTAAAGCAATGCCATTGAAAGAAGGGTGGGCTGTCCAAGCATTAAAAGGTGGCTGGGGTGGGGAAGACACATAACTCTAGAAGCCTATAATAGGGATTCTTTTCTCTCCGGTCTCCAAGGGCTTCTTTGAAAAGGGAAAGAAACACATTAATTTTGGGGGAAGCGCATGCTTATGCATGTGTTGCCAAGTCTTCCTTCACAATTCATTCTTAGAGTTTGGAGCCCACTGGAAATGTTCTTTTCCTTGGCTCAAAGGGCAAGGAAGATTTTGACTTTACTACGGATATCTGACATGTAAGTGTGCAAAGAAATGCCAGAGTTGAGGTGTGGAGAAGCTAAGTGGGCAAACGATGGATCAGAAGCTAGTCTTGAAAACGCCTAGGTCAACTCTGATCAGTTTATTTCCCCACTTCTTAAACTCTAGAGCAGGAGTGGGAAAACGTGGGCCCTTTTATGACTTGTGGACTTCAGCTCCTGGAATTCTGGGAGTTGAAGTCCACAAGTCATAAAGGGGCCCTTGTTCCCCCACCGCTGCTCTAGAAGGTGATTGGGTATTTTGCCCGTGACTCTGTTTTAAACGTTTCCTGAATAATTCTAAATCTGTGGTCTCTAGGAGGCCATTTGTTTCATAGCAATTCCCAGAAACATGGCATGCTCCTGTGGTCAATCCAGAAAGCCCCATGCTGTTATGAATTTCTCAGGTATTATTATAATAGAAGAAAAACCTGCTTTCTAATGCATCTTAACTATAAGCCAAAGTTCTTTCAGAGAAAGATAAATGCTAGCTGGCATTTATTCCTGTTAAATGTCCACTCTACCATTGACCTGCTAGGTATGGATGCCCAAATTTGCTCCCAAAAGTTTTATTTATTTATTAGATATTTATTCTTCCCTTATTATCTTTTATAAGTAACTCAAGGTGGCGAACATACACAATATTCCTTCCTCCTCCTATTTTCCCCACAATAACAATGCTGTGAGGTGAGTTGGGCTGAGAGAGAGAGGGACCAACTGGCTTTCATGCGTAAGGTGGGACTAGAACTCACAGTCTCCCTGGTGATTGGTCCCAAATCACCTAACCAGCTTTCCTGCCCAAGGGGAGATTAGAATTCAGAGTCTCCTGGTGATTGGTCCAAAGTCACCCAGCCAGTCAGGATTAGAACTGACCATCTTCACAGTCTTCACAATTTATGGTGAAATTCTTAATATTTCTATCCAGAACATAAAACAAATATGTTCCATAAGCTGTTTTAAGAATTCAAACATGGAAAAGTCAAGGGTGCATTCTTGCCTAAAAGAACCCCAAATAAAATAAAATTTGAAGTGTCTCATATTTAATCGCTAGCGTACGTTTTAAGCTTCGAAGGTTCAACCAAGAAGCAAGAAGAAATTAAAAACAAAGAAAAACATTAAAGAGAGTAACTTGGTATATTTGCACATGGTAAAGAAACGAACAAAGCAGAGAATCAAAGCTATACGTTTTTAAAACAGGAATTTGAATTTAATTCATTTGAATGTTCCTTGTCAGATTTTGCATTTCTTTTTTCTTTATTTCTTTATTCTTCTTTTCCTTAATTGTAGATTATTTTTAAAGCGCTTCCGTGATCGAGAAGGGAAAATGCTGAATTTTTCAGTCATTCAAATTGCCTTTGTCTGTTTCCACTTCAGAGATATTTTTCCTTCTGCACAAAATAGAACAAACTGTCATGTTTGTACAGCTGTGCCTTAATGATTGAAAACCCTATTTAGAACACTGATTCTCCTTGCAGATTTTTGTCCTTGCAGTAGCTGTCAGTCTTGATAACAGGATGACACATTTCCCAGTACAGTACACGGTTATTTTGGTCTTGCGTTTAGCAGCAAATTTAATTTTTCATATTTTGTAGCACCATCTAGTGGATGTATAGTAAAATGAAAAATGCTCTGGATAAATATATATTACAGATATTTTCCCTTTTTTACAAGATACTATTAGAAATTATTATTTCTTTTACTGAGACTTCAATGAAAGCAAAGTATTCTCTGTGTGTGGGAAACTACTGCAGTTCTTTATGCAGTAAACTTAAATGAAGCAAAATTCAATTCAGCTGAATTTATTTATTTAAAAGATTTGTGTTTGGATTCTTTTTCATGGAAACTATAGATATTCCAGGAGATGCCACTTATTGTTTCCTGTAATAATGATTTGTGACAAAATTCAAGAACCATGGGAGAGTCCTTTGTTAAAACTAAACAAAGCAAGAAAACAAAGAAATTGGAATGGAATTTAGATCTTTGTATCATGTCTCCAAATTAAGAGAGAACTCCACAATGATGTCCAAAGATGTACCAAAGATGGTAAGTAAATTCAGGAAGCTGGACTTTTCTGTGAATATTAAGATGTGCAATTTAATATTGTGGATCAAATGGACAATGCAATAAGTGTCCCAAAACTTTATAATATCTATCATAATATTAATTATATTAATAATAACAAGGTGAGTGTGTGTACAATTACTTTGAATGCTTAACAACCATTCAAAGTAATGACACCCTCCCCAAACCTCCCATTTATGACCCATTTTAAAGCTTACAGAGGCTGCATGCACACCCAGCTACAATCATGTGAGTGCATTTTGGGAGCTTGGCAACCATCTCATCTTTGTGGCTATTTGCAGTGTCCCATGTTATGGGACTGAAATTTGGGCCAATGTTTACTTTCAGTTTTGGTAAAAAAAAAAACCCACTCATGAGGGAAAATTGATTGCAGTGACTGCAGTGTTAATGAAGTGATGTTTCAGCTTACGACTACCATGATTTACAGCCATATTTTCAGATTCGAGTCTGGTTTTAAGTCGGTATGGTCTTGTAGGAAGTTAGCACTCACCCCTCTCCTAGAAAAAATGAAATATGCTAGGAAATATAAAAAGGCCGAATATTTCCCTGAAACGGAAATAGAAACTCAGAGAGGCAGAAGCTCACCCCCCCACCTTTGTTAATGGGCAGGCCATTAAGGCCTCAGGCAGAGTATTCTACATAACAAAGGCCTCTACCCATCTCACCACCTGGCCTGGGAAGATTGCATCAGCCAGCACTCAGGTAAGTCACGTGGTCCAGCTAAGACCCCCACTCCTGGTAATCTGACAGCCAACGGGATACATTTCTTATACAGGATACAGAAATAGGAAATACTAATGTAGGGTCCAACAGAGGGTATATAACTAAGGTTGTCTCAGCATCTTGGCCCTTCTTTTCCTTCACCCAACATCTTGAAGCATGTGATCATCCTTTTCACTTTGGAGCTCCAAGCCACGTGGTCCTGCTGTCCACCATTAAACCATCTTTCCAAACAGCCTCCATATTTCCTGCGTCTTTTCCCCCACTTGGAACTGAACCCAGAAGGATATTTCTTCCAACCGTCTGAATGATTGCAATCAGACTTGTTCCAATGATCCTGTCATTTTCAAGTAGATTCTAAACAATTCTATACATTTCATTCTTTTACCCCAGGTATAATAGACCTCTCAGCCCTCTCTAATCTTCCAGCCAAAAGCCTTCCTTTTTCTGCTGATGGATAGATTTCCTAGATTCTGGAAAGCTTTTGGGCTGGAAGAAGTCAACATATAGCATGACATGCACAATTCCTTCTCCTTTTAGATTTAATGCAACTACAAACATCTGAAGTAACTTTTGATATACAGCCAATATTATATCCTGTTCAGAAGGAAGCTCTGCTTGGACCAAACCCACACCCAAGCAAATTTGACAGCTGAATATTTAGACCAACTCTCTACCCTCGAAGCTTATCGAGTTATCCCCATTGACACTCAGTAATCAAATTAGATAAGTGTGAAGTTTATTAAAAAAAATCTTTAGCAGTAAATCACAGATCAGTTACTGCTCTAGAGCCAACATGCAGTTCACCCTATTAAGATGATAATCCTTAATTAGGATTAAAAAATATCATGAGTTAAAGTCAGAAACGCTCTATGTTCTGGACAAGAAGGAACACAAGCACACTCTTGTTGTGTCAATAGGAACTTTTTCTAGGCACACAAATTTGCCATGCTTAAGACAGACATAAATATTTTATTCTTCAGGTTTCCTCTTTTTAAAGTCCAAATAAATGTATGTTTCTTATTTAACATTTGGTGTATACATTCAGGATTAATCTATTCAATGGCAATAGCAATAGCCCTTAGACTTATACACCACTTCATAGTGCTTTACCACACTCTCTAAGCGGTTTACAGTAGAATTCCATTGCATGCTAATTCTGCTGACTGTGAGGAGTTTGATTCTCATTGGCCAAAGGTTGACTCATCCTTGCATCCTTACAAGGTTGGTAAAATGAGGAGCCCAGATTGTTGGGGCATATTGAGGGGACTCTTAATTTTACTGACCTCGGAAGGATGCAAGGATGAGTCAACCTTTGGCCAATGAGAATCGAACTTCTCGCAGTCAGCAGAATTAGCATGCAATACCACATTCTAACCACTGTGCCACCGTGCCACCACAGCTCCTACAACCGTATTAAGTGAATAACCCAAGAATGTATAACAGTAGATTTGTTTCAGCTCTGTATTGTCCCTACTCACATTTACTTTCCTAAACATTTGTTGTCTTCGTGGGATGATGGGACAGTATTCACAACCCTCAAAACCAAGGCTTACAGAACCATGCTATTTGAGTAACTATGCAACGCATGATCTCATACCCTCCAAATGTAGAAAAGTATCTTTGGAGAAGCCAACGTTTTAAAGCTGTTTTCTTTACAGTAGCTGTGGATTTCTGACGTTCTCTCACTATGCTCAGCCATGCAATATTAATATGAGTGGCACTTGTGGCAGGCTGCCAGCAAATGCAATTACCAAGCAGAGGGTGGGAGACCAGCTGTCTTCAGCCTTCAGGGTTTTGCATTCTGGATGACCACAGCTTCTAGTCATTTATTACGTTGGAAGGAAGCCCTTTTTGGTCTTCTTAATAGTTCAGCTGGGTTGGGTCAATAATCTTTTTGCGGATGAAAACTTGAAGTGTTTTGCAGATTGTGTGCACAGCTTCTTGCTCTGTTTCCAACAGCAGTCCGTAATAAATAAATGTTTGGGGTCTTAGTTTGGGACAATTCGAATTATCTTCTACATAATGCCTCCAAATTAGTTCCTCATACTTAATGGGTTTGATAAACACCCTGTTCTAATAATACACCATGACATGGAAGGGTGAAGTTTTGATCCAAAGGAAGGGCACCAGAATTAATACTTATACATCATGAGAAGACTTTCCAACTGTCCAGCTGAAGTATTCCATTTGGCTTGGAGTACGGCCTGCTAATGAGACATGAAGGAAAACTCAAGATTATTGTATTTTGTCAGAATTGGGATGAGTAGTAAAATGTGGTATTCTAACTGAACCTGTTTCCCTTCTGCTGTAGCCTATATTGTTCATTCAATTTACAAGGAAATCCAAAGGCCTTTTGAACAAGTCACACTTTAAAATGACTTATTCATGTATAATATTTTTTAATAAGAAAAAAAGAACCCTTGAACTTACAATTGGGCAGTTCTAAATATTTTCCTATGATCTCCTTGCACTTTTCCATCTGGAAAAAAGCCAAGCACAACACAACGAGAAGAGCACACCTTCCTTCCCCTGGCCTTACCGCTTTCTATAGAGGGACGATTGAGAATATCCTGTCATATTGTATTACTGTTTGGTTTGGAAGTATTAACTGCTTGGGACTGGAAGGCTGTGCAGAGTGTGGTGAGGATGGTAAAACAGATTATTGGAAGTTCACTTCCTTCTGTCTAGGACATGGCTTATAACTGCTACTTGACCAGGGCCCGCAGTATTGTCAGGGATGGCCAGTTTTCATTGTTGCCTTCTGCGAGGAAGCTTTGTGGTACTTGAAGCAGAACAATTAGATTCTGTGATAGCTTGTTAACTCTCAAGACTCTTTTTTCTGCTGTGTATTCAAATGGGCTGTGTATGTATGTGCATTATAGATTACAGATTAATAGAGCTGGAAGGGACCTTGTAGGTCATCAAGTCCAACCCCCACACCCAAGCAAGAGACTCTAAACCATTTCTTACCTAGTGTGTGTTCTGTTTGTGTGTGTGTATTACATAGTCCATTTTGAATACACAGAAGAAGAAAAAAGGATATGTAAGTTTTGTACGTAGGTTTTGGTGTCGTAACTTGGCACTTCTGCCTACTGCTGCTGTTATTGTGTTATTATTGTTGTTATCCTTGGGATGGTGACATTGTTGGGTGGGTGCAGAGGTGGTATTCAGCAGGTTCTGACAGTTCTGGAGAACAGGTAGTGGAAATTTTCAGTAATTCGGAGAACTGGCAAACACCACCTCTGACTGGCCCTGCCCCCATCTATTCTCTGCCTTCCGAGTCCCAGCTGATTGGCTGGGACTCCTTTGGTTGTCCTGCACAGGAGAATGGAGCTGGAAAGCAGGTTAGTGGGGTGGGGAGGGAATGGGGATGTTGCAGTAACCTTCTTCTGCCACACCCACCAAGCCACGCCCACCAACCCATGCCCACAGAACCGGCAGTAAACATTTTTGAATCTCACCACTGGGTGGGTGGCATTTTTTTCTTTTGAAAGTGGGCATTGGAATTTCATTTTAATATGTGCCATTGCACATAGAGACAAATGACAATAAAGGTTATCTTATCTTTGAGTAGAAGTATACAAGATTATTCTTGGAGAAGACTCTTGAGAGCCTCTTAGACTGCAAAGAGATCAAAACAGTCAAATCCTAAAAGAGATCAACTTTGAAAAAGACAGATACCTGAAGCTGAAGCTCAGATACTTTGGCCACCTAATGAGAAGAGAGGACTCCTTGGAAAAGACCTCATGTTGGGAAAGGTGGAAGGCAAAAGGAGAAGGGGATGGCAAAGGATGGGATGGTTAGATAGTATGATCAATGCAGTGGGCATTGGCAAACTCCAGGAGACAGAGGATGACAGGGGGCTAGGCTGCTGTGGTCTATAGGTTTGCAACAGGACTTAGTGGCTGAATAACAATATAAGATGATGCTGAAAATTCTTCCCAGATTACCTGTAGCTCAGATTTTGAACCCATCAATCTACCCACACTCTGTATGGAAGGAACCTAGAACTCAGAGTGCCTTAGACTTTCCAACCCTGGTACATGGTGCATGAGTTGGATTTGCAACTTGAAGAATAATTGATCACGGGAATTTGGGGGTACTGAGACCGTGGCCAGAAAAGAAGAATCTGCTATCAGTTTGGACTCTTGACATGAGTCGGCAAATGTGCCAATAACAAGTGCTTTCTGCCACTTCCAATTGGTGGAGAGCACCTGAAATAGCAACTGTTACAGATATTATAGCTGATGAGGAAGTCAATTACAGATAAGAGGGAGTTTTAACCTATCTTCCACATATATCTGTCATCACTTTATTTCATGTGAAACCGTGTAAACCTGCTTTGGGAACGCATTAAGTTGAAAAGTAGGCTATACTTAACATTAATTGAAATAACTAGGGATATGTCTCCTTTAGAGAGCCAGTTTGGTGTGGTGATTAAAACACCACGGTGGAAACCAGGCCGGCTGTGAGTTCTAGTCCCACTTTTGGCATGAACTTAGCTGGGTGACCTTGAGCCGGGGATTCTCTGTCAGCCCCAGGAAGAAGACAAGGCAAACCATTTCCAAAAATCTTGCTAGGAAGACCACAGGTTCAGGAGTCAAAATGGACTCAAAGGTGTATACCAGGGCTGTCAAATTCCTGGCACGTGAGCTGGATGCATCACATGCTGGCCATGCCCATGCTCGGTTTAGGGAAGGAGAAAAAAGTCCCGATATGTCACCTGACACTGCTGGGACAATGTGAGTTTGTCACGCCTGGTGTACACATAGCCCCTCCCCCCGCCACACACAGGGGGAATGTGTCTCTCTTTTGGAAATAATGTGAGCACTAATCCCACAGCAGCTTAGCAGCATTCTTTAATAAGCTCCGAACTGCAAGCAGAACAATATCAAAATATGACATGGCCAATGGAATGATATTGGTTAAATCCTGAGTGGATTATGTAGATTTAACTGCTCTGACCTCCAGGAAGGAGAGATGCTATTCTTGAATGGCTTAGCCACTTTTATGGTTTTGTTAAGACTCCATTCTACCTATTTTCTAAAGCGCCTGTAGGCCAGGCAAGGAATAATGGATGGAAACTGAACAAGGAGAGATTTAACCTGGAAATAAGGAGAAACTTTATGACAGTGAGAACAATCAACCAATGGAACAGCTTGCTCTTGGCAGTTGTGGGAGCGCCATCACTTGAGACTTTCAAGAAGAGATTGGACCGCCATTTGTCAGAAATGGTGTAGGGTCTCCCGCTTGGGTGGGGGGTTGGACTAGATGACCTACAAGGTCCCTTCCAACTCTGATTATCTGTTATCTACCAGCAGTTTTTACAGTTCTACAACTTCTGTGAATGGGAGCAAACATTAAGACAGTTGCTTATTACTTACAGTACAGTGATGTATTCTCTTCCTTAATTTTAACCCTTTATTTAATTTTATTTATTTATTTATTTTGTCAAATGCTTACAATATAATAGAAATAAGAATAAACATAAGTTTAAATACATGAAATATGAACTAATAATTGGGGGCAATAGAACAGGGACGGTAGGCACGATTGTGCATAAGCACAATCATTAGGTTTCATACATGGCTCAGGGTGAATCACCATTTTTGTCTTGATTTCTAGCTAAATCTCATTAGCTGCTCGGAGTGGAAATACTTACTATGTTCTGTCATGTAGCGCTTGCTCCAAAAAGGAATAAAAGGTACCACATGAGCAAAGGACTTCCTCTTTTAAAATCCTTGTACAGTTATACTTGATACCTTGGAATCAGAACTAATGGCCAGAACTAAACTTACATGTAGCCATGTCTGTTTTTTTTTAGAGCATTAGTGTTATTTGAACATTTATACTGTTGCGAAACCAGATGGTAGATGTCAATTTTGTTGGAGAGAGGAGAAAAATTCTATTTAATACAATTGTTGGCCTCCCCAGCATTTCAGAGAGCATCTAGATGAAATTGGTAATGTATTTGTTTCAAGAAAATCAAACCAAATTATTGGGAGTGAGTATGGGATATATAAAAAGCTACATGAAATTACTTCAGATTTTTTTTTCTTGACTGTTTTCTTTGTTTCTTTGCAAAGTAAGAATGTGGGGGCTTTGGGCCTGAACTGTGAAGGGCTGAGAATTGACACCTATTACTGACTGTTGAAATGCTGTTAAGTTCATTTAAAATAAGGGATGGCCAAGTCTTTGAAGGGGTATTGTGGGAGAAGAGCAAGCTGAGCTAGAAGGTGGGATTAAATGTGTCATCAGTCTGAAATCATTGCATAGTCATAAAAAAATGCCTCTCCCATGAATTTCATTGACCCTCATCTAGTGCTAGTTTAGCTTTGACCATTAGTTGACTAGATTCTTATTTTAGAGGTAGCAGTAATAAATTCTTCTATGCTTTGAACTCAATGACTGCCTCTGGTTATTTGCATCTGACAGGTGTTTCACAAAACATTGGTGCAAATCAAACAGCTGAGGCAGTTATGTCTTCTTGAGGACTTCTTACTGCAAAGGCCTTTCTAGATCTTCTGTGTTTTGGGAGGCAGGCAGAGGTGGTATTCAGCAGGTTCTGACCAGTTCTGGAGAACCGGTAGTGGAAATTTTGAGTAGTTCGGAGATCTGGTAGCGGAAATTTTGAGTAGTTTGAAATACCACCTCTGACTGGCCCTGCCTCCATTTATTCTCTGTCTCCTGAGTCCCAGCTGATTGATTGGGTCTTCTTTTATTGACCTGCACAGGAGAACGGAGCTGGAAAGCAGGTTAGTGGGCTGGGTAATAGAATGGCGATTTTACAGTATCCTTCCCCTGGAATGGGGTGGGAATGGAGATTTTACAGTATCCTTCCACTGCCATGCCCACCAAGTCACACCCACATAATTGGTAGTAAAAATTTTTTGAATCCCATCACTGGAGGCATGGCTATTTCCCTGGCAGTCCCAGAATTGGGAGAACTTTGGAAACCATTGGGTCAAGCCATCTGAAGCACATGCTACCTCATTGCTTCAAGGAGAAGAGCTTTGTTGGCACCAGAGAACTTGGGGCCTCTTTTGAGTGAGAGCTGGGTTCCATTGTTTGTTTGAAAGCCACCTAATTCAGAATAATTCTGGACAGCTTACATTTAAACTTATTACAAAAACAGTAAGAAGAACCTAAATGCCCAGACAGACTGCCAAGCAAACACTCAGAGCTTTACAAACCCTCAGCCAAACAATCAGCTTTTTATAGACTTACAGAATATTATCTGGATGCTAAACGATCCCTTGGAAAAAATATATATGTTAAAACCAGGAGGCTTGGCATTGATTACACTTGCTATCACATAAATCAGATTTAACATCAATCTTCCAATAACATCGGAGGCTATATAAAAACAATACCCAATTTCTTAACATTAGTAGTAACATTTCTAAGCTTGTCCCTTTTACACTAACTGTATTCATGTTAGCTCAAGAGGTATTATGGACTTGAACTCTGTAACAGGAGCCCCCAAACTTGACAACTTTAAAGACATGTGGGCTTCAGCTCCCAGAATTCCCTAACCAGCATGACTGGTTGAGAAATTCTGACATTTGAAACCCTCAAGTCTTAAAGTTGCCATGTTTGGAGATCCCTACTATAGAGCAATGTTTGATTACGTTTGTTTTAAATTTTCAATTAAGGGGATTAATATTGCATAGCATAGCAGTTGTATGAAGATACCCCAGCACCATATTCATTAGGCCTGTGTGAAACCACAGAGCTCCCCACCTCCACTCCCAGGCCCGTGGAGCAATTTTAGGCTATGGAGGCAACCTGGTTAGTTTCAGCGAAAGACACAAGGTCACCTACATCAGTGGTCCCCAACCTTTTTTGTACCACGGACCGGTACAATCCACGGACCAATCCACGGACCGGTACCGGCATCAGCACGCACGACCAAGGCAAGGTGAGCCGAGCGACTGGCCAGCCAGCTGTCCCCCGCTTCTCCCTGCCACCTTCAACTCCTCCTTTGTACTTTCTCGCGGTCGATGGGCTTTTCGGGCTCTTAATCTCCTCCTGAGTAACGTGAGACTCCACCGCCATCGGGACGGCTCTTCGTTCGAAGCCACCACCCCTTCGATGAAACTAACGCGCGAGGATTCCTTCAGCACCCAAACACCGCTTTTCAACCGATGACTGACAAGCTCACCCGGAAGCACTTTCTCAAGCGCCATCGAAACAAGATGGCGGCGCCCAAGCAAAGTAGGCCCTACTTTCATTCTTTACGGCCCGGTACAAAATGATCCACGGACCGGTACCGGTCCAGGGCCTGGTGGTTGGGGACCCCTGACCTACATGGTTTCAATGAAGCCACTGTGGTGGCCTCAAAAACCCTTGCAGCAAGAATGTGTGATGGAATTGCAAACCTGACAGGTAAAATAATTAAAACTTAACAAGTATGAAGATATGGGAATTATTAGTGATTTAAATGAGAAAAGAATATTATGGAAAAGGTCATGCTCAAAAGAAACATTAATGTTTAAGAAATATTTGAAATAAATTGAAATGAACTGAGAAGATACTTAGAATGAAAGTAATATTAGTGAACAGGATTAATTTGTTTGTTCCTTTTCTTATGTAAAAGTTGGAGAATTAAGTTAAAAATGGATAAGATAGGAAGTTGAATGTAGAAAATGAATAGATAATTATTGTCATATTTGCGTGTAAAAGCGATGATCCGGAATCATGTTGTACACTGAAAAGAGCTTTTTTATTTCTCTTTGTTTTGGAAAAATCGAATAAAACTTGTTTAAAAAAAAAAACACCCTTTCAGCCCAGTAACAAGGAAGGACTGACCAATATATTTCCAGGACTGCCTACATCTGAGTGCACGGTAGGTGATTTTGCAACATTTACTTCTCCGCCTGGAAACTCTTTGGCAGCCAATTTGGTGGGAGAAACTTCTTTGCAATCTTCTCTCTCCCCCACCTCCCAATTCTTCCTGTTTTTTTGATCTTTCAGGCTACTCTCTCCTCTCTTACGACAAAACACATTTTGGATAAAGATGCTAGTGTGGCGCAAATACAAAGTCAACATTGGTTCTGTGTATCCAAAAGTTGGTTTGTGACTTTGCAGTGTGGGAAGCCCTTCCTAGAAGAATGAAATATTTTGAGGAATATCGAAAAAAGCAGATTATTGTGTTTCTCAAAGGGTGAAATAGAGAAACGTGTTTTTTTTAGAGGCAGAAAGCAACCCCCACTTTCCTTAATACCCAGAGCAGATGGCAGCACTTAAGAGATAAAGAGCTTATTGAAAGAAGGCCAATATTTAAATAGCTCTATTCATAAGCAAATACCCTCACCCAAGAGCCAAAATAGGATGAAAGCCATTAAGCCACAAAAGAAATTACCCAACACCCTTTCAGAACACAAGTCCTTTCATTGCATCACCCTCAGAGCAGTCCAAACTTCAACCAAACGCAGCTCAGGCAAACACTTAGGATTTGTACTTTGCCTATAGAGCCAGCTATGACCTGTACATAACCCCTGCATGGCCCCATAGGAGTCTGACAACAGCCAATAGAAAACATGTTCTTGCACAGGAACAGGAAGCCCTCTCAACTCCATTTGATCAGCTGCACCAGAACCACAAACTCATGTGGTTCTGCTTCATCATTAAGCCATCTTTCCAATCAGCCTCCATGATCCCAGAGTCTTTCTCCCAGTTTGGAACTGAATCAGATGTTTCTTCCCACAGCAGTGACAATTTGCATAGAAAAGGATGAAGGAACA
This sequence comes from Pseudonaja textilis, assembly GCF_049901715.1. Lineage (NCBI taxonomy): Eukaryota > Metazoa > Chordata > Lepidosauria > Squamata > Elapidae > Pseudonaja > Pseudonaja textilis. The sequence continues at coordinate 126,808,760 of NC_141990.1, read as the reverse complement.
GCTGCTCTCACACCTGATCATATTGCCCAGCAGCAGGTTTCCGTTTTGCTTTCTAAACAGAAGTTGCAGGTTGGCAAGTGGTGGCTCACAAATGAGAACCAACTGAGAACATTTATTGCGCAATAGGCACTGTCACCCTTGCCGAGAGGTGTGTTATATGCTGGGAAATAGTTGCCTGCTAGGCAGCATGCATTTCGAAATCAATTGCAAACCCTACTGATTTAATTACACCTGTGTACCTATTCTTTTAAATATGGCTCAGGTCTAAGTGACAGTTACCAGCTGGAAATTTGCTATGTATGTTCTGGCTGTATGCTAAAGTAACAGAAAAAATAAAATAAAATAAAACATAAATGGAAAGGATTAGACCCCTATGGTGACCACATTGCCCTGTAGTCCAAACATTAACTTGCATGATGATTTTGTGTTAATTTACACCACAATTTGAAACTCCAATCATTTCATGTTTAAGGTGCTCTCAATACGCTGTAAATACATGCAGTACCATTTGCCAGTTCTTTGCCTGTGGCTGTATAGGGGTCATCATTTCAGACAGCAGACTTCCTCCACCCCAATAGTTTTAGGCCATAGGGTCCTTGGTGCTGTCTCTCAGCTTGATTGTTTTCTTGAAGACATTTAATTACCCAGCTAGACAACATCATCAGTACCAGTGATCAGTGAGATGTTACCTAGTAAGGTAATGAAACTGTCTGAAAGAAAACAACCATGCTCAGAGAGGACCAAGGACCCCTCATTTCAACCCTGAGCTACAAATATTCTCTCCTGTTTTATGCTGGGCAGCACTTTCACTCAATCTTCTTTCTTGACATCTCCCTCCTGAAGTCAGTATTAATATTTACACAGTCTATGGGTGAAAGGAATGTCCATTCTAAATCCAGAATCTTTACGACTTACGTCACATTGGTTCTTAAATAGTTAATTCCAGGTGATTTGGTTTTTGAAATGGAAGTGACATTTTAACTAAATTAATACAGTATTACAGTATTGCATTGTAAACCAAGTGATTTTTTTCTGTAAGGAATTTGCCTACTTTTTATAACAGCATTATTTTTATAAATACAAACCAACTTCAATATTTCAAGCCCCTTAGTTAATGCAGGTTCCCATGTTTCATTTTGTGGGTTGTAGAAAGCCTTGTGTTCCCTAACTGCTTGTTCAGCAGATGGGTGGGAGATAGTATTCATTCACTGTCACCCTCAGTTAGATGTTCATGTAGAATATAATAATATGGCCATATGAAAAAGAAGAAGAAGAAGAAGAAGAAGAAGAAGAAGAAGAAGAAGAAGAAGAAGAAGAAGAAGAAGAAGAAGAAGAAGAAGAAGAAGAAGAAGAAGAAGAAGAAGAAGAAGAAGAAGAAGAAGAAGAAGAAGAAGAAGAAGAAGAAGAAGAAGAAGAATATACAGATTAAGAATGGTTTCATACATTGGTCCCTAGGGAGTGCCATTTTGCGCAAGTGAATGAATTACTTACTTCTTACAATGAATTACTTACTTCTTTCTACTTTATATTTCCTTGTTTTGAGCCAGTTGCCAGTCTATCAGACCATTGTCCTTTCATCCAGGGGCAATTGGGTTTGCTAAAGACACTTGGATGATGAAGGTTCTCAAAGACTGTTGAAAGTCCAAATATACAAGGGTGACCTGATATAAAAATCAGTATAGAATGAATGGAAGTTTATGATAAAGGACCCGAGAACAAACATAAGAGCAAAATAAGATAACAGCACAGATTTTGATATTACACAGGAAATCAATCACTCAGCAAATAGTTTCATCCTACATCTAATGATGGCAGCCAAGATTTGGGCTACTACCAGAGACCCATTGGGCCTCGGGTCATTTTTTTTTTAAAAAAAAAATATAAATTATCTAAACAATCTTCTGGAATAATCAATAAAGGGTAAATGAAAGTGTCTCTCTGATCAATATAAACCAAAAGTACACGTCCGACTACTACTCAGTTATTATAACATTTTTTTTGTACAAGAGGTGCCAAATATTCCAGAATCTTCTTAATAGGACCGCTGATGGAAAGGTAGAACTGCAGTGTGTGTGTGTGTGTGTGTGTGTGTGTGTGTGTGTGTGTGTGTGTGTGTGGTCCAGGAAGAGAGCCTTTTCTACTGTTACCTCCATCTGTGGAATATTCTCCCTACCAGAAGTGAGACAACCTCACCCTCTTGGCCTTCCAGAAAGATGGGACAACATGGTTCTGTGGTCTTGTGTGGGGAGGCTAGAGTTAGTGCTCTGCGCTCTGAGAGCCCTGCCTTTGCCTTTTAACTAATTTTTGTCTCTTGCTTCCTCTTACATTTTTAAAATTTTTATATATATATCCTTTTACATTTTGACATTTTATCGTACACTGCCCAGAATTCCTCTTTGAAGGAGACAGGTGGTTCAGAAATATGAAAACTAGATAAATAACATAAATATAATTTAATCACACCTTTGCAAAAGCCATCTGATAACTACTGGGACTTCGATTGCCTAAAGATGGGACCGTATGCCAATTATACCTAAATCAACTGGAAAAACAGAGCAAGTTAGATTTTCTAATCAAATCCTGGGAGTTTACATCCCGGATTCTGCCTCTTTAACAAAAAAGCTGAAGTATGCCCCATTAAAAATAGATAATCTGGAGAGTGGCCGGTTTGTCAATTTCTTTTTAAAATTCTAGGCTGGGAGAATGCATGCCGATATGAAATAGAATGTGTTTCCTTTTGCGAAAAGATCAGCCATTTCAAACTTCTTGAAAAACTCTTGGGGGCGGGGTGGTTAATACCATCTGGTCCCAAACCTCTTTTCAGCTTGTCAGGTTGGCTTAAAACCTCACCTCTCACTACCTCTGTCTCGCCGACATATCAATGGGGTGGCATTCCACTCCGGGTACATGAAATGAAGGTGGGGAGGCGGATACAAAGATAAAGAGGGTTGCATCCAGTCACTGCTGCCAGCATGCCAACCAGCTGTTTGGCAGTTGGCAACAGCTCAGCAGAGACGGAAGGGGAAAAAAAGTCTGTATCTTCAAGTCAATGTTGACTCTTGGCGTCAGCCTTCTGCAGTTTTCCTGGCAGCTTTTTCAGAAGTTTTGCCCTGTCTTTTTCTTAAGGGGGGGAGGGGGGGAGGGAAGGAGGGAGGGGGAGGGAGGGATTGTCCCAAGGTCACCCAGCTCGATTGGTGCCTAAAGCGGGACTAGGATTCCCGGTCTGCCTGTTTCTAGCCTGAGGCCTCAAATGCCAACCTCCATCTGGCTCTCAGCAGCAACGGAGAGGTGCGTGAATAAAACGATCCATTCTGGGTGTCAAATATAGCATATTTGCTACAGCTCCCTCTTCTCTTCCTTCTAAAAATAGAAAGCCCAGGTGGAGATGTCAGCTTCACATCCTCAGCAGGGAAGCCAGAAGCCAAAATTTCCTTTCCTTTCTTCCTTCAGTGCATCTTTAAGACTTCCATTCTACAATGGCCCTTTAGCTGCTTTCCTATTCCAATATAATTTAATATATTTGCTGCAGTTATTTATCTGAATAAATGTGTTTGCCTTAATGCTTGCCTTATGTCCTTTTTGTTGCTTCTTTTTATTGCTTATACCATAGTAGTATTTCTCTCTCTCTCTCGCTGCTCTCTCTCTCTAATCTCTTCTATCTATCTATCTATCTGTCTATCTATCTATCTATCTATCTATCTATCTATCTATCTATCTATCTATCTATCTATCTATCTATCTATCTATCTATCTATCTATCTATCTATCTATCTATCTATCTATCTATCTATCTATCTATCTATCTATCTATCTATCTATCTATCTATCTATCTATCTATTATCTATCTATCTATCTATCTATCTATCTATCTATCTATCTATCTATCTCCTCCAAATCAATATTTAAACAATATCTCTCTATCTCTTTATTCTATTTGTCTGTCTATCTCTTTATTCCCTCTCTCATCACTACAGGTAGGTCTCAACTTATGACCACAATTGAGCCCAAACTTTATGTCGTTAAGTGAGACATTTGTTAAGTGGGTTTTGCCCCATTTTACAACTTTTCTTGTCACATTTAAATTTAAATGAATCACTGCAGTTTTTAAATTAGTAACACGGTTCTTAAGGGAATCTGGTTTCCCATTGACTTTGCTTGTCAGAAGGTTGCAAAGGGGATCACATGAGCCTAGGACACTGCAACAGTCATAAATATGAGTCAGTTGTCAAGCATCCAAATGTAAATCATGTGACCATGGGGATGTTGCAGTGGTGATAAGTGTGAAAAATGGTCATAAGCCACTTTTTTCAGTGCTGTTGTAACTTTGAATGGTCACTAAATGAACTGTTGTAAGTCAAGGACTACCTATATTTCCCCCCCCCCGCCTTTTCGTGTTATATCTCACTTTGTTGTGTCTTTCATTACTTGTTCTAGGGCACAATCATACTGGAGATCTAAAACTTAGCCTCTTTGATGTATTGATAGGGTTGATCATTCCATTCTAAGTGAGAGTGATGGAAGTCACCAATTACTATTCTTGTTTCTTTTCCCAGTGCCTCTCTAATTTCATTTTCCATTTGAAGGTCAGCTTTGGCTCCTTAGGGGACAGGAGAGTAGGGGCACTGTTAGATCTTTCCAGTACTTACTTGCCTTTGGGAATGATTCAGAGAAAGTGATTACTCTACTAGGGGATTCTATGTACTTTTTCTTTTGCTCCTATCATGCCCTTTACTGTCTTTTTGCTAGAGTTTATATCTAGATACACCCACACTGGTAATTTCCTTTCTATCCAGTTTCTCTAATACTTGTTGTATCTACATTTTCTTCAAATGCCATAAAGCATTCTCTGTCATTTTAGTTTCAAGACTCCCAACACTTGGCTATAAGGACCTAAATGCAACCTCATCCATTGATTTTCTGTGACATGTGTTTTGTGACCTTGTGGCTTTCTTGAATGAGCATATTTATCTCCTAGGTCTACTCTCTGTCTCCTGAACAGTTACAAAAATTTCCACTCCGTGTCCTACTCTTTGGGAGGATAAAGGACAGGTCACAACCTTCTTCTGTGTGAAGATCCCTCATGAAGTTGAAAAAAATGCTATCATATTCTCCCTTACAACCATGTTTTTCTCAAGCCTAGACAAACTTAGTTCCCTTGATCTATCTTCATAAGACTTTGCTTCTTATCACTTAATCATACTCCTGCCCTTCTCTAACCTCTTCCAGATTTAATCCTATAATCTTTCCTAAAGCTAGAACTGGAGGAAGTACCTGTACAATGCAAAATGAAGTAGAACTATTAATTAAATAATTGCTATGTTTTAGGCTGAGCCAGCCTAGGAGTGCCTTCAGGTTTTTCTTGCGGCCAGTTTTCAACAATGCTCTATTATTCCCCATGTTGCTTCTCCAACTTTCTACCTTCCTTTGGACGTGTTTAGGACATGCTCTGACAGGTATCTGGGGGAAAAAAAAATCTTTAATTTCACAGCGTATATAGACAGATTTAACCAGAGTGTCAACTGAGAAAATGTGACAATCCTAAATCAAGCCAACTCCAAAACTGCCAGGGGATTTTTACAAGCCTGTCATTTTGATAAATCATCCATCAATAGACACATAGACATCTATAGACTATGCAAAATAGGCAATCAACCAGCCCCAACCTTTAACTCGGCACCAAGTGCCCAAAGCATGCACTCACCCCCAAAATGCAGCGCGTGTGCCCTCTGCACATGTTCCCCACCCCTGTGCGTGTGTGTGTGACCCTCCCACAATCCCTGCACATGTGCACGTGACTCCTGTGTGCGCACCCTACCCCCTGTGCATGCGTGGCAAAGAGTTGAAGACCACTGGCCGGTGGGAGGTGCGTATGTGCATGAGTGGCGGAGCTGAGCTGCGTGCTAAGAGAGGGCTCTGCATGCCACCTCGGGCATTCGTACTATAGGTTTGCCATCACAGGCATAGATTAACTCCAAGGTTAACTTCAGGCCACAAATCAAACAAGAAATACCCCAATCAAGAAACTGCCAAAGAGCCATCAGTAACAGCCCAACCAAAGAATCCCTAAGACCAGAGGTGGTATTCAGCAGGTTCTGACCAGTTCTGGAGAACCAGTAGCAGAAATTTTGAGTAGTTTCGGAGAACCGGCAAATGCCACCTCTGACTGGCTCCGCCAACCCCATCTATTCTCTGCCTCCTGAGTCCTACATGCTGATCATCTGAGTCTTCTTTTGTTGCCCTGCACAGGAGAACGGAGCTGGAAAGCAGGTTAGTGGGGTTGGGAGGGAATGGGATTTTGCAGTAACCTTCCCCTGTCACACCCACCAAGCCACGCCAAGCGGGCCAAGCCATGCCTACAGAACTGGTAGTAAAAAAAATGAATTCCACCATTGCCTAAGACAGTTTCCATCCACACGGACAGGCGAGACACCAGAATATAAACTGACAGTACACAGCATTCCTGACTAGCACTGATGATGTTACCTAGTTGGGTAATGGAATGTCTGCAAGAAAACAAGCAAACTCAGAGAGCACTAAGGAGCCCTCATTTCAACCCTGAGCTACAAATGTTCTCCTTTGCTGGTGTTTGGCATTTGCTTATGTCAGTATTTCTCGAATTTGTCATCTTTAAGTCATGTGGACTTCAACTCCCAGAATTCTGGGAATTTGAAGTCCGCATGCCTTAACATTTTAGAAACACAAATCTACATTATGATCTACGGACACTCCTTAACTTGTAAACATTCATTTAGTGACTGTTCAAAGTTATAACAGCTCTGAAAAAAAGTGATTTATGACCATTTTCATACTTACAACCGTTGCAGCATCCGAATGGTCATGTCACTCAAAATTCAGCCACTTGGCAACCGACTCACATTTGTGATTGTGATTCTCAGTTGGAGATAAAACTTATTCAAAAATAGTCATCAAAAGAAAGCAATACAGTCCAAACCTAATGAGCAGATAGAGGTGAAATAAAAACCAAAACAAACTACAGTGAAGGAAATTCCACAAAACATGGGCCAGGAGAGATTTACTTTCCAAGGTTTTTCTTCAGTGGATTTTCCCATTGTTGTCTGACTTTTTTTTTAATCAGACTGTGATCAAGGAAAATCTTTTCTGAATAAATGGTTTGGGGTCTTCACAGCATTTGAGGTGAAGCTTGCAAAAGCCCACTGTCAATCAAGCAATTAAGGAGCTACATTTACAAAAGCCAAGGACAGGTTGCAATGTTTCTAAGCAGATTTCTTTATTGTTCTTCACCTTTAGACAAAAATCTTGCCAAACTAAAGCAGAGTGACCGTACTTGGACCATAAATTACATACTTTGGAAACTATTAAGGAGGAAACTATTAAGGAGGAGCCGTCTTCACTCTCTTTCTCTCCCACAAACTGCCTTCTCCTTTGCTTGTCTGGAACACACTCACTCCTTCCTGGGAATCCCAACAACATCCCATCATGCTTATAATTAATTCATTGCGTGTCTTAGACAAATTCAAATGGTCCTTGTTGAGAGACTACAGTTGGGACTGGCAACTCGATGTTAAGTGAAACAGATGCCAAGTAAAACCGCAATTATGCTTATGATTTTACTCTAGCTTTCCTTTGCTTTGCAGACTGCAAAGGGCATGAGTGCAAGGTTGTAAAGTTACTTTCATAATGGCAAATGGTCACTAAACAAGGCAGGTGATAAACAAGGACTACTATATAGCTTGTCCGCTGTTTACAAATACAAAGCTTCTTACTCCCAGTAGAGTAAGGTACTATTTGTCTACCAGTTTGGGTACTGTCTCACTTTACATGCTTGCTTAATAGCTGTGCCTTTTCACAATGGTTGTTAGTCCAGTACTTTAAGCTTTAACTAAATCTCTTAAAGACTTTTTCTTCTTTCTTTAGAAACTCTCTCTGGCAAGGCAACATAAAGCTGACCTTCTAGCAGTGGGAGAGAACATGCTGTACTATTCAAAAGAGAATTGCTGAAATATAACCTATCCAGGAATCTGGAATGAGACTGGACCCCACGCTATACCTTTCCTTGTTGACCTCTCTTGGATCCACCGCATACAAATCATTAAAATACTTCTCAGCATAATGTCTTGCACAGCTAAGAGCCATTGCGCAATTGACATGGGCACAACTTGGAAAATCTGAATGGAAGTGAAAATTTGCACCCTGGTTTATAGGATGACTATAGAGCGGATGACAGAAATATGTTTTGCCAGGGAAAAATTTGACCAGAGCATAAGATCAATAATTTAGAATGCAGCTGTTTTTATTTTCCCACTCAAGAGCAGATGTGGTTTTTACAGCCTGGTTCAGCGTTTAGTGAAGCTGAAAGTGATGGCTAATATTCAGAAATGGATTTTAATACTCTGGATCTTTGCTGGCATGCATTCCATCCTGTTTAGGAGGAAATAGAGTGGAATTAGAGGAAAAATGTAGATGTAGTAAATATATATCAATTATTATGGACTGTTTATTAAGAGAGGAAAATAATACCATTTATGTACTCAGTACATCAGATCATTTTATCCTCTTCACACACACACACACACACACACACACTCTTATGTAAGCCATCTACCTTCTCAACCCTTATAGACTGTAGGTGATACATCTGGACTTATTTCCTTTCCTAAAATTATCTGTAGTATCTGCTGGTTCCTTCTACAGATCAGAGGTGGGTATTCAGTAGGTTCTGACCAGTTCTGGAGAACTGGTAGCGGAAATTTTGAGTAGTTCCAAGAACCGGCAAATACCACCTCTGACTGGAGATTTTATACTATCCTTCCCCTGCCACACCCACCAAGCAAGGTAACATTCTATGTCCGGCATTTACCTGGCTGTAGCCAACTCTGAGATACGTAATTCACTGTCACCCTTGATCCTGCTCCCCCCCCCCTTCTGGTGTATCATCCAATGAAAAACATCCATAGCCAAGAGTCATCAATCATGCTCTCCAATTAGATTTTTGTGTGGCAGAAGCTTCAGTCTTCTCATCAGTGTTTGAAGAAAATACGAATGGAATGTACTTTTGATTCCACACTGCCACCTGCTCTTAGAAAGTCCCCTCCTTCTTTCTGTTGTCAACTATGACATGTGTATACAAAATGTTTTATGAGTTGACATACATCAGGACTAGATTCAGCAGTCCATTTACATTTCAAAGACACAGGCCACTCTTTTGAAGACAACAAAGCCCATATTTTTAACAGAGAGGACCACTGATTTGAAAGAGGGGTTAAAGAGGCCATCTATGTCAAAACTGAGCAGTCCTCTCTCAACAGAGGAGGAAGGATATGACATCATCTATCTCCAATTTACAACACAGTCCTTTCAACAGTTCTAAGAAGGCTCCACACCAATTTGTACCACTCAGGTGACCCTGATGATGCAGATAAACCTCCAGGTGATCTTAACGACCCACTAAAAGAATGCAAATGACCAACTGTCTGCAAGGAGTATAAATCGTTCCACCATCCGGTCACAGCTGAAGAAACTTCTCGGATGAGAAGCAAAATGTCTTCAAAGAAAAACCAGAAAGTCCAATTGCCTCTTGAAAGAAAAGCACCTTTGGGACAACCATGACCTGGATGGCTGAGAAGTTCCATAGATAAACTGAAAACCAGTTTTTCTGAGAATGATACTTGCAGCTGATCATAAAGTGATATAATTGCATGCATCTACAGAACCATGCACATATTACGAGAAAATTACAGAGGTTGCTCCAGAGCAATTCTGGCCAGATAAGACAAATGGAAAACGATGGACATGATTCTATCAGAGACTTGAATCTGCAGAAAGCTCTTGCTCCAGATTTAGGATACTCTGTGGAAAGATGCATTTTATTTGACTGAAGGGCCCAAATGGCCACTTCTAAGTCTGTAGTTTTATGATTCTACATAAGCCATCTCGATTTTCAGGGAATGTCACTTTTATCATATGGAATCCCAAATGAAGTTTATTTATACTTCTGCTATTCATCTTTGTGCGTCTCATCTCCTCTCTTCTGCACCTCCAGGTGTGACAATATCTTATGACTGGAAACCCAGTGTTCAAATTACACGAATAGCAAATAGTTCTTCTTTCTGTGTCTTTTCTTACAATTTAACTGGAGCTGGGCACAATCTAGCAAGAGCCTAAGTACCATTCCTTAGCACTGTGCCCCAAATTCAACCAGGTTAAATTTGTGATAACAGCTGTAGTCATAGACACCCACAGAAGCAAATTTCACTGAATTTAATACAGGTAGCACTCAACTTATGACCACAATTGAGCCCAATTTTTCTGTTGCTAAGTGAGACAGCTGTTAAGTGAGTTTTGCCCCATTTCACAACCTTTCTTCCCACAGTTGTTAAGCGAATCACTGCAGTTGTTAAGTTAGTAAATACTGTTATTAAATAAATCTAGCTTCCCCATCGAGTTTGCTTGACACTGCAACCATCATAAATATGAGTCAGTTGCCAAGTGGCTGAATTTTAATCACATGACTATTGGGGATGCTACAATGGTCGTAAATGTAAAAAACAGTCATAAGTTCCATTGTAACATCAAACGGTCACTAAATGAATTGCTGTAAGTCAAGGACTACTTGATTCTGTCTACTGTATATATGGGTATCTGACTGTACTATAATTCCATTTCTTTTTAAATGTATATTTAGGGTTTGGGTTTTAAGTCACAATGCAATGCTGGCTTCCAAATGATGTTTAGCTGTTATATCCACAATGTGGATTCCACATGTCCCAAACAATATGACCAAGGATGAGGGATGCTAGGATGCCTTCTTTACAACATCAGCAGGGCCACATGCTTCGCATCCCCGCTTTATGCCTGCATTTAACACTCCACTGGAACTACGAGACTGGAAGTATTGAAGATGGTTTGTTCCATTATTTTAATTTTTGATTTATTTGCAAAATGTATTAGCCGCCCATCTTACCGCATGGTAAACCTGGGCGGCTTACAATATTATCGCTAATGTATCTGCGGTCACTAGCTCACCCAAATTCTCATATGTGCCTTTTTCTCATTCTGTGCTTTCCTCTTTCATCTTCCTCAGATACAGATAGATGTTTTGACAGCAGCTGGATTTAACCGGGGAAAAAAGTGTGCTTTGTCAAGCTAGCAGTAGTGAAGGCCTGGCATCTCTGACGGAAGCTAGAGCTGAGCAGTGATCTCTTGGGAAGGCTTGATCTCTCCCTGTGTTCACACAGTTTTTTTTAAAGAAACCTAGATGATGTGACTTAACATATGGCAAGAATGTTTTTTTTATAATCCAAGCAGCTCTTAAAGAGACTTCGGGGAGGATCAGCTTACAACTCCGAGGGCAAGAGAAATCCTGGCTCCACACTAATCAGATTTTCAAAACTTAATGACTGGAGTTGGTCTTTTTCACCATTATCAGAGCCGCCCCAACTATTTGATATGTACAATTGTGAAATATTTTCGCTGAGATGATATACATACATACATACATACATATGTATATATAATATTTTATATATATACCAGGCTGATTGCCAACATTTTCTGTATATCAACAAAATGCACAGATAGGAAGTTCTATTCACTCTAACAAAGGCTTCCCCAAAGGTGGGAAATGAGCACATCCCCACTTACCTAAGTCATAGTTTATTGCTTAAAAGACCCATCTCTGGTTTGTGAGAGCTCTTCAATCGGTTCTATATATAGATTAATAGCTACCCATAAATGGGAGGAAAGGGGCAGCAGCTTTCCTTTAGACATTATTTTTGTTTTCCCTTGCCCAGAGCTGAGCCAGACTGCCTTCCACTCAGCTCTGCAGTCTTGACATCTAATTAAGTAAGTAAGTCTTTCTTTTCTAGAAAAATCTATTTATATATATTATACATTTATAATATATCGTGGTCCCAATGAGAAGGAAACACAGGTTGTCTAAACTGCTTTTTTTTTTGTTTCTTCATTGAGTGACTTTATTAATTTAAGGGCAGAGATAGAAAAACAATCGCAACAAAAACCAACAATAACATAATGGGTGTGTATCTATTGAGGGGCTTAATTAAAGCCAATAGGGTGTGAGGAGCTTTAGAGCTGCTACCCAAGAATCCATCAGGAGTTTAATAGGCAGATTTCTGGGGAGAGTCTTGAACTCGAGATCTGTCAGTGAAGCAAGCAAGGAGAAACTATTTCTTTGTATCATGGAAAAGCATTGTGTTTTATTGAGTGATTTGGCACCACTTCATTCCATCTACAGACCTGTTAAGGCCAAAGTTAGAAACCTAGTGAAATCATAAAAAGTTTTCATTTGAATGAATCTAGGAATCCTTTTCAAGTAACAAATGAAACTTATTGAAACTCACAACCATATCCCATAGAAACCTCTCGATTCTTCCTTCGTTGCATTTGAAGTCTTCTTTTTGAAAAGATGGATTTCTGATTGTTGATGCTTTCTAGCCTTCACTCCATGATATGGTTTTGTATTTTCTGAAAAAAGAAAAAAAAAGAATCTTGGACTCCTGATGGGTGGAAGAAATTGATTTTTTTTTTTTTTGCTTCTTAAACGATGCTTGCTGCAGACGGAATTACGTGAAAAAAAGGCAAAGGAGCCTATGAAAAAAACCCTTCCTCGTGAGGACTAGCATAAATTGGGGATGTGTGGCAGTGACTTCCTTTGATTAACACATCCTTTAGTGTCTAACCAAAAGGATGCAGACTATTCAGAGTGCATTTGGGATCTGCATCTTGGACTGCTGTGGGCTTTAAACCTATTTTTATACATGGGATTGGATGGGTTGTGTTTTCAGCTGAATCTAAATTATGTTGCCGGGTAGCCTAGCTCCAGGACTAATTAAAACCTATGAGTATGGTAGAATAATATTGCCTTTTGTCAGCATGTTTAAGTTTAGTGGTAGCATTCTAAAGGTGTCTATCCATTCATCATAATTCTTAAACGAAATTCCCAGGATGTGATGAAAGGGCAGCTGCATAACTTTTTCCTATAGATGTGATTTTTAAAAAAGTGACTCTATCCATAAGTTGGAGGCAATGATAGGTATACCTGACTTGCATGATTATTGTGTCACAGTGACAACTTCAATCCGCCGTATTCTTTTACGTGAGACAGTAAGCTTTTCATCTTCATTAGACTTACCCTGTGGTAAGTCAATGCATTTAATAAATAAAAATACATTATAATTCAGCCCAATGTATCCAATCATTTATCAGGGCCAGTGTGTTGGGTGGAATAGGTGATCATTTTAAAAACAGGAACAATCAAAAATCTGCACCCTGTGAACCCCAAATTGTAGTAGGGAACCATCCTGTCCTGTTCTACATAGCCGGTAGAGTTAGGAGGAGGGTTTGATTAGGAGCCTGCCAATGAATAGTGAGACTATGAGCCACACTATGTTTCCAGTGTTCCTATCAATCATCTTCCTGGCTACTTTGTGAATCCAAAAGGTTTTTTTTGTTTATCAGTAAAGGAGAATATGTGTAGCTCAGTGTTGAACTGTGGGGTCCTTGGTGCTCTCTGAGTTTGACTGTTTACCTGCAGATGTTTCATTACCGAATTAGGTAACACCACCAGTGCTAGCACAGGATAATGAAATGTCTGCAAGAAAACAACCAAGCCAGTGGTGGGATTCAAAATTTTTTACTACCAGTTCTATGGGTGTGGCTTGGCTTGGTGGGTGTGGCATGCTGGGCATGGCAGGGAAAGGATACTGTAAAATTCCCATTCTCTCTCCACCCCACTAACCTGCTTTCCAGCTCCGTTCTCCTGTGCAGGGCAACAAAAGAAGACCCAGCCAATCAGCTGGGACTCAGGAGGTAGAGAATAGACAGGGGTGGGGCCAGTCAGAGGTGTTATTTCGAACAACTCAAAATTTCCACTACTGGTTCTCTGAACTACTCAAATTTTCCACTACCGGTTTTCTGAACTACTCAAAATTTCCACTACCGGTTCTCTGAACTACTCAAAATTTCTACTACCGGGTCTCTGAACTACTCAAATTTTCCACTACCGGTTCTCCAAGAACTACTCAAAATTTCCACTACCAGTTCTCCAGAACTGGTCAGAACCTGCTGAATGCCACCTCTGAACCAAGCTCAGGGAGCACCAAGGACTCATTTATTTATCACCTTATTCATTTATCACAAATTTATCATGTTGGAATGCCCATCCGCCTCACATACTCACTCTGGGTGGTATAAAATAAAATGTTAAAACTTAAAAAGAGTATGTGTTATGTCTTTGGGACTGGTTGGAGTCCCCAACCAGGTCCGCTGTTTGAGCGGGAGCACCAGCCGCTCCCATTGGCTGGCACCGTTTGACAGCCAGCTATAAAAGGCGGCTGTCGAGCAGTGCCAGCCCCGTTGCCGCCAGCTAACCTGCCTAGTTAGGAGGCAGACGCGGCAACCCTTTATTCATAGCAATAAAGCCTTTTACGTTTCACTCTGGCTCAGCCTCGTTCCTCCGCCGCTCCACAACAGTATGCAAAAGTTAAGATTTAAAAAGAGGCAAGGATAATTAAAAAACAATGTTAAAATTGGTTCAGAAAAGTGAAGGGAGGATTTTCAAGGCTGCTAACCACCCCGACAGTGGTGTGTTCCTCTGGGCTCAACATGTGAGCCACAGAATCATGTTTTCATACTTTTCTGTAGAGGGCTGCCTCACCTCCGAGGGGAGGGGAGAATATTCCACAAGGCAGGGTAAATGGCAGAGAAATTTGTCTTCCTGGGCCCTGCCATTGGAGTTCTTTAATTGATGGGGTCCGCAACATAACTTCCCTGCCTGACTGGGTGGTAGAAATGAAGACGGTTTTGTAGCTAACCTGGCCCCATGCCACGCAGAGCTTTAAAGGACATAAGCATCACCTTGAATTGGACTCGGAAGCAAACTGGCACCCAATGTAGCTTGCACAGCAGAGGTTTTCTTTGGTAGCACAAAATTACCCCCGGGATCACATTCTGTACCAGCGGAAGTTTCTGGCTACTTTTCAAGGCTAACCCCGTGTAATGTGCATTGCAAGAGTCCAGGTTCATGGTAAAGGGATTGAATTCCCTCTTTGATTCAGTTTTTATCTACTGAAAAATAACAAGTCTGTCTTGCTCCCTAGGTATGTGTGAATGCACAAAATCAATGAGTATTTAATCTCATCTCTTTTACCAGAAAACATGTTGTACGCATGGCACATTTTTCCTGTTCATTTATATGTGATCTAACTGTTTGAGATTGTCTTAGAATGTCCATTTGAGTGGGAAAAAAAGGCAAAGACTATTTTCTATTTCTTTATTCCACATTTTTGTATATAGGTAGTGTTTGACTTACAACAGTTCATTTAGTGATAGTTCAAAGTTACAATGGCACTGAGAAAAGTGACTTATGACCATTCCCCATGGTCATGTGATCAAAATTCAGACGCTTGGCAACTGACTCATATTTATGACTCTTGCAAGGTCCTGAGATCATGTGATCACCTTTTGTGACCTTCTGATAAGCAAAGTCAATGGGGAAGCCAGATTTTCTTTAAAAACCGTGTTACTAACCTAACAACCGCAGTGTTTCACTTAACAAGTTTGGCAAGAAGGGTCGTAAAATGGGACAAAACTAACTTAACAAATGTCTCACTTAGCAACAAAAAAAAATTGGGCTTAATTGTGGTTGATAAATAAACCAGTTGCTCTAACATCTGTAGTTATGAAAATCTTTGAAAGGCTTGTGCTGCCCCACCTGAAAACCATCACAGATCCGCTGTTAGATCCCATGCAGTTTGCATACCGAGCAAATAGACTGACAGATGATGCTGTTAACATGGCTCTGCAACACCTTGAATCTCCAAATACCTACGCAAGGGTCCTCTTTGTAGACTTCAGTTCAGCATTCAATACCATCATTCCAGACACTCTTCTAAGTAAATTAAACCAACTAGCGGTACCTGAACACACTTGTAAGTGGATCATAAGCTTCCTAACAGACAAGAAGCAGCAGGTGAAGCTAGGCGGAATCGCATCCAATACCTGTACAATCAGCACAGCCCACCCCAGCCCACCAAGGCTGTGTGCTATCTCCACTTCTCTTCTCCCTGTATACCAATGACTGCATCTCAAACAATCCATCTGTTAAAATACCGAAGTTTGCTGATGACACAACAGTGATTGGTCTCATTCGAGACAACGATGAATCTGCATACAGACAGGAAGTTATACAACTTGCTTCATGGTGTAACTGGAACAATCTGGAACTGAACACACTCAAAACCGTAGAAATGGTGGTAGACTTTAGAAGAAACCTCCCATACTACCACCTCTTACAATGCTAGACAACACAGTATCAACAGTAGAGACCTTCAAATTTCAAGGTTCTACTATATCACATGACCTAAAATGGACACCTAACATCAAAAATGTAATCAAAAAAGCACAACAAAGGATGTTCTTTCTGTGCCAACTCAGAAAGCTCAAACTGCTCAAGGAGCTGCTGATACAGTTCTACAGAGCAATTATTGAGTCTATCATCTGCACCTCTATAACTGTCTGCTTTGGTTTTGCAACCCAACAGGACAGACACAGACTTCAGAAGATAATTAGGACTACAGGAAAAACAATTACTACCCACCTGCCTTCATTCGAGGACCTGTATACTGCACAGGTCTGTGAAAATATTTACAGACCCCTCACATACCGGACATAAACTGTTTAAACTCCTTCCCTCAAAACGATGCTATAGAGCACTGCACACAGAACAACTAGACACAAGAACAGTTTTTTCCTGAAAGCCATCACTCTGCTAAACAAATAATTCCCTCAACACTGTTCAACTATTTACAAAGTCTGCATTACTATTACTGTTAATCTTCTCATCACTCCTTATCACCCATCCCCTCCCACTTGTGATTGTAGGACTGTAACTTTGTCGCTTGTATCCTTACGATTTATATTGACTGTTTCCTAGTATGATTTGATTGTTGATTGTATCCTATGACTCTCATTAAGTGTTGTACGTTATGATTCTTGATTCTTAACTAATGTATCTTTTCTTTATACTGAGAGTATTTACACCAAGAGAAATTCCTTGTGTGTCCAATTCCTTGTGTGTGTGTGTGGCTTGGTGGTCATGTGACTGGGTGGGTGTGGCTTATATGTAAATATGGTATATTTATGTAAATATTGATTTTTATATATATATATATATATATATATATATATATATATATATATATATAGAGAGAGAGAGAGAGAGAGAGAGAGAGAGAGAGAGAGAGAGAGAGCAACTTTTACCCAAAATCAGGCACAGCAGATTGAGTTGCTTGCAGAATCACAGATTCACTCAGAGATCTACCTTTCTGCAATCTACTGCCTGAGTCTGCACCAAAAATAGAAGCTTCAGTCCTAAGGAAAGTTCAGCTCTGCTCTCAGGCCACTTCTCCCCCACCCCCAACCCCTTGAATACCACCCCTGACTGGTCCTCAGGGAAGCCTCCTGGGTGGAGGCAACAGTGATTTAGATTATCTAGAAACCAGAAATCTGACAGGAGGGGAGGGGAGGGGCCAGCCAGTGATGTGATTTGCCGGTTCTCTGAACTGCACAGAATCGTAACAACAGGTTCTATAGAACTGGTCTGAACTGGTAGAATCCCACCCCTGCCTGTAATGGTATATAGATACATATGCATGCATATTTGCTTGTGCAGTCTGCATGGAACAGCAATTTTGCATGTATATACAGTGTATATGATAGACATGTACAAATTTTCAATGAATGAAACAGACAAGTGCAGGTTCATTCTTCCACCTACACTCTACAGTTACAGTTCCCCCCCACTTTCCTCTTTATATACTATCTAAAAATAAAATGTTCCTTGCAGTTTGCTTAGAGAGAAAGAAATAGCTTCTTGTTAGTTGCTTCAAACTGGAACTGGTGAAAGAAATTCCTACCAGAAGCTGAAGTGTCAAGCCATCTAAATTTATCTCAAAATTTGATGAAGCTAATCCACTGATTTTGAAGAAAAAAAAACAACCCAAAACAATAAAACAGTTGCACAGGAATTAATTAATACGTTTTTGGTAGGATTCAAGCCTTGGCATCTGTCCAAGAGAAGCTGTTTTATAAAATGGTCCCATGGATTTCCTGTGTACTGTTTTTCTTTTGAAAGAAGGTTTTGTTCTCAACAGTTTTCACCATTTGAAAGTTTAACAATCATTCTTTAGGTTTTAATTCATTCAAAATATGGACTTCTAAATTCTATAGGATCTCTGCCTTGATGGCCTCTAGTGATAAAGATCTAGATTTGATTTATTATAATTTCATAAGTTTTCACTGTCATAGCACTTTTAAAAAAAAAACCCAAAAACTATGTTTTTTCTCCCATTTTTTTTTCAGCTTAAGTGAACCAAGTGGTCACAATGCACAATGGGCCTGCATTTTTTTAAATATCTCATTTGTTTTATCAAGGTTTGGGCTTAATGAATTTGGGCTTAGTGAAAAATTGATGTGTTTCAACTGCCCCTGAAACTGAGTCATTTTGGCCCTACATAATTGGTCCTTTCAGACATGATCCGAGAGTACCAACTGGCTATCAGCTACTCATCTTTTCCTTGCAGTAGGAAGAGTAACTTGCCTATGGCAATTTTTGGTCATAGCTAGTGAGATTCATTGCTTGAAGACAGAAAGTCTAGCATCACAACAGACTTCATTTGACTATAGTGCAGAAAAGGAACTCTCCTGAGGAATACCAAACATGGATTCTTGGTTTGTATCTACAATTGCTGAACTTTTCTCTCCCTTGATAATTGTCAACCTGAACTGTTTCAAGGGAAAATGCCTGCAGGTAAAGTTGGTGAACATTGTAGCATGTTACACTCTGCATTTTAACACCACTTTCATCTTTGGATTGTGGTATGGCAACTAGAGCATTCCATGCAATTAATGCAGCTGGATTTAAAGACACAGGTAGTACTTGACTTATGACTGTAATGGACCCTGTGCATGATGGCCATAAGTTTTGATGGTTTTAAAACTAGTCACCGATTTGTCCCAATTCTATGACCTAAGATGGCTGCCAAAACAAATGCTGCAGTCATTGAGCCAACCAATGGTTCACTATGGGCTGGTTTTGCCAACATTCTAGAAGTAAATGCCAGTTTTTAGCAAAAGCATCCTAAAACGTGGTCACATGACTGTGGGATGCTGCCAACGGCCATAATTATGTGTTGGTTGTTGAGTGTCTGACATGAGGTTATGTGACCACAGATAGTGTCTGGCCATCAGAATTTCAGAACCAGGGTAAGTACCCATGGGAGGTCCATTGTAACTTTGAACTAAGCAACCAGCTTTAAACCAATAACTATCTGTATTTGAAATATTTCTAGATATATTTCCTAGATTAATATTGACTGCATAACACAGTCCTTTGTCTGCATGACGTTTTCTTCAAGACTGTATTTTTAGATATGACTATGAACATCAATACACCAGTTCCACACTTCTTCTAGAATGAAAAGTTTCAATATTTAGATAGTAATTCCTTACCTTTTTCCAAATTAGGTAATGCCTGGATAAATGTATGTAGTTATGGAGGCTTACATAGAGTTTGTCTCTCAAACTTTATATGAATCAAGGGTATGGACATTCTATATCATTGCCTCCTTTAGCTGGTGGTTTGTAGAAGATTCAGAGAAACCTCTCTTTTCCCCAAGGGAACCATCTATAATGATCTCGTATTGCTTGGAAATAAAATGAGCCTTTTGTCTTTCATAAAGAGGAAGTCAATTATTACATTCTATCAAAGGGCCTGAGTCTTAATTTTTAGTGTGAACACGATCCAGCTCCAATATCCTTGTAGAAGCTGACCTATGGAAAAGCACCGTAACTTGATCACCTGTAAGTGCAGAATGTAATGTATGCCATGCTGCTTGTGGCAGTAAAGTCTAACCATTTAGGACAGGGGGCAAAGCAGTTTGTTGTTCAATGAAATGTACAGGTTAAATCTGGACAGTGTGGTGGCATTTGCAGGTTCACACTGCTTTTGCTGGCATAAAGTAAGCAGAGTCTCATCCCAGCTTCTATATTTTTGGGAGATGTAGGCCACACCAGTCTGCAAATAGCAAAGAGGTGTGGCTTGTGTTTTGATATGCAATACTGCTTATGTCATCATCCTTGATCTCATCTGCCATCAGAGCTGGAATAGCAGCTCTTGAAGAAGTCCTGAATAACAGAATTGGAAGGGACCTTGGGAGTCTTATAATCCAATCTCCTGCTCAAGCAGGAGACCCTTCTTCAGACAAGAAGTCCAGAAAAGAAGCACCAACCATGAGTACAAATATTATTTTTAGTACTTGGAGTAACAGAACCTTGCAAGTCTGAAAGTACATTCTCCCTCGCTTACCTAGTTAGAAAACTAGGAAGGGTCCCTTCTGAGGTATTTCTTCCATCCCCACCATTCTTTCAGAGTTTGTCTAGGCTGTGATTCTTCCTCCTGTCTCCCAAGGCTGTTCTCTCATACCATTATAATAGCCCAGATCCAAGTTGTTCCCTGCTTGAGATAATGGCAAATGGTACCCCTTTTTCTAATTCAAGCTAGCTGGTACTCAAATCTGGCCATGTAAGTGTATTACTTGAAGCAGAATAATCCTCAGGTGCCTTTCTGTCTTTGGGGAAGTAAATATACATTAACAGTAAGTTAAATAACACATATTTTGCTATAGATTTGAGGCATTCCTTCTGTTATCTGGGATTTGGCGATAATACCACATTCTTAATCTTCCCGTAGTACATATATCTATATCTATCTATCTATCTATCTATCTATCTATCTATCTATCTATCTATCTATCTATCTATATCTATCTACACACACACACATATACATACAGTATGAAAGTAAGTATGCAACATTGGATTTGACTCTACAGAAATAGGACTCATGCTAGCAAAGTGAATTCTTCTAATGCTTGGGAATTAATTTACGTCTAATTCAGTGAATGTCTGTCATCAACATAAAACAGTAAAGTTCCTTCCACCCATCTTAGACATGATCACATCCAGTCATGCTTGATGCTAATGATGACAATGATGGAGTTGAGTTATAGAATATTTAAAACAAGCCAAGCAAATATTTTACAAGCATTCCAGAAGACAGGGCTCATCATCTTAATCCAGATTAGATGTACTGTAAGTAGGAAAGGTTGTCAGAGAGGGGAGCAGAATATGTGAAATATTTAACTTTTTAAAGTTATATTGAGAAGACATATCTAGATCTATAAATCAAAAGATTTTGCTTTATAAAATATTTTACCTGCCCATGAAACAAATGATAGATTATAGGGAGGTTTTGGAAGAAAAATCTTTTAAGGCAGGGGTCTCCAACCTTGGCAATTTTAAGGCTTGTGCACTTCAACTGCCAGAGTTCCTCAGACAGCTTTGCTGGCTGAGGGACTCTGGGAGTTGAAGTCCACAAGCCTTAAAGTTGCCAAGGTTGGGGACCCCTGTTTTAAGGGATCTGCCATGTATCAATCGATGAGAATATTTGTAGGTTGAACTGTGAGTCCTCTTTGAGCTTGGTTATTTTCTTGCAGATGTTTCATTACCCAAGTAGCAACTTCATCAGTGCACTTATGATGATGATGATGATCATTTTCACTGATGATATTATCTAGTTTGGTAATGAAAGGTCTATAAGAAAATAACCAAACTCAGAGAGCACCAAGAACCCCACAAATGTGCCATGTTTTCTAGCCACTGGTTATGGATCCCATCTAGCCAATCTCCCTAATTCCTGCATCCAGTAGGAGAAAGAGTTGTAGATGCACTTTAAATATTGTACCTCTTGGTAGAATAAAGCAAAACAGCAATTACTGAAGGACTGTGTATTTGCACACATGAAAAACCTTTTGAAGGTTCATGGGTATAAGTAAAGGGGTGAAATGAATTTTAGTTATCCCATCAAATCCATTAAAAAATCAAACAGGAAAATAAAAATGATAAAATGATGTTGATGATACATCATTTCATTTTTACAGTGACTACAGAAAGATATGATGGTTATTGTATGATGACCATAACTAAATGAGAAATTGTTTAAGTGAAGTATAAGATATAGAGGCCATGTTTTGTAGGGAAAATAACTGAGTGGTGTCTAGTAATATTAGTATAATTAGACTAAAATAAAATAGTTATATAGCAAACCATGCTGCTTCAAAAATGGTAAGGAATAAATCTTATGCAACTGTAAATATGATTTCAGTTCTATAATTTGGAAAAGTTATATAGTTTCTATGTGGAAATTAATTGTGGACAAAAGCATGAAACATGTACAGAGTGATTTTTGACTGTGGATTTAAATTCCTAGGCCAAATTTTGGGGATGGTAACTATTACATGATTAAATCAGAGGTGGTATTCAGCAGGTTCTGACCAGTTCTGGAGAACCGGCAGTGGAAATTTTGAGTAGTTCGGAGAACCAGCAAATACCATCTCTGACTGGAGATTTTGCAGTATCCTTCCCCTGTCATGCCCACCAAGCCATGCCCACAGAACCGGTAGTAAAAAAAATTGAATCCCACCACTGGATTAAATGGTGAAATGAAGTGCATTGGACCTAAGACATTGATATTATGCTATGTGAGTTGAGCAGCAGCTTGATTGATGGATTTATAAGCATTCTTAGGATTGAAATGCTCATCTCCTAAAAAGTGAAATGAAACATTTAATCCAATATATTTTGATGGCATATTTTGTTATTTTAATTGCTGCAGCCACTGGCATTCAACAATGAATGTTTTTACATAGTCCATTTCAGTTTGAAGAATGTGATGAAGTGGCCAGAAAGTTCTGATCAAATTGAAATGTTTTTAATTTACAGGAATAGTGAACAGTAGCAGATACAATCATGTCATCTAAGAGAGTACCGTTCTACCAAAAATCGCACAAGCATTTTGATCTGTCTTATCGCAGCCGTGATACTAGACAGATGCTCCAGGAATATTCAGCAAGGAGGTAAGGAGCATCATTGTTGTTCCTACATGAAAGTAATTCACATCTGCATACCTTTTGATATATACAATTAATCAAAGTGAATCATAACAAACATTATGGTATTATTACATAGGGATCTACAATTGGTCTCTTGTTCTGATATCTTTTGTGGGAGCATTGAAATTGACTTTCCAAAGGTATAGCAGGATGCAACTGAAAATTGTGGGCTAGTTTAGTCTTGGAAGTGTCCAATCAATTTATTTACTTATCACATGTGTAAGGTTCAATTGTAACCCTCTTTCTGTTATGACTCTGAGTGGCATACAATCTTGAAAGCAAGTTAATAAGAATAGTAAAAACAAATAGTAAAAACAGTAATGCCAACACTGTCTCAATTCACAACATTCTCACCAAGGACCCACCACCCAATCTTTACCCTAACCCTAACCCTGGGGGAATACCAGGTTTTAAGAGTTCATTTGAATGAAGATCCAGGGTAGGGTTCATAGATTTACTCAACAATTCATAGTATTGTCAGGATTACAATACACTTGTGGATAATAATAATAATAATAATAATAATAATAATAATAATAATAATAATAGATGTAGAAGGACATAGTCCATTACAACATCTCTAAGAAATGACTATAAAAACTGTAGTTGAAGATTTCTACTTTTTGCCTTATTATGGATGGATGACATTAGGAAATGTGTATGCTGGTATTGGGACCAGAGTGATGAAGAGCTGTTATAAGAACAATGCAACATGTTTTTTTAACAAAGTTTCAAGATGGTCCTGCAGGCATATTTTGAAAAGGATCAGCTCCTATTTTCAGTCTGTCCATCATTTTGCAAGGGATTATCGGCTTTTTTCTTTTATGTATAACAAGGAATTATTTTAGCAAATAGAATAGAGAAAATGAAAATTGTTTTTTTTTTTTGTAGAACACAAACTTTGACATTTTCACCATATCTGTAAGAGATATTAAATTTATTGTTTTTAATATAGTGAATTTATTGATAAATTATTCTGAATGTTCATGAATTTTCCTTACAGTGGTACCTTAGTACTCATCATTCATTGGTTCTGTGAGGTGTGATAAGTACCAAAAATGTTGAGTACCAAACTTTTTTTCCCATAAGGAATAATGTAATGAGTCACAAGGCAGCCTACACTGACAAGTTCCAGCTTGTGCAACAAATGATGAGTACTGGGACAAAATTTTCATGTGAAAATGCATTGAGTACCACATTCAATGTGTTTCAAAACAGTTGAGTACCAAAGTATCACTGTATTCTGTTCCCATTTGAATCTTTGACAGAACCCTAGTTCCTCTTAGCAGGGAAGTATGGTCTATATTAGAATCAGAATTAACCATCCCAGAATAAAACATCCTATTAGATTATCTTCTCCTACTTAAAAGCTAGGCAAAGGCAGATGTGAAATGTAAGAATAGGTGATGTATACAAATTCGTCAGCGGTCAGTTTTTTTCTTTGCCTCGAAAGTTATAGAAAGTTTAAACATGTTCAATGTGTTGCTGCCATTGTTATTATGATCACCGCTACTAGAAGTATTATTCTGCATTTTGAAGGGCTGCTTCTAGACAGGCCTACCAAACATCATCCAGCCTAGGCAAAACAACATGCGTACTTTGTGCCCGGAAGCTCCATACAGCATCTGAAGTGGCCTCACAGGAAGTGGCCTCACAGGAATACCAGGAAAGGTAAAACTTTCTTTAGCTATAACCATAAAGATATCCAGGACCAAACATTTCTCTACTGATTGACTATGCAATTTAGGAAACTGGCATGTGGAGAAAATGTCCTTGATTGACATGCTTAGATCTAGCAAAGGTGGGTGAAAAAGAAGAGGAGTAGCAATTGGTCCATATAAAGGAGAAATCCATTGGGAGGGACATCAGGAAAAAGAAAGAATAGAGAGATTTTTTTCAGAGTTGCTGAAAAAGCAAAGATCACTTTGACACGTTGAGTAGGAATACTCAGCTAGATCTTGGACAGCAACTTTTTTGATTTCTTCTAACGTTCATGGGGAGTGATGCTTATCTCCATAGCTTCACAGGCATGGAGTCCCAGGTATAATCCTAAATGTTACTTGGAACATTGTTATAAAAACTGTTTAGGGCCCTCTTGCTCTAACTCCCAAAGGCCTTCAAAAAAGAAAGAAAACTAATTATCTTGATAGTTTTCAAATCCTCAGAGCTCTGGGGAGAGCTGTCAACATGCAGCTGTACACTTGCAGCATAGCAAGTTCTTCATTAACTTATTAGATCTAGAATTCCAAAGCATTGGGTGTCTCTTAAATCTCACACCTGATATGTTCCCATGCTAGAAATAGGCTTTAAAATTGGTTTAAACACAAGTCAGCTTTTCGGTTTAAAGCAAACAGGCAAAGTTCTACCTAAATGCTGAAGGATTGAAAAACATACCTTGAGAATTGTTCTCTCTTAATCACTTGGGAGGTTTAAGGTGATCTCTCAGTTGAAGCCAGGAGATGTCCTCAGGGCAACTCTACTCCTATTTGTGTGAATGGCTGTGTGCCCACTGACATTCCGTACAGCAAATATATCAGTGACCTGCTCCCACTGTGTTATGAAAAGTAAAGTTATGGCAATATCTGCATCCCATTCCTCTGCAGGTCAGTTGAGGATCCTCATGTTTCCTCTTGGCAGTCTTACTTCTGCAAGGAAGGTGAATGATGACCTTGGTTCAAGTGACCAATCTATAGTTAGTGATTTGGTCTTCCATGAGGAACTGGGTCCAGAATGTAAAAAAAATCACCTGGGATTCCTCATGAGGCAAAATGGCTCTCATGACAAGGAAGACTTCCCTGTTTAGGTCTCATACTGCCTCGGTACCACTAGTAGGGTGGTTCCTGGGAAAAAAAGAGTGTTGGCATTCACATTAGGAATGCCCTAGAGGAGAAAGTGGGATGTGTGTGTGTGTATGTGTGTGTGTGTGTGAGAGAGAGAGAGAGTAAGAGAGAGAGACTTATCTGACCACCACACTGACAAACCATATTAGCATGTCTGCCATCAATCTTTTATAGCAGCTCTGCTATAACAGTATGGTAGCATCAGCTCTTCAAATACGCTTCATAACTAACTATGCAGAAAAGGTAACAGGGTTGAAAATATTTTCCTGTCAGCCTTTTGCTCATTTAAATTCATATTTATTTTAGAGAAGGTTAAACATACAGGCACACAGGGTATGGCTCAGAAATGAGTTGGATAGGCTGGGCTATTTATTCAGATATCTGAATCGTGTCTTGCTATTTGAGAAATCTGAAATGGTATTTTTAGTACTTAAAATATCCCTCTAGTGCTTGAAGCAATTCCAAGTTATTTATGTAGGTGTCTAAATGTTCTTCTTATTGCTTTTGCTTCTTTAGAGATGGACCAAGATCCCCTTCCTTCCTTCCTTCCTTCCTTCCTTCCTTCCTTCCTTCCTTCCTTCCTTCCTTCCTTCCTTCCTTCCTTCCTTCCTTCCTTCCTTCCTTCCTTCCTTCCTCTTTTTTTCTCTTTCTTTTTCCTGCCTCCCTTTTCTTTCTCCCATAGTCAGTGATGTCATGATGCAGCCAGTGACATCATGACATTATTGGGATAATCAGCTTTGGAATGAAGTTAAAAAGCTTTGGGGGTAAAATAGATATACCATCTTCTCCCCTTAAATATATTTAACCCCTACCTCCAACACGCTCCCAGAATCACAAAAGAGATGCTGGACCTGTACTTTATTCCATTGGAAAGAAGTGTATTGTAGAGACGTGATGTTATCCCAATCCATTTAGTGTTACCTAAATTTGCCCCAGTCTATTCTATGGCAATACTAATTCGAATGTCTTTGCTGCATATTTGTTGTTATGTAAAGCAGAGGAAGGCTGGCTAACATAGGTGTTTCGATGTCAAGTAAGATGGAAGAGTGGGAGACAGGAGGAACTGTTGCCTGGGAAGCTGCTTTGTGTAAAACTCTCTGTGAAGACACCACAAAGCATCTTTCTTCAAAGACTAGGGACTTTCCTGCTTTTTTGATGAATTCCTTCCCTGTGATAGTGGATTCTCCACCAAAGAATGTCAAGATAGTCTGATGTTTTTAGAGCATTAGGTTAAATCTGGACAATACTATGTCCTCATTGGATGTTTCCTTGTTTACCGTATGATCTTGATCACAGTAACCACCCACAAGGGATTTTGGGGGGATAAAATGGGATGTACATGGATGCATCTTAGAGGAAAGGTACAACTTACTTATAATTAAAGAGAGCTTGCAAAGTTCTCAGTCACTTCTATGGAGTTTATTTATTAGAATTTGATCCCACCTTTATTATTTTTGTAAATAACTCAGGGTGGTGGATTTACTTGATACTCCTTTCTTTTCCTATTTCCCCCACAAGAACAACCCTGTGAAGTGGGTTGGGATGAGACAGAAAGTGGCCAGGCTTTCATTGCTAAGGTGGGATTAGAACTCCCAAGTCCCCTGGTTTCTAAGCCAGCGCCTTCACCACTACACCAGGTTTCAGTTTGTCCAACTTAATACTGTCAAAGGGATAACTTTCATAACTTTCCCTGACCTCCTGCGGTACTTTGGTAACAGTATGATCAGTTTGATACTGGGTGAAACCTAATTAGTTTTCCCTCGGATCTTGCAGGAGTCAGGAGCAAAAGTCTTTGCACTGGAGTGAGCAGAGGAGGATCCGATACGTCAAGAGTTTGGCTGCTTTAGAGGATGAGCTTCGAATAGCCCGACTCCTTGCTAGAGAACAATTGGATAAAGTTGCCATACAGAGGATGGTACCTTATTTTCAATTCCTTTCTATTAGCAGAAAACAATCTCCACCAATACTTGCTTTCCTACCAGAACAGGCTGAACCACTGGGGTTCATAACTCATGTTAAGCCATCATTTATTTGAACCATGGTTTGTTGAATAAGTCACAAGGGCTGGATTGGCATGTTATACTATATTCCAAGGCCTCCAAATTTGGCAACTTTAAGCCTTGTGGACTTCTACTCCCAGAATTCCCCAGCCAGCCATGATGGCTGGAGAATTCTGGGATTAGAAGTCCACGAGTCTTAAAGTTGCTAAGTTTGGAGACCCCTGTTGTATTCCATAATTTACAAAACATTGTTGCTAGCATAACGTCAAGGCAAAATGAATCAAGCCAACCTCATTATGACAACAGTGGAAGTTGGCCCAAATTCACACCTGTCATTCACAACTCAGGTTAACTGACACCATGGCTTGATTCTTTCTGGAATCCTTTCCAGGGTCTGTAGAATGAGGTTTTAAATGCATTTATTAATATTCTAACTATTTATTTAGTGATGGTTTGAATTAAATGAATTAATTTTGGTTAATAAAATAACACATCTTAGTTGAGTTATGTCCACAGGGATTATTAAAAAAAAACATGAACATGTGGGCTATAGATTTTTCTAAATTTTTTTTAAAAATGCTTTAAAATTATAACTTAGCTTAATACATGAACTGAAGGGCTCTTTCCAGGTTAGTGAGTGATTTCCCCACCATTGCTTTACAGGTAGAGGAGAAAATGGCCTTGGAAAGGTATGTGGCTGAAGAAAGCATCATCCGAGCTCCGGAATTTTTAGTGCGGCTGAGATCTCATACTGTGTGGGAAAGGATGTCCGTCAGGCTTTATTGTACTGTCCAAGGATTTCCCACCCCTGTTGTACAATGGTAAGCCTTTGACTCTTTCCAGGAATCTCAAGATGGTGCTAAGTGTTATTCATGTAATAACCCAGCTATTAAATGTCACTTTTATATTGGCTATGTTTAAGAATCCTTTATAATCCTCAAAGACATTCTGGAGAGATGCCGTTGACTTAACATGAATGACACAGAAGCTTCCGACTTTAGTCTTGAAGGCATTGATTGGAGAATTTAGAGCTTGAAATGGGTTGCACGCTGAGATGTTCATTGAGAAAATATCAGGGGGCAGAGTGCTATATGCCCTTCTGGACAAAGTTGAATAATTCTTCAATCTATCATTAAGTCTCAAAGTGATTTTGATAATGCTTCTTCATTAGGATATGAAAATATAAAAGCTTGAAACTCAATAGAGAAAATGACATTCGACTGAAACTATGGGTGTATGCAGCAAGAATAAAACTGTAAATATAATCTCAGGGTACCTCAAGGGGACCTCTGTGTATAACCTTTGCATAGCTCCTGATAAAATCCCACAGTGTCAATCATGTTTGGTAGCTGATCTAATTTACTTCTGGCTTAGTGTAAACTAATGTAAAACTAGTTTGGGTTTTGAAACACTGCTTTGGGAAGTTATAATTGAGCTACTTCCCAATTTATGGAAATGTTAGCTTCCTCCCGCTCAGGTTCCTGGGGCACAGCTTTCCTAGTAGGTCTTCAAGACAGAAGTTAACTTAATGGCTTTTCAAAGTGCCACCTTTTGTTGTGGAGATGTCAAGTTATATAACAGATCACATCCCAAGACATGCCGAAGACTCATGGTGATTTTGATATTCTTGCTTGTTTCTGCAATAGTTTTCTAATGCTATTTCTATTTATGTTGATAGTCATCAAAAATGAAGCCAACAGCGAGTGTCTTTCCTGTCAAACAATAGAGTGCCATCAATTTTGCCTGAATTACATTGCAATTTGCTTTTCAGCATAAGCTGCGAGCTTTTGATTTTGTGTTTTTTGGTTTTGCTTCTCAGGTACAAAAATGAAGAATTGATTACTCCTGCAAGTGAGCCCGGGAAGTATACCATCGAAAGCAAATATGGAGTGCATGTGTTGGATATAAACAGGTACGTGTCTCTGATGGAGCAGTTATTAAGGCAATTTTGACACTTCTTTTACAAAAAAACCCAATCCCATCAAAATCCACAGGACTCATTGTCAGTTATGGAGTATGGGAGATCTGCCTATAGTTGAATGCATATTGTGGTTTGGGTTCTTTGTGAAAGTTAACTTTCTGGCCACTACCCAATGCTTACATCCAAATGTTTGTCACCCGTGAAAAAGGCACCATAAGCAAAAGGGATCCTGGCTGGGTCAGATCTATCCACTCTGGACAGCAGTGTTTCCTCAACCTTGACAATATGTTGATAAATATTCTCAGTCATCCAGTCATCCATTGTCTGGAAGTTGAGTAATGGCAACTGGACATCTTTTCTTTTTGACTATGTGATGGTTTGAGAGAGGAGTGAAATAATTTTTTTAATGCCAAAATGGAAAATCCTTCCCTCAACAGAGGTGTAGCCTCAGACACAACTTGTCCCTATTTTATATGCTACTTTTGCATCAGTCCCCAGGAATATCAAGATCACATCACAGGCTCACCAAGGAGGACACACTTAAGACCCACTTAGGAGGACTCTTAATGATTCTTTTTTCTTTTCTTTTCTTTTCTTGTTCTTGTATTTATTGGTCAAACATGTACAGAATGACAAGTATAAGTATGAACATAAACAAGAACAAGGGAATAAATACAGATCAATGGGGACAGTAAGACAGGGACCGTAGGCATGCTGGTGCACTTATGCACGCCCCCTTTAAGGACCTCTTAGAAATGGGGTGAGGTCCACGGTAGACAGACTGACGTTGAAGTTGTAAGGGTTTGAGGCTGTAACAACAGAGTCGGTAGAGTGTTCCAGGCGCTGACCACTCTGTTATTGAAGTTGTATTTTCTGCAATCGAGTTTGGAGTGGTTTACCTTGAGTTTGTATTGGTAGTTTTCCCGTGTATTATTGTGATTGAGGTTGAAGAAGTTGTGGACAGGCAAGATGTTATAGCAGACAATTTTGTGTACTCTGCTTAGATCGGACGACAGGCGGAACAGTTCTAGATTCTCTATCTATTCACCTAATGAGCCTGTCCAGATTAGTTGAGAAATGAAATCACCCAGGAGAACACATATGGGGTCCCCCCTAACAAACTTACTCAGACTGAAGAAGCTTTTTGGATAAGCAGTGAAACGTTTCAAACCAAAAAGAAATGACATTCAGTTGCCATGACTCACCTTCCAGCCAAACTTGGCCACTTTAAGATGTGAGGACTTCAACTCCTAGAATTCCCCAGCCTGTACAGAGCTGCAGTCCACACATCTTTAAAATGGCCAAGGTTGAGAAACTCTGCTCTCTCTATATATGTATATGTATATTCTTCCCCAGGTAAGCTCTGGACAAAGGCAAAGGTCTTTGTTTGGCTCGTAGGGGGAGGATGGGAACACTTCCTTCCTTCCTTCCTTCCTTCCTTCCTTCCTTCCTTCCTTCCTTCCTTCCTTCCATCCATCCATCTTTCCATCCTTCCTTCTTTAGGGGATGAGGAGAGGTGTTACTGGGAGGTCAAACTGGCCTGTAAATTCACAATGCAGGCTGCACCCATACACAATCACAATCACACAGTACGCACCATGTCCCTATCCATTAAACCAAACATTTATATTCACTTTTGTGAGCTTTATTAAAAAAATAAAATAAAAGAATCCCTGTGTATGCCTATGTGTGCATGTTAGTTAATGGCATTCATTTTTCACCCGGGATTTCCATCAGAAAGCGCCATGATTTCTCTTGCACTTTCTATTCTCTCTTTCATTATTTCTCTTTCCGTTTCCGAATTTAGTTTCTACTGCCTCTTATTAGATAGATAGATAGATAGATAGAGATAGAGATAGAGATAAAGATAGAGAGAGATAGAGATAAAGAGATAGAAACAATAAATATATATATCTTTAAAAAGGAAGTGCCGTGCCTTGAGATTTAATTCTCCTTGTTCCGGTGCAGAACTGATGGAAATTTCCCTGTCTTTCCCATAGCAGAAACCCCAAGGAAAGGAGAGTATGCTTTCCTTTCTGTAGGGACAATGGGCAGTCTGGAAGAGCAGGATTTGAAGAGTTTGAGCCGCCCTCCCTAGCTGTGGATTATGGTTCTGATGTAAGTTGTCGTCCCTTTGGCCCATTATTATATCCAAATCCAGTTACAGTTTGCTACACATTTAGTGGTGTGGCATTCATCCCTGGATCTTTGCTACAAGCAACTTCCAATTCCAAGGTCCCTGGAATTAACTGCCAAATTAGCTACAAATCAGAGGATGTGATTTAGTTGAATGCCAATATCTGAATGACATTTCCCTTCATGGGGCTCTTTTCTTCATGCTCTTTTCCTTGTTTTGGAGGCTACATCAAATGTTCCTGTTCCCCCCACTACACACAACAGAGAGTTATTAAATATCTGAATAACGGCCTGATATTTTCAGGATATCTAACAGTTAGGATTCTCTACGTATTTCAGTATTCTTCTCAGCTGTTCATGCCACTGAGCTGAGTTTCAAGTTATCTGATATGTAGCCACTTAAAGCCGCTGAGCAGTTTCTTGGCTCTCATCTTCCCGGGTCTCTGAAGCGGAGGCTGAGAAAACCTTTCCATCTAATGTGAGTGTGACATTCATTCCTAGGAACATACGAGTGCTCCTTGGCTCCAGTGGAAACATTCCTTAGGAGCCAAAGCGATGGCACCATGTCATCATTTTAAAGGGACAACTGGGTACCTTTTTATCGGTGCAATTGGATGTCTCAGTGGACTTTTATATCTGGCCCAAAATCTAAAGCTTTTAAACTTTAGTCAATCTGATTTTATCATCTATCTATCTATCTATCTATCTATCTATCTATCTATCTATCTATCTATCTATCTATCTATCTATCATCTCTCTCTCTCTCTCCATCTATCTATCTATCTCTCTATCTATCTATCTATCTATCTATCTATCTATCTATCTATCTATCTATCTATCTATCTATCTATCTCTCTCTCTCTCTCTATCTATCTATCTATCTATCTATCTATCTATCTATCTATCTATCTATCTATCCATATCTATCTATCTATCTATCTATCTATCTATCTATCTATCTATCTATCTATCTATCTATCTATCTATCTATCTATCTATCTATCTATCTATCTATCTATCTATCTATCTATCCATCCATCCATCAATCTATCTATCTATCTATCTATCTATCTATCTATCTATCTATCTATCTATCTATCTATCTATCTATCTTTCTATCAGTATCTACTGTGTTTCTCCAACAATACGGCCTCCACCAATAGGAAGGCCCAGCATGTTTTATTGGCATAAAATCAAATTAAGCCCCTCCTCCCAAATTAAGGCCTATATTAAACATGCGAAATGGGGGGGAATGGCGGGGGGGCTTGCTTCTAGGATGTAGTTTTGTTGCATATCTGGATATGGTGCAGCCTCCATTGACTTTGGCATTGGTGGGGCACTTCGTGTCAGGAGACGTTCCTCCACCGTTGCTTTCCCTTCTTCCCATGCTGCCACGGCATTTAGAGCAATGCCACGGTGTTTGGCGCAGCCATGTGTGGCCAGCCAGGGGTCCCCCCTGCAACGGGAGCCCGGCAGAGACACTCGGCTTCAGGCGGTCCTGTTGCCGGCTTCCCTTCACCTTCGAAGGCAAAGCCAATTCTTTTAAAAATGACACCCTACTACCGGTACGACAAAGCCTCCCCTGCCCAAGAGGGCAGCCCAAGCCCATGTGGGGAGGCGAATCTCACGGGTCCGCAGCGCAGGATCGACCCACCCCGGGAGAAGCACCCAGCCGCCATCCCTGCCTGGTGCCAGGCAGAGCGTGAAGAGCTTCACCTGGGGCGCCCAGTGCAGCTGACAGACAGGCCCTCCTGCCTGGCAGCGGAACTCTCACCAAGGCAGCGAGCACCTCCCCGCTGGACCCTCCACTCACCCCGCCAGGGCCGTGCCAGAGCCGTGAGGGCTGGGCAGAGCCAGGAAAGCAAGCCGCGGGTGCGCGCCCGCCTGCCAAGCAAAAGAGCCGTTGCTCTAAACGCCATGGCAGCAAGGGAGAAGGGAAAGCAATGGTGGCAGAAGGTCTCCTGATACGAAGTGCCCCACCAACGCTGAGGTCAACATCCAAGCTGTCGCTGCCTGCCCAAGGATGCAAGGGGGGGAATTAAGTCACCCCCGAAAAGATGGCCTAGCCGGTTTTTCGGGGGTCAAAAAAAAATAAGGCCCAGCCTTATTTTGTGAAAAACACGGTATCTATCTATCTATCTATCTATCTGTATCGATCTATCTATCACCTATCTAATCCAAATCACTAAACTATATCTCTCTATCTCTTTATTCTATTTGTCTGCCTATCTCTTTATTATCTCTCTCATCACTACAGGTAGGTTTCTGTATGTCTAGTTCTTATCTGTCTATCTATATATCTCTATCTCCATCTCTCTCTCTCTCATCTATTTCTATATCTTTACCTCTCATTTCTCTCTCTCTCTCTCCAACTCTCTCTTTCTCCATATCTATCTATCATTTATATTTATCTATCTCTTATCCATCTATCCATCCATCCACCCACCCATCCAGTTATCTTGCTATCTAGCTAACTATCTTTATCATCACCTATCTACCTACTTATTATCTTTCTCTCCTTATTTTCTATCACCTACCAGATAGGTGATAGAATTATATTATCTATAATAATTTATTATAGATAAATTATTATCTATAATTTCTATTTCTCTCTCCTTCCAAATATGGGATCTTATTTGACTCCCCAAAAATGTTCATGTACTTCCTTTTGAATGTAAGTAAGAGGACAGAATGGCTTTGCTTTCATTCCCAACTCTTAATTCTTCCTTGTTTTTACAGAAGGCACATTATGCGTATAGATTCCAGTACAACTTCTTTTGCTCTGGTTTATAAATATCCAGCATCCATTGACTTCATCTGCATCTCATTATATGGCTGCATTTCAGAATGGAACATATTTGCCAAAGCAACATACACTAATAATTGTATTTGCAATTGTGGAAGTTGCCTGGTTATAAATTGGATAGCTGCCATAAAAAGAAAAAGACAAAACTATCTTTTAATACACATGCACATGTGTGCGTGTGTGCGTGTGTGCATGTGTGTGCACACATAATAAAATAACTGGGCAGGGAGCCTAACAATCACCAAGGAGCATGCCTAAAGGTTGAACCATCTAGTCAGATCCTGGTATTTACTGAATGACCGAAGGACATATTTACTAGTTAAATTTTATTCTGTCATGAAATTCAATTATTCTCTCACATGGATAATCTGATTTTATGCCTCCCTCCCTCCCTCCCTTCCTTTTCTCTCTTACTAATTTGCTTTTATGAATGTTAACATTCAGGCTTCTCTCTGGGCCAGACTCCCCATGATGCAGGTCTGTGATTCTTCTGCAATGCAGTCAGGGCAGCCTGAGTGAAAGGATGACCGCACTAATACTTTAGGGAATTAATGTTAGAGAAAACCTGTGTTGTTTTCTCAAGAGAAATGCCCTCCCTACCCCAGTTCTACTAATTCCACTTGGAAGCAAGAAAAAAACAGAACCCCACTGTGAGAACAACAGTGCCCATGGAATAGATTTCTGGAAATACATAGGAAGTCTTTCTGGTCCAGTGTGGACAATTGAAATCTATGTGGTCTTTTTCATATTCCTCCTTTTCTGATACACATTATTGACTGTGCTTATCCTTTAGCTACAAGATGTTTCAGGTGTGATAGCTGCAAGAGCTGCTTATCATCAAGGCCTTTCATTTTTTTCCTCAAGGAAATTTAACATGTCTGAGCTGAAGTGAGTCAGCAGTAAACAGAGTTCTAGTAATATTGACACCGTAACCACATGAGGTTTTCTGCTATCCTATCGGTAAACCCCAGAATCTCTTCTACCTTCTACCATTCCAGCAACATTAAATTGAAAAATTCACTCCAAATGGAGTAAATCTAACACAAGGCAGCCCCAGGCTCAGAGTAGGATTAATTCCTAGCTATGTTGAGACTCCTTGACAAACTTTTTTTAAAAAAAGAAATCCTTTTAATTTAAACTTTATTCCTCATGCTTTTTTTAATAGCGATCGTATCATGTACTTTTGTAACGTAAGACACTTTTTCCGAGGTTTTGTGACTTCGAATAGAACACAAAGCAGTGCACAACTGAAGATTTTCCTCTAGGGGGAGCTGTAGTCCTTAGATATACCTAAAGCGAGTCAACAATGAATTCTCAAAATGAAATGAATATGCCACTTCTTGAGTGGTGTCAAAATGCCTAAATCCTCTGACTATGAGGTCTTTCCTCAAGTTTTTTTTGTCTTTTTCCTTCTCCTTCACTCCCTTCTTGTCATTTAAAACAGGGTTATGATAAGCCTTCTCTCTTTTGTAGAAAATAACCTTGCCTGCGCCACAAAATCTCCAGCTCTGTGGCATAAAATCTCCAGCTCTGTTATGTTACTTTTTGTCCTTCAAGCCATTTTGTATAACATCCCCAGTCAAGTATGAAAGTAACATCACATTCATTTTTCTGGACATCTAAGAGTTCTTTCCTCCCTTCACTTGAACTTTGGAGAGGAAATCTGATACTTAAAACTTTCAATCAAAGGGGTGGAAACTTTAGAGACACCCACAAAGATGATTATTATTACCCAGCAAACAGTTTAGTAATATGATCCCAGATGCAGCCACATCTTCTCATTTATATCAGTAGAAGAATCAAAGAGTTTTAAAAAGCTTTTTTTTTTTTTGCAGGAGATTAGGTGGAAACAGAATTGTAACATGAGTCCCTATCAGCTTTTGATAGTGCTTGGACCTATATTTTGGATTATTCTTAGCAAGTCATCTGTTGCAGTGGACAATTTTGATTCTAATATCAGATGTTAAGGCACTGGATGAAAAGGCCTCGCCTTTATGAATAGAATTCTAGTGGGTCTACACAGGATTCCTAATAACACTTCATTCAGCCATTAATATGTCTGGGAAGTCAACAAACATCAAGATGTCCCGTGATACTAATTTAACAAAGGGCAGAGTTTCTTTCTGTGCCGATATTTCTGGATGCCATCTTGTAGTCTCATCAAAACTGTTTTTAATCTGTACTTGCAAGGTTATTTTAAGTTGCTTGGTGGGGACAGAAGCTACAGTAACTTGCCTGCCCGAGAAGTAATAGCTTGACCTACAGCTGATCCAGTCCTGATCAAAGGTGCCTTGAATCCATGGCCTCTCATTTTCAGAGAGAGATACTGATAAAGGACAAAGGGGAGAGTGATGGAAGCAATTGTACTGGCCATTTGTGACTTACTTTTATTGAGCAGAAAGAACCAGGGGAAATGGCAGGAAAGAGAAAGGATAGATCTCATTTACTCTGACAAAGAAAAAATAATAATAACACACAAAGAAATATAGTTCACATTGCCCACATTTCTCTACTATTATACAGCAAGTGAAATGTAGTGTTTTCCTTTTCCTTGGTTTGATGAAAGCCTGCTCTATAGTAAATTGAATCTCAGTTATGGAACTAATGTAATAAAACATAGAAGAAAGCAACTCTACCTGTTAGAAACCAACACAATCAAACTCACTAAACATTAAATTGTCTCTCCAGATGCTTGACAATTGTTCCTCCTGCATGCAGACCATAGAAAGGCTCTGTTAGGTCTGTAGTGGGATTGTGTAGTGGTAAAATCCTGTTTGCCTCCTAGATTACACCCCCCTCACCAACACACATGTATCCACATTTGAAGGGAAATATCAGTTATTTTCTTTGATACGACCCATCATTTGTTCTTTTATGCTGTTTAGGGCTCACTATGATGACACAGCTACCTACACTGCAGTGGCAACAAATGCACACGGACAAGCCTCAACCAACGCCGCTGTGATTGTGAGAAGTGAGTAAAGCCACAGGATGATGTGAAACAGACACAAACGTGGGGATATATTTGAATGACGTGGTTCGTAACGTTGTCGCTTTCTTCTAGGATACAGAGGGGATGAAGAACCGTACCCTGCTGGAATATTTCCCTATCGCTGTAAGTTCTCCTTGTAGTTTGAAGTAACTCTGGACCTGAAATAAGCCTCAGAGATGTTTCTCCCCCTAGAAACTTCATAAAAGATGGCCAAAAAAGTTTACTACAGCATTAGGCTCAATTCAAGGTGTTGGTTTTAATCTAGAAATTCAAACCAGCGGATCAGAAGCACTTGACCTATTTATTAACTTGCACTCTACTTTCAGTTTATGATGGGTTTCTCTCCTGGATAAAGGCTCTTTCTAAATAACGTCTATAAGGATTAAGAGCAGGAATGTCTTATCAACTTGACTTTATTTTTTTATGCTAAACCTTCTCCCTATTCTGAAAAAAGGTCTTGTGAAATTCCAACCCCCCAAACCACTTATTTTTAAGCACTTAAAATCAAGTCTTAGATTTAATTAAAAAGCAAAGATACTGTCTTTAGAATCTACCTCTCTCTCTCCCTCCTTCCCTCTCTGTCTCTTATCCATTCACCCACCCATATAGAGAAAGAGAGTCTAGAGTTTCTAATATTTATTTGTAGCAATGTTAGGTTCTGCCTCAGTTTGTTTACCTTCCCAATAAGCAACCGAGTCGGGAGATCATTAAAAGCAGCTTATTAGGTTATTTTGATAAAGTTGGATCTCTCTATGAAAAAGAAGAGAGAGAACCTCAAGCTCCATGTTTCACTCCTTTTTTAAACAAAACAAAGAAAGTGCAAGAGGAAAGTTGATTGGACAGGGTAAAAATAACTTCCCCTTGGCATAGGAAATCGGTTACGTGTAGTCAAACATGTTACATATTTGCATCCCATAATATCACACATGTTCATAAAAATGAGGTCTGACATCAGAAGGGGTATACACTGTAAGAAAAAAAAGTTGCTTGGAGTTAACAAAAGATAAACCAGACCCAAAGTTGTACTACAATCCTTTTTCTTATCTGGAGTTTGTTTATCAGTTTAGGAATTTTAAAAACCAACAAACCTGAACATCTTTTTAAAGGAGAGAAAATAAATCAAAGTAAAATACAAAGTAACTATGTTAGTTAGCAAGTTGCAAAATCCATAACATGTAAAAAGAAATATGCATATTTAGTGCATTTTAATCTCTGGCTTCTAACTTGGAAAAGTGATGGCACTTTTGCACACCAATAATTTTAAAAATGGGACATATTAGGCTCATATTTTGGTTTCCTGAGTTCATTGTTCTAACCCTGGCTGTGGGGTCACTGGTGGTCTCTGTGCTTGGTTGTTTTCTTGCAGACAGTTTATTACCCAACTAGGTAACATCTTTTAAGCCAGACTTTGTGCATGTCCCTTTGAAACTTTAAACATATCTGGTATAGTCTGCAGAGGGACAGAGAAATCTTCTTAGGCCAC
Organism: Pseudonaja textilis; assembly: GCF_049901715.1. Classification (NCBI taxonomy): domain Eukaryota; kingdom Metazoa; phylum Chordata; class Lepidosauria; order Squamata; family Elapidae; genus Pseudonaja; species Pseudonaja textilis. Next base: position 126,769,572 of record NC_141990.1, on the reverse strand, counting down.
ATAGGTAAAGATATTTTCCAGGAGCTTATAGAAGAGCCTAACTGCTAACACTATCCTAGCTAGCCTATAGAGCATAAGCAAAAATCATAATAAAAATAAAAATGACTACTTATCATTCCAACTCAGGCACAAAATAAAAATATCCTTTTAAAAACCTTGAAAGAAAGAGAATTTTAAAGAAACAAGGCTGTTTCTTTAGTATCCCCCTCATCCCATCTTTGCCACAATTTAGCAGAACCTGACCAGAAGGCTGAAATTATTGAACTATATAATAACATCTGCTATCTAGGTGTCCATGAGTGCTATGGTAATAGAGCTGTGCCTTGGTAATTCTTGCTACCATCATCAATTTTGCAGAGGTGTTTTTTTCTTAACCCTGGAATTAAGGCTCTCATGCCTACTGTTGGCTTTCCAGCAATATAAGGATAAATGAATGAAAATAGTTTATGTAATGCAACTTCCTGGCTATGTAACTTAGAGCTTACATTTCTGGGTACATAACTCTTCCTTGTGGGGGATAAACTAATCTCACAAGAGATAAAGTAAATCAAGTGTTACTGTTTAAAAAGAAGAAATAAAATTTCAAAACAATATAACATTAATTGCCCCAAATACACAATTCTAACAGTGAAGAAGACTAATTACAAAGCTATTCAGATTATAGAAAACAGCAAGTTGATTAAAATAAAATTTGCAAAAAAATGTTCCTGGTAGATCACAAGTCTAATACATTGGTCTAATATAAATAACTTGTAATAACTTGAAAGAAAATGATTAGGCAGAGAACGTCAGATTAATATTATAGATCACAAGAGATTTAATGGGAAGAGAATGTCTTCATGCATATCCTATTTATGCTATTTATGCTAAAAACACAGCAGGAACAGTATTTAAATAATCTCAACTACTTGCTGTTTTCTAAGTGTAATCTGGATGTTTGTAACCCAGCTACACTAGTACCAAGCCCATGCCATCTAGTTGTTGAAGGCTTGAGAAGAATGAGTGGTCTGCTAGGAGAAATCTGGCAAGCCCCATGTGTTTGGGGTTGCTTTTGCTACCTTGAGTTGGCTTTGAAAGAGAAGTAAGGACGAGGAAGTCTATTTTCAGCTTTATAGCCAATGCTACAGGCAATGCAATCTCGATTCCCATTATTTCACTTCAAAGACACCTAAACATATCAAAGCACGTTGATGGATATTAAATAATTTCTAAGGTTCATCTCAACAATTGTCTTTTCAATTAACCTCATTCTTGTTTGCTTCCAGTGCCACTGCCAGATGAAATCTGTTACACACATTTTGAAGTTCAGTTTTTGGAGAGGTTTGGAGTCACCTTTGGGATGGAGGGGGAAACACTTACTTTAAGGTGTAAGATCTTGGTCACACCAGAACTGAAGCGTCTCCATCCTCGGGTTGAATGGTACAGAGATGGTAAGATTCTTAATAATTATTAATAAAAATTATATTTATGTTTCTGAATTTTCCAAGGATTGCTGGAATTTGTGACAGCTTTTCATGAGCTCTGCATCCCAAACTTAATAGTTGCCACTTAACCAAATGGCGTTTTTTATATTTCTTAAACTGTTCTGCATATTTGTTTAAGACAAATTTGTCTTTGCACCAAGACAAATTCCTTGTGTAAGCAATCACACTTGGCCAATAAAGAATTCTATTCTATTCTATTCTATTCTATTCTATTCTATTCTATTCTATTCTATATTTATTTCAGTATGATTAGAATATGTCTCCAGAGCTCAAAACCTAAAAATATAAGGTTCATTGATTAAGGGGTATCTAAGCAAAATAGCTGTGGAGGCTCAAAACCCCACAAAAGTCCAAACATAATTACTTGGTCAATTAGTAAGGTAATAGGACAAAACAAAATAATAGGAATTACTTTAGCTGAGATGAAACATACTATTTGGTAAGCTTAATTTATGTTAATGTTAAGTTGCAACCTCTCACCTCTAAGAATCACAAGCTAATTGATAGGAATGCCCCAAAGATTTCAAATCAAATTTTTATAAGAAGCCTCAAATTAAACCTAACACTGACTTTTTTTTTGCCTCTTTCCAGTTTTGGTATATATTACAGTTAGTGAATTTTTTTGGAAAGGATCAAAAGCATGTAAAGAAATAATTCTTGATTCTGACTACAGTTGAAATCAAACCAAACATATTTAAATCCTGTTGACTTTAGTGAGAAAAACCCCCCCAAGTGATTTATCCCATCTCTGTTAATCAATAGAGTTTGGAAGATTTTAATGTCGGCTGAAACAGGTGCTTGACAAAATGTTTGTGACATTGCTTCAATAGTGTCTCCCCCAATACACAAATTGTAAAGTTTCAGATTAGGTACCATTGATACAGATTAGTAGATCCTTCACAGTGTCTGAGGACTACACCAAACATTACAAAACTAGCCTATAGGTACATATGTTATTAGAAATAGCATCCATCTGAAACATGATAGCTTCTTCCCAGTATATTTGCTCTAAAATAACTGATTAGGAGATTCCAGTGCAGAATATATCTTTATTGTTGCTATCTTATTAACACGTACTGAAGTGCAACCTGTCTTTCAGATGTGCTAATCAAGGAATCCAAGTGGACAAAACCCTACTATGGTGATGGACAAGCAGCACTGTCTTTCTCTCATTTGCACAAAGATGATGAAGGCTTGTACACCCTGCGCATAATTTCCAGAGGCGGAGTGCATGAATATAGTGCATTTCTGTTTGTCAGAGGTATGGCAGCCTTGCTATTTAGGAGCCAATCCTGCTTCATTCTTTTTGAAGATTGAACAGAAGGGGTAGGGAGTGAAGAATTTTTGGCTTTCTAAAAATGTTGAATCTCTTCCTTTGAAATGTTTGACTACATTGCTTGCAAAATTGTTTGGGTGATTTTAAAATGAATGGGCAAAACTTTGGTCTGGTCAACTTCAAGAGCACATTCATGGTTAGCAAAGCATTTTGCCATATTTGTATCACAAAAAAGAAAATGAGAATAGTTGCCTTTCTGGTTTGACAAAAAAAATGGGAAATGACTATATAAAATGGCATGAGGGTTGTAATTTGATCTCATCCTGACATGGATAAATCCCTAGCAAATCTGGGATGGATTACCTCAATCCTTAAGGGCAGAAGTGCACCTGGAACACCTTCTTCCTATACAGTCTTTTAGTCTGAGCTAAAAATCTCAGCTAGTGTTTTCAGCAGATGGAAACTATAAAGTTGAGCGGATGTACATTCCTTGACATTTTGGTTTTGATGATAAGTTCACCATCATGTAAACAAGTCTGGTTGGTTTCAGTGGAATTTACCAAAGCTCACCAACTGACACCCAATGGCTTGTACTTGCAAGCTTTCCATGCTGTTCCATTTGTTTTTGCATGGATGTATGGTAGGACCGTGTTTCCCCCCTCATTTCTTGCTCTGCCTGAAGCACCAATGTTCTCAGTGAAAAAGCTCAGTAGTTCTTGTTTCTGCCTTCCCTGGAGCTATGCTGTCTTTCTCTGCAATATTGCTCCGTGCTCTTCAAGATTAGGAAGAATCCAACCTCAGGAGAATAAAGATGGTATCCGGAGAATTCAGCCAGGGAAACCAGAGAAAGCTAAAGTTGCCCACTGTTAACTTCAGTCAAATGTTTGGTAACACAACTCCTAAAATATCTTGCTGTTAGATCTATGGGCCTGGGTTAATGGGAGTTGGAATCCAAAATATCTGAAAAGGATTAGTGTGCTAATTTCATATATCCATCAATTAATCCTTAGACTATTGGTATACGAAGCCAATATGACTTGTGAAAACACTTTCATGTTATGGGCATGCAATATGGAAAGTGGTGGATATGGAGGGCCAACTACTGGTATATGCAGGTTCTTCTTTATGATGTTATTACTGTTTTAATGTTCTGTATTAGCAGACTTCTTGATTCTGTTGAATAATTCAGCAAATTTGGCTGAAAGCAACTTAATTTACATAAAAAGCCATTGAGAATTTCAGAGTAAAGTCTGAACTAGGATATAGAATCTTTGAAAATGTCCTTCCATAAAGGAATCTTTAGATTTTGTTAAGGAAGTAAAAAGATGCCTCACTAAATATTTTTAAAGGACATGTCCTTGTATAGTTACTTTTGTCTCATCTGAACCATCATGGAGACAGTAATAGAGACAGAAAGATTTGATAGATGTCTAAAGTCACTGTTGTAGCCATTGTTTAAAATTCAACGGCTCTCCATTCCCCACCCAGCCCGGCTTTTCCTTTATTAAGGAAAATTCTTGATGAATATTTTTCCTGAGAACCTGCGATGTTTGGTGGAAGGGAAAATTCAGTCTGGCGAATCCCCTAATCACTTTCCATAACATGACTCGCATTAAAACAGTAAGAACAGTATCATTCGATGTCTTTATTATTAAAACTGAATAGGGATTAGCAATGAAAACAGTGAGAGGTCCTTGGTGCTCTCTGAGCTTGGTTTTCTTGCAGACATTTCATTATTCAAACTAGGTAATATCATCAGTGCTAGTAAGGTACAGGGTTTGCTCTTAATTTAAAATCTAGTGATGGGGGCCCCAGGGGCACCAATGGATGTGAGCTGCCATGATGCCAACAGAGATTATGTTATTGTTACTTGGAAACCACCAAATACAACCCATGAAGCTCCAGTGATCGGCTATTTTGTGGACAGGTATATGTGGAAGGAATAGCATTAGATTCTTCTGTATTTCAAATAAATTGCCCTGTCAGTGTTGATTGCTCTGACAAATTGGCTATCAATGGACATATCTACATAAGCAATGTCTACATACTATGCAAAAGAGACAATCAACAAGCCAAAAAAGACCAGAAGACCTTCTCACTAGCAATCGCCATGAACATAGACTAACACCAAGAACAACATCAAACTAACAATCAAGAAGTAAACAATACCCAATCAAGGAACTGTCAAATAAGCCAACAATAAACAGCCGACCAAAAAGCCTCCCACCAATAACCAACAAAGCTCAGAGACCACCAAGGGCCCCTCATTTCAACCTTGAGCTGCAAATATTCTCTCTTAATGAAGATAGCATAATTAACGCTGGTGTGCTTTTCTCCAACTGAAGAATGGGGGGAAAAAAAAGTGAATTTACTTGATTGTGAAGGAAACCCCATTGTCATCCAATAGTGTTATTTATGGTGTCATATTTACATTATATGAGGGTGATTTTATCTGAGCTTTTCTTGGGTTTTTAGACGCTGATGCTCTAGTGATGGGGGCCCCAGGGGCACCAATGGATGTGAGCTGCCATGATGCCAACAGAGATTATGTTATTGTTACTTGGAAACCACCAAATACAACCCATGAAGCTCCAGTGATCGGCTATTTTGTGGACAGGTATATGTGGAAGGAATAGCATTTGATTCTTCTGTATTTCAAATAAATTATCAGTGCTCAAAGGACAGTTTTTGAATTTGATGTAGGTTTTGCTTTCTGTTGCAAGTTAGTATAATATTGTTCAAGTTTTATTTCAATGGAATTTATGGCCTTTGAGCCACCATGGCACAGTGGTTAGAGTACAGTACTGCAGGCTACTTTTGCTGCCTGCTGGCTGACTACAATTTGACAGTTCAAATCTCACCAGGCTCAAGGTTGACTCAGCCTTCCATCCTTTCGAGGTGGGTAAAATTAGGACCCAAATTGTTGGGGGCAATAGGCTGACTCTGTAAACCGCTTAGAGAGGGCTATAAAATGCTGTAAAGCGGTATATAAGTCTAACTGCTATTTCTATCCAAAGCAAAAGTCACTGGCTTCAAAATAGCAGGGTTGCAGGACCACAACTACCTGGTTGTGCCTACTATTTGGAAGCCAATTAACATCCCTGTGGTTGCCCATGTCCATGAGCTATCCACAACAATTTCCTTTTTCCTCACTGCATACATGTGGAGTTACAATATTTTATCCTAATGCCTATTATTTTATACTTACTTCATTTCAACTCTATCTGGCATCTGATTCACCAGTTTAAAGAAATCATCCTCACCACTTTTTTTGTTAGAAAATCTCAAAAATTAAGTTTTTCTTTCCATCTTTCTATTATTGGCAGATGTGAAGTGGGTACCGAAAACTGGGTGCAATGCAATGACGCTCCTGTAAAAATCTGCAAATATCCAGTGACTGGCTTGTTGGAAGGGCGTTCCTACATTTTCCGAGTGAGGGCCGTCAACCAGGCAGGGATCAGTCGGCCCTCAAGATCCTCTGATGCTGTGGCAGCTCTTGACCCCATGGACCTGGAGAGGTCACAGTGTAAGGAAAAAGAATGCTGGCCATATTTCTTCAGGGGAAATTATAAGCAGACCTACGAAAGAGGAATCTTGCTGCTAAGTGAGAGGGGCAGGTTAAATTTCATTTCTGAGCTGGCCATAAATTGGGTTTGCAGGCAGCTTCCTTATGGCTACTTAAAATAAGAGCTATGATTTCAGCCTATGTATGTAGGTATGTATATATCATCATCATCATCATCATCATCATCACCACCACCACCACCACACCACCATCATTTTAGCTATTGTCTATCAATTGCAGAATGAAGGCCTCTTTCACATGTTTCCATGTATGAATGTATTTATGTCTACACACACACACACACACAGAGCGAGAGGGGGGAAGGGAGGGATAGAGAGAGAGAGAGAGAGAGAGAGATAGAGAGAGAGAGAGAAAGAGAGAGAGAGATGTGGAGGTCTCATTGTAAACTATTATGGTTAATAATTTTCAACAGTTTTCCCACACTCTGTATACAGGTAGTCCTTGACTTACAACCATTCATTTAGTGACTGTTGAAAGTTACAACAGCCCTGAAAAAAGTGACGTATGACCAATTTTACGCTTAACGACCCCTGTAGCATCTCCATGGTCATGTGATCAAAATCCAGGCATTTGGCAACTGGCATGTATTTGTGACAGTTGCAGTGTCCTGAGGGTCATGCGGTCACTATTTGTAACCTTCCCAGTTGGCCTCCAACAAGCAAGGTCAATGGGTCATTAAGCTAGATTCATGTAACAACCGCACGAAAACAACTGCAGTGACTTGTTTAACCACTGTGGCAAATAAAAGGTGAAGAAATGGGGCACACAATTCACTTAACAACTGCCTTGCTTGCCAATGGAAATTTTGAGCTCCATTGTGGCCTTAAGTCGACGATTACCTGCAGTGGTCCAGCTCTTTGATATGTAAATAAGTATTTATTATTCCACCGAAAAATTATATTATGCCTAACACATGCTTCATTTTTGTGCTGAGCAACAGGGATTTCTGGTCAGATGGTGAATTTGTTCAGAATAAAAAGGTGATCTTTTAAGGATTTGTTTATCTTTAGCATCACGAGAGCACTCATCTGAATTAATAACCCCAGATGCTAGAGTTTTCAAAATCTAACTTTGACTAATGTTGCTGATATAAAAACCCATGATAGCAAGAAGCAATCAAAATACTAAAAAGATGTTGCAGTGTAATTTTCAGAAGGCGTTCTATTAGTACAGAAACTTAAATATCAATGGTCAATGACTACTTCAGCTTCAACCACAACAATACAAGAGCATACAACAGATACAAACTCAATGTAAACCACTTCAAACTCGATTGCAGAAAGTACGACTTCAGCAACAGAGTGGTCAATGCCTGGAATGCACTACCTGACTCTGTTGTTACATCCTCAAACCCCCACTCCTTTAACCTCAAACTATCCACTATTGACCTCACCTCATTCCTAAGAGGTCTGTAAGGGGCATGCATGAGTGCACCATCGTACCTACAGTCCCTGTTCTATTGTCCCCATTTATCTGTACCTATTTCCTGTATTCTTACTCATGTTTATACTTTTACCTATTATCTTGTAAGCGATTGACAAACAAACAAACAAACAAACAAATAAATAATATTGTTTTTTTCCCCTACCTTCAGCTATTCACATGGAAGGAGGCAGGGACATTATCCTTCATGACTTTGAAGGTACGTAACTTCCACAGAGACCTACTCACAGTACCTCTGTGGCCGTTAACAAAACTTTTGACTTCCGGCTGACATTCAGATTTCTTTTTCTGTCTAGACTCCTTTCTTCATACATTTAATATTGAGTTAAACATGTGCATCTCTCTTATTGCCCACATGAGGAATTTAGTTAAGAGGAGAACCCGAGAACTAAGTTAATATATTCTTGAGTGATTATTGTTTTGAGTTTCAGGAAATTCCACTTTCATTTTGTGCAGGTAAGCATTCTGCGTGTTTGCATTATCAGGATATCCCGGAATTGCTACTTTAATTTTTCTGGTTTTCCACCAGATTTCTTAAGAACTGCAATTTGTTGAAGTGCTTTAGAGTTTAAAGCACAATAAATCATACCTGCTGATGCAGTATAAGACCACAGTATAAATATTTTTTAACATTTGTCTTCTCAGAGCAAAAACACCCTTTTTTTTTCTCCCTTTTGAATGTGGAACTTAGAGAGCCAGAAAAGTCTAATTAATCAGCATGGGACTTATTTTCTTCCCAATTCAAATTGCAATACAAAATGTATAGGAACAATGTGCTAAAATGCAAAGCGATATTTCTCTCGGTGCCTAGAAAATGCTCATGAGTGATAATAGTTAAGGCAAATCAAGTCACAGGTTTTATTCCCCTTCACTCCTTTTGTCGATTGCAGGAAATACGGTTTCAGCAACAGAGTGGTCAATGCCTGGAATACACTACCTGACTCTGTGGTTTCTTCCCTAAACCACAAAAACTTTAACCTTAGACCAGGGGTCTGCAACTTAAACATTCAAAGAGCCATTTGGACCCATTTCTCACAGAAAAGAAAATCTTGGGAGCCAATAATTTAAAAACCAGTGTGACTGGGTGGGCGTGGCCAACTCAACATCACTCATGCCCACCCAGTCACCTCCTGCTCTGGAATATGGAGCAAGTCTCTATCTCCTGCCATCACCATTACCTTCTTAGGCCAGGTGAGGAGTGATGGAGAGGGAGAGGAGGGGCCAGCCAGTGGTGGGATCAGCCAACGGAGCTGCAGTAGAGGGCTGAAAGAGCTGCATGTGGCTCCAGAGCCTCAGGTTGCAGACCCCTGCCTTAGATTGTCTACTATTGACCTCACCCCATTCCTAAGAGGTCTGTAAGGGGCATGTATAAGCTCACCAACGTGCCTACCGTCCCTGTCCTAATGTTCCCTTTTATTTGTATCCATTTCATGTATTAATAATCATGTTTATACTTATATTTGTTACCTAATACATGCTTGACAAACAAATAAAAAAGTAAATAAACAAACATATTGTATCTACCAAATATTTTGGGACTAAGCTTTCAGAAAGAAAACAGGTGTGGAGATACCTACAAGAGTGGTCCCAATAGTCATAGTATTAAAAAAAATATGTGCTGCTGGGGATTTTCTCTGACTAGGACGAAAATTAAACCAGCTCAGGTAAGCTGAGCCATTCCAGGTGGATCTTAAAACTCCCATCCTCCCTTTGAACTGCTGATCTTTGATGAGAAATGGAGAGCAGCCACAGTTATTACAGGAAAATGACAACTCATTCCTGTGCCATATATTACCCTGATATTATCTCATTGTCATTCATAAACTAGGAGAGGTTTCTACACCATCCTCCCCACTTTTTTTTGGGGGGGGTGTATGATTTTATATTTAATTGCTGTGGTCCTTCATGCAAATTTTTTTCCTTGCTCATTTTTCTGAAGCAGAAACTCTCGGGCTCCTCACTTTGATCAACCTGTCTCCTATTTGCATAAAGCACGAAGACTTTATTAGGGCCTTTAGTACCGCACATGAAAGCGATTCAGATATGATCAAAGTAAAACAAAAATCTTAGGAGTTGAATGCAATATTTCCTCCTCCTCCCTCTTCCATTTCTTTCTTTCTTTTTTTTTAAAGCCAGCTGTGAAAAAATAACTGCTACTCTTCTTGCTTGGTTTTCACAAACTGGAAACAAATTAGCTTTGATAAATCACAAAGTTGATGTAGATGTACTTAATAGCTGAGCAATGCACTCTAAATGAGACATTTTGGAAAGACAAGTTCTTGCATCAATGCTAGCCTGGGAGATTCATCTGGCGCAGAACAGTTATTGAGTGTATTACTCTTCTAGGTGATGTTAAAATCCCTGGACCTCCCACCAACGTGCATGCTTCAGAAACCAGCAGAACATATGTCGTTCTCAGTTGGGACCCACCTGTTCCTCGTGGCAGAGACCCACTGTCATATTTCATCGAGAAGGTACCGTGCCTTAGAGCGGCATTTGGCTAGATGGCATTTCAGGAGCACGTCCCCCTTTTGTCACAGTTTTGTTCCATATAGTAGCAACCTTGTGAAGTCTCAAGCATCCTCTTTCCAATATGCATTCAAGATGGACAGTGATTATATATATATATATATGGTATTCAGCTTTGTTCGGGTATTTTCTCACGTCATTATAGTTGTGCTTTTAAAGTTGTAGCAACGTTTCGGCAGAATCTCATCTGCCATCATCAGGCTTCTGTATTGTGTTTGTCTGTGAGTCAGACTTTTACAGTGGTTTCAGTTTCAGTTCAAAAAACTGTTCTGTGGCTTTTCTTGTGTCTTGATTGGCTGGCAACATTGAGTTCCTGTATTGGAGGCTTTTAGTGCAGCTTGGCTCTGAGTAAATGGACGGCTATCATTTGTTAGGAAGCTAGGTTTCATCTGGGTGCCTGGTTGAGGTGTGCTTGAGCTGGAGGTATTAGGGGGGATCTGTTTGTGCCCAGGTGCCTGCCTGGCTAGTGGTGTGGAGATTTTTTTTGTTTGTGGGTGCAGGCTTCCAAATAATTGACAGTCTGGGTGGAATCATCTCTTCTACTCATGCTTTCAGGTCTTTTTTCAATCTCTATGGCTTCTCTGATGATTCTGTGGCTGGGTTTTTTTTATAGTGGCTAGGGTTTTTGTGCCATTGAAGTAGATGCTATGACCTGTGGCTTTCATGTGTTGGACTAGTGAGGAAGTATGTTCCAGCTTTTTTACTGCATTTTTGTGTTCATCCAGGTGTGTACTAATTCTTCTATTGGTCTGTCCAATGTATATGGCTGGGCATGGTGCACAGGGGACTTCATATATGCCTTGGTTTTCCAGGTCAATTTTATCTTTGGGGTTTCTAAGGATGGCTGCTATTTTTCTATCTGTTTTGAAGGCAGTCTTGATGTGATGCCTGTGTAGTATCTTACTAATTTTGTCTGTAGTACCTCTTATGTAGGGCAGGATAGCCGTCCATTTACTCAGAGCCAAGCTGCACTAAATGCCTCCAATACAGGAACACAATGTTGCCAGCCAATCAAGACACAAGAAAAGCCACAGAACAGACAGAAGATATTAGAAGCACCAATCAAGCAAAACACAGCAAACTCCAAGACCAATAAACACAGACCAAGACTCCCAACCAATCAGGATGAAGAAAAAACCATTCTGGCACAGCAGTAGGCTACCCCCAAATTTAAAACTGAAACAACTGTAAAAGTCTGACTCACAGACGAACACAGTACAGAAGCCTGATGATGGCAGATGAGATTCTGCCGAAAGGTTGCTACAACTTTAAAAGCACAGCTACAATGACGTGGGAAAATACCTGAACAAAGCTGAATACCATATATATATATGTTTTCTTATATACATATATATATATATACATATACATGTGTGTGTGTGTATGTATGTGTGTATGTATTTGTACACTTTTGAGAAGAGGCAACAGATTTTCTTTTTTAATGCATGCCCACAATAAAATTGACAATAAAGTTTATCTATTTCTAATAATGTGCCCAGTAGCAGAAAGATAAAATTATGAACATTATCAGAATAACAGAGTTGGAAGGGACCTTGGAGGTCTTCTAATCCAGGGTCCAAACTTGGCAACTTTAAGACTTCTGAACTTCAACTCCCTGAATTCCTTAGCTAGCCATGCTGGCTGTGGAATTCTGGGAGCTGAATCCCACAAAGTTGCCAAGTTGGGAGACGCCTGTTCTATTGCAACTCCCTCCTCAAGCAGGAGACCCTATATCATTTCAGTCAAATGGCTGTCCAATCTCTTGAAAAAGGGGTGATTGAAGAGATCCCAGAAAAAAAAAATCTTCAGTTACATTTAATTAAATAATACTGACATTGAGGATTGGGGGGAAAGTGTTTTTTTTCATAGTGGGGAACATTGGATAGCTAAGACTTGGGAGTAGTCAAGCCATAGGAGCAGCACAGAGGCTGAAGCAGTTTAGTCTTCCTTCTACAAAAAAATCTGGCATGCTTGGAGTTATCTAAGCAGATAGTAAAAAACTACTTAGTACTTGCTCTGATCTTACCATCCCTGAATAGATAAATAAGTGTAACCCAAACACTTAGAAGGGTGCAGATTCAGAAAAAGCCTTTTTGATACACCCATCTCTGTCTTAGATATGCAGCTTTTATTTCTGGAAAATATGCTCAGGATTGGCCTTGACTAAACTAATGATCTCCTCTGGAACAGTGGTCCTCAACCTTTCCAGCTTGGGGGCTGGGTGGGATGAGAGGGGATGTTTCTGTGCGAGTGGCAGGTGCACGTAAGTGTGCGCAGCTCCATTTGCACAAATGGAGGTCAAATGCACCCACACCGCTCACCCAAATGGAGCTTCATGTGTGAGCATGGGCACCTACTACTTGCACAAATGGAGATGCACATATGCTCACCTGCCACTCACAAACAGGCCAAGGGGACCCCTGCTCTAGAACAAAGCTGTGTCAACTTTGGCCACTTTAAAATTTGTGAACTTCAAATTCCAGAAGGCTGGCTGGGGAATTCTGGGAATTGAAGTCCACCTAGTTTAAAGTGGCCCAGTTTGAGAATCACTAATTTAGAATAGCTGGGCTAACAAAAATCACATGATACCCGGAATTGAGCAAGATTCACAATATATTTATTTTTCAGATTGCTCTAAATGGTATCAAAATGGTCAGAAATCAAAATCCCCGCTTGAATGAAATCTATTTCAAACTATTTGTATAAAGGGGAGGAATTTATTGCTGATTAAAGTCAAACACAGTCACTCAACTAGAGCAAGCAAATCCATGAGCCTCCCTATCACATCTCGTAGATTATGTAAGAAACAGAAGATTATGTAGCTATCGTTCATTAATTCAAGTACTTTTAACTCAAATACTTTGAGGATATTTGCAGCTCTGTACATGCAGTAATGATCTTGTTCTTTTCTTTACAGTCTGTTGTTGGCAGTGGGAGTTGGCAGAGGGTCAACGCTCAAGTGCCAGTCCGATCCCCTCGTTATGCGGTTTTTGATCTCGCGGAAGGGAAACCCTATGTTTTCCGAGTTTTTTCAGCCAACAAGCATGGGATTAGTGATCCATCTGAAATAACAGCACCTATTCAAGCAAAAGAGGCCATTGGTGAGGAATGTTCCCTGTTGGATTAGGGCTAGGGTGACTCAGGAGCAAATCTGTCTCCAGCTATGGAAGTCTGGCTGACCCTGGGCCAGTCGCCCACCTTCAGCATTGCTTAATTTTCAGGATTATTATTATGGGAGAAAATGGAAGAAAAATGTTATTTGCAAGGCTGGCTGTATACACCTTAGACAAGAACATAAACTGGCCACCCCCTATGATTTGACTCATCTTCCTATTTTGGTAGGAATTTCAAAAAAGTGCCCTCTTGTTTCTTTTCTCTTTTTTTGCCTTTGAGTTTTTGAGTTTTATGATTTTCAGGTTTGGAAAATGGTTCTGTTTTCCTTTTCTCAGACATTTTCACCCTATTGCATAGTAAATAACAGAATAAGAGAGCGGAAAGGGACTTTGGGGGGTTTCTACTGCCTTTCTTTTGCCCAGGGCTACCACATATTTTTCAGGGTTTACATGCATTGAATGTCTACAGTCCAGAGCATAAATACATGTGTGTTTAACAGAGTTGAAAGGGAGTTTGGAGGTCTTCTAGTCCAAGCCCCTGCTCAGGCAGGAAAACTGAGGATGCCAAACTCTGGGAAAGGTGTCAGGATAACACTTAGAAGGGACTTTGGGGGGAACCCTATACCATTTCAGAGAAAAGGCTGTCCAGTCTTTTAAAAATTTCCAGTGATTGATCACCCAGAACTTCTGGGGACAAGCAGGTCCACTGGTTAATTGTTCTCCCTGTCAGAAAGTTTCTCCTTAGTTTTAGGTTGCTTCTCTCTTTGTTCAGTTTCCATCCATTGCTTCTTGTTTGCCTCCTGGTGCTTTGGAAAATACATTCCCTCCCCCCTTTCTTTGTGGCAGCTCCTTAAAAGCCTGTTGCCTATGACACTCTTGAGTAAAACATGTGAGCCATTTCCTCCTTTCAGTGGTCCATGAAAGTACATCTATAGTATGCAGATAATAAAGTCAAAAAAGGTGAACAACATTTTACACAACTATAGATAAGTTGAGGCTGGGTAACAAGGAATGGCTGGGAGGGGCCACCACTTGATGTGAGTGACATTGCGCTGGCCACGCCCACCCAGTCACATGACCACCAAGCATGTCTGCCCAGTCACATGACCACTAAGCCACACCCACCCAGTGACATGACCACCAAGCCATGCCCACCAAATAAGACATGCCCACAGAACTGGTAGTAAAAAATTTTGAATTCCACCACTGGCTTAGAGTCAAGGCAGCATATACATATGTCAGATAAATGCAAATATACTTAAAATATGTGACAGATAGCACACTCTTGGTGACCAAAGCCAGGCAGCTTGATTGCTTTGAAGGGAGAAAGAACACAGCTGGGCAAGACAGGGGTATAAAGTGCATAAGACCTAATTTTCCAGGTTTTCTTTATGTTGAAAAAGTTTGGGGGTTTTCCTTATTTTTTTAAAAAAAACTCTTAACTTAGTTACTTAAAATGCAGATTTTATATGATTTCCATTCAAAATGGTTCTAAACTGCCTGATCTTCAGTGATAGCTATCAAATGGGGTTTCAGAAACCATGGTAAAGAGAATAAGGGTGCTGAAATGCTGAAAAAAAAAAAGGCTCCGTGAGTATTAATTTAGCAGAGAAAAGCCTTACGTTTTGCAACATAAAATTGACGGATACTTTGAGATTACTTGTCAAAGCTTAGAGTAAAAATCATGGCCCTACTATTTCCTAGGAACTATTGCTTTCCAAAATATATCCACTTGACTTGCTTTGACTTGTGCTATTCAGTGGCGGTTCTCGGAGATTTTGATTAGCACATTCTTTCTTTGTGGGAGACATGGCCATTATCACAGTGAGTTTGAGGGTTTTAAGAAAGGAGCCATAGGTTCCAAATGTGTCTCAGACATCAGCACTTTTGAAACCCACAGGACAGGTCCAGTTGCCACTGAAATGAGAATTAGTTGTCATGGAGAAGCTCCATCTTCTCCCTGATCTTTCTTGTGTGCAAACAGAGGCAGATCCCAGTGAATGAGGGAGGAAGAATTTTAATGAGTTTTTCTCCCCAAGGTCAGCCTTGTGAATTTCTCCAAAGGTCACATTTACATAATGTATATCTTAGGGGGATACTGGGCTTATTTTCATCTTGGAAATCGCTAGATCAACTGATAATTCGGAAATCAAGATCATTTTTTTTTTGAAAATTACATTCTCCCTGCCTTTAGAAATGTTTTAGACCAATTCAGGAATCTGGGAAGGACTTGATAAGTGGGTAAAAATGCTGCATTCAATCTAAACATCTGGCTGAAAGTACAACCAACTGTAAAATATTGTTATTTTGAATTTTCAGCATAATGGCATCTTCTAATACTTGCTAGGAAAGTCACATGTAGACTTGAAAAAAATTGGTTATAATACTTATTTATTTATTAGACTTATATGCTACCCATCTCATCTAGAGCAACTCTGGGTGTCTTACAAACATACACCAATGTGTTAATTGTTATGAAGAGAGTAAGTGCCTTTCTTTGTGCTGCAGTGGCGCCATCAGCTCCTGGACGTGTTGTTGCGACAAGAAACACAAAAACCTCTGTTATTGTGAACTGGGACAAGCCAAAACATGAAGAAGATCTGATCGGCTATTACCTTGATTATTCTGTGGTAGGATCAAATCATTGGGAATCCTGTAACCATAAGCCAATCAAGTATAACAGGTAAAAGCAATATAATGTTTTAAATAATTGCTTGCTCTTTCACATATGCATGTATATATATTTTGGTTAGTCCTTTCTACAAGCGTGGCTGGTGGGCAATTCTGGGAGTTGAAGTTCACCGTTGGCCACCTCTGTTCTAGGATGAGGAGAATCTACCTATTTAATGGGCCATCATCAGAGAAACCACAAGATTATGAATTAATAAATAATCAAATAAAATAGCAGAGAATACAGCAGGAGGGCTGCATACATAGGAAAATGACTGGCTGCTTTTGGGAGGGTGTTGCCAGCTTTGCAGCCAATCACAGCTGGGCCTCTTACTGGAATGGAATGACATGCTGGGGATCATCCACACTAAAGGGCTCAAGACAGCTCAGGTGAGAAAACAGTGAATTATACTGAATTACAGCTGAAAAACAAAGGCATTTGCAATGGTGTAGAAGTAGCAGAATGTCCTCGCGAAGTGGTGAGTGAATTGCCCATACCCACAACACAACAGGACAAGCCGAAAATGTGGATCTGTCTTCTGTCCCAAAGACAGAAATAAAGGAATATTCTCTGAAAAAAACCAAGTACAGTTTCTCTGAACCATCCATTGTCTGTGTAAGCAAGAACCTCATCAACAGTCTGCAAAAATCCCATTGGGCATATCAGAACAGACAACCTGATCAGGCTTCCTGTCTTAAAAGCAGCATGGCCAAGTGTCTAGATTCATAGTTTTCCATCTCGTTGCTGTTTTGCACAGATAAATTGTTTGTTGCATGGACAGGGGAAGCTTTTTCATTTTGTAACAGTCCAAGCAGATGCCTTTAAAATTAAGCAGCAATAGCAGCTCACCTCCCTGTTTCTTCTTCAGGTTCACCATGCACGGCCTGACAACAGGAGAGAAATACATCTTCCGTGTGAAAGCAGCAAATGCAGTGGGGATGAGTGAAAATTCGCAGGAGTCTGACTCCATCACAGTACAGGCGGCCCTCAGTAAGTGGGACTTGGTCAAGTGTACACTTTCAAAGATTAAGAAGTGGTCTGATCCATTAGAAGCTGTAATAGTAACACCATACAGTAGAAACTACAGCCAATAGCAGTAGTCAGTATGGGTAGTAGACTTACAGCCATTCATTTAGGGACCATTTGAAGTTACAATGGCACTGAAAACTGATGACCATTTTTGAGCCATGATGGCGCAGTGGTTAGAATGCAGTACTGCAGGCTACTTCTGCTGACTGCTGGCTGCCCGCAATTTGGCTGTTAAAATCTCACCAGGCTCAAGGTTGACTTAGCCTTCTGAGGTGGGTAAAATGAGGACCCAGATTGTTGGAGACAATAGGCTGACTCTGTAAAATCACTTAGGGAGGGCTGTAAAGCACTGTGAAGTGGTATATAAGTCTAAATTCTATTACTATTGTTATTTTTCACACTTTTAACCTCATGGACACATGATCAAAATTTCAGGCACTTGGGATGTATTTATGACAGTTGCAGAGTCCTGGGGTCATGTGGATCACCTTTTTGTGATCTTCCCAGTCAGTTTCCAATGAGTAAAGTCAACGGAGGAAGCCAGATTTGCTTAACAACAATATGATTCACTTAACAATAACAACTGTGACAAAAAGGTCACGAAATGGGACAAAACTCATTTAGCAACTGCCTTGCTTAGCCACAGACATTTTGGGCTCAATTGTGGTCATAAGTCAAGAACTACCCATACTCTCAAAATGTAAACTTTTCACATCTTGATACCTCCATGCATTGCTAGCATGGGGACTTTTCACATAATTGTAGGTTTCCACATGATAAGTCATTGTTACATGAAAATGTGGGTACCTGCTATGGGGAAAGGGGCTTGGCTTATAAAGGAGATGAATACCAAAGAAGAATAGGGAAATTGAAATTGGAGAGAACAGCCGCATTTTGATATTTAAGACTTCATGGTGAATTATTTTGGCAAGCAAAGTCATAGACACAGAAGGAAGAAAATATTGTTTGGAGAAAGGCAAACGTAATATTTTGGTTTAAGTTTATGTAACTTATAAGATATACTATAATATACTTAGATTTAAAAATGCCATTCTGTATATTTATTATGGACAGTCCCCAGGGTCTTACCACTTAGAAAACATGCATTATTAAGGCACCATTTTCTTAGACAAGTCAATCCATAAATTCATCATAATGTAATCAAAGTATAAAAGAAAACCATGTGATGTTATTGCTTTGTATATCAACTATTCAGAAGTTTGCTTGACTTTTATAGCTTGCCCGTCCTATCCTTATGGCATCACCCTTCTCAACTGTGATGGCCAATCCATGACCATTGGCTGGAAGCTTCCAAGATACAGCGGTGGATCAAATATTCTGGGTTATTACCTAGACAAACGGGAGGCAGAACACCACAACTGGCATGAAGTCAACTCTTCCCTTATTAAAGAAAGGATTTATAAGGTCTGTATTGTTGAATGCTCTAAATACTTGCCGCCAAAATTGCTTGATTTTGCCAATTTCATATCAGCTGTGATGAACCAATTCACACCAGAATCCATAACATAACTAAGCAGTATCTTGTTTTTGTCTTTCACACTACACATTTTATAATCATATTTAACAATAGCATTTTTCTTTATCAAAGCACAAATACAATATTAACTACAGTATATTGATGAGCATACCATACACATAGAAATAATATCACATGTGGAACAAACACACACATATATGCATATACACACACATTATAAGAAAACAAGTAAATGTTCAATACTTATTTCTTTGCTTATTGATTTGTCTGATTCTGTTCTGTTCTGGTTCTGCTTCTGGTTCCTGTTCCATCCCGTTCTGTACTTTCATTCAATGGTATCAGTCCCTGTCACAACCAATGGATCAATACTGGTTTGATCTGAACAAAGTGGACACTTTGCTTGTGGGAAAATGCAAGGAAGAAAAAAATACCTACAGAAAGTTAACACAACGCAATTTAATTCCTCCCTGATTTGAGACTAAATGATAATTATGCGTCCTTTGATGACCCAGATTATCAAACCTGTCTCTTGTGCATCAACCTTCTAAATTAGCAATCTCTCATTAAAAGCTTGGGTTATCTCAGTGATAAGGCTATTTGTTGATCCTATGGAAACTGTTTGAGTTGAGTCTAGGAAAAGCCTGTATAGATAGACAGAGCTGTAGGTTGCTCAAGATTATTGTACGTTGCCGAAATTTTCCTGTGAGATGCGGAGCATGTAAATATGTAAATAAATAAATTAATTTATTGGAATATGAACAATTCTGAACAAGAGCTGACTCAATTTTAGGTTATCATCTACAAATACTCATGATGCCAAAAGCTATCTGATCCTTTAAGGCAGGGGTCCCCAACTCCCAGTCCACAGACCGGTAGCAGTCCCTGGCATGCCAGAAACTGGACCATGCAAACAAGTGAAGTCCCATCTGTGTGATGCAGGCAGCACACGAAACCAGGGCCCCTCTGGTCCGTGGGAAAACCTCTCTCCACAGAACTGGTCCCCGGCACCTAAAAGGTTGGGGCCCTCTGCATTAAGGCATCATAGGTCGCTTTTCCATTATTACTTTTTAATTGCAATCTTTTAGGATTTGACCATATTTGTAATCAATTTCACTTTCTTTTTCAAATCTTGTTTATTTAGCTTTGCAGGAGTTAAGTCCAAGTGAAATAAACAGTTCTTAATTGATTTGCTCTTATTCTGAGGTCATATGGTGATTACCTACATTAATTTTGGATTTTTTTCTGTAATGCTTCTGTAAAGGTAGAGGATTTGCAAGAAAATGCATACTACGAATTCAAGATTGCTGCTGCAAATATTACTGGTGTAGGGAAATCGTCTGAACCCAGCGAGCTTTACAAATGTGAGGCTTGGAACATGCCAGAACCAGGTAAGTAATTTGGATATGAAAATAATTACCATCTTTAAAATCGATTCGTGTTCAGACATTTTTGTATCTTAGTAATAATCTAACATGTTTTAACCATATTTCCTATGTCTCCCATATCTAAGAGTATGTACAAGTTTTCAGGATTCTGAAACTTAGAAGCCAGGGGAAGATACATTTGCTTTAGCATCTGTACAACTAAGGAAGTTGGTTTTGAGAAGTGGCCTTTATGTTTCAAGCAGGGGTGTCTGTGGGGTAGAAATGGGGATTTAAGAAGTTAAGCTATGACTGCATAATTGAAACTTTGCCTCTTTTTTACATGTATCAAATACATTAAAAAGAGGCAGGAGTTCATCCACAGCAGGGGTGGCCAACCTTTTGGACCACAGGGACCACCAAACTCATAATTTTAAATCCTGCAGACCAGAGACCCTGAAAAAATCCCCACAAAATCCTGCAGGAAAATTCCCCACCCCATTTTCCTACCAATTGATCATTCTTTATTTGGGATTGCAGGATACAGTCTCCAGCTTCGTTCTCAGGGGGCAAGAGAGGGAGAAACTTTCAGCTTTATGCAAGAAAAGCAGAAGAAGCAGAAGAAGTCTTTCTTTCTCTCCCCCAAATTCTGTCACTCCGGCACAGCCTCTTGGAGCAGGATGCCTTGCAGGGTCCCAAAGACTCATATCTGGCAGAGTTTGAGGGAGAGAAAGAAAGACTTTTGCTGCTTTCCTTGTGTGCAGCCAAAAGCAGAAGAAGAAAGAAGTGGAAAGAAGCAGCCCGGTGGCCATGCAAGGCACGTGGGGCAAGAGGGGCAAGTTCCCTCCCTCTGCCCTGTCCCCACTCCTCTCACTACCTTGTGTTGTTCGCAATGCAAGTGACGCAAGCCTTGTGTTCCCACGGGCCAGGTGGGCAGCTCAGCCTTGTCTTCTCACACAGCCTGGATTAATTGTTTTTTGGGGGGGTGACATTTCTCTGCGGACCACCAAAATGTTCTTGTGGACCACTAGTGGTCTCCAGCCCATTGGTTGGGAACCACTGATCCACAAGCTCACAGCTGTCTTCTTGATTTCTTTAATATTCCACCAACAAATGCCCCTGCTCCAAGTTTGCTTTGGATTGACTCAGAACCAACCAACGTTCCTTCCTTCCTTCCTTCCTTCCTTCCTTCCTTCCTTCCTTCCTTCCTTCCTTCCTTCCTTCCCATTTCCCAAAACCCTATTTTTATTCTGCCTTTACCTTCCCAAACTCGGTGAGCCAGTTCTTGAAACCTCTAAACTCACTTGGCTTTCAAGTATGAGAAACACGATCAGGCACAGAAAAATGTTTGCATCAATATTCAAAACACCAAAGGAACTTGGGACATATAGTTTTTGAAGGGAAAAATTATCCTCAGGTCCTGCTTTGTTTTCAAAGGTCGAAGGTAAAATTTAGTCAATCTCCAAGTTTAACCCAAGTTAACTTTGGGTTGCTTGTTTGTCTCTATAATTAAGCAAAGCACACATCAATTTATGCTTAATGTTTGCTTGTTCTGTTTTGTGGAAATATGCCTTCAGGCTCAAGTTTTTGATCCAAAATGAATGAAGCTGTCAAGAAAACAACAAATCTCATGCTGATAGGAAGGGAATTGTTGTTTACCGCCCAGAATCCTTCCTCTCACCTTCTACTATAGATTATTGCCTTTGTACATGTTTGCAAGGCTTCTGTTGAATTTCAAGCAGTCCCTTTGTCTACAACGGATGCATCTGGAACAGATAAAATATTTGGTTGATATACAGCATGCCTTGTCCTGCATTATTTGAATAAAAGGGATTGAATAATGAAATAGGGAGATTGGTAGAAATCTGTTCTTGTTCTTTTAATAGGATGCTATTTTAATACTGAGATATAAATATTAATATGGAGAGCTGGCTGCACTGGCATTACTAGGTTCGCAACCAGAACGACTCAAAAGATGGTACCGGGTTCTTCCTTCCTTTTAAGACCCCCCCCTCCCCTAACAATGGCCTTTCTGCCAATCTGATATCAGCCGTGGAGTTCCAACAATATTGTTCTTCCACCTTGTGGTGACACAGCTGGAGCTCCAAGGCTTTGGCAATGGGAAAGTTTCCCATTTGCTGGGACTCTGGTCTTATCTTGTCTCCTGCTACATGAGCTGGAGTTTTCAGCTGTATTGCATGGGCAACTCTTTCAGTGTCATCATAATCATGCAACTTCCTTCCTTCCTTCCTTCCTTCCTTCCTTCCTTCCTTCCTTCCTTCCTTCCTTCCTTCCTTCCTTCCTTCCTTCCTTCCTTCCTTCCTTCCTTCCCGTCATTCTGTTATTCCCTCCCCTTCCTTCCTTCCTTCCTTCCTTCCTTCCTTCCTTCCTTCCTTCCTTCCTTCCTTCCTTCCTTCCTTCCTTCCTTCAGGAAATAACAGAGTAACAGAGTTGGAAGAGGCCTCGGAGGTCTTCTAATCCAATCCCCTGCTCAAGCAGGAAATCCTGTAACCTTTCGGACAACTGGCTATTCAATCTCTTCTAATCCTAATACCTCTGCATGGAAATGATTTGAAAAATGCTGGAATAGCTTTATCATTCCTTTTGTAGCTTACAACAAGACCATCTTTAGATGTCTACATTATTAACCCAGGATAGGGTCAAATTGTGATGTAAAACAAACAAGATTATGTAGTCAAGGAAATAATGATGAGTGATGAAAGACCATTTCTGCAAAATGTATACATAAGATCTAAAAGACCATTCAACGCTCCAGATAATTCATATGTCTTCTTTTTGGAGAAAAGAGGCCTGTTTTTTTTAAAAAAATGGTGTCCTAACGTGTAAAGTACTCTCTTCTTAGATCTGAGCATTATAACAGTTAATTAATATGAATTATTTGATTGATATTAAACTGAGGTTAAGCATTAGCCGTTTGTCCAAAGTAAGGAACTGCTTCTACGATTTGATGGGAGATTTAGATCCAGATTATCCATTAAGGAACTCCCCATTTGCATACCGAAATTGTGTTTGGATTAAAAATAGGTCAATATATGTGTTTGATCTCCCAAACTGAAATTGTAATAAAAAGGAGTTCATATATCCTATGTACTCCATGAGCTCTAAAATATTAGAGCCACATGAACAGATTTCAAGCTTATGCATACTTTAATTTGAATCTACTGATTGGTGAAAAAAGTCTCAAGTTAGGATTAAATAATTTTTAATACACTGGGGTTTTTCAGAACACCATTCTTTTATGCAAAAATCAGTTTTGTCATATCAGCAATATTGTGGAGGTGACGGAGGGTGGTAGGTATGACACATTTTGTGGCTTGTATTGCTAAACCAAAGGTTGGCATTCAGATGCCCAGAGGCACCATTTTCCTGCAGACAATTTCCTTTGGTAGCCAGCAGACCTCTGGTCCTAGGTGGCTTAAAAAAAAAATCTTTTACATAAGATGTTTTATCCTTTATTGTAGGTCCTCCCTATGATCTTACATTTTGTGAGATTAGAAATACCTCCCTTGTAATACTCTGGAAAGCTCCTATTTATATTGGGAACAGCCCTGTTACTGGATATTTTGTTGACTACAAAGAGGAAGAAGAGGAACATTGGACCACATTCAATGAGAAACCAACACCGCACCATTACTTAAAGGTACAAAAATGTTCTGTTGGCTGTATTTTTTGGCTTAATTTTGTAATTACATTAGTCTTAACATATATGCTTAATATATTTTAAAATAAGTATGTCATCAACAATTTACTTGTTTTGGTTGGGCTGGTTTGAGCTGCAGGGTTTAGTGCAGGGGTGGGATTCTACCAGTTTGCACCTATTCGCTAGAACCGGTTGTTAACATTTTAAGCAGTTCAGAGAACTGGTTGTTAGAAGAAATTACTGGCCTAGTCCTGTAAGGAAGGCAGGAAGGAAACATTCTGGTGTTGCTTAGAGAAACTGCCTCCCCATTAACCCATTTTTATATTCTTGGCAGGACTAGGAACTTCTCTGGAGTTTTTACACCTCCTTTGCTGGTACTTTGCTTGTGTGGAGTGACCATTTAAAGTTACAATGGCACTGAAAAAAGTGACTTATGACCATTTTTCACACTTGCGACTTTTGCAGCATCCCCACAGTCATGAGAGGCCAGGCGAGGAGATGTGTGTCTCAATGTGAGTGATATTGAGTTGGCCACACCCAGCCAATAACATGACCACCAAGCCATGTTCACCCAGTCACATGACCACCAAGCCATGGCCATCACCTAAGCCATGCCCATAGAACCGGTTGTTAAAAATTTGAATCCCACCCCTGGTTTAGTGATTATGATCTAAACAACATATTTCCTAACATTTCACCAAAATTGTGCTTAGTATCTTCAGAAACAAGATAGTCTACTATGATCCCAGGCTGTTGAATAATGACTGACCTGGGTCCTGTCTTTATAACCAGGTGTCCTAACTTTGATTGATCTTTGGCTGAGCTATTTTCGAATTGGCACAGATTGGTAAAGGCTCACCTCTATCTCTTTCTTTGTGCCCGATCCTGATTGGTCACTTTGATAGTCTTGGTTCCTGACTGGTCCTTTGTTTGTGATGACTCCTGATTGGTCATTTTTGAAGTGCTGATTCCTGATTTTTTTCCTTTGTACATGCTGGGTTTTAATTGATTAATCTGAGTAGCTGTGTCCTTATTGAATCCTTATCCAGGCAGGTTTCTGATTTGTGTAGCACAGAGGTCCCTGATCCCCAGTCCATGGCCCGGTGCCAGGCTGCAACTCAATTTGGAACTGGTGGGCAAGTGTACGTGTGTACACATGCAAAGCAGCACACAGTTGTGCTCCTGAAACCATTCCCTTTCCCCCTGCCACTGCCACTAACACCACCTCCACCCGTCTGCTAAACCAGAAAGGTTAGAGGCTGCTGGTATAGCAGACCATCTTGCTGTGGACGTGGCCAGACACAGTTCCTAGTGAAACATCAGGAAATCAGTGGTCCAGACCATGGTCACTAAACCTTTGAAATACAGCACTGTCCAACAGATACAGCCCATGAAAGCCAATGTCAACTGACTTTTTTATTTGTTATCTTTTAAACAATACATTTAACTGCCAGCTATTCATTATTTCTCCTTCATTACTGTGGCTTTCCTAGCCCTTTGTTAATCAGTGTTCTGTTTGCTTTTTCTTGTTACAATTTCTTTTTCATGCGTAAGATAAGGGAACCGCTAGAGAAGATTTTGGATTTCCAAGTTTGCAAAAATGCATTTGATGGAGGGAATCTGTCAGGCCCCAAACCAAATATGACATGTGGTGATTGTTCCAAGCAGATTCCTTTACTGTTCCACACTTATAGACAGAATCTTGCCAAACTGAACATCATCTGTCTGCATCTACCATATATTGTACTCTGAGAATTATTAGGGAAAGGCTGTCTTCACCCTCTTTCTCTCATGCATAACACCTGGACATCCTACTCCCTGCCCTCCTGGGAATCTACCTCCTCACTACATTCCATTATAGTATCAGAGGAAACTCTTCCACCATCTCTTAAGTTTCATCAGCCATATATGTATCCTATTACATCTTCCTTGTGTATCTCCTTTTAGGTCACAGAGCTACATGAAGGCAAATGCTACGTATTTCGAGTTCGTCCAGTGAACGATGCTGGCATAGGGAAAGCATCTGATATTTCTGAAGCTGTTCTTGTACAGGCTAAGCCTGGTAAGAAATAAGATTTTTTATTCTAAAATGTAGAGCTCACTCTGTCAGATTTGTTTTCTCCTAAAGCTGAGTTTTTAAAATCTTTCATTCTTTTCCAGCCATTTAATGTTTGCAAATGTTGGTAGGTTGATATCAAAATTGATCAGAACCACATTCTCGCCCAGATGTTCCCACAGCCAAATATAGTAGAAACACCTATTCCCACCATGGAAAAGACCATAAACATGACCACTTGCCATGGAGTACCCAAAGTTGAGAAGTTTTCCAGAAAACACAGAGCTGCTACCCAAAATTTATTACCTAAAACATGGCTGAATATGCAAGGATCAAGGAATCTAAAACATGGTATTCAAAAGCTTCCATTCATCTTTTATTTTAACCTCAAGTTCCTTCTGTTCCAGCTTATCAAGAGATTTGTGGATTCATTTCAAAGAACAAAACCATCCATTTCCCCCTTCAAATTTGCCACAGGGCACATTAAGACAGGGAATTTGCTGGGAATGATACCTTCAGAAGGATGAGGAGCCATAGCAAGATGCAGAAATCTATACTATGTAGCACCAATAATCTCTTCAAACAATGCAGAAGATGAGATGACAGGTCACTTGGTATGGTTAAGCATGCTGGTAACCTTGGCAGGCACTGAGGTTGTTACAGGGATAACAAGTTTAGGAGTATTGCACAGATACAAAATCAAGCAATGCCACCATTCTTTGTACTCTGCCTGTCTCTGGCATTTGATTCTGTTAATATAGCAATAGCACTTGGACTTATATACCACTTTACAATGCTATACAGCCCTCTCTAAGCAGTTTACAGAGTCAGCCTATTGCTCCCAACAATCTGGGTTCTCATTTTTCCCACCTCGGAAGGAAGGAAGGCTGAGTCAACCTTGAGCCTGGTGAGATTCGATCTGCCAAATTTCTGGCAGCCAGCAGTCAGCAGAAGTAGCCCGCAATACTGCACTCTAACTACTGTGCCACGCTCTGTTTTTTAATTTTTCTGTAAAGAATTCTAAAATTAAGCTGCCTTTCTTTTTGATTTGTAATGTCTATGAATTCTTTCAGGTTGCAGCAGGATTGTGGAACAATTAAGAGAAAATTTGGACTAATTAAAGGCAATATGACCTTAATGGATCCAGATTTGGGAAGAATGAACAATGCCTATATTTTTAACTACAATTCCTTGTGTGTCCAATCACACTTAGCCAATAAAGAATTCTGTTCTATTCTATTCTATTCTATCTTGTAGATACAAAGGAGATCAGTGCTGGTGTGGATGAAGAAGGCAATATTTATCTTGAGTTTGACTGCAAAGAAATTACAGATGCCTCTCATTTTACCTGGAGTAAATTCTATGAAGAGATAGATGATCCCAATAAATTTAATATTGAAACCCTTGGAGATCAGTAAGTTCATCAGGTCCTTTATGACTGTTTTTAAAAGTATGATTCCTTTTAGCAAAATACTAATTTAACTTTATTTTTTTAAATTAAAAACATATATTTCAGCTCTAAACTCTATTTTAAAAATCCTGACAAAGATGATTTGGGAACTTACTCGGTTGCTGTTAGTGATACTGATGGGATCTCATCTAGTTTCATTATGGATGAAGAAGGTAAAAACAAAATTTTGTATTTTCTTCTTGAACTGCACATTTGACTAAAGCTGTCATCCACATTTTCTTGTTTCTTTGCCTGAAAGGATTTGATACTTCTTTAGAAGGAAACAAAACTATTTATAAAATAAATAGCCTGTTGGAATTGGCATTTTTGCTTTGTAAATATGCATTAATATTTTACAATCAAAGTCTTCCATAGGGTTTCCTTGTTATAACCACAAAGTTTTAAAGGATTATTCCTTCAAGACATTACTGTATTCAAAGCCAACCTTTACTAACTTTTGTATCTCATAGGGAGTAATATCTCTCTGTTTCTATAGATGAGTAAAACTTTTAAATGGGCTGGCTTGCTTTTAATAAAGATAGAAATGAGAGCAAAACATTTGCGCATTTCTTCAATGTTTCACTAGTTAATTTTGTCATTTCTTTGTTATTTGAAAATTGGCAGACCCTGCAATTACTTCCATTTCCCAAGACTTTATTAGCAATTTTAATATGTTAAGTCAAGTTAATCCTGGTCTCCAGTGCTTTGCACAATTTTTGTGAGAGCTTACTGACAGTTACTACATATACTAAAAAAAAAAAAAAAAAATTCTCTCCACCAGATTTCATGCGTTTGATGAAATGAGACCCCCTTTTAAAAAATGATACTCTATGGAATTATGTTGGCAGATAACATTACTGAACCTGTGGATATTTTACCTCACATTTTCAGTTTAGTGCATTTCTTTATAATTAAAATCATTATTTTTAAACTCTTATGTTGCCTTTGACTATTATGATAAACTATGATTTAGTATGAGAATGAGTCTTCATTTCCTGGACTATTGTATTTTCCTTGCTTTTTAGTGGAGCAGTAAGAAGTTCAATAAATTATTGCTTCATTATTTGAGCTATAGCCAGCATCAATTATAGTTGCTTTAATAATCCAGTTTTGAAAGCAGAGGTTGAAGGGTAGTTTGTTTCTGTTAGACCATGATTAAAATTAAGCATTTGGTGGTTGGATGATACAACTAAAATGAATCCGTAAAGATAGTATTTCTTCAGGTTTTATCCAAAGGGAAGGCATGGGATGGTTATATACAAGGTTTGCAGCTAAGCTTGATTCTATCACAAAATAGTTTATGATCAAGGTTTGATCCCACCATAGGGTGGTTTGTCATGATATCAGAATCCAAACTTTGCCTCTTCTTATCTTCTGTTTTTCAAGACTTGAATTTTTAGACATGTTCCTTTATTCAGCTAAAGTTTCTTGGTATTGTGTGGGCTCATACATTTTTTTTTTTTACTAATGTTTAGTTTGATGAACAACATATATTAAAACAATAGATTAAAATTTGCTCTTCATTTCAGAGCTTGGACGTTTGATGATGCTAAGCCGCGAAATCAAGAATCCGAGTAAGTAGGAGGCCTGAATCTAATGTGTAGTCCCTGAAGTAATGCATTTGTACACGGTGATTGAAGTAAAGCAATAAAACCTTTTTGGTAGAACAGCTTGCTTATCCTTCTATTAATTAAATGCAAATATTAGCTTCTGTTTAAGGGAGATCTTCTTCACTATTGCAAATGAATTTGGATGAATGGAGTCAGATGGAATATATCTAATATTTGCCGGATTATGTATTTAAGAGGTGTAAATGGTGCAATAAATGCAGCTGAAGTTTGTGTTCTTAATCATGCAGAAATTTCTTTAATACATACCTGTGATACAGGTAGAAGAGAATAGTTATAGCTCAGGGTTGAACTGTGGAGTCCTTGGTGCTCTTTGAGCTTGGTTATTTTCTTGCATATGTAACTAGATAACATCATGAGTGTAGAGATGAGGATGAACATCATCAATGATGATGTTACCTAGTTGGGTAATGAAATGTCTGCAAGAAAACCACCACACTCAGAGAGCACAAAAGACTCAGCACACCTGTGAAAATATATTAGAAAAGTTCTAAAGTTTTCATTGTATTTTTATTGTGCATTGATTAAGATTTTTAGAAGCACCATTCTACTGGCACTTGGATAGGTCTTCACAGAGTTGCTTTATATATGCTGTTTTCTTCCAGCTATTCCTTTGAAGTCTGAATTAGCCTATGAGATTTTAGACAAAGGAGAAGTGCGTTTCTGGATTCAGACTGAGAGCCTTTCACCTGAGGCCACCTATCGATTTATAATCAATGATAGTGAAATTTCCAATAGTGATGTAAGTATATTTATATCATTTGGATGATATAAAGCAAACTTGGGAGTAGTTGTTCTATTCAGACATGAAAGAATGCAATATTTTATTGTGTGTATATATATTGTGACATTATAACTGAACAACCTCCACATATTTTTTAAAAAGACAATTACACATTAAAATGTTTTAAATGGCAGCATTAAAAAAACTCCTCTTCCTACCACAATTTAACGAAAAATTTCCCTTCCCTTCCATTTCAACTCCTGGAATTAAATGTACAAATAGTAGTGGTCTTAGTAGCACCAAGACATTTTAAAATGCACATACATTTTCCTCCCTTTCTTCACAGAAGAGGTTTTATAATGCTAGTTATATGAAAAGCTTTTTAGGTCTCATGAAACATCCTTTCATTTCATTTCACTGTTCTATTATATGGAGACAGGTCTAAACAAGAAACATTCTGCATTAGAAAATTGTAACTTGCTTATTTTTCATACCCTTAGTGGAGTCCTAATCCTGACTGACAGTAATGGTTGATTTTTGTTGCTTGCATTTCCAGTGCGAATAAACTCTTTAATTTCTCCCTTCTTTTCTAACCTCTGTATTTTTTTGCAATGCTACAAAAGCTTTGGCATTGGAGCCACTGCTTTTATTTTCAAAGTACCGTATATTATTTTAACCTCTCCAATTAGCACACCATACGGAGACATTTGCATTTGGAGATTAATCATATTTTTTTGTAGAAAATTCACATATGTATTTATGGCTGCTGTAAAACCATTTAATTTCATCTTACTATACAATGGCCATGGTCAGGAACTTGATTCTTTGCAGGTAGTAAGGTGACCAACTTTTTTACAATGAGGAGGACACAAATAAATTGAAGAAAAAAAACAAAGCCACTTGCGCGCGGCGCACTCTCTCAAAAAAAATTCTCCTGTGTGGAGCACATGCGTCTCATAATCGCATCTTGCCGCACTGTACCGAGCCTTGACGAATCGTCATGTCAAATACAAATACATCACATCACTCATAACGGATCAGAAATATCAAATAGGGAGATTTACAGATTAGCCTTCAAATATCAAAAAGGAGGACATGTAGGAGGATACTTTTCGAGAGAGGACAGAACTTACAAAAGAAGGACTGTCCTCCCTAAAAGAGGACTATTGGTCACCTTACAGGTAGTCTCCATCTTACATGCAGACTTTCCATAATAAGCCACTGGGTTCATAAATTATGCTGGACCCAATTTTATGACAATTTTTGCAGCAGTCATTAAGCAAATCACTTGTTAAGCAAATCACATGGCTGTTAAGCGAATCCAGCTTCGTATTGGTTACAACCTATGATTATGTGATTGCAGGAGGTTGCAACTGATAGTAAATGCCAACTGGTTGCCAATGCCCGAATTGCAGTCACATGACCATAGGGGTGCTATGACAATTGTTAGAGCAAGTATAGGACATAACTCACTTTTTCCAAGGCTATTGTAACTTTGAACCACTGTTAAATGAACAGTAGTAAGCTGTGGATACTGTATCCTGCAGATAGTTCCTGATTATTTTAGATTAAGAATACAGTTTTCTTTTTGCCATTGGACCAAATCAATACTTTTCAACAAGATTCTAAGTGAAACACATTTATTTTGCTTTTCCTTTGATATATATATATATATAGTATCATTAAAAGAAGATGAATGTTATTAATATCTCTAGTTAGTAGTTTCCATCTCTTGAACTGTGGCTATAAAATAGAAGTACTATATGCAAACATTACCTGAACAATAAATTGTCTGTTTCTTTTTGGCTAAGATGGAGAACCATAATTTGTTGAACTACACCTCCCAGCATTCTATTTCATTGGCACATCCAGCAAGGCCTATTGGGAATTATAACTCAACCATAACTAGTGGCCCAAACTTTCCTAATCCCAGTGCAGAAAGATTACAGTTAAGGTTAGAGGCTCCCATAGAGCAGGGGTGTCCAAACTTGGCAACTTAACTCCCAGAATTCCCCAGCAAGTCTTAAAGTTGCCAAATCTGGAGGCCCCTGTCCTAGGTCAAAGTTTCCATAACTGTGAGTGTGACCCAGCAATGTAGCCCCACCCTGCCACTGGTTAATTGTCCTAACTGTCAGGAAAGTTCTAGGTTGCTTCTCTCCTTGATTAGTTTCCACCCATTGCTTCTTGTCATGCCCTCAGGTGCTTTGGAGAATAGCTTAACTCTCTCTTCTTTGTGGCAACCCCTGAGATATCAGAACACTGCTATTATGTCACCCCTAGTCCTTATTTTCATTAAAGAATATTTCAGGGTCTGTTAAAAGGGGACTGGATCTTTCGTTACTTGGTTGCATCCACCATTTTGACTTTGTGTCTTTTCCCAATAAACATTCCTGGTTAATATTTCTCTTTTCTATATCAATTTATGGACAGAATAGCTTTTCTGGGAGTTTGGTAGGATTCTCTGCTTTTACTCTTTATTGAAAGCAGATTTGGCCCAAGCACTATATGCTGCTTCCATCCTACAGACTCATCTGAATATTCACTTTTGATTAGGGTAGTATTCATCCTATTAGCAATTCACTAGAGGAAAGAAATTGACATTTGTTCCCAGCAGGATTCCTGACAGATTTTTTTTTATGCCCTTCCTGGGAACAATTTTATGTGGCCTTAATCTAGTCATGGATTTCATCCCCTGTGGACTAACATAGCTATGATTGTTTTTCACATACATAAGATTAAACAAAAGCCATACAGCATATGCATAAATCAGTTCCCTGCTGTGCAAGTATCTAAAATGGAGCCTGGGGCACTGTAAAATTGCAATAGCCATTCTCATACTGTCTAAGAAAGGAGTGGGTAGAGATGGTGAAGGGGAAAACCTGATAAGTAAATCTGTTGGTTTTTTTTTTTGAGAGAGAGAGAGAGAGAATGGGGGTGGGGGTGGACAATCCCTGTTTTTATAGAAGTGGCAAATAGTGTGGACAGATCCATAGATTGATCCATAGGATGCAACCATTTTTAACTTCTGTGGATCTCTCTTCATATTTAAGAGGTCCCTAAGGGGATGTGCATCAGTGCACTAATGTGCCTATTGTCCCTGTTGCCTTTCAATGTTCTCATTTTCCTTGTTCAAATTTGTAATTTTTGTTTGACGAATGAAATAAATAAATAAATAAACGCAGCCTCTTAAACTCTGTCTACTCCTTAATAGAGATTAAGGTAATATAGTTATAATTCCCACTGACTTAATTTTGTCTCCAAGATTTCAGTCACTCTGCCAGCCTGTTTCATTCTGAGACAATTCTAGGCTGTAGCCATCCTATACCTGAGATGACCTTTGATCTCTCTAATTTCCAGACACATAAGATTAAGTGCGATCATACAACGGGCACTATTGAGATGGTTATGGACCACTTTACTCTTGAAAATGAAGGTACCTACACGGTTCAGCTTCA
The DNA here is from genome assembly GCF_049901715.1 of Pseudonaja textilis. Classification (NCBI taxonomy): domain Eukaryota; kingdom Metazoa; phylum Chordata; class Lepidosauria; order Squamata; family Elapidae; genus Pseudonaja; species Pseudonaja textilis. The sequence goes on along the minus strand of NC_141990.1, from coordinate 126,736,608 downwards.
AGATGGGAAAGCCAAGGGCCAATCCTCTTTGGTTCTGATTGGTGATGGTAAGTCGCCTAAATTTTTTGACCTGGTCTGTATATGATAAGTTTTCTGTCTTTTGGAATATCTGATGGATACATTTATTCCACCTCTTCTGTCCTTTTTTTTAGCTTTTAAGGCTATTTTGGCTGAGGCCCAATTGCAGAGAAAAGAATTCCTAAGGAAACAAGGTAAATGTCAACAAATCCCCCTCATTCAAAGCAAAAGTCTCTAGCTATATCTCAGAAAAAATAAATTGGTTTATTGGAACTTGCCATGTTGGTGCGTTGCTGGGTACAGCCGGTACTATATCACATCATACATTTCCCCCTTGACCCTGGTCTTTCCCCTACCCCCTGGATGTGACTTCTCTGATAGGACACATCAGTCTCCAAAAGTCATCTATCATGTTCTCCAATAACCTTCTTATGCTCCGACAACTTTGGGCTGTTGAGTTGATATCTAGGCATTTCAAGAATGCCTTGTTTCCCCCCAGTCCCTTTCTCTGGCAGCTAAAAAGACCAAAGAAGTATCTTTTTAGTTGACATTAAAATGAGATCAGTCTTTCTTTCTTTCTTTCTTTCTTTCTTTCTTTCTTTCTTTCTTTCTTTCTTTCTTTCTTTCTTTCTTTCTTTCTTTCTTTCTTTCTTTCTTTCTTCCTTTCTTTGATGGCAGGAACATTCTGTAAAAACAATGCATAGCCTTAATTCAGGCTGGGATTAGGGAGGTTTACGGAACACTTTATAGTAATCAATGCTTTGCACAATTGGGTCTACAAAAGAAAACGGTAATGGCCACATTTAATGTGGTTGGATTATATTCTTTTGTCAATTTTATGTTCTTTATGATTAATGTCTAACATATGTCCATACTATAGTAAATACATTCAGTATTCTCCTGCTTCACCCGAAGCATTTGCCATTGTTACCATAAGGCAAGCAGTTTAATGGTAATAACATTGGATTATGATTTGCTCCCAAACTCTTTTTTTGGAAGGCAAAACTAAAAAGTAATATAGGAGTTTCATGCAGAATACAGAAAATATAACTCCAAGTCAATGTTTTTAAAGTGCAGGAAAAAATAACATTTGGCACTCTGTCTTTTTGTTTATTTGTCTCACAAGCATTTAATTCTCCTATATTTTAGAAATTTCCTTCCTTCCTTCCTTCCTTCCTTCCTTCCTTCCTTCCTTCCTTCCTTCCTTCCTTCCTTCTTCCCTCCCTCCCTCCTTTCCTTCCTTATGTTTGAAAAGCCAACATTTTATTCACAGATACTATAGAATAGAATAGAATAGAATAGAATAGAATAGAATAGAATAGAATAACAGAGTTGGAAGGGACTTTAGAGGTCTTCTAGTCCAACCCTCTGCTCAGGCAGGAAACTCTATACCATTTCAGACAAATCGTTGTCCAATCTCTTCTTTAAAACTTCCAGTGTTGGCGAATTCACAATGTTTGGAGGCAAGTTGTTCTACTGGTTAATTGTTCTAACTAACTTTTATAAAAATAATTATTAAATAACCACAATTTAATGTAAGACTGTGCATTTCACCCCACCCACCGCTACCCAGAATGAGGATTGTCTTTGGCCTTTGAGTAATATGAAGAAACTGCTGGATGGAACCAAAATAGACCTTTTTCTGGTTTCCTTAAGCTTTACAATTTACGCCTATAATTATTTTCTAGTCCTGTGTTCACTAATTGCCCTGCCTTTTCACGCAAAACATTACAAGCTATTATCATTCCAATGTTTAAAGATAGCTTCTGTGATTCCATATGAACCTGGAACCTCAGAGTTTGCTCATTGCTTTATTTTATTCCCGTTCCAAAGCCTCCCCTGAACATCCATCTGCACATATTTTCTTCTGTTGTTATGTCAATAATAGGGAGTGTCTTTTATTTCCCAAGAGCTCTCAGATACGTTGTTCCAGTAGTTCTGTTTCTTCCTTAACAGAATCTCTGGAAAGTTTCACAGGGTTTCTGGCGCGTAACATTTTCATACACCCAGCTGCAATAATGTATGCACTGCAAATCCAGAGAAAAATAAGACAGTGAATTCAGATCCTTTGGATTCTGCCAGAGGGACTTTCTGGGGCATACAAAGGAGAATTCAACATCTCCTCAGTTCATCATTCAGAGCTAACTTTGGGTGAGCTTAGAATATGTTTAGTAAGATAGGAAAGAAGGCCAACATTCCTATACTGAGCTGTTTTCTTAAAAATTTTTTGGAGCTGTAGTGCCTTTATAGCCATAGGAGCTTTTAAAATTGATAAATCAGTATTCAACATATGATGGCTTTCTCCTCAATAGAGAAAGTTGTGGGATTGTAATTTGGTTGTGGGATTGTAATTTTAACATCTTCATTTTGAAAATGGAATAATGACCCCGGCTACATTCTGCCTAAGTCTTTATAGAAAACTAGCATTTCTCAAACACTTATTTGTTTCTGTTGAAGAACTGGACCAGCCCTACAAACTTTCTCTACTCCCAAATTTAAGGATATCTTTCATTTCATAAGTAGCTTTCCTTACGTGACCATTTATTCAAGGACTGGAAGGACAAACTAGGTCTCTTCACTTAATGAGCAATCTCTTTCCAGTTGTATTTTTCCTGCCGTATTTATTAATTCTCTGAGGATCTGAATATGACATATCTACCTTTTTATTCCTCCTTCTTTTAGGTCCTCATTTTGAGGAGTATTTGCACTGGGAAGTTACTGATGAATGTGAAGTCCTGCTGCTGTGTAAGGTGAGCAATTATTTTTGGATGCATTTTAACAAAATTGCTTTCCAAAGGGGCACAGATGTCATTTATTGCAACTAGAGTATGAATTTAAAACAAAGGTATGCTCCCTATTTATGAAGCATTTTGTAATTTGGAGAAACAACAAAACAAGCTAACACACTAAAACAAATGAACTCCTGCTTATGCTAATCAAACGTAAGCGTATTTGCAGTATAATCACGTATATATTATCTCTGAGTAAATCCCATGAAGTACTACAGAATAATGTAAAATAAATAAATAAATAAATAAATTCCGCATTGCAGCACCAAAGTATTAATTCTGCCTATCTTTAATGCTAAATATCTCTTAAAAGTATGCATAAACACATGCACACATATACACAAATGCATACATATATACACACTAAAATACTTTATAACTTTTGAAAGGGACCTTATTTGATTAACTTAGATACTTATCCTATCCTATCCTAATCCTATCTTTATTCAGACTTTGCTGCAGGGAATTTGCTTATGAATAGAGCTAGCTATCTCTTTATCTCTTAAGTGCTGACATCTGCTGTGGGGTATTAAGGAAGGTGGGGGCTGCTTTCCAAGAGCATATTTCTCCATTTCTCATCCAGGGAAATATAGTATTCTACCTTTAATATTTCTCAAAATATTTCATTCTTCTAGGAGAGGGGTGGATGGTAACTTTCTATAGAGACAAACAGGTGATCCTTTAAAGACCACTTGTATCCTACTATTTGTGGTACTACGACAAGCCACAAAACAGCACTGTAATAGGGGAGAAGCAGGAACTCACCTGCTGATTCAAACATTCTTTTTTTTTTTAAAGTCTGCTAGCTGCAGGCTCATTTATGCAGAGATACAGGAATATTGTATTTTTAAAATAAAGACTACATAGAACACATCTCACAACCTGGCTGCACAGTTTCTGAAGTTTGCTGTTGTTTTTGGAGAGGAGCAATCCCGCACACACCTACACAACTGAGCAAAAATTCAATTTTGAATATAAAAATAGTGTCTTTATTCACCGCTACACAGATTTCCTTTCCCTTCTACCAGAAGTCAAAATGGGGAAAATAATGTAGGCTTTCTTTTGACTTACCAAGGCCACAACAGGCCTCAGAGAACTAACTATGGCATCTGGCTCTTGGGATGGGATTTTTCATTGTGTTTACTGTTGTCCTTATTCAGGTCGCAAATACCAAGAAGGAGACTTTTATGCAGTGGTACCGAGATGGAGCTGGGGTGAATGTCAAAGAGCCACCTGATTTTCAAAAAGGTGTTTGCTGCCTGACTATTCCAAAGGTATGAATACAATGGACCGAATTTTACCGCTGGGTACCTCAACACCATAGCGTTTCCTGGATAGTCTGAAAGTGTAAAAGTAAAAGTTCCATTCTTGCTAATGTTCAGTACTTCCTCTTCCTGTGCCATGGCATGTGCAGCAGAGGTGGGTATTCAGTAGGTTCTGACCAGTTCTGGAGAACTGATAGAGGAAATATTGAGTAGTTCAGAGAACCGGCAAATACCACCTCTGACTGGAGATTTTACAGTATCCTTCCCCTGCCACGCCCACTAAACCACAGAACCGGCAGTAACATTTTTTGAATCCCACCACTGAGGTGCAGGTTATATTTTTAAACAAATGTCAGCCAGCTTACACAAAAACCTTTTCAGTTATTAATACAAATATTGTGTTAATAAGTAAATAGCCTTCATATTGAAGACTTTGAGGATGAGCCAACAGTGCGTTGCATCTGCCAAAAAAGTCACTGCAGTCCTAGGCTGCATCAACAGAGAATATTATCAAGATCTCGGGAAGTGACAGCACTGTTCTATAATGCACTGGTGAAGGCACACTTGGAATACTGCATCTAGTTATGGTTGCCGCGATACAAAAATGATGTTGAGGCCCTAGAAAGTGTTCTGAAAAGAGTTACAAAGAGAATAAAGGATTTGGAAGCTAAATTGCTAAAGGGAACTTGGACTATTTAGCCTAATCAAGAGAAGGCTCAGCGGAGACCTGACAGCAGTCTTTCAATACTTGATGGATTGTCACAGGGAAGAAGGGATTGATTTATTCTCTGTAGCACCTGAGGGCAGGACAAGAAGGCTTTAAGGATGGGGAAGCTCAGCAGTGGGAGATCCAATCCGAAACTAAGGAAGAATTTCCTGACAGTGAGAAAGATTAATAAATGGAAGAGCTCGTCTCCTGGAGTTGTAGGTGCTCCATCACTGGAGGTTTTCAAGAAAAAAAACTTGGACAACCATTTGTCCCGGATGTATAAGAACTTCTGCCTTGGGCAGGAGGTTAGACTTAAAGGCTCCCAAGGTCTCTCCCAGCCCCATGATGTTATGATTTTATGGAGACAGATACGTAAAACCATGGACAGCCTCCCATTCTACCTGTGGATAAAAATGTTGCCCTCAGTAAAGACAGAGAATGTGATGGATTTACCAAAGTTTTAGTAACAACGATGTACTTAACTATAAAAGCCACAACCAGACTTGGAGAACCACATTTTAATTGTGTCAAAATGTTTGCCTGCCCCTTTGAAACAACAAACATTCCGAAAACCTATTTAAAAGAGGCAAAAGAGCTCAATGACACCTCTTTCAACTCTCTGGAAATATGTCTCTGGGCTTACTTGCTCTTTAGCTTTGTTTTTGCGGTACTCTTTCTTCAGTGGTACATAGGCAGTTCTATTTGCTTTATGATTTCCTTTTAACTTTAGTCAATTTTTACAATTATACCTTTATTGACTTCTAGTTTCCTTATTATCAAAAAGGTGTAGCTAATGTAACAAAATAAGATCTGTACCCTATTTAGCAGATTGCCCAAACTTTTAGATTTCTATTTTTTGTTTAATATATGCAGTTTCTTTTGATTGCAAGACATTGTAGCTCCTGCTTTAATGACCTCATTTGAAACATTTAACATTTTGGGAAGGAAAGAGGGAAGGAAGGAAGGAAGGAAGGAAGGAAGGAAGGAAGGAAGGAAGGAAGGAAGGAAGGAAGGAAAGAAGTAAGGAAGATAGAAACTTGCTCTTCATGCATTCTCAGATCAGTCCTAATTACTGATGTGATCTAATCAAAGTCACATATATTATCAATTGCTTTCTCTGGGAAAATAAAATTTATATTCAAGTCCAGAACTTAAATCACTGGGCTAAAAGTTTTGACTGAATTATAAATGAAATTTATTGTTGACTTCAAGGCTTCCAAATGACTATGCTGACATGGATGCTTTCTCTACTTCATTTAAAAGGTGGCAATTGCTAGATAATTTCTTCTGTTTTAGATGAAAATGGATAATAATGGATGTAAACAGAAAATGAGAAGACATGTTCAGAAGTGCTTCTGTATCAGCATTTAATACCTGATTGCCTTTCTGTCAAAATGAGTAAACCCCTGAACTTTATCAAGTCATTTATGATTTATATAAATTATGCTCATTTAGGATGCCTTCTGAATTAAGAAGTATGATAGTCAGCTTAGTTCATTTTAAACGAAAGGTGTTAAATAATTGCCTCAACTTGCTAGGCCCACATTGGGAATCTACTCATGTCACTTCTGCTCAGGCAAAATTCAAACGAAATTTGCTTTCTGATAGAGGAAATGTAGCTTGACTGTAAATGGTTTTCATTAAATTTCATGTCATAATAATGTTACCATGTTTTTCCCCCTAGCTGTCCAAAAAGGACCAAGGTGAATATAAGGCAACACTGTCAGATGACAGAGGCCAGGATATTTCTGAACTTGACATATCAGGGAAAGGTAATGATTCATCATTTATCCCGAAGCATGAGAAAGAGTTTCATTTAGCTACAGTTGACTAGAAGATGATATCTGATTGCCTTCCAGATATTTTGAATGCCACTGCCACAAGTGTCTTTCCAGTGGCCATACTGATTGGCATGGAAAATCCTAAAACTGAAGATTATAGGAATGAAGTAGTATTTTCCCTTCTCTTAAATTATGCAATGTGAATATTCCTCTATGCTGCATCTGGTGTAGACAGGTCTTACGAAATATTTCTCATGGCCCTATAGAACTTTCCCTCAAACCATCAAGAATGGTTCTTTCCTTTAAAAACGAAAGTGGCAGCCTTTGGATTTTTGACTTGGGACAGAGAAAGGAAATTTACCAAGCACAGCAGAAGTCAGAAACCCAGTAGAACCTGGTTCAACATTGCCATCACCATGGTTTATATGTTGGCTCCTACTACTTAGAACTACATACAATTGCTGACATTCATGCACCCATATGCCTAATATTGCAATTACCCACAACCCCCTTGGCAATTTCCACAACTGAGAAGGGATGAAGAAGAAGAACTTATTTGGTGATTCCAAATTCTCCACAATTGTCTTGTAACATGGCACCATAGCTCTCCATCTGTTGTGGTTGTTCTTGTATGGGCACCTCACAAGATTCAGAGCCTGTTTTCTGATGCCTTTACATTTAAAATACAAGTTTTTAGAAAAGCTTGGCATCTTTCAGATATGTTGGGGTCTGTAACTTCCTGCTGTCACTTGAGACAACCTCATGGAAATATTTACAATATCTCAGAGTAGCATTCATGTGGTATCTGCTGATACACCTAAACTAAGATACTCTAAGTTAAAAATTAAGCAAGTTATTTGTAATTCATGAATTGAAGAGACTCAGTCATTGTCTCACATTATTGTGTGAACCAGATGGTTCATGAAATATAGAGTGGTTTATTGGACAACATATGGCATGGGAATATGGGAGCTGGATTAGTTAAGAAACCTTAGCAGCAGCCTCGGTTTGTTCTACAGGACAATTACAACCTAATATCCACCATAGCAACCCTTTCTGGAAAGAGGAATGTCTGTGGAAGGATAAGCTATTTGACCTTTGCCATTCCAGAGTGCTTCACTCTGACTCCTGATAGGTTCCCAGCCACAAAAGAAGTTTACTCATCCATGAGTTGGCTGGGAGGTCAATCACAAATGCCAATCTCCCCCTTCTCTTGTTGACATCTCAATTCTCCTGAGGGTACCATATCTTATGCTACCCAGTGAGGTTCTAGCCCTGTGATTCTTTGCACAGTGGCAAATGTTGGAGAAAAACAGGATGGGGGAAATGAGTTATTCTTTAGAAGAAGAAAAAAAAGGATAGAGAATTATAACAAATGTCCCAGGATGCCAAATAATGAATAGGCCATGTGAACACATCTTTGTCGTTATTGACCTTTGAGATATTGATATCCAGAAATAGAAAAAAATGTCCATCGGAAAGCTCTACTTATTTCCAAACTCTTCCTGTGTTTCTAAATGGCAGTTCTATTCTTTTTGAGACTAAGTGCCCTGCTGTTGTTTGGGCAAATATACTTCCTACTTAATGAAAACAGCAGCAGTATTAGCAATAGGAATTAAAACTTGCTGTCAGCTTGGAAACCATTTTTCTTTGAGGCTTCTGGGCTGCCACATTCAGTGCCTAGGAATTTGGGAGGGGGATTTCAAGGAGCAGCGGAAGAGTAGCCATAGCAATATTCCTTTCTCAGAAAGTCAAGGACCTGCTACTCTGCACCTGGAAGGGAGGGGCTGGGGATAGTCTCCAGTTGGAATTAAGTAATGATTGGCCCATGTGATGACCTATTGGGTGCAGGGGTTGGATTTTAGATTCTCCTTGGGCTAGGGAAAACCCAGAAATCTCAGTTTCGGGTTTCCCTCAGATGTGCCAATATGGCATCTCTAATAACATGGATTTTTGAGAAGATGAGAGTCTCAGAGTCTTTTAATTTAGAGATTGTTATTTGGAATGCTGACACTTGCAGCTGTTGTCCAGGTTGTACTGTCAGCTTTATAAATTCAGACTATTAAAAAAAAGATGCCCCTCAGAAGTGTTTATTTTTAGAGCAGACTATGCTCCTGAGCATAAGTCAGTTTAGGCCTTTGTTCTCTGAGGCAGCAATTGCCTTGTATTGTTCTCTGACCATGTCCAGTTAGTGATCCTCCAAAGAGGGTTTTACTTGTGTCCTTGATCATTGGCTTCCAGATGTTGTGTTCCTTCAGCAGTTGATCCAACTGCTACCATCTCCTCCTCTTAGGATCCTCCGTTTTGCTGCCACTTTAAATGTATACCCATGTGTAAAAACACTATTGGTTGGCAAGGCAGCAAAGGATGAATGAGATTTATCAAAATCACCAATGAGACATGACCAGAGGTGGTATTCAGCCGATTTGGACCAGTTCTGGTACACCAGTTATGGAAATTTTAACTAGTCCGGAGAACCGGCAAATACCACCTCTGAGGAAGCGTATTCTCAGAACCAGTAGGAAAAAATTTAGAAACCCACCACTGGACACGACATACCAGAGGCAAAGCTTAACTTGGTCTCATTAGGCTTATCTATGTGTTTTACTTCTATGAGGACTACAACAGGAAAATGCAAAAGGAAGAGATACAAACTGTAAGGTTTTCTGAAATAACTCTTACTGTATTTTTGATGTTTACCTTAATGTTTTCTCCTATGAATACCACATAGCAGTCTGTTCTATGCTGATTGGTTATTGTTTCTCCTCTTCTCCTCAGTATATGATGATATTATCCAGGGATTGAGTAGAATCAGTGGTGAGTAAATGTCACTTTTATTTGTTTTATTTAGATTTGTATGATTTACCTTTAAGATGAAGCACAACTCTGGGTAGCTCACAACAATAAAATGAATAACTATAAAATCATAAAGTAAGTGATGTGGTGGCTTAGTGGTTAAGAAGCTGAGCTTGTCTGCCAGCAAGCTGGCAGCCCAGGTTCGAGACCCGAGTGCCACACAAGAGGGTGATCTCCTGTCCTGCCTAGCAGTTCGAAAGCATGCAAATGCAAGTAGGTAAATAGGTTCCACTTTGGTAGGAAGTTAAGAGTGCTCTGTGACATCATGCTGGTCACATGACCACAGAAATGTCTTCAGACCGCACTGGGTCAATGGCCTTAAAAGGGAAATGAGCTCCATCCCCTATAGTTGGCAATGACTAACAGAGTCAAATTAGCAGGGACACCTTTACCTTTACCATAAACTATAAAATAAAAAAATAAAAACCTGGCACCCATCATCTCCTTAGGCTACCTCACCACCAGCTTCAGGTATCCTCATACTATCCTAGCACCTGGGTAAAAGGCCAAGTCTGATGGCCTTCTGAATTGCTAAAAAGTGGTATTTGAAGATCACTCTATAGGACAGAAGCAACCTAGAGCCAAGGAGAAATTTTCTGACAGTTAGAACAATTAATCTGTGGAATAACTTGCCTCCAGAAGTTATGGGCCCTCCAATACTGGAGGTTTTTAAGAACAGATTGGACAACCATTTGTCTGAAATGGTACATGGTTGGGGGTTGGACTATAAGACCTCCAAGATCCAGCTCTGTATTTCTGTTATTCTGTATTTCCAGGTTTTAGGAAATAACTATAAAATCTTAGAGTGTTTACATAGAGAATCTTACATATCATCTAAGTAGCTAGAATTTGATTAGAATCCAAGTCCTAAAAGGATGCAATTCTGGGTCTGAGGCAGAGGTGGGTATTCAGCAGGTTCTAACCAGTTCTGGAGAACTGGTAGCGGAAATTTTGAGTAGTTTGGAGAACCAGCAAATACCACCTCTGACTGCAGATTTTACAGTATCCTTTCTCTGCCACACCCACCAAGCCACACCCAAAGAACTGGTAGTAAAATAATTTGAATCCCACTACTGGTCAGAGGTGACACAGAATCAGCAAGGTGCTACTCTCTAGCAGGAGTAAAATATTTTTCCATCTGTTAGGTTTTGCTTCATTTATTGAAGTAAGCTTAGGACAATTCAGTTTGTTATATCTGTAAATAATAATTTATCAGGCACTACCACATTCTTAGTCAATGATTCAATACAAAATCATTTTAAATTTGGTATCACACCCTTAAATAGAAATATATGTCTAAATTGGCATTTACCGGTACTTTATAAGAATAAACAAGGCCTATCAGAAGATGGTAATAATATTTTCTTATTTTTGACATTTATCATCATTACGTAGTAAATGTTCTTAATGAGTACATTTTGATAATGGAGATAATACTTTGTAATTTGAAGAGAGGGCATTGGACAGATTTTTTTTTTAAAAAATTGATCAGCAAAGGCCAGTAACAACTTTTGAAATAAATGTCATTTATGTTTACATGTAACAAAAGACTCTTGTACTACAGTTTTAAGGTGTTGCATATTTTATGGAAAACTTTCAGCACAAGTGTTTATGGGTTCAAAATGTGAATTTCGAGCATGATATCCACTGTATTAAGAAACTGCTGTTATTATTTAAGAGGTTAAACCAGGGCTGTCAAACTCCTGGTTAGCAGGCCAGATGCGTCATGCACTGGCCACGCCCACACCCAGTTTAGTAAAGGGGGAAAAAGTCCCGATATGTCATGTGACACTGTGAGTTTGACACCCCTGGGGTTAGACCTTAGAATTTAAAACTGATTATAAACAACATTTTTCTGACTGCAGGTAAATCAGCTTCTCCTTTGAAGATCCACTGTACTCCAGAAGGAATAAGGCTGCAGTGTTTCTTGAAATATTACATGGAGGAAATGAAATCAAGCTGGTATCACAAGTAAGAGAGAACAAAGTTCTAAATCCTGCATGAACGTCAACTGGTATTCAGTAGCTATTGAAAACTCATTTTGGGGATGATGGTGATTATGCAGGCAGGAAAATTACAGCTCAGATGGTCATTTCTAACTTTTTTTTTAAAGGAATAAATTACATTCCCCTGTGATAAGTTTTGCATGGCAAATGAGCCAATCTATGTTTTCACACTGTCATCAGCACAGCTGGCAGCTTTGCCTGCCAATCCCCAGTCACCCCTGAATCATCCTAGGACCTTGCAAAGCAGGGAGCCTGGAACAAATCTTCAAGTCAGCAGCCACTCACAGCAGCCAATCCTCCACACACTGGAAAGCAGAGATCTAACAGAGCTCCAAGCTACAGATCTGTTTGGCTGAGGAAGTTGATGCTTATTATTTATTATTATTTGTCTCTCCTTTATAAATGTAACTCAAGGTGATAAACACACTTCATACTCTTTTCTCCTCCTATTTTCCCCACAGCAACAACCTTACGAGGTGTTTTGGGCTGAAAGTAAGTGACTTGCCCAAGGCCACCCATCTGGCTTTCATGGCCAGGACAGGACTAGAATTCACGATCTACTGGTTTCTAAGACAACACTTTATTCACTACATCAGGGATGTCAAACTCGCGGCCCACAAGTTGGATGCATCATCCACTGGCCACCCCCACCCCCAGTTAAGTGAAGGGTAAAAAAGTTGCAATATGTCATGCGATGACAACATGTCGTCACAAATTTGACATCCCTGCACTACATCTTTAGCCATTTTTATACATCAAGGTTTTTTATAGGTCAAATCCCATCAATTTGGATTGCTCTTCTTCTGGACACCTGTGTTGCCAGGACTGTTCAATGAGAATGGTTCTTTTCCTGATTTGATCTCACACACTTACCAGGAAGCTATTGTGTCCTAAGCATTAAATATGCAAAGCAATATAAAGGTCATCCCACCTAAAGTTATCAGTTAGCAAAAGCATGAAGTTAAGTAAAATGTGTTACGATTCCCAGAGCCTTTTTTAAACTTGAAAATGTCAGACGAAAATTTCAGGTTTCCTTTGAATTTTTCATGGTTGCTCCATATGCTTGCAGAAAGGGCTTCTGATTCTTCAGCTAAGTATCTCACAGCAAGCACCTTGCTTCTGAATGCAGCCTCAGTTCTATAAAGTTCAGAATTACCTGGCTACAGGTGTTTGTAGTTCTACCAAACTTCAAAGGGGTTTTTTTCTCCAGCCCTATCTGCAGATATTGGGGACGATGCTTCAACCCAGAGCTGAATGTCTCATTTTCTTTCTTTCTTTCCTGCTTGCGACTCACGAAACTTGGATTAACCAGTCATACAGCGGCATGCTTTTGCTTGCTTTCCTCCTGTTGAACATCTTTTTAGTCTCCTCTATTTCCTCTTAGAATATTCGGATACTCTTCCTTGTCTTTTCTCTCTTTTTCTGAAAATGCAAGATACATCCTGAAACCACTATAAATGATAAACAGCAGAAGTAATAGAAATCTCCCTAGGAGAGAGATGCTTTTCCTTAAAAAAGCCAAAGCAAAACAAAACGAAATGCTTTTAAGCTTCATGTAGATTATTACATTGAACTACAGATAGAACAAAAATAAGTGTGAAATAAATTAGAAATGAAAGAGGAAAGAATTTAAAGGAAAGGCCAAGTGGAGATGTTATTTTCTGAAAAAGAATCTTGCTCATTTAAAAAAAAATATCTCAGAATTTTCTTCTTTTTATAGGTACAGAGGATATAATGCTTCAATGGCTTTTTGGTCAAAGATAGTTCTTCTGATTGAAGTCTGCAAATCCCCAACCTTTTGCAAGATTGTATTGAGGCTGCACTCTGAAGAAAATTCAGTTTTTATTATTATTATTAGATTTCTTGGTATTCAAATAGCTCACATATCTCCAATAATGAAAGTGTAGAAAACTTTTCTTGAACTCCAACTTCAGTACAATCTTTCAATAAGGGTACGTTTGCAGCTTTAACTATAATGTGTTTGCTTGTTTAAGATACACCAAAGGATTTGAACATATCTGGTGGCATTTATTGGCACTTTTTTGAAAGCCAGCTTCCCACAGACATTTTTTTTAGGAGTCATGTGGCCTTTAAACTTTTGCTTGAGGCTTTCTGGCTGCTTGAAACTAGCTTTAAGACAATCAGGAACATCCCGGTCAGCTGCCATCTTGTGCTTCCTCATGTTTTGCTGTTATGTGATGACAGACTGCCCTGAACTGTGGGGAGGGGGAATGAAGGAGGGAATGCTTCCGGAAACGAAAGTAAGTGTTATATCTCCTTGAGACGCTGCCTCAAGGTCACCCAGCTGGAAGAAGGAGGGGGGGCCACATAAGAAACTACATTTGGACTGACCTTTAGGAAAACATCTTGCCTGAACCTGATTGATTACACTGATGGGACAATGAAGACAGTTTAGGGAGGAAAAAGTAGAACTTAGGGAATATCTATGGAGATTCTCAGTGATCCAGATCACAGTTGTCCCAAAGGTGCTTTTTCAAGGGGCAACTGGACTTTCTGGTTTTTCTTTGAAGACACTTTGCTTCTCATCCAAGAAGCTCCTTCAGCATTTTTACAGGGATTGACCCAGACCTGAAGAAGCTTCTTGGATGAGAAGTGAAACGTCTTCAAAAAACCAACCAACCAGAAAGTCCAATTGCCTCTTGAAAATCCACCTTTAGTAGAACTTAGGGACTTGGGTGCATGATTTTCAGGTCTGGTTTTGCAATACTGCAATACACTTGATCTCTAATGAACTATATCTTTTTCAACAAATGGAGCCAAGGATCGTTTCTGTTTAGAGCAAGCTTGTGTTACGTTGCTGTCACATGAGCTTTTGCAATGTTTCTTCCTGCGGGCCGCCAATGTCTTGTGGCAGGTCGGACAATCCCTCTCCTGTTTTGTAATGTGCAAGTATATCAAAATGATGCATATTTGCTTGAATGCAGTCTCTTGGTTTACCCAGGGAAGCTAAGGTTTCTTCAAGTGAAAAGATGAGAATTGGTGGTAGTGATGAAGTCGCATGGATACAGATATGTGAGCCTACCGAAAAAGATAAAGGGAAATATACTTTTGAGCTGTCTGATGGCAAGGAAACCCACAAACGGACCCTTGATCTATCTGGGCAAGGTAGGAATCCTTACCACCCATTCAACATTTTATCCCTGTCAAACAAGTATTTTGGAAATTGCCCTGTTTCTCTTTGGTTTATTCATAAGCACCAATTCTGTGCTCGAGATGTTCCAGGAATATGCATTATCTTTATTCACTCCACGTGTCATCAAGACTGACTTTGATCCCTCCTTTTAGATTTTGTTTGATGTTTCTATACTTCACTGTAGGCTGTGGGTGGCGGGAAAGCAAGGCAAGTACATATGCTCGCATTTGTGCCAACTCATAAAGTCAAGTTCCTAACATGCTGAAATGTTTCACTGCAGCTTTCGATGAGGCCTATGAAGAATTCCAGCGGCTCAAGTAAGATTTTTTTTTTTTGCTTTGAACATAAACTTTGCAATTGGTTTATTTTGGCCATCAATATCATTGTACTGGGATGTTAATTTTTCCCCATTTTTTTCAACTTTAGGGCAGCTGCTTTTGCTGAGAAAAGTAAGTATTTGAAAGTAAACAAACAAACAAAAGAATATTCAGTATGAATACGGAAGAACAGGATATAGCATTCTAGTAAAAATGAAAAGGATAGTTTTGGCTGTAAAATTGATGAAAAAGGTGAAGTCATATACAAAGAACAATTCTCATCAAATATGCTCAATGATTGTGGTAGAAATACGAGGTGTATATAAATAACCAGATTTGCTTCTTTGGTTCAGTGAATTGGCAAACAATTTGACCCACATTAAACTAACCGGGACTGTCCCTTTTTCCATTCGGTCAAGAAACATGAATACAAATCTTGATTCAGAAATTGATTTCCCCTCTTTTATCTAGTTAATAATTTGATATTATTGGATGGATGGATAGATAGATGAATGAATGAGGGCCATCCAATAGTCTAGAACTAGAACATCCAAGCAATAATGTATATATAGTAAAGCAGGTGTAGACAAACATAGAAGTGATAAAGAGTGTAAGACTGCAACTTTCAAAACTATCAGTTTTGCTGGTGCCCTGTCAGCAGAAGATAATGAGAGGATGCCAGCAAAACTGATAGGCAATTTCTTTCAATAGGTCTACTTGTCTCATACAGTCTCCTGTTGCTTAAACGTTACTCTCTCTCTCTTATTATTGTATTATGCTATGGATGGTTACTGCAGAAAGCTATTTTAACTGCTAGCCATTGGCTATAATAAAGAATTCATTTGTTTGGTAATTGAACATCAACAAATAACCAGATCTCCCCCACCCCACAACATCATATTGACGGAATGGAACAAAAACTGTGAGAATAGAAATAGAAATGACTTAGGAGGCATGAGGACTGTCAAATAGTAAGTGCAGAAGTGCTCTTACGTTCGTCATCTTTTTGTTTAAAAAAATGCAATTTCAGATGACATTTTTGTTTCTTAATGAACTGGAAATTTGTTTACAAAGTTGACCTACTGCAAGGATCAACCTTGACCATTTTCATATGGTTAGGTTGATGTATTTGTACACAGCAGAATTCTTTCCATTAGGGAATCCCCTAATAGTGGCGCAATGGTTAGAGTGTAGTATTACAGGCTAATTCTGCCGGCTGCCAGCAGTTCGATTCTCACTGGCTCAAGGTTGACTCAGCCTTCCATTCTTCCAAGGTTGGCAAAATGAGGATCCAGATTGTTGGGGGCAATATGCTGACTCTGTACACCGCTTAGAGAGGGCTGTAAAAGCATTGTGAAGTGGTATACAAGTCTAAGTGCTGTTGCTATTATTATCCCCTCTTTTGAAATAAGAATGATCATGGTAAGGATTTGTGTGTGTGCGCAAATGCATACAGAATCAAGGTTGCCCTTGCTCAGAAGCTCATAATATTTTAGAACAGCGGTCTTCCATTTTTCTGGCTTTGTAAACTGGTGGGTGCAGGATAGGAGAAGGGATGGTTTTGTGTGAGTGGCAGGCACGCACATGAGCATGTACTGCTCCACTTGCATAAGTGGAACTCCATTTGCACAAGTGGAGCTGCTTGCACTTGTGCTCACCTGCTGTTTGCATAGCTCAGTACTGGATGGGCCATGGCCCAGTACCGGGCCACGGCCCTAGGATCGGGGACCTCTCTTTTAGAAAGATAGATGCATTAGTTTCTTGGATGGCAACCTTTACATTGGTCTGGATAGATTATGTTTGTGGGAAGGCATGTTTTTCACTTCCTTGTCTGCCTTTCCATAGGGGTATTACTGGTTGGGCAGTTTATTTGAAAAATGTTCCAAAGAAGAGAGCTGCCCTAAGGCAATACATCTGAAAAATTATGGAAGTTTTCAAAAGGATACGTCAAGGATTATGATAGGATGATATTAAGCCTTTTTTTTGACACCAAAGAAAATTAGAATGGCAGATCACCCTACTTTCCAAATGGATATTTAAAGCCCCCCCCTCCAATTCTGCAGCAAAGCAGGGAATACTGAGATAAAAGCAATGAGCGCTGAGAATTAGAAAGAATACTGCTATGATATTTCACTATGATATTTCACTTCAATGCCTTTGCTCCTAAAGCACTTTAGGCAATCAGTCTGGAAAACAATTCACCATAATTTGTCAGTTGCACACTGTGACTGTCCTCTCTGTTCCTTTCTCCATTTGCTGGCATGGTATTATTCTTAAGTGGGGATAAATATATCTGTTACTTCCCTGACAAACCACTTGTGACACTTCAGGGGGTTCTGTCAAGTTTATCTACACAAGCTAGGTATGTTTGGGGAACCAAATGAATACACCTAGTTGGGATAAAATTCACTCCTGTTTGAAAGGGAATATTTTAGGTATGCCTTTGGAGAGACCTACATAACTCAATGTAAAGCACATATGATATTTTCCAGGGAACAATAAACATCTGGTTTTGTTTTGTTCATGGAAGTGCAAAAAAGTTGGGGGATGATTAGTAACCCAGCAGGTGGAAATCTAAATACTTGAAAAATTTTAGGAAGTGAGTTAACAGGTGAAAATAAGCATCAGTGTTAATCCTCAAACTCTATACCTATTTTAATTTGTGTTTAAGAACCAACAGTGGTGCGGGCAAATTTCTATAAAAAGAGTGGTGGTGGCACAGTGGTTAGAATGCAGTATTGCAGGCTAATTCTGTTGCCTGTTGGCTGCCTGCAATTTGGCAGTTCGAATCTCACCAGGCTCAGGGTTGACTCAGCCCCCCATCCTTCCGAGGTGGGTAAAATGAGGACCCAGGTTGTTGGGGCCAATTTGCTGACTCCGTAAACTGCTTAGAGAAGGCTGTAAAGCACTGCAAAGTGGTATCTAAGTCTAAGTGCTATTGCTATAATGCTTATTAGAAACATGGAGCATGGTGGCTCGGCAGTTAAAGATCCTGAGCTAATCCGCTGGAAAACTGACATCCCAGGTTTGAATCCCAAGCACCATGTGACGGGGCAAGGTCCCGTTACTTGCCCCAGCTCCTGCAAACCTATCAATTTGAAATGTGAATAGATTATAGGTGCAAATGTGAGTAGATTATAGGTCCCACTTCGGTGGGAAGGGCATTCTGTGTGCCTTGATGTAGAGTCATGCTGGCCGCATGACTACGGAAGCATCTTTGAACAACATTGGCGTACTTGGCCAAGAAACAGAGATGAGCACCAACCCCTTAGAGTTGGACATGACTGGACAGAGGAGTCTTTACTTTTACCTTTAATGAGAAACACAAAACAGTGTGTGAGATATTGAAGTTATGAGAAGTCTAGAAATATAAGAAATATAAGGTGATTATCTTCATAAGTTGTTAACAGACCTGGCACCTCAGCCCCAATCACAATTAAGAATTTAAGAAGATCTCATGGCCTTAGATCTACATCGACATTCTACTTCTACAATGGGTGATTAGTTAGGGACATTAGAGTTTGGGAAAAAGCAAAGTGTGCGCTGTAATATCAACATGCAAATCCCATCCTGTTTGTACTTGTGTCCTGATGCTGTATGTTTTGCTATGGTATTTTGATGAAATGTCCATTTGATGCTCCATGGGACATCCATGAGACTGCTGCTTATAAGAAGCTCCCCTGAAAGAGACAAGGGTACTAAACTCTGCTGCCCAAATAGCAATCGATATTGAGAGGTATACATGCCTCTGATAATAATAGATAATCAAGAACCAAATTAATCAGTAACCAGTGGCAATCCTACCTTCTAAGAAGCATAAAGCCACCAAAGTTATAGCCATCACTGCATCCTGAGTTAGCAAATTTTCTAGTTTACCTATGATGAAAGACTTCATATCTTTTGAATCTTCTCTCATTCAGCTTCCTCAAAGGTGTCATTTTATATGGCTATATCAGGTTCTACTTATTCATCCTTTTTTTTTCTACAAGCTGAAACTTTCCTTGTGACAGTGGCCCCAGCTCCTTGAATCCAGATAATGTTTGCTTCCCTTCTTTGTACACTTTCTACAGGCTCAGAATTGAGTGCAATATTCCAAATTGAGTTGTGTCATAGACTTATATAAAAGCTTGATTACAATTCTATTTTAGAATTTACCCTTTCACAGCTGCCACATCTGGGTTTATGTTTTCACCCAGTTATACATCATAACTTTCCAGGATGCCTTTGTTTCTTTTTTTAAAAAAAATAATACAATTACCTTAAACAATTTCAGATTGCCAGCAAACATGGCCATCTCAGGGCTCCTATCTAACTCCAGATCTCTGTCTGTGACTATAATGTATTTAGTATTGTCACCTAACATGAAGCTTTCAGCTGTGAGTTTTATTTCATCACTGAGTTCTGGACATTTTCTAATGCAGCCTGTTGCCATTTTGATGAAGCATTCCGATAACCTTATGGTCATTCCATTTCTAGTCATGAGTATATACAGTCATTTCAGATTTCCTATAGCAACTCTTTGCTACTACTGAATGAATCAGTGATTTCCCACCCACCCCCACTATTATCTATACAGAAAGCCTGCTAAACAGATAGATGTAAACTAGGCACTCTACTATGGTTAAAAAGAAATGATCAGGAAGGCTTGCTTCATTTTCGCACTGAGACTCCCCTTTCAGAGATGGGTGACAAAGGTAACCACAACAGAGGTGGTATTTAGTAGGGTCTGACCAGTTCTGGAGAACCAGTAGCGGAAATTTTGAGTAGTTCAGAGAACCAGAAATACCACCTCTGACTGGATATTTTACAGTATCCTTCCCCTGCTATGCCCACCAAGCCACGCCCAATGAACCGGTAGTAAAAAAAATTAGAATCCTACCACTGAACCTCAGCCAATTCTTTTGAGGGCTGCTTAGGGTTTAAAGCTGGGTTAAATAACCCTTAGGGTTAAAGCAAAGCTGGCTGAGGAATTCTGGGAGTTGAAGTCCATAAGTCGTCAAGTTTCCAAGGTTGGAGACCCCTGGTTTAAAGCACTGTTTAGAGTAGGACAGACTCCTAATTTGGAGTGAAGTTTGGAGTGTAGCAAAGGCAGCTGGGGTTCTTCTGGATGCTGCAGTCTTTCTTTCTTTCTTTCTTTCTTTCTTTCTTTCTTTCTTTCTTTCTTTCTTTCTTTCTTTCTTTCTTTCTTTCTTTCTTTCTTTCTTTTTCATATTTCTTAACTGCCCATCTCCCCTAGAGCCACAAAACAGTCTTCTGTAGTGGCCATGGCTTTACATAAAGCATGGAGTTAGGGTAGCTGGGCTCCTGCTTGAGAAGGACCCAGTGCTATTTTATCTTGGATTGCTATTGTTGCGTCTTTTCTCTGAAGTAGCCGGAGCACTTAGACAGAGCATAGTAACTTTATATTTGTATGTTCACAGATCGTGGGAAAGTGGTTGGTGGTTTGCCGGATGTTGTGACCATAATGGAAGACAAGGTATGGATAAAACCCCTTGGTCAGCTTAGTTATTTTTGAATAGGAGCTTTTGGTGTATACAGCAAAAAGGGCCTCCTTTGAGAACATTTGAGTAGTATGAACCCATTGGATTTTGAAGAAGCAGGATAGAAAGCATATGGATACTTTTAAATTTGGTATTGGAGAAAGCACCTGATAATACCATGGATAGCACAAAATAAATGATGATCGATAGATTGATAGATTGAGATGATAGATGAATCAGCAAACAAATCAACCAGAGCTCTCTCGAGGCACAAATGACCTGGCTCAAATCATCATACTTCAGACAAACCGTGAAAATCCACTTCTTGAAAGAGAAGATGATGATAACCAAGATGAATGAACTCAGTTATGGTACCAATGGGTATCCCATTGGAAGACTCAGAGAAATAGGTTGGGGACAGACTGTCTTGGAGAAAATCCATCTATGTGGTTACTGAGAATTTACATCGACTCAATAGCACATTATCAACCAATCCATAGAAGATACATCCTATACATGTCTATAATAGATGCTAACTGGCAGTTATATCTAATGCGAATTTATCTTTGAAGAATATGCTTGACCCTTTTGGTATTACACCTAAGACAAGAAGAAATTGTGAATAAATGCCCAAATGTTTTAATGAACTGCAACACGGAAACAAAAAGCACACACAAAAATATGTCTTCAATCAGTGCCAGGGCAGAGTGAGGCTAATTTACAACGGCTTGGGCCTGAAATTAAATAAATAGAAGAAATTTTTCTCATCCTCTCTTGGATTCTCTTATATACCAGAAATCCCCAACCCCTGGTCCATGGCACTGGGCCGTGGCATATCAGCAACCAGACCACACAAAAAAGTGAAGCCCCATCCACGGAATGCAGGCAGCACACGAAACCATGGAAAAACCTCTGTACAAAACCGGTCCCTGATGCCCCAAAGATTGAGGGCCACTGTTATATACAATCTAAAATTCTTCCCCTTCCCTAAACCTCCCAGTAATACTTCCCATTGTCTAAAACCTCTGCATAATTTTTCTTGTTCTTTTTCTTTTAGACCCTGAATCTGACTTGCACGGTGTTTGGTAGTCCTGATCCTGAAGTGATGTGGTTTAAGAATGACAGGGAACTTGAACTGAGCGATCATTACATAGCTAAACTGGAACAAGGGAAGCATGCCAGTTTGGTAATTAAGGGGGTGTCATCAGAAGATTCTGGAAAATACAGCATCAGTGTCAAGAACAAGTACGGGGGTGAGATAGTCGATGTCACCATCAGCGTGTATAAGCACGGGGAAGAGATACCTGACGTTAAACCTCACTCAAGTGATAGAGTAAGAGAGATACCTGCGAAACCAGCTGAATAATCATAACCAACAAGAAATATGTTGGAAAACGAGTGTGCTTGATGAACAAAAGGCTTGAGAGAAGCTGTAGTTTTGTTTGTGTAGTAGTTCTGCAAAAGAAAACTGGCGATGTTTAGGAGACAGTTATGTGTTGTTTTTCTGAAGTTTTTCTGATCTTGGTCTCTTTTTCTTATAATGCCAACTTATAATGCCATCACAATTGGCAATGACATCACTCTGAATAGGAGTGTCTCACGGCTTGCCAGGAATAATTACGGCAGCTGTCACGAGCGTCTATGTATTTCGATCATGGTTCTTTCTATCCATGAATTGCAATGCTCTGTCATGCAAAGCGGAAACCGGGAACTGCTTAGCTATAGATCAGGAACCCCACTTTTTAATCTGAGCTGTGAACTCTCGTGGCTTTTTGTAAAACCCTGCTGAACTCAAAACGCTGCAGCGATGTCAACAAATCCAGGACAGCAGCTGGAAATAAATCAGAGGAACTGAACACGTGACCTTCTAAGTTATCCTTTGTGGCATTGCTGTTTTGTAGTGCAAGCAAATCTTTAGTCATACTTTACAATCACCACGGACTCATTTAAACCATAAGTTTCACAGTTGTTTGTTCCCCCCCTGCTTTGCACTAATAAAAATCTCCAAAAGTCACCTTGTTGTTTTCTCTCGGCACCAAATGACTCTTGACTTAGTGGCGTTTCCTCCCTTTGGCTGTTTAATTATGGTCTGCTGCCGTTTCACAGCTGGCAGAAGGCAGATCATGGACTCACAATAAAACAAGTGAATGATGGATACTCAGAGTCACTCCATTTTACTTAGCCACATTCTTTTCCTCTTTTTATAGTATGGCCAACAAGAAGTTAGAACCTAGGAACTGGTACTTGGTAGCAGCCTAGGGTGATGCAGTATTTAGGCTAATTCTGCCAACTGCCAACAGTTTGATCCTGATTGGCTCAAGGTTGATTCAGCCTTCTATCCTTCTGAGGTGGATAAAATGAGGACCCAGATTGTTGACTCCATAAACTGCTTAGAGAGGGATGTAAAGCACAATGAAGTGGTATATAAGTCTAAGTGCTATTGCTGTTATACTTGCAACCATAGGTGTCTTTGGGTGACATAGGCAGAAACCACTGATGTATGTTGTGGTGCAAACCCTACACATTATCAACTTAGATGCAAAAGTACTGAGCTTATGGCATGACATCACAACTCATCTTCACCCTATTGGCATGATCATGGTTAGGAACAGACACCTTTGCTTTTCGATTGGCTCTTTTTCAGGAAGTCAACTCCCCTTCTCTCTCTGCCTTTGTAGACTGAGCCAGAAATTTCACATTATTTTAGTGGGATGATTCATTGGTTTTGTATCAGAAAATTAGACAAGGATGCGAATTATTTATTTATTTATTTATTTATTTATTTATTTATTTATTTCTCACAGTTCTTAACCACCTATCTCTTTCAGAAGTGAAATTTTATTCTTCCATGGAGTGTAATCTCTGAATGGATACTTTCATATGTTTGTGTATGGCATAGCTAGCCCAATACATTTTAATGCCTGAAGCAAAAAATAAGATGGGTTCCCTTACGTTTCACCTACAGGAAATGACCAAATTTGTAGTTTATTCTTATTCCAATATTGATGATGGTACACACTCCTTTATCTTATTTGTGAAAAGGAGACAAATTTAGGAGTTGCAGGGAACCTGCCTGGAACATACATTCTTCGTACATACATCTATTGTCCTCTAATAGAATTGCTTTGAGGCTAGATTAATGGTGAATAAATCAGATAGATAGATATAGATAGGTAGGTATGTAGATAGATATAGATATAGATGGATGGATGGGTGGATGGATAGGTAGATAGATAATAGATAATAGATAGATAGATAGATAGATAGATAGATAGATAGACAGACAGATAGATAGATAGATAGATAGATAGATAGATAGATAGATAGATGTGATAAATAGGTGATAGATAGATGATAGATAAATGATAGATAAACGATAGATAGATGTAGATAATAATATAGATGATGCAGATGAGACCTTTTTGGCTTTGTGGACCAGTAGTGGTGTTGGCAAAGTGGGGGAGGGAGGCAAAGAGGGATGGTTCCATGCAAGTAGCAGGTGAGCGCACTTGAGTAAAGAATAATGGACCCAGTCTGGTGTAGTGGTGAAGATGCTGGCCTAAAAACCAGAAGTCTGAGCGTTCTAGTCCCATCTTAAGCATGAAAGCTATCTGGGTGCCTTTGAGTCAATCACTTCTTCACAGCCCAACACATCTCGTGGTATTGTGGTAGTGCGGAAGATAGGAAGAGGAAGGAGTATTAGGGATGCTCACCACCTTGAATTATTTATATAATAAAAAAAGGTAGCATTTTTTTTTTTTTAAATCAATCAATCAAAGAAGCAAACTGGATGAATCTCTCATCTAGTGTTTCTCAACCTTAGCAACTTTTAGATGCGTGGACTTCAACTCCCAGAATTCCCTATGCTGGCTGTGTGGAGTTGAAGTCATCAAATCCTAAAGTTACTGAGGTTGATCTAAAGCAGGCTTGTCAAACTGGCGGCCCACGGGTCGGATACGTCACATGCAGGCCACGCCCACCTGGGGCTCCACAAAGGCAAAAAAAATGTTGCAATATGTCATGATCCAGCCTGTGATGCGGTCGAGTTTGACACCGTGATCTAAAGTAATCCAGATTCACTGATGATATTCTCTTAGCAAACACCCCCTGCATACACAGAGGGGGCAGGTTGGGGAGAAAAATAGAGACTCCAATTATTATTTTTGTTATGTCCCTGGAACTTGCCAAAGTCCCCACCCAGGTCCGTTCATGCTGCGGGGGCGTTTGCTGCCCCTCATTGGCTGGCCGCCCTCGACAGCCGGCTATAAAAGCCAGCTGCAGGGTCCGGCCAGTTGCTGATCGCTGGGAGCCTGCTCCAGGCAGAGCTAACACGTTCAGTCCTTTATTGCTACAATAAAGTCTTGTTGCATCCATGCCCTGGTCTAGCCTCTCATTGCTCAACTACAACACTGGCGATGAGGATGGGATGGCTACCAGAGGCAATTCGCAACAGCTGAAATCACTAAAACCGCTGAGCCGCAGCCGCGCCGCCGGAGAGCTCGGTCAGCAAAAGCGAAAGTAATAAGCGTCTGTAGCCGCTTGTTAGCAAGCTACAGAGGAAAGTGAAGTGCTGCGAGCCGCAGCCGCTCAATACAAAAGAGCGCGAAATTCAAACGGCTGTCGTTTGAATTTCAAGCCGGAATACAGCGCGGTGCTGTTATTCCGAGTCACTGACACTTACACAGGCGTGAAATTCAAGCGCTATCAGAGGCGGTAAGCCGACACTGCCTACGCTCTCCAGGAGCGCGAAAATCAAAACGCTGCCAACAGCCGTTGCAGCTTAGCCACAATTGCAGCCCAGAGAGAGAGCAGAGAGGTTCTGTGGAGCCACTCCAGAGCTGTAGTCACTAGCCTGACGAGAACACGAGTGCCATTTGTTATCCCAGAGAGATTTCTCAACAGCATAACGCGCAGGAGTCCTCATCATGAACTCCAACCCAGCCTTCCCACCGTTCACGCCGGAAGAAGAAAAATGGGAGTCATACAAGAATCGTTTTAACCACTATATCGACGCTATCGGTCTGGCTGATGCTGGGGAGCACAGAAAAAGGTCATTCTTCCTCAGTTATTGCGGAGCCATCGTTTTTGATACAGCCACAGCACTCGTCGCTCCACGTGAGTTAAAGAATGTTCCCTGGGCAGAATTGCTAGAGATTCTCACCAATCATTACTCCCCCAGACCATCACAAATCGCGAGGCGTTTCACCTTCCGGATGAGGAAGCAAGCGGAAAAAGAAACCATCAACCAATATATGGCCGCCTTGAGGACTGCAGCCCTCCACTGCGGGTTCGGGAACTATCTTGATGACATGCTCCTCGACCAGCTTGTCTGCGGGATCAAGGACCTTCACCTCCAAAGGCGACTACTCGCCAAGAAGGACCTCAATCTATCCCAGGCCGTCGAGGAAGCCTTGGCAGCAGAGCTGGCAACCCAGTCAGCCACTGAAATTCAAGGTCCCATTCCCAAACAAAGCTGCGCCACAGTTCATTCAGAAGAGGTAGTCAACGAAGACGACCCTAGTGACCAAACAGACATCCACCGCCTCACCCACGCCAAACAACCACAGGCAGGAGTCAGGCAAGAAACCAACAGTGCACCCAAACACATCATCCTGTGCCTATCCTGTGGCGGACCTCACTCGAGAGCTACATGCAAATTCAAGGGTGCCATCTGTAACCATTGCCACAAAAAAGGCCACATCGCCAGAGTCTGCCAGGCTGCGCACAACTCAGCACAAAAGGTTCCTTCCTTTTCCCATTCTGGGCCTCAAAGGCAAGTACTAAATTGTCACACTTGCTACCATGCTAACCACACCTGTCACTCTATTAGTAAAATAACACTTTCCATTTTATTAGAAGGTAAACCTTGTCGTATGGAGGTTGACACGGGGTCAGCGCTCTCAATCATCTCTTGGAGCACCCTCAAGAAAATCCAGCCCAGACTATCCAGAAACCAGCTCCAGAAGTGCCAGATCTCCTTGAGGGATTATCAGGGAAAAGACATTCCAGTGCTCGGCAAAGGCAAGTTCCTTGTTAATTTTAAAGCTTTTAAAGGCCACCTGCCTCTAGTGGTAGTTAACGGCAACCTCCCCAGTCTTCTGGGGCTTGATTGGTCCCCCCACCTTGGCCTAGGGTTAACAGGAGTCCATGCTGTCTCAGCTTCTGACACTGACTCCTTATTTACTGACTACTCAGACATATTCAGCAATGAGTTGGGGTGTTATAAGGGTACCCCCATCTCATTTGCAGTTGATCCCCAAGCGGTTCCAGTCAGGCTGAAACCGCGTAGAGTCCCATTCGCCATTCGGCCTAAACTGGACGCAGAACTCAATAAATTATTAAAGCAAGGGGTCATTGAGCCGACAGACTTCGCCAAATGGGAAACGCCAATTGTCACACCCCTTAAAAAGGACGGCAGCCTGAGAATTTGTTCAGATTACAAAACAACAATCAACTGCTTTCTACAAGTTAGCACGTACCCAGTCCCGGTCATTCAACATTTATTGCATACCTTTGAGCCTGGCAACATTTTTGCCAAATTGGACATGTCACAAGCGTATCAGCAGTTCCCTGTTGACAACCAGACAGCCGAACTGCAGACCATTGTGACCCACAGGGGTGCCTTCCGGTGCAAGCGTCTCCAATTTGGCGTAAGTGTGGCCCCTGGCATCTTCCAATCCCTCATGGAGCGTATACTACAGGGCCTCCCTGGCGTAGTACCCTACTTCGACGACATATTGGTCTCAGCCAGGGACAGACCCCAACTTTTCCAGAGAGTCAGAGCAGTGTTAGACAGGTTCAGACAGCATGGCCTCAAATTAAAAAAGGAAAAATGTGCCATTGCCACTAGACAGGTGGACTTTCTGGGCTATAGAATTGATGCCTCAGGCATCCACCCCCTAGAGTCCAAGGTCAAGGCAATTCATGAGGCACCCACGCCAACCACTAAAGCCGAGCTACAAGCCTTTTTGGGATTATTGAACTTTTATGCATCATTTCTACCTCACAAAGCATCGGTAGCAGAGCCTCTACACAGGCTCTTAGATAAAAAAGCACCCTGGCACTGGGGACACAAGGAAGACACCGCTTTTCGCGCAGTCAAATCACTGCTCACATCTGACGCAGTCCTTATTCAATTTGACCCACACCTTCCACTGGTACTAGCCGCGGATGCATCCCTTTTTGGGATTGGCGCCGTATTAAGCCATAGACTACCCAACGGCTCTGAGGCACCGATCGCCTTCTTTTCCAGAATGCTCTCAGCAACAGAGCGCAACTATACTCAGATAGACAAGGAGGCTTTAGCCGCAGTGGCCGCGGTTAAGAAATTTCATGAATTCCTATTTGGCCACAACTTTGAGCTAATCACGGACCACAAGCCTCTCCTGGGTCTTCTTTCCGGAGACAAGCAGACTCCCCAAGTGTTGTCTCCCAGAATGATGAGGTGGACTTTATTCCTGGCGGCTTACTCGTACAAGCTCATCCACCGCACAGGAAAAACGTTAAGCCACGCAGACGCCCTCAGCCGCTGCCCCCTGCCAGCTCCAGCAGAAGACCCGGCCCCGGTCCATGCCATCTTCGATGTCACCGAGCTCGACCTTCCTGTCACCGCTCTCGACATCGCCACCAAATCCAAGACGGACAAAACCATCGCCCAGGTACTGGACTGGGTGAGGAGGGGGTGGCCGGGCCCTAACCTCGCAGCCGAATTCACACCTTTTAAGACCCGTCAACAGGAGCTGTCTAGCATACAGGGCTGCCTGTTGTGGGGCACCCGGGTTGTTATTCCGGCCTCACTACGCACACCAGTCTTAGAGGCACTACACGAGGGCCACCCGGGCATCGTCCGGATGAAGGCGTTGGCACGGAGCTACGTCTGGTGGCCTGGCTTGGACGACGACATCGTCAAGTGGGTAAGCTCATGCCAACCCTGCCAGGAATCCAGACCTTCCCCTCCAGTCACCACCCCCACAAAGTGGGAGAGCGCCAACGCACCTTGGTCAAGGCTACACATTGACTTAGCGGGTCCAATACACGGCAAAACCTTTTTGGTGGTCGTAGATTCATACTCAAAATGGATTGACGTGGCCCAACTATCCACGACCACCACGCTAGCAGTTACCAAGGCTCTAACTCGCCTATTCGTAACACATGGGCTACCAGATACCATTGTTTCGGATAACGGCCCCCAGTTTGCCTCAACAGAATTTAGCCGTTTCACCACAAATCTTGGCATCCGACATATCTTCACGGCCCCTTCCATCCTGCCAGCAATGGACTGGCAGAGCGAGCCGTGAGGTCCACAAAAGAAGCATTGGCCAGATTCAGCAAAGAAGATTGGCATCACAGACTCTCCCGTTTCTTGCTTAGTCAACACTCGACCCCTTGCATGGTCACCAACAAATCCCCTGCTGAACTTCTAATGGGTAGGCGCCTAAGAACTGTGTTGGATAGGCTCCACCCTCACTATTGCCCTGACACCCCTCTTGCTTCAGTGACGGGGGTCAGAGATTTTGTCTTGCAGGAACATGTATTTGCGAGGAACTATGCCGGAGACCCACTGTGGATTCCAGGAGTGATAGTAGCCATCACCGGCCCCCGGTCGTACCGAGTCCAGCTGGAAGACGGCCGCATCTGGAGAAGACACCTGGACCAGCTAAGGAAGCGACAGCGTACCTTCACCAGCGTCGGATCGGGGGCTCAAGTCGATCCTCAGGTGCTACACCAAGCTCCCGTTGTAGACCATGCCAGAGCCTCTACACCACCGCCATCCGGACCAGAGGAGCTGGCAGTAGACCGGGACTGCCCGATGGGTCCACCACCGGCACCAGTAGACGGGGCCACGACATCACCAACCAGAAGCACTACACCGGTGCCTGTGCAACCCTCAGAGCGAGGCTGCACCCCATCACCAACCCCACCGGGTTCCTTGAACTCTGAGACACTTAGTAACCCACCGGAGTTACGATGCTCGGGGCGCCAGCACAGACCGCCCGCTTATTTAAGTGACTATGCGTGTTCGCATCTGGGGGGAAGGGGTGTTATGTCCCTGGAACTTGCCAAAGTCCCCACCCAGGTCCGTTCATGCTGCGGGGGCGTTTGCTGCCCCTCATTGGCTGGCCGCCCTCGACAGCCGGCTATAAAAGCCAGCTGCAGGGTCCGGCCAGTTGCTGATCGCTGGGAGCCTGCTCCAGGCAGAGCTAACACGTTCAGTCCTTTATTGCTACAATAAAGTCTTGTTGCATCCATGCCCTGGTCTAGCCTCTCATTGCTCAACTACAACAATTTGCATTCTAGCAGCCTTTGAGAAGTGTCCTTGGGCCCCTGAAGACAAGGTTAAACTCATCTTGTTAGCTAGCCCATTTTAGTGAACTAAGTAAACTTCAGCCATTACCTTTCAGGTACAAGGGAAAGAATTTATGATGACATTTAATCTTTTGCTGAAGTAAAGAAATTAGTACATGCCGGAATGTTATTTTCAAAAGGTTGAAGATTTTTATAGTAGCCACTTAGATTACCCCGCACCCCCTTAGAATTCAGGGAAACTATTTTATTTGGATTTCTTTTAAAACAAGGTTTGTGCGCAGAGAAGGCATACCGTAATAGCCTGATTACAGGTAGTCCTTGACTTACAAACAGTTTGTTCAGGGACCGGTTGAAGTTACAACAGCACTGGAAAAAGTGACACACAATCACTTTTCATACTTACAGCTATTTTGGCATCCCCACGGTCACATGAACAGAAATTAGGAGGAGAAAGTTTGGGCTCAATTGTGGTTGCAGGTTGAGGACTGCCTGTAGTCTCTAGTGGTATATTAAATAATGTTTCTTTTCTATTACTATAAAAGAGGCAAGATGGCAACCAAAATGTCTCTATGAACAAAAGCTAAAATGTTTGGGATTTAGGAAGCATGTAGTTCGACAGGACTGAAGTGGGTATTGTGGCCCATTGGCTGCCAGCAGAGCTAGCTGCAAAGTCAGACGAGGAGGAGGTTAAGGACAGTGGTGGGTTGCAAAGTAGGTTATCAACGTTTCGGTGGGTGTGGCTTGGTGGGTGCGCGTGTGTGTGCCAAATGTGCACTTTGCACATGCACAGAGGTTTTCCTACTCACCTCCTGCACTCCTGAACTCTCCCTGTAGCTTCAGCAGCTGACATGCAGCAATCTGCTGTGCCGCACAAAGCAGCTGCACTTCAAAAGCAGGGAATAAAAGGTCAGTATGGGAGCCCGGCCAGGCAGGTGGGCCCAACAGCAGCTCCTCAGAGAGAACCATTTCAGTCTCCACTGATCTTTGGCGCTACCAGTATGCCAGAACCAGGCCGAACTGGTAGAATAGCACCACAGGTTGAGGGAGAGCCTGGGCCAGCTTTGGAGCCTTTGGAAGGCTCTGATAAGGAAACTGCATCAGAGACAGAGACAGAGCCGGGACCTTCTGTCCTCCCCCAGGTGGACAGGCAGCCGTCTTTGGGGCCTGAGCTGAGTGGGGCCCATCTCAGATGCATGTATGCACAGAGAAGAAAAGAGAGGAGAGCAAAGGAAAACAATAAGCTGGCTCTCAGGGAGAAGCAGACACAGACGATAGCCAGCCTCTCCCTGCCTGGGAAATAAATAGGAGGCATTTGTGAGTGGCCTTTTGTCATGGAAAACCATTCGTTTCTAGTATACAGCAAGCAATTAGGATTTCTTGGCTAAACCCAGGTTTATTGGGACTACTTACGTTTGATTAAAAGACTGTTACTGCCCTGTTATAAAAAGGGGGGTTGTTTTACTCTTGAGTTAATGTCTTCTTGCTACTTGTGAAGGCTGGCTCACAACAGTGGATAAAATCACACACTGTATGGACAAA
Source organism: Pseudonaja textilis (assembly GCF_049901715.1). Lineage (NCBI taxonomy): Eukaryota > Metazoa > Chordata > Lepidosauria > Squamata > Elapidae > Pseudonaja > Pseudonaja textilis. The sequence continues at coordinate 126,705,388 of NC_141990.1, read as the reverse complement.
ATGGACAAGGACGGCCATTGCTGCATTCCCCATGATCATGTGATAGAAATTCAGATGCTTGGTAACTGGCATGTATTTATGATGGTTCAGGATCCTGGGGTTATGTAATCAACTTTTTCAGAGAATTCAAAGAAGGAGGAGGAGGTAGGGGAAGGAGGAGAAGGAGAGGGAGAAGGAGAGAGAAGGAGGAGGAGAGAGAAGAGGAGAGAAAGAGAAGGAGAGGAGGAGGAGGAGGAGGAGGAGGAGGAGAAGAAGAAGAAGAAGAAGAAGAAGAAGAAGAAGAAGAAGAAGAAGAAGAAGAAGAAGAAGAAGAAGAAGAAGAAGAAGAAGAAGAAGAAGAAGAAGAAGAAGAAGAAGAAGAAGAAAGTACATGGAGAAAATAAAGTGAATATTTCCAAAACTTGTGAGTGTGAGACCTCTAGGTGGCATCGAAAGAACAAAGTTACAGAAGAAAGCTTCAGGAAAAACAATCCAATTCTTTTCATTCCGGTCGTTTTGATGCAAACGTGTCATTTGGGGAATGGGAGATTATTAAAAGCATTATACTTCTGCCAGAAAATTATAGCTTCCAGGAGATGAGAAGTCTTTTGTTTTTGTTTTTGACAAAGCGCCTGGATGATGACTTCACTCAGTGAAATGCAAAATGCAGTCCATAAGGCATTACCTATGTGATGCTCTATTTTCCAGTGAGGATGGCCGTAAAGCAGCTCCCAATGCAGCCGTTGCAACTGGCCATAAGAAACAGAAATGTAAACTATTGCTTTACATGCCCAACCATCCCAAAGGAACTTTTTCAAGAGGCAACTGGACTTCCTGGTTTTTCTTTGAATACTTTTTGCTTCTCATCCAAGAAGCTCCTTCAGCTCTGACTGGATGGCAGAGAGTGGAAGGATTAAGGATATGACATCATCTATTTCCAGTCTACAACACAATCCTTTCAACAGTTCCAAAAAGGCTCCACACACATTTGCACAACTGATGATACAGAAAAACCTCCAACTGGCATCAATGACCCCATAAAAGAATGCAAATGACCAGCCATCTGCAAGGAATATAAATTCTTCCATTCCCCTCCATCCAGTCAGAGTTGAAGAAGCTTCTTGAATGAGAAGTGAAATGCCTTCAAAGAAAAACAAGAATGTCCAGTTGCCTCTTGAAAAAGCACCTTTGGAACAACCATGACCTGAAAGACAAAGAATCTCTTTAGACATTTACATGCCAAACTTGGAGACTTTGTGGACTTGGACTTGGAAGTTCAGGTAGTCCTCAATTCACCATCATTTGTTTAACAGCCATTCAAAGTTACAACAGCACTGAAGAAAATGACTTACAACTGGTCCTCATGCTTACAACTATTGCAGCAGTGGTATACTCAAAATCTGTGAACTTGGCAAAACTGGAATTTTGTATTGGGGGCTTTTAGCGCGGCTTGGCTTTGGGTGAATGGCTGGCTATCATTTATTAGGAAGCTAGGTTTCATCTGGGTGGCAAAGCAGAATACCATATATATATATATATATATACACACACACACACACAGGGGTGGGATTCAAATTTTTTAACAACCAGTTCTGTGGGTGTGGCTTAGTTGGTAGGCGTGGCTTGGTCATCATGTGACTGGCTGGGCATGGCCAACTCAGTATCACTCACATTGAGGCACGCATCTCCACGCCTGGCATCTTAAGACTGGGGATGCTGCAACAGTCTTAAGTGTGAAAAATGGTCATAAGTCGCTTTTTTCAGTGCCATTGTAACTTTGAATGGACATTCCACACAAGCAAAGTACTGGCAAAAGAGGGAAAGAAAACTCCAGAGAGGTTCCTTTGACAGGAAGTCTAGTCCTGCCAAGAATGTATTAAGGTTTAACGGAGAGGCAGTGTCTGTAAGCAACACCAGAATGTTTCCTTCCTGCCTTCCTTACAGGATTAGGCCAGTAATTTCTTCTAACAACCAGTTCTCTGAACTACTTACAATGTTAACAACCGGTTCTAGCGAATAGGTGCGAACCTGTAGAATCCCACCCCTACACACACACACACACACACACACACACACACACACAGATGTACGTATTATTCAGATTCATGCAGTCATTTCATATATATGGCTTTGGGCAGCTACGAATAATTAAAACAAATCTAAAAACAATTTCAAAACAATAGGAAAAATATACAAAAAAGCCATCACAAAATATATAAAACTCACAGCTGAGATATTCCCATTCATCAAAACAATCCATTCAGCTGCTTCACTGGCTTTACCACATTTCTAGATCCCTGTGCTTACTGGCAAATAGTACTAAGTAGTAGCAATAGCAGTTAGACTTATATACCACTTCACAGTGCTTTAGAGCCCTCTCTAAGTGGTTTAAAGAGTCAGCATATTGCCCCCAACAATCTGGGTCCTCATTTTACTTGACCTTGGAAGGCTGGAAGGCTGAGTTAACCTTGAGCCAGTGAGAATCGAACTGCTGGCAGTTTGCAGAACTAGCCTGCAATACTGCACTCTAACCACTGCACCACCATTAGGAGATTCACTAATGGAAAGAATTCTGATGTGTACAAATACATCAGCCTAACTGCTGGCAGCTGGAAGAAATAGCTTGCAGTACTGCACTCTAACCACTGTGCCAGCACAACAAAGGGCCTTGTGAAAAAACAGCAAAGTTAGGGCCAACTAACTCCGGGAGGATAGCATTCCATGTGGGTGGCTTGATTTAAAAAAGATTTAGATGAATATGGTTTCACCAAGCTGCGGAATATAACAGTTTAGTCTCAATAGTACATAACCTTTGTACACTGGGAAATAACAATAGCAATAGCAATAGCACTTAGACTTATATACTGCTTCATAGAGCTTTATATCCCTCTCTAAGTTGTTTACAGAGTCAGCCTATTTTCCCCAACAATCTGGCTCTTCATTTTACTGACCTTGGAAGGATAGAAGGCTGAGTCAACTTTGAGCTAGTCAGGATCGAGCTGCTGTCAGTTGGCAGAATTGGCCTGTACTTTTGAACTTAAACCACTGCCACACCATGGCTCTAGTAAGTGTTAAAAGCTAAATACGAATTCTCTCCAAAAATGAATATTACTACAAGTAGTTCTCAAATTACCACCATTCATGTAATGACCATTTGAAGTTGCAACAACACTGGAAAAAGTGACTTATGACAGTTTTTCATACTTATGACCATTGCCCCAAAATTCAGGTGCTTCGCAACTGTTTTGTATTTAGGACAATAGCACTGATCACATGATCACCTCCTGTAAACTTCCCAGCTAGCTTCTGACAAGCAAAGCCAATGGGGGAAGCCAGGTTTGTCTAAAAAACAAAATCACACGATTCACTTAGCACCTGCAGCGATTCACTTAACAATTGTGGCAAAAAAGGTCGTAAAATGGGGCACGGCTCAATTCACACCTGCTTTGCTTAACAGCAGAAACTTTGGGGTCCATTATATTCATAAGTCAAGGACTACCTGCATTATATTTCTACAATCATCAGTTAACTTTTGATTCCCATATCAACCAAAATCTAAGAAGTTCTTTTGAAACAAATCTTCGTCCGTGAGTTCACTTCACACTCTTTGGAATTAGGAGACAAAAATCTTCACAGCGTGGAGTATTTGCCGAGTATCTTTCCTTTCGCAGGAGTCATCAAGAATGTTCCTTTTTTAAAAAGACAGATAGAAAGAAATCCACTTACCATTTTAGTCACTGGGACATGTGATTGCTATCTTGCCTGACCACTCACTGCGTATGGTAAATTGATCTCTTCCACTGTCGGAAGATGGGAAGGAAAGGAAGACTGGAGGAGAGAAAATGATGAGAATGTGGCACTAGGCATCACCACTTGCCTCCAGAACTCATGAATGCTCCAACGCTGGAAGTTTTTAAGAAGAATTTGTCTGAAATGGTACAGGGTTTCCTGCGTGTTGGATTAGAAGACCTCCAAGGTCCCTTCCAATTCTGTTATTCTATTCTGTTCTGTTCTGTTCTGTTTCTTTTCTACTCTAATTCTGTTCTGTTCTGTTCTGTTTCTGTTTCTTTTCTACTCCTATTCTTTTCTGTTCTGTTTCTGTTTCTTTTCTACTCTAATTCTATTCTGTTCTGTTCTGTTTCTGTTTCTTTTCTACTCCAATTCTGTTCTGTTCTGTTTCTGTTTCTTTTCTACTCTAATTCTATTCTGTTCTGTTCTGTTTCTGTTTCTTTTCTACTCCTATTCTGTTCTGTTCTGTTCTGTTTCTTTTCTACTCCTATTCTTTTCTGTTCTGTTCTGTTTCTTTTCTACTCCTATTCTTTTCTGTTCTGTTCTGTTTCTGTTTCTTTTCTACTCCTATTCTTTTCTGTTCTGTTCTGTTCTGTTCTGTTTCTGTTTCTTTTCTACTCCTATTCTGTTCTGTTCTGTTCTGTTTCTGTTTCTTTTCTACTCTTATTCTTTTCTGTTCTGTTCTGTTTCTGTTTCTTTTCTACTCTTATTCTTTTCTGTTCTGTTCTGTTTCTGTTTCTTTTCTACTCCTATTCTGTTCTGTTCTGTTTCTGTTTCTTTTCTACTCTAATTCTATTCTGTTCTGTTCTGTTTCTATTTCTTTTCTACTCCTATTCTGTTCTGTTCTGTTTCTGTTTCTTTTCTACTCTAATTCTATTCTGTTCTGTTCTGTTTCTATTTCTTTTCTACTCCTATTCTGTTCTGTTCTGTTTCTGTTTCTGTTTCTTTTCTACTCTTATTCTTTTCTGTTCTGTTCTGTTTTTGTTTCTTTTCTACTCCTATTCTGTTCTGTTCTGTTCTGTTTCTTTTCTACTCCTATTCTGTTCTGTTCTGTTCTGTTTCTTTTCTACTCCTATTCTGTTCTGTTCTGTTCTGTTTCTGTTTCTGTTTCTTTTCTACTCTTATTCTTTTCTGTTCTGTTCTGTTTCTGTTTCTTTTCTACTCCTATTCTGTTCTGTTCTGTTTCTGTTTCTTTTCTACTCCTATTCTTTTCTGTTCTGTTCTGTTTCTGTTTCTGTTTCTGTTTCTGTTCCTGTTTGTGTTCGTGTTTCTGTTCCTGTTTCTATTCTACTCTACTCCACTCCATTCCACTCCATTCTATTCCATTCTGAAAACTCTAACCAGGGATTAGAAAGTGCTTCTTATACAGAGTAAACAATGTTGAGAGCAATAGCGATTGGACCAAGGAATTTCCCCAAACCTGATACAGATAAAGGTAGTCTTCGACTTACCACTACAACGGAGCCCAACATTTTCATTGCTAAGCAAGATCATTGTTAAGTTTTATGACCTTTGCTGCCACTGTTGTTATGTAAAGCACTGCAGTAGTTAAATTAGCAACACGGCTGAATCTGGCTTCCCTGTTGATCTCTGCCTGTCAGAAAGGTTAGGAAAAGCTGACCCTGAGACAGTGCAACTGTCATAAATACATGTCAAGCATTCGGATTTTGATTACATGACCACAGAGAAGCTGCAATAGCCACAAGAGTGAAAAATAGTCATAAGTCCCTTTTTCTCCCAGTGCCTTTGTAATTTTCGAAAGGTTGCTAAACAAATGATTGTAATTCAAGGACTACCTGTATACATGTATACTGTATACATATGTACTGCTTCAGTGGGATTCCAATATGCAAAGTCCCGCTGTCCAATGTCAGATATTTCATTCTGTCTTCATGCCTTTATGGGAGAATACCGGTCAGAGGAAGAGATGAAACAACTCGCTTTCCATTATGTAATCACTCAGAATGAGTTTGGTGTAGTGGTTAAAACATCAGGTTAGAAACTGGGAGGCTGTGAGTTCTAGTCCCACCTTGGGCACAAAACAAATTGGGTGACCTGAGCCAGTCACTTTATCTTAGCCCCAGGAAGGAAGCAATGGCAAATCACTTCTGAAAAGCCTTGTCAAGAAAACTTCAGGGACTTGTCCAGGCAGAGTCCAAGAATCAGATATGATTGAACAGAAGGAAAAAAAATGTAATTGCAAGGTCTAATTAGATGTTGGAAGAAATATCCTTCTGGGTTCAATTCTAAGTTGGGAAAAAGACACTGGAATCATGGAAGTTGCTTAGAAAGAAAGTTTATTGATGAACAGGACCACATGGCTTGAAGATCTTGGGTGAAAACAAGGGAAGAGATGCTGAGCGTGCTGAGGTTTTATGCCCTCTGTTGGGCTTTGAATTTGAGCTTGTGGTCTAATTGGTTGTCAGACTCACATGGAGCCATGCAGGGGTAACTTGGTAGGTTGTCTTTTGAGCCCCAGGCTTGGTTGACTCTTGCTGGGTGATGATACAATGAAAGGGCTTTGGGATTCCTATTATAGGTCTACCTGAAGGAGGTAGATCTTTGTTATGTAGAATAGACTGCCCCAGACCTTAATGGCCCATTAGCAAAGATAGGGGGGCTGAGTTTCTGCCTATCTGAGTTTCTACTTCTCTTTTAGTGGAAATATTCTGCCTTTTTAATATATACTAAAATATTGCATTTTTCTAGGAGAGGGGTGGGTTTTAACTTCCAACACAGGGAAGGTTCTTTCTGACTTTTGCATATGTAAGGACATGTTTAAAAGGCTTTGCGATTCAAGACTTCACTGTGAATACCACTGTATCCACAGAGCAGTTTAAAATGATGATATTGGTATTCTTTATTTCTGCAAACTTCAAATAGAGCAAAGCACCAATATATAAAAAGAGAACAAACCCTGCTCCCCACTTGCACTGATGACATTAACTAGTTTGAAAATGAAATGTCTGCAAGAAAACAATCAAGTTCAGAGAGCATCAAGCACACTTCAGCCCTGAGCTCCAAATATTCTCTTCTCTTGGGACTTTAAATTTAGATGCATTTATATCAGATTTCTGCAAGCTGTAACCCAAAAGTTCCTGGACTCGGATAGTACCAAGCTGAAGAAGCCTGATCTATACCTAAGAAAATATATAGGCCAACACTTTCCTTTCCTTTCCTTTCCTTTCCTTTCCTTTCCTCTCCTCTCCTCTCCTCTCCTCTCCTCCCCTTTCCTTTTTTCCTTCCCTTCCCCTTTTTCCTTCCTCTAAATCTCAAGATATCACAACATATCCAAATTATAAAATGGACTGTAATTGAATTTGCCAGCTCTTATAAAAGAAAATAAACTCTCATAATGAAGCATTCATTTATACCCATATTGGTTTTCCAGGGAACCCTCTTGATTATATGTGTGGGATCATTTACTTGCTACAACGTGCCAGACAAAACAATGATATGATATACAGCTTTAATGACATGCTTTTATCTTTAGGCTGCAAACTCATAAATAAAACCCTCTTTATCTAGGCAAATGTGCTGCCCTTTCTATTCTTCCAGCATTTGTTGGCATGATTACAGAGCAAATTACTTTGTGCTAATTAGCATAATTATCAATGTTGGTGTATGTCAGACATCTTGAATTGGAAAACATCTGATTGAAGCTGCCTCTTTTCATGTCAATACAAATGAAAAACTTTCCCACCATCGAGACATGAGGGTAGGTACTGTATATGGTAGCCGAGGTTCAACATTGCTCAGGGAAGCCACCCACTATGTCTTTTGGGTGTTAGATTTAGAATGGAATAGGCAACTTATAGCCAGGTTTTCCTCTATTAGAAGACCGTCAAGGTCCTTTCTAACTCTATTACTCTTGTTATTCAGTTTATGCTGTATTCTTCATGGAGTTCTCAAATATCACGCTGCTGATTTTTAGCCACACAGCACTGCAAAATAGCAATGCAACTTCCCTCTGAATTTTGGCAGGAAACAATGCATTGATTTCTGGGGAAAAAAAAATCCTCCTGTTGATGAAAAAAAAAATGGGGTCACCGAATTCAAAATATCATCTTGCTTTCACCCATGCCACCATTTTATCACTAAGCTTGCCCACCGAAGCCATTGGGAAAATAAATAAATAAGAGAGCCAGCTTTGTTCTGTGGTAAAAATGTTGGCCCAGGAATGGAAGACTCAGGTCTTTCTCCAAGGCTTCATTTTATTTATTTATGTTATTCATTTTTATTTATTTGTTTGTCATGCATGTATTAGATAACAGATATAAGTATAAACATGATTATTAATACATGAAATGGATATCAATGTTTTAGTATGCTGTAGTTAGTAAGTACTACAATATTACCAGAGTAATATCTCAAGTAATATCTCAAGTGCAACACTTGTTTTTAATAAGATAACTAGGATGAAATATACGCTGATTTTGAGGTTGTGGAGAGAGGGCAGAGAAAACACTATAAGAAAAAAAAAAACAGTGACAATTGTTCCTATGCTTATACAGTTAAAGTGTTGATGTGTTGAAGGGGAATCAGAATTCTTCCTGCTTCAATTTATCTCCAAAGCCTCTGAAGGCGGGATAAGGATAAATGGATGGAAACTAATCAAAGAGAGAACCAACCTAAAAATAAGAATAAATTTCCTGTCAGTGAGAACAATCAATTGGTAGAATGGCTTGCCTTCAGAAATTGTGAGAGCTCCATCATGGGAGGTTTTTAAAAAGAGATTGGACAACTATTTATCTGAAACGGGGGTGGACTAGAAGACCTAAGATGTCCCTTCCAATTCTGTTATTCTGTATTTTTTTTTCATACATTTGTTCCAGTTTACAATGTCCAGCGTGCTTTCAAAGCAATGACTAGCTCTCAAGAAAAGCAATCATGTCAATCAACTCCTCCTTCATATTTTCTCATCAAATGTCCTGGTGGCTCACGTTTTTATTTTTTTTTATTTTACAGCCTTATTCTCCTTTCTCCTTGTGGGTCAGAGCTCAGTTGTCAAACTTCCTTCACTGATACGTTCTGAAGATAAGATCGCAGCATGCGGGAGAGAATCAAGTAGAGGGGTGAAAGTGAAACAATTTCATTTATTCTCCTTTACAGTCTGGTTTTTTTTTTTAAGGAAAGATTTGTGACGTGACAAATTTCTAAACTTGTTTAATCTTAATGATCTGCAGAAGACCATCAGATTAGAATCTTGGGTCTCACCGTACTTAGATTAAGCACTTTAGCAAGATGGCTCAGCAGTCTTTCTAAAATTTTAAGACAAAATGTGCCTAGTAACTTTAACCATTTTGAACTATAGAGCCTTCTTTTCTAGCACTTCCTAGAACGGTCCTGTAAATGGTCTTCCCTCAAACATGTGCCCAACTTCCATTTTCTTGTTCTAGTGGATGCACCTAGGATTAGATCTCAGGCGATCTCAGGAGATCTTCAACTGTGGGGACTGTTGTTTCTTCCTAAATTCTAACAATTGCAACATTTGGAGTGGAATGGTCCATGGGTTCGATTTTACAGCACCATCATTGTTGCTATGGGTAGCCACGAAAATAAAACAAATGGATGATGGAACAAATTAACAGAGTTCTCACTTGAGGAACAAAGCACCAGATTAAAATGATCACGTTCTGAACACATTAGGCAAAATCCCACCTCCTTTGGGAAGTGGGAGGAAAGAGAAGAAGTGGATGACTAGTAGCAAGGTTGATGTGTAGGAAATGACCAGGCTGAGTTCAAGGGTGGGGTCAAGCATGTTATCAGTTTGGAGTTGCTATGCTCCCATAAGAGACCTAAGTCCAGCCCCTCTATTGCCTTGACTGTTAGTAAAACAGATTCTTGTCTAGAGCCTTGGTGGTGCAGTAGTTAGAGTACAGTACTGCAAGCTACTTCTGCTGCCTGCTGGCTGCCTGCAATTTGGCACATTGACCAGACTCACCAGACTCAAGATTGACTCAGCCTTCCATCCTTCTGAGGTGGGTAAAATGAGGACTCAAATTGTTGGGGGCAATAGGCTGACTCTGTAAACTGTTTAGAGAAGGCTATAAAAGCACTATAAAGCGGCATATAAGTCTGAGTGCTATTGCTATATAAGTCTATTGCTATTGCTATTGTCTATAGGTAGCATGGAATAAACTTGAAGTTTTTTGAACTAAACTCCTGTTCCTGGTCACTTGCGCCTGATAGCATTAATTATAATTACAGTGGTGAAGGAGTGCACCATTGATAGATCTTTTTGTTTTTAATAAAAGTGTTTTATTTCAATCTACACATACACAACAATGCATTAACTGTGTGGCATCAATATATCATGCATTTTAGTATAAGCAAGTTTAATAATCTCTTAATATCTACATTCAAATTAAGTCAAAATCGTTCCTTGCTTATTTTCAGCATTTGAATACTCTCTCCTAATGCCATCCACCTTATCAGTTAGACATACCTAATAATTTCATTGTTCAATTTCCTCCTCAATTTTTCTTTTTTAAAATAAAAATAAAAAAAATCTCATTTGGCAAGCAGTATGGTTCCAGGTTTCAATACAATACAAACATGACCTATTCATGTACCTATTCATTTTGTTTGTTCAATTTCATATCACATTAACCTTAGTAATATTAAGTATTAAACTTATCCAATTCCAATTCATATTATAACTTATTTCATTAATTAGAGTATTCTCTTATCTTATTTTACAATATTATTTAAAATTCTCATCTCATTTCTATATTCATTTCCCAAATTACCTTTATCTGTCATATTTGCAATTTTATCAATCCTTAGTTTAATTCAAAATTGTCCCCTCTGATTATTAATTCGAGCCAGTATCAATCTACCTTGATACCATCTCTCTACCATCAATAGATCTGAAAGCTCAAAGTGGGGACAGATAATCTTGGATAAAATATATCAGTGTGATTGCAAATAATCAACGTTTACTAGATGGCACATGATCAATCAATTAATCAATCAACCAATCACCGAAATCACATTTCAATTAATACATTTTTATGTAGTGAGTGTGCAAGAAACAGAATGATCACGGGATAGTGTCTGAATGATTAGGAATTCTTTCTCTAGTCTTCCTCTGCCTGAGAGTTTGTGTGTGTGTGTGTGTGTGTGTGTGTGTGTGTGCATGTATATGTATTTTCTTGGGTTCATATAGGATTGTGAACCTGTTGTATGTTAGCCACCCCTTAGCTGGAAAGACCTCCGACTAACTAATCATTTTTTTTAAAAAAAGAAAGCCAAGTCTCTATTCTTAAGATTATAATATTAAAAAAAGACATATCCAAATAAGGAAAAAGGGATTGGAAAAACAGAGAACAAAAATACACAGGCACCTTCTAAGTTTGCATCCTTCTAAGATTGATATCCTATCTTTCGACCAGTAGATGGCACTCAAGATTATAAGGTGTTTTTTTTTAAGGACCACTTATGATACATTTTTAATATTGTACTGTAATCTTATCTGGAGCAGCTTGAATGGATACAGCTGGAAGGAAGAGGAATCAGATATTGTCACTGGCCTTGATGGCTGGGGCTCTTGGTTGTTATAATCCAACACATCTGGAACGGCACGTTTGGTGCTGTTGTTTTGTTATTTTCCACTGCCAGTGGAAATGATAAAGCACATTTTTCTCCGAAGATTATCAGTTCCTCTGAGACATCCTGCTTTCAGTGCCATATAATGATCCACCCGTTGTGATAAATATATTGGCCAGCTCTCTCTCTCCCCCCCATTCCTTTGAACCGGCCTTCTGCTTTGCCTGGGGAAGTCCAAGAGCTAATTTTGCATTAATTGTGAAATCCTGATCCAAGAAAGTCCCTTCAGCAGTATCAAGGCCTATTCATCTGCAAATAATGTTTTATGAAAAAGCCCAATGTTATTACAGAAATCTTCCTTCAGCACAAAAACAGCTTCCTCCCTTCAGTCCTCTCTGTCTGATCACATTATAAGGCAGGCTGTTCAGATGTCTGTGTTTTGATGATAAGTATTATTTATAGTAGTGCAGTTTTCTGTCAGAGCAGTGTATGTTTTTGCAGGTTTCCCAGTATATTTCAAGATCTTAACTTGCACCTTTATCTTCTGAGGATAATTGCTACAACAAACTTGCCGAAATTCACCTAGGAAAAAAGAACAGGAAGAAGCAATGACTGCATCTGGACACATCAGCTTTGAGAAGGCCAGCACTGAACTGCAAAATGGGGAGAAAAGGGAAGGACAAACCCTTCAAGAAAGGTTTCCTCTGTGTTTTTTTAAAAATCCATATTGTTTATGGCAGAGATATAAAACCCCTTAGGATCTGGCACAACTACAATTTACTGGAACGATATGGAGCTTCAGAAAGTTTATGTCAGCCTGCCTCTCTTTAAAACCTGATATACTGAGCTGCAGTAGTTGTTTAAGCAGGCAATTTTTGAAGTTTCAGCTAAGAAAATATTTCTTTTGGCCTGCTCTGGTATGGAAAATTTCTGAAGGACCAAAACCCTTGGAGATTTCATTATGCCAAAATGGGATCGTTAGTCTGAACGCTGTCAGAGGGTAAGGAGCAGGATCTGTCTGAGCCTTTTTACAGGTAAGCAAAATGCTGCTCAAAGTATTGTGGTGGAAAAAAAGAGATTGAAGTTCTCCTCCTCTTCCTCAAACAAGTTTGAGCTCCAATGAGATGTGGAATCCTTCCTTCCTTCCTTCCTTCCTTCCTTCCTTCCTTCCTTCCTTCCTTCCTTCCTTCCCTCTCTTTAGTAAATTAGATATGAAAATAATTACCATCTTTAAAATTGATTCGTGTTCAAACATTTTTGTATCTTAGTAATAATTTAACATGTTTTGTTTTTTAACCATACCTCCTATGTCTCCCATAGCTTAAGAGCATGCACAATTTTTCAGGATTCCAAAACATAGAAGCCAGGGGAAAAACCAAGGAAGTTGGTTCTGAGGAGCGGCCTTTATGTTTCAAGCAGGGGTGTCTGTGGGGTGGAAATGGGGAATTAAGAAGTAAAGCTATGACTGCATAATTGAAGCTTTGCCTCTTTTTTACATGTATCATATACATTAAAAGGGGGCAGGAGTTAATCCACAAGGCTTTCTTGACTTCTTTAATAATCCACCCACAAATGCCTCTGGCTTCCAAATTTGATTTGGATTACTCAGAACTTTCCTTCCTTCCTTCCTTCCTTCCTTCCTTCCTTCCTTCCTTCCTCCCTCCTTCCTTCCCTCTCTCCCTCTCTCCCTCCCTCCCTCCCTTTCTTCCTTGACAATTTTCATTGTTTCATGAAGGAATAATATTACATTTCTTACCAATATCAGGCATATCAGGTTTTTTGTTTATGTTTTTCACTTGTGCCCAAAGATTTCTTAGCGATGCCACAATCCAGTGTTCTGAGTTGGGCAGGCATTATTATTTTTTACCAAACCTATATGATACCGCAGATATTTCTTTCAGGGCTGATTTCTACAATCCATACATTTGGATGTTTCCTTTCCTCAAAGTTTGAATTCTTGGTGTTCTTCTCTTTGACAGGTTTAATACATTGGAATGGTTTCTCATCTGTGTTTGAAGTCTCTATACATGTTGGAAAGAAATAAAAAAGAAGAAATTCAAGAGAATTATATCTCTGGCAAAACTGTTACATCTCACTTCGGATCCAATCTTCTGTATCACACCATAGAAGACATAGTAAATTACTTCAGATATTTTGTTTCAGGGTGGATTTTTTTTTTTAGAAAAGCTTGTTCTTATATGAACATAGTACTCTATGACATTTCATCCTTGAAACTGTATGCTGTCAGGTTATTTAATGTTTAAGATTTAGCACACCTTAATGAAGATCAGACAAAAAATAAACCAAGTACAACTTTGTAACCTCCTTTATTTTCTGGTAGTCCTTGGCTTACTACTATTTGTTTAGTGACTGTGTCAAACCTTGCTCCGGGGTTTGCCATACCTGGGGGAGGGACCCCAGCACAGGAGGTGGGTAGTGGGAAGACCTTCACTGGAGGCTGCAAGCGGTGAGCGACACAGAGTTGGCCAATGAACAGCTGATCCCGATGGACTACCAGTTGGCTGACGATCAGCTGATCAAGTCTGCTGGTGTCCTGGTGATCAGCTGACTGGGTCTCCCGGATGGTTTGTGGCTCCAGTGTGCAGAAGGGTGCAGCTCCAGCATTCAAAGGGAGCCGGGAGGCAAAAGTTCCCAGCACCAACTTTATTCCATTTTGTTGATGGAACTCACTGTGTGCTGAGAATCTGGCCTAATAAATCATTTGGAACCTGGAGCAAGTGGTATCCTAATTGTGGTTTAGGTCTGGATCTCTGAGACTGTTCAAAGTTCCAATGGGACTGAAAAAAGGTGAGTGATGTCCATTTTTCACCTGACCGTTGCACGTGATTAAAATTCTGATGCTTATCGATTGACCTCCATTTATGATGGTTGCAGTGTCCTGGGGTCATGTGATCAATGGGGAAAATCAATGGGGAAGCCAGATTCATTTGATAACCCTGTTACTAACTTAACAACTGCAGTGAATCACTTTAACAGCTGGGGCAAGAAAGGTTGTAAAATGAGATAACATTCACTTAATGACTATCTAACTTAGCAGTGGAAATTTGGGGCTCAGTTGTGGTCTACCTGCATTGATCCAATTAAAAGATGTGAGATTGAAAAATGAATGGAGCAGAAACCCGTGTCTCATCCTGCAGATATTCTTGCAAAGTTGATGCCAAGGAAACAATAACATTTCGCACATAAACCCTGCCTACAGGAACTCCAGAACTCTTCCTCTCTTTGTTTCTGTGCATCAGTAGCTTAGATATAGCAGGTCCCAGACCATCCTTGGTTCTGAAAAACATCCATCGATTTGAACAAGTGGCATGCATTGAAATGCAGATTTTTTCCCTCATCGAGCAAGGAAGTTCTGCCTGTGAGGTCGACTATCATGTAGGCAACAACAAAAGATGTAGAATTATTGATTAATCTCATTACTATAAATTTTCATGTTTTTATATCTTTTAGATGAACCTTACTGCACATACCCACATGTCTCTAACCATAACCCAATATAGCACTAGCGATAGCACTTAGACTTATATGCTGCTCCATAATGCTTTACAGTACTCTTTAAGTAGTTTACAGAGTCAGCCTATTTCTCCCAACAATTTACGACTTTGGAAGGATGAAAGGCTGAGTCAACCTTGAGGCTGGTCAGGATCAAACTCCTGGCAGTGGGCAGAGTTTGGATGCAGTACTGCATTCTGACCATTGTGCCAAGAATTGTACAAGAACTGACTGAATAATACGTTGAGGCGGGCAACAATGTATGTCCTTATTTAGAAACCACAGTTGCTGGTTATGACCAGTTGCTTATACTTGGAATTAGACAACAGGCACTGTTTTTTCTTTGTTTCATTAATAAAATTCCTAACACTCCTTTCCCGAATCCAGGAAAACAATCCAGCTTCATAGCACTGATGATGTTACCTAGTTTGGGTAATTAAATGTCTACAAGAAAATAACCAAGCCCCGAGAGCACTATTTCAACCCTGAGCTACAAATATTCTTCTTTATTAGTATCAGCCTCATTTCTTTGCATCCCTCAACATGCTTCCAAAATGTAAAACTAGTATCAGCTGCCAAAGGGCTTATCCAAGCTTGTATTGGCTGAGAAATTACAATGGCTAGTTGAGGTTAAGTTGGCCTATTTTCAATGAAATCAGTAAAAATTACAAAATGCTAAAAAAAATGTTCAGCTGCTGATTATGCAAAGTGGACTCCTGATGTTCCCCATTTCTTTGCCAATCTACAGCTACAGAAGAATAAAAGAGCTTGCCTTTCTAAATCATGATTTGTTGGCCTATATTTTTGCTTTTGCAGAAGAGCAGCTACATACTAGATTAATACTTCATCTTTTCTTAAATGGAAATGTTTAAAATGTCATTAAAATGGAGCTATGCATTTTTCATTTCGAGGGAGACACAAAGAGCTTGTTTTATTTCTCAGAAAAGACATGGAGATCAATTAGTCCAAGTCCAATTAATATTGAATTGTATCCCAGATGATTTATTTGGTTTAGAACTTGGCTTTAATATACTGATAGCATGTGGCATAGAAAGTTTTTTTTTAAGTTCTTAAACTGCTGCTATCATCCTCCTAAATTAATGTTAACGTAGGAGTGTGGATGATGTTATGTCCAAAGCTTCTTAATAGTGAGTCAAACTGTTGATTTATCAGCAAAATTTAGCATATTCTGGAAGCAGCTTTTGTATAATCTTTTCAAGTCAAACTATTTCAGCTCCTTTATTCATGGAAAAACTGATTCTAATAGTGTGATAATGGACTAGATCCACCCCTACTCCAAAACCATATAAGTCCAAATATAAGACATAGATATAAATACTTATATTTGTGAATCTGTAAATACAAAAATACAGACATATAAATAATGTATGTAACATGTATTTATTGAGGCCAATAAGAGTAAAATGTACCTAAGCAAAACTATGAAGCAATACCTAAACTATCCAATCAAGGCAATTCAGCAATGTATAATGTATTCATTCCAAATCAACCTGAGCTCCTTCTTTATAATCAGAGGTAAACCTCTTGACTTAATCAAAATATTCAATAAAGTCTCCTATGGCAGTCCTTATTTGACAACTGCCTTGTACAGCAACTGGATGGAGTTGCGACAATGATGAAAAAACAACAACTTTATGAGCGATCTTCTCATTTACGTCCTCCACAGATCTAAAGCAAAGACAAGCTGGGGATGAGGCAGCCCCAGGTCCCTTGGGCCTCGGAAGAGTGGGTGGGGAGGAAGAGAGGGTGCAGATTGACTGAGGAAGTGGGGAGGAGATGGAAAGGGCAGGCAGGAGATCAGAGGAGGGACAGAGCTCTGGAGACAAGCAAATGCTTCCCTCACCTGATCCCCAAGTGCAGAGAATAGAGAGGAGGCAGACTCAGAACAGGGTGAGCCAACTACTTGGGAGGAGGGTGCCCTGCCTCTCCTTATGTGGATCACCAGGAGAGTAGCATATAAGGAGACACTGTGGGGAAGAACTTTTGTCAGGAATAAATGTTGTATTTCGTGGCAACACTCCCCACAGTTCCAAGAAAAAATTTGCTCCAGAATCTTCCCTGTTGTTGATGGATGTTTGATTCTTTGCCTTGATGTCAATGGGCTAACGGCAATGTGACTCTGTTCCTTTTTTGCTCCCAGTGGTCTCTCCATGCCATGAAGTTCCAAAGCATTCATTGTGAACTTTGCCGAGTTTGAGATCCTGTCTTGTTCCCGAAGCGGTGTGGCTCCCTTGGACTTCCATTGCTGGGAAGCTGCACTAAGCAGTTGCATGCATATGTGTTCGAGCCTTGTTCTTTGACTGTATGTGCAAACTGTGTACAGAGACTTTGTGAATGGACCAGGAATTGCTGGATTGTGGGGATTTGCAGGGGATAGTGGTTGAGTAAAGGTAGATAAGCCTCTGCCTAGCACATGTTGCTTATGCGCCAACCTTGGGTCATAACACTTAGCCTGCAAAAGGGTTGGTAGGTATGTGTAAGTTGCAGATGGCTGAAGATGGGCCAATGCTCACACCTCCCAAATGCCAACTGTGTGTTGTGTGGAGGTTTGTGTCCTGCATGCCGATTTGGTTGATCGACTTCCTGTTTCGTGCTTTGCTATTTCAGTGCCCCTAGCCAGAAATTAATATTTGGAGAAACATAAATAGAACACCAATGCAACTCTCCCAGAATGACAGACACATATGTTCCCTGACATGTAGTGACAAAGAAATCTAATTTCAAGCTTTAGTCATCATCTTTCCTAAGTCTCTTGTACGGAAAATGTATTTAGCTGTTTTAGCAATCACTCAACACACAGCGGGCATGATACTGAAGTTTTTCTACTCCAAAGGAGGTCAACTAATAGCCCTTGCACATAAAATATTCTAGGGTAATGTGATATCCCAAATTCATTATCAAAGGGCTTTGACAATTAACTTGTTTTTGGGATTACGTATGAACTGCTTTTTTTTTTTTTTACAGTAGACAGGTGATAGGTCAATTAGTTGATTGATAACAGATTTTCAACTTGGTTAATCTGTTATTCTTCCTTTCTACTCTGCAGTAATAAGGCATATAAAATATTGTTTTCAATTCTGGGTACTGCATTCTAGGAAGAATATTGACAAATTAGAAGGATTGCCCCAAAAAAGAACAATCAAAATAAATTGAAGCCTAGGGGAAAAATCCCCTATGAGGAATAGTTGAAGGTTTCTGGTATATTTAGCCTGGAAAATATAACAGGAAGGTCATTATTTTTTAATATATGAAGGACCATCATGTAGAGGAAGGGCAGAATTGCTCCCAGTTGTTCCAGAAGATGGGCCAAGAAACAGCAAATTTAAATTACAACAAAGTACATTTTCTTTGAATATTAGGGAACATTTCCTAACAATCAGTGTCAAATAGAATAACAGATATTCAGAGCTGGAAGGGACCTTATAGGTTATCTAGTCCAACACCCACCCAAGCGGGAGACCCTACACCATTTCTGACAAATGGCAGTCCAATGTCTTCTTGAAAGTCTCAAGTGATGACGGTCCCACAACTTCCGAAGGCAAGCTGTTCCATTGGTTGATTGTTCTCACAGTCAGAAAATTTCTCCTTATTTCCAGGTTGAATCTCTCCTTGTTCAGTTTCCATCCATTATTCCTTGTCTAGCCTTCAGATGCCTTGGAAAATAGCTTGACCCCTTCCTCCCTGTGGCAGCCTCTCAAATATTGGAAAACTGCTATCATGTCTCCCCTGGTTCTTCTCTTTACTAGACTAGCCATGCCCAGTTACTGTAACTTTATTTTGTATGTTGTAGAACAGATTTTCTTAGAACAGGCCTGTCAAACTGGTGACTCATGGGCTGGATGCATCATGTGCAGGCCCGGCCCACCCTGGCTCTGCAGAGGCAAAAAACATTGCGATACATCACAATCTGGCCCTTGATGCAATTGAGTTCGACACCTGTGTCTTAGAAGGAAGTGGACTTTCCTACACTGGAACTGTTTAAAAAGAGATTGGATGATTACCTTTTTGGGGATGTCAGGTTATTAAATATTTTTTAAAAAGTTACAAATTGCTTATAATAGTTATAGCAAATGTCTGAGGCACTATGTCCCAAATAGATGCTATTTAAGCAGCCTATCCACATTGTCTTTGTGAAGGGGATTAAGTAAAGCAAATGGTTGTTGTGGGTCTATTATTGTATCAAGCTTTTACCTCTTCTCTTGGTGTCAGTTGTGCTAGGCAAATCCCGCTAATTCAGGAGCTGCCCCTCTGGATGATTCAAGCTAGCTAATGTGCTTCAAAGGTCAACCTAGGATGCAATTAATTGTAGATCCAGGTTACCTGGAAGAGACATTTTTGAAATTCTTACATCAATATGGTTTGTTTGGGCTTCCAAACCATATTATATTATAAGCTGCCTAGAGTCACTTTGGATAGTGAGACAGGCAGTGTATGAATGAATGAATGAATGAATGAACGAACGAATGAATGAATGAATGAATGATGAGTAAGTAAGTAAGTCAGTCAGTCAGTTAGTCAGTCTTTGGTAGTAGTGATAGCTGGTAGAAATATTGGCTATTAAAAAAATCTTGTTAGAATCCATCCGACAGTTTTCTGTTGTAGATAGCATTGTTAGTGTGATTCAGCTGTTTCCAACTTTTCATGGACCTATCAATTATAAGTTTCCTGTAAACTCTTTTCTGCTTGCCTATATGCTAGCAAGTATCAGGTCTTCTCCAATGGCTCTTTGCTTAACATGGTATGTCTAAAGTACCAAGGTTTTAGCTTCTTTTATTAGTACTTCCACTGGGCCTTCTGGATTTCTTTGTTTTCTCATTTGTGGTTTTCCTTCAATTGAAATTGAATGATTTGTTCTTCTTGTGTTCCAAGGAATTTTCAGCAATTTTCTCAAGCACCACAATTGAAAGGCATCAATTTTTATTTGGTTTGGCCTTTCTGATGGTCCAACTTTCACAGTTATATATTACATCTCAGAAAATCATAACCTTGGCAATATTTACCTTTGTGGTCATTGTGGTGTTTTAATAGTTTGTTTAGATTTAGATGGCATACAAAGGTAACAAATATATGTGTATTCATGTATGTATGAAGGTGATATTTGAGTACTATTTTACTACAGGTATCTACATCTTTAATTTTATTGCTAAATTCATACTTGGAAATTTTTGCTGAAGGAGAAAAGAAGAAATAAGTATATATGACTTGGTGCTTAATTAATAGATGTCAGGTCATTGTAATAATAAAGAACCTGACAAAAAAGGTTATGGTTTTGAATATTGTAAAACTGAGTTTGAAATGGAATTATCTACAAATGATGACCATGTAATTGCTAAAACATCTATTGATATTTGAAACAGAACAAATGAAAGAATGTATGATAAAATGAGCTAAAATTTTTGGTTACAATATAGGGAACAATGGGAAAATATGTGGTTGAAAGGACTGAAATTTACACCATGTTATAATCTTAGAGAGAAGTTTACAGAACAATATATTGTTTTATGTCACAAGAGAATTTTCCTAACACATATAAAGGCACTTCAAGTACATGATGGAAATATGAAGAACAAGAAGGGGAATGTTATTATGGGTGTGTAAAAAAGAAAGAAATATTTGGATTCAAATATTTTCAAACACACAGATTCAGAAAGTTTTAAAAATTAATATATAATTGAGACCAGATGACTTTTTGATGAGCACAGAATTGTAAAAAAAAAAAGTCATGGAAAATTGTGGTTTTTTTTTTTTTTGCATATGATAACTGCAGCAAGATTATTATATGCACAAAGATGGAAAGATTTGGATACCTAAAATGAAAGATTGGTTGGTGAAGATGGTAAAAGGTGCTGAGCTGGCCAAACTAACATTTTTGATTAGTCTTCCAATGCTCCAGAAATTATGAACAACCACAAATGACAGAACAACTATCATCTGTGTCATTACTGACCTTCTGTCCTCGGCATTGTTGTGGCCTGCCGGCGTCTGGCGGAGCTGGCGGCAGAGTTGGACAGCAAGGAGGTTGGGGAGGAACCTGGGGCAGTCCTGGAGGCTGAGGAAGGTGAGGATGTCAGAGGCAGAGATGGGGCCAGGGCAGGATGGCAGTCATCGGCTGCCTTCGGGCTCAGACAGCAGTGAGGCGGAGGAGCTTCTGGAACTGGTTCCCAGCCTGTGCATGCGCAGAGCTTTCAAAAAGAAGGAACAAATAAGAACTCAGGGTTGACATGGGAGTAAGGCCACAGGTGGATGATGAATGCCCTCCCAATAAGGATTAAAAGAGCGAAATGGGAGGGGGCTTTTGCAGGAAACAATTTGTTTGTTCATTCATTCCAGCCTCAAAAAGATCTGTCTGTGTAACCTAGAGATTCTGTGGCCAGCCCTTACTTGTCAGCACTGTGTGTGGAAATATTTACGGGGCAGCTTTCCAAGATAGATAAGGTCTGAGCTAATAATTATACCTTTGCAAGACGGTTTGCCAGGCCATTGGCTGAATGTGAATGCAGTAAATTCACATTCATTTAATAAAAGAGGTTTTGCTGGGACACAGAGTTTGCTTAGTGGTTTTTTGGGAAAGTCTAGGACAGAACAGGCATAATTCTAACCCATCTCAATGACAACATGGAAATAAATGAAGACTGAAATATATACAAGTTGTACCTCACAATATAAACATAAAAACCTGGTTTTGCAAACAGGCCTGGGCACCCCAGAATGGGATGGAGCCCATCAAATGGCTCATTTGATTGTTGTCACTGGGGAGAGTCATTATTGCTTTTTATTGTTTTTACATTGGGTTTTGAAATGTATAAGTGGCCCCGAGTCACTGAGACTGAGCTGGATAGCCATATAATTTTTTTAAAAAAATGATAAATAAGGTCTTCTGAGAGACTTTTAAAAGCTTATGCTCGGGGCACTGAAAAACTTGGAACCAGCCAGTTTTGATAACAAAGAATGATGGTTATAGAAAAGGAAGGATGCAAATAAACATTCTGGACTATACTTCACTTTCAATAGGAAATTTGATTATTTGAACCTTTCATTGAACAAAGGTGGCACCAATATAATGCAAAGGAAATGTGGAGTAGAAATTACGCCACTTTTCCTGAGAAAATAAAGCATGTCTCACTTTTGCTACAAGCATAGATAAGTACGGTATTAATACAATATCTACATTTAAGAGCTTGTTAACATCTATGAGGAATGACTTTTCCCCCATTTTATGAAAACATCCTGTAATACAGTTATTTCAACAGGAGAGTGATGTAACTGAGCAAATGGAATTTCTCCTCCCACCATCATTTTCTAAACTTTGTTGAATTGTGTAGCTAATAACACATTCAGAATGTACTACTGCTTCAGGGGGATCTACTGCAATTTCATTCAGACAACTCTTTATTTCAAAAGAATTTCATTTCCATTGTAGATATAACTTGCAGGTATGCCCAGAAAATAAAAGTCCTTTGTAGGGATTAAGTAAGAATGCTGCACCTTGTTGCTTTGTACAAACTAAGATGTTGGTGTAGCAGATTCCAGAGCCAGAATGGAGAGGTTTAAGACAAGAAGCTTCAGGGCCAAAACTTTAATGATAATAGTAAACTCCGTTCTTTCAGAACTGAAGAAGCTTCTTGGATGAGAAGCAAAATGTCTTCAAGGAAAACCAAGAAAGTCCAGTTGCCTTTTGCAAAAGGACCTTTGGGACAATGATGATCTGGATTGTTATGTCCTTGGAACTGACCAAAGTTCCCAATCAAGTCAGTCCATACTGCGGGGGCGTTTACAGCTCCCATTGGCTGGCTCCCTTCGACAGCCGGCTATAAAAGCTGGCTGCTAGGTCGAGCCAGCCGCTGTTCGCTGAGCATGTCTGCTTGTTAGTATGCAGACGCGACAGCCCTTTATTCAGTTGAATAAAGCCTTTACTTGTGAATGCTCTGGTTTAGCCTCTCATTCCTTTAACTTATAACACTGGCGACGAAGGTGGGATCGCTAACCAGAAGCATTCCATTGAGCTGAAATCACGATAGGCAACTGAACCGCAGCCGCGAAGCAGAGAGCTCGGTCAGTTCGCTAGTTAGCTGAGTGAAAGTGAAGCGTCTGTAGCCGCTCGCACAGAAAGCTACAGAGAGAGAGTGAAGTCAGGCGCTGAAGCTACAGCCGCCCGCTCGGAAAAGAGCGCGGAATTCAAACTGCTGTCGCTTGAATTCGAAACTCAACGAAGCCCGGCGCTGTGTCCGCAGCCACCCACGCGCCCAGAGAGCGCGAAATTTGAATCTCTGTCAGTGCATCCGCCAACGCTTTCCGGGAGCGCGAGATTCAAAAGATTGCTGATAGTCACAGCGTTACAGCAAGAGCCTCTAACGCTCACTAGCACAGAGCTGAAGTCATTGAGCCAGGTGAACCGCTGCAGCCACAGCCACCTGCGCTCACGTGAGCACGTATTGGGCCTCGTATACCCAGAGAGAGAGGGCAGTCTACCCTTGTCTGAGGCGCCAATATGAACGCTAACCCAGCATTTCCGCCCTTTAAACCGGATGAAGAGAAGTGGGACTCTTATAGAAACCGGTTCAATCACTATATTGATGCCATCGGTCTGGCTGACGCAGCGGAACACCGAATTAAGTCATATTTCCTCAGCTACTGCGGAGCTGCAGTCTTCGATACCGCAACAGCCCTCCTATGAGAAATCAAGAGCGTTCCATGGCCAGAGCTGCTGGAAACACTTTCAAATCATTATTCCACTAAACCTTCACAGATCGCGAGGCGTTTTGCCTTCTGGATGAGGAAGCAAGCAGATGGGGAATCCATAAATCAATACACGGCCGCCCTGAGGACAGCAGCTCTCCACTGCGAGTTCAAAAATTACCTGGACGACATGTTACTCGATCAACTCGTATGTGGAGTCAAAGACTTAAAACTACAGAGGCGTTTGCTGGCCAGAAAAGATCTCAACCTCGCCCAAGTGGTTGAAGAAGCCTTAGCAGCAGAACTAGCGACCCAGTCAGCCACTGAAATCCAAGGGACCACTCCCAAGACCAGCTCTGCCACTGTTCACTCCGAGGAAGCGGTGAGTGAAGAAGACCCCATTGAACATTCGGAAGTTCATCGTCTCAAGCCCTTGAGGAAATCACAGGTAGGGGCAAGGCACGGGAACAGCAACGCACCAAAGCACATCTTGTTATGCCTGTCCTGCGGGGGTCCCCATGCCCGGACGGCGTGCAGGTTCAGAAACGCTACCTGCAACAACTGCAACAAAAAAGGTCACATCGCCAGAGCCTGCCAAGCGGCACACGTGGCATCGCAAAGGTCTGCGTCCTCTTACTCTCCTCCGGAGCCACCAAGGCAAGTAGAAAACTGTTATACTTGCTACCAAGCTAATCACACTTTTCTGACACCTAATAAAATCACACTTTCTATTCATTTAGAAGGTAAACCTTGTCTCATGGAGGTCGATACCGGGTCAGCACTCTCGATCATCTCGTGGAACACTCTTAAGAAAATCCGGCCCAGCCTGTCTAGGAGCCAACTCCAGAAGAGCCGCCTCACCTTGAGGGACTATCAAGGGAAGAATATTCCAGTACTCGGAAAAGGCAAGTTCCTCGTTAAATTCAAATCCTTTAAAGGCCATCTGCCTTTAGTGGTTGTTGATGGTGCCCTCCCTAGCCTGTTGGGGTTAGATTGGTTCCCCTATCTCGGTCTTAGCTTAACGGGAGTCCATGCTGTCTCAACTTCAGACATCGACTCCCTATTTGCAGACTACGCTGATGTGTTCAGCAACGAATTAGGGTGTTACAATGGCACACCCATTTCTTTTTCAGTGGACCACCAAGCAGTTCCCGTCCGTTTAAAACCACGTAGAGTACCATTTGCGCTACGCCCTAAACTGGACGCGGAACTGGACAAATTACTCAAACAGGGGGTGATTGAGCCCACGGATTTTGCTAAATGGGAAACCCCAATTGTCACACCCCTTAAGAAGGATGGCAGTTTAAGAATTTGTTCTGATTATAAGACCACAATTAACCGCTACCTACAGGTTAGCGCTTACCCAGTCCCGGTAATCCAGCACTTACTCCACACATTTGAGCCTGGCACCATTTTCGCCAAATTGGATATGTCTCAGGCTTATCAGCAGTTTCCTGTTGACAGTCAAACGGCCGATTTACAAACTATTGTCACTCACAGAGGGGCATTCAGGTGCAGGCGTCTCCAATTTGGCGTTAGTGTTGCCCCAGGCATTTTCCAGTCATTAATGGAACGTATACTCCAAGGCCTCCCTGGCATGGTTCCTTATTTTGACGACATATTGGTCTCAGCCAGGGACAGGCCCCAACTTTTTCAAAGAGTCAGAGCGGTTTTAGACAAGTTCAGACAGCATGGCCTCAAACTAAAAAGGGAGAAGTGTGCCATCGCCACTAAACAGGTGGACTTTCTTGGGTATAGAATAGACGCCTCTGGCATCCACCCGGTAGAATCTAAAGTCAAAGCAATTCACGAGGCACCCACGCCTTCCACAAAGGCTGAATTACAGGCTTTCCTAGGCTTATTAAATTTCTATGCTTCGTTCCTACCCCACAAAGCGTCAGTAGCTGAACCGTTACACAGACTTCTAGACAAAAACGCACCGTGGCATTGGGGACCCAAAGAGGAGTATGCCTTTAAAGCAGTCAAATCGCTGCTCACCTCAGACGCTGTCCTAATCCAATTCGACCAGCGCCTCCCTTTAGTCTTAGCAGCAGACGCATCCCCCTTCGGGATCGGGGCTGTCTTAAGCCACAGACTCCCCAACGGCTCCGAGGCACCAATCGCTTTCTTTTCCAGAACCTTTTCACCAACTGAGCGTAATTACAGCCAAATTGATAAAGAGGCTCTAGCCGCAGTTGCTGCGGTAAAAAAATTCGATGAATTTCTTTTTGGTCACAAATTCGAACTCATCACAGATCACAAGACGCTTCTGGGGCTACTGTCGGGGGACAAACAAACACCCCAAGTCTTGTCACCCAGGATGACAAGGTGGACCTTATTCCTGGCGGCCTACTCGTACAAACTCGTTCACCGGCTGGGAAAAAACCTAAGCCACGCCGACGCCCTCAGCCGCTGCCCACTGCCAACCCCTGTAGAGGACCCGGCTCCGGTCCATGCCATCTTCGATGTCAGCGAGCTCAAACTACCTGTCACCGCAGGCGACATCGCCTTTCACTCCAAAAAAGACAAAACAATCGCCCAGGTTCTGGACTGGGTACGGAGGGGGTGGCCGGTCACTAATTTCACAACTGAATTCACACCATTTAAAACCCGCCAGCAAGAGTTTTCCAGTTTACAGGGCTGCCTGTTGTGGGGAACCAGAGTCGTCATTCGAAGCTCCCTGCGCACACCTGTCCTGAAGGCGCTGCACGAGGGTCACCCAGGCATCGTCCGGATGAAGGCATTGGCTCGAAGTTACATCTGGTGGTCGGGCATGGACGACGAGATCGCCAAATGGGTAAGCTCTTGCCGACCCTGTCAGGAATCCAGGCCAGCACCACCAATTACCACCCCAACCAAGTGGGAGAGTGCCAACGCACCATGGTCACGACTGCACATTGACTTGGCCGGGCCAATGCACGGCAAGACCTTCTTGGTGGTCGTGGATTCGTATTCCAAGTGGATCGATGTGGCCCTACTACCCACGACCACCACCCGGGCAGTTGCCCAAGCCCTGACCCGTTTATTTGTAACACACGGGCTGCCTGACACTCTAGTCTCGGACAATGGCTCCCAATTTACGTCTACAGAATTCAGCCGGTATGTCACCAAGCTGGGCATCCGGCACATCTTAACGGCTCCCTTTCATCCTGCCAGCAACGGGTTGGCAGAGAGAGCCGTTAGGTCAACAAAGGAGGCGTTGGCCAGATTCAATCAAGAGGACTGGCACTCTAAGCTCTCCCGCTTTCTCTTGAGCCAACACACAACCCCCTGTATGGTTACAAACAAGTCTCCTGCCGAACTCCTAATGGGCAGATGCCTGAGAACGGTGTTAGACAGGCTGCATCCCCATTATTGCCCTGACACTCCTATCGGGTCTGACAGCAGGGTCAGAGATTTTGTGTTGCAGGACCCAGTGTTTGTCAGGAACTACGCCGGCGATCCGCTATGGGTACCCGGGAGAGTCGTGGCCATCACTGGTCCGCGATCGTACCAAGTTCAACTGGAGGACGGGCGAGTTTGGCGGAGACATCTGGATCAGATAAGGAAGCGCCAGAGTGGTCATGCCAATGCTGAACCATGGACTCCTGTAGATCTCCAGTCGCCACACCAGAATCCGATCGGGGACCATCTGAGGGGCCTGTCACCACCGACCGAGCGAGGGGAATGGACGGTAGACCGGGACCGTCCGCCAGAGACGCCAGCCTTGCCGACCAGCGATGCCACCGGGTTGCTGGACAATGACTATACTACAAACCAACCCGGTGGCAGAGACTATTCACAGACGCCTGATCAGGTCCCAAAGCAACCCCGCTCTCCAGCACCCACCAATCCTGATTCCCTGAACTCTGGTCCACTCAGTGACTCACCAGAACTGCGCCGGTCCGGGCGCTCGCACAGACCACCTGCATATTTAAAAGACTATTCATGTTCGCATCTGGGGGGAAGGGGTGTTATGTCCTTGGAACTGACCAAAGTTCCCAATCAAGTCCGTCCATACTGGCTCCCTTCGACAGCCGGCTATAAAAGCCGGCTGCTAGGTCGAGCCAGCCGCTGTTCGCTGAGCATGTCTGCTTGTTAGTATGCAGACGCGACAGCCCTTTATTCAGTTGAATAAAGCCTTTACTTGTGAATGCTCTGGTTTAGCCTCTCATTCCTTTAACTTATAACATGGATGATTGAGAATCTCCAGGGCAATATCACATCTCCACCCAATTTCCGTGCCTTGACAACCACTTTGCCAGATAAGAACTTTATATAAGGAATGATTGATTGTGAGCAGACCGGAAGGCTTCATGTAACTAGTCATTAGTCCACCTGATGCACTCAGGGATTGAGAGCGGGGGAGAACAACCTTTAGTTGGAGGTGGTAAGATTTGCAGGCTTTCCTCCCTATTTATTGTAACATAGATAGGTAGGAAAGTGCATCCAGTGTTAGATTCTATCGGTTTGGCCCGGTTCAGCCAAACCGGTAGCTTCAAAAATAACCTGGGAGTGAATCAGTTTGCTCCAACGATCAGCTGTTGGGCCCACCTGCCTGCCCTGGCTCCATACTGACTTTTATTTCCTGCTTTTGACACTCAGCTGCATCGCACGGCACAGCAGATTGCCGCATGTCAGCTGTTGAAGAGACAGGGAGAGTGAGGAGTGCAGGAGAAGGTCAGTAGGAAAGCCTCTACGCACGCGCAAAGCATGCCCACCAAGCTATGCCCACCGAACTTGTGGCAATACAGTTTGAATCCCACCACTGAGTGCATCTGGTATACTTTCCTAATCATCAGCTGCAAAATTGTGATGGAAGCTCTTATATGATATTGCTTGTATTAATGTTTACATTTTGACAAGTGGGAGGGTGAGGAGATCAGATGCGAAGAGAAGAGGAGGCGGCTTTGGCTACATTCTGGACAGTCTGGAGCTACTTTGATGTTCTTCAGCCCCTTTTCACCTGATCATCTATCCCAGCACATAAGGAAAGAGGTGACAACTCTCTCTCTTACTGACATATTTCCTCCTCTTGTCCACTGAGCAATACCAGGCAAATTCACACCTGATGATTCAGGCTTGGATCATTGGTTTTGTTAAGTGAAGCATCTGTCTCTCCACCCACCACTCCAATCTGTGTGTTTGTTGTTGTCACAGAGAGCTAATTTATTTGCCTTTTGTTGGATTATGGATTTGAGCTTGCTGTATAGTTTAAACTGATCAGGGGAATTCATGACTGGAGTTTAATTTGTAAAGTTTGTAGAGTTTATGCATCTCTGTCAGCAGAAGGCAGGATGCCTGAGTCCCCGCACCTAATTAATAGAGGTGAAAAGAACACTGGATTCATTCCTAAGCCTGAGTGAGTGGCTGATAGCACCCAGGACGTTTGTCCTACAAAACTGTGCCCAGTACCTTTGAAATGATAAGAGTACCTTGTAATAAATTATTTGCAATTTTAAGGACCAGTTCTTTACCTTTGCTAAGAAAGGTCACTAAAAGCAGAAATACCCAAAGCTAAATTTATTTTAAAAAGATAAATAAAGTTGGGCCATGATTTAAAAAAAAAAAAAAACAGGGAAAGGAATTTAGAACTGATATGAAGGAGTTAAATCTAATTTATTATGGTGAGAATGCATGTTAATGCATATCACAAGATTAACCTGGCATCTTTTAAGCATGGAAGACAACTGGGCGAAGATGGGCCAGTCACTTTGTCTCAGTCCGCCCGCATTGCTGTTCTAGGAAAAAATGGTAGGAGAGAGTTTTAGCATTATAAGTTGTAGAAATAAAGATGAGATATAATGGAAACAAACCACTTAAGAAAATGGAGTATGAATAAAGAAGACAGGGCCGATAGAGAGCACTCAGAATTAGTCTATGGAGAGAGAAACTGGTTTTCAATAAATCCACAGAAAAAAAGAGAGAGAACGTGATAGACTGTTTCAGCGGAACAACAATAATTTATGTGAGTCTGCAGGGAAAAAAAAAACCTCTCCCGCATATTTCCAAAAAGTTTTTTAAAACTGCAGATTAGCACTCAATTCTATCGAAACATCACTTGTTTATTAAGCTCCTGGAAGAATATCCCTAATAAGAGCAACAAATCTCTATATTGTATTTATGGAAGTTGGATATACGTATGCTTGGTCAGCAAAGTAATTGATTGGGTACATCAGTTTTTCAGTGTTGCCAGATGAAGGATGGATTCTATGAGGTAATACGGAAGAGCTACAGAAACAATGGTCAATTGAGAGGACAATGCATTCTCATGAACATGGTTTCTTTTGATAGAGTTACTTTTATGGGGTTTTGTTGACTCTGGTTCTCAAAACCTAGGTTGGCCTCCTTGGTCTTCTGAATTGTATGGCTGAGTTAACAGGGTTTATCATGTCTCAAGGCCCTGGGAAAGGAGGCGTTTCTTTTTACTAGTTCATGGAATCACATAACCCTATAAGCTTTTGGCATAAATTGTATGCATGGTAAAGTCACTTCATACATGAGCGGGGGCCAAATTATGAAAATGTTTTATAATATCCAAATGCAAATACAAAAGGGGTAGTTTGTGTCATTTAATCTTAGCACATTTTGTCATATTGGTAAAAGCCTCACTTTTTAAATATATCCATAACAAACTGGGTTATAAAAGAATTTTGCCATAGACAATATTGTGTTAGTGTGTGTGTGTGTGTGTGTGAGAGAGAGAGAGAGAGAGAGAGAGAGAGAGAGAGAGACTTCAAGTCATTGTTAATTCCTGGATGAGGCCCTGTAGTTTTGTTTGTGTGTGTGTGTGTGAAAGATTTCATTAGTGACTTGCCATTGCTTCCTTCATAGGGCCAAGAAAGAGTGATTGGCCCAAGATTATCCAACTGGCTAAGGCATGGCCAGACTTGTTTTGTAGCCCGGTATCTTAATCAATATATCAGATTGTCTCTGCAATATTGGGAATAGGACTCTTGAACTAGGAATTGGTTTTCCCTTCAAAGCAATCCAGACTACTTTTTGAAATGTATAAGGTTATAAGTAATTATACTTTTCCTTCTTTCCATAGCAAAAAATTGTTCTGAGCAAATGAAGGCTCAGAATAAAGTTGCAGGATCCAGTCTGGGTCGGTCACTGGGATTAGAGGTTGGCTCTTCTGAGCTTTTGGACTCGTGCAGGAGCCCATCTTTTCTTTCTGGCAGAATGTATGAACTGCTAGAGAAATTTCCCTGAGGATGGGCTCCAGCATGAGTCCGAAAACTAAATCTCTGCTTCCGGTGACCGATCCAAATTGGAACCTGTAATTCTCTGAGCATGTACAATGGCATGGAGCTGTCCTTGGAGACTGTTTCTCTATTGCAATGCTTCTTGAACTGACTTGTACAACAACATATGGTGAGGCTGTCATTCCAGGAAGAACTGGGAAGAAGCCACAGCCTTGCAGAAAAAACATGCAGAAATGAAAATGCACAGAGTAGTTTGGAAAGAAGAGGAGAGAAAGGTTAACTGCCCTGCTCTGCTTATACATTTTCCAAATAAAACCTTGCCCGTTTTTAAATTGATCAACGGACGTGTGTTTATAGTAGATATTTTGCTTGAAAGAGACCCTTGGCAATCGGCAGAGTAGAAATCTTTCTTAGAATTTTCCTACCTTCCAAGGCTAAATACTTTACATGAAATTTCCTATGAATGCTGTAGATTATTTCAAGGCATCAGGTAAACATAGAAACCCATCTTGTTGCAAATTTTAACACTGAGAGAGAAATGAGGATGAGCTTGCATCTTTCAAAGCACCACGCTGCTTCTGGGTCAGGAAGCAGAATCAAAGTCAGATATTTTCCCTCCAAGTTCTACATATCTTATAGATAGCAGAACAAAATATTTCTGCTGTGCTTGGATGTGCATAATTCATTTTGTATGAGTTGCAGAATTCAGAAGAGAGCTGGAAGGGACTTTGGAGATCTTCTAGTCCAAACCCCCTGCTCAAGCAAGAGACCCTATACAATTTGAGACAAGTGGCTGTCCAGGCTCTTCCTAAACCCTCTGGTGATGAAGCATCTACAACTTCTGAAGGCCAGCTGTTCCACTGCTTAATTGTCCTCACTGTTGGAACGTTTCTCTTTAACTCCAGGTTGCTTCTCTCCTTCTTTAGTTTCCACCCATTGTTTCCTGTCCTGCTTTCAGATGCTTGGAAAATAAATTGACCCCCTCTTCTTTGTGGCAGCTCCTCACATACTGAATACTGTTATCATATCACCTCAGTCCTTTTCGACTAGCCATTCCGAGTTCCTGCAACCATTCTTCGTACGTTTTAGAATCAAATTGGAATTATCAGAACATTAGATGCAAACTGAGTATTACACCAGATGTGTATTAGCTTTTAATATTGTGGAGCAACATGTTTTAGTGTTTAAATTAGCAAGAAAAACCCAGAAGTTGTGAGAAAGATATATTAAAAAAAGAATCAGTTTGTAAGAGGCTTAATTAGCCCATTACTTTTAAGTCTCTTTTTTCCCCAATGAGCTTGAATGTCACAAGCGAACTTAAAGTTTTGATTAGAAAGGAGAAAACAGATCTCAAATCTTCTTGAGATGACAAGTGTACAGAACAGTATTTGATAGATGGTGATTTAAAGTGCAGAAAAACATTATAATTCAGGGGGCCATTGCTGTTATTTATCAAGATAGAGTATTTGAATCAATAAAGTTTGTAGTTCTTTATAGATGAGAGATTTCTATCCTTACTCTGCACAGTTCTATTACCAATGCAGAAATGTTTTTATTTTAAGTAAAAGAATTCCTGTTAGGACACTGTAGATCCTGATGTGTCGACAAAGCAACCTTGTTGTTTTGCTTGCATTTTGCACAATAAGGTGCACTTATGAAGCGAATGAACCCAGCTGCTACAAATCTTGGCTTCAGTTTCTATAAATTTGGGAAACTGCAAAATATAACATTTTCATTTTCTTAAATGTCAGAAACAAGAGCAGTTTAGCCAAATGTTTCTTTTTCAAGACATTATTTATGCTACCTTTGCTTTTTTAAGCACTGAAGCCAGCCTTTCCCTCAAGCCTTTTTCTCATTTTTATTTTTTAACATATGCAAAGAATCCTTTTTGTGGTGGTTCCTCTATTAATCTCAGCTCACTCTGAAGATTATTTTTCCCTGACAACACCTTTACAAATCCCAGCTATCAATATGCACTCTTTCTTTGTGGCCATCTCTCACAATTATGTGGCCATCTCTCACAATAGCAATTATGTAGAAAAAGACAGGCTCAAGAGAGGGAAGATAATATTTTTTGCAATGTTTCGGCTTTTAAGGGTGACATCAACTTCTTATCCTCAGAATATTTACGGAAGACTGTCAGTCTTCTGATTTTAGCACATGATGTTTTGGTTTATTTGTTCTAAAATGTTGTAAAATTAGACCATTTCTAAGGCTGATTACAGTAGAACAAAACTGCAAATACTATAGTTGACTGAAAGAGATTGAAGGCAGGTGAGTTAGAAATGTTGTAAATTGGAAAACGTAGTAAAAATTGGCCACTATTTTAAAGTCAGTTTTGCAAATCTAAGCAAAGTGATTTGCAAGTTTAATTTAAAAAGAAAATTATTTCTTTTTACTTTATTCAATACAGTATAACACACCCCTTGTGTATTTTCCACTTATTTGCAAAGGTAGGGTAGGGGGATGGAGGAACAACTGATTACATTCTGTTAATGCTGCTGCAGCTCATTTTGAATTTGAAATAAAATATTATCAACACATCCACTGAGAGACAATGCTGATTACCACTTAATACTTCATTAATTCTTAGTACTTAATACTGATTACTACTTAAATAAAAAAAAGGGGTGATTTAATGCTCAGTTGCCACTTCAGACAGGTGAATTATCTAAAAATGGCAGATACAGAAAACGTTTACTTGGGGGAAAGGAGAAAATAGGAAGCATAAAGAAAAGCTAGAATGATCATGTACAGAGTTCTAAATAAAATCGGTAAAGTTTGACTAGGCCTTAAATTTCAGTGTAAAGTTCAGGGCAAAGGAATGGTTTGGTCCCTTGCTTGTCCTTGCCTTTTTTTTTATAGTCCAGTTCTTGCTTTTTGTTCTGGTTTCCTAAAGAACAGTTTTGTGACATTTTTCTTGGATTGAAGATAAATAAAACCCAGCCTCTTAGGGGTGACTCACTGTGAGTTTGTTCAATCTAACAGTGTCCTTCATTCCATGTGTTACAGACCATCAGAAAATTGCCTAGCGGCTGAAGCTACCTCCTAGCGTGTTGCAGAATTATGAAGATACTGTTTAGTTTTCACCAAATAAAGCATCGCGCAAAATGTTTTAGGTATGATAAGCATTTTCTTTGCGGGGGCAGGGGAGGGAAGGAGGAATATGATCTATTGAAGTCTCACAGCATGGAGATAATAAATTGGGCTCTAAGAGCCATGGCAAAATGCACTTTATGTGCTTAACTGTGAGAGAGTGTTACCTAGTGAGTTTCTTAGCTCAGCAGAAACTTTATTTGGTCAAAGTTTAGCACTTGATTCAAAATGTCACTCCAAGTTGACACTTTTTACAGCCCAAAGCCCATTTCAAATAGGCGAACTGTCTAAAAATGCTCTATTTACAGAAGCACAGATAAAACTTCATAGTGGTTCTTGTCTTCAGGAGTTCATGTTTCTTAGTACATTTTTGCCCTCACAACAAGCCTGTTAGGCAGTATCCTTCAAGACCTCTAGCTTCATATGCTTGATTCATTCTGCCAAATAGTTAGGACTGACCTTATAGTCAATTCTGGAAGGCAGAAAGAAAAGTGGTTGTTAGAAACGTACATGAAGATTACATCCCCTGTGGGGAAAAAGTGTTTAAAATTTATATCCAATTAAAAAAAGAATGTCTTAAACCCACCCACCCCCCAAAATCTGCAGGATGTTAATGATGTAACATTAAGTTATTTTGTAGCATTCTTTTACATAACTGAATATATCACAACCCTATCCACAAATCCCCAGCACCTTCTTAGGGAGGGAGAAAAAAACCTCAAGGAGGATAAAATAGATTAAATAGCATGTGTTCCTGAACTCAGCATGTACCTTACAACAGTGGTCCCCAACCTTTTTTGTACCAGGGACCAGTTTCACGCAGAAACACTTTTCCAAGGACCAGGTAGGGGTGGTGGAGTCCGAGTTTGGTGGTTTGCTTGCAGACATTTCATTACCTGACTAGGTAACATCTGATGTTGTTACCTAGTCGGGTAATAAAACGTCCACCAGCAAACCGCCAAGTTCAGGGAGCGCCAAGGCCTCCTCATTGCAACCCTGAGCGACAGATATTCTCTTCTATTGGGACATTTAAAACGGGGGGTTTCAGCTGCAGATTCAGGAACTGCGCCTGGCTGAGGAGCACTTTCAAAACTGAGCGCTGGGCGGCAGTGACCCCCAGCACTGGCTTTCTTGCTGAGAGCTCCCTAGAACTCTTGGCTCCAGATGTGCTAAATATAAACCGTGCAGTAAAGCAAACAAGAAAGTCCAGAAACTGAGTTGGCGGGGGGAGGGGGAACAGGAGAAGATTGGCCAAGCAGGGTGAATTCCACACATCTAACCTAGGCAGAGAATTGTTGATGTGACTTTTGAAAGGCATTCGTGGCTCGCCCCCACCCTACCCCAAAGAGTTTTATAAGAAAAAGTAGGACAGTGTTCTGAACCTTGCACACCAAACTCTTTCCCTCCAGGGTGCCTTTAGGACCAAATTTTCCTTAAACGACTTTGACCATTTAAGCCGAGATAGCTACCAATCGGAAGGCACGGATCTGCGTCCGACTCTCTTGCCTAAATTAAGGGGTTGCCAGGCTCGAAGCACGTGCCACGGTAATTCTGTCTCCACTGCTCCGCTGTGGGGGTGAACGGGCACTTTGGAGGAGCTGCGCCGACAGGAAAAGCCACCCTGCCGGCTTCTTTGAAGCAGTTTCTTCCTGGGCTGGTGGAGGAGCGAGAGAGTGACTGAGAGAGGAACGAGGTGGGAGGAAACCGAAGCCACTGAGCCGGAGAGCAGGACAGGCTTTGGTTGCTAGAGGGCCGGCAGGCACTTCAGCGGCCTGGCAGCAATTGGGGGGCTGATCTGAAACTATGGCTTCCACCCTCCCCTTCTTTGCAGGCCAGTACAAAATGATCCACGGACTGGTACCGGTCTGGGGCCCGGTGGTTGGGGACCCCTGCCTTACAATATATTCTGAAAGAGCAACAATGCTCTGCTTCAGAAATAATGGAGGATTTCGAAAATAAATCCGACAGACACTTTCCCATCTAAATGGGGAACACCTCAAAAAGAAAGCTGAAGCCAGATGTGAGGTCCTGGATACAAAAACATAATTATTGCAAGAACCCGTAGGGAACATCAATCGATTAGCTGCAATGTAGCAGAAGTGTTCTGATGCTGCAAAACACCAGGGATTAGTGTGAGACTTGCTAGTCTTTAAGGTTATGCCTCACTTCTGCCTTCACCTACATCATACTTTGATGTTGTTGGTAATGTGGTACATTGGGAGGCTGAAGAGGCATCCGACATCCACTCCAGCCCACAGTGGGATCCTACCCCTTAACGTGTGCACGCAACTTTCCATACACCAGCTGATGCCTTCAGCACTAATCGGGTGAGGGGATAAAGAAGAGAAAAACTTTTGGTGGGTTGGATGGCCAATCCTGTGGTTATCTCTTCTATCTCCTCTCCTTGGAGGCTTTCCCCCCCTCCTCTCAGTGGATCATCGGAGTCTTTCATTTTTACTACCGGTTTGGCTGTACCAGGCTGAACCGGTAGCATACCACCACTGCTCCAGCAACTATGCAAAGGCCAGATCCTTCTAGGTTTATGTTCTCCAAGTTCATCAACCAGCTTCTCAGATGGACCTCCAGGTTTTCAGACTACAGTGCTGAAACCCTACAGATGCAAGGCCCTGCCTCCTCGGTAAATAATTGCATCAAAATAATTTAATATTTTATAGATGTTAAAATCACAGATACACTCTTTCTAAATGAAAATTTCTTGCTGATTTTTTTGTTTTTGCAGATTTCTTTGAAGAGTTTTCTTCTGAATAAGGGTTCTGTAAATGTTAACTTCAGGAAGGTTCTTTTAAAGAAGGAAATTCATCGCTGTTGACATATCTAAGATACACACCTGAGTGTGGACACAGCACAGCTAAACCTGTATTTACTTTTCTTGCAGTTTGGTTAGACATCTTGCAACTTTTATTGCGTCCTTATCAATTTTTCCAGAGTTGTTCCATCAAACCTATCTTGACATCTTAGTTGAGGTACATGTTGATATCTTCCTTTTCTTTCCTCTGACATTTGTATGAAGAGAAAAGACTCGAAGGGTCCCTGTTTGCCACATCCAAGTGAAAAGCGGAAGAAAAGGTAAGGCATGCTGACAACCTTCCTATTTGGTAGAAAAACATGATTTGTCCATTGGAGAAACTGAATTTGCACTGGGAATGCCTTTCTTCCAGGACTGCTTCTAATAAAAATGTCATTTCTGTTTTTTTTTAAAGCCATTGCTTCTTGATCTGCTGCACTCTACTTGCGGTATAGAGCAATTCCCATTCCCCCCATAAAACAATATCTACTTAATTATAACAGAAATCAAATCCAAATGGTAGTATGTCAGATAACTGCTACTGGTTTGTCATATATGGAAATAAAAATCGAATTATGGCTTTGCTAGTATTTGCTAGAGATACATTAAAATATTCAGTCTAAAATAGCAATAGCCCTTAGACTTATATACAGGGATGGGATCCGACTGGTATAACTACTGGTTCTGTCGCTCTGCATCACGTGCAAATGCTCACGAGTTATGTGAGTCGCGCGAGTGCAATTTACGACCTGCTGAACTGCCTGGACAGCTGAGCAGCGCTGCGTGCAAGTGCGCAGCGGTTGGAAAAGCCCTTTTTTCCTGCTTTTTCAACTGCAGCCTGTGGTTGAAAACAGCAAAGCAGCTGCGGTTGAAAAAGCAGGAAATAAAGGTTAGGTAAGAGCCCGGGCGGGTGGGTGGGCCAAAACAGCAGCAGACATAGAACCGGTTCTATGCATGCTCTCTGCTGCTCTTCAGAACTACCAGTTCTGCAGAGCTGGACAGAACCGGTAGAATCCCACCCCTGCCACTTCATAGTGCTTTTACAGCTCTCTCTAAGAGGCTGACAGAATCAGCATATTTCCCCCAACAATCTGGGTCCTCATTTTACCAACCTCGGAAGGATAGAAGACTGAGTCAACCTTGAGCCTGGTGAGATTCAAACTGCCAAATTGCAGGCAACCAGCAGTCAACAGAAGTAGCCTGCAGTACTGCATTGTAACCACTGCACCACCACAACTGAGCTGTGCTGAGCCTTTACTCAAATATAAAATATGGACATCCGCTTAGTCCTCAACTTACAACCACAACTGACCCAAAATTTCTGTTGCTAAGTGAGACAGTTGTTAAATGCATTTTGCCCCATTTTATGACCTCTCTTGCCCCTGTTGTTAAGTAAATCACTACAGTTATTACGTTAGTAACATGGATGTTAAGTGAATCTGGCTTCCCCATTGACTTTTCTTGTCAAAAGGTCACAACAGGTGACAACACATGACCCTGGGGTATTGCAACCATCGTAAATCTGAGCCAGTTGCCAAATGTCCAAATTTTGTTCATGTAACCACAGGGATGTTGCAATAGTCGTAAGTAACTTTTTGTAACTTCAAACTAATAGTCTTAAGTCAAGGACTATCTGTACAGTCCAGGTAAAAGATGCAGACCTTTCATATTGTTTTTATGGAATGCCATTATGAACCTTGCCAGGTTAGCATTATGAGTTTTGGAGTCTTTCTTTCTTTCTTGCTTGCTTGCAGTGTGACATAAACAAATTTCAACCATTTCAGACTCAGCTTATCTTCTAACAACAGGTCCATACATGTTGTGGATGTTTGTAGTGGCCTAAGTATTCCTCCATGATAAGCCTATATTTGGCCAATTATATTCTGCTATCTGATTAAAAATAGGCTAATGTTGTGTTCTATACCTTTACGGATCTGCCTTCAACAAGAATTTTAAGAAGGTAAGGTACAGATCCTTCTTGTAAACCTGCTGGGAATCTTCAACAGGTTCTTGAACTTCTACTGAACACTGAAGGGCGAATGACATGGGATTTATAATTTGTCAACTAACATAGTTACTTCATATTGTAATCTGATTTATTTTTTCTCTTTTTAAAAATGATGTTCAGGTTTATTTGCTTTTAGCATTCCTAAACTGATAAACAAGCTGGAGACCACTCCAGATAAAAAAAAAAGTTTGTTTGGGGTCTGGTTTATCTCTTTTGTGAACTCTGCACAACTTTTTCCCTTACAAATACACCCCTTCTGATGTCGGACTTCATTTTAATGAACGTGTGTGATACTATAAGATGCAAATATGTAACATGTTTGACTACATGTAACTGATTTCCTATGCAAAGGTAAGGTTACTTTTACCCTGTCCAATCAACTTCCCCTTGTATTTTTTTGGTTGTTGTGTTAATCATAAAAAGGAGTGAAACATGGGACTTGAGGTTCTCTCTCTCATTTTTCATAGAGAGACCCCATTTTATCAGGGTATCCTAACAAACTGCTTTTAAGCGATCTCACGACTCAATTGCTTATTAGGAAGGTAAACTGAGGCAGAACCGAGGGCCAGATTTGGTTATCACACAAAGGGTCTGAGCATGTCCCCTGTGGTGTGGTAGGCAGTCATTGTTCCATGAAATGTATACCACTCTGCTCTACACACTCAGACAAGAGTGTTGTGCTCAGGGGTGGGATTCAAATTTTTTAACAACTGATTCAGTGGGCGTGGCTAGGTGAGCATGGCTAGGTGCGTATGGCCATGTGACTGAGTGGGCATGGCTACTGTTGTTTCTTCTTCTTCTTCTTCTTCTTCTTCTTCTTCTCCTCCTCCTCCTCCTCCTCCTCCTTCTTCCCCTTCCCCTTCCCCTCCTCCTCCTCCTCCTCCCCCTCCCCTTCTCCTTCTTCCCCTCCTCCTCCTCCTCCTCCTCCTCCTCCTCCTCCTCCTCCTCCTCCTCCTCCTCCTCCTCCTCCTCCTTCTTCTTCTTCTTCTTCTTCTTCTTCTTCTTCTTCTTCTTCTTCACCTCTGCACTTTATTTTTTGGTCTCTTGGGCCTCAGGGAAGCTTCCTGGAGGGCGCTTTTGCCCCCGGAAGCTTCCCTGAGGCCCAGGAAGGCAAAAACAGAGCACCCCACCCTGCACAGCAACCCCCCACTCTGTTTTTGCCTCCTGGGCCTCATGGAAGCCTCCTGGGTGAAGCATTAAGATAGCGAGGGGTATCCTGGCACGATTGATCATTGGAACAGCTGATCATCGGGAGGGGAAAAAAAATAAATACTTTAAGGAGTGACTGGGTGGGAGAGAATGCAGTCAGTGATGTCAGGCATGTGTGCGATGTCACACATGCGCGACAAGGACTGACTAGACAGGGAGGGGAGGGGTGGACGGAGAGGAGTGGGGCCAGCCAGGGGCACGATGTGTTTGTTCTCCGATCTGCGCAGAATCGTAACAACCAGTTCTATATAACTGGTCCGAACTGGTAGAATCCCACCCCTGGTTCTGTTGCCCTAAATCCACATTTTTACTCCCAAATTCCTCATGATAAACAATGGCTTGCTTCTCAGGAGGGTTTTCCAACATGTTGTAGAGTGGCGGAAAGAACCTGAGGCAAAACTCGGAGCAAACTTCAGCTGTAACTTTATTGACATAATAAAGGGTTGCTGTGGCTGCCACGCTAACAAGGCAGCTAGCTGGCGGGCAACAGCTGATGCTGTTTGACAGCTCCTTTTATAACCGGCTGTCAAATGGCATCAGCCAATAGGAACGGTCTGTGTTCCCGCTAGAAACACGGACCGGAGTGAAGACTTCGGATTAGTCCATTGCGAACGCTACACAACATATCCCCCCTCAGATGTTTCCTATCAAGGAAAAACTATTCACTTCCTGCCACTTCCTTTTTTCTTTCAGCAGCTTAGACTTTTTTATTTTCTTTTTAAGATTTTCTAGACTTGATTTGTGTTTTAGGTAGTTTTACTTCCGTGATGCTTTCAAGACTTTTTATTTCTGCGTGATTTTGAGTTCAACTGAAATAGCTTATCAGATATCACCAGAGTTAATTATTTCAGCCTCTTCTGCTTTTAATTGATGGCTGCCTTTCATGGATTGCTTTATTACACTGCTTTTGATTTGCTTTATATGGCTTTCAGATTTTATTTGCCCTTTCATTGCATGTTGCCCTGAGAATTATTACTCTAGGATAATTAATTGACTGGACAGACTGAATAAATAAATAAAACTTGCAATTGGATTCTCAGAAGGAGATTATAATAATGAATACTTAGGCTATCTGCATTCATTCCTAATGGAGTCAGCCGTTACTATGGTGATATCTGCCTTATGCACACCAAGACAGAATTATTTCTAGTTAGATATGAAGAATCTTTGGAAATTGCAACTGGCTCATAATGAACAGAGAGAACACTGATTGGTACTTATTGATATTATACCTGCAGTTGAAAGGCTGTATTAGTTATCAATTTATTCTTGGTATCACTCAAATGGTTGGCAATGGCCTTTAAAACATTACGTAGTTCAGATTTAGAATAGTTTAGGCAACTAGATGATGATGAAGATGATTATAATGATGATGATGATCTCCAAAAGTTTCTGTGACTCGGGATTACTAAAGTTGGCCTGTCCTTCTCTGTCTCTGTCTCTCTGTCTTTCTGTCTCTCTCTGTCTCTGTCTGTCTGTCTGTCTCTCTCTCGGGTGTTATGATAGAAGAGGGCTTTTTGATGGGGATTAGATAAAAGAGATAGTTTAGGCCCCCAAGAAGTTTAAGGCATTTAGTTTTAGACTTAAATAGGTATGTATGAACTATGAAAAAGTTACATCAATAAAATAAATCCCCATTTAATCCTGAATGTTGATGTCATCGGTAGCATACTATTGAGCAGACAAGAGAAGCAGATGTCTTGAGTCCCAGGTTCTGCCAACTTCCTTCTTGCTACTACACCTTGTTCCTCTGCCTTCAACAGATATGATTAGCATGAGCAGGGATACCTTC
The DNA here is from genome assembly GCF_049901715.1 of Pseudonaja textilis. Classification (NCBI taxonomy): domain Eukaryota; kingdom Metazoa; phylum Chordata; class Lepidosauria; order Squamata; family Elapidae; genus Pseudonaja; species Pseudonaja textilis. Next base: position 126,663,761 of record NC_141990.1, on the reverse strand, counting down.
CTGGGCTGCATAAATATGTAAAAATACTAGCTCTCAACCTAGAGAGTTCTGTTGAGAGTGACTGTAGCTTGGGGTAGCCCGAGTACAAGCTTCCATCTGGTGCCTCAGAGGAGCAGTAAAGAAAGGAAATGAGGAAGTGAGTGAGAGAAGAGTCAATAGTGCAGGAGCAACAACTCATGCTGCATTGGTACTTCTGAGTCAGGATTGTCTCATCATCATCACCATCAGCAACATGCACTGAAAGTAAAGCCCTCAGAAGGCTTGATAGCTTCTCTGGGTGGGGGGCACCGATAGCTACTCTTTATATCATCATCATCTTCTTCATCATTATCATCGGGATAGGTATACCATATCTGAGTTGCAGAAATCCAAACATCAAATAGATGGGGATAGATACAGACAACTCTATTTCTTTTCTCCCATCTAGAAGCTAACCTAGTTTTGTTTCCCCATGTTGTATATAGTTAAAAGAGAAAGGCTTTTATGTAGGGGAATCTTCTGAGGGGAGGATGCACGAATGAAGGGAAATGGATATTTTGGGTGATTAAGGAGTTTAAGGGAGAGCTGCGGTCTGATGGGGCCATATAACTTTCCTTTTCCTTTGCTACCTCCATCCCCATTACCTGAGGGACTTGGTATCTGAGCTCTCTTACCCCTGAGATGTCCCATTGTCTCGGAGTGCAGGGAATCTACTCAGGTTCTTGATGGTCATGGTCCATAGGTGTTTGGAACTTGGAGCTCTAAAATGGAGTCTGGATTGCACACAGTCTGTAGAATGTAGGTTACCCATCTCTTCTAAGAACTGTGTCATTCCAAAACTATTAATCTATAAGAATTTCTGCCTTGTGTATTGCATAACAATGGTGTAGAATACAAAAAAGAGCTTTCTCTAAATAATGTGATTATTTGCCCTGTTAGGTTTAGCTGTTTTCTTTTTTCTTTTTCTGTGGTATTTCATCATTTGGTACAATCTGTCTTATTTAGACAGGCTTTTGTTCCCTCCATAGATGCCTTGGTTTTATCTGCTGCATCTGTCTCTTGTTTTATTATTGCACTTTTTCTTCATTTCCTCCCCTTTTTTTCCTGCTGCATTCACTAAATGTTCTATCCTGGGGTTAAATTAAAATAAAACTGTACAGTTTCTAAGGCCACTAGGATACACAAGACTCCAAAACCATGGTGTGGCTCCTAGGATTCTCTTATCAAATTGTAACATTTAAGATCACTAGAGTGTTAAATGGAACAGAGAATAATATCTTTTCCAGATGTTGGAACAAGTTCATTGTTTTAAGAGTTAAAACAATTAATCTGTGGAACAACTTGCCTCCAGAAGTTGTGGGTGCTTCAACACTGGAGGTTTTAAAGAAAAGTTTGGACAACCGTTTGTCTAAAATGTTATATAGGGTTTCCTGCTTGAGCAGGTGATTAGATTAGAAGACCTCCAAGGCCCGTTCCAACTCTTATTAAGTTATTGTCTTCTATATTTTAAGTTTAACTTTTAAATGTTTAAAAACATTATTTTTTTGTTTAATTCTACCTATTGTTGGTGGCATTAGTGTGAGTATATTTGCAGTATACCTCCTGCCCAGTACACCACAGTATAATACCTGGCTTTGAGAGCTGTGTGTTTTGGCTGTAGAATAATCTGCTTCTCAGTTCTACTTACTTCCTTGCAGCATTTTAATCTGTCGTCTGATGTTGGTATAGTTTAGTTACAGTAGAGCTACGTGGGAGAAAAGCCCCCGGCCAGAGACCTTGATCATTTTCCTTTTTTCATTGATATGGGTTGCTTCGAATGTGTCATCTGGTGCATGCATTATTGAGGTCTGCCCAATGCCAGCAATTATCATGACTCTCAGTAATGCATTTGTGGATATAAGCAGTCAAGGTTATTCCGTATGGCTCCTTTAAGCTGCTTGTCCTCTGTGCTGAAACCAGCTAAAAATGAAACAGGCTTAAGAAATTGCTACCTGGACTTCAATCTGTTCTCCAGCTTTGGTGACAATGCTTACCAGCTCTCCTCTTCAGAGTGTCCTCTTAACACAACCCTCTATGTCAGTGGTGGTATTCTACCAGTTTGGCCCAGTTTGGCTGAACCAGTAGCTCCGAGGATCAGCTGCTGGGCCTGCTCGTCTGCCCCTGCTCTATTCTGACCTTTATTTCCTGGTTTTGAAGATCAGCTGCTTCGCGAGGCACAGCGGATTGCCATGCATCAGCTGTTGAAGTCACAGGGAGAATAGCAATAGCACTTAGACTGATATGCTTTATAGTGCTTTACAGCCCTCTCTAAGCAGTTTTACAGAGTGAGTATATTGCCCCCAACAATTTGGCTCCTCATTTTACCCACCTCAGAAGGATGGAAGGTTGAGTCAACCTTGAGTCTGGTGGGATTCGATCTGCAAAACTGCAGTAGGAGTAGCTTGCAGTACTGCACTCTAACCACTGCACCACTGAGGCTCATATGAAACATTGTGGGAGAAGGTCAGTCGCAAACCCTCTGTGCGTGTGTGCAAAGAGCGTGTGTGCACATAGCATGCCCACCAAGCCATGCCCACAGAACTGGTGGGTGTGAATCCCACCACTGCTCTGTGTGCTTCTTCATCCTTCTTCTTGTGCCACGAAAGCAAGCCTGGTCTTGTCCCTGGCCACTTATTGTGCATCCTAACTATTACTATACCGGTTGCTCAGACACAGAGGAAGCAGTGAACTGATGCTTCAGAACATCACTTAGTGGAGATGTGTAATGCCCGAGAATTGTCTTGCACATCCATCTTAATGTGAGCTTGTTTTTCTTGGATGCAGACATTCCTAAATTGTCTGTGAAGAGCAGTGAACAGAAGAGGGCTGTGTGCCAGATGTCCTCTCCAGCAACCAATAGCAGCACAGACGTTGCCATGATGAAAGTGAAGCCCAACAGAGAGACTGCATGGTTGGGCTTGTGCCAGTGCCATTTGAAAGCACTGCTGTCAAAGTGCCATAAGAAAGCATGATTGTAGACAGCTTCCATGCTGAGATAGAGGATCAGCAAGGATGACATTCAAGTCCATTCCAGTCCTCTCAACGGGTCGGCTGAACTGCTGCCCACACTCAGTTAGTGGGTTATGTTGAAAAGCCAAATGTGTGCTTTCCAAAGATGCCTTATTAATTGTGTGATTCAGATTTATTCCAATTCTAATTCCAATTTGTTCTTTCATTCCCTGTGTCGTGCCAACGCTCTTTGTAAATGTCCTTCATGACTGAAGCATGACTTCATGCTGGAGATGCATTTTAGGTCTGACAATAATTGCGGTTCTATCATAAACAGGATTGAGTAATATTTCCCATTTACCAAAAAAAAGAAATATCAACATCTATCTAGAGTTTCAGGAAATCCAGTTGACTACAGATTCCCCCCCAAAAAAGTAATTTATTTTTTTCTCTTAGACCGTCCTTGTAATCCTCCTTAGACCAAAGAATCTTTGGATGAACTCTCTTATGCATGCAGTAAACAGATGAGAGAGGGTTGAAAAATGACTGTTAGTTGTCTCTTTCCTGCCTATCAAACTGTGACTTGCACACTGGTCACTCCTATCAGTGGCCAGGTATTCAGGATCAGTGTGAAGATGGCCTTCCTATATGTCAGAGGTGTCAAACTCACATCATCATGGCAGCATAATGTGAGGTATGGTGACTTTTTGCCCCTTTGCTAAACCATGCGTGGGTGTGGCCAGCACATGACGCATCCGGCCCATGGGCTGGGAATTTAACAACCCTGCTGTACGTGAACATGGCCTCCCCTTTCATGCTGTGACTAAACATCAAGGGAGATTTAATATGGCTGACTGGGGAATTCTGGAAGTTGAAGTCCATAGATCTTAAATGTCTTAAATGTTAAATTATTAGGAGCAACATGTCGGCACATAGCCAAATGAAGTCAGCTCTGCCTGATGTAATTTATGGCCCACCTATGACCCTGTTTCCCCCCCCCCCTCTCCCTAGGGTTTGTCATAAATCACATTCTTCAGTGGAGCACTTTCACAGGCTGTAGAAATCACACCTCTCCGGTTGGTCCCAGTAGCCTGGAATATAACCTTGAAAAAGGTATGCTTAGAATGTGCTTCTAGTTGCGGCAGCTGCTCCATCAGTTCCCCCCTGCTCCTGCCTATGGCAACTCGAGAGCAGGCCAGGAATGCTTTATGAGTTGACATTAAATTTGCCAAGGTTAGATACTCCTGATTTTTCCTAAGCTGACCTTGAGGAGATGACAGAGAGAAAACCGGGATAAAGCCATTGATCCTTATCATATCCTCTGCATCTCCTGGCCAGTAGTTTAAATATATTTTAAACAATATATACTCTTTTACTATTAATACATTTTTAACATTATCTCCCAGTGAGTTTCCATTTAAGCTGTAATGTTATACATTTATTTATATGTATACGGTTTGAGGTTTCTCATTTCTTTACAGTTGGAGGCAGGCACTTTAATAACCCAATATTTATGACCTTCCCTCCTTCTTTATTAGCCTCCATAAATCCACGTTTAATCCCTTGTTAGGCTCATCTCCACCTTGAGTGCACACTTCTGTTTTATCTGTTTATTGTCCTCCTTAGCATCTTGCATTTGTACAATCATTGTTTGTTCCCTTGTTAAATTCATCACAACTTTTTAAGAGATATATTTCACACTTCAGAATGACCTCCAGATTATACAGAACATGCACATTGTACTTAGACAGACATACACTTGGTAGGAATAACAGTTTGAATAATTCCTTGTCCAAAATATAAATTGCATTGCTTTTAGCTACTATTAGAAGTTAAAGTGTTCATTTACAAAGAAGAGGGACATCAGGGTTTTCTTTAAAGAGGAGTGAAGTGAGCCACACTGTAACTAAGATGAAAACATTAGTATTTATTAATTTGATTAAAATCACAGCTCAATGAGTAAGGTTGGGTTCAAGAGCTTTGCAATGAGCAGTTGCTTTCACACATGATTTTTTGCATCTCTGATTATGATTTTTGTTATTACAGATGCTCCTCGACTTACGAGCACAGTTGAACCCACATTTTCATTACCAAGCAAACAGTTGTTAAATGAGATTTGCCTCACTTCGTGACCTTTCTTGGCACCATTGTTATGTAAATCACTGCAGTTGTTAAGAGAGTAATATGGTTGTTCAGTGAATTTGGCTTCCCCATTGACTTTGCTTGTCAGAAGGTTGCCAAAGGACACTGCAGCCATCATAAATACATGTTGGTTTCCAGCATCTGAATTTTGATCATGTGACCATAGGGAGGCTGCAAGGGTCATAAATGTGAAAAATAGTCCTATGTATCTTCATGTGCTGTTGTAACTTCAAACGGTCACTAAATGGATGGCTGCAAGTAAAAGATTACCTCAGGAGTGTCAAACTCAAGGCCTAATGCTTAGATCTGACCCATGGGGTCATTCTGGAAATAGCAAAAGACCGGCCCGTGGTGCCTCTGCCAGCAAAAAATGGAATTTGGGAGGGCCACGCACACACCCCGAGCTCCCTTTCCACTGGCAGAGGGTTGCAGGAGGCCATCACAGCTGAAAATGGAACTTGGGAGACCATTTTCACTGGCAGAGCACTTGGGCCACCACACGAGTGACATGAAGCTGGTCATGTCCATCCTTGCCTCCCTGAGGTCAAACAGAATTCTGATGTGGCCATCAATGAAATTGAGTTTGACGCCCCTGGACTACCGATGGTCAAAGTGGCAAACTAGAGGCCATTTAGGCTTACAGGTTGTGAAAAAAATTGAGTTCAGACCACTGAATAAGATATTCATATTTTTGCCCATGGCCATCTATAGAGGTCAGTCTTCCCTGCTTACCATCTTCTAGATTAACACCAATATACATGGAGGGCATGAAACTGGGAAATCTTTGTACAAGTAGTCCTTCACTTACGGTCACAATTGGGAACCAGCATTTGTTGTGGCTAAGCAAGGAGGTTGCTAAGTGAATTGTGCCCAATATTACAACCTTTTTTTCCCCCAGCTATTAAGTAAATCACCACAGTTGTAAGCAAATCATGTGGTCATTAAGCAAATCCAGCTTCCTTATTGACTCAGCTTGTCTAAAGTGGCTGGGAAGGTGGCAAGTGGCGATCACATGACTCAGGGACCTCCAAAGTATCATAAATACATCAACATCCTCTTTTAACGATCCCATAATCTCTTGCGGGGTGGAGTCTGGGCAACTGAATGGAGCTGAGTGTTTACTAGCCAGATGCCCTTCCTGTCGCCAATGCAGAGTTTTTTTTCAGCAGATATATTCTTGGTGTGCCCAGAGAGAGAAATATCTACTTCTACCTAGGATTGAACTCACAGCCTCCTGATTGTGAGGCGAGAACTCCACCTCTAGACCACTGCACCACTCCAAAGTAAATAATGCTGGTTGTCGAATGCCTCTACTCTGATCACATTTCAGTTGGGATGCTATGACAGCCGTAAGTCATGTTTTTCAGTGCTGTTGTAACTCTGAGTGTCACTAAATGAGTCATTGCAAGTTGAGGACCACCTATTTTTGCGATGTCTTTTTCTGACAAAGATATGGAGGTTGAGAGTGTACTATACTGATATTTCCAGGCTGACTCTAAATGTGCTATCGGGGTGCCACATTTATATATTTATTGGTTGTTCGAATGAACACTAGCATCTCCATCAATTGGTTCAACCCTTTTATGCAGCTAACTAAGCTGGTAGTTAGCACCAATCTTATGGTAAAATTGTATTTTACATGTGTGTTATGGGAAGCCTGCTCTTAGCATATTTTTTCTTATAAGCTCCAGAAGCAGTCTTAAGATTTTTTAAATTTTCTTGTGGAAAGATTTACTCAAACGTTAGGCAGAAGTGTAGCAGGGAATTGGAAAAGAAAAGAGTTTTGGCTCGGTATTTGAATGGATTAAGGAAGGAAAAATAGTTGACATATCAGAATAAATCTTCTTGATCCATGTTCTCTTGTTTAAAGCAGCATTTTCTCTGGGTAGAAAAGGATCAGAATGATCTATACTGTATAAACCCCTCTTGAAAAAAAAAATTTTTCAGAGGAAATTTATAGGTGACCTGAAATATTACATTTAAATGTTGTCCAATTATATTTGCTATCCCATCAACTTAGAAAAAACATGGCTCCTCAGATACAAAAGAAACAAACCTGTTAAATAAATGGGAGCTTTTATGAATGCCCAAATTCTGGGCATGCCTCAGATTATAATTTTGAAAGGTAAGAAACACAAAAAGACATAAAATGAATAAGAACATCAAATTCTTCAGCATCATCCACTGATGCAAGTGGACAAAGTAGATTGTGTGATGAAAAAGCGATATACTTCATTGAGCAAAGTTCCCTTTTGTGGACTGTAAAACCAGCTCCCTATCATCTGAAATGAATTGCCATTTTCCTCTATTTACATTGTACAGTAGAGCCACACCTGCCTTCTCTGTATTGCACTTTATGGGCCTTCTTTGCTAAGCATAAACCTGGATGAGCTTGCACAATTGCTATGGTCAAAGCAAAGCAACTAGCCGGCATGCAGAGAGTTAGGTAAAGTCTTGCCTGATGACACTACAAATGAAACACTTCTTACTGCCCTCATGCATATCGACAGGATCAATAAGCCAAGATCATGGCCTCTAGGAAATGTCAAGTCAGTTCAGAATGAGAACTTGGAAGGAAATTTGAAAGCTTATGTTTTGCCACAGTAATCTCTTGAAAGCTGTGGATTTTGTACTGAAATGATAGTAGTTGAAACTGAAGTGCTCATATGGATATAGTGAGGGAGGAAGTTGACACTTCAGGTCAACAAAAATCTTTGCTTGTGGATTATCCTGATAGAAGCTGAGGAGAGATTAAGGTGTTTGTATGGACTTCATTTTGTTTTGGGATTCTATACCTTACAAGGCATATAGAAAAAGAAGGGAAGATGAAAGAAGGAACATGATGGAGACCTGGAAGAAGATGGAGAGACAACATCAAAGGCACACTACAACAGCATCAAATAACAAAGATTGAGGCTGCCAGAAGAGTAAGAACTAGAACTTTGTATCTCCCTTGACCTCCGAAGTGGAAGAAGAAAGAAGTGGAGGAGGAGGAGGAAGAGGAAGAAGAAGACGAGGAGGAGGAGCAAGAGGAGGAGAAGAAGAGAAGGAGGAGGAGGTGAAGGAGAAGAGGAGCAGGAGGAGCAGGAGCAGGAAGAGGAGAAGAAAAAGAAGAAGAGGAGGATGAGGAAGAGGATGAGAAGAAGAAGAAGAAGAAGAAGAAGAAGAAGAAGAAGAAGAAGAAGAAGAAGAAGAAGAAGAAGAAGAAGAAGAAGAAGAAGAGGAGGAGGAGGAGGAGGAGGAGGAGGAGGAGGAGGAGGAGCAGCAGCAGCAGCAGCAGCAGCAGCAGCAGCAAAAGGAGGAGGAGGAAAAGGAGGAGGAAGTTTGGTTAATATGAAATAAGCCAATGGGAAGCAAGGAACAGGTCAGCAGTAACTAATCCTGATATTGTCAATCCAAACTTGCTTTGCCACATGACATTTGGGTGTAGTACAGTAGCATGTGCTGGAAATGAACATTTATATACAAACAGTTTTGTGTTCAAAGGCATTCACAATATCTGAAATGCTGATGTGTAAGCTGTTAACATATCAATCTACCCTTAAGAAGTTCTTCCTAGATGCGTGCATACATACATGTGTGCACGTGTACATATAACTATACACCCTTCTTCTTGGAAGCCCAAGATGGCACATAGTATATTTCCCTCATTTTTTTTTATTCTCATAGTTTAAGGATGCTTAAATTGAGAGACATTGACTACCCTCAAGTAATTCAGTGATCTTCATGATCAAGTGTGGACCTAAACCGCTAAACCCTTGAGCAAGCATGAGTAGTTGGCATGAGTTGAGTTACTGTCACAATCTGACTTCCTGTATTTTTATTATGCCTTGGCTATGATCTGTATAACAATCTGGGCATTAGGAAACAAAATGTGATGTGTTCTTTGTTCCCTTAATTAATAAATAATGGGAATAATATGTTCAACTGGAAATTTCAAAGTATTCTGAAGCCACCGAGGAACAGAAAAGCTAAGAAAATGGTTTGGGTGGTTTTTTCCGTGCCACAAGTGAAAGTTAAGGGAATTATTCTCGCATTGTTTAGCTTCTAAAGAATTTATCAGCTAATTATAGGGAGGAAAAAAAAATCATAGCAGAAGATTATCTGCAAGTGTTAGGTCTTGATGTCTCCCGTTTTCATTTTGCCGCACTGAGCAATGTTTCCTAAGAAAAGCTTCTTACTTGCTCACCGACTTCAAAAGTAATTTGGCTTGAGAAATAAATGATCGCAACTCACTCAGTAACTTAACAGAAGGAGAAAAACAAAAGATTATGTAAATATGCACGATTTGCTGATAAGAAGAAATGTTCAGGAAAGCCTGTTTGCCACGCACCCTTCTGATATATCATCCCTCCCTCCTGGATCATGTTCAGTTTTTTTTTTTTTTTTTAGCTCTAAAGAGGGCAGGGGGGCTACTTTCCCTGAAGGGTACTGAGATATATTTTTTTCAGAGGCTGATGTGATTTCTCTGTATCTGTTCTGCTTAAGAATGCTATTGCTATATTCTCTACCAATGATACAAATGGATTAGAATGTGAAGGAATTGCTTCAGCATTACTTTGGGAGAAAATGCGAAAGTACTTCATTCCCATTCTGTCAGAATGCTAGTATGGCAATGAGTCTATTCACTGACTTCTATATCAATTTGGAGGGTATTTTTTGGAGTAGGGGAGGTAATGCCAGAAAATTGATTTTGAGATAAATTGGTTGGCTGGTTAGCTCTGCTTTTTATGATCTTCCTTTACGGAATCATCATTCATGCATTTCAGCACCTGTATCTTGGATCACTTGAATGGTTTGTACAAAAGCATCAGAATAGGTAGAATCTATTTTTCTTCCCTATGTAGAAATGAATTCTGAATGCTGCAGGAATCTCTATCTAAAAAAAATATATAATTATCTGTCTCAAAATATAGAGCGCACAGGCATTAATACTTATTTGTATCGTTGCTGGAATACAGCATCAATGTATACGTTATCGGGAAGAGAATAACATTTCATATGCGTATAAAGCTCATTTATTTGTAGGGATTTCTGGATTACTGGAAACACATTAAAATATCTCCTCCTTTAGAAATACTAGTAAGGGAACTGTTAAGTCTGGGCGGTGGGTGCCAAGGAGAGACGAGATTCGAAATAGTGACAACAGCTCTTTATTAGGAAACCAGATACCGAGACAAGACTCCCAGCTGAGGCAGCTCCTTTTATAGAGCTGGCTGCGGCTAGGCAGCCTATGACATGCATTTGAGCTTGCCGCGCTTGGTTTTACCCAATCGCGGCAGCCAAATAAGAACCAATCAGAACCCTTAGTTCTGTCCAATCATGGCCCGGCTTTTCCGGACCAATAGGAATGCAGGCCTACAAGCCTGCTAGTATGGAACAGGAACTGCATGTCAAAGCAGTGATGGGATATTACGATCACACCAATCAGTAGTTCAAACCTCCCCTCATTGGCATGGCACAAATGGCCAAGCGCTGGTTTATCCCATAATTTTGAAACATTACTATCACTTGTTTGGACATTGTTGATATTCCCAATAGAAAAAGTAAGTTAACCCCAACATAATTTATATAGTGACTCCTAAATGGACTCCTAAGCTCTTATATAATTTATATGATGATTCCTAAGCTTCAATATGTAGTTTATATAGAGAAGCCCTGATGGCACCATGGTTAGAATGCAGTACTGGTAGTCCTCAACTAACAACAGTTCATTTAGTGACCATTTGAGTGACAACAGCATTGAAAAAGTGACTTATGACCATTTTTCACACTTAGGACCGTTGCAGCATCCCCATGGTCACGTGAACAAAATTCAGACACTTGGCAACTGACTCATATTTATGGCAGTTGTAATGCCCCAGGGTCACGTGATCACTTTTTGCGACCTTCTGATGAGCACAGTCAATGGGAAAAGCAGATTCACTTTAGCAACTGAATTACTAACTTAAACAACTGAAGTGATTCACTTAACAAGTGGGGCAAGAAAGGAGTTAAAATGTTTTGCTTAATAACAGAAATGTTGGGGTCGTAAGTCGAGGACTACCTGCGTTGCAGAGTAACTCTGCCTACTGACAGCAATTCGATCCTGACCAGTTGAAGATTGACTCAGCTTTCCATCCTTCCAAGATCGGTAAAAAGATTATTGGGGGCAATAAACTGGCATTTGTAAACTGCTCAGAGAGGACTATACAGCACTATGAAGTAATATATAAGAGTCGCGGTGATTCAGCGGTTAGAATGCCGTACTGCAAGCTACTTCTGCTGACTGCCAACTGCCTGCAATTCGGTAGTTTGAATCACACCAGGCTCAAGGTTGATTCAGCTTTCCATCCTTCCGAGGTGGGTAAAATGAGGACTCAGACTGTTGGGGGAAATAGGCTGACTCTGTAAACCTTTTAGAGAGGGATGTAAAGCACTATGAAGCATTATATAAGTTTAAGTGCTCTTACTCTTGCTGTATAGTGACTCCTATAGTGGCTCCAACAGATCCCAGGAAGAAACTCAAACCTTTCTGCCCAAAACAATTAAGATCCTGCAGAGAATCTCAAACTCCCAGAGTTCTGATAAAAGAACCCGAGATTGAGGAAGGCACAGACCACCCATAGGGGTGAAAAGGCCATTTTCATAACTCAATAGCCTCCTTATACAGACGTCCATCTAGAAGCAGGAACTTTGAAAAAATCATTGCTCTGCCATTGAGCATTTGCACAGAATTATGGTTCATTCTGCTGCTGCCAATTCTACATTTCATCATCATGGCTTAAGCTAATGAATCCTTCCATGGATAGAAATGTCTACATCGTTAGGATTTTTTTTTTAAAAAAAAATGCCACAAACCAGAGCTCAATAAATTGCAGGAATTTAAAAATTTACATTTAAGATATCCCTTTCCCCAAATTATTGACCTGTTAACCCTCAAAGATTCATTGATTTTCCTGCGCTTTAACAGCCCCTCTAAAATAAATGTGTGCTGAATTTCAGCCGGGATAAACCTAGATATATATATATATATATATATATTTGTTTTCTGAGGTTCTCGCGGGTATTTATATGTGGATCTTTGGTTGTTCGGGTTTTCTCCCGCGTAAGATTCGAAGTATCTAGGCAACGTTTCGATGAAGTCTCATTCATCATCTTCAGGCTTCTGTCTCCGGCTCTGTGCTTTTCAGAGTAATGTGAGATTGCAGCTGCTTCCTCCTTTTAACTGCCAGTGGGGTGGGACTTGATTGGGTGGGGGCTTGGCTGTGTTCTGATTGGGTGGGGTGTGTTCTCATTGGTAGGGGTTTGGTTGTGTTCTGATTGGTTGGGGGTTAAGACTAACCGAACACAACCAAGCCCCACCTGAACAAGAACACGCCTCCAACCAATCAGAACACGGCTAACCCCCAACCAATCAGAACACAACCAAACCCCTACCAATGAGAACACACCCCACCCAATCAGAACACAGCCAAGCCCCCACCCAATCAAGTCCCACCCCCACTGGCAGTTAAAAGGAGGAAGCAGCTGCAATCTCACATTACTCTGAAAAGCACAGAGCCGGAGACAGAAGCCTGAAGATGATGAATGAGACTTCATCAAACGCATTGCCTAGATACTTCGAATCTTACGCGGAGAAAACCAACAACCAAAGATCCACATATATATATATATATATATATATATATATATATATATATATATATATATATATATATTGACTCGTGTGTTTATGATCATGAGTATTTTTGCCCAACTATTCCAATATGTGGCATGACTTTCATTCAAGATTGAAGATTGAGGTTGCAACCGTGAAACTATGGGTAAAAGAAAATGAAAAATGTCCGGATGATCAAATCTGATTAGTATCATGCTTTGTCCCCTTGTTTTCCCCTTTTCTCATCTCTAACCTAGGACTCCATAATGAGGAGTTGTGTTAGATAAAGATTTTAATAACATGTAGCTTTTACTCTTCTAGCAGCCATTTTCTGCTCTCAGGCTTAGTTAGACTCCAAAGTGCCTTCTCCGTGCTTAAACAGCCAGAAATGACTTTCTATCTTCTTCATCTATTCATTCTGGTGTTTTGACACTCCCTGCTGCTTCTCAACATTCCAGCATGCTTCTGAGGGTTAACACTGCAAAACAACAGGAAGTACGCTTTATTGCAATAGAGCACTGGTGGTATTCTACCAGTTTGGCCCAGTTCTGCTGAGCCGGTAGCAGCAATGAGCAGTGGAGACCAAACTGATTCTCTCTGCTGCTCTGCTGTTGGGCCCACCCATCCACCCGGGCTCCCATACTGACCTTTATCCTCTGAATTTGAAGTGCAGCTGTTTTGTGTGGCACAGCAGAGTGCTGCGTGGCAGCTGCTGAAGCGACTGGGAGAGTGCAGGCTTGCAGGAAATGAGTTAGAACACCTCCGTGCCTGCACAAACGCCTCTGTGCCCATGCAAAGTGCACATTTAGTGCGTGCCACACTCACCAAACTGGTGGTAAAAATATTTGAATCCCACCACTGCAATAGAGGGAAGTTTTTCCCAGTGGATTAGAGTGCTTTTTATTCTCTTTGACTGCTATTTGAACTGCTATTTGACTGCTATTTGCTTTTTCAAACGGGAATTTGACTTTGTTTTTTTCCTGGAAGATGTTTTGCTTCTCATCCAAAAACCTTCTTCTGCTGAGAAGCGCTTCAGATGAGACACAAAACATCTTCAAGGAAAAGCAAAGCCCAGTTGTCATTTGAAAAAGTATCTTTGGCTCAGCCATGACTTGGAGGTCTGAGAATCTCCATCGGCACTTTGACCACGATGACTCTCAGAGAATAAGGGGTTTTCTTTTTTTCTCATTTTCTCTTTTTTTCCCCTTACTCTGCCCATAGCAATACTACTTCAGCTTGTATAGCACTTCACAATGCTTTATAGCCCTCTCTGAGTGGTTTACAGAGTCAGCCTATTGCATATTGCCCCCAACAATTTGGGACCTCATTACACCGACTTCAGAAGGATGGAAGTGTCAAGGCTGACTCATCCTGCACTTTTGCTTGCAGCCAGATGTCAGAAAGGGAGGAGGGGGTCATATGAACGATTGGAATGTATGGGTGGCTGGGAGGGAATTGGGGAATTCATGGGCACCATCTGGGGCCTGGGAGAATCTTGACACCTCAAGGTCGAACAATGAGAGCCTTTCTGAGCCAAGCAGACTGTTTCCCAAAACAAAGAGATTGCACTGGATTGTGTGGGGGAAGGGAGGTTTTAACTATGCAGCTTTACATGCCAAAAGGCAGAACTGGCTTGGCTTTTCTTTTCTTTCAACTGTGCCTATATCAATCTATCAGTAAAGTCATACTCTCGGTAAAGTAAGGAGTTTCTTTTGCTGCATGTGCCAATGGGACAGTTGACAGGAAGGCTGAGTCAACCTTGAGCCGGTCGAGGATTGAACTGTTAGCAGTTGGTAGAATTAGCCTGCAATACTGTACTCTAACCACTGTGCCACCATGGCTCTTATAGCCTGTGAACTGCTGAGATTAGCTGGTTCCTGACTGCAGTGCTCTAGCCCAAATGCACAGGGACACTCAAGGCAACGGAGCAGGGAAGAGGATACTTCTGAATCGTAGCAGAGATGAGGTCCATGAAGTCACATTGAAGAGGAATTAATAATGGAGGGTGCATGCCGTCTGTTTTTGTCCTCCCACAAGAGTCTGGCAACTGGGCACTGGACAGCTCAGGTAAGCCTTCTCTCTCTATCAGACATGTAAGCCTGGATATGCTGGTTGATTTGCTATCACAATGCATTGTATGTTTCAGGGGCGATATGCTGAAGTGTAAGGAGATGAAGAGCTAACACAGTTTGCCTTGTTTTGGGACCTTTCGCTGCTTGCAGTTTTGAGTTGCACTGGAAGCTTCTGTGCCTAAATACACCAGTCAAGGCAAGAAATGAGGGAGCTGTGTGACTTCAGAGAGCCCAGAGGGTTTCTTTGACTGAGCATTCATTGAAGTGAAACATATCCTTGGAAATCCACTCAGCTGTCAGAAAGAGTATGACCACTGGATATCTTCATCTGAAGAGCTACCTCTGTGTTCATGAAGCATTTTCTCTCCCCTGCAGATAGAATTCATCCAGAGGAGAAAAACTGTGAAGGAATTGAACTCAGCATACCTCCAGGATTTATGCATTTCAGTACAGAGCTCTGATCTTCTCTACGTACTCCACAGGTCCAGGCAACCAACTTCTTGCCTTTAGTCTCAGGTCTTTGCTGTGATGGTCAAACTCTCCCCGCGAGAAAGAAACCCAGACAGAAGTGAAGCTTTTGATGGAGAAGTTTGGAAAAAGTTCTGTCACCCCACAAAAACGTGCCAGCAGAATGTGTGATGCGCTTTTGCAAAGCCACTCCTGGGTCTTTGAAAGATGGAGTTTGACTGACTGACTGCCGTCTCCGTGCTTTTTGCTCTTTTCATTTTGCTCTGGAATCTCTTATACTGAGAAGATGATACGTTTTTCACAGAGAGGTATGAATATCATTGAGTCTGCTGTGTGATTGCACAGCATGGAACTGTCATTCGGAGCCTGCTGAAGATGAAAGGAGGATCGGTGGTTGAGGAAATAGGCTGACAGAGATGTTTGTTCTGCTGCTGGGCTGATTAATTTATGGCTGACAAAAAACACTGGGGAAAAAAAAAAACATCCTTCCGCTAATAATTTCTGTCATCTTTAACTTTCAAATTTATTCCTTTATTTCTTGGCATAATAAGAAATGTTACATTTGAAATTAATGAAAGAAACATGGAATTAAGATCTCAAACCCTCAGTGGTGGGAAACTGGAGGTCTTTCATGTGTTCCCAGACTCTACTCCCCATAGATTATTCTAAGTGAATTTATAGTTCAAATAATATAGGAAATAGAAATTCACCAACATCAGAAAAAATCACAGTTTGCTTCATCCTTCTTAACCATTTTGTTGTTCACAAATACTGGTGATTTGTTGCCATGAACATGGACATAAGTAGTATTTTTAATGACATAATAGGTCATTTGCTAAATTTTGATCAATAGGCAATAAATAGAATACTTTATTAGCCAAGTGTGATAGATACACAAGGAATTGGTCTCCAGTGCAAAAGCTCTCAGTGTACATACAAAACAGCAAAGCAATACTAATCATAATATCAATGTAATCACCATCATAATAATGATACCAATAAGAGAAGCTAATGGACCAGATAAGAAGGATAAAAGTAATACAGCCATACTGCATAGCAAAATATACTTAGACATAAGACACTACTGTGGGAATTAGGTGTTCGTCAGAGTGACGGCATGAGGGAAAAAACTGCTTTTGTGTCTAGTTGTTTTGGCATGCAATGCCCTATAGCGCGTCCTGAGAGGAGGAGTTGAAACAGTTTATGTCCAGGATGTGAAGGGTCTGTAGATATATTCCAGGCCTCTTTCTGACCTGGCCAGTACACAGGTCCTCAATGGAAAGCTGGATGATTGCAATAATCATTCTGTAATTCCACTTTGACTTGCTTGTTGGGAGCCAGCTGGGAAGGTTACAAATCTGAGGTGGTATTCAGCAGGTTCTGACCAGTTTTGGAGAACCAGTTGCGGAAATTTTGAGTAGTCTGGAGAACCGGCAAATACCACCTCTGACTGGCCCCACCCCCATCTATTCCCTGAGTCCTACATGCTGATCGGCTGGGTCTTCTTTTGTTACCCTACACAGGAGGACAGAGCTGGAAAGCAGGTTAGTGGGATGGAGAGGGAATGGGGATTTTGCAGTATCCTTCCCCTGCCATGCCCACCAAGTCACTCCCACCAAGTCACACCATGCCCTCTAAGCCACACCGACAGAACAGGCAGTAAAGTTTTTTGAATCCCACCACTGTTACAAATGATGATCACATGACCCCAGGCCAGTGCAACTGTCATAAATACATGCCAGTTGCCAAGCATACGAATTTTGATCATGTGACGATGGAGATGCTACAGTGGCCGTAAGGTAATTTATAGGATGATTTTATTCTGCTATAAGTTGCCTGGAGTTTTAGAATTGAGGTGGGCTATAAAATTAGTAAACAGATAAAACTATTGTCATTGACCCCTTGTTGATTTTCCCAGCTATCCAAGTAGTTTTCACTGAAGTCAAACCCAAGGCTATTTTTTCCCTGTTCTACTTCAGCAACTGCCCAATACAGCTGGATTTTCACTTTCTCTTCATTCCCGCTCACATTCATTCTTCAGATTCTTCATGAAACATGAAGAACGTTACATTAAATAAGGCTGGCAAATAATTTTAATCCTGAGGATCCCAGAAAGGGTCTTGGAAGACCCTTATGGACCCTGAGACCACCTTTTAAGAAGCAGTTCTAAACCAAGGCTGACATTATTTTATTTAGTGTGCACATTTAAAAATGGCTTATGTGGATTGTGATACTGGTTTGTTCTCATGAAAGCTTTTTCGTCTACATAATTTCTTAAATGTCCTGAATGACTACTTGTGTGAACAATGCAATGTGTGTACCTTTTTCTTTTGCTTGTAAAAATAAGGGTGGCAGAAAGGAGTCTGTATCCCTGAATGTATTGCAATGGATCCCATAAAGAGAAACCTGAGGTTTGGGCTTTGTTTGAATGGCACTTATTCAGGAAGAGTGCCAGAAGTGGTTTGAGCTTCTGTTCTATAGTTCTTCTAAGGGTTTATCAATTGCTGTTAAGAAAATCTTCATAAACATTTTGAAACCTGGACGTTTCTTCAATCTTCTTCTTTGTCATTTAATGACACCATAATCCCTTGTGGGGTGGAGTTTGGGCAACTGAATGGAGTGAGTGTTTAATGGCCGGATGCCCTTTTTGTGGCCAATGCAGAGTTTGCAGCAGATATATTCTCATTGTGCCCAGAGAGAGAAATATCTGACTCTACCTGAGATTGAACTTGCAGACTACTGATTCTGAGGTGAGAGCTCCACCTCTAGGCTATCGTACCACTCATGGATGTTTCTTCAATACCCCATCAAAATGAAGATTTTTTTTCTTCTTCTTCTCTGTAATGCAGATTTGGTATTTGTCTTTTCGGATTCGCTGTTAATAAAATTGAAAAATTATCTCCTATTCCACCTGCTTTGATCCCTAATTAAATCTTCCTCTTTTCTCACATTATGTTCATTTTCTTTTTCCTTTTTTTTCTGGAAAGATGCATTGTTTTTCCCCTGCCTTTTGGAAATGGTAGTCATGTTTTTCTTGTGTTAATATTGGCCTTTCCTCTTTATTTCAAACCGTTGGTTGAATAAACACCATCTAGACAATGGGGGTGATACATGCTGATTTAGAAAACTCCGTTCATTTCCCCCCACCCATCCACATAAGAAGTTTGTGATGACCCAGAGCGTAACACAAATGTAAGAAAGTCCAAAACATAAATAAATGTCCTTTAATGCCTCCAGCTTGGCCCCATTGTTCAATAATAATCAGTTGGAGATAAAGTATACTTAAAAATAGTCTTCAAAAGAAAGCAATACAGTCCAAATTTAATGAGCAGATAGAGGTGCAATAAAAAAACCAAACAAACTACAGTGACGAAATGTCCACAACAGAACAGGAGAAGTATTTACCAAATTCAAGGAGATAACAAGGCACAGTCTGTTGGAAGGACACCAACCAAGATAACTTCAGACCAAAATAAAACACATTTGCTTTTGGCAACCTGTGTTTTAACCATCTCTCTTATATACTCGTCTTCCCAGCTGTAACCAATGAGGAGGATCATTGCCGCTTCCTCTCTCGCAAGCCAAGTTGTTGCCTTCTCCTTTCCTCCCTGTGTGTCCTAGGATGAAGAGGGGATGGACCTGGTTCTTCCTCTGACTGCCCAGCCAGCCTCAGCCCTTCACCAGCCTCCTCCACAACCTCCGGAGCCACAACTCCACTCCCAGTCAGCTGTTCCTCCTCTCCCTCAGAGTCCGACTCTACCAAGGGCATGACAGGTTGGACATTGCCTCCTAATTTAAGGGAGTAGGAATAGTAAAGAGAATAATAAATAATAATAAATAATAAAGATATATATTGCAATTCATGGTCTTCCTCTTCAAGAGTTTAGTGGGAATGGACACATAATATTTTTTAAAATTCCAGACAGCATTGTTTTCTCTAAATTCCTTTTAATTCTTACTAATCATAAACCAAGCTTTATGACTAGCCAGGAGAAAAAAAGTGATCAGAAAGACAATCACTACAGCAAAAATTAATGAATCCAAATTTCAGGGATAGACTGATATTAAACGAAGGTCTGTTTCATTGACAGCTCTATCATTAGGCAAAGTAAGTTAGCCACTTCAGGCAGATTTGAGGTGTCATGAAAAATAGTTATTCTTATTGTGTTTTAATCAATTGACTGATTGAGTTGATAGTAAAGGTTGGAGATTTGTGCCTCCAGTCCCTATATCCCTTAGAAAGAGATAAATAAGTAAACAATTAAACCCATAAGAATCAGTCAAGGGAGGTCTTGCTTGATCTTTTGCACTCAAAAGTTCATGAGAATGGTGGAAACACACCTCCCTAATATTTAGATGAGTATTAACAGGATCATGCTAAGCATATTATGGGATGATGCATGTTATATGGATACCAGTGGGCAGGTACAAAAACATCAATCATGTATCAAATTAGTGTAACCAGTGGATTTATTTATTTGTTTATTGGATTTATTTGCTGCCTATCTCGTAAAAATATGGGTGACTTTCAGCATTAAAACATTAAGAGTCTAACAAATACCTTTAAAATAATAAAAATGGAAAGCCCAATCAAGATAACATTATAATTAAAAAGTTATTAAATTTATTGGAATGAACTCTGCTTGTGGTATATACAAAGGGTGCCCAGGAGCAGAAAATTGCTTCTCTTCTTGACTGAGAGATTTGCAAGTTGTGTTCATAAATAAAGAGCACTTTTTAAAAAAACTTTCATCTTTCTGGCTCAGAATCTATTTGGAGGAAGGCACACGGGCCCCAGTGAATCATTGATTTTTACAGCTAATAGATTTCTGCCTCCTAGTCCAAAACCCTTTGGGTTTGACGCACATTGACTGGGATGTAAAATGATCTAACCAAGACTTTGGAGGGGTGATTATTTTAATTAGCATTTGGGAAGTTTTATGCAGTAAAACTAAGTGATGATCTAAATGATGATGTTTTCTTGTATCCTGTAGGCCTCAGTGGGCTGATCTCAGGGACTCTAGATTCTCATGTTGGAAGAAATATCCTTCTGGGTTCAGTTCCAGCTAGGGAAAAAGACACTGGAAACATGGAGGCTGTTAGGAAAGATGATTTAATGGTGGACCGCAGAACCACGTGGCTTGAAGCTCCAAAGTGAAAAGGATGATCACATGCTTCAAGGTGAAGGACAAGATCAAGAAGAACAGGTCAAGAAGCTGAGAGACCCTTATATACCCTCTGTTGGGCCCCACCTTAGTGTTTCCTGTTCCTGTGCAAGAAATGTATCCCATTGGCTGTCAGACTCCCAGGGGCGGGGTTTTTAGCTAACTTTGTAGGCTTTGTCTGGACAACATGGCTTCACCTGAGTGTTGGCTGATACAATCTTCCCAGGCCAGGTGGTGAGATGGGTAGAGGCCTTAGTTATGTAGAATACTCTGGCCAAGGCCTTAATGGCCTTTTAGCAAAGGTCAGTGGGAGGGCTGAGTTTCTGCCTCTCTGAGTTTCTACTTTACTCTTTTTAGGGGGAAAATTCTGCCTTTTTAATATTTCCCAGGATATTTCATTTTTCTAGGAGGGGGGTGGGTGCTAACTTCCTGAAGTCAGAAAGAGTGGCAAGGAAGAAAACTTGGAGAAACTATGGAAACGATGGATTAAAGGAAGGCTTCAGTTCTTTTGCTACTGCTTTGCCTGCCATTCAGTGACAACAGGAGAACTGATCCTTCGTTGGAAACTAGCAAGCATGTTCTCTGTCTGGGCAGTGCAAGATATGTCATCTTAAGTAACATTATGTAACTGTTGTCTCCAATGAGTTTTATTTATTTAGTGTATGGCAAATACATGGATTTATAGTGGTTCAAATCTTAATGTCAAGTTCACCCAGCCATTCAAAGTCTGGGTGGTCTATGTTGGAAAAAATCAGACACTTGATAGACATTTGTACACAGTGTGATGGATCTTTTGTCATGGAGCATCATAGTCGCACTGAGGGGTAGAGGCAACACCCCATTTAAACAATGAGTCCTGGCAGACACCATGCTGGGTACGGATCCTGTTCAGAGTTGACCAATGCTGGCGAGGAAGGTCAAAACCTGGCACCTTTTGTGTAGAGTCATCTACAAGGTTCTGTACTGGCACCTACACTGTTCAATCTTTATATTTCAAGATATGCCAGCCACAAGGTGACATGAATTTGGATATGCAGATGACCTGGCCCTAGCAGGGCAAGATAAAAACTTGGAAGTTTTGGACTGCCTCCTCTCTGAGGACCTGAGGTCCCTGGGAAAATTCTTTGCTGACTGGAGATTCATACCCAGTGTCAGCAAAACAGTGAACACCTGTTTCCATTGTTGGAAGAATTATCCTTCTGGGTTCAGTTCCAAGTGGGGAAAAAGACACTGGAAACATGGAGGGTATTTGGAAAGATGGTTTAATGGTGGACAGCAGGACCACGTGGCTTGGAGCTCCAAAGTGAAAAGGATGATCACATGCTTCAAGGTGAGAAGACAAGGTCAAGAAGGACTGAGATGCTGAGAGTGCCTGGGTTTTATAGCCTTTGTTGGGCCCCACCTTAGTGTTTCCTGTTCCTGCATAAGAAATGTATCCCATTGGCTGTCAGACTCCCAGGGGGCGGGGGTCTTAGCTAACTTTGTAGGCTTTGTCTGTGTCCCAGGCTTGTTTGAGTGCTGGCTGATGTAATCTTCCCAGGTGCCATATAGTGAGATGAGTTGAGGGCTAATCCTATCAGTTGTTATGTAGAATAGACTGGTTCAGGCCCTAATGGCCCATTGATAAAGTTTCTGCCTCTCTGAGTTTCTACTTCTCTTTTTAGGGGAAATATTCTGTCTGTTTAATATATCCTAAAATATTTCATTTTTTCTAGGAGAGGGGTGGGTGCTAACTTCCTACACCATCTCAACAATAATGCCAATGTCACCCTGAAGGCCTACCTGAATAACAACCTACTCCCTTATGATCCTCAACCCAAATACCTTGCATTCTCTCCTATAAGAAACACCTACAGAACATGTCCACTAAAACCAATACCGGAACAACTTACTCCAGAAATTATGAGGATCAAGATGGGCAGCTTCTCCTCTACTCTCAGAATATCCCCAATGGGTGAAATGAAAAAAATAAACACAGCATCCAATTTCCTAGACTTGATGATTTTTAAATGTATACTGAGATGGCTTGAGGCCCAAAATAAATGTTCCCCTTAAACTAACCACCCAGATCAGCTGCTCCAGCTTACATTGCAAATGGCTTGGCCTTGGACTTCATTGCAGTGCTTTAGGAATCAAAATATAAATCACTGCAAGGGAAACCTTTGTACTGGCATCTGTCAGTACAGGTGCCAGCATGGATTTTGTTTGGCCCTATTTTCCTCTTATGATTAAAAAGAATATTTCCATGCTCTGCAAACTGTAGAGTTGCATAAGAGCCTTAATAAGTGCTTCTAGGTACCAGAGTTATACTTTTTGAATATTTTCTCATATGTTTTTCCTTAACAACAACACAGAAGGATAAATGTTTCAATAAGCCCATGTGGTTCTCCAGCAGCAGGTGCGGACGGCTGAGGTCTCGGAGACTGAGGACTCAGATGAGGGGCCTCTGTGTGATGCAGGCATGGGGCCAGGACCATCAGGGAATGGAATGCTGCCTTCAGAGATTGTGGAGGTTGGCAGCAGTGATGAAGAGGTCCCTGAGGAGCCTGTGCCCAGTGCGCGTGCGCACAGGGCTGCTCAAAGGAAAGAGCAGCTACAGCAGCATGGGCAACTCGGAAGTAAGGCTGCAAGGTAATGTCCCTCCCTCAAAAGATAAAAGCCATCTGAGAAACTGGAGTTCTTCGCAGGAAGCAAAGAAGTTTTTGCACTCAAGCCTTTGGATGTTCAGAATATTTTGGTTGGTGTTTGGAGACTCTTTGTGTTTGAAATATTTTTTAGTAATTTTATCTAGTGTTCTTGGCAGCCTTGTACAACTTTGGCAAGGCTTGTTCTTATCAGAGATAATTAATTTGAAACAGCCTTTTAACTGCGAAGGAACAGAATTCGTAAAGAATCATTAAAAAGTTTTTCTGTTACCTCTGTTTTGTGTTTGTTTCCTTGGAACAAGCTTTGGGTCAGAACAATTACTTGGTATAGGAACAAATCAAGAGTTACACAACTCTATTTTAAGCCTTATCAATGTGTGTCTGCACATTTATAGATGAACAGGCTTTTTTAGCCTGTTCAATTCTTGAATCGAAACACAATTGCACACATCCTCAGATTCATAACTGTTAGCTCAAATTATTTGGAACAGGTATTAATCATTTTGTAAATTCCAATGTTTCATCTATATCATTTAAATGCACTAACAATGGCATTTAGACTTATATACTGCTCCATAGTGCTTTACAGTCCTCTATAAGAGGTTTACAGCCAGCCTATTACAGAGGTGGTATTCAGCAGGTTCTGACCAGTTGTGGAGAACTGATAGTGGAAATTTTGAGTAGTTCAGAGAACTGGCAAATATCACCTCCAACTGGCCACGCCCCCATCTATTCTCTGCCTCCCGAGTCTCAGCTGATCGGCTGGGTCTTTTTGGGTTGCCAAGCACAGGAGAACAGAACTGGAAAGCAGGTTAGTGGGGTGGGGAGGGACTGGGGATTTTGCAGTATCCTTCCCCTGCCACACCCACCAAGCCAAGCCACGCCCACCAAGCCACGCCCACAGAACCAGTAGTAAAAAAATTTGAATCCCACCACTGGCCTATTGCCCCCAACAATCTTGGTTCCCATTTTACTGACCTTGAAAGGATGGAAGGCTGAGTCAACCTGGAGCCTTATCAAGATCAGACTCTTGGTTAGGGGAAGAGTTAGTCTGCAATACTGCATTCTAACCACTGCGCCATCATGGCACCTCATATTTAACAATCAGAAATCAATGTATTGTGTGGAATCCAGATTTAGTCCTGCTCAAAGCAGAGCTGTTGAAATGAGCAAGAGAAAGGTCTCACTGATTTTAAGTAGTGCTAAAATTGGATTTTACAAAAGGATTGAGTCAGATAGGAAAATACTGTGATTCTGTATTGCAGAAAGAGGTCTTTGACAATGGGAGAATAGCTGCATAGATCCCACCTAGTGTATCTGAGTCTCAACCGATTTCCAGATCGGGAGTTCACATGGATCAGGTTTGGATGAAGCAACAAGTTACATGATGGTTTCCTCAACAAACACACATTATTGCATGCTGCAGTGTTCCTTGCAAGTGGGCCCTTTACCAAGTCATGGAAAGTTCCCACCCACAACTCATTATTTTCTCAGATCAAAATTAGTTTTCTCCTCTTGTAACAAATAGAATAGGAAAGGACAAGCTGGGGCTCATGGGAAGGAGCCAGTAGGTGTAATGAAAATATGTTCAGCTTCTGTTTGCTGGGTCCTCTACAGGTTGTCCTTGAGTTACGACCACGATTGCCTGAATTTTGATCGTGTGACTGTGGAGATGCTTGCAACAGTTGTAAGTGTGAAGTCAGGCTGTAATTAACTTTTTTCAGTGTATGTTGACTGTAGTAATCTTGAATGGTCACTAAATAGATGGTTGTAAGTTGAGGACTGCCTGTACAAAGAAACATAGCTAGCAAACCCAGACACTTTCTTCCATGGTTTGTTTAACATGCTGTCTGAACCAGAGCAATTAATCATGATTCATTAAAAGAAGAGAGCTCTGTTAGTCCATATTAGCCCCAAATCAGGAGGCGTCTAGTAGTATCATTCTAGGCTAACATTAACTTAATTAAAAGGCAGCAATTTTCATAAATTACAACTTCATCAATAGAGATGAGGTGGATGGGAGAAAGCAGGATGGTTATGAAAATGCAGGTTACATGTCAGACAGATTTAAATCCTGGATGAGGTTAGCCACTCCATGCATCTGAGGAAGTGAGCTGTAGTTTCTGAAAACATACCAGTGGAATAAACCATCCTAACTTAAGCAACTATTCAACTTTAATGGTGTGTACCCTTCCTAGCTTGGTGTCAGTGGAAAGATCCAGATTTTTCAGGCTTTGTGGATCTCAGAAGGAATGTTGTTCCAGAATATAGGCTCATATAGAATAACAGGGTCTTGGAGGTCTTCTAATCCAATCCTCTGCTCAAGCAGGTGATCCTATACATTCCAGATAAATGGCTGTCCAATCCCTTCTCAAAAACCTCCAGTGATGGAAAACCCACAGCTCCAGCCATTCCACTGATTCTAACTGTTCTAATTGTCAGAAAATTTCTCCTTAGTTTAGGTTCTCATCATTCCTTATCACCCATCCCCTCCCAGTTGTGATTGTAGGACTGTAACTTTGTCGCTTGTGTCCTTATGATTTATATTGACTGTTTCCTAGTATGATTTGATTGCTGATTGTAACCTATGATTATCATTAAGTGTTATACCTGATGATTCTTGATTCTTAATGAATGTACCTTTTCTTTATGTATACTGAGAATATTTACGCCAAGACAAATTCTTTGTGTGTCCAATCACACTTGGCCAATAAAGAATTCTATTCTATTCTATTCTATTCTATTCTATTCTATTCTATTCTATTCTATTCTATTCTATTCTATTCTATTCTATTCTATTCCATTTCATTCTATTATATTCTATTTAGTCTCTCCTTCATTAGTTTCCATTCATTATTTCTTGTCCTGCATCTGGAGGATAGGTAGATACCCTCTTCTCAGTGACACAGCCTCAAATATTGGAAGACTGTTATCATGTCACTCTAGTCCTTCTCTTCATCAGACTAGCCATACTCAGTTCCTGTAATCATTTTTCCTATTTATAACTATGCTTATATACTTATACCCTTATATAATACTTGCTTGACAAATAAATAAATAAAATAAATGTTTTAGCTTCCAGTCCTTCATTTTAGTTGCTCTTCTATGCACTCTTTCTAGAACATCTACACCTTTATTATATTTTGGCAATTACAACTGGATGTAATATTCCAAATGTGGCCTTACTATGGCACTATAAAGTGGTACTAATGCTTCATGTGATCTTGATCCTATCCCTCTGTTAATGCAGCCTAGGACTGTGTTGGCTTTTTTGGTGACTGCAACACACTGCTGGCTCATATTTAAGTGGTTGTCCATTGGGACTCCTTTGCTTTTATCCAGGAATTTTTAACAGAAAAAGTCTACAGGAACACAATGCACATTGTGTGGGCGTTTTCCTGACTTCTGCCCAATTTATTATATTACTTAACATAATGTGGTTTTGAATATTCTCAGAGATAAACACCGGGAATTTCTTTCTAACTGAAGAACTGTATCAGTAACGATTTCCACAACCGCAATTTATATAGTCGTTGATCCATCACTCTGGTGGTAAATCAGAAATACAAGCCAGGTTTATATTACCATAGTTATGGCTGAGTAATGCTATAATTCATCAATGTAAAATAGCAGATTTGGGAAAGTGCAAATATTGAAAGATAACTAAATGACATTTGTAGATAGGTTTGAAAATGCAGATTAAATGAATGCACTTAAATCTATTTTCACAATAAAATATATTTTTCTCCACTGCTATCATTGAACTACACATATATTTTCCTGCACTTTACCCTTCCAACCAAATCCAAGAATTTATTCTCCCAGGTTCTCTAGATAGCTTAATTGAGAGTAACTCTTAAACCAAAAGCATATTTTCAAGGAAATGTGTCCTTAAAGGCACAGCATAAAAATGTGCTTTAAAGGTCTATATAAAGGAGTCTTTGCTAGATTTATGAGTGTTATTGATCTTTCTGGGTTACAGACACTTTCTTTTAAAATTGTTAACAACTGAGCAGTAATCCCTGGAACTTTATGACGCTAATATTAATCAACCAACTTCTCAGAATGTGTCCAAATTGAAGAACCAGGAGCACACCATTGATCTAACTTAATGATACTCTGCAACTTGAGAGCAATATTTGAAGCCAAACTGGAGTTAGAAAGATATATTTTCCTTAGCATTTAAATGATGCTCTGGGGACTCATTGCTTAAAGTTCTACCAAACTATAGGTATAAGATCAGTGGAAAAAAAAATAGCTATACACACACACACACACACACACACACACACACACAGTGTAGCCAATGGTGGGATTCAAATTTTTTTACTACTGGTTCTGTGGGTGTGGCTTGGTGGGCCTGGCAGGGGAAGGATCCTGTAAAATCTCCAGTCAGAGGTGGTATTTGCCCGTTCTCCAAACTACTCAAAAATTCCACTACCGGCTCTGCAGAACTGGTCAAAACCTGCTGAGTGTAGCATAGTGATTAGACAACTGCCCTTTGACAAGGGGAACTGGGGTTCAAATCCTGGCTGGCATCTATCCTGCCAACAGAGTTCCTTGCAAAATGACCTCTAATGCTTAACCTGCATACCTTGGATATGAGAGTGACTTGAACTAACGGACTCATGCCAATTTGGATAAGGTCCATGTCAGATGTTGTGTATATGTAGGTATGCGTCATCTCTGATGTTTATTCTTGTGAAAATGCAGTTCCACAGGGAGACCTAATTTAATTAACTCTTATATGTGTTTACAGATCGTATCCTTTGAAATGTGGATTAGGTCTGGGTAACTTATTTGGGGGGGGCGGGGGGTTAAGGAAGTTTGAGTAAAAGACCCCCCTTCCCCCATTTGCTATTCTTATTTGATTAATTTAGTTTCAGCTTGATTATCAATTATCCAGTGGAGATGCTGATTCTCAGTCCATTGTGGATTCTGTTCATGTTTTCAGGAAAGATGGAAACAATATAAAGAGTAAAATATATGTTGATATCAAACTTCTCACAGTATGTTGCAAGGATTATGTCAAATCAATCATTTTGATAAGCACATAGCATCCTTTCTTCCATCAGTAACTCAGGCGTTCATCATAATGGTGCTCTTGAATCAAACTGGAGAAGTTTTACCATCCAGGGACTTGAACCTTCTTTGTGCAACCTTACATGTGTGCCTTATGAGCAAATAACATCAAAACAAACTCAAGACTTGGTGTTGGCTGAGAAGTGATTTTACCGCTGCACTCAGGTGTGGGATTCTACCGGTTTGGACCAGTTCAGGTGAACCCTTTGCTCCAACGATCAGCTGGCAGTGAACTGTTGCGATGAGCATGTGGGCCCCTGCTCTTTCCTGTGCTCTATTTCCTTTGTTTAGAGCACAGCTGATTCGTGCTGCAGAGCGATTTGCCTTGTCTCAGCTGTTTTATTCACAGAGACTGCTGTAGAAGGTAAGTATTAAAGCTTTTTTTAAGCATGGAGTGCACGCACGAAAAGTGCGATGACCGAACCGGTTGTTATACCAGTGGAATCCCACACTTGGCTGCACTCTGAAGAAGTTGAAAAGAACAAGGAAGAGCTGTCCTTTGCAACCATCACAGAAACCCCTTCAGCCTGAGCAGAGTAGAGACATTGCAAAAATTACACGAAAGGAAAAAAAAATACAGTGTCCTCGAAAGTAACTGATATACCAGAATCCAAGTTCCTGAGGATTCTAATAAAGAACATTCATACATATAAGTACTAAATTAGGCTGGTTTTGTTCAGAGTCTGACAATAAAGAAGACAATAGTATTTATTGATCCAACTTCTTCCTCCCTGCAGAAATCTTGGTAAAATCTTCTCTGACAGAAGAATAGAAGTACCTCAGCTTTCATTGGTTCCACTGCTGATCTGCTTTCATCATTAAAAAAACCTTTCAGCTGGTCGTCAGTTATTATGCAGCAAGGAAGAAAATGCAGTACAGGTAGTTCTTGACTTACATCCATAATTTCTGTTGCTAAGCAAGACAGTTCTTAGGTAGGTTTTGCCCCATTTTACAATCTTCCCTTGCTACAGTTGTGTGGGAAGAAAATCCATCTGGTTCAGTTCCAAACTGGGAGAAAGACATTGGAAACATGGCGACTGGTTGGAAAGAAAGTTTAATGATGAACAGAACCAACAGCTGTCCTAGGTCAGCTGACTAATTGGTTTGATGACTACATGGATTTTTATAAGTTTCAGAGATGCTACTGGGTGGGTGGGGGGGTTGTGCAATGTCTGAAATGCCCTTAGCAGATTGTGCAATTTAGTGAGCTCTGTGTCTTCTGCTAAATGGTAGTGGGTTAATCCTATTATGTCCTGAAGGATCATGTTCTTTTCTTCTTAATCCCATCATCCTGGAGCTGAAGGTCTTTTGTTTTATAGATAGGCTGGCCCAGACTTTCTTAATGGGCACAAAAGATCTGCTTGGGTGGTGATTCTATTAAGAAAGACTGAGTCTGCTTTCTGCTTCTAAAAACATGTTTCTCCATTTCTCATTTAGGAAAATATGTCTTTTTAATATTTCCCAAAATATCTCATTCTTCTAGGAGGGGCGGGGCCTTCTCACAGTTGTTAAGTGAATCTCTGCAGTTGTTAAATTAGTAACATGGCTGTTTTAACTGAATCTGGTTTCCACATTGATTTTGCTTGTCAAAAACTCCTAGAAGGTGATCACATGAGCTTGCAACCATCATAAATACGGGCCAGTTGCCAAGTATCTGAAATTGGATCATGGAACTGTGAGGTTGCTACAACTGTTGTCACTGTGAAAAGTGGTCATACGTCACTTTTTTCAATGCCATTGTAACTTTAAACAGTCACTAAATGAATGGTTGTACACTGAACAAATTTTCACTGTTGCCTTTTACTTTCCCTGCCCACCTATCAAATGTGGCGCTGTACTAATACATGTTGCATTGATCCACTCCTGGCTGCCCACAATGATGTTTGGGGGAAACAAGTACATTTGTTTGCTTAATGTCTATGGAGATTCTCCAGGTCACAGTTGTCCCAAAGGTGCTTTTTCAAGAGGCAACTGGACTTTTTTTATTTTTTAAGATGTTTCGCTTCTCATCCAACAAACTCCTTCAGGTCTGGGTCAATCCCTTTAAGAATGCTGAAGAAGTTTCTTAGATGAGAAGCGAAACGTCTTCAAAGGAAAACAAGGAAGTCCAGTTGCCTCTTGAAAAAAAAAGCACCTTTGGGACGTTTTGTTTGCTCTATTCCATTCCATTCTTTTTTTGGATTGGAAGAAAATAAGATTCATTTTATTTCACTGCAAAGGTGAAAGGGAAAAAAAATACTGAGATGCAATAGCGCCAACTTTCCTGTCTCGTTTTGCAGGAGACTCGATTTGAACAGATGGCAGACTTGAATAGAAAATGTTGCGTTTTGTATGAAAATAAATTTTACCTCAGGCAAACACATTATCACTTAGAAGCTTCTTGTTATTTGGAGTAGCTTTGCCCAAGGTACAAAATAATATACAATAGGCTAATTTTAATGGAGCTTTACAAATGCATTAATTCATGTCAGGTGCTACAAGGGCAGGAAGGGCCTAGTGCCAGCATTGTTACTTTGATGGAAGAGGGCCTTTGAAGGGCTTCCTGGAATCCTGTTTGAAAGGCAGATTTGAAGTGAATTCATTGAGCTTTTAGGTTACATGAAATGCTCTAAAGATAAAGTCGCCTCTGTACTTGGGGCTTTGCAAGGGTTCTTAGCTTCATTTAAAAGTTCATTGAAACAACTCTCCAAAGTCTTGTGATGCTCTGCTTCTAAAACAGTGTTACTCAACCTTGGCAACTTTAAGATATGTGGACCAACTCCCAGAACATTCTGAGAAATTGGTTGTCTGGCTGGAGAATTCTGGGAGTTGAAGTCCACATATCTTAAAATTGCTAAGACACTGTTCTAAAGGGAGACTTCCTTTGCTTTATCCAATAGGAAAAGCTGCAAGAGCAGAAACCCCTCCTTTTAATTAACATGAGTAATTTCATTGGTCAAGTCTCTCGGGACTTCTCTATACCCAATGTAATTGATAACAAAGCCTTGTCAAAGCCAGCAATATTGAAATAATAAAATAAAATAAATAATAAAAACTCACAGGAGCAGCATGACTGGCCTTCTTAATCAATGCTATTCTCAGGAATACTACCTTCTTGGTTTTGCCATATCCTCTTTCTTTGAAAATTGTCCATCCTGAAATGGCAATGACAAATACTCAGACATTATAACATACCTTTTCAATTCCACCTCTTTTGGAGCATTTTATTATTGCAGCTTTCCTAAGAATTTTACAAATCAATCAGTGGGAGTGTATTGTTCTGTTCCCAGCCCAGTTTTTGGGGAATTTGGAAGCAACGACCAGATAGTATGGGAATTTAAAGTTTTATATTTCCCTTGAGGAAAATACCAATCATATACCATGTGACAGTAATCAAATAATACATTTACATATTTATTTAATTCATTAATTTTATAAGCCACCCATCTCGCAGACCCACAAGAAATCCAGGAAAATATAGTATATGTAAACATACAGGAATACTGAAGAATACAATACTGAAGAATATAAATATAAGGCAGCAATGAAAAATATTCAAGAACATAAGACTACAATATGACAAAGAATAAAAGACCTTTCCAAAAAACTCTTCAAAGCCAGCAAACACACATTATTATCCCTGTTATGTCTACATCAATATTCTACCTTACAGTATATAATTAAGCAGACCTACGTTTCAGTGGTCTCCTCTCACAGTTTTTTTTCCCCCGCCAAGATAAGGAGGATAAACTGATTTTATCTTGGACTTCTACCGAAGTTCAAGGTTGAAGAGTGGATGAATGAAATCACCAAGGTTAAGGATTCTTTGTTCATACCAGATTGTGATGAGGGAAGGAACATCTGTTTCTGAAAGTTAATTGGATTGAAGATAAAAAAGGTCATCTTACTTTATATACGGTAGTGTCTCACCAATGAGAGGGCAAAATGAAGAATAATCCAAGTATTTGGTGATTAAAATAAATGTTTGCACTACACACAGAATTATTTTGAAACGGGATGGGAGGCAAATAAATTTAATAAATAAATAATCCTGAAACAGTACATAAAAATATAAACTACAGACTTCTTCATACCATGGAAAGCAGTATATACTACTACTTAATTTCTCCTTGACAATCTTCAGGTACAATCACCAGCACTACAGTTGGCATCTGGCCAAGCTCATCTGGGCACAGAAACGGAGCAGGGTTGGTTCTGGTTAATAATTGAAGGGGATTCCTTGAGGGGTTGGAGCTAAGTAGAGAGCCTGGAGCTAAGTAGAGAGGCTTTCCAGAAAAAGGCATGGGCAAACTTCCCTACTGGCCAAGAAAACTGGGTTTTGAAGTGTTGGAAGAAATGTCCATCTGGGTTTGGTTCCAAGTGGGGAAAAAGATACTGGAAACATGGTGACTACTTGGAAAGATGGTTTATTGATGAACAGGATCACCTGCCTTGGAGCTCCTGGGCAAAAAGGGAAGAGATGCTGAGAGTCCCTGAGTTATATGCCTGCTGTTGGGATTTGAATTTGAGCTTGTATTCTGATTGGTTGTCAGACTTACATGGGGCCATGCAGGGGCAACTCTGTAGGCTGTCCTGAATCCCAGGCTTGGTTGAGCCTTACTGGATGATGATGTAATGAAAGGGCTTTGGGCAATTCCTATTATGGATCTGCTTGAAGGAGGTAGATCTTTGTTATATAGAATAGACTGGCCCAGACCTTAATGGCCCATTAGCAAAGATAGGGGGTTGAGTTTCTGCATCTCTGAGTTTCTACTACTCTTTTAGGGGAAATATTCTGCCTTTTAAATATATCCTAAAATGTTTCATTTTTCTAGGAAAGGGGAAGATTATAACTTCCAACAGAAGATTATAAGATTTTCACAAACTTGTGGATTGTTATTCTTTGGGGAAACTATAGTTATTTCCTTCACATCTGAATCCTCTGTTTATATGTGGAAACACTGCATTGTTGTAAAAGTTACAATATATTTTTTTTTATAAATAAAATATGTATTTATTACATCATAAACACTACAGTGTGATTAGACAAGTCTATATTGTGATATTAAAACTTCTTCTTCCTCCTTCTTCTCCTCCTTCATGTATTTCAACTTTTTGTTGTTTTACTTATTAATCACTATTGATCCACAGGGATCTTGGCTATCTACTTTATATCCCAGTCAGTCTTTGAGCTGATCTAATGCAAATCAGGAAATGTAATATATTATTCTTTGCAAAAAGAGAAGAAAGGGAAAGAAATGGGGAAAAAAGCCAATATTTATGCTGGCACTATGGGATATAAAACTGATATATATCCAATTAATTGAAATTAAAGCAGTCTTTATGATGGAAGAATGAAAGCCAAGCTGTTCTTCAGAATAAAACCTCTGTGCTGCCTGTGCGGTTTGTCAGGAGGGTTTATGCACATATGTTTAAAAAGTTCAAGATTCTGAGTATGGCATCAAGACGCTTCTTTTTTTATATATGTCACAGATCTGGGACACATAAAAAGTGGTGGCCACCATCTTGAGGTCCCCCCCGACTCCAACTTCCCTGTGGATGTCCCTGGGTGTTGCCTTGAAATATGGCAGCCTTTGCCAATTAATGTGTAAAAAAAAATCCTAAGCAATATGGATTCAGTATCTGAATATATGTTGGAGAATCTCACAGAATGAGGGTGTCAGAACGTTTTTGCTAAATAGTGTCTAAGTGAGAATCTCATGTGTGTTCCTTTATTTTCTTTGATCATTTTTCTATGTCTTGGTTTTGTATAAATAATTATTTTGTCTGCATTTCTTCCTTTAATGGAACTTTTAGGAATGTCTCGGTCCTCCAAACCCTTGAACCTTGTTTTTTGTTAAATCCTTTTAGATCATATATGATCTTGCAGTATTTGCATATAGAACTGTGCGGGCACAGTGATTTTAGAATGCAGTATTGCAGGCTAACTCTGCCCACTGCCAGGAGTTCAATACTGATTGGCTCATGGTTAACTCATCCTTCCATCCTTCCGAGGTGGATAAAATGAGGACCCAGATTGTTGGAGGCAATATGCTGACTCTGTAAGCTGCTTAGAGAGGGTTATAAAGCACTTTGAAGCAGTATATAAGTCTAAGGGCTATAGTTCCCATGTCTTGTGAAAACAGCAGAATTGAGTCCATCTAAGGGGTCGGTATTGTTGCAGTTGTTATTTCTAGTGCTGTAAGTGAAAGTGGTATTTATTAAATTATTTAACAAATAATTATTCTGAAAATAATAAATATTTGGGTCTCAATGAACAATCGGAAATTTCATAAAGGGGTCAATAAACCCCTTTAAGCTGCTCCTATCCATGCTGGCTTGATTCTCAGGCTGTTTAAGAAAATCCTACCTGGAATGAGACATCTTGGCACAAAGTTTGTAAGATGTTCAGTCCGCAATGCAAGTTACCCATTGGATATTGCTATTGTGCCTTTTCATCTTGTTGTGACAAGAAAACAATTCCTTTCTTGTCTGTTTGCCTGGACATATGTACTTTTATGTGTGTGTGTATTTATATACAAAGTTAACTTGAATTCATATATAAAAATTAATGCAAATACTTACTAATTAACACACATACATGCAGATACAATAACAGGTTTTGAATTCATATTTCATTTTTTTCCTTGCCTTCTAGGTCTCCGATATCTACTGTAGTTGTTGCAAGTAGTACTGTAGAAACAGCAGAGCGGTATTACATGGGGGCTAACTTCTAGAAAATAGCTGGTTCAAAACCCAGAAGAGAAGATTTGGTGTATTTGTAATTCAACTTTTTATTTCCCAGAGCTACCTATTTTCCCATTGATGCATTGATGGAGTTACTGTTAAAAAAAAGCTTAGCAGAAAAATTAAATGATCGGGAATCTAGAAATTTCAAGAACAAATTCAATAAGGAGAACGTAAAAATCATGAATTCATCATGAAGAGGAATTTCTGAAAATTTAAAGTCCAGGATGGGGTGGGGGCTCCCTGGTGCTTTCTGAGCCTGGTGGTTTTCTTGCAGGCATTTAATTACCAAACTAGATAACATCATCAGTGTTAGCAGGGAGTGGGGTTTGCCCTCAAATTTAATTTAATTCCTCTAATTTAAAGTATGTCTGAGATGGAATAAAATGGAGCTCCCTTCAAACATTACAACCCATTCCTTGTGAGGCTTAATAGACTTTATACTAGTACATCAAACATCATGCTCTGTCCTGCAGCTCAAACTAGAATCCATATTCTTCTTTTGTACTTGTTGATGCACTGCTAGGTTTAATTTGGGTACCTCTGTGATGCTGTTGATGCCTCAGTGTAAAGTTTGCATTTTACAGGAGTATTAACAAAATTAGATGTGGGCTTTCTATGCACAAGAAAGCTTGTGTGGTTAAGGATACTTAATCTTTCCCTATTTTTTTGTAATCAAGTTTAATTGCCCTTTCACTTAATCTCAGAAAGGAGAGCATTTTATTTGCTTGTTTATCATTTCCTTGGATGGAAAACGTTCTCGTATTTAAACTGTCTGAGTAACTTTTAGCTCTCCATTTTATGACTTTGGTCTAAGGCAGATCAGCTCTGCTTCCTTCGTTCCTTGACTTATTTGAATTCCTGAGCTTTCCTTGCTCCTGCAGGCCTATTCTATGTGTGGTTAGCAATCCAGGTTATTTCTGCTCAGGAACTGTGTCCTTGAGGGGTGCATTGCGGGCCTGTCATCCGAATGGATAATCAGAAATGCGAAAGGAAGTTTCCAGCAAGGTGTTGGAAGAAAGCCAACTTCTTCCCACTGCGAGAAATCTTTCTTCTGATCTATCTTCCTGAATATGGCTTGGATTCCTGAAGACAGAGGCTCCCATAAAAGGAACCTATATTTTTTGTTATGTAAGGCCGATCAATGAACAAAATAAAAACTTCACACGATAATGGGAATCTTCTGGATCTTTTTTTCTTCTTATTAAATTTTAAATTGAATATTAAGTACTTTTAATATTTAAAGTTAATATTTAAACTTGTACATCTCTTTCAGAGGTGACTTTAGGTGGCTCACAGCCAAGCAAAAGCAACACAACAAAACATCAAAAGATTAGGATAATAAGTAGTAATATCAACGTTGACCTGAAAATTAACAAAGATGAGAAGGAAGGGACCAAGATGCACACAGGGAAGAGGTAGGATCTTATCTCAGTCCATTAACCACCTCCAGTATGATGTAATATGCAATCCAGGAATATAATGATGTAATCCAGTAAAATGCTACGATTTCTATATATAAAAGCGAAATACCACTCACACATCATCACAAAATCTCCAAAACCATAAAGTCTACAAACTTGAAATTTGGCATCTAGGTGCTCACTAAGAAAGGGTTTTTCGAAATGACCATCAGAGCATTAGTATTTCATATATTATTATTAACACACTGTGATGCTAAGGAGTTCTACTCCCCCTCCCCACCTGAAAAGAAATCTGTTCCAAATGCAAAACACAAGCAGAGGAGAGGAGTTTCAGTTTCAGTTTTAGTTTCACAGCAGCAACCAGCTTTAGTACAGAACAGTTGAGGTAAGCCACACCCAGGCTCCTTGCTGTCTTCTTCTTGCTCACACAGCAAATACTGCTTCAGTTTCCAAACATCCCTCAATTCTCTCACACACTGACAGGATGCTAACAATGGATGCTGATAGGCAGAGGCACATTTTTTCCCCTTATTTTCCTCATCAAAAACTAAGCTCGGTCACATAGTTTCATAGTGAAGCATGCCGAGTATAGAGCTAGTAATGTAATATATTGATGATAGGTTAACTCCAGTATTTTCTGTTTGCCTCATTATTTACTTTTGTGACTTTAAACTGTGCCTAATAAAACAGTGAAGTTAAGTTGAAGGCTTTACCGGACTTTAATATATGTTTTGGGTTTTGGGTTATTTTGAGAGACTACAGGTCATCACAAGGAGAGAAAGCCTTGATTCCTGATTCTGTTACTTTTATTTCAAGAAAATGATCAAGTTTCTTTCCCTTTATAAACAAGATGCTGAAGCCACAGTGATGGGAATGCAAGTAGGATAACTAGTTGGAAAATTAGCCTATGGATGGACTTTCTTTCCAGTGCCACTTCTTGGGCAGTGCTCCATTGAAGTGGAACAGTCATTATAGGCAAAGATCAGGCTGAGCCTGAGGGAGGGGTCAAACATGTCATCAGTCATGAGTCCCTTTATGCCCACAAGAGATCTAAGTCCAGCCTACCATGAATTCCTTAACTACCATCCAATTGCTTTGACCGTTAGTGGCTCTGATTCTTGT
Source organism: Pseudonaja textilis (assembly GCF_049901715.1). NCBI lineage: Eukaryota > Metazoa > Chordata > Lepidosauria > Squamata > Elapidae > Pseudonaja > Pseudonaja textilis. Next base: position 126,626,309 of record NC_141990.1, on the reverse strand, counting down.
AGAGAGCTTAACCTTGCAACAAATCTTTATACTCATTTGAACTAGATCTCTGGGCGCTTGATAGTCATCTGGCTTTTACTCTCCCATCCTGCTCTTCACCAACTTGAAGATGAAACTGAAGGGTAAACATTAAAGATAATTACAGTCAACCTAGAATTTCTCTTTAATCCTATTTCTCTCTGCTAATACAGGAGATTGAAATTGGCACTTTGTTGGGGAGGTGTTCAGAATAACAACTAATCTGATAGCAGGAGTCAGTGGCTGTACAATTTCATCCCATCCGACAATGGAATGATTTCATGCAGTGAGAGAGGCACTGTGCATGTGCTGGGTCAACAAGAAAAACAAATACCCTTCTTGGATATGCATCAATATTTATTTAAGAATCTCACTGACTATTGGAGTATCATTCTAGTTAAAAAGACAATGAATGGAAAATCTACTCAACGAGACTTTTGTTATCTTCATCCAGCTTGATATATGTAAAACCCTTTTTTGGGGGGAAAAAACATCTTGGCCTCCCTGTTGCCTTTTCACTACTGAAAAGTCAATACAGACTTTGACTTACGAACTTCCATTTAGTGACCGTTCAAAGTTACAACAGCACTGAAAAAAGCAACTTACTGTATGAACATTTTTCAAACTTATGATTGTTGCAGCATCCCTGTGGTCATGTGGTCAAAATTTGGAAGCTTGGCGACGGCTCATATTTATGACCGTTGTGGCATCTTGGGGACATGTGATCATTTTTTGTGACCTTCTGACAAGCAAAGACAATGGGGACATCAAATTCACTTAACAAGTGTGTTACTAACTTAACAACTGCAGTGACCACAACAACTATGGCAAGAAGGGTCAAATGGGGTAAAACTCACTTAATAACTGTCTCACTTAGCAATTTTGGGCTCAATTCATAAGTCGAGGGCTACCTGAACTATATTTCTTTAATTATTGTATTTTATGTCATGTAATGAAATAACTTTCAATATTTGCACCCAAAACTATTAACTACATTTTACTTTTTTATAGCATCAACTAGTCTCATTTATTTATGCATACATCCAAAGCTGAGATCCTAAAATTATATATTTAGGATCATGCCGTTTTCAACCCCCTGCTAATTTACAGTACTTCCCTCATTCTACATAACATTCCAACCCCCAATAATTTTTCAGATATTTGTATAATTGCAGGTTTCATACTGGCATCATAGAAGGGAAATCTTTTCTCCTTGTCTCATCTCTGCATATTAATAGAAGTACTGAAAGGTCTATGAATCAGAGAGGTATTAGACCAAAACAAATGGCTTAACATAAATCTTTTTGTTGTTGACTCAATTTAGTAATGTTATGTGCAGCCTCATATGTTGGGGGGGAAATAAGAAACAATGTGATTCTTTCGCCCAAGTTATAGCAATTAATTAATTGAAGGACTAATTAGTCTACACACTGAAAAATACCAAGGAGGTTCAGGCTATGAGATATAGAAAATAAATTGATAGTGCAAATTTTCATAAATCAGATTTTGATAGGGAAAAAGAGATGGAAGTAACTTCTCTGGACTCCTATGATGGAGTTAAATACAATTTTATCTACATTAATTGGAGTATGATTCAGACCTAAACAACTCTAACATAACAAGCTAAATAGAATTAAGAGTCAAACCCTAGATACTTGAACAGATACAAAATACACTGTAGAATGGCCATGACATTCGTTGGAATGATTAAGTCCTATTCAGGAAATTATTCCCCAATTAAACATAGATGAAGAACACACTGAGGTGAGAGTCTGATAAGGCAGCTGAGAAGTATGTTATAAGGTCGTAGTAGTTCAGATGGAGAAATAAATACATTTCTGAGATAAGTTGAATGTTAGAGACACATGATTCTTGATTATTCTTTGTTACTAGTGGTAAAATACCAGTAAATACTAGTACATACTAATGTACTTTTTAAAATGTATGATGTTTCAGGTTGAAACAATTGGAGAATTTTTACTAAAGCAGCCTTCTCTATATCTCACCTTCACAAATAATGATTGGGCATCTGTCTGATTTTTTTATTTAACTTAGAGGAATGGCTGGCAATAATTTTCCAGCAATTGTGTCTGTGGAGGTCAAGGTGAAACACATGAAAAAAGCAACTTTGTATTGACATAATTCAAGCTTTGTATGTTTTGTTGATACATTATGATATCACATACTGACAGGCTCCAAAAATCAAGAATGACATAGGGACTTACTTCTGAGTAGTTTCTTTATTGTTATTTGCTTACAGACAGAATCTTGCCAGACTAAAGCAACTATCTTCATAACTACAGATATACTCTGTGAACTGCTAGGGACAGGCTGTCTTTGCCTTCTTCTTATCATTTAATAAGAAAAATTCTGTACAACATTTCATCACAAACACAAACATAAAAGAGATGGAGTTTGCATTACAACAGTGCAATACTGCTTTGGTTGTATGACAAATTTTGTTGGATCCTGGTGATTTATACATACTTCTAAATATTATTGCTTTTAATTGTTTTATTTTGTTTTATTTTGTTATTGATTTGTGGGAATTATTGAACAGTAATACACTTTTACATCTCTTTGATCAGAAACTAATTCATGTATAGATTGGATAAATGAATGATTGAATGAATAAATGTTAAATATTCATAGCCAAAATGGCGACGAGAAGGAAAGGGGACAGTAAGGGGATCTTCTTAGGTCAATTATTCAGACTATAATTATTTCTACAACACAGACACCACAATCTGCTGTGTAAAGGATCTGATTTATTTCCTTTTGATGCTAGTCCTCCATGTTACAAAGCCCCATATCATTAGACTGAGAAGGAGGATGTGTATTCTGCTTGTGACCACCTCAACAGGTTACTTTGAGAAGAACTACAAATGTTATGATACCAATGACTAGATTGTTTCACTCGCTTCTGCAAAATCTATATTTTGGCAGTATCTACATGCTATGAAGAATATATATCATACTGCATAAAAAAATTAAGATTCTTCTGAGATAGGATCTGAGAATCTAGTAGATTTGATGTCCTCCACAATTCTCGCTGCTGGCCAGAGAGGATGAGAGTTCAGTTCCAAAACATTTGAGTGTACTAGGTTGCTTCACCTCCTTTTAGAATTTTCTGAATATTTAATTCTACTTTCTTTGTTTTATCAAGAAGATTAGCAACTTTTTGACTTTCATATTTCCAGTCCAAATCAGCCAATAGTTATTTTAGCAGCAGACTTTTGTTGGTTAAGAGTAAAATGTTAGATTTAGCTAAAAAGGCAACACAAAAGATTTAATTTGTGAAAATCTGACTCTTTTTTTTTTTTTTGGTTCTAGGCAATCTCTAGTGGCTTGATCTCAATTTTTTGCTGAGGCTTCAGCAGTTTTTGAAGAATCTGCCAGAAAACTCCCATTGGTTGCATCAAACTCTGTTCCCTTTCTTTAAAAAAAAAAAAAACCCGCTCATTCACTCACAAAAAAAAGTGGTATTCTCTCTACAAAAAGGTAGATGAATGTTACATTTGTCTTTTGAACTGATTTTCGGGTCTGGTATGCTTAAAATTAGCAAGGGTAGAAAAATGAAACTGAACATCTCTTCTGTAACTCAGGACAGGCAAGTTATGATCATAACACACACACACACCCCCTTGGAATACTGCATCCAGTTTTGGTCACCACGATGTAAAAAAGATGTTGAAACTCTAGACTAGAAAGAGTACTGAGAAGAGCAACAAAGATGATTAGGGGACTGGAGGCTAAAATATATAAAGAATGATTGTTGGAATTGGGTATGTCTAGTCTGATGAAAAGAATGACTAGATGTGACATGCTGGCAGTGCTCCAATATCTAAGGAGCTGCCACCAAGAAGAGGGAGTCAAACTATTTTCCAAAGCACCTGAAGGTAGGACAAGAAGCAATGGATGGACACTAATGAAGGAGAGAACCAACTTAGAACTAAGAAGAAATTTCCTGACAATTAGTGCAATTAATCAATGGAACAACTTGCCTCCAGCAGTTGTGGGTGATGCAACACTGGAGGTTTAAAAAAAAATATTGGACAACCATTTGTCTGAAATAGTATAGGGTTTCCTGCCTAGACAGGGGGTTGGACTAGAAGACCTCCAAGGTCCCTTCCAACTCTGTTATTCTATTCTATTCTATTCTATTCTATTCTATTCTATTCTATTCTATTCTATTCTATTCTATTCTAGTCTAGTCTAGTCTAGTCGAGCCAAGTCTACTCTAGTCTAGTATAGTCTAGTATAGTCTAGTATAGTATAGTCTATTCCCAACATATATTTAGATTAGGATACTTAAAAGGCATGCCTTATGTCCACGTTCCCAAAGAAGATATATAATACGACCAGAAAGATTACACTTCCCCCCATCCAAGTCTGAACATAAATCATCCAAAACAATGACCAATGCTATCTCTGACCATACCTGGACTTGAACCAGGACACAAAAGAATCCAAACAAACTGTTTTTTCTAAGGAGCTTAGAAGCTCGTTGTGTCATGAATCCAAAAATTGGAGGTTGGATACAGAACAATAGTTACTGAAGACCACCAGATCCAAAGAATGACTCTTCAGAAGCAGGAAGACCACAGTTTTCTTCAACCTCGATACATAGCAGCCAGGAAGGGCAGGAATTTAATGACAATTAAAGTTGAGGACAATAGACACGACACCTATTGATGTCTGAGCCCAGTTGTTTTTCTTGTAGACATTTCATTTTCTAAACAAGGTAACAATATCAGTACTAATCTAGCACCTAGTTTGGGTAATGAAATGTCTGCAAGAAAACAACCAAACACAAAAAGCATCCAGGACTCTTCATTTCAACTCTGAGCTGCAAATACTCTTTTTTAATATATACCTATCTACTTCCTTGGAAGTCATTGGCCAAAAGGAGCCCCAGGCAATAAGGTAAGATGGTATAGCAGTTACTACCAAAGATTTTAGCCAGGAAGAGTCAATGCTATAGCAAATCTGAGCAACTTTGTCTGCAAAATGCTATGCAAATTATCATAGAGACCACATGGAAGAGCTCCTCCCTAATTAAGAATTGGGGTAATCCCTAACAAGCCTGTTGAATGACAATCAACTGATGCAATAGGGAAGGAGAAATAAGCAGTTTGCCAATCTTATCCCCATTGTGTAGGCCAAAACAAAGGCATATGCCCAGTGCCTGGTTTGCCTTCAGTTGTTATTAGATGCAAAACACAGAGCAGAACTGCCTGATAGAGCAGGGGTCTCCAACCTTGGCAATGTTAAGACTTGTGGACTTCAACTCCCAGTGTTCCTCAGCAAATACTTTCAGATTATTGCATATTTTATAGTTTCTTCAGCACTAAAGCTTGTTATTCTTATTGCACGTTTTGTCCCCCTTTCACCATGCCACACAGTATTGCATGTAAATTGTGATTACATGTCTGACAAAAAGACAAATGGCATGTTTGCATTATGTACATTCTAAATAATCACCCAGTGGTGAGGCTGCCATTGACATCTGTTTTTTTATTAATGCTGAGTTCACTTCCTCACTTTTGTGGGATAATGGCAAGAACAAAGAACAGGTCTATTCTTTTCTTATGGTCCTTGTCATAATCTGTACTAACTTTGATTCCTTTACTTAGCATCTTAACAAAAACCAGAACAATTTGTCACATGGTAACAAAGCTTAAAAATGTTCCTTCAATGTTGTCTTTAAATAACTTTTCTCCAAAGACCCTCACTTTTCCCTCAAAGACCCTCCAAAGACCCTCAATTTTCTCCCCCCTCAATTACTGATCTGAACTCCAAAGCAAAAGAAAATCTATATATAGCAGGAGAGTAAGAAGATGTTGGTTTGAAATATCATTTGAAATGAAAACAAAAAGAAAAGCTTTCTTAGATTCATATTCCTGCAACCATCGGGGCGATCAACAGTATTTGAGAACGCAAAAAATAGCAGTATGAATTTATATTTGTTTTCAACCGATTTGTTCTTCAGAGCAGTTTCCCATCAAGATCCTTCTCTCTCTCCAGACCCATGTTCTTTATTGATAGCTGAAGATTTTTGAACGTATCATGTTGAGGCCTAAACCACTTGAGCAAAATTAAAATATGGACAATAGACTTTGACTAAATTTGGACCCGATTATATGCTAGCCTCAAGTCAGGAAGGGTGACCAATCAAGCGAGGAACACTATGATTCTTTGTTAAAGCAGCCATGAAGTGGAATTAATGACCTGTGTCATTGGATTTGCTTGATTTTCTATTCACTGATCCCTCCCCCAGTTCTTCTGAAGCTACAAGGGAGACTGATGAAAGAAGGAGCCTCAGGTTCCTACCTGCTATCTTTTTGTTTATCCCTGTAGCTTTCAAGACAGACTGGGAGTTATAGGTCAAGCCCCAGTCAGTGTTCTGATGGGAGGACCTCTTGGGGTTCAAGGTACCAGCTCAAGGCCTGCAGCTGAAATGGATCAGCTGTCAAACTGATGAATAAATGATCTGTAGAATTTGTAAGATTTCTACATGGGGCATTCTGGATGCTTGATGGAGGAAGATTGCACTAGACTAGACCAAAGGTCTCCAAACTTGGCGGCTTCGAGGCTTGTGGACTTCATGGCTGCCTGAGGGATTCTGGGAGTTGAAGTTCACAAGTTTTGAACTTGCTTGAAGATCCCTGCACTAGGCTGAGCTTTGTGTGTGCTTTGTCCCTGCACCAGAAACATCCATCTCAACTCTCATTTCTACCTAAGCCCAGAGCCAACGGCTAGGTATTTGTGGTTTAATTAAAGGGAAATGCAGAATCCTATGAACTCTGCAGTGCTCATTGCCAATTTCACAGTGGCCAGATCAATCTAGGAATTCATTATTGTACTCAACAGCGTAAGAGGCAGCTGTAATAATGATCCATTGTTCACTCCAGGGTGTATTAACACTTTTCTTGGATCGTTTTCTCCTTTTTTCTTGAGCTTGCTTTTTAAAAGGCTTTTGATGTTGTTGATATAGTGGCCTTACAAAAAAATGTGGATTTATACCAATCTTATTATTTTAGCGTATTTTAGGGGAGAAGGATCGTTATCTTTATCCCAAACAAATAAGCAGTTCATCTCACAGAACAGGCACCACATAATATTTTGGCACTGGTAATTGTGCCCAACCCCAATTTGCTTGGACTTTGTCTTTCAGAGTATAGATAGTTGCAAAACCTTCACTATGATTAGGGATTAGACTATGGCATCCTTTGCCACCCTTTGTGGGCGATGAGTTTCTGCAAATCTAGTATTAAAGGGGTAATAGCAGCTGAGAGGAAATGATATATACAGTTCAGTCACTAAGTGGCAATAGTGTTCCATATGTTTTCCTTCCCCATTTGCAAAACCAAAAGGGAAAATTTAGTGTGCTCCACAGATCTTCGCATTTTATGCCTACTATTTTTTTTAAGCCTGAATTATATATGGTGACTTTATTATATGCGCTACCATCCACTGGGGAGAGCATCACCAAACATATTTTCTTTTGGCCTGCAGTGCTTTAGTGTCATATTGAGTGAATGGTATTGATGGAAAGCCGGTGGTGCGCAATGCCGAGTTGCCTGCACAGGAATAATAAGAAAAATTGCCAGGAGTTGCTAGGAATATTCAAAATGTATGTTCTGCAGGCTGAAATGTGGGAGGTTTCCAGTGATTGAACATAGTCAGTTTCTGATCCAGGCAAAAACCCTCTATTGTCACCTTGATTTAAGAAAGGATAACATTTCTAATATAGTTTCAATTCAATTGGTGGTACTGACCAGGAAATAGCTTTATATTTTATAATCTGCATCATATTAACAAAGATCCCTTCTCTTTCTCCTCTTAGCTGAAGTTTAGTCACTTCATCCTGAGCCACTGCCTTCCTATCTATTTATTTTTATCCTCCTTTTTCATTTTTCAAACAGATCAGTGAACATATCCAAAACACTTTCCTTCTCCTATTTTCCTCACTGTGAGGTGAATTGGGTTGAGCGATTGGGCCCAAAATCACCTAGCTGGCTTTTATGGTTAAGATGAAACCAAAACTTGTAGATCCCTGGTTTCTAGCCTGGTACCTTAATCACGAGACCAAACTAGCTTCATATAGACCCACGGGTGTCAAACTCACGTCATTATGACAGCATCATGTGAATATTGGGACTTTCCCCCCCTTCACTAAACTGGGCGTGGGCGTGGCCAGTGTGTGATGCATCCAGCCCGTGGGCAGGGAATTTAACAGCCCTATTATAGACAATTGAGTAGGCTGCTGATTTCTGTACACTTAACAGTGAAGGATCAGAACAGGTTGACTTCATTTGGCAGCCTGCTTTATACAAGTGCAATTGCCTGGACCAAAATAGAACATAGCAGCACCTCAGAGAGGAAGGGAATAAACCCTGAGCCCCTTTGCAAATTTATCCCATGCTAATAAACATTAATGAGATGCAGTTAGGGCTTGAGCCAAGATGTTTTGATATTTGAAAAGAATCTCCCAAAGACAATCATTTTGCGAGCATTTTGTCTTTAAAGGAAACCAGTGATTTGGAACATGTGAAGGATATGGATGCCGCAAGTGTCTTGTAAGTTTTAAAGTTGTTGTGTCTTTCTCTAAAACGGTGTGGCGACTAAGAAGGTCAGTTGCACAGTTATGGAAAAAGATGCAGGTATTTTTAGAAGTTATAGTTACTGGTTTTCAAGGCTTTTAACTTCCCACTGGTTCAGAGGTGGTATTCAGTAGGTTCTGACCAGTTCTGGAGAACCGGTAGCGGAAATTTTGAGTAGTTCGGAGAACCGGCAAATACCACCTCTGACTGGCTTCGTTCCCATCTATTCTCTGCCTCCCAAGACACAGCTGATTGTCTGGGTCTTCTTTTGTTGACCTGCAGAGGAAAATGGAGCTGGAAAGCAGGTAAGTGGGGTGGGGATGGAATGGGATTTTGCAGTGACTTTCCCCTGCCACACCCACCAAGCCATGCCCACCAAGTCATTCCCACAGAACCGGTATTTTTTAAATTTTTTAATCCCACCACTGCACTGGATCCTATGCAGTGTCTCTTAAATATCAGCTACTGGAGAGCAACAGTGAAAGAAAGATGTGCCCAAGAGCTTCTCCAAATAAAATAGTTGGTTGGTCACACCTCATGCTGGAAGAAATGCATTCGTAACTTGATCCAACAGGTCTCTTCTCCTGTTCTCTTCATCTTATGAGTAGGACACCTTGGGAGTTATAGTCACCTCAGCCTGTTTTCTGTAACTTATTGTACAGTACTATTACTAAATGGTGAAACCATTATTTTTCTCCCAGAAAATTCTTATTGTATTTCTGGTCACCATCTCTTTTACATGCCTTTGTAAGAGGTGTCAAAAACATAGATGTATGCATCAGTCATGCTTGCTTTAAGCCATGTCAGGATCTAAATTCCAAATGCAAGGAGCTGCAATGTTATATTCCCTGAATATTGAAATGCAATTTCAAAAGCACCATAAAATATATGACAAATATGCTTTGATGAAAATGTCACATTGGGCAGTGGACCTCCTGAGTATTTAAAGCCTACTATTTTTCCATTTTTATTAACATTTTTTTTCAAAATATCCCTTTAGAGTCATTCTGCCTTTAGCAGCTAAGCATAAACTCCAGAAATATAGGAAAGTAGCTGTTTGAAGAAGGTACAGTTTTGTATTTCCAACCAACACAGCAACTTCGTCAGAAGCACAAGGGACAAATTACAAAAGGTTGTGGATGATGTGTCACATGACTCTCATGACTTACACACTTCCACCAGAGGTCAGGACATAGATAGGAAAAGAGAGGCAATTGCATGTATGTTGTTGCTCGGCACATGCTGCAGACACGCTCTGCAAAAGATGCACAGGTAATGGAGAGACCCACAGGATTGTTGTATGGTTGGAAAGCTGCCTAAAGGGGATGAGCAAAAAGTTGGCTGCAGTTCTGTGCAAAATGCTTGCTACTTCCACACACACACACCCCGCCTTCATGAACAGGGGTGGACATTTTGCACAAATATGACCAGCTGGTTGCCCTGCTTTACACTCCTTGTGCAAATTGTTTGAAAGTTTTACCTAACCCAGAGATAATCTAGAGTTATATGTGATTTAAGGACAAAATGGGAAAAGAAAAAAAAAAAACCCCTGACAAATAGAGATTTGGAAGAACTGGAAGATTTATACATATTGCCTAAAGCTAAAAAAATATGTCTGAATGTGAAAGAAAAATAGTAGGGTTTTTGCTTTAAGATGTAATTTTTTCAAAACACCGTTTCAACAAAACAGACTGAAATCTCCTGTGCTGAACACAAAACAAAAACAAAGCAGGCGACAGAAATGCTTAATTTGTTCTATTCTTATATTATCAGAAAACAGAATATTGAAATGGATGGAATCCACCACAGTACATTCTTATTATTATTATTATGGAAGAACAGTGGCATGAATATTGTATTGGAAGAGCTATGTTTCGAAAGCCTTTGTATTTGAAGATAGATCTTTATCAACAAACCCAAATTTTATTTTTTTCTTGGCGAGAATCCAGTTTCCACATAAAAGTTTCCTACCAAAGTACATAATAGTTGAACTATTGCAGATCATCCTATCCTAATATTCTACGTTCAAAGATATCAAGATATTTTACTCAGTCCTGGAGTAGGACCATTCGTGATTGTGGAGACCATGCTTTAAATGCTGGATGTCTTGAGTCTAACCCTAGTAGGATGAGATCTAAATACAATAGGGCTAGCAAGACTCTTTTCTAAAACAAAAATATTTTCACATTTATGACCATCATGGCATCCCATGGTCATGTGATCAAAATGTGGACACTTGGCAACTGGCTTGTATTTATAATAGTTGTAGTGCCTTGGGGTCATGTGATCCCCTTCTGTGACCTTCTGACAAGCAAAGACAACAGATTCCCTTAACGAACCATGTTGCTAACTTAACAATTATAGCGTTCACTTCACAATTGGACAAGAAAGGTTGTAAAATGGGGCAAAACTCACTTAACAACTGTCTTGCTTAGCAACAGAAATTTGGGGCTTAATTATGGTTGCACATCAAGGATTATCTGTCTAGATCAGATAATATGGTATGATAAACTCATACCATCACATTGTCGTTACGTGATGTATCACACAGAGGTGGTATTCAGCAGGTTCTGACCAGTTCTGGAGAACTGGTAGTGGAATTTTAAGTAGTTTGGAGAACCGGAAAAATACCACCTCTGACTGGCCCTGCCCACATCTATTCTCTGCCTCCTGAGTCCCAGCTGATTGGCTGGGTCTTCTTTGGTTGCCCTGCACAAGAGAACAGAGTTGGAATGCAGGTTAGTAGGATGGGGAGGGAATGGGATTTTGCAGTAACCTTCCCCCAGGAGTGGGGAGGGAATGGGGACTTTACAGTATCCTTCCACTGGAGTGGAGTGGGAATGGAGATTTTGCAATATCCTTCCCCTGCCACACCCACCAAGCCATGCCCACCAAGTCACACCGAGAGAACCGGTAGGAACCAATTTTGAATCCTACCACTTGACTACCATGAATTTTTCCCCTTTGCTAAAACGGGGTGGGTGTGGCCAGCACATGACACATCTGGCCCATGGGCCGCGAGCTTGACTACCCAGGTCTAGATCTACTCTGGTAGTCAGTCAAGGATCGCAGTCAACTCTGAGCTGGATGAATCGGTGGCAGAGAGTTTCCTGCCTTCCTGTATGGCTCATTGCATTGCTCAACTTCTTTCATTACCTCAGTACAGATACAACAAAACCAACAAAACCAACCGGCAATTGCTTGCTGGCATCAGTGAGGACTTGTCTTAGTCCTTTTGTAGCCATCCATATGGTCATCTTCGGAAACTGCAGAGTGATCGTAATAATCACTCAGCCATCATGCTGGCCGATCAGCACATGAGTGGCAAAGCAGTAGGTCCCCTTGATCAGCCACTGAGCATCCTTTTCAACGCCTTCTTACTGAGACCTTCAAGCACTTTTTCAATAAGAGGACAAAGGAAATTTGGTCTGTATGTGTGTCAGAGTACAGTTCCTTTTCCTTTTTTTTGCAAGCGAAATACATTCAGGTTTCAATTGTTATCCTTCTGCATTGGCACATTATCACCACTATCACCCTGGTGACCTCTTTTATAGAGGAAAAATGTTCTACAGCAGTGCGCCATGGGATGCCTTTGAAGGAGGCACTTTATAAATTGCCCCTTTAAGTGGAAAGCCACTGGATGCTCTTCCTCTGCCATGAGGTAGACACATGAAATCATCTTATCTGAAACTTGGCGCACTGGATTTTTTTTCAGCTTCTACTCTCAGGTAGTTTTAAACTTTGTAGTTCCTACTTCTGATGGAAAAATGGGACAAGGTTTCCCAGTTTGTGTAATTGTTTGCTCTGGAGCTTTGACCTGAACTCCAGGCAATAAGTAAGAGCAGATATTGGCACTGTGTTCAGACTGAAGGAGCTTCTTGCACAGGCAAGGGGAATCAGTTGTTTTCTAGCTGTTCTGTAGTACAATCCTCACAATAAGCTGTCACATGTTTTGGGGGGAATTTATAGTCCATCGTCTTCAAAGCACCACCTTGTTTATTCTTGGTCATGGAAATTAGTAGTTTTCCAAAAGATCCCTTTTCAGTTGCGTTTGATTGCTCCTCAATGAACAGATGTGGGTCTGGTGATGGTCTTCCCAGATGCTTCTCAAATTAAGGGACAGTTTTGTCAAAAGAAGCCTTCTGGAATACCCCAAAGCATCTTTTAGCTGCATGACAAAGCTGCAAAGGTCATAAGGGTCAAAAATGGTCATGTCACTTTTTTTCAAGTGCTGTTGTAATTTCAAAGGTGAACTGTTGTAAGTCAGTGTGAACCGAGTGAACTAAGTGAACTGTTGCAAGTTGGTGTTAAATATGAATGAAGCTCATTAATATTCATGTACATTGTATATAGGAGTGGAGTCTGACATCAGGTTCCATTCATTGGTACAGCCACTGGCAGGAATAATAAAGCGCTGTCAGTGGCTGAATTGTTGGACAGCACCGACTATAAAAGCCGGCGCTTGTTGTGGCTCACCTTTTTCTGTTCCCAAACCCCCTAATAAAGAATTTTCCTGCATTCTACAGTCCTGCCTCTTCTTTTGGTGCACCCATTTTACAGTCAAAGACTACCCGTGCACTGATTGCCCTATCTTCCAGTTAATATTACTCACTTGCAAGTAGGCTTGGCTCCCAGATCGGCTGATCTTATGATTTCAATCAATCCAATCACATCAATCAATCAAATATTTATTTGGGTCATAGGCCAGCATAAGATCCTGTATTTTCTGAGTTACTCCAGCAGTGAGGTTTGCCTCTTGCATCTAATTGCCCAGTTGTACAGCAAGCACAGAAGTTACTTTTTGGAGATGGCTTAGAGCAGTGTTTCCCAACCTCAACAACTTTAAGGCATGTGGACTTCAACTCCCAGAATTCCCCAGCCAGCTTTGAAGTCCACACATCTTAAAGTTGTTGAGAAAAACTGATCTACAGGATATCCTCTTAACTGAAAATATATTTCAAAGGGCATCTGACCGACCTCTGGCTGAGGTAAGGAAGGAAGGGAAGGAAGACACTTCAAGCGTAACCTTCCTTTATATGAGAAAGAAAGTACAGCTGTTCTGGCTGATTGTGCAGCCGAATCAAAAACAGAACTTTGAGAGAATTCATCCCAATCCCAGATGTTTACATAAAATGCCATGCTTAATAAAAATAACATTTAATTAGCAAACATTAAACTGGTACACACCTTGACCTTTAAATCCTGCTGCTATTTAGGCACTTTGGAGAGATATAAGGCTCACCATCAGCTGAATGACAGCCTCCTGGATCAATGTGTGGCTTATGGCCCCTTGGAAAATGAAGGCAATAAATTAGGCTGGAGCCCTAGGTGTCATTGGTCTTCAAAACAAGCTTGTAAATGGTGGATCCACAAAATGACAGGAAGGCCCATTTCTCTGTGAGAAGGGAATTACCAAATGTCACAGCAGATCCTGGTTTATTTTCTGAGGAAGCTGCCCCCAAACCTACAAACAAGTGGGAAAATAGCTGATGAAAAGCAAAGCCAACTAAATAAAAGTGTGATCCTTAGAATAAAATTAGCCACTATTTTTCCACGCCAGGAGTGATCCCTCTGCCTTGTCCTAGTATTCACATTTATTCTGATTGATAGCTTTGCCAGCCCTGCTGATTTAGCCTTTTTAAGCAATTAGTAGACCAACCCTGGCAAAAGGGGTTACTTAAGCTGAAAAAATCTTTCTCTCTTCAGCTTTTAACCTCTTGAAAAACAACTGTGGAATGACTGCAGCCTGTTAAGGATAGGATCCTACTTTCTTCCTTTTTTCCATATTGCTCTGAAAATTCACTTAAAGATAATAATTACACAGCATAAACCAAGGAAGGGATACCCCTCAATCTTACCTGAATTTCCTGTTGTCTGCAAAGAAATTATTGTAACCATCTTATTCATCCTCTTTTAAATCTGGGCTTCCATGTTTCAAAGTTGTTGGTATGACATCATCTTCCTGGTTGTAATCTTTTCTTTCTTTCTTTCTTTCCTTCCTTCCTTCCTTCCTTCCTTCCTTCCTTCCTTCCTTCCTTCCTTCCTTCCTTCCTTCCTTCCTTCCTTCCTTCCTTCCTTCCTTCCTTCTTTTCTTCCTTGCTTTCTTCTTTCTCACTCCTCTCCCTCTCCCTCTCTTCCTGAATTTTTATGTGGAGGGCTAATGTGTTTGCCATTTTTATTTTTATGAATGTTTTGTTTGCTTTAGCTTCACCACAGATGCAGTGGTGGATTAAGACTCAGTGGTGCCCTAAGCACGGACAAATCTTGGTGCCCCTCTCCTTTTACATACTGTACAAATGAAACCAAGCTTAGGCTACATAAAAGTTTTTGTGGTGCCGCCCTTGGGCCTGGTGCCCTAAGAACATAGGTCTGCTTAATGTTCTTAAGTTCTTAAGCAGAACTTAGTCTGCTTAATGGTTAATATACCACTGCATGGTTGTTTTACCTTCTTTTTATTTGACTTGTAAGCTACCAAGAGTACTTTTAGGGTAGAACTATTACTAACAAACAAATAAATTCATTAGGCATTGACTGAAACTTGGAATTCTGAAGAATGAAACTGAATTGAAACATGAAATATCATGACAACAGAAGAATAAGCTATGTGAACAAAGAGAATCAAAGCCACAGTTGAACATATTTCAAACGATAGCATGCTTTTGATTATGTAAGATGAAAGAAGAAACTGTAGATGGCTTCAGTAGTGATTATAGCAAAATTGCGCATACTGAGTACAAAGAATGCCAAGGCAGAGTTGCAAAAATTGTGTGCTGAAATTCATGTTAAAAATGTAATTTTACTGCATGCTGCCTTTAGTGAGGAATGGCAAACGGGAGGTATTATGGCTGAATGGCAGCTGTACACTGGATCTGGGCTACCAAAAATTCACTTCAGAGCAAGGAGAGATCTCGGTATTATACACATATACTCTAGACATCTTTTTTTCATCATGTTTTTTCTTTCTTTTTATGAAGAGATGGCATTTTTCCAGTCTTTTGCAAATAGATGGAAGTTGTAGAATTACCCCATCTCAGAGATGTCAATGTAATATTTTATGGACTTATTGGACGAAATTTTATTTAATCACTTTGGAATTTACTTTTTTGTTGTTGTTATGGAATGATAAAGATTGAAAACCTTCAGATGTACCAATCTGCTTGTATTTGCTGGATGAGTTCTTTAAACCATTGAAAAAGAAAATTATGAGTTTAAAGTTTTGTAAAAACTTTCTTTTCAGAATACATAGCAAAAGGGTGATTAAAGATTATTACTGTTGCCTTTAGAATGTTTTAAATAGATTAAAGACTCAGACAGACTTGATTTAAGACTTTGAACTTAATTGAAAGGATATTTTCTCCTGGGAAAATTCCCTTGTTTTTACTTTGCAGACTGATAAAATGATGTTGAAGGTTGAACACTAGAGGGCACTAGAAGGTTTTCTTAAAATAAGTATTTGTTGAATAGGTGCAGGAAGTTTTCAAATTATTTAATTCTATGGTGGAATCAGAATTAGTATCAGTATTATTGAAGATGAACAAGCCTCACTGAATAAAACTGAAATGGACTTACAGTTGGATTGAAAAATTATAGCCTTCAAGAAACAGAAGTTAATAATGAATTTACAAATGAAACTGGATGAATATTTAAAATATACAGATAATCCAGAAGATTGATGTGGATAATTTTTTTAATTTGGATTCACCAAAGGGATTTATTGGCATCACCACAGTGGAATTACAAAAGGATCCAACAAAGATGTCAAGAACTTTGAGAGAAGTGACAAAGAGAATATGAAAAAAAATGATGTTAGAACTTTCTTCGAGGAATTTAAAAATTATTGTGGAAGAATATTGGGAAAGAAGAAAGAATGCAAAGTTGGTTTATTTGTCTGAAGATAAAATAATTGGTTATTATTTCTGGTAATGTTTAACTTTTTTTGAGAGAGGCTGAACTTGGATTATTTGAAAAGAGGGAATGGGGTGAATTTGTTAAAATTTGTTAAAATTTGTTAAAACCCTAACCCTTACCCTAACCAGAAAAAAACAAATTACCCAAAACAATAAGGAAGCTTCAATCCAAAAAGAAATTACTTTGGCAGAAAAACAAATCTGGTCACGTTCCCAACTTCAAAAGTCGATACAAAAATTTATGCCACCAGATAAAGACTGAATGCACCAATTATCACATTAAACAAGAGGAAAATCTTGTATGCACCAATTCCAGCCGCACTTTCTACGATTTTGTAAACAGCAAACTAAAAGACTCAAGGTCCATCCCACCCCTGAAAGGTCCTAATGGAAAAAACTGCAATGACGACATTATTAAAGCCAACCTCTTTACATTATTTGGCTCAGTATTTGTAAACAGCAATGGATCATGCCCAGTATTTCCTAGTTGAACCACAGATAACTACAATGATCTAATACATATCGATTTTACAGTAGACAATGTTGAAAAAGCACTATGCAATCTAAAACTATCTCTATCAATTGGACCGGATGGAATACGTGCGTACTTCTTAAAAAATCTATCCACTGACATAGCCAAACCTCTAAGCATCTTCGAAAAGTCTTTCAGGACCAGCTCCTTGCCAAAGCTATGGTCACAAGCCACAGTCATCTCCATCTTCAAAAAGGGAGACCCTAGCCTAGTTGAAAATTACAGACCAATCTCTTTATGCTGCGTCACCTGTAAAGTCATAGAATCAATTATTAACCAATCCATTATCCTCCACTTAGAGACAACCTACTCTCTAATAAACAATTTGGTTTCAGAAAAAAACTATCCTGCAATCTGCAACTCTTACACTGCAAAAACATATGGACTACACAACTCGATCAGGGCAAAGCAATAGACACAATTTACATAGACTTCTGTAAAGCCTTTGATTCAGTGGTACAAAGTACCACAAAACTAAACTACTCCTAAAACTAAAATCTTATGGTATCTCTGGACACCTGCATAACTGGATAGAAGCATTCCTGTCAAACAGACAACAAATGGTCAAAATTGGGAGCATCCTATCAAATTCTGTACCTGTCAACAGTGGTGTACCCCAAGGCAGTGTTCTAGGACCAACTCTTTTCATACTCTACATAAATGACCTCTGTGATCATATTAAGAGCAACTGCATTCTCTTTGCTGACAATGTAAAGCTATTCAACACCACAGACAATACTGCTACCCTTCAAAAAGTCCTTGACTATGTATCAAAATGATCAAACAAATGGCAACTTCAAATCTCAACAAATAAATGCTCAGTCTTACATATTGGCAAAAAAAAATGAGAAAATAAAATACAGGCTGAATAGTCAAGACCTTGTTGATGATCCAAACTCTGTCAAGGATCTTGGAGTACTCATCTCTAATGATCTAAGTGCTAGAGCCCACTGTAATTACATAGCCAAAAAGGCGTTAAGAGTTGTTAACCTAATTTTACGTAGCTTTTTCTCTGGTAATATCACACTACTAACTAGAGCATACAAAACATTTGCTAGACCAATACTCAAATACAGTTCATCAGTCTGGAACCCACATTATGTATCTGATATTAACACAGTTGAGAAAGTCCAGAAATATTTCACAAGAAGAGTTCTCCACTCCTCTACTCGTTGCAGAATACCTTATGCCACCAGACTTGAAATTCTAGACCTAGAAAATCTAGAACTACACTGCCTTCAGTCCGATCTAAGTATAGTATATAAAATCATACATTGCAATGTCCTACCTGTCAATGAATACTTCAGCTTCAACCATAACAATACAAGAGCGTACAATGGATACAAACTCAAAGTAAACCGCACCAAACTTGATTGCAGGAAATATGAATTCAGCAATGTCTGGAACACTCTACCTGACTCTGTGGTTTCTTCCCCAAACTCCAAAAACTTTAACCTTAGACTGTCTGTTAGGAATATAAGTCACCTAACAGGTATTTGGGTTAGAAATATATAAACCAGGATAGACATTTTAAAACTGTCTCTTTAAGAGCATGCTAAAAACTGCAATTGGGTGTGGTTAGTCAAATGGCAATAAGATGGAGCCAGAAACCTGGGTTGTTTAGCCTTCGTCTCAGAAGAGAGTGTGAGTAAGTCTCTGTTTCCTTCTGCTGGAGAGTATTGCCATTTTTCCTAATTGACTGATATTTTCTGGATTTAATATAAGTCTGTTACTGAACTGTTTTTTACACTGGTCTTTGTTATTGAATTATCCCTGGATTGAAAAAAACTGACTGATTTATTTATTTATTTTATTTATTTATTTATTTGTCAATTGTTTACGAGATAAGTAAAAGTGTATACATAATTATGAATACATGAAATGAGTACATATAAGAAAAATAAAAGAAAAATAAAAGAAACAATAGGACAGGGACGGTAGGCACGTTGGTGCGCTTATGCACGCCCCTACAGACCTCTTAGGAAAGGGTGAGGTCAATAGTAGACAGTCTAAGGTTAAAGTTTTTGGGTTTGGGGAAGAAACTACAGAGTCGGGTAGAGTATTCCAGACATTGACCACTCTGTTGCTAAAGTCGTATTTCCTGCAGTCAAGCTTGGTGCGGTTAACCTTGAGTTTGTATCTGTTGTGTGTTCTTGTGTTGTTATGGTTGAAGCTGAAGTATTCATTGACAGGTAGGACATTGCAATGTATGATTTTATATACCATGCTTAAATCAGACCGAAGGCGGCGTAATTCAAGGTTTTCTAGTTCTAGAATTTCAAGTCTGGTGGCATAAGGTATTCTACAATCGAGTAGAGGAGTGGAGAACTCTTCTTGTGAAATATTTCTGGACTTTCTCAATTGTGCTAATATCAGATACGTAATGTGGGTTCCAGACTGATGAGCTGTATTCGAGTATTGGTCTAGCAAATGTTTTGTATGCTCTAGTTAGTAGTGTGATATTACCAGAGAAAAGCTACGTAAGATTAGGTTAACAACTCTTAATGCCTTTTGGCTATGTAGTTGCAGTGGGCACTAGCACTTAGATCATTAGAGGTGAGTATTCCAGGTCCTTTACAGAGCTTGGATCATCAACAAGATCTTGACTATTCAGCTTGTATTTTATTTTCGGATTTTTTTTGCCAATATGTAAGACAGAGCATTTATTTGTTGAGATTTGAAGTTGCCATTTGTTTGACCATTCTGATACATAGTCAAGATCTTCTTGAAGGGTAGCAGTATTGTCTGTGGTATTGAACAGCTTTACATCATCAGCGAAAAGAACGCAGTTGCTCTTAATATGATCACAGAGGTCATTTATGTAGAGTATGAAGAGAGTTGGTCCTAGAACACTGCCTTGGGGGACACCACTATTGACAGGTACAGAATTTGATAGGACACTCCCAATTTTGACCATTTGTTGTCTGTTTGACAGGAATGCTTCTATCCAGTTATGCAGTTGTCCAGAGATACCATAGGATTTTATTTTTAGTAGTAGTTTGTCATGTACCACTGAATCAAAGGCTTTACAGAAGTCTATGTAGATTGCATCTATTGTTTTGCCCTGATCAAGTTGTGTAGTCCATATGTTTTTGCAGTGTAAGAGTTGCAGATTACAGGATAGCTTTTTTCTGAAACCAAATTGTTTATTGGAGAGTAGGTTGTTTGTCTCTAAGTGGAGGATGATGGATTGGTTAATAATTGATTCCATGACTTTACAGGTGACGCAGCATAAGGAGATTGGTCTGTAATTTTCAACTAGGCAAGGGTCTCCCTTTTTGAAGATGGGGATGACTGTGGCTTGTGACCATAGGTTAGGCAAGGAACTGGTCCTGAAAGATTTTTCAAAGATTATGCTTAGAGGTTCGGCTATGGCAGTGGATAACTTTTTTAAGAGATAGGCACATATTCCATCCGGTCCAATAGATAGGGATGGTTTTAGATTGCGTAGTGCTTTTTCAACATTGTCTTCTGTAAAATCGATATGTATTAGATCACTGTAGTTATCTGTGGTTCGCTAGGAAATGCTGGGCATGATCCATTGCTGTTTACAAATACTGAGCCAAAAATGTGTTAAAGATGTTGGCTTTAATGGTGTCGTCGTTGCAGTCTTTACCATTAGGTCCTATCAGGGGTGGGATGGACCTTGAATCTTTTAGTTTGTTGTTTACAAAATTGTAAAAGCATTGGTGGAATTGGTGCTTAGAAGGTTTTCCTCTTGTTTAATATGATAATTGGTGCATTCGGTCTTTATTTGGTGGCATAAATTTTTGTATCGGCTTTTGAAATTGGCAACGTGACCAGATTTGTTTTTCCGCCAGAGTGATCTCTTTTTGGATTGAAGTTTCCTTATTGTTATGGGCAATCTGTTTTTTTGTTTTGTTTTGGGAGTAGTTGTTGGTACATATAGTTTGATGACTCTTTTGACTTCAAGTAAAAATATGTTGTAATGGTCTTCAACAGTATTGCATCCATTGAATAGAGATTGCCAATCAAGGGATGAGAGATCGTTGTTTATTTACCTGTGAATGACTTTGGATTTTTTGTTTGGACTTTGCTTAAACTTTCTGGAAGTAAAAACCTACGTTTACTGCACAGTGTATCTGTGTGCTGTATGTGTATTATTCAAACACTCCTCTCAAATACGTCTCCCTGTATGCGCTCATTCTCCTAACGGGGAATTACCTCAACACTGTCTACTATTGACCTCGCCCCTTTCCTAAGAGGTCTGTAGGGGGCGTGCATAAGTGCACCAACATGCCTACCGTACTTGTCCTATTCTTTCTTGTATTTTTCTTACATGTACCAATTTCATGTATTCATAACTATGTATATACTTATACCTATTATCTTGTAAGCGATTGACAAATCAAATAAATAAAATCAAATAAAAAAATAAAAACGTAAAGGAAGAATTCAGATTGGGTATCATAGATATAATTCGTAATCTTTACAAATCGTTATTTCTGATAACCCTTTTTGAATGTTCACTGTTTAGTAGAGATAGATTTATAGACATTGGGTTGTGGTATGGAATGAAGAGGTGTTGGTTGTATTTTAAGAGATAGTGACAATTTGTTTCTGTTGATTATACTTCATGGGCATGAAAGGCTTATTTGTCTATTTTTTCCTTTCCCATTTTCTCTTTTTACTTTTGCTGCATGTGTTACATTTTTTATTTTTTAAAAATGTATTTCTGTTTTATACAGTTGTATGAGTTTTATTTGCATTATATAATCTTTAATTAAACTATTGAATGAAAGTATGGCTTTACAGTTGACAAAAGTTTCAAGATCACCCAAACTGGGATGCCCACCTTAGTAAATGAAGAGATCAAGATCTTGTGGAATTGTAGAGTACAGAGACATTTCTGCTATCGGAAAAAGAAGTGCAGTTCATAGATATTAGCAATAATAGAGGATAAATGAATGAAAAACAAATGGAAGAAGCACCAAAATATCAAAATTCACACTTCAGTTGATTTGTTTTGGAAGATAATCATCAATTATAATATCAATACTAATTGGAGCTCTTGGAGTCATACTAAAATATTCCATTATTTGGTAGTTTTCAATTTCAACATTGCTTCTGTAATTCATTGATTCTTGATTAGAATGTGAACCATGGGAAAATACGCAGTCTAAAAGGATTGCAATATTTGTTGGCTGATTAGATAATATCATCATCAACAACAGTAAAAGGTTATTCTCATCCTGGGCATTTCTACCAGTCGTTTGCAAAATGTTTTTTCAATGCTAATTTACTTTTCCCATATCTCTTTGATAGTTTTACAGTGTCTGCCCTGAAGACTGATTCTCTAGCAGATGCCCCTACTAGGCCCATATTGTTTATAAAAGTGGTGTATTCCAGGGAAACAGGCATGCAATGAGCCCTGTTCAAAACCAGAAAGAGTTGAGAGGTCTTTGATGCTCTCTGAGCTTGGTTGCTTTCTTGCAGATGTTTCACCTACCCAAACTAGATAACATCATCAGTGCTAGCATTACTTTGGGTAATGAAACACCTGCAAGGAAACAATCAAGCTCAAATATTCTCCTCTATTATACAGAAAGATTGTGCAACTCTTTCAGAAAAAAAATAAAGCATAGTACTGTGTTCAAAAAGCTTTGAATATACGATATTTTCTTAAGCATCATACATTTTTAAAACTAGGCAGTTCTGACCTAGGGAAAGATGGGTACCTAACCCATTCCTTTCTCTTTGGTGTTGTGGGAAGAAATATCCATCTCTTTGGTGTTGTGGGAAGAAATATCCAGTTCAGTTCCAAGCTGGGAGGTAGGCATTAGAAATAAAATGGAGGCTGGAGGCTGATTGAAAAGAGAGTCCATTTATTGATGAAGCAGAACCACCAAGCACATATGATTCTGGGCAGTTGACAAAATGGAGTTGACAATGGTTTTTTTTAATACTTTCTTTGGGCTTTGTATTTGAGCTTCCTATTCCTGTGCAATAACATGCCTTCTACTGGCTGCTGTCAGATTCCAATGAGGTCATGTGGGGTTATGTAGGGGTCATAGTTGGCTCTATAGGCAAAAGAGGAAATGCAAATCCTAGGTATCTGAGCTAATTTGGTTAAAGTCTTGACTGCTCTGGGATGATACAATGAAGGGGCTTGTCTTCTGAAAGGGTGTTGGGCAATTCCTATTGTGGCTTAATGGCTTTGTTCTGTTTTGGATCTTGAGTGAGGGCTAATCCCACCATTCTGCATTTGTTCAGACTTTGCTGCACGGAGTTTCAAAATATCCTGTCTTGAATGGATTACCAAGTCTGCATTTCTAAAAGCTGCCTCCTCAATTTCTGCTTGGGGGCAGTGAGATTGGTGCTGTTTCCTGCCTCTAAAAAACATGTTTCTCCATTTCTCCCTTTCATTTATTTTTTAAATGGACTCTGGGCTGTGAACAAAAACTAGAGAAAACAAAAAACAACTTATGAGCCTATGTGAGTCCTGGAGCAAATGAGAGCTCTCCTTCTGGCTGGGTGTTTCTCTTGTTAAGAATTTGGCCTATTAAATAATGGCCTTTTGTTAATGAAATGAATCTTTGCATTCAAGAGATGAAAGGGAACTTCATATTCACTGTGGTGCTGTGGTGGTGTGGTGGTTAGAATGCAGTATTGCAGGCTAATTCTGCTGACTGCCAGCAGTTCGATCCTGGCTGGCTCAAGGTTGACTCAGCCTTCCAAAGTCCAGATTGTTGGGGGCAATATGTTGACTCTGTAAATTGCTTAGAGAGGGCTATAAACAGAAGTGGGCTGCTGCCGATTTTCACCAATTCTGATGGACTGGTAGTTAAGGTTAGGCACAGTTCAATGAACCGGCAAATCCCACCACTGGCTGGCTCCACCACTGCCCATTCTTCGGCCTGGTTTGGGGGTCATTTTCAGGCCATTTTTGGCCATTTTCCAGGGCAAAAACAGCCTGAAAAATGGCCTGAAAATGGCCCCAAAAACGGTCTGAAAATGGCCTGAAAACCGGCCTGAAAATGTTTATAACATCTCCTTTTGGGTTGCGTGATCCTCTGAGAGACAGCTGCTGTTTACTTCCTCAGGAAGAAGGCTGCAACCTAAAGGAAATTTTTTCATTGTTAACTAGCTTTTAGACATCAAGAAGCCTATTTGTGGACACGCAAAGACTTCAGCGGAAGCAGACTGAAAATGAGTTTGTTCTGAATTGTGTTCATTTCCAGCTCCTAATGTGTTTTGCCACTGGCAGAAATTTATTTTTAATTACAGGAGTAAAGTGAGACGATGAAGAGACATTAGCCAGTAACAAGCAATTCTCTTTCATCTTTTGGAGAATCCACAAACTTGTTGTTGGCTCTACCTTTGCCTTGATAAGGTGACTACTCTCTGTTAAAGCAGGTGATATTCTGTTGCCTTTCTAATTTAAAGGGAATAATTTGCTTGGCACAGAGTTGTTGTAAGCACGCTGTCACCCAACTACTTTTATCTGGAGTTTATGTTAGAGAATGAAAGGGTGAAGCCATACATCTTAAAACAAACTGTGTTCTAAATCTGCCAGAGAAGTTTAGTCTTGGAACAGAAGCTGAAAAGAGCTTGGATTTAACTCGTCACTAAAACAATTTGGATAAATTACAGATTTTTTTGTCCTATTTTTTTCCCATTTTTGCAGGCCCTCTATTAACTTCAGAACTGCCAACAAACTATGCCACTCCAACACCATGTAGAATCATTTGATATTTAGGATACTTGACCAGTCCAGTGCATGTTAATCACAGTATAGTCCTGAGGTGTGTGTGTGCGCTTTTCAGTCTTTGTTCCAACTCCTCACAATTGCCTGGACAAGTCCCTGCAGGTTTTGGGGGGCAAGATTTTAGAAGTGGTTTACCATTGCCACCTTCTTAGGGTTGAGAAAAATGGCTCAAGGTCACCTAACTTTGTGTCTAAGGTGGGACTAGAATTCATGGTCTCCTGATTTCTAGCCCAGTACTTTAACCATTACCCCAGACCGGCTTTCACTGTCCATATACAATCGTATTGTCTGTCTGTCTGTCTGTCTGTCTGTCTGTCTGTCTTTATCTCCCATTTTCACCTCTGTCTCCATCTCTGTCTCTCTATATCTCTGTTTTTATCTCTCCTTGAAAATATGCCTCTTAGGGTTCAGTTTACTCTTTTGTAAATAAGCCTAGATGTATAAATAATTTAGAAATATGCTTTTCTAAAAATCCTTATATGAAAACAGAAGCTTAGTATACACAAATGATCAAAACAGGTATAAAGATAGCAATTGATTATGAACATTGGTTTGTTTTCTATGCCCAAATCAGCATAATATGCACTCATAAACCTGGCCAGGTACATTATATACCTAATGGTTAACTGGAAACACATTCTTTGGCTCAGTATTTGTAAACAGCAATGGAACATGCCCAGTATTTCCTAGTCAAACCACAGACAACTACAATGATCTAATACATATTGATTTTACAGAAGACAATGTTGAAAAAGCACTACGCAATCTAAAACCATCTCTATCTATTGGACAGGATGGAATATGTGCCTACTTCTTAAAAAAGCTATCCACTGCCATAGCAGAACCTTCAAAAAGACCTCTACTATGTATCAGAATGGTCAAACAAATGGCAACTTCAAATCTCAAAAAATAAATGCTCCGTCTTACATATTGGCAAAAATAATCAGAAAATAAAATACAAGCTGAATTGTCAAGACCTTGTTGATGATCCAAACTCTGTCAAGGATCTTGGAGTACTCATCTCTAATGATCTAAGTGCTAGAGCCCACTGTAACTACAAAGCCAAAAAGGCATTAAGAGTTGTTAACCTAATCCTGTGTAGCTTTTTCTCTGGTAATATCACATTACTAACTAGAGCATACAAAACATTTGCTAGACCAATACCTGAATACAGCTCATCAGTCTGGAACCCACATTATGTATCTGATATTAATACAGTTGAGAAAGTCCAGAAATATTTCAGAAGAAGAGTTCTCCACTCCTCTACTCATTGCAGAATACCATATGCCACCATACTTGAAATTCTAGACCTAGAAAATCTAGAACTATGCCGCCTTCAGTCCGAACTTAGTATAGTACATAAAATTATATATTGCAATGTCCTACCTGTCAATGAATAGTTCATCTTAAACCATAACAATAGAAGAACACACAATAGATACAAGCTCAAGGTTAATTGCACCAAACTTGATTGCAGGAAATACGTCTTCAGCAACAGAGTGGTCAAGGTCTGGAATACTCTACCTGACTCTGTAGTTTCTTCCCCAAACCCCAAAAACTTTAACCTTAGACAGTCTACTGTTGACCTGACCCCTTTCCTAAGAGGTCTGTAGGGAGCGTGCATAAGCGCACAAACGTGCCTATCGTTCCTGTCCTATTGTTTCTTTTTCTTTTTCTTATATGTATCCATTTCATGTATTCATAACTATGTTTATACTTATACCTGTTATCTTATAATCACTTGACAAATAAAATAAATAAATAAAATGAGCTCCTCCACATCAAGCCCTGCATGTGGCTTAGCCCTAGGAAGGCTTATTCTGTAGATGACTAGGAAAGAGTTTTTGGTCTGTAAGTACATATTGAAATTTAACACTGTAGAGAAGATTTTGAACTTAAATATGTTCCTGATCAGAGGCATTTGCTCTGATTTAATGTTTAGTGGTTTTGTTTGATAACTTGAAGTTATGTCATTTTTAGAGATCTATTTTGAAGTTCCATTTTGGTAAACTGAATGACAGTGATTATCTCTCTCTTGCTCACTCAGTCTTCTCGGAAGGAAAAAAAAGGGATATTGGGAAAAACTCAAGGAATTACCTATACTTTAAGAGAGTTTCAATCAATACTGAGATTGGCTAGACTTCCGGGTTAAGCCCTTCTCATCGACAAGACTGGGGACTGTGGCTGTCTGCAGCTTTGGTCCATGGTCTCTTGTTGGAGAGCCCCAATCACTGTGATTAGGGGCTGAAGCTGCCTCAGAGGGGTAGTGGAGTAAGGGGAAGCCACCAGCCAGGTTGAGGGGAGCCGCATCCCCCCACCCTGGGCTAGGCAATTTTTCCCCCTGAAGATGACTGAGCAGTGGTCTAAAATGGCCACCCTGAAGAGGAGGACTTAGCTAGACTAAGATTTGTGCAGGACAGAAGAAAGAGGTGGACAACATAAGAACCGGGCAACTTGGCACAACAATTAATTAAAAGGTACCCCAGGACGGTATTTTAAGAATGTTTATGAAAGAATAAGAAAACGGAAGATTTTTAAAGGGAAAGGGAAAAAAAGTGAAAATATCTTTGACAGCTAAGCAGGGCTTCGAACCAGGATTGGAAGAAGCCGGAACAAGATATCCAAACAAATTGAATTAAAATACATTGCTAACAAACAGGCACAATTTAAAGCTGGACGTAGGAGTTTTCAAAAAGAAGGGGGAAATATTTAAATTGAAGATTTTATTGGTTTGGAATACTGAGGTTTGGAAACCCCAAACAATAAAATGGGGGGCGGGAGGAGGTGAGGACATTGTATAACGGAGAGTGCCATCTGGTGGACAAAAATTTAAGCTGAAAAAGGAAAAGTCCCTATTTCTCTATGAATCGGATCTGATACAATGAAAAGGAAATATTGAAACAATATAACAAGTACCCTAAAAAGTGAAAATTGAATTAGAACAAAAGAAAAATGGATTGTTGGACTGATTGGTGATTTTGCTGTAAACCCAGTTTGGGAATAGTTGTTAATCCAGAAAGTTTGAAGATGAAAAAAGAAAAAGATTGGTGATTGGTGGATTTTAATGACTATAAAATATAAGAGTGTGGAACAATGATATCTCTGTGGGATCTAAAAATAGAACTGAAAAATTTGAAAGAACTGCTACATGCAAGAGGTGAATCACTTGCCTCTGAGTTAAAAGCTATGGAAATGGCATTTGAAGAATATGAAGAAGAAACCTCAGAGAAGGAGGAGTTAGTTCAAGAAGAAGCCATCTTAAATAGACAATCAACAGAAAGAACACCACAAAGAAGAGGAAAATGGGAGATATAAAAAAGTAACTAAAATGGGTAATATTTATAAAAATCGGAAAGACAAAAAGAAACAGCAGAAAAGTAAAAGGGGGAAGGAAAATATATATATAGAGAGAGGGATATAAATAAGAGGGAGAAAAGATTTGGAAAAACAAATGGGAAGAGAATAATGAGGAGCAGGAACAGGAAAGAAAGAAATATGGGAATTGTAAAATAAAGGAAAAAATTGCTTTACCTAGAATACATCGGGACAATGGTTAATGAATTAAGAGGGGATTCCACATTGATATGAGGGGTAATAATAATGTACTATGCAATTACAAATTATAGAATATAGTTTATTGAGAGGAGGGAGGGGCACTGATATCTATTTAGAAGATGAATGCATTTTCTTATTTTTATTGTTACAAGAAAGTTTAATGTTTATTATATATATTGAAATGATTGAAATGAATTGTGAGGAGTTTTAAAAATGAGATTAACATCAGTGACCAAGCAAAATGGATTAATTGTTTCTTTCTTTTTTCTTTTTTTCTTTTTATTTTTTTGATAACTTAAATAAAATTTTATGGAAGTAAAGGGAGAAAATATATTGCGGAATCTGACTGAAAAGTACAATGTAAAGTAGTTTATTTTTCTCGGGATTGATTATTACTACAACTAAGTAAAATAGATGTTTAATTGGGAATTACAGATGAGGGAATTAAGGCATACTTAAACCACTGAGGTGATACCCCAAACTAGTAAAAGGAGAGGGGAAATTTATGTTTTGTTTTATGTGAAAAACTTGTATTAATCTAGACTTTATGAAAAGAATATGCGATGGAATTACAAATTTGACAAGATAAAAAGTAATTAAAAGGGAATAAGTATGAAGATATGGAAACTATTAATGATTTAAATGAGAAAAGAGTACTTTGGAAAAGGCAACATTTAAAAGAAATGTTAAGGTTTAAGAAATACATCTGAAATAAATTGAAATGAATTGAGAAGATGTTTAGAATGAGAGTAATATTAATGAATAGAATTAACTTGCCTGTTCCTTTTCTTATATAAAACTTGAGAGGTAAAATGAGAAAAGAGTACTTTGGAAAAGGCCACACTTAAAAGAAATGTTAATGTTTAAGAAATATATTTGAAATAAATTAAAATGAGAAGATGCTTAGAATGAAAGTAATGCCACTTAAGTAATACCATTAAGAGAATTAATGTGTTTGTTCCTTTTCTTATGTAAAAGTTGAAATGGAGAAGTCATAATAGAATTAAGTTAAAAATGGACAAGACAGAATATTGAATGTAAAAATGAATATATAATTACTGTCATATTTGCATGTAAAAGTGGTGACTCGGAATTATGTTGTACACTGAAAAGAGCTTTTTTTATGCTGTTTTGGAAAAATTGAATAAAACTTGTTTTTTTAAAAAAATACTGAGATTGGCTTCTCTTAAGCCTGTGTTAAGAGTGGATTGTTTCTTCTTTTATGCTTCTGAAACAGGAAAAAAAAAGATTACTGAGTATTTTCCATTAAGCTTAAAAACTTCATGACAAGAAGAAATTGCAGAAACAAACATTTGTGGGCCTCGGAAAAAGGTAAATAGGCCAAAAGCCTGAGAGAACATTGCAAGAAAAATTTCTCATGGCAAGAAATCCTGAAAGTTATTTTAGTCCTCTGCAAAAAATATTGAGTCTAATTTTGGAAAAACAAAAGAACAAATACAGCACTGCTCTTGTTAGGCTACGTTATATTAAATTTTTCAGAGAGATGGTAGGTAGCTAAATTCATTCTGTGAGACATAAAAACACGAGAAACATGTATTCAGAACAATTAATGACAATATTTCATTTTTGTTTCTGGAAAAGAAATCTAGTATTCCTAGAAAATTAAACATCCAATGATACATGTTTTAGGAGGGCTGTGTGTGTTTAATTAATTTAAAGCATATGGCACTTCTGAACAGGGTTATCGAAGCCCACAGTGGAACTCAAGCACCATAGGGACATCTGAACCTTCATACATTCACAGCTTGTGTTGCAGCCACAGCATATGGGTACATAACAATTTGGCCTTTGAAGACATTTTGATGGGCTTTTCGGAAGTGTTAACTGAAACAAGCAGAAGCAAATGGTGATTCTGCCAACGGTTTAATGAAATAAAACAAGAAAAACGGGACTTACTGAAAGGAAGGAAATTGTACTGACCTGGACTCAAATACAGCTTGACCAGAAGATGTCTAATGAGACAGATCAGGGATGATGAACCCATGTAGTTCAAATGATAGAAATTCGGGGTTAAATTGAGAAGGTTTAAGTTTAAACTGAAAACATGTGAAAAAGCTTTTTAGAAAGCATCAGTTTGCCCTGTACTTAAATTCAGAGGCACACCTTGACCCTGACACTAACACAAGGGGTTTCTATTTTAAATAGCTCATCAATTGATGTATAAATTAACAGTAGGGGAACATGATTTCTGCTCTCAAAAGCCTTGTTTTAGTATAGTTATGTTTGTTATTTATGTTTTATACAATGGAAGTTAAAAAAAGAACACAAAGTAATGCATGAGTAATAAACCCATGTTCTGTTATTTACCTAGAAATACGGGAGAAAAAGACACAATGGTCCATCCAGTCTGCACCTTGAGTTGTTGTTTGTTTGTTTGTTTCAATTAATTAATTAATTAATTTTAATTGTTAAAGGGGGAGAAGGGGGTATGCATGCACACACACACATTTTTGGTTCTGCGCTTGGCAAACCAGTTGTTACAGTATGTGCAGCCCACCTCTGGGTGAAGGTTCATCCTACAAGCTTGTGGGTTGCTTTCCAAATGTTTTGTTAGCAGTCTGGGTAGCATTTTCAGCAGAGTTTAGGGGATGTCAGTTTCAGTGTTCTTCTGTTTATAAGGGCTTCAGGTGTGTGTCAAGTGAGTTTCTTGTGACGGTGAACCTTTACCCTTACCCTACACCTGAGCTACAGATATTTGCCACTATTGCAAACAGGAAGTGGCAGAAACCATCCCATTCTGTTCTGAAGGCCACATGTTCTCAAAGTGCCCATGTGAAGAATACTAAAGCAAGACTGAACATCCCTCCAGGAATGGAGGTAGGGGTGATAGATCTTACTGCTGGAAAAGTACAGCAGGCAATCTCCAGTTTAATTTGAACCCAGCATATTCCCGTTCAGTCCCTTTCTATAAAATAAATAAATAAAACAACAATTCTTCATAAATAATAAATAAAATATATAAATATTTGAAATTTAAAGATAAAAGCTAAAGGTAAAGATTCTAGGGGGCGGTGCCTCGGTTTCTTAGCCGAGGGAGTCAGTGGTGTCTGAAGGCACTTTTGAGATCACATGTTCAGCAGGGCTATACAATGAGTTGCATGAAATGTTGTTATTTCTCCACCAAAGTGGTACCTATTTATCTGCTTGCATTTGCATGCTTTTGAACTGCTAAGTGGACAGGAGTTGGAGCTATGAATGGGAACTCACTCCATCATGCAGCTCTTGGTTAAACTTGGGCTGTCAGCTTTCCAGCTGACTAGCTCAGCATCTTTAACCGCTGATCTCTCACGCTCCCTTCTAAATTTAAAGCTATACAAATTTAATAAATAAATATCCAGATCACAGCTAGAAGAAAAAACACCACTAGCTTGATGATTATTACTAAACTTCAGAAAATCTTACAAAATCCCAAGTTAATTTTTAAAATGGAGTAAAAGGCAAGAAAAGCAAGGAGAAAGGTGAACAACAAGGAAAGAATTTACATTATCTATGTATTTGTATAACAATATATCAAGGGACAAAACTTTCTACCTTTTTGGATTATATTGTCATGGAGGGACCATCTGTGGAGGAATTGTGTGTGAAAGAGTCACTGGGGTGCACTAGAAGAGCTGCTTCCCTTTATAATGAAATCAAACAAAGTCATCTTAAAAAGGAAAATGAGGCTGCAATTTAAATTCAAGCAGTTTAAAATTCCTCTGCCACCAGCACAATAATTTTCTCTGGCCTACCTCACTTTTATCTTGTTGAATGGGCAGAAAATGGGTCTGCAAAGATAAAAAGGCAATTTTACTCCACTTTTAATAAACACAGATTCAGAAAAGTAAGAAATTAAGCTGTATGATTTGCATGGATTATACCTAAGTAGTCAATTTATGAATATACAGTGAACAATTAAGAATACTACTCCATACATATGAAATGGCTACAATCCAGAAACAAAGTTTCTACATTTGTGGAAAAATAGAATGTGATTCAGAAAAAAAACGTATCTAGCAATAAAAAATAGGCAGAAAAAGACAGTGGGGAGCACCCACAACTTTCTAAGAGTTAAGAAAAAAAAGTTGGACATTAAATGAAGTGGATTCCAAAAATATTTGGAAGCTGATTTCCAGGTTTGAAAATTTTAATTACCTTTGAATATTTGGAAAATTGGAACAGCATGTTTAGGTAGTATTGGCAGTGAGTGCTGTAAATGTTTTAATAAAATGAAAATTAAAGTAAAACTTTTATAATGTAGATATTCCTTTTAGCAACATAGGTGTTTTTCTTTCCTGAGCAACAGCTCTAATATTTAATAGAGTCTGTGAAATTCAAATGCATTTTCCAATGGAGCCAGCTATTTTATATGTTTTCTCTTACATTACGGTAGCTCAATTAAAAATTTGCTCATCAAGTTTTGGAGAGTTTAATTAAACTCAAGGAAGAAATTACAGAATAATTAAAGGAACTGCTTTAAAAATTGGTGGGAGTTTTTTGTGTGTGTTCTGATTATCAACTAGAAACTTTGCTCCCTACTAATGCTAAATCCAGAAAAATAAAACCCACCACTTAAGAAGTTATGTTAATTTTACCATTTTCCTTGTCTGAAAATTATTTTCCTTTATTGTACTTGACCACCGTTTCAGAAACACCCTCATAACAGCTTCTCTTTCTGCAAAGCTCTTGAGAGGAGACATGTTACAAAAGAGAATGATAATTCTTAATTCTTTCCACTTCTAGGGGCTATGTAAGATTTTCACCACAGATTGTATTAGGGAAGGATTTGGGCCATCTGTTCCCCAGACATGCATAGCTATCATTAACTAAAGTCTGACCAACATGTGCACTGTCTGAGGGGGAAAAAAGTAAAAACTACAGCAAAAAAGATTGAAAAATTGTGTGTAAACATTGGTGATTACATTAAAAAGAGAGAAATACATTTTAGATATTGATGAAATGTAGCAAGGAGCATAAATCAGGAAAGTATATGTACCAAAAGAAAATGAAAGCAGGTTATTTTAGGGAATTAAAAAATTGTTGGGTGGTACATCGAAAGTTTAACTTTTAATATTCATACTATTAGTGTCTCTGCTTAATTATAAGGTTGGCCTTGAATCTTGAGCCAAATCTTCAGACCTAGGTTTTTATTGCAAGAACACTAATCTAGGGAAATACAGCCCAGGGACAATTTCACAGAACAGAAACACAAATACTATAGCATTTTGTGCACATGTTTTATTTCTTAGGGTTTTTTATGTCCTTCAGGAAAACCCAGGAGAGGTAACTGTCTGTATTTTCTTCTGAAAAATTTACCAGCTGTTTCACTAAAGCAGTACTGTATTACATATTTTGAAGGCCCTTCATAGGGTGTGATTCAGTTACAATCCTTCTGCAGCATTTCAGTACAGAATTGTTTTATTTTGCACCTGCAAACAGGTTGGTTTCTAAGGCATCATGACATGCATCTATGAGTAATCCTGGTTGAGTTTAATCATGGGATATTGTTCCTAAATAAAATATGCTTTTAAAGGAATCTTCAGTGCTCCATTGTAACTATTTTATAGTAGTCTATGCTATATTGTGTGCAAACAACAATGTACTTAATTAGGTAAGCATTAGTGAATGTCTCTTGATGTTACAAAGGGGGCAAAATGGCTCAGCAGTTAAATACACTGAGCCTAGGTTCGAGACCCTAGTGCCGCGCAATGGGGTGAGCTCCTGTTACTTGCCTCAGCTCCTGTCCACCTAGCATATAACAGTGTACTATGCACCTTGGCATATAGCCCTGCTGGCCACATGACCACAGAAATGCCTTCAGACAATGCTGATTCCCTCGGCTGAGAAATGGAGATGAGCACCAGTTCGGCACAACTGGACAGGGAAAATCTTTACTTCTATCTTTTACTTTGAATATATGCACATACAAAAAGGTTTGTCAACTTTCTATCACTTTTTAAGCCAATTATAAATCCCTGTGACACCCACAGTTAGAGAAATATGCTTCTCAAAAGCCATGGATAACCACTTCAAAATCTTGTACTACTATCAACAAAACACACGTGAGCTTTAAAATTTAGAGAGCCACATGGAAATATGATCAACTGATGAAGGATAGATGAAAAACATTAAGAGCCAAAATCCTTTCTGATATCACACTGATTTAAGGACTGCTCTTTCTCATTTTTGTATTGTACAAATCTGTATACAGCCCTCGTTTAGTGACTGCCTCATTCAGTGACTGTTTGCAGTTGAGACAGTAGTAAAAATGTAACTATCTGACCAATCTTTGCACAGTCAAAATTTCGCTTAGTGACCAATTCACTTCATGACTAAATCACCCAATCCAAATTGTTGCTAAATGAGAATTACTTGTATTTCCAATTCTTAGTTCTGGATTTTTGTTTCCTCTCTAATTTCAAGTTCAAACATTTTTAATCAAACTTCCTACACACTTCCAACATGCATGTTTATCAGACCGCTGTAACCAACCTTGTGCCAGAAATCCACAATCTAGATCAATCACACCAAATTTCTCCTATCAGCACAATTTACATAGTCATCTATTGACTTGCAGGAAGGGAGTCTTCTGTCTCTTCCATGGACTCCAAGGAGAGAGAAGATCAACTGAGCTTCCAAAGTCTTGGCTTTGGCATGCTTTAGGAATTGTTCACTTGCCTCCCGTCCCTGCTTCTGGCAAATAGCACCTTTCATGAGCTGATGAGCCCTTTTAGCATAGCTTTGTTGAAGTTCCTGATCACGTTGAGTCACTAACTGTCATGCAGGGACACAGTGGAGCAGAGGCTTAATGACACTGGATCCGCTGAGCAATTGCCAGCCCGCTGGTGGTTCGAGATCAGCTCCATGGGACAGGGTGAGCTCCCATCTCTTGTCCCTGGCTCCTGCCCACCTAGCAATTAAATAGATAGGCCATTTTGGTGTTGGGAGACTGCTGGCTGTGTTCCACGCAGGGGGCTGGAACTGGTGCTGGAACTGCCTGGGTGTGATCAGTGAAGGAACTACTTCCTCTGAGAACGCCTCAGGCCAGTGGGTGTGAAGCTAGTTAGGTATCTCGTGGTGCTCCGGTGCAACAAATCGACTACCAACTGTTGGCTGGAAGGACTTCTACTGTGTGCATAACATTGTAGCCTCCTTGGCCTTGTACGCCATATGCTAAATCAATAAATAGACTAAATATAACAACTTTTTTCTTCGTCTTTTAATAGGTTGTCTCATCAGGAATCTATTTTTGCAAGCTCTCCTTTTCTTCCCCCGAATGCTCAGAATTTAGTTACCTGCAAGTTACCTGAAAATTGTTCTGAATTCCAACAGGGTGGAAAACCTTAATTCTGATTGTTTCTTTCCTCCACTGGGCTTCCTCCTCCATCTGACCATTTTTCTTTTGGAGAACTGTAATCGTTGCAAGATTTTGTTACAGAGCATTCTCATCAGCTGGCCATTTGCTGCTACCAAATTAGTTGATTTCCCCCACTCCCCACTTCTTCAAGAAAAGCTACAAGTTCATGCACGTTTGCTGTAGATATGTGCCAGGTTGCTTTCAGACAGGATGGCAAGCAGTCACCAAGCACTGCAGGTCAAAATCGCAGAGGCTGACCATCCATCTTCATATTTCCTTCTTATGACAGAATCAGTAGAGAGCTTTGGTTTCTTTGCAGGCTGTTGTGTTAGCCAAGGGCAAACCTTTGTTTTAGAGAGAAAATCTACCTGGGTTTGACTGTTAAACTCCTGGTCACTCAGGGAGCCTATCTTATATTTTTCTGTACCCGATCAAAACATTTCTTGAGATTGTATATCGATAATAAATACATGTTCCTACTTTCTCTTTTCCGTCCTCTAAAGGGATTGTTTTATTTTCTCCTAATAGAATAACAGAGTTGGAAGGGACCTTGGAGGTTTTCTAATCCAACCTCCTCCTCAGGCAGGAGGCCTTATAGCAGTCATTTCTAAACTTTTTAAGTCCACCACCCCCTTGGTGCTACAAACTCATCCTCGGTGCTCCCCACCCAGGGGTGGGATTCAAATTTCTGTGGGCATGGCCTAATTTGAGGCTGTGGCTTGCTGGTCACATGACTGGGTGGACGTGGTTTGCTGGTCATGTGACTGGGTGGGCGTGGCCAGGTGACTGGCAAACCAAATACAAGTGGTCCTCACTTAATGGCCGGTTGTTTAGCAAGGGTTCTAATTTATGACTGGCCTCCCCAGAGCTACAGGACCTGTTTTTGGAGTTTTGACAGCTTTAGATCAGGGGTCTAAATCCCACCCCTGCCTGTGTGTGTGAGAGAGAGGGAGAGAGAGAGAGGTTGGATCAGATCTCTCTCTCTCTCTCTCTCCCACCAATGCCAGAAAGTCACTGCCAGTCAAAATTCATATTAGTGGTCTCTCTAAAATTATGAGTTTGGTGGTCCCTGAGGTCCAAAAGTTTGGCAACCCCTGATCTAAAGGGGTGAGCCTGAGAGAGGGAAAGAAAAAAAGAAAAGAAAGAGAGAGTGAAAGAGAGGAAGAAAAGAAAGAGAAAAAGGAAAGAAAGAAAAGGGGACAGACAAAGAAGGGGGGATGGAAGGAAGGGACAGAAAGAAAAAGAAATAAAGAAGGAGGGAGGGAGGAGAAAGATAATGAGATATCTATTCTAGTCCAATCACCTGCTTCAGCAGGGTTAGAAGTGTGTGTGTGTGTGTGTGTGTGTGTTCTTGTAATTTACCAGTACATTTTGGTTTTGCCTTCTTCAGAATTGGCACTGTAATACATTGGGGAAAAGTAATGTTTAGGGTGGAGATCTGGTCCAATGGATCCTGTTTAAAGCCTCAACAAAATGTGAGAGCTTCCTGATAGTCTTGACCAGGCAGGCAGATAGATAGATTAATATATGGTAGATAGATAGATTAATATATTGGTAGATAGATAGATAGATCGATCGATCTATATTGGTAGATATGTAGGTAGGTAGGCAGGCAGGCAGGGAGACAGACAGACCTTTTGGATGGATGGATGGATGGATAGATAGGTAGTTAGGTAGGTAGACAGAAAGACAGACAGGTAGGCAGGTAGGCAGGAAGGCAGGCAAGCAAACAGACAGACCTTTTGGATGGATTGATGGATGGATGGATGGATGGATGGATGGACAGACAGACAGACAGAATGTGACAGCAGCGGCACTTTGGGAAAGCAGTGGAGGCGGCTTTTCCCAATGTGCTGCCACCTTCAAGGCATCGGTTCCGGTGCGGTACAACAGCCAATGGGGTGAGCCTGCAGGGCTGGCACCTCGAATGCCCCCCTGCCGCCTCTTAGCGCCTCACTGCGGGCCCCCTTGGAGATGCTAAGAGGTGGCAGGGGGAAGCGCGTCGAAGGCGGCTGCAGCGGCACATAACGTGCCACCGCTTCCACATTGGAGGCACTGGCTCCAGAGTGGTGAAATATGGTTAAATCCATTAAATATGGAGCATTGCTACAGTCAATGGGTGAACCTACAGGGCCGGTGCCTTGAATGCCCATCACCTTTTAGCATCCCCAAGGGGGCCAGCAGAGGGGCACTAAGAGGCAGCAGGGGGCGGCGCGTCGAACACGGCCATGGCGGCATGCAACATGCCACCACTTCCGCATTAGAGGCGCCGTGTCCGGAGTGGTGCTAGTCAATGGGGGAACCTGCAGGGCCGGCACCTCGAATGCCTCCCTGCTGACTCTTAGCACCCCCCCAAGGCATCTCACTGCCCCCAGGGGGCGGTACTGCCCACTTTGGGAACCACTACCTTATAACATTTCAGACAAATGGCTGTCCAATCTCTTCTTGAAAACGTCCAGCGATGGAGCTCCCACAGCTTCTGAAGGCAAGCTGTTTCACTGTTTAATTGTTCTATCATGAAATTTCTCCTTAGTTCTAGGTTGGTTGTCTCCTTGATTAGTTTCCATCCATTGCTTCTTGTCCTGCCTTCAGGTGGTTTACGCAATTTTATTATAAGTCTCTACATACTTTACAGAAAAGAGAAGT
Organism: Pseudonaja textilis; assembly: GCF_049901715.1. Classification (NCBI taxonomy): domain Eukaryota; kingdom Metazoa; phylum Chordata; class Lepidosauria; order Squamata; family Elapidae; genus Pseudonaja; species Pseudonaja textilis. Next base: position 126,587,959 of record NC_141990.1, on the reverse strand, counting down.
GAACTATGCTAAAAGTGGGTTCTTCTCACTTGTATCCTTTCTAGAAATTCAAGAGAGAGAGAGAAAAAAAACCTTTCTGCTCATTTTCAGCAGAAGTCAAATTTGCAGATTGCTGGTTTTCTCTTGCTTTGCAACATCACAGATCTCACCTTTCCTTTTCCTTTTAACCCTTTGCATCTAAAATTTGATCACACCTGAACTCTTGATAATATTTAAACTTACAAAGAGAAGTTGAAAGAAAAAAAATGCCTCGAGTTACTCTGCGTGCCTGGGGCCTTGATTAGATTTGCACAAATGGTCAATATTAATGCAAAGGACACAACAGGAAACGTCAGTCAGGAATTTTATTTGCGGTTGGAGGAGTGCTCCAAGGATCACTAGCAGCCAACAAGAGAGTCAATGAGATGCCACCTTAGGTAGAACTTTTGGAAGAGTCCCTCATACCAATATCTTAAAACAGAGGTGGGGAATGATGGCCCCTGAATGACTTGTGGATTTCAACTCCCAGAATTCCTGAGCCAGCTGGCGAGTTGAAGTTCACAAATCATAAAAGGGGCCATCGTTCTCAACTCTTGTCATAAGAGAAAAGATATTCCCAGGCTTAGCACAAGTTTAAGGAAAGGAAGAAGGGTCTGAGAAATCCAATAAATCAGCAACAAATCCAAAAGAAAAGGCAAGAGATTCTACAGTCAGGTAGAATTCAGAGTTGTAAGCTTGGTCCAGCAAGGCTCACACAACACAGCTAAATTATTAAGTGTTGTACCTCATGATTCTTGAATCTTGACAAATGTATCTTTTCTTTTATGTACACTGAGAGCATTTGCACCAAAACAAATTCCTTGTGTGTCCAATCACACTTGGCCAATAATGAATTCTATTCTATTCTATTCTATTCTATTCTGTTCTGTTCTGTTCTGTTCTGTTCTGTTCTGTTTGTTCTGTTCTGTTCTGTCCTGTCCTGTCCTGTTCTATTCTGTTCTATCCTATTCTATCCTATTCTATCCTATTCTATTCTATTCTGTCCTGTCCTGTCCTGTCCTGTCCTATCCTATCCTATCCTATCCTATCCTATCCTATCCTATCCTATCCTATTCTATTCTATGATTGAAAAGCTGTTGTCAGAGCTTTCTCTCAGGGAGGAAAATGGATAAATGAGCCAAGTCAAGGAGGATCAAGCCAATGGGGCATGTTACTCATTAGGAGCTACTTTCCTGCTGGCCTACGTTCAGCCTGTGTGTCTGACCTGTGGAGCTCAGCCCCTTATTCTTCTTTCCTGAAAGCATGCCTCTGCTTGAGATGGGTCACTAAACCTCAGATCTGAGAGGCTGTCAATGGGTACAGGCAGTGAGCTGTAGGGTTTGCTGGATCAGCCTCACCCAGAGCAGAGTCTCACTGATGAAAGCCTCCTCTCTAGGATGTCCCAAAGGTCTTTTCTTCAAAAGGCAACTGGACTTTATTATTTCTTTTCTTGAAGACATTTTGCTTCTCATCCAAGAAGTTTCTTCAGTTCTTTGGATAAAAAGTAAAACGTCTTCAAGGGGGGAGAAAAAAAGCCCAGCTTTCTTTTGAAAAATCTCCATAACCTGGATGAAACCCCGTAGACAAGAGGACTATTTTTGTTAGGCTCTACTTCCTCCTCATGAGAGAACAAGTCCAGCAGGACCATAACAACAAGCGATTGGCTTCTACCTTTGTACACATGGAAAGCAGCCCCTGTCTTTAGGGGTTTCTCTAGAGCAGGGAGGCCCAAACTTGACCACTTTAAGACCATGCTGGTGGGGAATTCTGAGAATGAAAGTCCTCAAGTCTTAAACCAGCCAAGGTTGGACACACCCCTGTTCTAGAGCATTCTTGTTGCTCTGTTCTCTTGGGCAATATTTTCTCATTGCACTGTTCTCTAGGACAGTGGCCCCCAACCTTTTTTTGTGCCACGGCCCGGTACCAGCATCACAAAATGATCCGCGGCCCGGTACCGGCATCAGCACGCATGACAAGGCAAGGTGAGCCGAGCGACCGGCCACCCAGCCGTCCCCCGCTTTTCCCCACCACCTTCAACTCCTCCTTTGTACCTTTGTCGATGGGCTTCGCTTCGGGACGGCTTCAGGACGGTCGCTCGGCTCGCCTTGCCTTGGGTGCTGAAAGAATCCTCGCGCCTTAGTTCTTTCGAAGCCGCCCCCCCCCCCTTCGATGAAACTAAGGCACCAGGATTCCTTCAGGACCCAAACGCTGCTTTCCAACCAGAAAAGCTCACCCGGAAGCACTTTCTCGTCAAACAAGATGGCGGTGCCCAGCAAACCAGCGGCCCGGTAGGAAATGTTCCATGGACCGGTACTGGTCCACGGCCCAGTGGTTGGGGACTCCTGCTCTAGGACAATGATTGTGGAGTTCAAATCCACAAGTCTTAAAGTAGCCAAGGTTGGACATCCCTGTTCTCATTGCTTTGTTCTCTTGGGAAGGGCTTGCCTTGCTTCTGATAAACTCCTGTGCTACCTGAGGTGCAATGGAAGAAGCTAATGTCACGCGGCTCCTGCTGTGGGAGATAAATTCCATTTAGCTGACTTCTGATATGCAAAAGACTATTGTGTCCTCTGCCTCAGGCATTGCTTCATCTCAGGCCAGACAGATTTATGTATAGGCTTCAGTAACCCAACTTGTGGCCACCAGATAGCCATCCCCTGGCAAGCTTTGAATGAGTTCCTTAGGGCCTTTCTAAAACCCTTCTATCCTTGGAGATAGAAGATAAACATCATTATTCAATAGAAAAAGGATAATAACATTGATTTGGTATTGTTACATTAAGGATAGTATAGGATATAGGATTAAGCATAGGATGCAAATACTGCTCAGGGTGGCTAAGGCATGGGCTGTTGAATAGGTCATGGTAGCCTGGCTTAGCTTTAACACAATTGCACAACATATTGTTTTATGTCAAATACAAATGAATTCCCACTCAGCATTTCATGTCATGACTGCCACTGAAATTATTCAAATTCCATGCCAAATGGTAGCTTAGGAAGCAAACTGGGATTTGTTTTCTATTTATAAACTATCTCATCTCACAAGACATAGCTTGGATTGAATGTATAAATTAGAATATGAAAGCACAGTTTGAGGCTGGTTTGCAAAATACAGTTTTAACTCTCTGTATTTCACTGCTAGTAGGGTACCCATGCTTCGCTATGAAACTATGTGATCGGACAAGTGTTTGGTTTGAAAAATAAGGGGAAAAAAAAATCTGCCTCTGCCTACCAGCATCTATTGGTATTCATCTGGCTAGTGCCTTGTCAGTGTGTGAGAGAGTTGAGGTCTGTTTGGAAACTGAAGCAGCATTTGCTGAGTGAGCAAGAAGGAGACAGCAAGGAGTCTGGGCGTGGCTTAGCTCAATTGTAGTTGGAACAGATTTCTTTTCAAGTGGGGAAAGGGAGTAGAAATTTCAAGTTTGTAGGCTTTATGGTTCTGGCGTAAAAAGTTTGCAAATTTATGAACTTTTATTTTTTTGGAACAAATTTTATTAATTTTTTTTAAAAACATACACAAACAAACAAAACATAGGATGTAGTAACATAAAATATCTTTTTTCTAAAAAACACATAGAGTATCTTATTTAAAAACAAGATAATTCCAAATTATAACATTTCTATACAAACACAATTTAATATATATATTTATCTTATCTGTTCAACTTCATATCTTTTCCCAACTTCTCTTTCCTGCTCCCTTTCCTTCTGTTTAATTTTAATTTGCCTTAAATTATATATATTCATTATATATAGTTTCATTAATTCTCTTTCAACATCCTTTCAAACATAAACAAACATTACACAAAACATAAATACATAAAACTTCTTTTTGGAAAGAGGCTTACCCCAGGCTAAATCTTTTTGTACAGACATAAATCAAATTCGTGCTCACATAATATACTATTTCATATCTTATTTAACATTCTATATTTTCTATATATTTTCTCTCTCCTATTCATTCTTTTAATTTAATTTTATTTATTTCATCTCAACTTAAATAATTATACTTGCATCTTTTGTCCGTTCTCTTTCAATCATCTATTTTTCCTTTCTTTCTAATACAATATTTCTCTTGTAACCACTGGTTGAAGTATGACAACTTTTTATCTTTCCCCTAAATTTTACACTTAAGATAATGCATACTTTCCATACTGATTCTGCTTCGTACATTCTAAGTACTACATTTCAAAATAATAAAACAAGCAAATAATATTTAATTTAATAAGTAATAATAAAACCAAGAAAAAAGGAATATTGAGTTTATAATATAATAAGAGCAATATTTCATAGTAAATTAAACTCTATTATCAAATCTTAAACATTTTCATAGCTTCCCTTTAATGCATTGTTAATTCATGAAATATTTTAATTTTCTAATTCAATTTCAAATACTAATATCTACCATACAATCTTATTGCAGAATCATTTTTATAAAATTATATCTTACCCCTTATCTCTGAAAAAACCCTGTTTTTTAACATCTTGTTTAAAACTTTTATGACTTCTCTTTCCTTTTTCCCTTCCTTTCTTGTCAATTCTAGCTTTTTGACCCCCCCCATCTCTCAAGTTTCACTCTCTTTATCTTCCCTCTCTGTTGTATTTCTCTTTTCTGTTGCTTTCTGACATCATATCGATTTTTCATCTTATTTTTCTTTTTCTTGGTTGCTTTTTTAAGTCCTGAGATCACCATTTCTTTGCCCCCATTACGCTTTTCTTCCTTCACTGAGAGTATTTGCCCATTAAAGATGGCTTCTTCTTCTTGGTCCCAGCCTTCCTGTCGCTGTTGTATTTCTTGATAGGTAGAAATCTCCATTTCTAAAAAGTGAAAAATAGATCCAGAAGAGCCCTTGCCTTCCTGTTCCTCTTCTTTCCATTTGTAATCCTTCAAAAGATAATGCCATTTTTCCCTTTTTTAAAAAACAACCCAAATATCTTTAATCTTTCAAGAAATAGTTCACAAAGATCTCAAAGTCACAAAGCAAACCAAATCAAAGCAAACAGTTTCATTTAGCACTTTCTTATTTCTATATTTTCTCTTCCTAGGGTAGAATTGAAATACACAGTTCCAAAGTAATCTTCTAGAAGTCGTAGTACCTTTTATTTCTGATCTTGTAAACTCAAAGCAGTCTCCTTCAGTACAATCTTAAAATAAATCTTTACCTCTTCCCTTCCACTTATAGCAAATAAAAAGAATTTTAAGTTTTTAATTCCAATGTCCAGAAATCCTTTATCCCCTAGGCTTTAAATTTCAAGTTTACCTTCTATGCTCAAGCAGGTTTTCCAGATTTCCAACTGCTGTTTCTGTGGGAAGGGAGAGTGAAAGAAAGTAACTTTCCCTTTCAGCTTTTTTCCCCGCTGCTTTTATGATCTTCCTTGGGAGACAATGTATCCTTCAAACGATTTAGTTTCCAGGGTATTTAGAGGTTTCTTATAGTCCCGGTTCAGCCAAAACTTTCGCCTTCATCTATTTCCTCCTGCACAGATCTTACTTGGCTGCAGGCTTCTTTGTGGTGGCCATTGCTGACTGCTGCTCCACCGCCTTGGGAAAAAGGGGTTTTGCCGGCTGAGGAGGGGGTTTGAGATACCCCCAAACCCAAATCCGGATCCCCTCTCTCTTCGGCTGCCTTTACGGGGCAGCCCTATCCTCCGGATGAGTCTGGATTGGAGGAACCTTGGCAGCAAGCGCAACAGGAATCATGGAGGATCGCAAATTCCTGCTGCCGCCGAAGCCTTGCCGCAAATTTATGAACTTTTAATACAGGACTGAGCAGGTGAAAAACAAAGGCAGATAAATATCTCTGACAGTTTATATTTGAAAACAGCATTGTTTTATAAATTCTAAATTATGGTTAGCACAAACTTCAATATGGCAAAATGTCTGAACAGAATGTAGCATTTGTACCTATGGCCTATCTTACCATATTTTATTCAAGCACCAGTACAGGTAGTTCTTGACTTCCAACAGTTCATTTAGTGACCATTCAAAGTTACAAAGGCACTGAAAAAAGTGACTTACGACCATTTTTCATACTTAGAACCGTTGTAGAATCCCCATGGTCACGAGATCAAAATTCATATGCTTGACAACTGGTTCATATTTATGAAGAGCCACGGTGGCACAATGGTTAGAGTGCAGTACTGCAGGATACTTCTGCTGACTGCCAGCTGCCTGCAATTTGGCAGATCAAATCTCACCAGGGTCAAGGTTGACTCAGGCTCCCAATCTTCTGAGGTGAGAAAAATGAGGACCCAGATGGTTGGGTGTGGGCAATAGGCTGACTCTGTAAACTGCTTAGAGAGGGCTGTAAAAGCACTGTGAAGTGGTATACAAGTCTAAGTGCTATTTCTATTGCTATGATGGTTGCAATGTCCCAGCAATCATGTGATCAACTTTTGTGACCTTCTGACAAGGAATGTCAATGGGGAAGCCAGATTCACCTAACAACTGGGTTACTAACTTAACAGCTGCAACGATTCACTTAACAACAATGGCAAGAAAAGTTGTAAAGTGGGGCAAAACTCACTTGACAAATGTCTCATTTGTCTGCAAGCAATGTAAATCCTTCCATTCCCCACTATCCTGTCAGAGCTGAAGAAGCTTCTTGGATGAAAAGCAAAACATCTTCAAAAGAAAAAAAAAACAAGAAAATCCAGTTGCCTCCTGAAAAAGCACCCTTGGGACAAATGTCTCATTTAGTGACAAAAATTTTGGGCTCAATTGTAGTCGTAAGTGGAGGACTATCTATATATCCTGAATTATTGTTTTTCTTGATAGGAAGTGTATAAATACCCTTTCCACCCCAAGTAACGTGTGCACCAAATGCTGCCGTAAAAGAATCCTGTTGCAGCCGGTATGTTTTATGCTGCTCATAAACTTGCATGCCTTTGATGTGGCATCCATCTATTTTTCATGTGACCTTCACATTCCTGGCTTTCCCTTGGTCTGCTGCTATTGTTAGATCTGAAATGTTTATGCAGGAAATTTGCCATATGCTAATCAGACCTTATTTATAACTGTGTTTAAATGAGGTTCAAAGGTCATCCTCCCTTTAAGAAAAACAGCTCTTTGCATCCATTTGTTTCTTTGGATGTATGACTCTTGACAACGTTCATCAAGCATTTCACATCAAACCAATGCGTGCAGCTACTATTTAGGAGAGGTATTAAATCCAGAATGGGTATAACAAGAAAGGGCAGTTGCCACAAGAAAAAAAAAAGTAACCTGTCAACAGTCACGGCCTCTTCCTTCCCACAAAATCCAGTGGTGTAGTTAGAGCTGAAACTCAGAACCAATGTTAGGGTTTTCCAACCTAATTACTACAATTGAACCAGAGGTGGGTATTCAGCAGGTTCTGACCAGTTCTGGAGAACCGGTAGCAGAAATTTTGAGTAGTTCGGAGAACCGGCAAATACCACCTCTGACTGGAGATTTTACAGTCTCCTTCCCCTGCCACGTCCACAGAACCAGTAGTAAAAAAAATAGGATCCCACCCCTGGTCTAGTTAATGTTAATGCACCAGGCTAGAAACCAGGAGACTGTGGGTTCTAGTCCAGCCTTAGAGATGAAAGTCTGCTAAGTGACTTTGGGCCAGTCACTCTCTCTCAGCCCCAATCACCACACAGGGTTGTAGTTGTAGGGAAAATAGGAGGAAGAAGGAGTATTAGATAGGTTTGCTGCCTTAAGTTTTTGTAAAAAATAATAAAGATGTGACACAAATAAAAAGAGAATAGAAGATAACGGGGCAATACAAATTTGTGGAGAGCCAAGTTATTGTTTGATTTCCACCACCACCACCACTCAAAAATAACATAGAGGTGTTTAGTTTTGTACTAAAATCTAAAATATACCTTTCTCAACAAAGTAGCCAGAAGAAATACATTACATTGCTGTTTGTGAGAGGCCAGAGAGAGGGAGAGATCAGTAAGTATGAGAAAAGAAAGCCCAGCCAAAAAAGCAGTTATAAGAAAAAAACAAATTCAGAGACTCCACCTTGATAGACTTCCTATAAGTTGGCTGGGAATTTTCCTTTACAGTTTTCCAAATTATGTTTTTGTCTTGGCTAGAATTAAAGCATTAAGATTGTTCCCTCCCTCCCTCCCTCTCTCTCCTGTGTGTGTCTATGTATATATTGTTCAAGACGAGGTAAAAATATACAAAATAAAAAAAAATCCAAAAGAAGACAAAAATGGGAATAAAAGACAAAAAACACAAAACAATCAAAACATTTTAAAAAATGCATCAAAAAGAAAAACACCACATATATACATATTACCCCTTCTAGTTGAATACTGATTAATACTTTACTACAGCATTAGTTTGCACCCCCCACAAAATAGGCCAACATTAAAATGGTTTGGAAATCCCAGCGTTCCTTGTTTTTTCAGTTTGTTAGCATCGTAATGCTTATTTGAAAATAGGAAGAAGACAGCATATTGGGTGTGTTCACTGCCTTGAGTTCTTTATAAAAAAATAATAAAAGGTGGTATAGAGATAAATTTAATGAATTGAAAGATGCTGGGCCATTTTCTCAGCATTTAATTTGTGATTCAAACATGTCTTCCCAAGCAAGTAGAGAACACGATGATGAAAACCACCCTCATTTGCTATGAAATCCTAGTACTCTGTTTAAACTTCATGAGAAGGCAAATTTATAAAAAGTATGCATGCTTCATTGAGTCATTGGCTGGATGCTGAAACCCTAAGGCTGATTGTTGGGTGCTTAGAGCACTCCAAACTTGGTTGATTTCCTGCAGACATTTCATTATTCAACTAGGTAACATTATCAGTGCTAGGATTGTGCTAGTCAGCTAGCACTGATGATATTACCTAGTTGGGTAATGAAATGTCTGCAAAAAAATCAACCAAGCTCAGAGAGTACATAAGACCCATCAGTTCAACCATGAATTACAACTATTCTCTTGAAAATTGAAGTCTAATTTTCTCCATCTTTTGGAATGACTATTGTTTTATTCAAAACCACTGTGGCTATTAGACATAACATGGAATCTAGAAATGATTTATACTTTTAATCAAATCTCTTGCATCCATTAATTGTTAAGTACCATCAAGTTCAATGACTGCAACTGTTATCTTTTCCTGCAAAACAACTAATAGTTCATATTTCGTATACACTGACCAGCAGAAGGTACGACAGACCAAGTTAAATCCTATTGGGACTCATACTCATGGGCAATAGATATTATCCTATAGGGTTCAAACACTCTAGGGCAAGGGTGTCCAACCTTGGCAGCTTTAAGACTTGTGGACTTCAACTCCCAGAATTCCCATGCTTGTTGGAAGCCAGTTGGGAAGGTTATAAATGGTGATCACATGGCCCTGGGACAATGCAACGATCATAAATGCACACCGGTTGCCAATCGCCGGAAGTTTGAGCATATGACCATGGGGATTCTGCAACTATCATAAGATGAAAAATGGTCATAAGTCACTTTTTTCAGTGCCTACTGATGGGGATTAGACACATCATTACCGGGTGGATTAGTAACTGTCAGACCAACCAACATGCAGTCCTTAACAGAACAGCATCTACATGGAGGGAAGCATGCAGTAGGAACCTCAAGGCTCTGTCTTAGGCCCAGTACTCTTCAATATCTTAACAAATGATTTAGATGAGGGGACAGATAAGTTACTCATCAAATTTGACATGACACCAAGTTGGAGGGAATAGCCAACATTCCAGAAGATAGGCTTGAGATACAGAAGGAACTTGACAGACTTGAACACAGAGCCCTATCAAACAAAATGAAATTCAATGGTGAGAAAAGTAAGGTACTATAATTAGGCAAGAAAAACCAAATGCACAGTGATAGAATAGGTAAAACTGACCTGACACAACAGTCGTAACTGTAAGAGGGATTTTGGAGTCCCAGTGGACAATCACTTAAATATGAGCCAGCAGTGTGCTGCAGCTGCCAAAAAAGCCAGTGCAATCCTAGGCTGCATTAACAGAGGGATAGAATCAAGATCATGTGAAGTGTTAGTATCACTTTATGATGTCTTGGTAAGATGACACTATATCCATTTTTGGTCACCACACCATAAAAAAGACGTTGAGATGCTAGAAAGTGTGCAGAGAAGAGCAACAAAGATGATCAGGGACTGAAGGTTAAAATATATGAAGAACAGTTGCAGGAATTGGGTATGTGCAGTTTAATAAAAAGGACTAGGGGTGACATGATGGCAGTGTTCCAATATCTAAGGGGCTGCCACAAAGAAGAGGGAGTCAACCTATTCTCCAAAGCACCTGATGGCAAAACAAGAAGTTGGAAATTAATCAAGGAGAGAACCAAGAATGAAATACAAATTTCCGGATGATTCCTGAACCTCATTCTTCTATTGTGTTACTCTTTCTAATATTAACTATCTTGATTGTGTATCTCCTTGCCTTTTCTGAAATCTGCCTGTTCATTTGACATTTTTTTCTCCTTGATGGCCCTATTTTTATGTAAGATTTTTTAGTGAGTAATTGATTAAGTGTCCAGTAATTTGACCATTTCTTTGTTTCAACTCTCTTTTCCATTATAAGTGTATATGTGTGTGGGTGTGTAGGTCAGAGGTGATATTCAGCAGGTTCTGACCAGTTCTGGAGAACCAGTAGTGGAAATTTTGAGTAGTTCAGAGAACCGCTAGCAGAGATTTTGAGTAGTTAAGAGAACCAGCAAACACCACCTCTGACTGGCCCCGCCCCCATCTATTCTTTGCCTCCTGAGTCCCAGCTGATCAGCTGGATCTTTTTTTGTTGCCTTGCACATGGGAACAGAGCTGGAAAGCAGGTTAGTGGGTTGGGGAGGGAATGGGATTTTGCAGTAACTTTCCCCCAGGAGTGGGGAAGGAATGGAGATTTTACAGTATCCTTCCCCTGTCACACCCATCAAAAAACACCATGCACACCAAGCTATGCCTACAGAACCAGTAGTAAATTTTTTTGAATCCCACCACTGGTGTAGGTGTGTATATCTGTCATGCCCCTGTTGGAATCTGATTCGGAGGGGGAGGCCAAGCAGCTGAAAGGGAGTGGGAGTGTGGCTCTGTTGGCTGTGGAAGAAACCGGGGAAAAGCAAAGTCTGGCCGGGCAGACCAGGGGAGAGGGAGAGCAAGGCAGAGGGAATTCAGAGGAAGACCCAGGCCCACCCACCTCTTCATCCTAGGGCATGCAGGGAGGAATGGAGAAGGGAGCAACTTGAGTTTCATGGCTTATGGGGTGGGGAAAGGGCCCTAATTCCCTTATTTGCTGCAGCTGGGAACACAGTGTTTGAAAAGGGAAGTTGAGCAAAGAAAGCTGTTGGGAGCAAATTGTGAATTATCTGGTATCATCGAGGCTTATCTGGGTTCCTGGCATCTTCCCAACTGTGTGTGTTTGGCTGTGCTTTCAAGTCTGCAATTCCTTCTCCTGCCCTGTCAAGTTAATTACTGTAGCATAGTGGTTTGTTTGGATTTTTAGTTACAGTTTGTATGTAATTTGTTTTCAGACTGGATTTCCTCCACTTAGAGACTGTTCCTGAGAGAGTTTTTCTCTAGCTGAAGGTAACCTGGACATTGGGGGCAAAGTTGGAGATAATTAAAGGGACTCTTCTTGCTTATTTAACTGTGTTGTCTTTGTGCCATGTCCCAGGTCATCACAATATCAATCAATCTAGCATTTGGCTTGTCTAAATATTGAAACCACATCCTCCCTTCTTCCCTCCCTCCTTCTTTCTATTTTTTAATAGCATTAAAGAAGTGTCTCCTTTTGCATTTGATTCTGAAGTTTTTCCCTTGATTGAATTGGTTTTCCTCAACTGTCAGAGCCCTGTCCTTACTTCCTCCAGGAATTACTTTTAGCTTTGATGTACATTTTGATTTTACTGGCAAGGAATTATGCTAGCATCACCCTTGGGGTCACTGGAACTACTTCCTTCACATAGAGGGGATTTGAGGAATTAGAAGTCAAATTCAATACTGGGCTTGGGGTACTCCCAACTACAGAGCTTCCAGTGCACATATGGTGTCCTGCAAAATGAGATTTGAAAACTACATCTTTAAAGAAGAATTTCCTTAGAACCTGAACTAACAGTTAAAAAGCTATCTGGAAGAAGCATAAATATGTACAAATAATATATGATGTGATGTGATATGTAATGTAATAATATTATATAAATTATTTTAAAAGGCACATTTCCCTTGACCAAGAAGTAATGTGAAAGATAAAATATGTTTTTCAAAATTCTATTTTCCTTGTTTCTATGCTATAAATTTTTACAAAATGGCTGTAGAAGTTGTCTCCATTTGTGCCACACAAAGGAAACAGAATCATGTACATTCAAAAGTCCTTCATCATGAGTGTTTTCCTATTTCTAGATATAACTTAGCATTTATTTATTTCTCTTGTCTTGTCTTTATCCACAATTATCCATGAGAGGACGTTTTCTCTCAAATCAAAACTATTAAGCTTATTCAAGAGTCTTGAGTGAACAAACTCAATCATAGTTTTTTTCAAAGTGCACAACAGTAGGAACAACAACAGTAAACTTTAACATAGTCAAGGACTTGGAGTAGAATGAAAGCACAATTGAATTTTGAATAAAATGTGGTTGCTGTACATAACACAAGTCAATATTCAAAGCACAGACAAGTATTTGCATCAAATATTTAACATTCACAGTCATAATCATATGATGATTTCCCCCCCCCCCCATTTTTGAAAATGGAAATGTCGAAGAAACAGTGGTGGATAAGATTTATTGCATTGAGTTACCTTGCGTGGAACTGTCCTGTGTCAAGTTGTCCCATAGCAAGTTGCTCATGGCAAGATGGCTGTGGGGGGATGGTTGCACAGGGTTGGCTGCAGTGAGATGGCCACAGTGAATTGGCCATGGGAAGACGCCCACAGCATTGTCGCATTCAACGCATAGGCATGTTTCAAAAGTAGATGTGAAAAAATAATGTAGGGGGGGTCCAATCATGCAGTTTTGTCTAATCCCATTGGCTATTGAGAATTGGAGAGTCACCCATTGCAACCACATTGTACAAATCTGAGATTGATATGGAGGTGGACCTTTTTTGGCTTTGCTATTTGTCAGCCAAATGTTGCAAATCCAAATAAAGGTCTAATGAAAGATCTATCTGCTCTGAAACCTTCCTGTTTCTCAATCATATGGTCCTGCTCAATCAAGTCATCAAGCCTTTAGTCTAATCCATTCTTGAATATATTTGATAGGTCTATTATAGGTTGGATCATTTCCCCGCTCCCTTTTTTTGGCAAATGAGCACTGCTACAGCAAATCCTGAGCAGTAATACAGAGTAGTATAGTGATCCTAAGCCTACCAGTCACGTTTGGTCATTATGACCTCTGTTGGGATGAGATCACTTTGGGGGCTTGTCTTGATTTTGTTGACCAATTAACTGTTTTAGTTATGGTAATTCATACGTGGGGACCAGGAGGCAAACAGTCTCATGGAAAATCTAGCGAGGAGATATTGTGACTAGATATTCTGTAAAGACCATGAAAATTTGTCTCCCAAGTGTCAACTCATAAAATATTTTGTATACACATTTTATAGTTGACAACAGAAAAAAGTGGGGGGAGAGTTTCAAAGAGCAGACAGCCGTGTGGAATCAAAAGTACATCCCATTCATATTTTCTTCAAAGACTGATTAGATGACTGAAGTTTCTGCTGTGCAAAAATCTAATTGGAGAGCATGATTTGACTCTTGGCTATTGATGTTTTTCGTTGAATGATACACCCAGAAGTGGGGGGAAAGCAGGATCCAGGGTAACAGTGAATTACGTATCTCAGAGTTGGCTACGCCCAGGTAAATGCTGGATGTAGAACGTTAACTTCAAATAAATCTTTTTTAGTTTTGGGAGTGTGGCTCAAGGCTCATGATTTAATTGGAGTAACTGCCGGAATCCTGACACCAAGCTTCCATGGGTATATAGGTAATCATGTGGAGTAATTCAGAGATGGGGCCACCTGTAGTATGTCTTTTGTTTTGATGAATGCTAGTAAAATTTTGCAATATCTATTTTGATCATTACTTGGTCATTACTATTGGTCAAAGTAGCAGTCCAAATAACAATGCCATCTATATAATCTCTAGATTGTTTGAAATAACACTTCCCTCTTCAAGTCAGGGAGATAATGGTGGAATGTCTGTCTGACTGTGAGCTGTCCTGCTCACTCATACACACATAGATGTAACTACGGTTTAGTGGGTTTATTAGTATTCCCCAGAAATTCCCTTCACCAAAAACCTAGAACTTTCCCATTAAGCCCAGCCCTGAGCAGACCAAGGCTAGTCTACAGAGCAATGACCAGTGAGTCCGCAAGGCACTTGAAGGTTTCCCAATTTAAATAAACCCACCAGGCAAAATTAAATCCACAATATAAGAGGATTCACGAGGCAAGAAAAGTTTAAAGTTCACAAGGCATGATCCTAGTCAAGACATGGTATCAGTTCCAAAGGAATCACAATGATCATGAAAAAAGCAGCTAGGAAATGAACAAGTTCCCAATGCCTCCATCTGTCTACTGTGCTAAATAGCCAGCTTCTGGTGCATCCCATCAAGAGGGGTGAAGCTGTCTCCTTGCAAGAAATCAGGCTGACCTTCACTGCTCCTGCCTTTTCTCTGCCCTACATGTTCTTGGATCAGGTGCAGAAGGCAGTTCCTCTTCCTCCTCACTGACCGGCTGTAGCTGTGTCCTTCTTCCCCCATCCTGAAACCTCAGGGCTGTCCTGTTGAAGCTGTGTTTCAGCCAAATCCCTCTCAGCTGGCTTCCCAGAGCCACTGACCAATTCCCCTCCAGACGTGTCTGGACCTGGTTCATCCTCCTCCAAACTGAGATCTGGAGAGGTATCTGGGAAAGCATCTGGGGGGGGGGTGTCATCACAGACCACTAGTTGGAAGCAGAGATTAGCCATCACAGAGGGCTAATTGGAAGCAAAGATTCCCTTCCCTTGGACAATGGAAGTAACTGGGAGCTTATGGGGGCAGGGCAGCAGAGTTTATATTTAACATTATTTATTTATTAAATTTATCAAAGGTGACTGTAGGTGGCTTACAATTAATAAAAAATGCCAATATAAAAATTAAAACATCAAACAATAAATAGAGGCATCACATTTACATTAAAATTGACCAAGTTGGAGAGGAAGGGAGCACAATGCACATGGAAAGGAGGCGGGGTCTTATGTAATCCATTAGTCACCTCCAGAAGGCATGTCCCCATCAGGGCCCCAGGTCAGTTGGCAGAGCCAGGTCTTCAGGCCCTTTTGAAAGGTCCAAAGGGCAGGTGCAGTTTTCACCTCAGGGCACACAATCTCACCTCAGTGGGTGGGAACCAATTAGAAAAAGCTCTTCTCCTGGGCCCAGTAGCTAGAATTCTTTGATTGATGGGGTCTGCAGCATGCATCTTCTGCCAGTACAGGTGAGATAGTTCTTCAGGTAACCTGGGCCCATGTCAGGAAGGGCTCTAAAAGTGATAAACAACATCTCGAATTAGACCCAGAAGCAAACTGGGAGCTAGTGCAGCTTATGGAATCGTGGAATAACATGTGACCACCCTAGGGGCCTCAAGAACTTCCTCATGGTTGCATTCTGAGGTGGCTATAGCGGAATGTTTGGTAATAAATAAATGAATTAAAGTGAATGAGAAAATTAAATGGGAACATTTTAATTATTATTAATGATTTATAAAAATATAAGTGAGAAATATGGGAAAAAAAGAATTAACTATGGAAAGTTTATAAGTGTTCCCAAGGAAGTATGATATTTAATTGAAAAGAAATGTTAAAGATGTTAAGATTTTAATGGATATTAATGACAGAATTGAATTGGAATGGAATGTGTGTTTTATTTACACACACACACACACACACACATATATGGCATTCAGCTTTGTTTGGGTATTTTCCCACGTCATTGTAGTTGTGCTTTTAAAGTTGTAGCAACGTTTCGGCAGAATCTCATCTGCCATCATCAGGCTACAACTTTAAAAGCACAACTACAATGACGTGGGAAAATAACCGAACAAAGCCATATATATATATTTAAGAATATAGTGTGTATTTTAAGAATGTACCAAGCAGAATTCGATTGGAAGTTATGTATTATATTGAATGCTATAATTTTAAAGGTATACATTGAACCTTAAATAAGAATTTGAATGGATAAAATTAAAAGATATAAAGGTGTCATACTCCAGTTGGTAACTACAGGGAAAAATTTGTTTAATGAGAAAAGATAATATGAAATTGAAACAGGACAGACACAAGTATAAATATAATGATTTGAATTGAGATGAGATAATTAAAATAAAGTTGAGAAAATTAAAAGGGGGTAAAACTATGTAGAAAATATAAAACAGTAATAAGATATGGAATAGAATATACAAATGAGCATGAAATTGAGTTTTGTGTCTGTATGAAGAAGTGATAACCTGGGACCATGCTATTTTCAAAAAAAGATGGTTTTATTTGTATTTTGTTTTTGTGAAAACCCAAATAAAATTTTCCAAAAAAAAAAAAAATGAAGAAGAAATATTTTCTTTTTCCCAACTAAATAGTTCCAGCTTAAAAAAAAAAATCCTGCAACAATAAAGACTAATGTCAGCTGTTTACCTGACAAATCTATACAGGTTATTTTTTTATATTAATTCCCATCCCTGGCATTTACTAGCAGCATGCTGTTGTCCAGTTAAATTTTGAAGAACACCTTTCCCTTGCCGATAATATCCCCCATCAAAGGGATATGGGATTTAGAATGCACAATGGCCATCTTTTCTAGTGTTCCAAACATGTGTTCTTTTGTCATTTTGAATTAAGTGAAATCTTCCATTTTGGCATTTGGGATAATCAATAGCATTTCTAGCAAAAATTGCCCTTGGATTTCTGGGCAACATGCTGCAGTACATCTTCTCTTTTATATTCAATCTCAGTAAGCAGAAATAATGCTTTGTTCTCTCCACATCCCCTTTCTCTAATACATGCACAAACGACTCTTTTTTTCTCACTCACTCACTCACTCACTCACTCACTCACTCACTCACAGAAACACTCACACATACAAACATACACCCAAACACAAACAGAAGTTTTGGTTTTTTTTACAAGGGCTACAAAGATGAGCTGCGAAATGAGCTGGATGACTACTTGATGGAAGCAGTTTCTAAACAGTTTCTACATTGTGTCTCTTGAGATATCAGAAGAGTAAGAGTGATCCTTGACCCTGGTACTTGGGGACCATGCAGTTGCAGCCAGTAAAAATATTTCAGTTTCAGGATTGAGAATTACTTAAACAGCACACCAGGCTGTGGTGCCATCTTCAGCGGTCTACAAGCAAGATTGCTCAACTTCAGGTCTTCAACGCCTCCAGAGAGGCTGTGGGGAGAGAAAAAAATATCATCATTTTCTAAACCTTAGTCAAAGACTAGCAACTTTTCCATATAATGACAGCCATCATGAAATCTTATGAAGTAGTTCTTCTCCCACTCAACCTTCTGAATGGCTTCAAATCCTGTGTAATTTGACTATTTTACTCCAGGGCCTCACTGATTGTGCATAAAAGTGGTGAAAATATATTGAAGATTTTGCATGCAAAGATCTCATGATTTTTTTTTGCCAAAACACTCCAGATCATAAAATTTGACCAGTTTAGATGTTTTTCCCCCCAGTTTTTCAATTTAAGAATCATGGATACCACTTAAGTACATTATAAAGCCCCTAAGGTAAGAAACTATTCTAATCTCTCTTTAAAAACTCATCCAAATGCAAAAAAAAGTATTTTTTTAAAAAAAGAAGGCTATAAGAGACTATCCTGCCCCATGCCCTTTTCCAACAAATCAAACACAATCCAAAGAGAACAGAAACCTTGTAATGCTTTTGCAAAATAATTAGTTGTGGTAAGTACAAGCCTTGCCAAACTGCAAGACTTGCCAAAAGATAACAGACAAGAAATAATTTGCAATACAAGAATCTTCCAATACAAACTCAGGATACTAGAATGTCCACGAGGCTGGAGATTCAAAACATCTTTGCCTTCTGCAAAGAATGTTCATTTCACAGCTGGCTTTTATCTTCTTAAAGGAGGGGCAGCCTTGCAGCCTTACTCCTGAGTCACCCATGCTGTTGTAGCTGCCCTTTCCTCCGAGCAATCCTGTGCACACGCGCACTTTGCACAGGCTCCTCAGGAGCCTCTTCATCACTGATGCCAGCCAGCACAATCTCTGAAGGCAGCAGTCCACTCCCTAATGGTCTTGGCCCCTCATGTGAGTCCTCGCTCTCCTCAGCCATCTGCAACTGCTGCCGGCTAACTACAACAGAGACATAGGAGAAGATTTTAAGAGCGGTCTCTGGTTCCTTGAAGTGAACTCTTACTCTGAGTGAATTAAAATGGATAACAGGCCCTTGCTTGCATATAGGAGTCCTCAACTTATGACCATAACTGAGCCCAAAATTACTGCCAAATGCTACATTGTGGTTACAAATGGTGATCACACGATGCCATGATATCTGACAAAAGCCTAAGCCTATTATTACATGCCTTTCTAGACCTGTTTAAGTTTCGGGGATTCCTCCTGAGTAGGGGTGGGCTGCTACCAGAAGCTAATTTTATGGCCAGTTCGGCAAACTGGCAAATTCCACCCCTGGCTGGCCCTATCTTGCCTACCCTTCCCCTCCCAGAAGTCCCCATGCAGCACATTTTAGAACACAGGTAAGTGTGAGGCTTGGGGATGGCAAAAACCGGGCATCCCAGAAGTTCCAGAAGGCCAGAAATGGGCCTGTTTCTGGCCTCTGGAGAGCCTCAGGAGCCTGGGGAGGCCATTTTTGCCCTCCTGGAAGCTTGAGGAAAGTCTCTGGAGTCCAGGGAGGGCAAAAACACCCCCCTCATAGCCCGTATTCACTCCTAGGCGAGGGTGGTGAAGGAGGCTGATTAGGTCATACCCACCATGACCATGCCCACCCAGCAACTGGGGAGAGAACTGGTTGCTAAGTTTTTGAAGCCCACCCCTGCTCCTGAGGTATTGCCACATACAATGCAGTGTGATAAGGAGCTGTTGTTCCCAAATAATATGCAGAAGCCAGCTGTCCTTCTATTTCAAAGGTGACAAGTATCCTCCTCTTCACATTGAAGGAGAGAAAGAAAATGAGTGTCGAGTAGCTTTGAATTACTTATGTATGGATTTTGCATCCGAAAGTAAAACTATTCATGGAATTCCTATGTTGTCACTCTGACCTCTTTTTTCTTCTTCTAATGAATCTTGCTTTTTCTGAGCTCAAAGAGAGTTGTTTATTCAATGGAATACTTCCAGGCCAGAATGCCATTGGAGAAATCTGACAATTATACTCTGCAACCCACTTGAAGCAGTGACCTATCACGGAGGGGTGACACACTTGAAGGTAGAAAGAAGAAGCAGAACGAGTTGTTATCCACATAAAGATGACAACCACCTCCACACTCTCTGCTGTTTACCCCATTTCAGAAGCTTAAATAAATATGAAAGAGGATGAGGATATGAACAGAAACACTGCAGCGTTGAAGACATTGAAAGAGGGGTGATGGTGCAGTGGTTAAAATGCAGTATTGCAGGCCAACTCTGCTCATTGCCAGGAATTTGATCCTGACCTGCTCAAGGATGAATCAGCCTTCCAGCCTTCCGAGGTCAGTAAAATGAGGACCCAGATTGTTGGGGGCAAGATGCTGACTCTGTACACCAATTAGAGAGTGCTGTAAAGTACTATGAAGTGGTATATAAGTCTCTTGTTCTTGCTAAAAGCACGAGCAGTAATTTCTCAAGACTGCTAAAACTATTTGAGATCTACCCTTGAGATAGGAACCATTGCAAAGTTATACCTCCAAATCCCAAATCTCTCATGCAGTCCTGGAGAATACCATGCTTAAAAGCTGCTGATAGATCCACAAGCATTAGTTGGGAGATACACTCCTCAATCACACTCATGTTCAACCAGTTTGGCCAAAATAGTAATTTAGAAACTGATCTGTTTTAGTGGATGCTAAAGCCACTAAGGTACAGATGGAATCATCAGATGCATCCTTTGCCATGAACCACAACAAAAGAGGCAAATTTGGTTTTTCTATCCATGGATCATCAGCCTCACGTCAGAAAACCAATATGTAACCTGCTTGACTTTTATTTATTTTTTAGATAAGATTTGAACTTGGTCCCTGAATCAGCCCAAAGCAAACTGGACTTTCTTTTTTATTTTTTGTGTGTGGTGGTGTTGGGGATAAATTGAACTTAATTCTTTATCCAAAATTATTCTGGTAGCACAAACCATTTCATGCCTAGTCAGCTCCATTTAACAGGAGTTACTTCTAAGCTTTCATTTGTAATGGTAGCTTGCTAAATTGCAGCTTCCCAGTCTACTTTGTTTTTGACAATATAATTTTTAAACGGATAAACAAAAATGTTACTTGCTTTGTTTTGGCTTAAATAATGCCCTTCATCAGATGAATAATGGATCCAAAGCCTAGATGACAAATTTCCTACTCCCACTCTTATGCTACACTCTACCTTGTTGATTAGCAACAGAGAAATGCCTTCAACAATGACAACAACAAAAAAAAGCTTGTGGAGAACACTTAAAGTAAGACAATATTGCCTTTGACGAATTACAGAGAGCCATTTTTAACTCCTGACTTCCTTACCAAAGAAAGTTTCTAGTTTGGAATCATTGGTGCCTTTAACCTCTTTATCTCAGTATGCAAAACTATGGAGTTCTGTTGAGACAATTAAGCAGAAGCTAGAATATTTACATAAGAGTAAGAAGGAAATCAAAAAGACACACTGAATTTCACACAACAAAGTATTAATCAAAGAATTGACAGTATATGGAGGAAAACACATCAAGAAAGTCGAAGATGTTCAAACTGAAATAATTCATGTATAAGATTCTTGTAAGTAAAAAGCATATAATATTATTACAGCAGTTAGCATATGCCCAGCTAATTCAGTATGCTTTGAAAGGATATGTGGATTTATAAAGTTTACTAAGAATATTACACATTGAAATGGAATCAGCTTTTCAGATTTATTTCGTTGCATAGATTATTTTCCAGAATTGTTGAGCTTTACAGCCTTGCCACAGAATATGAAAGGTCCCATCTGTTCCTTACATTTCCAGCAAATTTTAGTAAATAATTTCTGACTTTTAATTATCAAAACTGGAGTAAAATACCAACAGTATAAAAATTATAACAATTTTCTTACACCAAATATAATATTCAGAATAAAGCTATTTTTTTTTTATTCCGTTGAAATTTTCATTGTTGCACCTCTATTACTACATTCAAATTTGGTATCCATGTAATCATCGCCTACAAATTCTGAACTGAAGAAGCTTCTTGGCTGACAAGTGAAATGTCTTCAAGGAAAAACAGAGAAAGTCCAGTTGCCTCTTGAAAAAGCACCTTTGAGACAACACGCAGTATAGTTGACAAAGTAGTTAAAAATGGGCAAGTTAAAATATTGTGGGATTTCTGAATGCAAATTGATGAAGTCTTAATTCATAATACACCAGATGTAGTTGACAAAAAGGGAAGTGTGGATAATTGATCTGGTAATACCAGGGGAAAGTAAAATAGAAGACAAGAATTGGAGTAGAGCACAAACTATCAAGATCTTAAAATCCAAATTGAAAGATTATGGCCTACACTGGTCATGGTAGTAGCAGCACACTGGGTACCTTACCAAAGAGTCTTAGACAGCACTTAGAAATTGACAAAATTTCCACCTATCAATTACAAAAGACCACACTGCTTGAATCTACAATATATACTGTGCTGATACATCACGACATCCTAGGATGCACACGAAGACCAACGAAGTAACTGCCAGCTGTGATTTCCCTTTGTTGTGTATCCAACAATAATAAATAACCTAAGCATGTGGCTCACAATGCAACAAAATAATAGTAATTACTTAGCTTCTCAGGCTGTCATGCTGACAATCTTTGTCGACAACAGCAAGGAAAGGAAATGGAGTTCCAGCTTCTTTCCAAGTTCCTTCAGAACTTCTGACTGACTTTCATTGTCTGTTTTGGTGTCACACCTCCTGTTCTTCTATAACAGGGGTGTCAAACTCAGTTTTATTGAGGGCCACATCAGTGGGCTGTGGTTAAACTTGGGGTGGGGTGGGGGTGTGGCCGATTGGGTGGGTGTGACCAATTGGATGAGCGTGGCCAACTAGGTGGGTGTAGCCAGTTTGACCCCACTCCCCAACTTGCTGGAATGTTTTCTCTTTGTACTGGGTAGACCGGGCCAAAGCTACGCTGACCTGATCTTTCCTCTTCACAATGGGTAGACCAGGACTCCCCCCTGCAGGCCAGATCTGACCACATTGCGGGATAGATCCAGCCCACGGGCCTTGAGTTTAACACCCCTGTTCTATAACAATTGAAGACCCATTTACAAGCATTGGTTATAGAGGAGAGAAAGTATTCTATAATTTCACACTTTGGTCATATTAGACTGGCATTACCATGGCCTTCTTCTGACAACTAGGTGCTCCAGCTGGCCAGTTCAAAGCCAGACAGATCAGGCCCCTTCAGCTGAATTCTGATCATGCTTGAATCAGCAGCATGACGGGTTGTCCAATGTTACTAATTGCTGCAAATTAAGCTGTCAGTAAAGTGATAGCTGTAGAGTTCTGTTCCCAGCTTGGCAAATTTAGCTGAAAGGACAAAATTTCAGTTGAAAGACAAAATCCAAAGGATGTTGAAAAGAATCCTCTTCTTTCCCAGAAAATCTGGGAAGACACAATGGATCTTCAACATTCCCGACAAAATGGCAAATGGTGATATGTTTGCCTCCTGCTTTAAATTTTTATTAGCACGGAAAAGAGGAGGAGCTGATTGGACTTCAGCTGTATTTTGTTTTTTTATACCAATTAAATTCATTGATGGGGGTGTTTAAAAAGAAGAGGAAGGAGGAGGTTGAAGTGGAGAAAGCAGCTTCTTTAGCTGTGACTGGATGGTGGGAAATGGAAGGATTTATACTCCTTGAAGACAGCTGGTCATTTGCATTCTTTTAGTGAGTCATTGAGGCCACCTGGAAGTTTATTTGTGTTGTCAGGGGCACCTGAGTGGTACAAATGGATATGGAGTCTTCTTGGAACGGTTGAAAGGACTGTGTTGTAGACTGGAGATAGATGATGTCATATCCTTAATCCTTCTACTCCCCACCATCCAGTCAGAGCTGAAGAAGCTTCTTGGATGAGAAGCAAAACATCTTCAAAGAAAAGAAAAACCAGAAAGTCCCACAACCCCAGTCATCATTGTTTGTAACTTTCCCAACTGGCTCCCAAGAAGCAAAGTTGATGAGAGAAGTCAGATTCACTTTACAGCTGTGTGAGTCACTTCACAATTGCAGTGATCTGCTTAACAATTTTGGCCAAAAAGGTCATAAAAGGAGGTGCAACTCACTTAACAACTATCTTGCTTAGCACTGGGAATTCTGGGCATAGCTGTGGTCACAAATTGAGGTCTACCTGCAAATCCTTGTCTGGCCTAGGCCCAAGCTATGTCAAAAAAACAACTCTGTTATTCTATCACAGGGATCCTCAAACTTAGCAACTTTAAGACTTGTGGACTTCAACACCCAGAAATCTCTGAGGAATTCTGGGAATTGAAGTCCACAAGTCTTAAGGTTGCCAAGTTTTGAGACCCCTGTTCTATCACATCTCAAGAGCTTCAGTTATCTTACAGGAGTGTGCTATGAGCATCATTCTGGAAGCAGAATTAAAATTTCAGTGATCAAGATATATTCTGGAATTCTCTTCCTCCGTAAGGTGTAGATTTCACCCAACCTATCTGACTTAAGAAGGAAAACCCTACTTGTATAATGTACTTAAGGCTGAAGAGCTTCGTGGGTGAGAAGTGAAATGTCTTCAAGGACGAAGAAAGTCCAATTGCTTCCTTGAAAAAGCACCTTTGGGACAACCATGACCTGGATGACTGAGAATCTCCATAGACATTTACCTACTTGTATAAGTACCTATAAAGATCTTCTAAACACCCTGACCACTTAGCCACTAAGTGAACTGTTCATCAAAAGCTACCCCTATGAACTGCCTGGGCTGTTGAACAACCCTTTGGGCACCCACAAAATCCATTCAGATGGAAGATTCACCAGATCAGTTTGTGTGTGTGTGTATGTGTGTGCTAACGCATGGGCATTAGGATGTTACAAGGAAAGCTAAGCGCCAAAAGTCTTGTTACCTAAATGAATGTTCATTTGCGTGATATTGAATTCGGCCCTTCTTTGTTACTAATTCTAATCATATTTCCCATTAACTCTACCCTGCTCCAATAATATTTGGAATAACTAAGAATGTCAAATCTATTTAAGCGAAATCCTCATTTTTGAGCTCTCAATAAAGAAGCTGCTCAGCTGGAAGGATTAAATGCATCCATGAGATTTTAAACAGTACGTAATCCCCTATGTTGTCAAAGCCAATCCTGACAATCTGATCTAAGAAAGAGCATGGACATCTCTCTCTGGTCACAACACTTTTGTCCATCAGCCTGGCCATCTATTTGAGATAGGATGGCTGACAAAGAAGCTGCAGAAATGGTGAACAGATGAAATGCGATACTGCTCAGAAATCAGAGACGGAAGAGGCAAGGAAGGTGGCGCCACCTAATGCCTGGGTAGAGAAAATGGATGCTGATGGCCAGTAGAGCATTGGGTAGCTAGAGGATACCTTGCTTAAGAAGGAAATCTCTATGGCCATGTATCTGTCTTCTGCTTGGAAAGTGGTGGACTATAAAAGGGTGAAAGTCCCAAAGGTCCTTTTTCAGGAGGCAACTGGACTTTCTGGTTTTTCTTTTCTTTGAAGACATTTTGCTTCTCATCCAAGAAGCTTCTTCAGCTCTGACTGAATGGTGGGGAATGGAAGAAGTTATACTCCTTCAAGACAGCTGGTCATTTGCATTCTTTTGGTGAGTCATTGATGCCACCTGGAGGTTTATCTGTGTCCTCGGGGTCACCTAAGTGGTGCAAATGGATGTGGAGCCTTCCTAGAACTGTTGAAAGGACTGCATTGCAGACTGGAGAGAGATGATGTCATATCCTTAATCCTTCCACTCCCCACCATCCAGTCAGAGATGAAGAAGCTTCTTGGATGAGAAGCAAAACGTCTTCAAAGAAAAGAAAAAAAAAAACAGAAAGTCCAATTGCCTCTTGAAAAAACGCACCTTTGGGACAACCATGACCCCGATGACTGAGAATCTCCATACACAAAAGGGTGAAAGGCATAAAGCTTTACAGATACGAAGTTACTAAGTATATATTGGAAGGCAGTGATTCTGAGTGTATAATAAAGAAGAAGAAGCTAAGGAGATATGGCTCTGCTTGTCTGATCTATTGGTCCTCTTGAAAAATAGCTGAGGTGTAATCATCCTTCCATGATTCTCATGTCCTTCAAGGAGTCCATCTTCCTCTTTTCTGTAGCTGAGGCCAATGATATAAATTTGGGGACCATCCAGCCAGTCTTCACAAATCTAGTTCTAGTAACAAAAAGAGGTCATTATTCCCATTCCCCCCATATCTATGAAGTAGAAGGGCTTGTGAATAACAATTATATTGTTTATTGTTAATGGTTTGTATCTTATGCCCTAAAATACAAGTTACATCAGTACAACTTATTGGTGTAAAGGTGCCAAGGGTGGAATTCAATTGGTGTTACTACAGGTTTGGTGAGTATGTTTTGCGCGTGCGTGGCTATGCTGCCCAGACAGCTGAAAAGCGCTGCACGCAGGTGCGCAGCATTTGAAAGGCCTTTTTCCCCCTGCTTTTTCAATCTCAGCTGTGCTGCACAAAGCAGCTGAGGTTGAAAAAGCAGGAAATAAAGGACAGGTAAGAGCCCGGGCAGGTGGGTGGGCCAAAGAGCAGCAAACACAGAACCGGTTTGGTGTCTGCTGCTCTTCAGAGCTATCAGGCAGAACTGGTAGCATCCCACACCTGCAAGGAGCTAACCTGTTTCTGAAAATATATGCACGTATCTATGAATGTATCTATAACTGAGGATTTGAAGTTCTGACAGCTGGGGCCAGCCCACACTCATGTTGATAGCACTTTGGGTGCTTGGAAACTGAACCTGCATTTGTAGCATCTATGGTCCCATGACTGTGATTTACAAATTTTTTGCAGGTAACCGGCATTCACTTTTGATTTCTGGTCAATACAAAAAATGGATTTGCTTAATGAACACTGTAGAAAGGTTATAAAATTGGACATGGTCACATGGTGACCCCACTTAACAACTATCACAACTTACAATTATAACTCTGGGCTCAATTACGGTCCTAAGAGGAGGATGGGAATGGGATTTGCTTCCAAATCTGCAAGTATAATTTTATTTTACCTAGACTTTAGCACCAATCTCAGTTTAGCACCAATCCTTTCAAAGTGTATACAATATACACTCCTAATAGTTACAAAAGTTCCTCTGGGTAATGGTCTTGCCTTTCAGTGAGATGGGTGGAAAATAACTAAAAACAAATAAATATATGTGTGTGTGTGTGTGCATGCGTGTGTGCGTGCGTGTGTGTGTGTTCTGGGCAGAGTCTGTAATTTAGAAGAGAAAGTGGACAAGAAGAAGGAAGGGGGTAGAAAATGTATACCTGGTGAAAGTTTTCATAAAATCCTCATTGCTACTTGGATATGTTATAAAGAAAATCTTAACACTTGCACTTGTTTACTTTTTTATAATTATACTGAATTCCTTCCTACAAGTAGTTCTCAATTTACGACCACAATTGAGTCCAAAATGTATGTTGCTGAGGGGGAAATTTGTCAAGTGGGTTTTGCCCCATTTTGCTACTTTTCTCGCCACATTTGCCAAGTGAATCCCTGCAGTTGTTAAGTTAGTAACACTGCTGTTAAGTAAATCCTGCTTCCCCATTGACTCATCTTGTCAGAAGGTCACAAAAAGATGATCACATGACCCTGGAACACTGCAACCGTCATAAATGTGAGTCAGTTGTTATGCATCTGAATATAAATCATGTGACTATGGGGATAAGTACGAAAAATAGTCATGTCATTTTTTTCAGTGCCGTTGTAACTTTGAACAGTCACTAAGTTGTAAGCTGAGGACTTCCTATAATTGTGACATTTTACTCTTTCCTTGGCTAAGCCACTTCTTCTGCTGTTCAGCTGCCAAATGCACAACCTTACCAAGGTCATATCTGGCTATCAAAAAACCAATACTGCATCTATTGTTAATCTTCTCTGTATTTCTCTGTATCGAGTGTGTTACGTTTTCTCCCCTTTGAGCGTTGATTAAAAAAAAAAAAGGACTTGCCTTCTCATTGGAGCCAGACTCTTCTTTCTCATCATCCAGGATGGGCAACTTTGTCATTGTCACTCAACTCCTTGTCAAATGTTTGCTGTAAAAGCATTAAGCCTAAGATTAATGCCTTTGCGGGTCCAGGGTTTTGGTCAGACTAAGTTTAGGAAGGCCGGTCTGGCTCTCCAAGTTGTTCATTTGCTGCCTGTTTGACTTTCTGAACATATTTTATGCTGTCGAAAGGCTACTGGATCTTAATGTGGTTCATTTTCACAGACTGTGGCATGGAAGAATTAAGACAGAGATGATTAATCCCAGGATTAATGGATTCTGTTTAGGAGCTAGTCTGCAGGAGAGATCTTGCTAAAATAAGCAGGACAGCTTCCTTTACTTCATCAAAGGAATCAGTTGAGAACCAAATGTTGTCTTCTGTTAATGCCTGCTGCAGAGTAAGAGTGATTTACTCCTACTCTTCAGCTGGAAAATCATGTCAGTATGTATTTCTTTTTTTAAATGGGGAATGTAGGTGGAAATTTCAAGCCATTTGAAATGCAAACCCTGGACTTTGATGGTAGGTGGGCAAATCTGTCTGCATATTAGGGAACTAGACATCTTCTGAACGCGGCTTCTTCACCAAATGATCTCCTTCCCTCTTTTTTCTTGCCTAAAAGGCAGGGAAAAGGGTTAGGAGCAAAAGCGATGGTGATTCCTGCCTCTGTTGTTACAATCCATTTCAAAATTCACCACCGACAATGCTCCCATCAACTTTAACAGAATAAGCCCCTTGTACTGTCTATAAATAGAAGGCAAACCCCACTCCCTTCCTAGCACTGATGAAGTTACCTGGCTCGCTAATGAAACGTCTTCAAGGAAACAACCAGGCTCAGGAAGCACCAAGGACATACTCTTTATCCAGTGGTGGGATTCAAACATTTTTACTACCAGTTCTGTGGGCGTGGCTTGGTGGGCATGGCAGGAGAAGGATACTGCAAAATCTCCATTCCCTCCCCACCTCACTAACCTGCTTTCTAGCTCCATTCTCCTGTGCAGGTCAACAAAAGAAGACCTAGCCAATCAGCTGTGTCTTGGGAGGCAGAGAATAGATGGGGGCAGGGCCAGTCAGAGGAGGTATTTGCCAGTTCTCTGAACTACTCAAAATTTCCACTACCGGTTCTCCAGAACTGGTCAGAACCTGCTGAATACCCACCTCTGCCTTTATCTATTTGTTGAACTAAGAGAGAAAAGTGCCAGACCAGCTGCCTTGTTAGTAGTTGTATTTTACCCTATAGATAACTGATCATCCTAGGTTCTGACCTTCCTCGCCAGCATTGGTGAACTCTGAACAGGATCTGTACCCAACATGGTATCTGCCAGGACTCATTGTTTACATGGGGTCTTGTCTCTACCCTCAGTGTGACTGTGGTGCTCCTCACAAAACATTCATCACATTGTGTCCAAACGTCTGTCAAGAGTTTACACCAACCCAATGTCTGATTTTTTCAACCTTAGGCCACCCTGTCCTTGAATGGCTGGGTGGACTGGATATTAACATTTGAACCAATATAAGCCCATGCATTTGCCATACATTAAATCAAGGGTCTTCAAACTTGGCAAGTTTAAGACTTGTGGACTTCAACTCCCAGAATTCCTGAGCTAACATGATTGGAGGAGGAATTCTGGGAATCGAAGTCCACAAGTCTTAAAGCTGTCAAGTTTGAAGACCCTTGCACTAAATAAATAAAATCCTAGGGGTGGATGTGTATCACCCATGACATCAGCAGGTCAAATCATTGATTCAGATGAGCAATGTGCTGATGGAGACCCCCAAGTGCTCCAGAGCATCACATGACAACAATTCTTCTTCTTGACTCTTGGTATTTTAAAGGTTAATTATTTGCCAGTGAAGCAAATCAGAGGTATGCACAGAAATACATTTTTCCCCCTGGATTCTTTAAATAGACAGACAACCTACCTTCCTTTGTCTCCTCAAAGGCCAGCATTGTGGACAAAGTCCTTCATGAAATATGGAAGCATTAAAAGCATTGTCCCCACTTTACTCTTTCTTCTTCTTCTCTTAAAAGAAAATGAATAATGTGAGTAGAAACGGGCACCAATTTGAGGAGGGAAGCTGCCAGTTTTGGCCTTGAGCACATTTTTACCACTGATTTATAGATCCCTGAACTCTGCCTGGAAAAAAAACTTTGTGGCCATGTCTCTTTTCCTCTCATTTTACCCCTGCTCTGCCTGAATCATTTTGTATCTGTTTTAAGCACTTACAATATCCAGCTTGGGATTTGGCATACAAATTTTGTGCTGCTTTGAAAACTTCTTTTCTCCAATGCATATTTCATGAGTCTCTTCTTCTCTAAACCCCCAATTCTCTTTGCGCAGGTTCTGAAACCCAAATGCTGAATCCCTGTGGTACACTCATAAAACTGAAAGTGCCACTGTTTTGAAAGAGCTGTCAGAAAGGAAGGAAGGAAGGAGAGAAAAGAGAAAGGAAGGAAACAAAAGAAGAAGGAAAGAAGGAAGGAAGGAAAAGAGAAAGGACAAAAGGAAAAGAGGAAAGAAGGAAAAGAGGAGGGAAGGAAAAGAGAAAGGAAGCAAGGAAGGAATGAAGGAAAGGAAAATGGAATGAAGGAAAAGAGAAAGGAAGGAAGAAAAGAAGGAAAGAAGGAAGGGAGGAAATGAGGAAGGGAAGAAGGAAGGAAAGAAGGGAATAAAAAAGAAGGAAAGGAATGAAGAAAAAGAGAAAGGACAAAAGGAAAAGAGGAAGGAAGGAAAAGAGGAAGGAAGGAAAGAAAGAAGTATCGAAGGAAGGAAGGTGAGTTCTGGATTCCCTGATTTACACAAGTCATAAAATAATATGGGATGGAATAAGTTTGTTTCACTGTCAAAGGAACTGTTGGCTTGTCTCAGTCTGAACTAGTTACATGATTGCAGGGTAGCTATGTGGACAAGCATACATTTTTCATGGCTTATAAATAAGCAATTTTTCATTATACCTATAAATAGCGTGCGGGCATGCGCACACACACACACACACACACACACACACACAGAGAGAGAGAGAGAGAGAGAGAGAGAGAGAGAGAGAGAGAGAGAGAGAAAGAGAGAACTTCACAATCTAATTTGCTTTGAGAACAAGAAGAATTTCCTGCTTCTCAAGAACATTATCCCATCAGCATCTGGAAGAGGCTTGCATCAAAACATACATACATCTCTTGCAGCGTTAATTTTAAGGAAGTAATTCTGACCTTTTTCTAGGTAGACCCTCAAGTGCCATTGGATCAATGCTGCAGGTTGGAGGGCTTGAGATCCAAAGCTTCTACTCACAGAATATGTACCAATCTTTGCACTTTGATCACATCTCCTGCTAGTTGGTGGAGGCTTCTTAGCTCTCCTGCCATCACCTAACCTTTGGGGATGCAGTATATTTCATCTGATGTCCATTTCCCTCCACCAACTGCAGGGGATGTGAGTCACAAAAAGCCAAAATATCAAAATTAAAATAATGTTGCCAGTGTTATCTCTTGGCATGTAGACACAAATGTAATGGGTGGGTCTTTACCCCTGTGTAACGCACACCAGTCTCAAAGCAGATAAATAAAATCAAATTGTATTATGAGAAAATAAAACCCGTAACATTTAAGATTTCCTTTTAATCTTTAAGTATTAAAATGGAAATACTTGTTATGGAAAAATATATTTTCAGAATTGCACATATCACGGTAGTATAGCACACGAATGGTGTGGTGGCCTGGTGGTGAAAATGCTCGCCTCCCACACAGAAGGCCAAGAGTTCAATCCTAGGGGGCAGATGTTTATCTCTTAGGATGCAAAAAAAAAATCTGCTGTGATTTCCTCATAGGTGTCAGGAAGGGCATCCGGCCAGTAACTACTCAGCTCCATCCAGTCACTCCGACTCTACCATGAATTAAGGAATTATAGGGTTGTAAAAAGGGAGTATGGTAGCATAGCACAAATTAATTAGAAAAAACAGAACAAAAAGAAAATACAGTACTCTGGACAAACAGAATGATGATAATGTGTTACCAATGCAAAATATGATAGAACGCAAGAAGAAAATTAAACATTAATAAAAATTATTAGAGATCTCAGAAAAGAAAAAAGAAAAAGAGAGCTTGACACACAGGTGAAGGATGACATCAACCTCAACCCTGTAATTTAAATAAAAAGAATAAGAAAATGTATCTTAATACAATACAGAAATAAAGAATGCGGAAATAGTATCAATGAAAAAAAGTTCTGTATTGCCAGTTTTATGCAGAATTTTGAAATGTTTTAATTACCCCATTCCTGACTAGCAAAACAGAATGTTAGGTAAGATACTTCATTTTTCATTTTGATCTGGATATAGTGCCATAAATTGAAATAAATTAGGACAATCAACCCACATAAATGATCATAAATAGCAATAAATTATCATAAATTGTGATTATTATACTGGGTAAATTATCACAAGTTGTAATAAATCATCATGATTGGAATAAATTATCATAAATTATCATAAATTATGGGTGTTAAGTGACGTTACATCCCACCTCTGCCAATAACTTTTTGCTAGGTCTGACCCAATGAAGCCCGTTACTAGATTCTGATTTAATATTGTCTTTTAGCCAAAAGTTTTTGTCTGTACTTTCCTTGGCTATCCTAGCATTATCAATTTAGCTTGGGATATTTTAAATATTCACCCACTTGCACTGGCTAATGACCACAGTAAAGTAAAACACAAAGAATACAGAGATAATTAAAATAAACTAGCGAAGACTTTTAGATATGGAAAGCTCACTATTTCTACAGATATTAAGCAAGTTTTTCTAATGCAAATAGCCTATGGTTTAAATTTCCTGGATAACTATTGAAATTCCAAGGAGCCTAGAGTTAGAGACCTTGCCTGGCAGCCTAGAGATACAGCTCTTGCCTCACAATCAGGAGGATGTGAGTCCAATCCGAGGAAGCGGCAGATATTTCTCTCTCTGTGCACAGTGAGTTATTGTTTGCTGGGAAGTCCGCATAGGTGTCAGGATGGGCATCCGGCCAGCAAATGTTCAAGCTCTGTTCAGTTGCCCTGATGCAAGCAATTACAGGATCATTAAAAGGGGGGAAAAATGATTAAGATTCTAAAACACTAATCAGAAGCTGGAAAATAAAAATAAAAATCTGGTCTTCACTTAGCTCTCCTTGCAAATTTCTGCAACTCTTTCTCCTAAGAGAAAACCTGTCTGCAGCAGATGGTGGCTGAAATGAAGTTGACTTTGGATATGACAAGGAGCCCTATCTCATCATGGGGATGTAAACTGTAAATCTTTGTTTGCAATCTGGCATACAGGCTAGACCCACAACAGCTGTATAATATGATTTTAATTTTTTTTTTGAGGAGCAAATCCCTGTATGTGCTGGGATCAAGGACAACTGCATTTCTTTGATAAGTTATTTAGGCATTTGCACAATTGAATTCTCTTTTTCCACTCTCAGATTTGTTCACGAGGGTTGGATATTTTGGGACTTGTCTCTGGAAGGGAACTTTGACTGAATGAACAGCTTATTTGGCCTCTCCATCACTGATCTAGGTTAAAAAAAAAAAAACTCCACCCACTATTGTGTATTGTGGAATGGCATCAATGTGAAAAGATTTCTGCTGGACATCTTGGTTAGCTGCTGCCAATCAAAGTAAAAACTATTAGTTTTGATATTTAAATTGTCTGATAGAAGCTTCCTAGATTCCTACAAAGATTAAGATCTTACAAAATAGCCTCATCACCCAGACCAATTGATCTAATGCAGGGGTCTCCAACTTTAAGACGTGTGGACTTCAACAAGTGACGCTGGCTGAGGAATTCTGAGAGTTGAAGTCCACACGTCTTAAAGCTGCCAAGGTTGGAGACCCCTGGTCTAATGTGTGTTTAAAGACCTAAGTCTCAAAACTTTACTTGTTCCCTGTTCCCAAAAGGAAATGCAAAGCATCATTTTAATCAAAGCATTACAATTTTTCTAGCAAATTGGGAGCTGCAATAATTTTACTGCGAGCGTCTCTATTACTGGGTGACAGGTTATCCTTATTTTATCCCTTTAGGAAAACTTCAGTCATTTCCAAGCCTTAAATTACTAACCAGCTAATCCAATCTTGATGTTTTATTCTGCTGCAAAAGCTTTTATGATGATGCCATTTCTAAGATAATCTTGCAGCTTCCTTTTTCTGCCTTTAAAGTTCCATTGCCCCTATCCTTTTGCTATTTTCATAGCTGCATTTTGTGTGAAGTAAGTTTGATTCAGATAATGTAATTTAAAAAAGGGGTGCAATTCTGTTTTTGAATCTCAAACCGATTCCGATATTCACAACCCGAAACTCAGCTTTAACCTTCAACCACAACCCTACCTCAACCAATCCACCATCACCCAAGACTAGGCATGCACACCCTTAACTACTTCAATTCCAACTACTGCTGGCCTTAAATGCAAGCTACTCAGTGCAAGAAGCCTTGCAAATAAAATACCTGAATTTCTCCTCTTACTAAATATGGCTAAACTCGACATCATATTTGTCTGTGAAACATGGCTCAACGCATCTCTCCCTAACTGCATTTCCACAGTAAGAGACTATTATGTTTACCGATCAGATTGTAAAATTTGTAGAGGTGGTGTTGCTATCTTCTATAAAAAGTCCTTACATCTAAAAAACATCCAAGTTACCCAGGAGCTTGCTCTTCCTGAGACCATCATCTGTGAACTATCCTTAAATATCACATTTCGATTCTTACTATGTTACGGAGCACCTGATTATGACATCGAACATGTAAACAAGCTAAATACACTACTAACATGGGCAGCATCCTGCCCACATGCTTTTATCTTTCTTGGTGACTTCAATCTACCTCATATTGACTGGACCCTAAATGAATGTACAACTGAACCCATACATGCAACCTTCTACAATGCTGTTACAAATCTGGGACTGGAACAACTAGTAACCAACAACACTAGACTAAACAACTGCCTCGATCTCATCTTCTGCAATAGTTTGAATTTAATTTATGGAATACAAACTAAAGAACCCTTTTCCAGCAGTGACCACAATATGATTGACTTTTGTCTCAACATATGCCCACACAAAAATCAACACAATGATGTAATCCCCAATTATAACTTCAAAAAAGGCAACTATGATCTTATAGACAACGATCTCTCATCCCTTGATTGGCAATCTCTATTCACTGGATGCAATACTGTTGAAGACCATTACATCATATTTTTACGTGAAGTCAAAAGAGTCATCAAACTATATGTATCTGTTAGTGATTGGGGACAAACCCCCAAACAGAATGTGCAGCAGCAGTCAAGCCAGGAAGCCAAATGAGAGAGGAAGGGCCCTAGAGTTTACACACACTGATGACAAACACTGTTTTTTGTAGTTTAAATAGTTGTTTAATCCAATTAGAGTTTAAACATTGTCAATCAGTCCATATGTCATTCACAAATATATCCATTCAGTAACTTAGTTCATTCACTAGTCAGTTCTATATCCTTATTTGCTTGTAAAGATATCTTCTCCTCTGATACCTTTCCTTTTGAAGACAACGCTGAGTATTCACAGGATATCAGCACATCAATGAAATAGTCCTTTCGTTCAGGTATTCAAACAGTTGTAGCAAACAGTAGCAAACAAACAGTAGCAAGCAGACAAAACAAGCAGAGAGAGAGTTACGTTTCTCTTACTGCCTTTTATTGCCGTTCGTAACCGCACCCTTAATTAGTTAATTACAAGCAGTTTGGTGCTTAAGGCTACAAGTTACAAACACCCAAACCTTGGTTTTATATATTTATTCACCCAAACTTAGTTGGTGTATCAATGTTATACCCAACAGTATCAACAACAACTCCCATAACAAAAACAAAAAACAGATTACCCTTAACAATAAGGAAACTTCAATCCAAAAAGAGATCACTCTGGCGGAAAAACAAATCTGGTCACGCTGCCAATTTCAAAAACTGATACAAAAATTTATGCCACCAGATAAAGACTGAATGCACCAATTATCACATTAAACAAGAGGGAAAACCTTCTATGCACCAATTCCACCTGCACTTTCTACGATTTTGTAAACAACAAACTAAAAGACTCAAGGTCCATCCCACCCCTGAGAAGGACCTAATGGTAAAGACTGCAATGATGACACCATTAAAGCCAACATCTTTAACACATTCTTCGGCTCAGTATTTGTAAACAGCAATGGATTATGCCCAGTATTTCCTAGCCGAACCACAGACAACGTCAATGATCTAACACATATTGATTTTACAGAAGACAATGTTGAAAAGCACTACACAATCTAAAACCATCTCTATCTATTGGACCAGATGGAATATGTGCCTACTTCTTAAAAAAGCTATCCACTGCCATAGCTGAACCTCTAAGCATAATCTTTGAAAAATCTTTCCGGACCAGCTCCTTGCCTAACCTATGGTCACAAGCCCCGGTCATCCCCATCTTCAAAAAGGGAGACCCCAGCCTAGTTGAAAATTACAGACCAATCTCTTTATGCTGGGTCAACTGTAAAGTCATGGAATCAATTATTAACCAATCCATTATTCTCCACTTAGAGACAAACAACCTACTCTCTAATAAACAACTTGGTTTCAGGAAAAAAACAATCCTGCAATCTGCAACTCTTACACTGCAAAAACTTATGGACTACACAACTCGATCAGGGCAAAGCAATAGACGCAATCTACATTGACTTGTGTAAAGCCTTTGATTCAGTGATACACGACAAACTACTCCTAAAACTAAAATCTTATGGTATCTCTGGACAACTGCATAACTGGATAGAAGCATTCTTTTCAAACAGACAGCAAATTGTCAAAATTGGGAGTGTCCTATCAAATTCTGTACCTGTCAATAGTGGTGTCCCCCAAGGCGGTGTTCTAGGACCAACTCTCTTCATACTCTACATAAATGACCTCTGTGATCATATTAAGAGCAACTGCGTTCTTTTCGCTGATGATGTAAAGCTGTTCAATACCACAGACAATACTGCTACCCTTCAAAAAGATCTTGACTATGTAACAGAATGGTCAAACAAATGGCAACTTCAAATCTCAACAAATAAATGCTCTGTCTTACATATGGGCAAAAAAAATCAGAAAATAAAATACAAGCTGAATAGTCAAGATCTTGTTGATGATCCAAGCTCTGTAAAGGACCTTGGAATACTCACCTCTAATGATCTAAGTGCTAGAGCCCACTGTAACTACATAGCCAAAAAGGGATTAAGAGTTGTTAACCTAATCCTACGTAGCTTTTTCTCTGGTAATATCACACTACTAACTAGAGCATACAAAACATTTGCTAGACCAATACTCGAATACAGCTCATCGGTCTGGAACCCACATTACGTATCTGATATTAGCACAGTTGAGAAAGTCCAGAAATATTTCACAAGAAGAATTCTCCACTCCTCTACTCATTGTAGAATACCTTATGCCACCAGACTTGAAATTCTAGACCTAGAAAATCTAGAACTACACTGCCTTCAGTCCGATCTAAGTATAGTATATAAAATCATACATTGCAATGTCCTACCTGTCAATCAATACTTCAGCTTCAACCATAACAACACAAAAGTACACAATAGATACAAACTCAAGGTTAACCGCACCAAACTTGATTGTAGGAAATACGACTTCAGCAACAGAGTGGTCAAGGTCTGGAATACTCTACCTGACTCTGTAGTTTCTTCCCCAAACCCCAAAAACTTTAAGCTTAGACTGTCTACTATTGACCTCACTCCTTTCCTAAGAGGTCTGTAGGGGGCGTGCATAAGCGTACAAACGTGCCTCTCGTCCCTGTCCTATTGTTTCTTTTATTTTTCTTATATGTACCCATTTCATGTGTTCATAACCATGTATATACTTATACCTATTATCTTGTAAGCAATTGACAAATCAAATCAAATCAATCAATTAATCAATCAATCAATCAATAAATAAATATTCTTTCAAAAGAAACTCCAAAACTGATTTTCAGCATGCTTAGTGGACTGTGGAAGAATGCCTACTTGGTATTCTCTGAGCTTGGTTGTTGCTGTTTTTGTGTATGCAGATCTTTTATTGCCAAACTAGGTAACATCATCAGTGCTACTAGGGGATGGGGTTTGCTCTCATTTTATATACAAATGGCTTGCCGTGTTAGTGTTGGTAGGATTGAATTTAGCGGTTCCTTGATTAGGAAGGAAGGAACCCCAAGGATACTCCTATCAAAACTGACAAGGCAGGCCACTAGTATATAAACAGGGAGCAATCCAATTCACTATCAGTACTGATGATGTTACCTATTTGGGTAATAAAACATCTGCAAGAAAACAACCAAGCTCAGAGAGCATCAAGGACCTCTCACTTCAACCCTGAACTACACATATTTTCTTCTATCAATGCCTGCACTGGCAAAACTTGCTTCCCTTATTCCAAAAGCTTTTTTCAGTATCCTTAGATGGAGAATGGATTACTAGTAAGGATATGTACCTTTTTTCCCAACGATCTTCACTGGCCACTATGTGTGTGTGTGTGTGAGAGAGAGAGAGAGTGTGTGTGTTTTAAATATTGTGTTATCCTGTATACCCACCTAGACTAGATTTGGTGGCCTACAACTATCAATTCCCACCAACCTATTCCAACTTGCTCTACTGTTTGCCTCTTGTACAAAAGCAAGGAGTTGGCTTCCCTATCGGAAGCCTTCTCCATCCAGAAATGATTGGCATGATTTGGCCTTAAAGGGAGAGGTAAAATATAGCTTGCCGTTATGCTTGTAAATGACGGTGTAAAGGAGAAAAAGGAGAGGCTGCTATAAAACAAGAGAAATCTCATGTTCTAAGTTGTGTGACAAAGCCTGAAGGTCAGGCGCAGCTGTTTGATGAAAAGGACCTTGGCAGGTAAGATTCCTTTTAACTATTAATGACAGAAAAGAGAAGTGGAAAAGAGAGCTCACTGCAAATACCCAGCCAGCTAATCACTGAAGTCATTCTAAAGATGACTGGGAGGGAAGAAAAAAAATAAGCCCCATTCCTCAGCACTCATGATGGCCTATGCATGCAAAAGCCCTGCTTGAAAAGATAGACTCTGGCTTGATAAAGACTATATGACGGCCAGAGAGCGCATGCAACCTTGAAGAATACAGAATTAGACTCAGTGTTCTTTACCATTGTGCAGAAAGGAGATTATCTATCAAGGGGCCTCTTGTTTTAGGGCCCAAGCTTGCTTCTTGAGACCCTTTAAATGATGGCACTGACCATTCCAACAGGACACAAAAGCATTCTTGGCACTTATCAGAAAACTGATGTGGATCTGTCAAGATCACAGGTTAATTGAGCACTGAAGCTGGGAATGGTGTAAGACTACCTAGCCCTGATATTTAGATAGGTAGAAAGTTAGCACCCACCCGTCTCCTAGAAGAATGAAATATTTTGGGAAATATTAAAAAGGCAGAATATTATATTTCCCTAAATGAGAAATGAAGAAACATGTTTTTTTAGAGGCAGAAAGCAGCTTCTACCTTTTCTTAATAGCCCACAGCAGATGTCAGCACTTAAGAGATAAAAAGCTTATTGAAAGAAGACAAGTATCTAGATAGTTCTATTCATAAGCAAGTACCCTCACCCAAAAGCCAAAACAGGATGACAGCCATTAAGCCACATCATCATCCCCAAAGCAGTCCAAACTTCAACCAAACCTGGGAGCTCAGACAAACACCTAGGATTTGCATTTCCTCTTTTGCCTATAGAGCCAACTATGACCTCTGCATAACCCCTACATGACTCCATAGAAATATGATAACAGTCAGTAGAATACATGTTCTTTTACAGGAACAGGAAACTCAAGTGCAAAGCCCAAAAGAAGGTATAAAAAACCAGCCAATCTCATCTCCATTTTGTCAGCTGCCCAGAACCCCAAACCCGTGTCATTCTGCTTCTTCATTAAACCATCTTTTCAATCAGCCTTCATGTTTCCAGCATCTTTCTTCTGCCTTGGAAATGAACCAGATGGATATTTCTTCCCACAGATATTTTTGGATAATCTCTTCCCATACTGGTCTGCATAGTTAATGGGATTTGTATCTAGGAATCTTCCGGTGGAAAATGGAAAGCTTTCTTCATTAAGGGTGACCCATCTTCTAGACCTTGACTGATCTTAAAAAGCTAAGCAGAGTTAGATCTGGATGCTTGATTATTTAGAAGTGTCAAGGTTTCAGGTCAGGTTGCAGGGCTGAAAAATTATCTGAGAAGAAAACAATGACAAACCATTTTCATATTGAGTCTGAAATGACTACATGCACACATCAATGATGTCAGCAAAAGTCAAGCTGAGGTTAAAGGAGATCCTCAACTTGCCCTCAGTTTGGAGAACCTGTATCCCAAGGCAGTATACTGCCATCTTTGCTTTTGAAGATTGTCTGTCTGTGTTATCTAGCCTGTCTGTCTGTCTGTCTGTCTGTCTATGGAGATTTTTACTCAGATCATGGTCGAAAAAGCACCTTTGGGATATCTATCTATCTATCTATCTATCTATCTATCTATCTATCTATCTATCTATCCATCTATCTACCTATCTACCTACCTATCAACTATCTGTCTGTCTAGGGAGATTCTTAATCATCCAGGTCATGGTTGAAAAAGCACCATTGGAATATCTATCTATCTATCTATCTATCTATCTATCTATCTATCTATCTATCTATCTATCTATCTATCTATCTATCATCTAGCTATCATCTTTCAGGCCCTGGTGCTTCTCCAGTTTCTGTTATTCCTTCCTGATGTTGTTGTCTCTTGACACTGCTACAGGGTTATTTCAAGGCTCATATTATTTATACAATGGAGTTAGACTTTCAGCTGCAATTGTGATTTTTTGGTTGTTGATTTTGGAAGTTTTTAATGACATTGAATTAGGATGTATTTCAGAAGTAATTTTTTTTTATTGGAAAGCAGGTAGAGATCATCTCTATGTCAGGGGTGGGATATGACAAGGTTAACTACCAGTTTGGGATTTACGAGCTTCCCCGCACACTGGGAGCCACGCGCCTGTAAATCGTCATCAGCACGCTGCGTGCAGAGAAGCAGCCTTTGAAACAGCCCTCTTTTCCTGCTTTTTTAACTGCATCTGTGCCTCGTTCGGCAGATGAAGTTGAAAAATCATGAAATAAAGGTCAGGTAAGAGCCTGGGTGGGCAGGTAAGCAAAAACATCAGCAGACATAGAACTGGTTCTATGTCTGCTTATCTTCAGAGCTACCGGTTCTGCAGAGGTGGAAGGAACTGGTAGAAACCCACCCCTGCTCTATGTAAACCATCCACAGCACTACAGCTGTATATTACAATGTCACATCAGCAGTTGAATTATGCAGGGGTGTTCCCTTCAGCAAAATGTAAACCGTTCAAAGATCATCTTTTTTCCCTTGATGACCTCGAGTGAGGTTAAACATCCGCTATTTGTTTTCCCACACAAAACTGTTAGAAGGTGCCTTGTTTCTTGGCCTGATTGTTTATCCACCGTGTTTCTTTTTGACAGAAATCAAAGCAATGCACAGAGAAATTGGTCATACATAGGAACCAGGGGGTGTTTCTCTCTGATGAGGCACAAGAAGTGGCAAACCAGTGGGACACCTGGGACGCAGCAATTAAATCTGCTTAGTTTCTGCAGCTCCCTCCACAGCCTCCTAGAAGAGCTTAATATGAAATCTGTGACAGAGATGTGAGTCTCCAGACACATAACTAAAAATAAAGGAGAATGCCCCCTGGATTACAATTTGTAAGGCAAAATGTAATAAATATACTGTGACAATCAAAAACCCTCCAAGAATGGTTCAGTTGCAATATAACAGTAGGAAACCAGCAAGACCCAGAGATCTTGCTTTTAAATCATAGGTTGATAGTAGACCAAGCATTGATCTATATGGGAAATTAAAAGATAGCCATGTGATGAAGCAGTTGTCAATTAATTTTCAAGACTCACTGAATCAAAATAGAACAGGGAAAAATTTCTCTTTCGTCACTTGCTAAAAATTAAGCCAGACAGAAGATGGAACCATCAGAGTATCTAGTAACTGCAGGAGTCGCCGTAATACATTTGGAATTGATTCTCTGCTTTGGATAGCCCTGCAGGTCAGAGGAATCCACAAACATTTTAACAGATCCTGGCAAGCAAACACTTCCCATTTATTTCCCACCCTTCATCTTTGAAACAGGAATAATGGCAATGCAATTTAGCAAGGTATTGTTCTGATCTATGGGATGTGATATCATCTTGGTCTCCTGCAGGCACCTCAGTGTGTTATCCGTAAAAGAGAGAAAGTGGGACTAAGATCAACTTCAGAATTATTTTAATCTCAGCATCCCAATCTTTCTGCCATCTTAATGGTGAGAGCAGGCAGAAGCAATCCCAGCTCCCCCCCCCCCATAAAATGCCTCTTTCATTCCTATGATTAGAAAGAAACATGATTTATGTTAGGCTGAGGGCATTTGTATTGCAGGAAGATGGGATTATATTCATTATCAGCAATCATGTAAAAGTGGGAAGATGACAGCCTCTACTCAAGCATAGAATCCTGTCTGGCCCATAAGTAATTTAAAAAGCCCTATCTCCCTTCTCCTGAAGCTTTTTTTCGCCCAAAGCCCTCTACCTCTACGTGCAAGTGAAAGAAACAGTTATAACAGATGAAGCCTACAGATACAGACTTCAATGGATAGTTAAGACTGCAGAAAAAACAATTGCAACCTTCTTGCCTTCCTTTGAGGAGCTGTATACTTCAGGGATCAGAAAGAGGACTGAGAAAGTATTTACAGACCCTCCACATCCTAGATATAAACTGTTTTAACTCCTCCCCCTTGGGATAATGCTACAGGGCATTGCATGCCAAAACAACTAGACACAAGGACAGTTTTTTTTCACCCTTGTGCCATCACTTTGCTGTTCAGCTTCAACCACAACAATACAAGAGGACACAATAGATACAAACTCAAGGTATACCACACCAAACTTGATTGATGGAAATACGACTCCAGCAACATTGAGTGGTCAATGTCTAGAATGCACTACCTGGCTTGGTGGTTTCTTCCCCAAACCCCAAAAACTTTAACCTTAGACTACTTAGTCTACTGCTGACCTCACCCCTTTCCTAAGAAGTCTGTAGGGGGCATGCATAAACACACCAATGTGCCTACCGTCCCTGTCCTAATGTTCTTTTTTATTCGTATACATTTCATGTATTCCTAATCATGTTTATACTTATCCCTGTTATCTAATACTTGCTTGACAAAAATAAAAAAATAAAAAACAATAAACCTAATGCTCACAGTACGGTTCTATCTCTAAGTATATTTATTCATGTTGTATGTCTGTAGTATTATT
Organism: Pseudonaja textilis; assembly: GCF_049901715.1. Taxonomy (NCBI): domain Eukaryota; kingdom Metazoa; phylum Chordata; class Lepidosauria; order Squamata; family Elapidae; genus Pseudonaja; species Pseudonaja textilis. The sequence goes on along the minus strand of NC_141990.1, from coordinate 126,545,208 downwards.
ATTATCTTTCTCGTCTTCTCTACTACTTTTTCCTATTAGCAATAGCAATAGCATTTAGACTTATATACCGCTTTTACAGCCTCTCTCTAAGCAGTTTAGACAGTCAGCATATTGGCCCCAACAATCTGGGTCCTCTTTTTACCCACATCAGAAGGATGGAAGGCTGAGTCAACCTTGAGCCTGGTAAAATTTGAACTGCCAGATTGCAGGCAGACAGCGGTCATCAGATGTAGCCTGCAGTACTGCATTCTAACCACTGCACCACTGAAGTTCTATTGATATCTTATGATTATATACTTTGTTTATATGTACACTGAGAGCTTATGCACTGGAGACAAATTCCCTGTGTGTCCAATTACATTTGGCCAATAAAGAATTGAATTTTGTTCTGTTCTATTCTATTCTATTCTATTCTATTCTATTCTATTCTATTCTCAGAGTATGAGTGTCTATAGACAGGTGCCTCAACCCACATTGCACACATCAGTTGTGATTATCAGATGATGTGGTCCACAACAGCCATCCATGGATGCTGCACACTGCCATAGATTGTTCTGTTTTCCTGAGCCATCACAATCAACACAGTGATGATCCAGTGATACTCTTCACAGAAAATAAAATGTGTACCATCATTTTCAATACTCATTTACCTTGGGCATTAATACTTAATTGAATTGGGGTCGTAATCACATTAGTAGCCTAGGATTAATTGTTTTGGCCTATTTTAAGGACCCGTCACTCTGCTTAGAATGTTTGGAGGTTTGAAAGCTGAATCAGAATGGGCTCTTGTTAGGGTCTGCACATCACTCTGATCTCAGCTAGGAAGCACTGCAAGGAAATTGGAGACAGGTTCCAAGAAGGCATTTCCAATTTGCATCTCCTGACTCCCATATAGGCATGCACGGATCTACATTGGCCTGAGAACTGTAAATGACACGTCCATTTGGTTCCTGTTAGAACATTAAATAACTGGATGGCCCTACGTAGGCAGCATTTTGAGCATGTCGATAAAACTGCCTGGTGCATGAAATATAAAACCCCTTCTTTTTGCACAATATACATGGTTTGCAGGAAACAAGGACTGAACATAGATAATCCACATTTTTTCCCCATATACCTATTCTAAGCACAGTAGATAGGTCCTGCATGGAAACTATGTGCTGCTCTACTTTTGCCACTAGGTGGCACTACGGGATTAGCTGATTGTCAGAATTTGCGCTGGCAATTGGCACATAAGAGTTCAAAACAGTTTTATTTCTTTGATCTCTCATTGGCTTCAGTAGTTTTATTCCAAACCTACAACAAATTGGATTTATCTGGCATATGCGCCACTGCAATCAGTGGATAGACCAAAGCTCGGTCTTAAATTAATTTTGGTCATTTCATAAAAATAAATATCTTTATTTATTTTTTTAACTCAGGGAATGAACTGCTAGTGGGATTTGTCTTTCCAAACAACTTTCTGATTGCATTTCCTGGAAGATCTCTGATTTGCATAGTTATTCCATCATTCAGCTGCCTGTTTACAGATGACCTCATCCTGTGGTGCAGCTGCCTAGCAGCCACTTCCATGCTGATCTGGTGACTTCTATGGCCTTCCATCTGTGTGCTTCATTCAGGCATCATGTTTACGAAATATATATTTCCACACATGAAGCAACTTGTTTTTCTCCTTCTCTCTCACAAGGATAGAGCAGGGTCTCATCTAGGAAAACTAACTGGGAGGCAGAGAAAAAGAGGCATTTCTTTCCCCAAAGTGTAATAGTTAAACCTTGGAATTTGCTGCCTTCAAATGGCTGCCAAGGGAGAAGGGATGAAAAGAATACCAAACACATTCATGGCGGTGATGAATGTGCGGATACAGTGGCGTTTGGTATTCAAGGGAAGGGAAGGCATGGAATACAAATGGATGGGGAACAACCATCGAAGGAAGCTCTCACTCACTTCTCCGTGATGCTGGTGGTGAGTTTCTTGAATGCATCTGATTGGCTGCTGAAATGTATAGCACTGTTGACCTGATCCGGTGGGGCTCTTAACATATTATGGTTCATTGCACAGTCAGCCAGATGCTCAGACTAGATTTGGCATTTTTCTCCACCTATCAAGTTGTGAAGAGCCTGGGTGGCGCAGTGGGTAGAACGCAGTATTGCAGGCTAACTCTGCTGACAGCCAGCAGTTCGATCATCACCACCTCAAGGTTGACTCAACCTTCCATCCTTCTGAGGTGGATAAAATGAGGACCCAGTTTGTTGGGGGCAATATGCTGATTCTGTAAACTGCTTAGAGAAGTTGTTAAAGCGCTATAAGTCTAAGTGACATTGCTATTTCCAAGGACCTGGGATAGACGAATGTTGCTGTTGGATGATATTAAAGGTATTGTCACAGGATGTAAGCTGGTCCAAGTAAAGCTGCCTTTTGCAATTGATTGGTGGTGATTTTGTCAATGCCGATGGTGTTCAAATGGAGCTCCAGTTAAATGTCTTTGCAGATTCTCAGTTATCCAGGTCATGGTTGTCCCAAAGGTGCTTTTTTCAAGAGGATTTTCTGTTTTTTTTTTCTTTGAAGACGTTTTGCTTCTCATTCAAGAAGCATCTTTAGCCAGAGAGTCCAGTTGCCTCTTGAAAAAGCATCTTTGGAGCTTCAGTTTTGGGATTGCACACAAGGCTACTACGGCTATTGGTACAACCTTTGCCATCTTTGGCCACAGTTGTTCTCTTTCTATTTGCAGGTCTTTATATTTTCTTATCTTTCCCTTCTATCTTGTGATCTCCAGGGACTGCCACGTCCATTATCCACACTCTTTTTTTGCCTTTCTTATCAAACAATTGCTAAATCTGGGGTTTTCTGTGGCAGGCACCTGTCTGTTTGAAGCCTAAAGTCCCAGAGCACTTTAGCTTCTTCATTTTCTATGATTTTCCCTATTTTATTATTATGATTATCCCACCTTTATTATTGTTTTTTATGAACAACTCAAGGTGGAAAACCTATATAATAACCTTTCCTCCTATTTGCCCCAAAACAACATCCCTGTGAGGGGAATTCTTCTATTCGTTTAGTAAGCAATTCCTTCTTGGGTCTGATTGTTAGTAGGGTAAGATATGCAGAGCCAATTATGGCCTGATTCCAAACCTTGATGAGCCCCTCAACTTTGAAGCACGCAGACAGCTGTGGGGACCCCATTCTCCTGGGAATCACATGCGGGGAAGAAACTTCCTCCCCCCTCCCCCCATATTTGGGTAGGGAATCTCTCCAGCACCATGACGGAGCAAAGATGCACTTAGTAGCTGAAGTCAGCAAATATTTATTTAAAATATTTATGCCACACACTCCCTTAATGGCTCCGGGCAACCGATGAAGATACCATAAAAACATCTATAAAATCAGCATTAAAAGTGCGACAAATCTAAGAGACAAAATGAAAGCAGTTGCGGCATTGTCAAGGCCTGAATAAATGAATGGGTTGAGCTTTCTTTCTCTGAACCATTTCAGCAGTGCGGTAGCAGTTTGTGTCATGACAGGGGGCCCTCTTGGGAGAAAGCAATTTTGATCATTGTTGTCCAGCACAACTTGGGAGCATCATACTATAGAAAGGAAGGAAGGAAAATAACCTTGACAGAAATTTGCAAGAATCGTGGCCTGGGCAAAAGAGGGCTGAAGTCCCAGGAAGCAAGATAATACCAGTAATTCTTGAGTTTTGATCACAATAGGGATCGAGATTTGTCATTAAGTGAGACATTATGTGACTGTGATTTAAGACCTTCCCTGCTGACTTTCCAATTGACTTTCCTTGCCAGAAGCTGGCTGGGATGGTCACAAGGCAAATGACCATAGGATGTTGGCAACTGTTGTAAATAAATGATAGTTGCCAAGTGCCAAATTAGGATCATGTGATGGCAGGGGCATTGTGACGGTCATAAGTGCGAGGACCAGTCATAAATGCACAGTGGTTTCCAAGCACCAAATCATGATCATGGGACTGCAGGAACTGCTGTAATGAAAATGAAGGACTAAGTGTAAGGGTGAGGACCGATCGTAAACCTCACCTTTTTAGCCTTTCTGTAAGTAGATCAGGGCTGTCAAACTTGCAGCCTGTGGGCCAGATGTGTCATGTGCTGGCCACACCCATGCCAGGTTTAGCGAGGAAAAAAAGTCCTCATATGTCATGCTGCTGTGACAATGTGAGTTTGACACCCCTGAACTAGATGAATCCTGCTAGAATACAGCAGAATGAATACACTATAGCTAGCCACTGTCCCAATTCTTCTTCTTCTTCTTCCTCCTCCTCCTCCTCCTCCTCCTCCTCCTCCTCCTCCTCCTCCTCCTCTCAATCCCATTGATAAGAATTCCACTCTTAGAAAAGGCAGCTAAATCCTGAATTCCTCAGAATCCTAATAGCTGCAGCAAGAAGCTGAATTGCTTTTTGAATGGGGAGGCTGCTCTTTATTTTATTTTTTATTTTTAAACTTTTATTTCATATATTTTGAAACAGCAAAGTTAAGAACAGTGAGAAAGAGGATCCAGCATTTTTTAATGGACTGCCAGATTTGTGTAATTTTATAGGTTTCATCAGCCAAACTCTAGAGTGCTTTTACTAACTTTCCCTATAATTGGTTTCAAGGGAACTGTTTTATTGTTTTCCAAAGGAAAGAGAAATAGAGAAAACCTCGATGGAAAACATAGTTAAAAATCAAATAATGCAAAGGAAGTAGAGTTTTAGAAAAAAAAATGCTTGGTGACAGATTCTTCGAGGTAGCCAGTGGTTACAAGCTGGTTGCTACCTGAGAAGAAGGTTCTCATTGTTCCTGTAATACAAACAACTACAAAAGAATCAGGGACATAGTAGCCCCTTCAATGCTAGGTGTGACATGTTAGCTATGCTGCATGTGTCATGCATGTGGGCTTCGCTGCAGCAACTGGTTGGCTAACTGATAATCAAAACGTTGTACTTGATAAGCATTTGGGCTCAATCCAGTGCTGGCATTCAGCCAGTTTGCACTGGATCAAGCAAGCTGGTAGCAAGAATTTGGCGTGGGTTGCCGAACCAGTTGTAAGTTCTGCCTGGCCATGCCCCTGACCCGGTCGCCCTCCTGCCCGATGCTCACTCACCCCGCCCACCTGTTATTCACCTAAGGTATTTTTTTCTTTTTTTCCCTCCCGATAATCAGCTGTAGATAACATCAGCTCTGCCAGGATTCCCTGTGCTGAGGCTCAGGAAGGCACAAAATGGAGGGAGGAGCTCAGCCCCTCCTCCATTTTTTCCCTTCCAGAGCCCCAGAGGAGCCTTAGGGGAGCAAAAATGCCCCCCCAGATCTTCTGAGGCCAGGAAGCTCCCAAAATGGAGCTTGGAGGGGTGCTGCATGCCCTCCCATGCTCTGTTTTTTTTCTTCCTGAGCCTCAGGGGAGCCTTAGGGGAGCAAAAACGCCTCCCCTAGAGGCTCCTCTGAGGCCCGAAGGCCCCAAAAAACAGGTGGGGGCTGCAAAAAAAAAAAAAAAAGAGCCATGCCCACCCAGTCACATGGCCACGCCCACCAAGCCATGCCCACAGAAATGGTAGTAAAAAATTTTTGAATCCCACCACTGGCTCAATCAGCATAATTCATAGTTTCTCAGGCAAAAATCAGGTTACCTTCCTTTCCTTAGGCTATGCTGAGGACATTTTAAACGCCGGGCATCTTCATGAAATGGGGATTGTCAACGTCCAGTAAAACTCTCTCATCCCTCCATCTCCTTAAGAACATCTCCAGGTCTTTGTGACCCAAATTTCAATCATACGCTTTCCCCGCTGAATATTACAGAGGTACAGTACCTTTCCTTTGGAAAATAAAGTGATGTCATGGGAAATGAAATATTTCTTCAACTTATTATTTTTTTTAAAAAAAGGCAAAATGGGGACTCCCCTCCCTTTCCCTATAAATATTTCCTTTGTTGAAGGAGGCTAATTACGGAGCTGCTGCCCCTACTCTCTGGTAGGGCTAGAGAAGAAGCTCTACATAGGATGACTAGAACTATACAGATAGTCCTCGACTTATATCCACAATTGAGCCCATCATTTCTGTTGCTAAGCAAGTTTGTTGTTCAGTCAGTTTCCCCCCAATTTGTGATCTTTCTTGCAATGGTTGTTAAGTGAATCACTATAGTTTTTAATAGCAATAGCACCAGTGGTGGTATTAAGCTGGTTTGCACCGGATCGGGTGAGCCAATAGCAAGAATTTGGCATGGGTCACATGGCCACGCCCACCAAGCCACGCCCACAGAACTGGTAGTAAAAATGTTTGAATCCGACCACTGAATAGCACTTAGACTTATCTACTGCTTCACGGTGCTTTTACAGCCCTCTCTAAGCAGTTCATAGAGTCAGCCTGTTGCCCCCAACAATCTGGGTCCTCATTTTAACCACCTCGGCAGGATGGAAAGCTGAGTCAACCTTGAGCCTGGTGAGATTCGAACTGCCAAACCTCTGGCAGCCAGCAGATTTACCCTGCAAGACTGCACTCTAATCACTGCGGCCCCGAGGCTCATTTGTGTTTTTAAATTAACAACACAAGCTGTTAAATTTCTTTGCTTGTCAGAAGATCACAAAAATTAATCACATGATTCCGGGACTTCAACCATCATAAATACATGCCAGTTGGTAAGCGCCTGAATTTTGATCACATGACCGTGGGGATGTTGCAATGGGCATAAGTGTGAGAAATGGTCATAGTTCACATTTTTCAGGGACTTTGTAACTTCAAATGGTCACTAAATGTTGTAAGTCGAGGACTACCTGTAATCCGCTTGTGTTTTTCTTCCCTTCTCTTTTATACCCCAATGAGTCAGAAAGGAGCCAGACTGAAGCGCTTCCTACTGCTATTTCTTTCCCTCAGGCTTAAAAAATGCTTCTGCCCTTCTTGTTTCTGTAACATTTCCTGAATAATCCTTCAAGGTCATGCCCGTATCTCTCTGCCGTTGCCCAGATCAGCCTCTTACAAACCAATTAAAAAAAAGAAGTGTAAATCTGAAAAAAAGCTAATGCTCCAGGCAGAACACAAGGTGATGCTAGTCTGCTTCGGATGCCGTGTTCACTGCCCTCAAAGAGTCTGGACTGATATTTCAAATTAATCACAGATTAAAAAAAAAAAGAATGTATCGAGGAAAACTATCTCCTTGAACAGCCCGAGGTCTGTAATAAAGACTGAAATTAAAGGCAATTCCCTCTCTTGTACAGCAAAATAAGAACACAAGGCAACAAGGCTTTAGTCCAACAGAGAAAACAGATATCATAAACGTGGAGCAAATACATGTCCAGATGTTTTAGCTAGAAATAACATTTTGAAATCAAAGTTCCTTTGCTTCATTTACCCATATTTTTTTCCCGACACCTGGACATTCCAGATTTTAATCAGACGCTTTGGGGTATGTAATCCCTAGGTTCTTTTTTCCAGATTTGGTGCATAGATCTTTGCTTTGAAAAGATTAAATGGACTTTATTTCCAGCAGAGCTAAGAGCTAGGATATCTCAGTTTCTATATGGCTTAGAGCATCTCCCTCCCTCCTTTCCTCCCACTCCCCTCTCTTTCCCTCTCCCTCCCCCCCCCCTCTCTTGTCTTCTCTCTCTCTGTCTCTGTCTGTCTGTATTTCTCTTTCTCTCTGTCTCTGTCTGTCTGTCTCTCTGTCTTTCTCTGTCTGTCTGTCTCTCTGTCTGTCTCTCTCTTTCTCTCTGTCTCTGACTGTGTGTCTGTCTCTTGTCTTCTCTCTCTCTGTCTCTCTCTCTGTGTCTCTCTCTCTCTCTCTCTGTCTCTGTCTCTCTCTCTCTCTCTCTCTTGTCTTCCCTCTGTGTGTCTCTCTCTGTCTCTCTGTCTTTCTCTGTCTCTGTCTCTCCAGTTTCCATGAGGGACTATTCCCTCTTGCAAGGATGAAGATTGACAATCTACCATATGGGTAGCAAGCAGGTTATATACACAACATGGTGTGAATCTTTGAATTGATAGCAATGTAAAAACTAAACAAGCCGCTACAAATCAATATTGTTCTCTAAATCAAACTTCTAGGATCATGAGGAAGGAGCTGCCCATTGGGGGGACATATTTTCCAATTTTCTGAGGGTCAGAGATGGTTCACATGGGACAATCCAAAACTGAAGATGCCAAAAATAGCCATACAGTCATACGTATGGGCAACCTGTTTCCCTTGAGATCTACATTAAGGTAGGAATGAGCACATTTTGATAAGCATGGGGAGTGCTTCACAAGGCCTGTCTTAAAGAAGAAGAGGCCACTTCATACCTATGGGACACATAATGATTTTGGAGTAATATTTACTTTTTGAGGAGTTGGTGCTGATGTACTTATGTAAAGCATACACTGCAAATTATATTGATTTCCATTCATATTGATGCTGTTGGTTTTGGGGCACAATAAGATCTACTCCCACTTTCTTTGTACAAGTTTTGAGACTTATTTCTCCACCACATCTACAAATGCTGTACTATAAGAAAATAATTGGTAATATTCATCTGTCAATCAATGCAGATATGACTGATGCTGTTCTGTCCTCACTATACGTTAGTCTGTGTGCAGCTTGATATGCAGCTAAGCTCACCTATCCTCCAATAAAACAGACCATGTATGTATCCGAATGCTTTACTGAAAGAACAGGATATGGTGAAACTGGAGAAAATAGGGATACATACAATGAGAACCAAATACAAGATAAACAGTATTGAGTTACTGCTGAACATAACAATTAATAAATGCAAGCAATTTAAATCTCATCAGCGATGCTCTTTGTGTGGGATGTGGCTTTGTCCTTGGATGTCTGTGTGCCACAGATTAAGATGGATTCTTCTTTGTGCTTCTGCCTTCTCCAAATGCTCAAGGAAATGGAGTCTGGCTTTTCAGCGTGCACTTGTTTGAGAGTGAGGGCTGATGGCTAATGGGGTGGGCTCAGCTTCAAACAGTATACTTGGTATTTGTCTCTCCGGTCACCAGATGGGGCTAGAGAGCAACAACAGTATATAAAAGTTATATGCTGGGGCATGACAGATGCTATAAACAACAGGCTTCACTCTGGATATCCAACCTATTAGGACTGCCAGAAACTTGCTGGATAACAACCTCAATCTGCTTCAGGCCTGGACACAAGAAAGGGCTTCTACTGTTCCTAGAATATCACAATATTCCCTGTTTCACAGGTAAACCAAAAGGATTCAATCTATCCCATAATACCTGGTCAATCCTCAATAGGATTAGGATTCAGCATGGCAGGTGTGCTAGCCTCTTTTGTAAATGAGGAAAGTTCCCCTCTTCGAATTGTAGCTGTGATGCTCCAGAACAGACAGTGAGACATATTGTGCCCTTAAACACATATCAGGGAAACATCAGCAGCTTTCTGTATGCAGCTCCATCGTCTATTGGCTATAGAAATAGTCTACCATTGAATTCGTAAACAGGGTAAATAGTTTCATATTTGCTCAGTAAGAATGTATTTGTGATGTGCTTTTTTAACATATTTGTCAGACGGCTAAATAAATAAAGTCAGTTGTCAGCAGTCAAGACCAAAGGAAGCACCAAGGTCTGGAAAATAAACTTGAGGGTTTCAGATGGCTTCAGGGATGCAGGTTGCCCACACCCAGACTATTGTAAATGCGTTATAAATTGGCTGATGCAAGCAATAGTGTGCTAGCATAAAAACTTCACTTCAGTGCATAATGGTAGAGGCAGGTCTTTCATTCACTAGTTTTCCCATATAATTTGTTTAACAATATCTTTTTACTTAAATTATAGAAAAAATGCTCTGAATTATATTGGTTTTATTATTGGATTACTGACTGGCACTATCTTAAATCCAGGCACACATCCACACCATATCTTTACAGTGTAAATAGGAGTACACCAGAATAGTTTTCAGAATTACTATGCCACATTGTGTTTGCTCTACTATGGAATAAATCCAGTGCAGGGAGATTTCCTCCTGGGTTACTGTATATAGGATAATTGTAGCCTTAAGTCAAGATTTAGTCTAAATGTTGTTTGCTGAGAAATGAGCACACTTAATCCTATTTTAATCTCTTTGGTAAGTGGAGCTCTTATTCCCTCCTGACCTTTGACCAAAAGTATAAAACACAGAACTGCTGTGAAAACTGGAAGATTTAAGCATTTTTTTCAATCTTTCCTCAGAGAGATGGAAACGGTAGAGAAGCTTCGGTGAGAAGTCTGGGCTTATTTATTGTATTTTTCTTTGACTATCTCTTTTAATAACTTTAGCATTGGGGTAATGGGTAGATAACAATGGGCAGTGGAAGACATTCACCAAGTTGGGTCTTTTGAAATATTTTTAAGATGATTTGCCCACCTGCTCCTATGTCAAGCCATTTTGCCTGCTATCAGTGTGTGGTAACGCCTTAAATATCCCTTGGGCCATCACAGTGTAACTCTAGGGCTGTAGGCAATTTTTGGTTCCCTTTTTGTGACAACCACACCTCCCTAAAACCAGAATTAATGGAAACTGGTGCAGCAAATATTCACTATTATGTATCTAGACACATACACCAACTCAAGTGAAAACCACTAAGAATGCAGTATTGGAGACTGCTCACAGCCAGCAGTTCAATCCTGACCAGCTCAAGTTTGATTCAGACTTCCATCCTTCCGAGGTTAGTAAAATGAGGACCCAGATTGCTGGGGGCAATATGCTGATTCTGTAAACCTCTTAGAGAGGACTGTAAAGCACCATGAAGTGGCATATAAGTCTATGTGCTATGCTATCAAATGAGCATGAAGTTTTCCCCATCTAGAAAAAATACTGAGTATCAAAACTTCTCTTATGTGGATGACATGATTCTACCTGTTGGCAGGTATATTCCTGTCTACTGTGGACTTTGCTGACCTCTGTTATAGTGTGAAATCTGTTTATATCACAACTGTGTGACAAGGAAGGAGCTTTCTGGAGTATTCTAGGTATCCAAATTGCAAACTTGAGAGAGTATATCATTTATGTTGTTCATAGACCTTCCCCATCCTCCACTGTCTCTCAGAGCTTGCCCAAATTCATGTTCATTGCGTTTTTGACATTAACTAACCATCTCTGCCTCTCCCATTCCCTTTTCCATAACCTTATTTTGAAAAGTAGCCTTGAAGTTGTATGAATGCCAGAAAGAAAAAGGAAGAAAAAAAACCCAATATCATTTTCATCAGAAAGGATTAAACTTTATAATCAGAGCAGCTTCATCCACATACTCTTCTATTTTCAAATTTCACACTTTTGTTGTATGTGCATGCTCATTTAGTGTTAATAAATTCTTTCCTTTCTAATCCATTATTCTTTAAACAAATAACAGAAACTGTAAAGCAAGTAGGAATGGTAATAAGGAAATGAGCAAAGGCTAAAGGCAGTGAAAATACATAAATCAACATCCGAGAGCGAATTTGTAACACTGAATTGCTAAACAAAACATATTAAACAGACTTAAAAAACTACGACAATAAAAATAATATGCCAACAAAGCCCAAATTTATTGATTATAAGTTCTTCTTCTTCTTCTTCTTCTTCTTCTTCTTCTTCTTCTTCTTCTTCTTCTTCTTCTTCTTCTTCTTCTTCTTCTTCTTCTTCTTCTTCTTCTTCTTCTTCTTCTTCTTCTTCTTCTTCTTCTTCTTCCTCTCTCCTCCTCCTCCTCCTCCTCCTCCTCCTCCTCCTCCCCCCCCCTCTCTCTCTCTCTCTGTGTGTGTGTGTGTGTGTTTGGGCTGCAATGCCAATAGATAGGAAATTCCATTTAATGAATGGAAATAAACCCATATGATATTGTCCATTTGTTTGTGCCACTACATACTTATCAATAACTAGACAACCCATGTCCCACTATGTCATCATTTCAAAGGTATTTCCTTACCTAAACAGAGAAACAGAATGACCACAAGTAGGAAAAAAAGCAGGGGGAGATACTTCCAACTTCCTACCAGCTTCCCCATTCAGTTTCCTTGTGGGAATCTGGGAGTGAAATACTCCCTCCCTCCCCTTCCTCTCCTTTTCTCTTCTCCAAAAATTTGGGTGCCCTTGTGCATTTAGTCTCACTCTTTTGAAATCTTGTTCCTGAGGTGGATATTGTCATGTTGAGGAACTCACATGGTAATCACTGCTTGCCACTGCTTGCCACATATTCTCTAGTTTACTTTCCCTTTACCTCCATCTTGTCTCCTCATTCATCCCAAGCCACCTCTCAAGGTTTCTGTGAAGAAGCATAGGAGGAAGGCTGTTCTTCATGCATTTTAAAATGGCTTCTTCAATTCCCTGCAGCTAGGTGGGGTTGGGAGCAAGGGATTGTGAGACTGCTGGGGAAACCATCATAGTACATTGAAAATGATTGCTACTGTCCCAGCAGTTAGCAGCTGCCAGTAACATTGAAGCAGCCACATCTTTCTCAAATATCACTCCTTCATGAGTCATGGGCCCCAGCTTTTGGACACATTATATAACCTAGCCCATTTGAGGTACTTTGATTCAAAAATTGTTGCCTTATGATGCCCCATTTTGCACAGCAAAAGGTCATGACGAGAGTTTTAGTAGTATCTGGATTGATAGATTCATTCAGTACTAAAACTGAGAGACCATTTTACTCTCAGTGAGACCATTCAATTAGTGTCAATATTAATTTATTCATTATACTACTCCCAGTTTTTGTACAAGAAAACATTTTAAGTAGATTTCTGTTCCAGGAAGGACAAATGATACCCCTTTAGTGCCATCAACAATCCTACTATAAAGATCAGTTTTATAATAGAAATGATGGTGACATGTTCTCTAATATTCAGATGTCAACATGTTCTCTAATATTCTCAACAGTGAGAATCGATCGTATTTAGATTATATCATTTTGAGAACTCACCCAGACTGATTTTTTTTTTTAAAAATGATGTTTAACTGTATAATGCTGTTTAGAAATTATTCCAAACATGCATTCTCCAGGCATATTTATTTACAAATTTGCATAAGTTACCTGAGTTTCCTCAAGGTAATGCAGTTTCATGACCATTCAGTATGCATTTGGGGAGATGTTTCTCTAATGTGCCGTTATTTTAATTTGGCAAGCAGTATTGCAAACTTCAATGCTCTGACTTTGTAATTCCTAGAAATATGAAATTGCATGTGGAACTGGAAGAGGCCACAGGAATCAACCTTCTGCAGTAAAGATGGTCTTCGACTTAGAACAGATTATTTGTTGACCATTCAAAGTTACAACAGCATTGAAAAAAATGACTTAAGACCAGGTTTTTGCACTTATGACTATTATATCATCCCCATGGTCATGTAATCCAAATTTCAGACTCTTGGCAACTGGCTCCTATTTTTGACGGTTGCAGTGTCCCAGGATCATGCGATCATCTTTTGCGAACTTCTGACAACCAAAGTCAATGGGGAAGCCGGATTCACTTAACAACAGTGTTACTAATTTAACAACTGCAGTGGTTCACTTAACAATTGTGGCAAGAAAGGTTACAAAATGAGGTAAAAGACACTTAACAACTGCCTCTTTGCAACAGAAATTTGGGGTTCAATTGTAGTTGTAAGGGTTACCTCCCCAATAACAATTAAGCCATCTTTGAGAGTTAATTGTCTAACTTCTTAGAACCTGCTAGGATGGCTCCATTGGTTAGAATTTTCCAGTTTGTTAGAAAATGCAAATTAAATAAGTTCACATTTATATGCCAATTAAATAAAATCTAAGCAAAATACTCTTGCGATTGCTACATCAGCAGACATTTCCCAATAAATCTACAGGACCGTCAAGTTCCTCCTTTCCATTCTTTTTTTTTAATCAGTAAGAACATTACTATAAAATATTCAACAAGTGGACCAATTTATTTCAGCGGGTTTAGCCTACTTTGGGAATGTGGCTCTGTTTTGTAAAGTGCTAATTTTCAAGTGAAGTGGTTCATGGTACGCTTGCAAGCTTTTCATCTGCAGAATAACCCCTGCAATCAAAAATCAATACACACGTACAATGGGAAAATCAGATCGTTCCTCTCCACAGGTGTGTGTATGGCTTTGTGCTTTAAACAACTGTAGATTTGCTTTGATTCTGGGAGAATGGATCATCTGCTAAGCTCAGGGTGTGTTTATGCACATGGCTGAGATTTACTCTTTCATCTGTCATAGTTTCCTGTTTGTTAAGTATCCAGCTTTACAATCTAAATCCTCATTGCTTTGCCTAACTTGGAATGAAGTTTTCTCTACAAAGTAGATTAAAACTGCAACTCTATGAAGGGACTCCAGCTAACATGTTGACACATTGGTTGAGGACAGGGGTGGGATTCAAATTTTTTAACAACCAGTTCTGTGGGCATGGCTTAGGTGGTGGGCGTGGCTTGGTGTCACGTGACTGGCGGGACATGGCTTGGTGGTCATTTTACTGGCTGGGTGTGGCCAACTCAATATCACTCACATCGAAGCACACATCTCCTCGCCTGGCCTCTCATGACTGTGGGGATGCTGCAACAGTCATAAGTGTGAAAAATGGTCATAAGTCACTTTTTTTTAGTGCCATTGTAGCTTTAAATGGTCACTCCACACAAGCAAAGTACCAGCAAAGGAGGGGAAAAAAACTCCAGAGACGTTCCTTTGACAGGAAGTCTAGTCCTGCCAAGAATGTAATAAGGGTTAACGGAGAGGCAGTTTCTGTAAGCAACACCAGAATGTTTCCTTCCTGCCTTCCTTACAGGATTAGGCCAGTAATTTCTTCTAACAACCAGTTCAGAGAACTGCTTAGAATGTTAACAACTGGTTCTAGCATATAGGTGCGAACTGGTAGAATCCCACCCCTGAGGATAAAGAGATCTGATTTTAGAAAGAACTTTAGACTGCATTGGGAGCAAACTCTTTAATGTGACTCTATAGTATATTTATGTCTCTCTGAGGCTTACAGTATATGATTGGGTTCACAGTAAACCAAGCATATGAAAAATATAGAAAGCGTAATGCCAACTCTGTGACCTTTCCAAAATAGCCTTGTTTTTCTACTAAGCATCCATAAGACACAGGTTGAGGACATCCCATTAAAATCCTTTTTTGGTTCACCACAGCCTGCTGCTTAGAAACTAAATATGATAAAAGTGAACAAAATGTCTTGTAATTTTCCTCCACCATTTCTTCCACACACACTATTCTTCCTTTCCACAAATGTGGAGTAACTGTAGACTTATTGACATTTTTGTGCCAGTTTAACACTCATTACTTCATTGGACTGACTTAATGTCTAAGTGGAATACAAAATCTAAGCATTATGGTCTTACGCATAAATATACACAAATCTAGTACATGATACTGAGAGAGGGAGAGAAAAAAAACACAGCACAGCCTGAGAGGAGAAGACCATTAAGATATCTTAGGAAAGCAGATGCAAGACAGTGTCTTCTCTCTTGAAACAAAACCTTGATCGCTGATGGTTTCCATGTGCTTCAGCTTCAAAGTTTATGGATGTAGCATCTGCAGACACAGAACTGGATTCAAGATATGATAAATCATTGATCTATCAGGCAGTAAAAGGCCTTCAAGTCTTCCCCCAGCTGTGATTGTGTATGCATATGCATAGTTACCTACATATTTACCCATCTTGCTATTTCCTTTTAAGATAAACAACATACACACAAACACACACACACACAAATGAACATTCCAATAAAACTGTTGTTAGTTCCAAAATGTGTTTTGCTGCACTTTTTAACACCAATCTTGTTTGTCTAGAATCAAAGGCCTAATAGTTGATTTCTGGCAGAAAATTAAAGTGAAAACAGATCTCAGGCCTAGTCCGAGAACAACATAAAACTATCCAGCCAAAGTTCAGTTCTTTATTTATTTACATTCTGCTATAGACAGAATATTGTTAGACTAAATCTATGTTACCCTGTCTCAGGGGTGTCAAACTTGCATCATCGCAGCGGTGTCACGTGACGTATCGGGACTTTCCCCCCTTTTGTTAAACCTGGTGAGGTGGGACCAGCACATGATGCATCCGGCCCATGGGCTGCAAGTTTAACACCCCTGCTCTATCCTAATAGATACACCCTTGGAAATTCTAGAGATGGCTATCTTCAATTTCTTCCTCTTTCCATAATCTAGGGCCAGACTATGCTGTCTCTCATCTTTTTTCTCTCACTTACTCAGTCACAAATGAAGGTAAGAGGCACAAACGGAGAGTCTATTTGGTAATTGGGGATAAAGCCTTCTACTTTAAGTGATAGGGGAAAAAATCCTAACATGTTGGAATTATTATTGATATAATAATAATAATAATAATAATAATAATAATAATAATAATAATAATAATAATAGTAATAAGCAAAAAATAACAGTGTACACAGCAAACGAGATAACTATGCTGGGTTTCGTATCACAAATCACTAGTTGAATATTTCCCAAGCGTTTAGGACTACGTGATGTATTGGCGGATTATGTGAGCAGATCCCAGTCAGGTGGCCTTCTGTAACTGACCAATGGTGATCTTGTCAGCGCCAATTGTTTTTAAGTGCTTGCCTAGGTCTTTAGGCACAGCACCCAGTGTGCTGAGTATCACTGGAACCACCTGCACTGGTTTATGCCAGAGTCTCTGCAGTTAGATTCTCAAGTCTTGATGTCTGGTGATTTTTTTCAAGTTGTTTCTCATCAATTCTGCTGTCACCAGTTATGGCAATGTTGACGATCCACACTTTTTTCTTCTCCACAATCATGATATCCGGGGTATTGTGTTCTAAAACTTTGTCAGTCTGTAGGAAGTCCCACAGTAGTTTTGCATGCTCATTTTCAACCACTTTTTCAGGCTTATGATCCCACCAGTTCTTTGCTGCAGGCAGATGGTAGTTGCGACACAAGTTCCAATGGACCATCTGAGCGACTGTGTTGTGACATTGTAGTCAGTCTGAGCGATTGTCTTGCAACAGCTCAGTATCTGATTGATGGTTTCGTCCGCTTCTTTGCAGAGTCTGCATTTGGCAGATTTTTCTATTCTGGCTTTGATTGCATTCGTTCTCATGGCTTGTTCTTGGGCTGCAAGAATCAGGCCTTCTGTTTCTTTCTTCAGTGTTCTGTTGGTCAGCCATAACCAGGTGTTTTGTTTTTTTTAATCTACTTTTCCTTGGATCTTTTCAAGGAACTGCCCATGCAGTGCTTTGTTACACCAGCTGTTGTTGTTGTTGCTGTTGTTATTATTATTATTTTTAAAGCACAGGAAAAAACACCCACTCCCCTGTAATTTAACAAAAAAAGAGGAAGCAAGTTTCTAGGAGGTTTGACCTGCCATCCTTCTCATTGCTAACAAATTCCACAAAAGGATTTTACATGGAAGATGAATGGATAAACAGGTGATCTTTGATCATACAACAAGGAATTTGGTCAATATCTATCTGATAAGCCTTCACTATCCTTTGTGTTCTCTAGAATGTCTTAGACCAAAGGTCCCCAATCCCTGGGCTGTAGGCTGATACTGGTCCATAGCCCATTCAGAACCATGCTGTGCAAGTGGAGGGCAAGAGAACACATGCAGCTGCACTAATGCAAGTGGTGGGCATGTGTGTGCTTGAAGCTCCATTTGTGCAAGCAAGGGTGCGTGCATGCCTGCTGCTTGCACAACTGGAGATGTGCATAAATGCACACTCATCCACTGCTCACACAGAACCCTCTCTTCTCCCTCACCATTGCTAGTCCATAAAACAACTGTGCCTGTAAAGCCCACAGTTGTATTGGTCCTAGTGGTTGCACTAAATTTTGGAGAAGGATGCTCCACCATAGTGGTCAGATTATTTACTTCTAACTATAGGATTGTGTATCAGATTCATAAAATCTCTGGACCTCTGTCTAAAGTTATGCTAATGCAGTGATTTATTGGATTGGATACAGAGATGGTATTCAGCAGGTTCTGACCAGTTCTGGAGTACCGGTAGCAGAAATTTAGAGTAGTTCGGAGAATTGGCAAATACCACCTCTGACTGGAGATTTTACAATATCCTTCCCCTGCCATGCCCACCAAGCCATGCCCACAGAACCGGTAGTAAAGAAAATTGAATCTCACCACTGATTGGATAGCTTTGACCACTAATGCTAATTCTTATCAGAGGATATTAAATCGGAATGTGTCCATTCTTGACTTCATATCCCTTGATATGACACACATAATGTCTTCCTTCTGCTCCAGATCTTCCCACCCAAGACAGATTACCCCAATTGGTTCTACTTACTTCCACTGTGCACATTTGAATATTTCTCCTTGTCAATAATATAATTGACCAGAAGTATCAACACTTTAATGGCATCTAATTAAAGGCTTCAGGATCTGTTCCCCAGCTGGTCACTATCAACTATTATTTCTTCTGAAAATGGAGTCATTAGTATTAGCCAGACTAATAATTAAATTGTTCTGCCATGCTGAGATGAAATGAATGGGCTTGTTTGGGTGGAGTTTCGGGGACGTTGGTGGGTTAGTGGCTTCTTATCTCATTCTTATCTCATTCTTCTGTTTGATTTTTCCAGCTTTGGTATAAATTAAATATATGCTGGAATTATAGACACTCATTAATGTCAGACTCTGTTTTCAACATCCGAAAAAGATTACTGCAGCTATTATCAACTGTGGAGCTCTGGTAGTTCTTCTCTGATTTGGTGGCATCTGTGCCCTGGATCCTTTAGCTGTTAACTGTAATTGAACAGCTATCACTGTAGCCCTAAGAGATACTTTCAGACAACATGATTAATAACCAGCCTTCATTGCCAGCACAAGGACCAGAGTCCAATGGGCCAATGTTTTGTTTGGAAATGAAGCTTTCTCTTCATCAAAGGGAAAATGTGTCCATAATTGTTCATCTGCCATAGACATCAGCAAAAAGAACATTAAAAACATTCTTCTTGTGAGCACATGATAAGAGAAGAAAGGGAAGGAGATTATCCATTCTGGGACTCTCAATGGGATAACAGTGATTGGTCAGTCATAGTTTAGCATGATATGTTATGACTGTACACATGTTCAGGTGGGTGTTTAGCTTGGATAGATCAAGGCATTGAAACTGATTAATTGTCATTCCACTGATTAATTGTTCGAACTCCCAGGAAATTCCTCCTTAGGTCTAGATTGTTTCTCTCCTTGATTACTTTCCATCCATTGCTTCTTGTCCTGCCTTCAGGTGCTCTGGAGAATAGTTGTCCCATCTTCTTTGTGGCAGTCCCTTAGATATTGGAAGACTGCTACAATGTCACCCCTAGCCTTTTCCGCACACCCCCATTAGCCTAGTCATGTCCAATTCCTGCAACCATTCTCCTTAGCCTTTTTAGTGGGAGATCCAGGAGTTTTCTAGGTAACGTGGTATGTTTCATTAAAGGTGTGTGGCATTGACTGTTTGCTTTGCCTTGCTTTGATGAGGAACATTACATCACCTCTGAAGTGAGAAGCTTTCAGGGAAGCAAATCAAGAGGCCCTATTACATGCAAATTCAACCAGTGTTGATAAATGCAGGGAATATTTTGATGACTGCAAATAACTCCATTGCTCTTTTACTTGGGTAGCATTTTCCCTTCTAAGGCAATGCCATCAAGAGGATGTGATATCACTCTGGTAACTAAAAATTGGTCATTTAATGTGAAAAAAAAAGGCTGAAGTCTTTGATTCTTGGATCTTCCATGAATTAGAAGCTGATCATAGGGGATATCATAATTATAGGGATGATCTCAGAAAACAGACAAAAAAGGGCCGTCCGTTTTTAGTAGTATTTTAAAACAAGGGTGCGAGACTAATAAAAACAATGAAATGGTATAAGTCAGGGCAACAGTTTTGAACTTTCAGCTGAAAAATAAGTTCAAAAGCTGTTTATGTTGTCTCTCCACTGACAGACAATTTTACATTGTCATTTAAAAGTGTCATATAAAAAGTGATTCTCTCTCTCTCTCTCTCTCTCTCTCTCTCTCTCTCTCTCTCTCTCTCTCTCTCTCTCTCTCTCTCTATATATATATATATATATGGCATTCAGCTTTGTTCGGGTATTTTCCCACGTCATTGTAGTTGTGCTTTTAAAGTTGTATATATATATGTATGTATATGTATGTGTGTGTGTGTATATATATATATATATATATATATATATATATATATATATATATATATATATATATTTATTTATTTGAGGGGGAGCACAATGACTTAGCATTTAAAGACACTGAACTTGTCAGCTGAAAAGCTGACAGCCCTGGTATGAGATCCAAGAGCCCCGCAATGGGGTAAGCTCCCATTCCTTGCCTCAGCCCTTGCCCATCTAGCAGTTTGAAAGCATGTAAATGCGAGCAGATTAATAGGTATCCCTTTGGTGGGAAGGTAACAGCAATCTATGTGCCTTCGGTGTATAGCCATGCTGGTCACATGACCAAAGAAGCATCTTCAGGCAATGCTGGCTCCCTCAACCAAGAAACAGAGATGAGCACTGCATCCTAAGTTGGACACAACTAGATAGGGAAATCTTTACCTTAACCTTTAATTTGGTATGGAGCTTTTCCTTGAGGTACTGACAGCATTCCAAGTAATGCACTCATCCAAAGCAGAACTCTGAGGCAGGCAAATTCCTCAAAGAACATGTTTATTGGATACATCATATTGGCACAGCTGATGAAAATCAACTCTAAATATTCCTGCAGTTTTCACCTAATTAAAAGAGTAAAGCTCCCACTCTCCCAGGTGGCACCAGTCACATTGTCCAATGAATACAGCTGGCAGGCTTCTCTCCTCCTTCACCAGACACCTGTTAATGATGACCTTGGTTCCCACAGGAAAACTTTTCATTTTGACTGTTAGCTGGGCTATTTACTTTGCGCCCTCACTTTCCTCTCTCAGGCTTCGTGGCATCTATGAGGCAGCATAAGATGACTTCAGTCAGGTTAGCTTTGGAGTTGACAGGTACTATTTTTGAAAATCTGCATGTTCTTCTGTATGTAACTTGGAGTCCTGCACAGTTTCTGTACTGACAGCTGCCACACAATACCCACTGCAGTGACATTGCAGTGGCAAATGGTTATTTTTAACATACTGTCCTATTTCTGATTCCAATTTGATGCAGACTTCCTTAACCCTCTCACTTCCCTGTCAACTGATTTCAATCTACCAAGTGCTTTCAAATACAATCCATTTATTGTTGTTGGTCAAGTAGGCAACATTAATTTCCAATTGGACATATTATATCTCAGAGGAGCAGTCAAGTTACCATCAACAAAGAAATAATTCTGCACCCCTGAAAGTACTGGATGTCCTTGTATGGTACAATGATACAATATTTTGGAACAGAAATTCATTTTTCTATCCTATATAATGAAAGATGTGCTTTTCATTGATACACACATATAACAAAATATTTCATTAAAAAAAACCTGGACAAAGCAATCTCAGGAGGCTCTCTGAAGAGACGGGAAATGCAAAGCAAGAACCATCCATCTCACACTATTGTTAATTTTCCTAGATATTGTCACAGAATAGAGTGTTTTTGGCTGCTTTTGGAATCTCAATAAATACCAGGCTTTATTACTGAAATCACATTTCTAGTACAAACCAGAGAAAATCAAGATGTGTATCTAATGGCTAGAAAGACAGGAGTTGCTTTTAGATTTTGAAATTATCTTCCTGAAAATCTAACTTTACAAAATTCTCCAGGCTGCACTGAATTGAATATTTTATAAAGATAGGCTGCATCAAAGAGACAATATCTTTTATCAGGTATCCTTTTCCCATATCCTATATAATAAAATGTGGTATACACACACACACACACACACACACACACATATATACACATATATATATATATATATATATATATATATATATATATATATATAGATATATATATCTTTGGTTGTTCAGGTTTTCTCCCCGTAAGACGCTGTTGAAAGAATAATCAGAGAAGTAGAGATGAAACGCCCACACAGCATGAACAAAGATGCACTTCAGCCATTTGGAAACCTGCCCTCATGAACAGGCAGTACCTAACATGAAGAAGGACACCAGACCACACAACTACACAAGATCCACACCACAAATACCATGTAGAAAACAGACTCACACCTCAGAAAACAAATATATATATGGTATTCAGCTGCATTACCCACTTCAAACCCTCCAGCCCATGGGTATTTGCAGCAGACCACAACTCGAAGCCAAATTGTAGCTGTGCTTTTAAAGTTGAGCCAACCAAGCCCCACCAACAGAACACGCCTCAACCAATCGAACAGTACCCACCCAATCTGCCATCATCAGCCAAACCCCTACAATGAGACACACACACCCAATCAGAACACAGCCAAGCCCACCCAATCAAGTCCCAAAGCTTAAGAATATCTATCTATCTCCATCTATCTATCTATCTCAATATCTATCTATCTATCTATATATATATATATATATATATGTATATATATATATATATATATATATATATATATATATATATATATATATATATATATATATATATGATAGATAGAGAGATATGTGTGTCTGTGTCTGTGTCTTGTCTGTGTCTGTGTGTGTGTATATAATAAAGAGATAGATAGAGAGATAGATATAGACAATAGATGGATAGATATCATAGGTGATATATAATATTTCATTTAAAAATCTCAAACAATATCTAGAACGAGGAGAACGAAATAACATACTTATCTCTTAATAAGGATCAGAAGCAAAGATCTGCTTGTTATCTCTTTTTTCTACATCTCTATGTAAATTATGGCAATTTGTTGGGACAGAAATATATCACATATTTCTTAACCAGGCATTAATACATGCCAGCTTCTGGACAAACAGTTTCAAATATCATGCAACGTATTGATGTGAAGGAAGAATGAGCTGTAGGAAACACTGAAGAAATGAGTGACGATGGTCCATGTCTGGATGAGCAAAAAGGTAAAGATAAGGGTTTCACTTGTCAAGTTGTGTCCAACTCTAGGTTTTTTTTTGCTCATTTCTGTTTCTTAGCTGAGAGAGCCAGCATTGTCCATAGATGCTTCTATGGTCATGTGGCCAGCATCATTATATGCCAAGGCACACAAAATGCTGTTATGTTTCCACCAAAGTGGTACCTATTTATCTATTCATATTTACATCAGTGGTGGGATTCAAATTTTTTTACTATTGGTTCTGTGGGTGTGGCTTGGTGGGTGTGGCAGGGGAAGGATACTGTAAAATCTCCAGTCAGAGGTGGTATTTGCCGGTTCTCCAAACTATTCAAAAATTCCGCTACAGGTTCTCCAGAACTGGTCAGAACCTGCTGAATACCCACCTCTGATTTGCATGCTTTTGAACTGCTAGGTATGCAGGAGCTGGAGCAAGTAACAGGAGCTCACCCCATCACGCAGTGCTTGGGTCTTGAACCTGGGCTGACAGCTTTCCAGATGACAAGCTCAGCATCTTTAAATGCTGAGTTATCATGCTCCCCTAGATGAGCATAGCTTCCATTAATGAGACAAGGAGTGGGGCACCCACCTCATTCTGCATTTTCCTTGCCCATCTTCAGCATCAGATTCAGAGAGTTAAGAAATCATCTGGTTGTTTCTGGATGGGATGGGTTGCTCAGAAGGAGAAAAAAACTTGAATATGAATTGAAATCTACGCATTTGACACTATAACAGGAGTGAAGAGATGAGTTTGTTAAAATCCTGGAAAGAGGGCCCCATTCAAAAATATCAAAAGATATGAGAATGAATAACATTTGTGGTGTTCAGTGTAGCTATGTGCTATGGAGGGAGCCCAGAGACTATACTTCTGCTCTGCAGCTGATCAACGAGAAATGTATCAATGTCTGGGTCTTTGGTGCTCTGTGATCTTGGTTGTTTTCTTGAGCACTGGTGATATTCCCTAAGTGGGTAATGAAATGTTTACAAGAAAACCACCAAGTTCAGAGAGCACCAAGGACCCTGGTGTTCTCTGAGATACTCTGAGCTACAGATATTCTCTTCTAAATAAATATGTGAAAGGAAGTTTATTACTGAATTGGGGAAAAAGAAAGTTACAATGAAACTCAGTGTTGGGTATGTGGAAATGGGATACTGAATTAGTGTGCATAGTAAAAGAAGAAACAAGGTCATTTGTTATGTCCTGAGGACTCAAGGAGTTCTCACTCAGGTCCACTCACTTGTGTGGGCGTTATTCCCCCCATTCCCATTGGTCAGTTCTCCCCAGCAGCCAGCTATAAAAGCAGGCTGCGGGGTCCAACTGGCTGCTGATTGCTGCGAGCCAGTTCCAGGCTTGGCAAGCACGGTCAGCCCTTTATTTGTAAATAAAGTACTGTTGCACTCATGCTCTGGTTCAGCCTCTCATTGCTCAAACTTAACACTGGCGACGAGGATGGGATGGCTACCAGAAGCACCTTGCAACCGCTGAGTCACTAGCCACCGATCTACAGCCCAGAGAGAAGCGATCGGCTGGCAACAAGAAAGCTGATCCGCAGCCAGAGAGCGGTCAGCTAGCGAAGCAGCGATCAAAAGAGCAACGCAGATCCGCAGCCAGAGAAAGCGGTCTGAGTCAAATAGTTAGAAGCGTCTGTGGCAGCTTGTTAGCCTCGCTACGGGGAAAGTGAGCGCTGCGAGCGCAGCCGCTCTGCATTGGCGCGAAATTCAAGCGGGTGTCATTTGAATTTCGGGCCAGTAGAATCACAGCACAGCGCTGTGAGAGTCACTAACGCCCACTTTTTGGCGCGAATCAAGACACCTCCAACGGCTAGCAGCCAACGTGGTAACCAGAGAGAGAGAAGAGAGGGTAGCAAAAAACCTCTCCAGAGCTGATATCACTAGTAACTCACGAGCGTTCGTAGTCCCAGAGAGATTTCTCCAGGTAGCCCAGCCGTTCCAGCACCATGAGTTCCAATCCAGTATTCCGGCGTTTAAACCAGACGAAGAGAAGTGGGAATCGTATAAGAACCGTTTCAATCATTACATCGATGCGGTCGGCCTGTCGGATGCGGGAGAGCATCGGAAAAAATCCTATTTCCTAATCTACTGCGGAGCCACCGTTTCTGATACCGCTGCAGCACTCGTGGCGCCGAGAGAATTAAAAAGCGTTCCGTGGTCGAGTTGCTTGAGATCCTCACAAACCACTACGCTCCCAGGCCTTCACAAATGCCAGGAGGTTCACGTTCCGAATGAGGAAGCAATCAAGTAAGGAGACCATCACCAATATATGGCCGCCCTCAGAACAGCAGCCCTGCACTGCGGGTTTGGAACATACCTGGAGGACATGCTCCTCGATCAATTGGTTTGTGGGGTCAAGGATCTCAACCTACAGAGGCGACTGCTAGCTAAAAGACCTCAACCTCGCAAGCGGCAGAGGAGGCCCTAGCAGCCGAGCTAGCTACGAACTCAGCCACCGAAATTCAGGGCCCAAGCGCCAAGCAGCAGCGTTCCCAGTCCATTCCGAAGAGGTGGAAGCGGAGGAAGGCCACAACGATGAGCGATGTCCATCGCCTCACCAATGACAGACGGTCGCAGGTAGGGGCCAAACAAGAATACACGGTCCACCCAAGCACATCACCCTGTGCCTAGCCTGTGGGGATCACATCAAAGGGCCACCTGCAAGTTTAAAGGAGCCGTTTGCAACAACTGCCATAAGAGGGGCACATTGCGAGAGTCTGCCAAGCCCCAAAGCGCTGCACAAAGACCCCGTCCTCGCACTCGGGACCACAGAGGCAAGTATTAAACTGTCGCACGCACCGCCTTGCCAGGCGTACTTGCCACTCTGTTAGTAAAATTTCTCTCTCCGTTTCCCTAGAAGGTAAACCGTGCCACATGGAGGTTGACACAGGGTCAGCGCTCTCAATAATCTCGTGGAACACCCTCAGAGACTCCACCCCAGCCTATCTACTACCCGGCTTCAGAGATGCCAGTTCGGTCTGAAGGACTACCAGGGAAGGCCATTCCCGTGATCGGCAGAGGCAAGTTCTTTGTCAGTTTTAGAGCTTTTAAAGGCCACCTACCTCTAGTGGTAGTTAACGGCAATCTACCCACCTTATTGGGGCTCGATTGGTTTCCCCACCTCGGCCTAGGGTTAACAGGAGTCCATGCTGTCTCAACCTCAGACACTGACTCCTTATTCGCTGACTACGCAGATGTGTTCAGCGAGGAGCTGAGGTGTTATAATGGAACCCCCATCTCGTTCACCGTTGACCCCAGGCAGTCCCAATCAGATTAAAACCACGTAGAGTTCCATTTGCTATTCGACCAAAACTAGCGCTGAATTGGATAAACTACTAAAACAAGGGGTCATTGAGCCAACAGATTTAGCCAAGTGGGAGCGCCCATTGTCACACCCTCAAAAAGATGGTAGCCTGAGAATTTGCTCGGACTACAAGACAACAATCAATAAATATTTACAAGTTAGCGCCTATCCCGTGCCCGTCATTCAGCACTTATTGCACACATTCGAACCGGGCAGTATTTTTGCTAAATTGGACATGTCTCAAGCATATCAACAGTTCCCTGTTGATAACCAAACAACGGAACTTCAGACCATCGTCACTCACAGGGGTGCCTTCCGATGCAAGCGTCTCCAATTTGGCGTAAGTGTTGCCCGGGTATTTTCAATCCCTCATGGGCGGAGTTTTACAGGGCCTCCCCTGGTGTAGTACCCTACTTCGACGACATCTTGGTCTCGGCCAGGGACAGACCCCAACTCTTCCAGAGAGTGCGAGCAGTGTTAGAGAGGTTCAGACAGCATGGCCTCAAGTTAAAAAAAAGAAAAATGCGCCATTGCCACTAGACAGGTGGACTTTCTGGGTTATAAAATTGACGCCTCTGGCATTCACCCCCTGGAGTCCAAGGTCAGGGCGATCCACGAAGCTCCCACACCGACCTCCAAAGCGGAGCTACAAGCTTTCTTGGGACTCCTAAACTTTTATGCATCCTTTTTGCCCCATAAAGCCTCAGTAGCCGAACCCTACACAGATTACTAGACAAAAAGTCACCGTGGCACTGGGGGCACAAAGAAGACCAGGCGTTTAACGCCGTCAAATCACTACTTACGTCAGAGGCAGTGCTCATCCAATTCGACCCCAACCTTCCTTTAGTACTGGCAGCAGACGCATCCCCTTTTGGAATTGGGGCGGTCCTTAGTCACCGACTCGCCAATGGCGCCGAGGCCCCCATCGCCTTTTTCTCCAGGACGCTCTCGGCCACGGGCGAAATTACAGCCAAATAGACAAGGAAGCCCTAGCAGCTGTTGCAGCCGTGAAAAAGTTTCACGAATTCCTTTTGGCCACTTCTTGAACTGGTCACCGACCATAAGCCCCTCCTGGGCCTACTGGCGGCGACAAACAGACACCTCAAGTCCTCTCCCCTCGGATGACAAGGTGGGCGCTTTTCTAGCGGCCTACTCATACAAACTTATCCACCGCCCGGGCAAAACTCTATCCCACGCTGGCGCACTCAGTCGCTGCCCCTTACCGCTCCAGCTGAAGACCCAGCTCCTGTCAATGCCATTTTTGAAATCACCCAGTTGGACCTGCCCATCACCGCCCTTGACATCGCCGCCAAAACCAAAGGCAGACCAAGCGCTCGCCCAGGTGCTCGACTGGGTGAGGAGGGTGGCCGGGAGGCAATGTTGATAACAAATTCGCACCCTTTAAGACTCGCATGCAGGAGCTGTCCAGTTTGCAGGGTTGTCTACTGTGGGGCACTCGGTGATCATTCCGACCTCGCTGCGTACCCGAGTCCTGGAGCGTTGCACGAGGACACCCGGCATTGTGAGAATGAAGGCGTTGGCACGCAGCTACGTGTGGTGGCCGGGTCTAGACGAGGACATTGTCAATTGGGTAAGTTCCTGCAGCATTTGCCAGGAATCCCGTCCTGCTCCCCCATCGCCACCCCTACCAGATGGGAGCGCCAGCGCCCTTGGTCTAGAATCCATATCGATCTGGCCGGCCCGTGCATGGAAAGATGTTCCTAGTGGTCGTGGGCGCTTATTCCAAGTGGATAGGCGTGGCGCAGCTATCCACGACCACCACACTAGCAATCACCAACGTGTTAGCTGCGCCTGTTAGTTACCCATGGACTACCCGACTCCTTGGTCTCCGATAATGGCCCACAGTTCGCATCAGTAGAATTCAGCCGTTTTGCAGCCAACCTAGGCATTCGCCACATTTTCACAGCCCCATTTCACCCTGCGAGTAATGGGTTGGCTGAAAGGGCCGTCAGGACCACCAAAGAGGCCCTCGCTAGGTTTGGCAGAGATGACTGGCACCACAAACTCTCACGGTTCCTGATGAGCCAGCACTCAACCCCTGTGCAGTCACCAATAAGTCCCCAGCGGAACTTCTGATGGGCCGGCGCCTGAGGACTGTATTAGATAGACTGCACCCACAATACTGCCCTGACTCTCCCTCGCTTCCACTTGGGGTTAGACATTTTATGTTACAGGAGCCGATATTCGCAGGAATTTCGCTGGGGACCCACTTTGGATTCGGGCGAGTCATCGCCGTCACCGGGCCGAGATCATATAGAGTCAGGCTGGAGGATGGTCGCGTCTGGAGGAGACACATAGACCAACTCAGAAGGCGCCTCAGCAACCTCGCAAACAAGAATCCAGAGTCTCCAGTCGAGGGAACCGTCCCATCCGCCACCCAGCCACATCGCACCCAGTGACCAGTCTGCGCCAGCGTCGTTCCGGTCAGCCCAAACCGGACAACAGCGCCCAGAGAGTTGATCAACCGGATCCAACCCACGAGAGTTTGACTCCAGAAACCAACCGGTGGTTTCCGAGGATGCCAGTCCAGAGAGAGTGTTGGCGACACTATGCCAGCTCAACCGTCACAGACTGATACCGAACAGTCAGACAATGTTCCGAGTTGCGCCGCTCCGGGCCTCACACAAACCCCCATCTACCTCAAGGACTATGCGTGTTCGCATCTGGGGGAAGGGTGTTATGTCCTGAGGACTCAAGGAGTTCTCACTCAGGTCCACTCACTTGTGTGGGCGTTATTCCCCCATTCCCATTGGTCAGTTCTCCCCAGCAGCCAGCTATAAAAGCAGGCTGCGGGGTCCAACTGGCTGCTGATTGCTGCGAGCCAGTTCCAGGCTTGGCAAGCACGGTCAGCCCTTTATTTGTAAATAAAGTACTGTTGCACTCATGCTCTGGTTCAGCCTCTCATTGCTCAAACTTAACATCATTGGGTTCTGAATGAATTGGACAGACACACATATGCAAACACTGATATACTATATCTATGTCTATGTTTATGTCTATGTCTATATCTATGCCTATGTCTATCTATCTATGTGGGGTCCTTGGTATTAGTATGTTAGTTCATGGTGTCCCCAGTATGTTGCCAAAGAAACATCAGTAAACAGCCCAACCAAATAATCCCTAAGACTATTCCCAGCCACATAGACAGGCAAGTCACCAGAATATAAACTGAGAGCAAACAGCACTCCTTACTAGCACTGATGATGTTACCTAGTTAGGGTAATGAAATATGTGCAAGAAAACAATCAAGCTCAGAGAGCACCAAGGACCCCTCATTTCAACCCTGAGCTACAAATATTCTCCTTTATTGCGATCCCTATCCCTATATCTACTGAGCCATGGTGGGGCAGTGGTTAGGATGCAGTTTTGCAGGCTAACTCACTGCCAGGAGTTTGATTCTGATTGGCTCCAGGTTGACTCAGCCTTCCATCCTTCCAAGGTTGGTAAAATGAGGACCCGGATTGTTGGGGGCAATATGCCTGCTTAGAGGGCTATAAAGCACTATGGTATATGAGACTTAAGTGCTATTGCTATGTCTGTCTATCTCTACCTTTATATCATCTATTGTCTCTCTCTCTCTCTCTCTCTCTCTCTCTCTCTCTCTCTCTCTCTCTCTCTCTCTCTCTCTCTCTCATCATCATCATCATCATCATCAGCTGTCTATCATCTATCTAACCATACAAACACACTCATATCCTGGATTGCAAAGATGGAGAGGAACAATGAACACTGTTCTTTTTCATATCTCATATTTTTGATTCTATTGGCTTACTATTTATTTATTTTCTATATTTCAAAAAACACCACTTATTCCAAGAGGGGATACTAGGATATTTGTGCATCCTTGTATTTCTTATAAAATTTTCAACAGTTAACTCTTAACACAATAGCAAATTTAAATAAAAAGTGAGTTCATTCTTTTGAACAATGTAATATATAAATCTTTTAGGGGGAAAATGATTTGATGGAATGTTATGGTAATTTAGGCAACAAGCATACAAAATCCGCTTTGATTAAAACCTATTAGTATGGATTTTAGTGGGGCTTATTCCCAGTTCAGTAGGCAGCTTAAAAGCGAAGATTTGCCCCCATATGGAGAAGTAAATGCTGCAGTATTTTATGAAGCTTACTCTTACATCAGTCACTATAACCTTCCAAAATATTATAACAAAGTCATCAAATGTAATTTTTAAATGTGGCAACTTTTGATAGGAAGGCATGCATCCTTACAAGGATTCAGTTGTGTGTGTGTGTGTGTGTGTGTGTGTGTGTGTGTGTGTGTTGGGTGCTCTCTGAGCTTGGTGGTTTTCTTGAAGACATCAGTTCTAGTGGTAATGATCAATAATCATTAGTAATGAAAGGTCTGCAAGAAAACCACTAAGCTCAGAGAGCACCAAGGACCCCTGATTTCAACCTTGAGCTACAAACAGTCTCCTTTATTGGTGTTGTGGCCCATCAGCTGCCAGCAGACCTAGCAGCAGAGTCAGATGATGAGGAGAGGGAGGGGGAGGCTGGGCCAGCTTTGGAACCTTTGGAATCAGAGGCACATGCAGAACCGGGGCCTTCTGTCCACCCCCAGGTGGAGAGGCAGCCATCTTCAGGGCCTGAGCTGAGTGAGGGGGAGGAACAGATGGGGTCCATCCCAGATGCACATATGCACAAAGAGGAGAGGAGAGGAGAGCAATGGAAGCAATAAGCCAGCTTTCAGGGAAAAGAAGTTGTAGACACTAGCCAATCCATCCCTGGCTGGGAAATAAATAGT
Source organism: Pseudonaja textilis (assembly GCF_049901715.1). Taxonomy (NCBI): domain Eukaryota; kingdom Metazoa; phylum Chordata; class Lepidosauria; order Squamata; family Elapidae; genus Pseudonaja; species Pseudonaja textilis. The sequence goes on along the minus strand of NC_141990.1, from coordinate 126,514,225 downwards.
AGGGGTTTGGGAGTGGCCTGTTGTCACAGACAACTGTTCGCTTTCCAGTGGACATCAATCAAGTCAGATTCCTTTGCCAGAACCAGGTTTGTCAGGACTAATTGCTCTTTATTTGAGATGACAACTGAGTTTCCCTGCTGGGAAATAACAGGGAGTGAATTTGCCTCAGCCAGTATGAACAGGGACCATTTCTGATTGGCTTAATCAGTGAAAGGACTTTTTACCTTAAGTTCTCGTGTGAATAGAGATTGTTTGTGCCCTGTTTCATAAGAGAAAAAGACATTCAATTGTTACTAATAATTTTTAGTTTTGTCTATCCAACATGAATAAAGACTGTTCCTGCCCTGTTTTAAAAAGGGGGTTGTTTTAACTCATGAGTAAGTGGCTTCTCATTCTTGCGAAGGCTGGGTCAGAACAATTAGATTCAATTATTATTCCATATTGTCTCATATATTCTTTATATATTCAGCATGCCCATATCACTAATATTAATTCCCATTATGTTTAATCAACCAAACAGCTATAACAATTGGAATGGAGAACAAAAAATCCATTCCTTCTTCCTTAGCCATAGTGCGGAAATAATTTCATTAAGTTCCCTTCAACGTAGACAAATTTCCCTGCTGCTCAGTTCTGGTCAGTAGCTGTAATCAAAGATTGAAAGATTGATTGGTTTCTGCTACTTCTGGAACTGAATAGAGTTCTAGGGCAACCAGAAGGAATCAAGACAAAGGAACATGACCTTCTCTGTCTCTTTGGCATTTGGGTGGAGAACTCATTGGCTCTCTTACAGTTGGTGAGCTGCAGTTGGGAACCATAAAGAAACAGTTGCTTTCAACTCCTTGCCACCAGAACAGTTGCTTCATTGTGCCTAAACCAGACTATGTATAGGTGGATCGCTGTGGTGCCCTACAGCATTGTTTCAGCCACCTACCAATGTGTCACACTGAGGTCCTACTCTAAATGAAGGTCATAGTTACAGAAGGATCAGTGGCAATTGCCCAGGAGTGAACATTTCATGAAAAAGAAGGAAGGGATTGTTGGTGCTTCTTTCAGCTCAGATGAATGAAAAAAAAAAAAAAACCACACACAAACCATGTGGCAGCAAAAACAAATAACAGGGAGTCTATCAACCCTGAAGCTGACCTGGCTGTGGCCATTTTCTTTTCTGTAGTTTTTTTTTCCCAACATGGCTTCAGGTTCGACATAGCCTGGAGCTGAGTGGGGGTGTAGAGACAGATGGGGTTTTATAGCCAAAACAAAATAGCTCTCTCATGAGTCAAGGACATTCCAACTTCTGGCTAGCCAGAGGAGGGGAAGAGAAGTAACCAGGCAACAAACAAGCACCCAGGTTGGATAAGGTGATTTATTGTTCTCGGAAAACAGGAAATGTTCACTTTTTAATGAAGTGGAAAGTGTGGAACCTCTCAGAGTTGGCTTTCCACCCGTTTGTATCAAGATGATATCCCCTAATAAAATTGTTCTTTGAGGAATCAACTTGCCTTGGAATTGTGTTTGCAATAGGTGTATTCCTTGGAACCCTGACATAGTCCTTGACTTACAATCACAACTGAGCTTCACATTTTGGTTGTAAAGTGAGACAGTTGTTAAGTGAGGTTTGCCCCATTTTATGACCTTTCTTGCCACAGTTAAGTGCATGGTGCAATTGTTAAGCTAGTAACACAGTTGTTAAGTGAATCTGGCTTCTCCATTGACTTTGCTCATCAGAAGGTTGCAAAAGGTGAGCTCGGAAACCCTTCAACTGTTATAAATATGAGTCAAGTGTCTGAATCTTGATCATGTAACCATGGGGATGCTGCAGTGGTCATTAAGCATGAAAAACTGTCATAAGTCACTTTTTTCAATGCCATTGTAACTTTAGTAACTTTGAACAGTTACTAAATGAATCATTTTAAGTGGAGGATTACCTGTAAAACAGTAAAAAATGCAAGAAAAAAAACTGAAGGAAAAGGATCTGCCATTTCTTGACCCCATTTTTGGTTTGTTGGTTCAAAACATTTATACAGCTCTACATATTTTAACCAATTCTGTGTGGCTTCCAATCTGTTTTACTAAAAACTTTGTTGAAAGTGTCCCAGATCCAAACTGTTTAATCCAATCAGTAGGAGACTGTTGAGAAAAAAAAAAACCTCTGTCCTTTGTTTCTCAATTTCTTGGCCCTAAAAAAAAGACCAGGCAATAGGAAACTGCTTTGATATTCAGTGGCTTAGATTTAATTTGTCCTCTTCATTCTAGAACAAAGCAATTCGGCACAGGCTTAAGTTAAAATTGCATTTAATTAGGCTAATTGATAACAGGCTTAATGTTCTTATGTGTCATTATGTTCATCCACCCAGGTGTTTCTATATGAATAGAAATCATTAGAACATGGAAATAAGTTGAATTACCCATCTGATGGATGTGCTAACTAAATTAGTGCTGCCAAGGAGATTGGTCACCATATCTCAATCTTTTTATACATCTCACTTTGCTATTAATCATAGTTTTTTTTAAATTCATGGTGATATTCTTAATTTCATACCTCCCACAAGTGGCTTAAATAAGTCTTCACTTTTCCTACTGTTTAATTTAAAAAAACTTGAATAACAGAATGAGTTGCTTTTGATGCTGGAAATGTATTGTTACTTTTTGAAAGGAGCTATCTAATTTGTGCACTGAATGTAAAGAGTCAGCGGCAGACAAAATTATGCTTTTATATATGTAATTTTTATTATGGATTTTGATTACAGTAATAAAAGCTAGTACAAACTAAAGTTAAATAAGTAAAAAAGAATAGAAAAAAAGAACAATAAGTGGAAGGAGGGAAGGAAGGAGCAATGAAAAAATATATGAGGAAATAGAAAAGAAATATATAAAGAAGTGATTCCCAACATTCATTACAAGTATAAAAAATGTTTATAACTCTTCAGTCTCCATAAGATCAGAATTATCTCTTCACCCCAGTTTCAACCCTCAGCTATAGAATGGAATGGAATGGAATGGAACGGAACAGAACAGAACAGAACAGAATAGAATTCTTTATTGGCCAAGTGTGATTGGACACACAAGGAATTAGTCTTGGTGCAAATGCTCTCAATGTACATAAAAGAAAAGATACATTCATCAATAATCATTAGGTACAACACTTAATAATAGTCATAGGGTACAATAAGCAATCAAATCATACTAGGAAACAGTCAATATAAATTTTAAGGATACAAGCGACAAAGTTACAATCATATAGTCACAAGTGGGAGGGGAGAGGTGATAAGGAGTGATGAGAAGATTAATAATAATAGTAGTGAATACTTTATAAATAGTGGGACAGTGTTGAGGAAATTATTTGTTTAGCAGAGTGATGGCATTTGGAAAAAAACTGTCCTTGTGTCTCATCTTCTGGTGTGCAGTGCTCTATAATGTCATTTTGAGGGTAGGAATTGAAACAGTTTATGTCCAGGATGTGAGGGGGTCTGTGAATATTTTCACAGCCCTCTTTTTGACTTGTGCAGTATACAGGTGTACAGTATACACTACAGTATACAGATATACAGTGTACAGATGGAAGGCAGGTTGGTAGTAATTGTTCTTTCTGCAGTCCTAATTACTCTCTGAAGTCTCTCTCTACAAGCAAATCCATAAAAAACAAACAAGTTTTCAATCCTGATGCCAGCAAAACGTCCATAAATAGTTGCCAGAACTTTGCAAACAAAATACGTATATTAATCTTGATCATATAAATCAAGGTTATATTTTCCTTTTATTTATAATAGCCTTAACTTTTAGTTCATTCAATATTGTTGCAATATTGTTGGTTCCCCCACATCTTTATGCCATCTCACAGACTTCTTCAAGGGTTTAACAAACCATTTTTGTAGACTCAGGAAGAAAACATTTTCTAGATCATTCTATGGGTTTGTCATCTGTATTTCCCCTTTAATTTTTAAAACTTCCACTTACGTTCTATATCCATCCTTTTCCAAGTGAAATATCTTTGGCACTAGTAAAACAGGCCTCCCAGGGACCCCATCTGAAAAGGAATTCTGGTGAGTGGGAAAAAAGAGCTTTTTCTGCTGTGGCCCCAATCTTGTGGAGCATTTTATCACTAGAGAGAATACCCACCATTTTGGCCTTCTGGAAGGGCATTAAAATTTGGTATTTTCCAATTGGTTTGTGGTGCTCAATATTTGATGTGGTTGATGGGGTAAGAAGACATCATCCCTGTACTGTCTATCTCTTGCTTCCTGGGGTTTTGTTTTTTTTTTTCTACACAGTTTAAAATTGTTTTTAATTTGCATAGTTTAAATTTTTTAACTGTTTCTCTATTTATCTTTGTATGATTTGTAAGTTGCCTGGAGTTGCCATGTTGAGGAGATAGGCAGCACATAAATTTAATAAATGAATGTTGCTTTTATGGTAAGGAATATAGGAGATATCACCTGGTGTTCTGCTTTCCATATCTTTCTACTACAACATTGGGCTGGAAAGTTGTATAAAAAGAAGAATTGAAGCTGGATAAACCAATTTAGTTCAATTCAGAATAGAGCTGGAAGACACAGCTTGCAAGTCTTCTAGTCCAACCCCCTTCTGAAGCAGGAGACCTTATAGCATTTCTGACAAATGGCTGTCCAATCTCTTCTTTAAAACTCCAATTGTTGGAGAACCTACAATTTTTGGAGGCAAGTCATTCAACTAATTGTTAATTGTTAACAGCTAATTGTTCTGACTGTTAGGAAGTTTCTCCTTAATTCCAGGTTGCTCCTCTCCTTGATCAGTTTCCATCTATTATTTCTTGTCCTATCTTCTGGTGGTTTGGAAAATAAGTTGACCCCCTCCTCTTCTTTGTGGCAGCCCCTCAAATACTGGAATACTGCTATCAGCCCTAGTCCTTCTTTTCTCTAGACTAAATATAGCCAATTCCTGCAACCGTTCTCCATATGTTTTAGTCTCCAGGCCTTTAATCCTTTTAGCTGCTCTTCTCTGCACTTTTTTTCCAAAGTCTCAACATCTTTTTTGTCATGTGGTGACCAAAACTGGATGCAGTATTCCAGGTGTGGTCTTACTAAGTTTTTTTTTAAAGGAGTACTAATACTTCACCTGTTTTTTATTCTCAAAGTCCTCTCCCTTTGAAGCTGTCCATTTAGATTACTCACGGTACTGTTTCCAGTGGTTCTGGAAAATTCAGTGCCTTCTGATAGTTGCAGAAAATATACATGATTGAAGTCAACTCCTCTATTTTTTTTTTAATCTCCTGTATGCTGCTCATTTCTCTTTTCCCTCCTTTAGCCTGCTTTTTCTTATATTGTCAGTTACCTGTTGATATTTAATAAAACAAAAATGTTTAATAAGGTAAGCATCAAGCTATGTTTTTGCTAGCTGAACTGAGTGATGTGTATGCTTGCTCTGATGGGAAATGTAGAGGGTCCAAATTAAGCTATATAAACATTTATATGTATTGATTGTCTAGCACTCAGACGCATACAGTATGCCAGGGGTGTCAAACTCGTGGTGTCACGTTGTTGTCACATGACTTTTCCTCCCTTTGTTAAACCAGGGGTGGGCGTGGTCAGCACATGACACATCCAGCCCATGGGACGCAAGATGGACATCCCTGCAGTATACTCTCCAAAATTTGAGGTTTCATTTAGCTATGCCTATCTTTTATTTAAAGACATTGATGGAACTGTACTCTACTGATTGGTTTAATTCCTTAAGCAATTTAAACCATTAGCCCTTGCTTCTATATTTTCTCTGCAAATTTTATTAATTAACTTGGCACTATGCATAAATTACTACTACTTCTATTTAGTCATGTTCAATCTACAGCTGATTTAAATTCTAATATTTTATTGGGGTTGTTAAAAAAAAAAACTTTTTCTCCCTGCTTAGCATCCCCTTCTCACTCATAGTTGTTATTGTATCTTCTAATCTAGACCACCATAAAGGATAGCAATAGCACTCAGACTGATATACCACTTCACAGTGCTTTACAATCCTCTCTAAGCAGTTTACAGAGTCAGCATATTGCTCCCAACAATCTGGGTCCTCATTTTACCAACCTGGAAAGGTTGAGTCAACTTGAGTTGGTGAGGATCAAACTGCTGGCAGTCAGCAGAGTTAGCTTGCAATTCTGCATTCTAACTGCTGTGCCATCACAGCTCCTTCTAAATGTATGACTCAAAAAGCTCCTAGAAAAATGCATTGGACCAAACACTGCTAAAAGCTAATTGGCTGCTTAATTTCAGTCCTTACATTCTCATTTTTTAAATGATATAATGTCTGTTCTTTTCTGGAAAAAAATAATGGTTTATGGTATGACCAGAAAGACATAAATGATATGATGTATAGGATCTGAAGGATTTCATCTAACATGCTGTAGTCTTGTACAAGGTATCACTGAACAAAAACAAACACTAACTACAGGGTGTCCCAAAAGGCAACTGATTCTCATTTTTTATTTGCTTTGATAACATTTCGCTTCTAATCCAAGAAGCTTTTATCTGAGTTACTTATAGATATGCTCTATGGTCCAAAGCCTAGACCAGAGCCCATTGTCCCTCTGGCCATGTTGCTTGAATTTTTGGTACCATCAGTATATACATTGGGTTTAATTCTTCAACCAATTTTATATCTCTTTAAGTGATAGTGTAGTCCAATATACACTTTGCCATTTTTTTTCGTGAGAACTCACTGAAGGTTTTGTCAAATGCTCTTTTCCAGAGGTTTTCTTGGTTTCAACGTCAAGTTGACTCATCCAAAGCTACTTGGGTCCTCTTTTTTCTTCTTTTCCTGTTCTCTGGTACTATTGTATGTGTCCTCTTTTCTCTCAGAAATCACAGAACAGAGTTCTGAGATGACATCCACAAGGTCCCTCAAGTTCTATGGATATAATTTCTCCGCCCTCTGAAATGAAATAGATATTAAATACTCAGGGTAGCTAGGTACTGTTCAACTATTTTTTTTCATGCTTTGAGTTGCCACTCCATGTTCTCTTAGGTACAACTGAATTCAGCTTCCATTTTTGGAAGAAATACATGGTTGAGCACAGCGGTGGGATTCAACCGGTGTTACTACCGGTTCGGTACTTATGCTGCGTATGTGTGTAATACACTGAAAGCTGTGCCTCCCAGACAGCTGATAAGCACTGCACACAGGTGCACAGCATTTGAAAAACACCTTTTTTACCGCTTTTTCAACCTCAGCTGTGCCGCGCAAAGCAGCTGAGGTTGAAAAAGCAGGAAATAAAGGTCAGGTAAGAGCCCAGGTGGCTGGGTGGGCCAAACAGCAGCAGACACAGAACCGGTTCTGTGTCTATTGCTCTTTAGAGCTATCGGTTCTATAGAGCCAGGCAGAACCGGTAGCATCCCACCCCTGGTTGGGTAGCTCTGGTGTCTTCTGATCCCCCTCTCCCCCATTATCTTCTGCCCATCTAATAATGGGTCATATGTCTGAACACCTCATATAGAAATAATAAACAGGGTGGAGGGCGGAGCTGGCGTTCGCGACAATACGGCATGCGATCTCGGATGTCTGAGATCGCTGCTGATATCTTTGCTCCTGGACAGTCCTATCGGATCTAAACTGTCCCAAAGAGATGGTGAAAGTGAAGAGCGCATCCTGTTGATCCCAGGGATATCACAAAGTCCCTGGTAGATCCAGGAGAAGCTCTTCTTGCCTGCGGCAAAGAGGCAGCCATTAAAGCTCCTGAAGTTGGGACAGCTCCGAAACGGAAGAGAGCAGAAAGAGAGAGTGTGCCGGTTTGGTGAGAACTTTTTTTTTAAGATCTGAAAGAACACCCTAAGGAAAAGAAAGAATCTGTAAAAGTTTTGACAGAAGTGATTAAGCGGCAATTTTAAACAGGAATGTCAAAGTAATGTTTTGTTTTGTTTTTCTCATTGCTGGATTTTTTATATATGATCTTGTATTTTGAAACTGGACTGGTTTTTTCATTTATATCTATTTTTTCTTCTCCTTTTTTAATTTGTAATATTTTAGGCTAGAGGCTCCCTTTAGTTATTTTATTTTTTAAAAAATATCTTTTCTTTTTTTATTAATTCTTATTATATCTTGCTTGGAAAAGGAGGGGGAAAGTGAGAGCAAAGAAACTTTGTAACACTGCCAACTAGAGGCTTGAAAATATTCTATTTCCCTGTGACCAGACAAAGCTGAGAAAGAAAGAACTGAGACTCTTTTTCAAGGACATTGCTACTTGATAAGATAGAGGGAAGAGCATGGGAGAATATTATTGCAGGTGGTCTTCTGGGTTTCTATCAACAGCTGGAGTCTGGTGTTGAAATGTAGGGGGGAAAAGGTGATAAGTTTTTGGAGAAGGGAGTTATAATAAGAGCCTTGGATAATCAAACAAAATGCAGTGTGCTCTTTTTACTTTTCCTAAGTTGTGCTATTCCTCCTCACCAGCTTTATTGTATTTTTTTACCTCTTTTTTGTAATAACTATTTGGGTTTTTTGGCTTTGTTTGAGCTTGTCTTTGTTTTTCTTTTTTCTTTTGGAAGTCCAATCTCTACATTTGCTTTTTATTTTAAAGGGAAAGCCTTAAAAGCCCTTTTTTTCTTTTCCTGGTATTTTTGTTTTTTCATCTACCTTTCTGGTTTATTTTTATGCACTTTTTTCTATTTGAGATCTTTCAATTGGATTAAGGTGTTGAAGAACCTGAAGAATTTTTCCTTTTCCTTTTCCCCCCTTTCCCCCCCCTTTTTTTCCCCTTAAGTCTTTTTCTTTGTCTAACTATTGATTGGATTAAGGTACATAAGAACCTGAAGAAATTTTGTCCACCCTTTTTTTTCTTTTTTTAAATTATTATTATTGGCCTTCTTTTTTCTACTATTTTTTATTTTGAACTATAATTGGTTACTTCACAATTGGATTAAGGTTTAGAAGAACCTGAAGATTTTGAATTGCTTAAAATGAGTAGGAAATTTATAGCTCCTGGTTTTTCAACTTCTACTTCTTCCTCTCCACCATCTGGAGGACAACATTCAATTCAGACAATGTTAAAGCAAGAAAAAGAACAAGAAAAAGTGACTCTGCAGATGATTATGCAAGGAATTCAAAATATTCAAGCAAGATCAGAGAATATTGAAAAGAGAATAGGGAGCATCGAACAAAAAGCAGAGAACATTGAACAAAGAACTGAGAACATTGAACAAAGAACAGGGAAAACCAATGAAAAAGTGGAGAACATCCAACAAATGATGTTGAAATATGATGAGAGATTCCAAAAAATTGAAGAAGAAGATAAACAAAGAGACAAGAACATTGGAGATATTGATAATAGATTAATGGTGGTTGAACAAGATAAAAGTGGCATGTTGAGATGGGAGATGGATAGATCAGAATTCTATCTTAGATTCCAAAATGTAGAGGAAGAAAAAGGACAAAACCTAGCTGAGATAATGCTAGAAATACTGGCTGAAGCTTTGGAAATAACTCAAGAGAAGATGATGGATGAAATAGATGAGGTTTATCAAGTTTTCACAAGATATGCGATGAGAAATAGCTTACCAAGAGAAGTTCATATTAGATTTACAAAGAAAGCCATGAAAACACAAATATTGCAAGTGGCAAAAGAGAAAACATTGAAATACAAAGACAAGGAGATTGTGGTCTTGAAACAAATACCCAGAAGAGAGAGATGAGAAGAGAATACCGATTCCTGACTAAAATGCTACTTAAAAAAGAGGTGAATTATAGATGGCTGATTCCAGAAGGTTTAATGTTCACATGGCAAGAACAGAGGCATAGAATTGACTCAATTGAGAAAGCGGAATTATTTTATACAGAATTTTTTGGAAGGAAAGAGGAAGAGGCAGAAAAAGAGATCTCACTAATTGAATTCCAAGAGGACTGCCAAATGGCGACTGAAAAAGAAGAAGGCGCAGTAGGTGGAAAGGTGGAAGCCAAAGAACAACGTGAACTAAGATCTACAAGAGCTGTTAAACTTAACTATAAAATATAACCATGGAAGAGAAAAAAATGATTACAACTAATATAAATGGACTTAATTCAGCCATTAAAAGAAGGAAAACCTTTCATAAATTAGAGAAATTAAAATTTGATATAATTTGTCTACAAGAAGTACATATTAAAAAACAATATGAACAATTGTTGGTACAGCCAAAATTAGGGAAAATATTTACTTCCTTGACCCAATGTAAGAAAAGAGGAGTGATTTTATATATTAAAGAGACCACCCCAGCAAAATTGATCTATATCGATGATGATGGAAGAATACTAATGGTAGAAATAACGGACAATAATATGAAAACACTCCTGATTGCAATTTATGCTCTGAATAACAAACAAGAATTCTACAAAAAATTACATATGAAAATAATTGAACTGGATTATGCTAATATAGTTATGATGGGATATTTTAATGGACTTGTAGACAATAAATTGGACTATACAGCACAGAAAACAATAAAGCAAAACAGAAAGACTCTCCCTAAATCTTTTTTTAAAATGGTAGATGAAATAAACTTAAAAGATACATGGAGAGAAAGAAATGCTAAAACTAAACAATACACCTTCTATTCAAATAGACACTTATCATGGTCCAGAATAGATATGATATGGATGTGAATAGAATTAATATCTAACATTCAAGAAATAAATATTGAAACAAGTACTTGGGCAAATCACAATCCAATGACAATTAAATGGAAAGGACAAAAAAGAAGATCTAGATGGACGTTTAATTTATACTATTTTAAAGGAAAAAGACTTCACACAGTGGATGGAGAAAGAATTGGCTTTTTTCTTTAGAGAAAACAAAAAAGAAGATACATCAATTTAGAATGTATGGGATACAATGAAGGCATATGTTAGAGGCTTGATAATAGACTATACAAGGAAAAGGAATACTATGAAAAGGCTAGCCTCTAAGGCCCTAGAGGATGAGCATAAAAGACTTGAAGCTACAGAAAATGCCATAGAAAAAGGACATCAAGCTAAAAATGGATATAATTAAACACAAAATGGGTAAAATAGAAAAAGAAGAATTAGCACAGAAAATTAGAGGTGCTAAACAGTACTACTTTGAAGACGGAAACAAACCAAATAGATGGTTAGCATACAAATTGAGAAAGGAGAAAGAATCAAGGAAAATATTGCAATTAATATATGATCAAGGCCAAGTTTGCCATGGTAGCAAAGAGAAAAAGGAAATCATTCGAGACTTCTATGGGAAATTATATATGCAAGAGAATATTGATGAGGAAAGAGTTAAGCAGTACTTACAGAATGCTCATTTATCTCAGATACCAAAAGAGACTGAAAAAATGTTAGAAAGCAATATAACGATGATGGAGCTAACTGAAGCACTCAAGAAGCAAAATAATGGAAAGGCACCAGGTCCAGATGGACTTTTGGCAGAATTTTATAAAACATTACAAGAATCATTGAATTTTCCATTGCTAGAAGTTATGAATGAAGTTATGTTAAAGAAGAGGATACCTAAATCATGGTCAGAAGCCTATATTACACTTATTGTAAAATAGGAGGCCGGCCCATTACAAATTAAGAACTATAGACCCATTTCTCTACTAAATATATATAAAACCTTTGCTTCAATATTGGCAGAAAGACTTAAAAAATATTTAAATAATTTTATCCATCCTGATCAAAATGGATTTCTGCCAAAGAGACAAATTAAAGACAATATGAGAGTAATCTTGGATACTTTGGAATACTACAAGGAACATCCTGAAAAACAAATGGCTCTGATATTTTTAGATTCACAGAAGGCATTTGATAATGTGAATTGGCGATTCATGTTATTACTGCTGGAACAGATGGGTTTTGCTAGAAAATTTATTCAAGCAATAGAAGCTATATACTATAAGCAAACGGCAAAGGTAATGATAGAGGGAGAACTGACAGACTATTAATATAAGAAAAGGAACAAGACAAGGGTGCCCACTATCACCTTTGTTGTTTGTGTTAACTTTGAAAGTGTTAAACAGAAATATTAGAGATGAAAAGAATATAAAAGGAATGAAAATCAAAAGGGAAGAATTTAAGCTGCAAGCATTTGTGGATGATCTGGTTTTCATCTTAGAAGACCCTTTAGAAACAGCATCAAAATTGATAGAAAAGATTTGGAAAGGTGGCTGGTTTGAAAATAAATAAAGACAAAGATTTTGACAAAGAATATGCTATTAAGACAAAAGGAAGAACTGGCAGATCTATTGAAAATTCAGGTCATGAATAAGATCAAGTACTTGGGGATATATTTGACAGCAAGATGTAGTACATTAAAAGAGAATAATTATATTAAACTTAAACAGCAGATAGCACTAGATTTGGCGAAATGGGAAAACTTACAACTGTCACTAATAGGGAGAATTTCAACAATCAAGATGAATATATTACCCAAAATTTTATATTTGTTTCAAACAATTCCAATTAGGCTTGGAAAAGACTACTTTGAAGATTTAAATAAAATTGTGTTGAAATATATATGGCAAGGTAAGAAAGCGAAAATAAAGTTAAAACTTTTGCAAGATGCTAGAATTAGAGGAGGATTTGGTTTGCCTAATTGGGAGTTGTATTACCAAGCTACAAATTTGATGTGGGTTAAGGAATGGATAACACTAAGAAATACTAGATTGTTGACATTAGAAGGACATGACTTGTTGTTGGGGTGGCATGCTTTTTTATGGTACAAAGGAACTAAAACACAGGGGTATTTTAGAAGACATTATATATGGGAGTCTCTGTGGTTAAACTGGGAGAAGATTAAAAGACAATGTTATTTGAAAATTCCAGTCTGGTTATCGACTATTGAAGCATTTTCGTATCCTATATTATACTAAAAGGAACAAACAGTTAGATATGGTGAAATATTGAATGAAAAGGGTGAACTTAAATCTATGCAAAAACTAGAGGAACAAGGTATAAAGATGAATTGGTTCTCATATGCACAAATATATTCAAGGTATGATAAAGATTCTAAAACAGGAGGTTTCTATGATAAACTGACTGACTTAGATAAGTTTTTGACAGGTACTGATGAAAAGGTGATTAAAAAAATGTATGGATATTTATTAGAAATTAAATTAGAAGAACAAGTTAAAGAAACTATGATTGCTTGGGGGAAGAATTTTGGATATGGGATTGATTTAGAGAAATGGCAAAAATTGTAGTCTCAAAATTATAAAATGACAATGTCAACAGCATGTAAAGAAAATTTGTATAAGATGTTTTACAGGTGGCATTTCCCCCGACAAGAATAGCAAGAATGTTCAAGAACAAATCCGAAAAATGCTGGAAATGTCATCAGACACCTGGCTCATATTACCATATGTGGTGGACTTATGTGAATGCTAAAAAATACTGGACTAAAATCCACATGTGGTTGGAAAAAATGACAAAAAAACATATTGACTTGAAACCAGAGATATTTTTATTGGGAATTTTACCTGAAATATATAGTAAAGACTTGAAATACCTGATTGTAAATGTATTAACAGCGGCTAGGATTGTATTTGCTAAAAACTCAAAAAATGAGAAAATGCCATCACAGGAGGAAATCATTAAGAAAATATTGGAATGTGCTGAAATGAGTAGATTGACATTTGAAATCAGAGAACAAGATGATAAACAATTTTATAAAATTTGGGATCTTTTCTATCAATGGTTAGACAATAAAGTACAGTAATGAAATATGTAGACTTTTAGAAAATAATAAATATATAAAGATGTACTTCTTTCTTATTATATCTACAAAATGATTTTAGGATGGATTTGGGATGATAATATGAACTGTTATAAAATAAACTAAGTAAATTATGGTTATCTTGTAAAACATGAATGAATAAAAGTATAGTCAAATGATTGATTAATAATGATACTAAAGTATTTAATATTTGATTGAAATTATGAAAATATATACAATGTAATTGTAATTGAAGACTACTAAATGGAAGCACAAAACAATTTGTAAACCAACCGGAACACTGTATGTATACCTATGAAAGATAGCTTGATGTTTTTATGTTTTGTTTGTTTATGTTTGTTTTTAAAAACCAATAATTTTTAAAAAAAATAATAATAAACATTTTAAGCATCAGAATATTATCTGATGTAAAGTGTAGTCCAGGCAATTTCTGGGAGTCAAGAGTGAATCAAAGTGAGGAGGAGGAAGAGGAGGAAGACAAGGAGAAGGAGAAAGAGAAAGAGAAGGAGAAGGAGAAGAAGGAGATATTTTTTCTTCAATCCTGCTTCTATTTTGTATAGTTTGAGTACTCGCACTCCCTTTCTACTCCCAGCTTTCTATTCTGGCAAGTTATAAATGAGTCTTACCCCAAGTAATTGTGATTAACTGACATATTGGCACTATGTCTGAAATTATGCTGAACTGATTCTGTATTCCATGCTGTTAAACATTTTTAACTGTTGCTCGCAAAAGAAAGAACACCACAGAATTACAAACATGGGCTTTGAAGCTTTAGTCTCAGTTTTATTTCTGGAGAGATTCTTTCAGTGAAAAGACAAAGTCTGTTTTTTTTTCTAATTTCCTTTCTTTCCTGCACCTTATGGGAACATCTACCACCTTCCTCAAATCCCCAAACCAGGTTGTTGTTTTTTTAGGACATGTGTGGGAGAAGGTCTTATGGAAATTGGGGAGAAACATCATTTTTCCCTCTTCCATTAGCAGGTTCTGAAAGCATGTTTTCCTATTCTTCACAAGCTGAGTTCTATTAACCAGAGCTCTGGATCTAACTTATGATAGAAAAAATTATAATGGCACATTTTAGCCTGAATAGTTACAATGCATCATGTAATGAGAGAGAGAGGAACACCCCCCCACCCCGAATCACATTACAACCAAGCCATTTTACAGACATATTTCATGTTCCTGAAATGTGCTAGACACTTGAACTGACTGTTAATTTGCAGAATGACTATACCGGTTTTTTTTTCTTGCAAGGAATCTGATCGGTTGATAGAGAAAGAACTGCTTCTAAGAAATTCAGCTCTCTGTCCTATTACATTCTTGGCTGCTCAACCTACTAATAAGGTTGTTGGTGTCAATTATTTTGATCATTTTGGGGAAACATGGACGTCTGCAGAGTGGGAATTGGACAGATCATCATCATGTGACATGTAAATGCTTTGGTTGTTTGCAGCATTCCAATGGGATTATCATTATGCATGTTTGTGTCTCATTTACTTCAGTAGAAGACAGTGAAACATTTTTTTTTAATTTTCTAATTGCAGACAATCAGATTTCAGTCTCATGTCTGTGAACAGATTGCTCTTTTTATCTTCATTGATCCATACCGGGTTCGTAAGCAGATGAAACAGGCAAAAAAATAATGTACATCAAATTAAAGAACAGTGAAGTTTCACTCATTTTCGTTATATCTCCCAGTTTAATTTTTTTTTTTTTACAAAATTGCTTTCATTGGATGTCAATGAAGTAATTTGCTCTGACCTTGGAGGTCAATAAAAAACAATGAGAAATGCCATCTGGATTGATGGCAATAGAGTTCGTCTCTCATCTTTATTGAAAAACCAAACAATATATTTGCAGGATAGCAAATGTTGCTGTTTGGCACAATTATTCATAGGGAACAATGGCAAGACCTAATAAGGGGAAAATTCCGAAAGTTTTTTTTTTTTTAAGTTTAAACTAGAGGACATTATACTATCCATTTATATTGTTTCTTTCAATTCACTGTCTGGCAAAACTGTGCTCTGTCAAAATGCACAGCACATACTGTGACTGTCTTAAACAATTTGATATTTTCTGATAGAAATTGATACTAATATTACTTTCCCAGGAGTCTTTAGTGGAGAGGTGGCTTTCTCTACCTTCTATGTCCAACTTTGGATGTCTGTCAAAATGCAATTCAATGGTGAGAAAAGAAAGGTTTTATATCTAAGCAAGAAAAACCAAACACACAAGTATAGCTGGTTCAATAGCAGTAACTAGGAGTCTTCATGGACAATCTAGGAGTCTTCATGGACAATAATTTAAATATGAGCCAGCAGTGTGCTAAAAAAAGCCAAAAAAGCCAATTAACAGAGAATCAAGATCACATGAAGTGTCAGTACCAGTTTACAACGCCTTGGTAAGATCATACTTGGAGTATTCCATCCAATGTTGGTAATCATGATATAAAAAAGATGTTGAGACTCTAGAAAGAGTATAGAGAAGAACAAAACAGATGATTAGGGGACTGAGGGCTAAAACATATGAAGAACAGTTGCAGGAAGGGTTATGTCTGGTTTAATGAAAAGAAGGACTAGCAGTGATAAGGTAGCAGTCTTCCAATATCTAAGAGGCTGCCACAAAGAAGACAGGGTCAACCTATTCTCCGTATCATCCGAAGGCAGGATGAAAAAAAATGGAGGGAAACTAATCAAGGAGAGAACCAACGTAGAACTAAGGAGAAATTTCTTGTTAATTAGAACAATGAATCAGTGGAGTGACTTGCCTCCAGTGTTTTTAAAGGAGATATTGGACAATCATTTATTTGAAATGCTATAGGGTTTCCTGCTTGAGCAATGGGCTGGACTAGAAGACCTCCAAGGTCCCTTCCAACTCTGTTATTCTATTTCTTGAGATAGCCTTGGATAAGACACCATCAATGCTAGCAAGGCTCTCTTTAGATCAAGGGTCTTCAAACTTGGCAAGTTTAAGACTTGTGAACTTCAACTCCCAAAATTCCTGAGCTAACATGACTGGAGGAGGAAGTATTCTGGGAGTTGAAGTCCACAAGTCTTAAAGCTGTCAAGTTTGAAGACCCCTGCTTTAGACACATATATCCGGACAGCTGTTAAAATCCCAAGAAACATTTGGAGATGTTTCTGTTTAAGCCACAAACTCTTATAACACACTTTTGAAAACTGTTGTGATAGGCAACCTGAAAATCCAGAGTTCTATAACACATGTCAAACTTGATTGTGTCATGTGACATATTGTGAATTTTTTTGCCTTCCTGGAATGGAGTGGGCATGGCCTGCATGTGACACACCCAGCCTGTGACCCACCAGTGTGACAGGCCTGTTCTATAAGAATCTCAAAACCTTGGTTGGTGTCCTCCAGAGCTTCCCTAATATTTCTCACCATGTTATAATTGCTAAGCTGATAGATATTGGAAATAAATCCAATATACACATTATATTATTAGTATTGTAATTTAATTTAATTTAATTTAAATATTAAAGTAAATGATGTGGTGAGATCAAATTTAGGCCCTATCTACTCTTTGGAGAATGACCCTTGGCCTGCTACTGAAAAGGCAAGTATAATCTTCATAATACTAAGAGATCTGGAATGGAACCATCTAGGGGTATATGATGGCAGCAGAAAATCTGAATTTTCCAAGTAGGGTGTGGGTGTGTGGGGAGGTTACAACTGACTAGTGGTCAGATGGATTATTGTGGTCTAGATATGGTGAGCACAGTAATAATTGTGGAGTGAATTGCCACAAACTTCTCTTACTATGAGGCAAGTTTTTTTTTCTGGTGAGTTGGAGTTTGATCAGCAAAATTGCTGATCTTCTAAAATTGCCTTCTTTTCTAATCACATCACTGTTCTTCCTTTAAATTTCATTTGTTGTGTGGTAGAAATTCCAAACGGATTCTAAAGTTTATGAGGAGCCTAGGGCTACCCAGATACATAGTCTACTAATCCAAGTAGTTTACTGGATACATTCACAATAAACAAACTGCCTTTACCATTTCTGTGTTGGCGACTTACAAAAATCCCTATAGGGTTGATAGGCATGCAATGCTGTTTTGCATGGATTTCCCATCCATATTGTTGATATGATATATATTTGTGATCATATTAAGAGCAACTGCGTTCTCTTCGCTGATGATGTAAAGCTGTTCAATACCACAGACAATACTGCTACCCTTCAAAAAGATCTTGACTGTATCAGACTGGTCAAACAAATGGCAACTTCAAATATCAGCAAATAAATGCTCTGTCTTACATATTGGCAAAAAAAATCAGAAAATAAAATACGAGCTGAATAGTCAAGACCTTGTTGATGATTCAAGCTCTGTAAAGGACCTTGGAATACTCATCTCTAATGATCTAAGTGCTAGAACCCACTGTAAGTACATAGCCAAAAAAGTGTTAAGAGTTGTTAACCTAATCCTACGTAGCTTTTTTTCTGGTAATATCACACTACTAACTAGAGCACACAAAACATTTGCTAGACCAATACTCAAATACAGCTCATCGGTCTGGAACCCACATTACATATCTGATATTAGCACAGTTGAGAAAGTCCAGAAATATTTCACAAGAAGAGTTCTCCACTCCTCTACTCGTTGGAGAATACCTTATGCCACCAGACTCAAAATTCTAGACCTAGAAAACCTTGAATTACGCCATCTTTGGTCTGATCTAAGTATGGTATATAAAATCATACATTGCAATGACTTACCTGTCAATGAATACTTCAGCTTCAACCATAACAACACAAGAGCACACAATAGATACAAACTCAAGGTTAACCGCACCAAACTTAATTGTAGGAAATACGACTTCAGCAACAGAGTGCTCAATGTCTGGAATAATCTACCTGACTCTGTGGTTTCTTCCCCAAACCCCCAAAACTTTAACCTTAGAATGTCTACTATTGACCTCACCCCTTTCCCAAGAGGTCTGTAGTGAGCGTGCATAAGCGCACCAACGTGCCTACCATCCCTGTCCTATTGTTTCTTTTATTTTTCTTATATGTACCCATTTCATGTATTCATAACTATGTATATGCTTATACATATTATCTTGTAAGCGATTGGCAAATCAAAATAAATAAATAAATGCATTGCAATGCATTCTCTAACAGGTAAATGTTCATATGAATGTCATTAGTCAGAGAACTGGTTGTTTAAAAAAAAAAGTAGGGAAATGGAAATTTGTTGGCTAGAGTAATTGCAGAGTGTGTACATAATTTATCCTTCTCAGATTTATTAAAAAAATAAACAAGCAATGAGTAACTCACATGTATTTTGGACATAGCTCAAGGGAAATTGGTTTCTGTTATATTAATATTTTTAGATGCTGAAAAAAGTTTTTGACATGGCCCCACAGGTGGTATTCAGCAGGTTCTGACCAATTCTGGAAAACCGGTAGTGGAAATTTTGAGTAGTTCAGAGAACTGGCAAATATCACCTCTGACTGGAGATTTTGTAGTATCCTTCCCCTGCCACACCCACCCTGCCATGCCCACAGAACCAGTAATAAAAAATTTTGAATTCCACCACTGGGATGCATGACTCAGATTAATTTTATAAAGCAAGTTATGCATAGATATGCCTTTTTATGAATAGGATGGAACTTAATTGAAAACAACAGCAAGAGAAATAATAAACTGATTAATTTCTAGAACAACTGCATTACAATGTAGCACATATGTCTATTTTTTTTCATTTGATTTTTGACTTAATTCTTGCACCATTAGTACTGGTGTCAGGAAGCTTTGTGATTATTATTACTGTATTGGCTGCTTCAAAATATAAATAATTTTTATATGCTGGTGATATTTCAGTAATATTGGAAAATTATTTCATCTCCTAAACTGATATGGGCATTTCCACAATTTGATAAATATTCAGTTAATAAGATTAATTGCTTTTTTATTTTACTTTGCTGGTTTGATTTTACTTTATGTTATTGTTATTATTGTTAGTAGTTATTAATTATATTACTATTTTAAACTGTGTTGGTCACCCAGATTCAGTCTTGCAAGTTAGACAGGCATATATATTGAATTAAATGAATAAATAACCATAACAAAATGAATTTATTTCATTTTGGATTTGTTACATTACTACATCAATGTGAAATGCTGAGTTTTATAACTTATTAGCGTTTTAGGATTGTATATACAAAACATGTCAAAATATGTAGAAATCAATAGTGAAATGCTATAGATAAAACTGCTATGGACATTAAAATGGATTAAAATTCCATTAAGTTGCTTGAGTAAAATGGATGCTATTGAAATAATATTAGCCTTTGATTGATTTATATTTTAAGAGGCATTCTACTACTGGGATTAATTCTAAATAAATATTTTATTCAGGCTATTGAGGAAATATATGCATAACGATAGGCCACCAATAATTTCACTGGCTAAACAGGCTGGTTTTTTGAAAAAAGAAGTTTTAATTTATCAAACTTGCAAATTTATCACCAGGAATTTATTTTACTGTTTATACAAGTGGAATGAGAATTTAACTAAACATTAATCCTTATGCACTTTGAAGTCCTTGGTGCTCTCTGAGCTTGGTTGTTTTGCTTGGAGACATTTAATTACCAATCCCGGTAACATCATCAGTGCTAATGAAAGTGGGGGTTGCTCATTCATTCATTCATTCATTCATTCATTCATTCATTCATTCATTCATTCACATTCACTAGCATTGATGAGGTTACCTAGTTGGGTAATGCAATGTCAGCAAGAAAACAACCAAACTCAGAGAGCACCAAAGACCCCCAAACATATACATCTATGCCTTTGGGGACCACTATGATTAAAAGGTAGCTGCATGAATGACAATTGAGATGAGCATAATAGAAACATGGATGATAGTGAGTTGGGATGATAGTGAGATGGGCAGCATATAAAAATAAATCCATAAAATAAATACACTTCCAATTTTTCTGAGCAAGAAAATTATCTTGTGGATTCCCCTAAGATTTAAATGGTTCAACCTTGGAAATGCCCACCACAGTTCTTTGAATCAAATATCTAGTGTTCCAAAAGAGCAGTTTTGAATCTGAACTTCTTCTTGTCCTTACCTACAATTTGATGGTTAGCCTGCAAACAGCACTAATTAAACTGATTTTCTTCTTGTCAACTTATTCGGACTATTCTGCAGAAAAGATCCAGCGACATTTCAAGGCGTTATTTAATGGAATTACCTGATTTTCCCCCAGCACAAAATTGGCAGGGTTGAAATTTTGCTGCGTGACACCTTATCTTTGGTTAACTTCTTTTCCAACTGCTTTGCTAAAGTCTTGTTCCAGAGAGCAAGAGTCAAAGCTTTCGGGAGTGATCTTGCTTTGTGCAAACTAAAAGGAAAACACAATTGAAAATCACTACAATTGTAGTTGGACAATATATTTCGCTTGTCACCTCCGGGTAGGACATCAATAAATATCGCAGTCCTGTGCTCTGAAATGTCTGTCATTATATTAAGAACAAGAACTGAAAGTTCCCTAAAGTTTACAACTCAGTCTAAGCTGGCTTTACCGCCTTTTGATTGTTTCTTTCTTTGTATATTTTGAATAGGCTCCAATCCCAATTTTCTTACGTTTATAAATTTTGTCTTATGAAAGAGGCAGGTAGGTTACAGTGCTTAAAGGTTTGTTGGGAAATTTAAAATGCCACCAGATTTATTTATCATTCATTCATCAAATGTATATCATCATCATCCATCCACTAGAAATTATTCTTTTTTTGCATACAGCAAAAAAAGGAGTAGTATAAAAACAATAAACCTGTAAAACACAGTCTTTTTTTTTTTAAGTCCACTCAAGAGATTTGATCATCAATGGAACCACCTCAAGCTGTCATGGGTCTTTTGAGACACCCCCTCCCCCACCTTAGGCCTGGTGATGACACAACTAGGTCTTGAAAGACTTCTTGGAAATAAGCTATGGCTTAAGCATGCCTACCTGCTATAAACTACAGTGTTCAATGGATCAGTTGTCAGGATAAGGATAAAGACTTGAAACGCTAAAGCATGACATTTTCCTTGGAGATATTGCACAGAGGTCTTCTTCAGAAGATCAGCTGGGAAGTGGTGCTTTGCTTAAGCTACCTAGAGGAGGCAGCAACAGGGTATCTCTTTGCTGCCATCTAGTGGCAACCTGCATTTTTATAATACATATCAAGTATGACCAGTTGGTACATTGAGGTGATCATGATATCTTGGGGAGGCAGGGAGAGTGGTTACAGAGGCACGGGGGATGCGAAGGAGGGGAAGTGGCAAAATCTGAGGCATGAGACAGGACCTCAGTATGCAAAATATATGTGCATCAAATATTGAGGTGGAAATGTGCTCAGTTTTCCAGCTTCATACATTCTCTTTCTCTCTCTCTCTCTTTCCCTCCCTCCCTCCCTCCCTCTCTCTTTCTTTCTCTCTTTCTTTCTTTTTTATCTTCATTCCCTTCCCCCTCCTTTCTTTCTTTTTCTTTTTTCCTTCTTTATCTTCCTTCCTTCTATCCTACCCTCTCCTTTCTTTCTTTTGTTCTTTCTTTCTTATCTTCTTTATCTTCCTTCCTTCTTCTTCTTTTCTTTCTTTTCTTTCTTTTTTATCCTCCTTCCCTCCCTCCCTCCTCCTTCCTTCCTCTCTCTCTCTCTCTCTCTCTCTCTCTCTTTCTTTCTTTCTTCTTTCTTTCCCTCGCTCTCTTTTTTCATTCTTTCTTCTTTATCCTTATTTCCTTCTTTTCTCCCTTCCTTCTCTCTCTCTCTCTCTCTCTCACTCACTCACTCTTTCTCTCTTTTTTCCCTCTCCCCTGACTTTTTATGTGGGAGCTAATGTGCTTGCCATTTATATTCTTGTGAATGTTTTGTTTGCTTTAGCCTCACCATGAATGTTTTGCATTTCATTACATTTACTGAGTTACGAATGACAGACTCAATAATTTTTCTGTAAAACTGTATCAACAGCTCCTGGCGCAGTCAGAACTAGACCAGATGCAGGAGTTAGCAAGGGTGTAGGAGTTCCTACCAGAAACATTACAATAAAACTGGGAGTACTTTGCATTATTTTGGCATTAAATAAACTGCATTATTGTGGTTTAATTCAGAGTATCAGGAAAACAGCATCTGAGAGGGGTGGGGTGTCAAAAATGTCAAGATCGTGTTGACAAATGCAATGTTCTGCCCCCTTTCAAAATGTGCATTATATTTAAAAAAGAAACAGGCTTTCAATCACACAATTGCATAAATGAATATTTTGGAGTAGGCCCCTGCTCTGGGCCCATGACAATTAGCCACAGCCAACTCATTGCAGGACAAGTCACTGCGGGCAAGAATTACATTAATATCAAAGAAATGGTAGAATAGAATCATTAAAGAAAGGATGCCAAAGGAGGGACAGAATGATGTGAATGGCAAAAATTAAAATAGTTTTTGTTTATTTTAAATAATTAAATAGAATTGTTATATTGTCCTGCAGTGAGTTGTCCCACAGTGAGTTGACCATGGTGACTTATCCAGCAGCGAGTTGGCCCTGGTGAGTTGGCTGCAGCGAGTTGGCCATGGCGAGTTGTCCCATTCCCCGCTGCTGCTCATACATGTCTTCCTTTGGACAGTCAGGGGGAAAACAAAAAGAGTTCCCAACACTTTCCTTGAAGAAGCTGAGGTAGAAAATGCAGAGATTTTTTTAAAACAATCTTTAGAAAACTGCTTCATCAAAATAAAGATCTCCAAAGCTGAAAGTTCTTGCTGGAAATTGTGTTGACTAATTCTTTAAACAAAAAAACAAATTGATGTTGGCACACACAGTTTATTTTTCAGCCTGTCACATTTGCTGTGAGTTTTTTTTTATGCTAGCAAATAAACAGTGCCAAAGCTTCTTCTAAGGCATCATTTAGATTAAATACAACTAGATCATTGCAGCAGCAACAGATAATTTTGCAATTCTGTAAGCCGTTGTGTTGTAAACAAGGCCTTTAAGAATCCTACAGAGAACACCAATTAGTTGAAATTTAGCATGTCAGGACTCCTCCACCCGAACTTAGTCTTCAATGTGATTTAAAAATCTTGAAGTTTTGAAGGTATAAATAGGAATAAAGAATAAATAACTAATTTATTAGATACAATGTGGTCCCTTACCACTAAATAAATAAATACCAAATGTAACTGGCTCGCTGTAAGGTGAGGCATGAAACTGAAGTTGAATTTATCAGATTTCTGATTACGGTGAAAAAACAGGGGTGGGATGCTACCGGTTCAGCCCGGTTCTATAGAACCGTAGCTGCGAAGAGCAGCTGCCACCTAACTGGTTCAGTGTTTGGCCCACCTGCCTGCCCGGGCTCTAGGCTGCCCTTTATTCCCTACCTTTCCCTCCTCAGCTGCTGTGCGCAGCACAGCTGAGGTTGAAACGAGGATTTTCAAATGCTGTGCATCCGAGCGCAGCGCTTGTCAGCTGTCCAGGCAGCACAGTTGATGATTTCTTGCAAACACTGTACACACGATTGTCCCCAGTTCAGAGAACTGGCAAATTGCTCCACTGGCTGGCCCCTCCCCTCCCCACCCACTCGCTCCTTACCTGGCATGCGAGCCATCCAACTTGCCTGGATTGGTAAATTGCTATCTTTCCTTTTTCCCCCAACCATCAGCTGTTCTGTTCTGCCGGGAGATTTAGATTAGCTAGAAAGCAGGAAATCCTTGGATTTCTTGCTTTCTAGCTAATCTAAAAGCAGAGCCGAACCTTCCTTAGGACTGAAGCTTTTCAGTGAAGAATCAGGTAGCCGATGGCAGATAGATAGATCTCTAAGTTAATCTGTGATTCTGTGAGCAACTCAATCTGCCTGCCTGCTTTGCCTGCTTTGGGGTAAAAATTGCTCTTTTTTATAAAAAATTCAATATTTACATAAATATTTATAATATTTACATACAAGCCATGCCCACCCAGTCACATGATCACCAGGCTATGCCCAGTCAGCAACCCATGCCCACCCAGTCACATGACCACCAAGCCACACCCACAAACTAGGCCACACCCACAGAATCGGTTGTTAAAAAATTTGAATCCCACCCCTGTGAAAAACTTACAAGTTTTCTGTTTATCTTACTGTTGCTTTTATTCTGATGTCTAGATAGATCTATCATCATTTAACTCCTGCCTTTTCTGCAGTCTGCTTAAAAGTATAATTGTCATTTGATTGATCTTTTTAGTTGTATTGATTTTTTTTTATGGGAAACAACTGGGGACACTTAACATTTCTGATAAAGTTAAATGCATTTTAAGTCTGTATTAATACCTATTTATTGTAGAGTAAGACCCACTGAATTCAGGTGTCTCTCTCTCTCTCTCTCCCCCCCACCTCCTATCATACCCAAACCCCTTAATTACAGTGAATTACAGTGAATTATTACCACAATTTAAGTCTCACTTCTCAAACAGTCTGTGCTGTGACAAAGAATCCTGATCCATAACTAAAGAAAGGAGAAGCTTACTTGGAAAGCAGGATGAACAGAACATTCCTGCTGGGCAAAAAAGGGCAAAGATGGTAAGAAGTTTATCTAATTTTGCTACTATAAATAAATTAAAAGTATGGTTTAATTGAAATAAGCTGTTTTTATAGAAACATCAACCACCTGATGCACCCAGGGACAAAATAATGCATTTAAAAGCCTTGTCCCTTTCACTGAATCCTTGATGTATTTCTATTGTATCGTGTTCTGCATGCATACAGACTTTCTATAAGCTAAGGACTCTTCTAAGAAGCTGGCAAAGATTTTGAGGAATGCTCTGTTTTGAGGAATGAGCCTATTGTTGAAGAATTGTGACAAACAGGATAAAGATAGTTACAGCAACTCTTGTTCTTTCCTTGTTTCAATGCAGAGGAACACTCAGAGGTCAGTACGAGCAGTCATCCTACAACCACTCTTTCAGAGATGATTCTAATGATCAATGAAATTGAATGAGTGACAGTTATTACAAATTCTTGGTATTCTGGCCATCACACCATCACTGGAGGCATATGATTGTGAGCCAGGCCTTTGGCATCCAGCTCACAATTATGATGTCATAGTGGGCCATAGTCATTTGATTTAAAATTTCTGGCCTTACTTCCTGACTTGTGACAAGCAGGCAATGGGGAAGCCAGAAGGAAATTGGAAGTCATGGTCATGCGAAGTTATTGCCTTCATGGTCCTTGCTTAATGGTGGCAATCAGAACTGCCATTGCTAAGTGTTGTGGTCATGTGACATTACAGGTTATGACTATGCCACATAGCAATTGCCACTATAACCTGGGGACTGCCTATATTCACAATTCAGGTCATTAATCTAATAGCCACCAATGTCTAAACAAACAGAATAAATGGACCTGTTATATAAAACAGAGAAAGTCTAAGGAGGAAAGTGCTTTCCAATTAAAATCTAATGAACTAAATAAATAATAATTAACAATATTATTTGATGCCTAGAATTAATATGAAGGGTTGTGGACAGTACGGTAAAAAACATTTCCACTATGATATTAATGGCTCAAATGAAACAAATCCTAGCTTGATGCAACACATAACTCATGGTTTGTTGCTATTCTTTGAATTTGTCTGAATTTGTCTGAATCTGTCCTAAAGTATAACAATCATAACTAGATGTAGTGCTCATAGTAGTTTTTGAAGAACCAGATGGCCCACATCTTGCACTTGTGCATATGAATCCAGTTTCCTCTATAAGGTACCATGACTCTAGTTATAAATAACTCTAACACTAAATCACTCTAGTTCTGTTATTTTCAGCCATTTCTTTAACCAATTGGGGGGTTGAATTTTATGTGTTCTAGTATATTCAGCTGCTCAGAGTAACCTGAACTGTGAGATGGGTTGCAAATAAATTTAACAAATAAATAAATAAAATTATCTTTGCTACCAAATTCTGTGTCCTCTGAAAATTTGATAAGAATTCTTTCCATCTCTTCATTCAAGCCATTAATATTGATGAGTAGAAGACCCAACTTATCCCTGAGTTTCCTTCTCAATGCCTCAATTCAACTTGAGGAAAAGTCATTGATGAGCATTCTTAGAGTATTTGTATATATCTCATCTTATAATTGTTGTGCTGTCAGTCTTTAACTAAGCTTTTCTAATCAGTATATCATGGGGACTTTGTCAATAGCATTGTTGAAATGAATGTCTACTACATTCCCACAACATTTGTGCTTGACAAATCCATGCTGACATCTGGTAATTATGACACTGCATTCAAGGTGTTAATGCAGCAATCTTTTTATGAATTCTAAAGTCTTCTCGGATATTGGTCTCAAACTGGCAGGTCACAAGCTGTCACATGAATGGGGAGGGGTTGACTTATTTCTCCAAATAACCTGAAGGAAAACTAGGTTACACTATGGGTAGAAGCTTGTTAAAGAGACATCCAATCTGGAACTAAAGAGCAGGAGGTTAGACTAGAAAACCTTCAAGGTCCCTTCCAGCCATATGATTTTATGTATATGTACATTGCAGTGTTTGATCCTGCCTGTTGCCTATGATTCTATGGTTCTAAATGTATCTGGGAAGATGTTTGTCAGAATTCTGATTAAAAGGGTGGAAGAGGTGATGCTGAGCAAAATTTGGGAAGGGCAGTATAGTAGTATGCTAGCTTGGGTATGTGCTAACTAGACGTTTGCTCCTCAGCTGAATGGTGACAAATGTCTGAATGTGAAAAAGTGTGTGGCATTGTAGTTGATTTTGAGAAAATGTATGATAAAGTGGATGGGTTGGAATAATGGCATATTTTGTGCAACCAACAGAAGAGAACAACCTGAAGATGTATCTGTTTATAGAGATATCCACAAAGAAATTGTCTTTCTTTTCTCAGTCTTTGGAACATGATGAATGGCACCCATCAACATGTGCATCATGACGTGGTTATGCAATTGACATTTTGTCACCGGGTATCAGGATGCAAGTATTTAAAGGAGGGATTTTCAACATGACATCACTGTATGCGTGTCCTTCTTTTGACATGACTTTAGTCTGCTTTGATATCTATGTGGATGGATACTCTTCCATTAGAGCTGTAGTTTGAATTTACTTTCTGAATCTTTAAAAAAATGTCCAAGACTTATTTTTTTAAGATTAAATTATCTTTCCCAAATTATATCCAGGGAGTTCGTAAATAAGTAAGCTATTCTAAACACTTTATTCCGAGAAGTAATGTGGGTTCTGTTGAATTCAGGAATTCTCAACTACGTCTAGATGAAGTAATTTACAGATTTGCAAATAATTGCTTGTTATCTCTATCCTGCTTAGTGCTAAATGTGTCAACTTCTTTAACCCAAAGGTAGGTATTCTGAGACCTATCCACATGCCATTTAGTTTTTACTTCATTGTTTAAAAACAAAAATGACCAATTCACTTAACACATTTTATCTGAAATGAAAATGCTGTATGTATATCTTTTTTCTCTTTCAAATAAACTTTCAGGGGTTGTAAATGCCTCTGTTCACTGAAGCTCCTTATGTATTGTTTCCTGCTGAATGGAAAGCTACCCTGTGTATGCCCACACAAGTATTTAGACAGCCATTGTACATATTGTACATAGCGTATTGCAGTGATTGATCCTGCCCCAGATAATTGGTTGAGCCTTCTGAGGATTGTACAGTTAATTGTGGGGCACCAGTTTGGGAACATTGACATAATATTCAAAATGCATGGTAGAGAAAAGGGCATCCCTCTATTATTTTAAGCCAGGGGTCTTCAAACTTGACAGCTTTAAGACTTGTGGACTTCAACTCCCAGAATTTTTCTTCCAGGAATGTTAGCTCAGGAATTATGGGAGTTGAAGTCTACAAGTCTTAAACTCGCCATGTCTGAAATCCCTTGATTTAAGCATTATTGTGATAAGTATCTGAATTGGGCTTTTATATCATTTTGCTTTGCTTTGGTATATTTCTATCTATCTATCTATCTATCTATCTATCTATCTATCTATCTATCTATCTATCTTTCTTTCTTTCTTTCTTTCTATCTATCTAGCTTTCTATCATCTATCATTCTATATCATCCATCCATTGTAGAAGGAGTGGCACAACCTGGGGGCAGAGTTAAAAGAGGCATCACCCTAGAATAGCTACATGGCCATAAGCGAAATAAGTCCAACCTCCCTTGAATTTGGTTGACTTCTTCTCTAATTCCAAGCAGTTGCTAACCATGAGTTTAGAATATTCTTATGCATAGGCATGAGTAGTCATAAATCAGTTAAACTGGACCTTTTCTGTCTGTCTATCTATTTGTCTCTATCTTTCTTTGCACACACATAAACAGAGACAGACACACCTGTCAAATTGGATGGCAGGGTTCTAGTCAGCTTTGGAAGCTTGCAAAGCATTACCATGGGGCAACTTCTCCAAACTATCCAGAGTGTGATACTTTCTAACACATCTTTTTCCAGCCAACACAATCAACCTCGGAAGTGGCAGCAGAACCCATGTGGAAATTGCTAAGTTGAGGAAAACTGCCTGAGGAACTTAAATATTTTTGAGATGGGCCAAAGGTAAAATTTGCAGCTTGGTGTAGATGCTTGAAACTATTTGCAGATGGTCCAGAGAGCATGTCAATGAATTGCTCCTATGCACAGCAGCATCTTGGTGTGCTGTTATATGAGTCTATCAACACCTAGTGTGAGTCCTTAATGGTTGAATTAGGTGCTGCTGTGTTAATGTAAGGGTACAGTTGCAAACACCAAGCATGTTAAAAAGATTCAGCATTGTGGCTTTAGATAAGGGCATGTCCCAATGGAGCATCTTTGGAACTGTAGAGCCTTTGAGATATCCACATTTTTCGTGCCCTCCGTCAGAGAGCCGCCACATTTCTAAATGTGATGTTCCTAGGTGGAGCAAAAGGTTCTGCCTTGAGTCAGTGTGCCTCCAAGGAAACTTCAACTTCAAAAGAGGGAAAGGAGATTAAAGCTTGCCTTCCCACAGAGGTGATTCCTTTGTTGGACTCCAGAGACTAAACCTTCAAACGTAAAACTCCTGGCACCAACTTACAAGAATTTCACCCTACCCATTAACAACCTATAATGTTTAAACCAGGTGATAGCATTCTGTTTTTTTTTTAATTTCAAATTCCAAATTATCCAGGCTAATTAATAGGACACTAATAGAGAGGGACCTCCATATTTTATTTCCTGCAAGTTGGTGCAGATGATTTAACAAAAGTCTTAAAACTTTCTGAGTTAATACAGTATATATCTATTTTAAAAAATTGCTGTAGTGAAAAGATGGAGAAAAGGTCATTATATATTACTTCTTTCAGGTCCTGGTTAGATGAATGAAAATATGCTTGAAGATAGTTAGTGGCTATCTATCTATCTATCTATCTATCTATCTATCTATCTATCATCTATCATCTATCTATCTATCTGATATAAGTATATAGGATAGAAAATTATATTCTTTTTTTTCCTGTATGTGTGGTTCTGAGTCATTGACTCCTGGGGACTGCCTGGACATCCCTAGAATTTTCTTGGCAAGATTAGGGAAGAGGTTTGCCACTGCCTGCTTCCTAGGACTGAGAGTGTGTGGTCAGCTCAAGGTCATCCATTGAAGATGACAAGATTTAATTGAGCAGGAAAACATCTTTTAGAGTGAACTTTTTTGTCTTCAGGCTCAGTTATTTTCCTTAACCTCTCTCATGAGCCCATAGACTTTGTGGGAGATTCCCCCCCCCCCGCTTTCCTATCTGAGAAATTTTTTTTTGAAGAGAACTGAACAGTAGCTTTGCTCTTCATCCATTCTCAATCACCCAGCAAAGGCTTTCTGGAACCCTTCAGAAGAATCTTGTTACTTTTATTGTCCTTCTTGTAGTGCCTACTCAAAGGCAAACTTTATTTGATTCCAACTTGCCAACAAACCAACGTATCAGAAGTGCTACTTCCACACAGGGAAATATTGAAGGTGATAGGAGTTGTGGTCTAATTCAACACTGTGTTCTCTCTTTTGAAGTATGGGAGAAATTACAGCGTAGTTCTTTCTAAGATAATATCTGAAACAATCAGTGGTGTTGAAATGGCCTGAACTACATTGGAAAGGACGCCTGAGGTTAGGAGCAGAGGACTGCAGATGGAAACAACAAACCCATTTATTCCTTGGATGAGCTCTTTGCTTTATTTGCAAGGGGGAGATTACAAGCCAGTTGTCCACCATGTGTTGTTAATTCATTGTGTTTCTTTCTTTAGACTCCAATTTCTTCTCCAGCTAGAGTGAAGAGGTGGAAGATCTATAGATAGACACAGAGATGCTAATCTGTCAAAAATAATTCTTCAGTTCCTCTACAGAGTTAATTTTTCCCCAGCATTTAAGACTGTGCTGTGACCTTGATTACCTGCAAGAAAATCCCATTAAACACAAAGGAAATGACTTCTCGGAAGCTGCATACAAGAGTTCATGGCTCCTGTAGTCAATCTTTCTTTCTCTTTTAAGCAAAATGTAACCCCACGTTTTGGAAAGAGTAGAAAAATATAAAAGTACTCCTGAGCACAGATCCTGCTCTTCAATTTGTGCCAAATGTTCTACTTTCACGTCTGCCTATTTCCTTGTGATTCATGTCTGAAGCAGCCCCTTCATTACCCAGAGATTAGAACCATTTTGTTACAGATGAACTTTCTTCAATGAATAGCATTTCTTGTGGCAATATTCCTCTCCTCTCTCCCCCCGCCCCAAAATTCAGCTGATTCATGACATATCAAGTATATAAAAGTTAACTTCTGAAACACTATGGATATCAAACAGTGGTGGGATTCAATGTTTTTTACTGCTGGAATTTCACAGGAAATTCCTTCCAGATTCACAATACCACACAAAGACAAAATCAAAGCATACTTTTTTTCCCAACTAGACCAGTGGTAGGATTCAAAATCTTTTATTACCGGTTCTGTGGGCATGGCTTGGTGGAAGTGGCAGGGGAAGGATACTGTAAAATCTCCAGTCAAAGGTGGCATTTGCCGGTTCTCCGAACAACTTAAAATTTCCGCTACCAGTTCTCCAGAACTGGTCAGAACCTACTGGATACCACTTCTGAACTAGACTTCTAATGTGCTGTTTGTTTAATATGGAGTTTAGATGATGGGGAGTTATCATTCCATTGTACACTTCAGCATGCCATGATAACTTGGTTTGGTAGTACAAAATTAAAACCCCTACCAATGAGCTATCAAAAGGGGAGAAAATATCTGAGCAAGGAACACCTTTGGTTGACTAAGCTTCTGCATCTGCTGTGTGTTTTCTGATACAAATACAACACAGAAAGAAGCAGTAAATAATGGGAAAAGGCTACTTTGAGACTGAAGTATATCAGGGGGTTAGCTGATAGCAGAGGCAAACTTAAGTGTACTGGAGGATATATTCTCTGTTCCATATTGGGGGGTGCTAAAAGAGAGCCAATTCTTGGGTTTGAGAAGTCCATAGTATATTTCTCTCCACCAGTGAGTCTAGCTCTCTTAGCCCACTTTCAATCTGTTTGTTCTGTTCACTTGTTCTTATTTTTTACACTTGCACAGAGATAGCCCTTCCATCTTTCCAAAAAGCAGGAGATAGGACATGACAACAAAAGGAGGAGACTGGCATTGGGTGAAGGTTCTAGGTAAGCCCACTTCCAGAGCTTAGTTCCACTTTGAATGTCATCCCTCAGTAAAAACACAAACTGCTATCTGTAGCTTAATCTGCTAAGTAAACCTAACTAGAATATGATAGGAGAAAACAAAAGTTATTATTAGCTTTTTGAGGCAGGCCACATCAAGAAACAATGTGCTGCAAAAAAGCCAACAATTCTAGGTTGCATTAACAGAGGGATAGAATTAAGATCATGTGAACTGTTAATACCACTTCATAACATCAAACTTGGGATATTGCATCCAGTTTGGGTTGCCACAATATAAAAAAAAGATGTTGAAACTGTTGAAAGAGTGGAGAGAAGAGCAACATAAAAAATTAGGAGACCAGAAGCTAAAATATATGAAGAACAGTTGCGGGAAATGGATATATTTAGTCTAATGAAAAGAAGGACCAGGGGTGACATGATAGCAGTATTCCAACATTTGAGAGGCTGTCACAAAGAAAAGGGTGCCAACCTATTCTCCAAAGCACCTGACCACAGGTCAAGAAGCAATGGGTGGAAACTAATCAAGGTGATACTAAACCAAGAACTAAGGAGAAATTTCCTGACAGTTAGAACAATTACTCAATGGAACAACTTGCCTCCAGAAATTGTGGGTGCTCCAACACTGGAAGTTTTTACAAAAGATTGGACAGCCATTTGTCTGAAATGGTATAGGATCTCCTGCTTGAGCAGGGGGTTGGACAATGTTAGGAATTGATAAGACATCTAACAGTTGGGTTGGAAATATATAAACCAGGATAGACATTTAATACTGTCTCTTTAAAGGAATGCTAAAATTGTAATTGGGTATGGTTCCTCAAACGGCCATAAGATGGAGCCAGAAACCTGGGTTGTTCTGTTCTGCTGTTGCTGTGAGTTGCTTGTTGCTAGATGTTCTGATGTTTGCTGTTTTTGGTTCCTGCATTTTTCCTATTGACTGTTGCTGATCGTCGTTCTTCTTGGATT
Organism: Pseudonaja textilis; assembly: GCF_049901715.1. Taxonomy (NCBI): domain Eukaryota; kingdom Metazoa; phylum Chordata; class Lepidosauria; order Squamata; family Elapidae; genus Pseudonaja; species Pseudonaja textilis. The sequence goes on along the minus strand of NC_141990.1, from coordinate 126,480,923 downwards.
GCTGTGAGTCTATTTACTGAACTGTTTATGATACTGGACTTTGTTATTTGGATTATGCCTGGACTGAAAACTGACTGCTTTAACTGTGTATGACTTGGACTGTTTGTTGGACTTTGCTTAACCATTTACTGGAAGTAAAAACCTACATTTTACTATTCAGTATATCTGTGTGCTAGTCGTGTGTTATTCAACATTACTCTCACTACGTTTCCCTGTGTGCACTCATTCTCCTAATGGGGAATTACCTCAACACACTAGAAGATCTCCAAGGTCCCTTCCAATTATCACATCCTGGACACAAACTGTTTCAACTTCTTCCTTCAAGACGACAATACAGGGCATTGCACGGCAAAACAACAAGACACAAAGACAGTTTTCTCCCCCTATTATTCTGCTAAACAACTAATTCCCACAACATTGTCTTATACCCTGGCATGTCAAACAGGTGGGATTTAAGTTTTTGAACAACTGATTCTGTGGGCATGCTTAGTTGGTGGGTGTGGCTTAGTGATCATATGACTGGGTGGGTGTGGCCAACTCGACATCACTCACATCAAGGGGTGCTTCTCCTCGCCTGGCTTCTCATGACAGTGGGGATGTTGCAATGGTTGTAAGTGTGAAAAACGGTCATAAATCACTTTTTTCAGTGCCATTGTAACTTTGAATGGTCACTAAATGAACTGTTTTAAGTCAAGGATTACAGGTACAAAAATCTTTGCTTGCAAAAAGCTGCCCTAAATACCAATCATTAGATTAAAAATACCTGCAAGCCAGAGTTACAAATCAGACAAGATGCCAGAACACCTTGAGGAATTAAAATAGTTAAAATGCAATGATAACTATCAGCAGCTATCTCTTGCTCATAAAATGAAACCCTTTAGCAGAGAGGTCATTTAAGATCTCCAGAAAGAGAACACACAGGAAAAGCAATCCTTAGATCCATTTGCACCACTTAAAGATACCAGCTGGTTTCACTCACCTCAAAAGATATCCTAAGGAAATCATTCAGATTTAAGGAAAGGTCACATGCCCCCCAGAAAGGAAGTAAAAACAATTAGTACCAAGCTTGCATCCTGCCTCTTGGAAGTGCATCCCAAAAGGACAGTGCCAGATAGTACTAAAGCAGTAAGGAAGACCCCCTCCCCAGATAGAAAAAGAAACCATGAGGCAGGAAAAAATTTCGACCCAATACTAATAATTAAATCACAACAGTAGCTGTTGCTTGTAAAACCAGTTATTAGAACAAATAGACACAGGAACTAGCCAGATTTCTCAATCCAGTTTCTTTTCAGGAACAGAGAGTAATCTTTTTCCTTCCAAACAAAGCTGAATAGGGAAAATTATCCCATTAATAAACACAGGATTAAATGTCACCAAGCACAGGATTAAACTTTGCCAAAAACCAGTTTTAGACCAAAACTCAGAAAGGGTATGTAAACTCACATTTGAATGTCAATCTTTCTAGCTAGCCAAGAAGCCTTGCTGAATGTCACTCAGTTGAGTTCCTTGTCATTAAAAAGCTTCTTTCCGCAGCTCTGCTTCATTATTCAATTATTTCTTCAAAGTGATGATCATTGCATGCTGGCTGGAAGTATTTCCAGGGGAGTATTTCCTCCCAACAGCAGTGTAAAAAGCTTAAAACAACCCTTCCCCTTTAAGAAAGTATCAAGAAAAAAAAAGAAACTTCCTTTGGAGACATAAATTTAGGCATACTCCCAAGAATGTAATAAGGGTGGAAAAAAACAAAAGGAGATTTCTTCTAACTATGATTCTTGAACTGCTTAGAAAGTTAACAAGGGGCTCTAAAGAACCAGTCAGAACTGATAGAATCTCACTCCTGATGTCAAACCATCTAGTAGGGCTGTATTACTATTATCCTTCTCATATTTCCTATTTCTATTTCCTTAGCTTCTTATGATTATAACTTCGTTGTTTGTATCTTATGATTTATGTTGATTGTTTCCATTTATTATCTTTCTATCTTATGATTGGTTTGTATCATGTGGTTATGTTGTTTCTATTTAATATCCAATTATAATTTATGTTGATTGCTATTTAGTATCCTATGACTAGCACTAAGTATTGTATCTTATGATTTATGATGATTGTATTTTATGATTATGATCGTGATTTATTACTTATTGCTTGTGTGTACACTGAGACCTTATGTACCAGAGACAAATTTCTTCTGTGTCCAATCACACTTGGCCAATAAAGAATTCTATTCTTATACTTATGCTGTTATTCTATTAAGGGAAGCCACTTTATTGTTCTGAGAAATAATATCAGCATTTATCAGAAACTCTACCAGACAGCCATTAAGCTCACCCAGAGGAATCCTACTGCTCATATACAAGCTGAGATGTTGCACACAATAAGAGAATATTAAAAAAATTATAAAATTAAAGAAAAAAAGTTTTGCCATTTCAGTCTGGTCAGAACTTGAGTTGGCTGCCAAAAGTCGTAACTCAGTAATATTTTGGCATGCTGTAGCAGGTGTCCTAAAGGAACGAAGATTTGCATTTGATATGCCAATCTCTGCTGAGGACTGGGAGAATTATTATCAGAAACTCTACCAGAATTTCACTCTGCTTCCTCTTCAATCAAATAGGTTCAAGATGGAGGTTAATCTTAGCTTCTTTCTCCTACTTATCACTTGCCCAGAACTGAGTGGTATCTTATTTTACTTGACTATTCCTGCATACCTTCCTCAAGGCTATTCAACTCATTAATCAAATGTTATACAACATTTTTGTGAATTGTTTGCTTATACATTTATTTTAGCTTTCCTGCTGATTCAATTTAAAACAACAACAACTGAGAGGATGACTGCTAATTATTAATTGTTGGTACATTCTACTACTTGAGGACAACTAGTAGTAGGCTTGGAAATGAAGAGAAAGGGCTAGGGAAAAATGTGATTTAGTGCTTGCACACACATGCACTGGTTCACTGGTTTTGTTCTTTTCATCCAGTGTTGCAAGTATTGAATCCCTCAGGTGTGCTATTAAAATTCCAATTTCCAGGTAATAGAGCATAATTTTACACTATATGATACCACGTTGTGGTTCTTACTATCCTAGAGGTCCTGTGTTAGAAAATCTGCAAAGAAATAAAAGGAAATGGTTCCTTAGCAACAGGATCTCTCTGTGAAAAGAAAAAAAATAGATCGTTGTCCTTGCCTTTTCTCTGTGTTGGCCTGGTGTTCTCAATGTACTTGAAGCTTTTTAGACTCATTCTCAAAATATTTATGCTACTAATATGAAAAATAAAGAAAATCATTTCATATCAAAGTACCGTCAAAGTAACTTCTATGAGTTTTAAATACTTTATTCTTAAAATTGACACTGTGCATCTTACTGTCTACTGAAAGTGTTTATATTAAAATGACTTTAAAATTATGTTTCAGCATGTATTTCACATTTTATCCTACAGTGTTGGAGTTTAATTCCTCTCTGGTACCTACACTTTGAGTAAGCAAGGCATTATAATAAAACAATTCACCCAAAAGCAAACTTCATGATGCTCTTGTAGATTATAAGGTAAAGTAATGAGTCCCTGCAGATTTTACTCTGCTTGTCATTACTGACAGGCGGCTGTGCTCATCTCCATTTCAAGGCCATTGACTCAGTGATGTCCAGACATTTCCATGGTCATGTCACCATCGCTATTAACTTCCCACTGATGTGGTAGCTATTTTCCCTTCACTTTATTGATTAGCCGAGTGGTGGGATTCAAATTTTTTTTACTACTGGTTCTGTGAGAGTGGCGTGGTGGGCATGGTGTGGCTTGGTGGGCGTGGCAGGGGAAGGATACTGTAAAATCTCCATTCCCTCCACATTCCTAGGGGAAAGTTACTGCAAAATCCCATTCCCTCCCCACCCCACTAACCTGCTTTCCAGCTCCATTCTCCTGTGCAGGGCAACGAAAGAAGACCCAGGCGATCCAGAGAATAGATGGGGGCAGGGGCAGTCAGAGGTGGTATTTGCCAGTTCTCTGAACGATTCAAAATTTCCGCTACCGGTTCTCCAGAACTGGTCAGAACCTGCTAAATACCACCTCTGGATTAGCCCTTGGTCCATATTAAAGTGCAGAGTTCCGGACACAACTTATTACTAAAATCTGATAAAAACAATTTAAAATGGAATTGGATAAAATACAATTTAAAATGAAATTGGAATAAAATACGATTTAAAATGAAACAAAATACAGTTTAAAATGAAATTGGAATAAAATACAGTACAATAATTTAATGTATGGTACCTATTTATCTATTTGCATTTGCCTGCTTTTGAATTTCTAAGTGGGCAGGAGCTGGAGAGAGAACAGGAGCCCATTGTGTGGCACTCAGATCCTGAACCCAGGCTGCCAATTTTTCAACCAACAATGTCTTAACCGCTGAGCCACCACACCGTCTTTTGTAGATAAAGGTGTTCTATAAATGTATGAAATATCCACATCTTGAATGCTGGCTGTGTTTCTGCTGACTATGTTTGGGAAAGAATAAAATAGAATTGGAAAAAATACAGAATCAAACATATTAGAGGGCTCAAATACTTTTCTTAGCAGAATGATCTTTAGCTGGGAAAAGAGATGGCTGAGGAAAACACCATTGTTTGTCACAAAGAAAGTGAACAAAAACAAGAATTGTTTTCTTCTCTTCTTTCAAAATACTAATGAAACTGACTGGAAGGAAATACAGAAGAGTCAGAGAGAAGCACATTTTTAGGCACTCCTAATTAACCTGTAGAAACAACTTCCACATTACATAATAACCACTAGCTCGGGGAGCTTTGAAAAAAGATTGGGTGTATTCATAGAGAATGGGCCTCTCAAGAACTGGTCTGGAAAAGTCAATGTTACTTCCACATCTGTCAGCCTTCCAAGTAGACCAGACAGGAAACACAATCAGGTGACTAAATTCAACTTTATTGTAAGACTACATTAACATAATTTTGCAAATCTGAAAGTGCAAACCACCTGATAAAATAGGATCTTTTCTAAATTTCTTTCTCTGCCCATTATTCAGTTGTGGATCTCCCCCTCTTCTTTTATCTAATTATTTCCTAGGTGGCACTCTTCCCTTTATCTGCCAAGGCCATTCCCGCAAACCATTACACAGCAGAACTTCAAATGCAAGCTGCAGCAGAACAGCTAATGTGTTTATTTCTTAGTTTTGAATACTCCAGAGGCATCAGATTGACCCATGTGAGAAACACCATTTTGGACAAAGCAGAAAGCTCAATTCATAACTATTTTAAAATTTATTTATTTGTTTGTTTGTTTGTTTGTTTATTCATTTGTTTGTTCATTTGTTTGTTTATTTTGTCAATTGATTATAAGATAACAGGTATAAGTATAAACATAGTTATGAATACATGAAATGGATACATATAAGAAAAATAAACAATAGGACAGGGACGGTAGGCATGTTGGTGTGCTTATGTACAGATAAGTTATTAACTTATTTTTATTTAAGAAAATTTATACGGTTGCCCAACCCACTCAATCATTCCAGCCAGCTTGCAAGGATGAAAGCCCAATTCAGGAATGATAGAAAAGCAATAACCCCTCCCAACCACCCTTCTGGTGAAATCAAACCATCAAACCAAGCACTTGATGGGCTCCATCTCATTCTGGGGTCTCCAGGCCCATTGGCAGGACCATATCTTCGGGGCTTTGCAGAAGAGTGAAGTCAATTTCATTTTCAAAGGGATGATGGTCCACAAGGACGGAATCACCATGGAGATGCCCCTTCTTGATCCCATTAGATGGACATCCTTAGGAGAGGGCACCCATAACTTTCCCTGCCTTCCTATTTCAACTCCAAGGTTTAACTGGAGGATGGAAAAAAGAGGGAGAAAAGAAAACTATAGAATGGATTTTTATTAGGTGAAATATAACATTTAGGCCCTCCCTAGTGTGTAGGTAACTGTTCTATTCCAGCCTTGTGTAACTGATTTTTTCCCCTTTTTTAAACTTTTGGAACTGGATCAACTGCTCCCTAAGGCAAGATACATATATAGTACCTGAAGGTGGCATTTTGCCGGTGGGTGAAGATGGACTTAATTACTAGATGAAAAGAAGAAGGAGAAGGGATTGGCATGACGGCATTGTAGTCATTGTCGGTGGATGGCAAGAGTGCAGAGAAAGCTCTTGATGGCAGCTGCTTACAGAGATGGCAGCTGCAGACAGTTCAACCTGCCTTACACGCTCCTTGAGGTGTGACTATGGCAACAAGTGACTGAGGAAGGGAGTCTCTTCCTCGGAAGAGAAGCTGTCCGCCTCACTCTGTGGTGCTGGACAACTTCATACTCCACAAAGAACAGGCAGTTTTACTCACCTCCAAAACTTTAGATGGGGAAGCATTTGCATAAAATGGAAGTTATATAAGCCAGATCTTACATAACCCCGGAAGCTCTGGTATGTTAAGCTGGATATATTCAAGTATATTAAAGAACTCCTGTGAAACTTCCTAATCTTCATAAAACTTTAGGGCTGTACAGGATAGTTACAGAAGGTGCTAAGCATTAACTTTGTGGTGTTATTAAATCTAATATGTTTCCTACTGAAGAAACAAGTTAAATGTGCTTCAGGTTTGGGTTCACTGCTTCATTGCCATAAGAGAAGCAAAACACCCTTCTAAACTGGTTGGTTTTACTCCAAGACCACCAATGACACTTTCAATAACCAGAAGAAAGTCCTGCACCTTAGTTTCACAGAGCTTTACATCATAAAGGTTGTGGCTACAGGAAGAATACCATCTTAGGGTTTACTGTGCTATGTATGGTTTTCATTCTATTTGTCGTGTTCTCCTGCATGTTTTAAATCATCAGGAGGCTTGTAGGAGTTGAGCAACCTGGAAAAATAGACACTAATCAACTAAACAACTCATTAAATTGTTAATCAAATGGGCAAGGCTAAATGAAGTAGCTGTGGTGGCCTTTATTAAAAAAGGTATTTTGACAATAAAATACAGAAGGGAGCACACAATTCCTTCCTTCCTTCTTTCCTCCTTCCCTCTATCCTTTCCTCTCTCCCTCCCTCTCTCTCCCTTCCTTTCTCCCTTCTTCCTTCTTTCCTCTCTCTCTCCCACCCTTCTTTCCTCCCTCTCTCCTCCCTCCATTCCTCCTGAGGGCCTCTCACATGGTAAGATGCTGGGCCTGCACACCATTGAGGTTGACAGCTTGGTGGCTCCATTCCCATGAGTGAATAAACCACAGCTAGGCAAGAAAGGAGCCTCCCCAAACTGCCTACTGGCATTCAGGCATCCTGTGGGTAATGATAATACCCCCCCCCCCCCCCAAAAAAAAATCCTTTCACAGCTGCCTTGGTGATCCCTGGCTAACACATGCATATGCTAAATAAATAAATCCCCCCTTCTTTGCTCCCTCCCTCCCTGCCTTCCATCTTTACCTTTTCTTTTCTTCCCCCTTTTCTTGTGTATCTAAGGCATTTCCCGGAATCTATAAACTGCTGTTTGAATTTGTGCAAATTCAATTGTTTTAGGATGGCCTCTGGCCATTTCAAAGGAGAAAATGCAATGCTGGGCCATGTGTGTTCTTCCTTCTCTGCAACTTACTCTCTGAAAAACTCACATGTATGCAAGTCCACCTCTCGTGTGACCATGTACTGAATAGGCCATGGTAGTGGGCCATGGCCCAGAGATTGGGGACCCTGTTATATAGACAGTACAATATAATAAGACTTGAACTGTAGTTTCAACAGCTTCTTGTCCACAGGAGCACAGACTCAGCTCATTGGAGAATTTTATGTATTGATGCTCCAAAACTGCTGTGGGGAGAGCACTGAAGCATGCTAAAGTTAGTGCTCTTTGGACTTTGAAAACTGTCATGTGGTTCAAGTATCTCATTGGCTTGTAAAAAGGGGCTTGACTGCTAAAAAAAAACTTAGCTAGAGTAGACGGATCCTGTTGGGGTTTTAGGTCTTTGATACGTTGTTCAAATGAGATGAGTATACACTCATAACCCATCATTAGCAACACCTCCTGGGAAAAGTCGAGATGTTGAAGTTTTTGGGAAGTTGTCCTGACTCACATGGATTGTAGTTGTCCTCAATAAGGAAAGAACTCAAACCTGTTGGAAGGAAATTCCACTGGTGTGTTATGCTACCAGTCCATGCGGCCATTTCAACTTTAGACAGCCCTGCCTTGCTTCATAATACTGCATTTGGAGCGCAAGGAGCTACCTATAATATAGAACTTTAGACTGGAGCCTTTCATGAGGAGTAAAGGAAGTGTAAAGTCCTAGTTGGGCATCAAAAAGTAATTCTGCACCAGCCTTATATGAATGTAGCTTCAATGCTGCTCCTTTGGTGAATTGAAAAACTTGAATTGTGGCCACAGTACACACACACCCCCCAGCAGTTTTTATGGTATAATTTTGGTGCCTTTGACCATGCCCAAATATTTAGAAGATTTCACTTATTCAATACCCTGGCCATTTATCCTCCAGGTGTGCACAGTTTAGATCTTTTTTTTGCAAAACTCTTTTTTCTTTTTTGCCAAGGTACAACTGTGTCTATAATCAGCTGCAAGCAATAACATTGTTAATCTCATTTCATTCCTCCTTCTGATGGCTTTCTATTGGAAGAGCAATCACTCGAGACCTATTATCTCTTGTCATTTTGCTTTTTAAAATTTACAGACATGCATGCCTAACAATATACTGAACTCTTACAACAGGTAGCAAAACTATTCCAACTGCATTGCATTTTCAAAGTGTGCAGCTGTTTCAGGCACAGGTGCATGCAGTCTTGTTGAGTTTACCAGGGTCAAACCAGAGGATTAAGCAGGGGATAAGACAAGAGTGTTAAAAATTTGGGAAAGGAGCCTCCTGAGCCCTGGCAATTTAGGCAGTTACTATTTAGGAAAAAAATGATAAAGCAATAGAACATGATGAGGAAATGTAAAAAGAGAACGGCATATTTTGCCCGTATCTATATATATAAAAGTGAAATACCACTCACGCATCATCACAAAATCTCCAGAACTGTAAAGTCTACAAACTTGAAATTTGGCACGTATGTTCCTTTTGGCTTCTAGGCGCTGACTAAGAAAGGATTTTTCAAAATGACCATCAGAGCATTAAGTATTTCCTATATTATTATTGACATGCTCTGATGCTAAGGAGTTCTACCCCCCTTCGCCACCTGAAAATAAATCTTTTCACAAGCAGAGGACAGGAGTTTCAGTTTTAGTTTCACAGCACCAAGCAGCTTTAGTACAGAACAGTTGAGCTAAGCCATGTCCAGGCTCCTTGCTGTCTCCTTCTTGCTTACACAGCAAATACCTTTTCAGTTTCCAAATAGCCCTCAACTCTCTCATACACTGCCAGGACGCTAGCCATATGAATACCGATGGATGCTGGTAGGCAGAGGCAGATTTTCCCCCCCTTATTCTCTTCTCCAAAAACTAAGCCCGACCACATAGTTTCATAGTGAAGCACAAGTATCGAGCTAGTCCATAATACAGCATATTAAAATATTTTAATCCCACTTTATATATATAAAGTTTGTTGCCTTGAACTTGGAGGGATCTTGGAGACTTAATGGACAACCAGCTAAGTATGAGACAGCAGTGTGCAGCAGCAGCCAAAAAAGCTATAATGCAATCCTAAATTGTATTAACAGAAGGATACAATCAAGATCAAGGGAGGTACTAATACCACTCTATAAAGCCTTAGTAAGACCACACCTAGAGTATTGCATCCAGTTCTGTCCATCACAAAAAAGATGTTGAGACTCGAGAAAAAGTACAGAGAAGAGCAACCAGGATGATTAGGGGACTGGAGGCTAAAACATACAACAAACGGGTACAGGAACTGGGCTTGGCTAGTCTAGTAAAGAGAAGGACCAGGGGAGACATGATAGCAGTCTTCCAATATTTGAGGGGTTGCCACAGGGAGGAAGGGGTCAAGCTATTTTCTAAAGTACCTGTAGGCCAGACAAGGAATGATGGATGGAAACTGAACAAGGAGAGATTCAACCTGGACATAAGGAGAAACTTTCTGACAGTGAGAACAATCAACCAATGGAAGAACTTGCCCCTTGGCAGTTGTGGGAGTGCCATCACTTGAGACTTTCAAGAGGAGATTGGACTGCCATCTGTCAGAAATGGTGTAGGGTCTCCCGCTTGGGTGGGGGGGTTGGACTAGATGACCTACAAGTTCTCTTCCAACCCTGATTATCTGTTATCTGAATTGAATACACACACAGAGAGACACAGAGTCAGTTCAAGGCAACAAACATACCTAATACTCTTTCCTTCTCCTATGTTCCCCGTAAAACCCACACTGGATTATGGTATTAGTATTCATTCCCTACTCTATAGCCAAAACCAGCAAATTGATGTACAATATTTTCCTCACATTTCATCAACAAAACTGCAGTCATATCATTTATCTTTTTCTGTCTTTAACAATTTAGCGGAGATAAATGTTATGTGCACTGTGATGTTCAGAAGTCATTGAAAACTTGGCTGCTCTCCCTGGTCCTTGGGTAAAGTGGTAGTTGAAATAGTTGTTATATAACAGTTTTGCTCTTCTGGATGCCTATGATCTGTTTCTTGTTGTCCTGTATTTTACTTTTCTTAATGGTAATTTGCCCAGAGGTCTCTAAATCTATCGAAAAAGCTACAATAAGCTAACTATGAAATAGAGATCACTTTAACTATTTGATTGGATACTATTTTGGAACAAGTGAGTAGCAACAAACAAATTATATTGCCCAATTATACTCTATAGCAGCGGTAGCTAACCTTTTTGGGCTCCTGTGCCAAAAATTGTGCTTGCGCTTGTGTTATGCCTCACCTGTAACCACAGGTGAGCAATCACAATTCTGAAGTTCCAAAAATATAAGCAACCAGAAACAAACCCCAACCAAGATAACTGCTGAAGTTTTTCCAGTCCTCAGCAGTAATTCCGTTATCTGTTTGGCAAACCTGAAGTGCCTATAAATCACAATGCCTCAGAGAACCTTCACAAGACTTTCGCTCTAACAAGACACTTTGCTTCTGGCAAATTTCTCAAGCCAATCCATTTCCTTTTATCCCCTAAAGGGGGTGTGTTAGTCTCATTAATCATTGGCTTGATGCTTCTTTCCCAATTGAGTGACGTCTCAATCTCCGTCTATTTCTCACGTCAAGCCAGGATCCCTCAAACCCCTCCTCCTCCGCACTTGAAACCTCTTGCACATTTTCCTGATTATTTGTTCCCGGCTGCTGTATAATCAGAGAGGGAGATTCGGGGGAGGTCACCTCCAATAAATCAGGTTCGTCTCTCATAGCTAAGTCCACTTCCTCATCCTGGCTGCCCTCAGAATCACTCAGCAATGCAGGCTCAAATTTCACTGCCAGATCCTCTTCGCTCGAGCTCACATCTGCCAACGGAACAGATTCCAATCCCGGAGTCACAACACGCTTGCATGCTTGCACTCGCCTGCCAGCACCCAGAAGGCAATGCACAACTCCCCCATGCCTGCTACACATGCCCACGCAATCCCCATCCCCCCGCCACCCCTTTATGTGTACTGCACCTTACAGCTGATTTTTTAGGTGGTTTGAGGCCTTTTTTGGCCTCCCAGAGACTTGAGGAAGGCTTCTGCAGGCTTCTGCAGGCCGAAAACTAGGCCATTTCATAACTTCCAGTATTTTCAGAAAAACAGGAAGTGATGAAATGGGCCTAGTTTTTGGCCTGCAAATCCTGCAGAAGCCTTCCTCAAGCCTCTGAGAGGCTGAAAAAGGCCTCAAACCAGCTGAAAATCAGCTGTGAGGCGCGCACATGTACAGTGAGGTAAGTTTGCCTGAAGCTCATGTGCCCGCACAAATGGCTCTGCATGCCACCTGTGTCACACATGCCATAGGTTCGCCATCACGGCTCTATAGAAAAAAGATGATATTACAGGAAAAAATAGGTAAGTCAAATGATAGGTAAATAATTATTGGTGCATTGATTAACAAAAATTAGGCTAACAAAGGATTATTATTCACACAATAGAACTCACATACCTGATCCATGGTGCCTGGAACCTACTCCACACCCAGTTCCCAATCTGCCAGAGCAAACCTGAAGAGCCATTTCAAACATTATTTGAAAATTCCAGTCTGGTTATCGACCATGGAAGCACTTATATATCCAAATGTTTGTAAAATGGGAACTATTGTCAGATATAAGGATATACTGAATGAAAAGGGTGAGCTCAAAACCAAACAAGAGTTGAATGATCAAAGGGCGGAGATGTATTGGTACTCATATAAGCAAATATAGTCAAGATATGAAAAAGATGTCAAAGCTGAGGGTTTTTACAAGGAGTTGACAGAATTGAATAAAATATTAACAGGAACGGAAGATATTCACTAGATGTCAATCTAGAAAAAGAACAAGTGAAGGAAACAATGATAGCGTGAGCAAAATTTTTTGAATATGCTATATAGGTGGCAGAAACTATGGGAAAGAAACTATAAGTTAACAATATTGACAGCATATAAAGAAAATTCATATAAAATGTTTTATAGATGGCATTTTGCACTGGCAAAATTGGCAAAGATGTTTAAAGACAAATCAGCCAAATTCTGGAAGTGCCACCAGACACCTGGATCATATTACCATATGTGGTGGACATATGCAGAAGTTAAAAGATACTGGACGTGTGTGTGTGTGTGTGTGTGTGTAGAGACAGACAGACAGAGATAGGCAGAGACAGACAGACAGACAGACAGACAGACAGACACACACACACACACACACACACACACAGACAGAGACAGAGACAGAGACAGAGAGACAGAGACAGATCAAACTTCTGCAAGAGCCTGTTGACTTTGATGGGTACCTGTGTCCTGAATATTTTGTCTATAGTATAAACACAGCTCTGGATCATCAGACCGTACTAGAGTGAGATTTGTTATTATATGTGACCGTGCTGTTCATCAAGTGCCAGAATAAGCAAGAAAAACTATATTTTATAGTTACTTAGTATAGGAAAAAAGAAAAAAAAAGGTACAAAGGAAAACAAGAACTTAGATACATATTAAAACCCCAAAGTTTTTTAATGTAACAGTACAACTTGACTCCACTAAATAATATTTCATTATATTAAAAAAGAATCAGTTCATAAGCAAAAAGCAAGCACAGTTCTTCAATTCAACACTGTTAAGTCACTGATGTCATTGTCCGTTCATCCATTTTAAACAAATGAATAATTTTACTATGCCGTTTATGTAGTAGATTCACAGTGCTTTATATAACAACACATTCCATATTTTTGGTATCTAATTCACATTTTAAACCACATTACTTCCTCTACACTATACTGACTAACTTGTAGATATTAAATCAGCACTGAATCATAATGGGGCAAGCTCATATAAATATTTTATGTGAAAATGACCCTTCTATTGTTTTATACTTACAGCAAAACAAAGCTAAAAAAAAACCTCTTTTAAAACACTTTGACAACTCCAGTAAGCTTGAAAACAATTATACTGAATGAGTCTGTTCTGAAATCATAAAAAACATACTAAAGACTCTTAAGCACTAATTTATTAATATGAGGTACTCCAATTCTTTATTCAACAGTTCTTGCAAATAACACTATCCATCTTAGCAAAACTCTTTAATTGTCCATATAAAAATACTGCTGGTTTAGAATAATACAAAACACATTTCAATATTCCTAGTACTTTGGCAGTTTTACAGGCTGCTAAAGCATCTGGACCTAATTGTGAAATCAAAAGTTGTTTTAATTGGATACACTATAATTCCCCAGTTTTAGGCAAACTAAACTCCTGTTGCAATAACTCACCTGGTTTAAACATTGGACTGACAATTCAATTGATCTAAACCGGGGGTGTCAAACTCACGTTGTCACAGTGATGTCACATGATATATCAGGACTTTAACCCCCTTCGCTAAACCAGGCGTGGACGTAACCAGCACATGACACATCTGGCCCAAGGGCCAGAGTTTGACAGCTCTGATCTAAACTTTAAGACTCATGGACTTCAACTCCCAGAATTCCTCAACCAGCTGGCTGAACAATTCTGGGAGTTGAATCCACAAGTCTTAAAGTTGGCAAGTTTGGACATCCCTGATTTAAAGTATTAGTAGCTCTATGAGCTTATCCTTTTCAAAAGAAGTATCTACCTGACATTAGACTGACCTATAGTCCTATCAGGCTAATGTCATATGATCTGGAACTTTACTCAGAGACAACGAATGGACAGCTACTTTATCTGAGGTAGTCCAAATGTTACGCCATAACAACCTACAAATGTACATAGTATATACATAAATACAACTACTGTATGTAAAATTAAAGAACAGCTGAGCCAATTTTCATAACAGGGTTTGCTGAAGTAGATTTTATCTTTGATTTATAGGTTGGTGAGGTTTTGCTCTTGGTTTTTCTTTTCTGAATTCCTTTCCTCATTTTTCATGTGATAATTGGTAAAAGTGATGTTGATGGCGTGTTGTTTATCTCTTTATCATGTCTCTGGGTATTGTTCTGAAATAAATCAGAAGACATTGATTTTAACCTCACCGCTGCAATATAAAATAAAAGGAATGCATCAGGGAACACAAAATAGATTGACAGTATTGCTTTGTTTCAGTGTATTTAAGCAAAAAATCTTATCTATTATGGCTCACTCATTCTTGTATATTAACTCCTGGACAGTAGAAAATGCAAAAGCTGCTGTTTTAAATGGAGAAATAATCAGATAGTTATAAGAACCTACTGTTATGTGAGATACTTTTGCTTCTTATAAAGTATTTATTGCTTCCAAATTGATATGCTAAAAAAGAAGAGCTGAGCCATGCAAAATGTCATTTTTTGTTCTTCTTTACCTCTATCATACAATATATCTAAATCCCAGGGTAGGGATATCATCTATTGATGAGGGGAACCAAGAAATATTTTCAAGTTCAGCTCATTTCATGAGCATATTCTTTATTTGTGTTCCCCCATATTTCTTTTTCATTTCAAGAACTGTTATAATTTCCAGGACTAACTGCTCAGTGTTCATAGTTTAAGGCAGGAGTAGTGGGATTCAAATATTTTTACCACCGGTTGGCTGGGTGTGGCTTGGTGGGCACGCTTTGTGCACCTGCACACACTTTGCATGTGCAGGTGCATGAAACACACACTTTGCGCAGACGCAGAAGCATTTGTGCAGATGCAGAGGCATTCTAACTCACCTCCTGCAAGCCTGCACGATCCCGGTCACTTCAGCAGCTGCCGCGTGGCACTCCTCTGTGCCGCGCAAAGTAGATGCCCTTCAAATTCAGAGGATAAAATATGGGAGCCTGGATGGGTGGGTGGGCCCAACAGCAGAGAGGCAGAGAGAACTGGTTCTGTCTCTGCTGCTCATCACTGCTACCAGCTCAGCAGAACTGGGCCAAACTGGTAGAATACCACCACTCGTTTAAGATCAACAAAATGTAGATTCTGGAAAATGTGTCACTAATATCCTAGACACATTGTGGCTTGACTACTTCAGTGTGATCTACATAGGAATCAGAGGTGGTATTCAGCAGGTTCTGACCAGTTCTGGAGAGCCAGTAGCGGAAATTTTGAGTAGTTTGGAGAACCGGCAAATGCCACCTCTGACTGGAGATTTTACAGTATCCTTCCCTTGCCAGGCCCACCAAGCCACACCCAAAGGACCGGTAGTAAAAAAATTTGAAGCCCACCACTGATAGGAGTCCCACTGAAGATCACTCAGAAGCTTCAACTGGTCTAGAATGCAGCAGTGTAAGCAGTAATGAGTATGCCTTCTTATGCCCATGTACCACTTCTGCTTTGCAAAGTACACTGATTGTCTGATTACTTCTGGATCTGGTTCAAGATTCTGGTTGTTATCTATGAAGTTCTATATTTCATAGGGTCTGATTATTTGAGGGAAACCCACCCCCCCCCAGTTTGGCTGATTCAGTCCAGCAGGATTGGCATGCTATTGATTCCTCCACTTAAGCAACGTCATCTATCAGCCTTCTCTATAGTAGTGCCTGCCTTCTAGAATGGATTTTTCTGTAATTTCTTTGATTGTTGCGAACCATTCCAAGTCACTGGAAGTTCGGTTGCATACAAGTTACAGTGGTAATGCTAAAGGTATCCTTCTAATTTGGAAGGAAATTATCATGTTAATGTATGCGTTTGAAGAGTCAGAGGAATAATGATAGAAAAACTAGAAGTTAGAAAAAATTGGAAAGGCTATGAAGAACTCTGCAAATCTGATCAATCTCCATGCCTATGAAAATTTGACCAATCAAGTACAGCCATTCTTGCCTCAAACTACTACTTACACAGGGTGGGGGTGATGGTGGGGGAGTGGAGTTGGGACAGGGATGGAGATTTCAGATCTTTATTTAATTGAAATAAAGGTGCAGAAAAGAGAACACTGAGTGTACCTTCTCTAAGCCTTTCTCATATACTGAATGTTGGTTTTTAGGCAATGCAACGTCTTAAGAAAGGATTTATCTAAGTCTGATTTTTTTACAGGTATTTTCTCTCCTGCCATTTCAATGTGTAATTAAACTAGGGCACCATGGCAGCTGCAAGCCTTCTTGACCCTCGGCCGCAGGATGGGCTGTTGGAGCACTTGACATGAAGAGCATGTGGTAGTGCCAGTGGATCCTGCCTGGATGATTAGAAATACATTTTATAATTGGGGTGACCTGGAATTAGGAAGATTTTTCTACAAATGGTAAAAAAAAATGGATTCCAAGTGTTCAGAGAGAAAGAAGCAAAGCAACTAGCCTTAAATCAGGAAAGGTAAACACCAAGATTGAAGGGATGCAGAAAGGTAGCAGCATTTTACATCATAAAAGAAAGAAGAAAAGAAGAAAGAAAGAAAGAAAGAAAGAAAGAAAGAAAGAAAGAAAGAAAGAAAGAAAGAAAGGAAGGAAGGAGGGAGGGAGGGAGGAGGGAGGGAGGAAGGAAGGAAGGAAGGAAGGAAGGAAGGAAGGAAGGAAGGAAGGAAGAAAGGAAGGAAGGAAGGATTTCTGATATTCCCTACTAACGTCCCACAAGGAAACTCAAGGGGGAAGCTGCCAGGAAGTCAAAAGTTGCTCCTGCTCCCACTACTTTTTTGTCCACCAGCAATCATTCTGTTTCTCTGTTTAGCTAAGGAAATATTTATTTTATTTTATTTTGTCGAGTGATTAATAGATAACAGGTATAAGTATAAACATGGTTATGAATACATGAAATGGATACAAATAAGAAAAAAAGAAAAAGAAACAATAGAAACGCTTATGCAGCCCCTACAGACCTCTTAGGAAAGGGGTGAAGTCAATAGTAGAAGGTCTAAGGTTAAAGTTTTGGGGTTTATGGAAGAAACCCCAGAGTCAGGTAGAGTATTCCAGACATTGACCACTCTGTTGCTGAAGTCGTATTTCCTGCAATCAAGTTTGGTGTGGTTTACCTTGAGTTTGTGTCTATTGTGTGCTCTTGTATTGTTGTGGTTGAAGCTGAAGTATTCATTGACAGGTAGGACATTGCAATGTATGTTTTTATGTACTATACTTAGATCGATCCAAAGGCAGCGTAGTACTAGGTTGTCTAGGTCTAAAATTTTAAGTCTGGTGGCATAAGGTGTTTTGCTACAAGTAGAGGAGTGGAGAACTCTTCTTGTGAAATATTTCTGGATTTTCTCAATTGTATTAATATCAGATTTGTAATGCGGGTTCCAGACTGATGAGCTGTATTCAAGTATTGATCTAGCAAATGTTTTGTATGCTCTAGTTAGTAGAGTGATATTACCAGAGAAAAAGCTACGTAGGATTAGGTTTACAACTCTTAATGCCTTTTTGGCTATGTAGTTACAGTGGGCTCTAGCACTTAGATCATTTGAGATGAGTATTCCAAGGTCCTTGACAAAGTTTGGGTCATCAGCAAGGTCTTGACTATTCAGCTTGTATTTTATTTTCTGATATTTTTTTTTTGCCAATATGTAAGACAGAGCATTTATTTGTTGAGATTTAAAGTGGTCATTTGTTTGACCATTCTGACACATAGTCGAGGTCTTTTTGAAGGGTAGCAGTATTGTCGGTGGTGTTGAATAGCTTTACATCATCAGCGAAAAGAATGCAGTTGCTCTTAATATGATCACAGAGGTCATTTATGTAGAGTATGAAGAGAGTTGGTCCTAGAAAACTGCCTTGGGGGACATCACTGTTGACAGGTACAGGATTTGGTACTCCCAATTTTGACCATTTGTTGTCTGTTTGACAGGAATGCTTCTATCCAGTTATGCAGGTGTCCAGAGATACCATAAGATTTAAATTTTAGGAGTAAATGATGATGCAATGGGACATGGGCTGCCTTGCTGTGATAAATACAGGCACAAACAGATTACCAATATCAGGGAAAGAGGAATATATTAAGAAATGCTTCTTTTGAGGACAGGCAAACATTTGGAGGCTTAAGAAAATAAGCCTTAAGAGGAAAGGTAGCTAGGTTCTAGCTAATTGTCACACCAACTGTGGTTCTGCAAGGAGTCAGAAGTTTGTGACTAAAAGTTTCTCCTGTTGTAAAGAAGGGAATGTAAGAAACAATGACTTTCTCCTCCCCTCCCCTCTCCATGGAGAAATGGCAGAGAAAGTGATGTTAATGGTCCTATCCCAGATATAGTTTTGGCCCTTTGCTGAATGCAGCTTCTTACTCTGGTTGCCTAGAATCACCATCGAACCCTAGTGTATGTTAGCATGATGCAAAGCACACTGCTGGGCCTCAAATCACTGGAATGGATGTCATTATAACATTTTAAAAAGGGTCAGCTGCTGGCCACCTTGATGGAAATGTTTTTGTGGTATAGACAGTGAAGTTCAGTAGAGCATGGTGGTTTCTATTTTGCTGTATGGAACCACACTAAAGTGACACTTTGTGCACTTCCATGTTCCCTTTTGTGCAGGCATGCTTTTTAGCATTTAAAAGATGGGGGGCTGCACAAGCTAGACTAACACTAGAAAAGAAACCCCGATCCTTGAACTGTTAAAGCTGCCCTTGCCTACTGGAAGATTTAATATAGTTGTTTCAGAGCCTAGCATAGGTAGTCTCCATATTCATCTCTGGGTGAACATTTCAAGAGGACATAGCAGCTTCAAGGTGGCTGCTTTGCTAGTGCCAGGACACTTTCAAAGTGTTATTGTTGTCTAAAAAAAAGTCTTTGTATGATCCAGGATTAATTTATCCTTCTCGAGGAACAATAAATCTCCAGATGCATAATTCAAAAGCATTTTATTTGTCTTATTCTGCATCCAGCTTTCACAGACAAATTTGTCATTGCCTTATTCCATAGGATCTCTCTCTCTCTCTCTCTCTCTCTCTTGTTTTGTTTTACAGCACACTGTTCTTTTTCTTTGCCTGAATTTAAGGGAAAAACTGTCTGGTATCTTCTTTTCTTCTCAGTCCATTCTTAAGTTTTTTAAGCCTGCAGACTCGTATTCCTTTCGCTTTCTTAATGCACAACATTAACTCAAATTCTTTGCTTTTCATTTTTTATAACAAGCACCTCTAAAATTTCTTTATTTTCAGCCAGGAAAGCTATGTCATCTGCATATCATTTCAGATTTTGATTCCACCGTTTGCTTCTTCCAAACTGGTCATTCTTATAGCAAGTTTGCTTTAAGTAAAGCAGCTTCAGGAATAATCTGCATCCTTTCCTACTTGATATCACTGTGCTCTTGAATTCAGCTCTTACGGTAGCTATGTGTTCATTTTAAACATTACTCAGAAAAAAATAATCAAATGTTCTGACACCCTTTTTAGCTTCAGTTATCTCCCATGTTCTAGGAGGATCTACATAACTAAAAGCTTTGATATAGTCAGGAAAGCGAAGCTAAACCTCTTTCTTATATTTTCTTGTTCTTCTTATCCATCAGGTATTAGTTGTTTGATCTCACAGAGAATCAGCTTTGATTGTAGTGAGATATACCCGCCCAAAATAACCATAACTTGTGTCCTTCTGCTTTTCTTGAAACCTATGTATCCATTTGACATACCTGTCTCTTTGTAGAGCTCCTTTTGATCAGAGGCGGTATTCAGCAGGTTCTGACCAGTTCTAGAGAACCGGTAGCGGAAATTTTAAGTAGTTTGGAGAATTGGCAAATACCACCTCTGACTGGCCCTGCCCCCATTTATTCTCTGCTTCCCGAGTCCCAGATGATCGGCTGGGTCTTCTTTTGCTGCCCTGTACAGGAGAATGGATCTGGAAAGCAGGTTAGTGGGGTGGGGTGGGGAGGGAATGGGATTTTGCAGTATCCTTCCCCTGCCATGCCTATCAAGCCATGCCCACAGAACTGGTTGTAGAAAAATTTGAATCCCACCACTGCTTTTGATGCTTTTACCCATCCAATCTGCTCAGGCAGGATGGACTTGCATTGAGCCCTGTTGGCCAAATAATTTGGTGGGATCTAGAAAACATGCCTTTTCTGCCCCAGTGTCCAGTTTGTGGATCATTCTCCCTCCACCCTGCTGGTTTTTCACAAAATTTTGTAGACCTGGTTTTGTGCCTGGGCTTGGGGCCTCAGTTGTCTGCAAAGACCCACATCTTGTTTATGCTAGTGATTTGTATTGATGTTGCTCAGCTGCTGTGTATTTTAACTTCCCTCATGTGTATAACTGTTTTATTATAACTCTGTCTGCTACCCAGAGTCATTTATTTATATAGGCAGCCACATGAGCTGGATAACTAAATTTTTAAAAAACAAATTTTCTTTGTAAGATAAGAAGCAAAAGTTTATTTAAGTGAAGCATGATATAATAATTCACACACCTCTTCATCTTTCGTCTCTTTTCTTCAGTACAGACACATACACCAATTTTTTGGGCCATGCCATCTTCTCTGATATTTGTTAATTTATTTGTTTATTAAACTTATTAAATAAACTAATTAAAGTTTATTAAACCATGTCCATCTAATCAATAGAACTTTGAGTAGCAGGCAAAGGCAGGAGCTGTTACCACTTTAATTGCCTGTTCACCTATAGATTTAAACAGTTCAGTGAGTATATTGTCAGTGACTCGTGATTATCTATTAAACCCATAGTCCACTACCTTTTATAATTCACTCTGTTGGAAGCAATTTCTAAATACATTTTCTTGGTGAAAATGCTTCTGTCATTCTACAATCCCATTTTCATTTAATCTCATTGCTTTCTATTTATAAAATTCCTTATGGGTTTTTTTATCATATCATATTCCTTGTTATTTTATTTGATAACATAATTGGCTGAGATTTCTTTCCTTGTTGTTTCTTGCTTGAAGTTGGCAATCATTTTATGTCCTTCTTGCTGTCCAAGGCTTCCATTTTCCCTTGATTATTATTATAGCTTATTCCGAAAACCACTTTGATCTCTGCCTCTTTGAAATGTCTCTTAACTTGCTTCTCAAGTCCTTTTCTGCATATATTTCTGAATTTACTCCCCCTATTTTGATTTTCTATTCTGATTGTATGTCTACCAGATCAAACCTTGCTGGCACATCTCTTCTCTTTAATTTTCTAAGTTTATCCTGTATATTGAACAGCTATAATTATTGGCCTGCTGCACAATCTGCTCCTGAAAGTTATCTTGTGAACTGGGTTGCGCATCTTAAATTTTTGCTTCTTTTTTTGTAGCCAATCAGATTCTGATGCCGTGATTTGTGGTGGTGATGGGGTTGTTAATTAAAACAGAAGGTGGTAACAAATCAAGAAAAACCAGAAAGTCCAGTTGCCTCTCAAAAAAAGACCTTTGGGATAACAAATTAAGAATTCTCTCATTCACTTATTTTTTTTAGTTTACTTTATTGTCATTGTACCTCGTACAACTAAATGAAACACCATCTTCAGTGCACATCATGACCATGAAAATAAACACAAACACATAGCCTTCACCTCCACACATTGAACCGAAAACATGCAACACCACATCAACACTGGATTATACAGTAGAATTCAACAGAGCTACTGCCCTGGGATAGAAGCTGTTTTTCAGCCTATTTGTGCTTGTTTTTAATATTCTGTACCGTCTGCCAGATGGTAACGGTTCAAAAAAAAAAGGGTGCTCTAGATGAGATGGATCTTTGAGAATGTTTTGAACTTTCTTAAGGCAGTGGGAGGGATAAAGCTCTTCCAAAGAGGGGAGAGGGCAACCAATGATCTTTTGGGCAATGACATTAACCCTCTGGAGTGCTTTCCTATCTGCCATTGTGCAATTGGCAAACCATAGAGAGGTGCAGTAAGTTAAGATATTCTCTATGTTGCAGTGGTAGAAGGTCACCAGCAGTTTTTCATTCAGTTGTTGTTTTCTGAGTAGTCTCAGGTAGTATAATCTCTGCTGGGGCCTTTTGACCAGTGCTACAATGTGAGCATCCCAGGTCAGGTCCTCTTTTATGCTAACACCCAGAAACTTAAAACTGGCCACTTGCTCCACTCGATCTCCACTGATTTCCTGCATTATTGTATTTTGCATCAAACAAATCAATCTGTATACTGTATTCTTTCGTTATGCCCAAACTCAAGCTTGGGATGAATTCAACCATTTTCTTTCTTCACCATTCATACAATGCCTAGTGATTCAGAACTGTGACTTTGGATGCCATCCAGTGCCTTGGAATGACATTATCAATCACATAGAAAATCTGTGTGAAAGTTCCTTAATAGTTCTATTATGCAAATGAAGAGCCCATCTTCATTTCTCCTTTGGAGCTACTCTGAGATCTTTAAAGGTTCACTCAGCATATTGAATCTCTACAAGGAAAAAGAAGAAGAAGAAGTCCAGTTGCCACGACTCAACTTTCAGACAAATCTACCTGGATGACTGAGAATCTTCATAGACATGAATCTCCAAAAATATCACTCACTACTTTGGGAGACTCTCATTAACAGCTTGGGGTCATATAATGCTCCCATCCCAGTGCAACCCTTACCAAATCTAAGCAGGGATTTCATGAGCATAATTTTACTACATTGGCTTCTTAAGCCCCCCCCCCCCAATTTATTTGTCCTGTTTCTCGCTGTCATACTGGGTGCTGTCCCTTCTTTTTCAACAGCCACTGAATCTAATACTGGCACCCAATCAGGTTTTTCCTTAGCCACCATTAATCCCTCTTTAGCAAACAAGGCTCCCAAGAAGCAAGAATTACTCTGGCCTCCTGCTCTATCATGGCAAAATAAAAGCCTAGTGAGCAAATGGCACTGTGCTGACTTTGCCATCAAGCGCAGTGCTTCATTGTTGGCAACCACTGAGTTGGGAAGGCTTCCACTGTGCACACTTGGCAGGGAGAGGATTTAAACTGGACAGAGACCGCCTTCCATTGTTGGAAGCAACCCCGACATCTAGCTTTGTACTTCCCGAATTCCTGCTCTTGATTCCTGCTTCATTTTGACCTCCACATGCTCCTGATCAAATCTCTGGCTCATCCCTTGTTACTTTTCAGGCTATTATTGTGTGGTATTGGATTAGAGACAATCTGACCAGGACTACACCTTCCCCTTAGCCTCTAGTAAGCTGTAGGCATATGCACATTTTTTTCCTGCTTCTCCAACTCCTCCTCTCTTGCCTCCTTCTGCTGTCTGATGCCGTCTCTCCAGACAAGGCTTCCTGATCATCCCAAAGGGAGGTTTTTAAGGAGGCAACTAGACTTTCTTGTTTTTTTTTTTCTTTTGAAGATGTTTCACTTCTCATCCAAGAAGCTTCTTCAGCTCTGACAGGATAGTGGGGAATGGAAGGTTTTATATTCCTTGCAGACAGCTGTGCCTCAAGGTTACAGATAAACCCCCAAGTGCTTCAACAATCCTTTAGAAGGATGCAAATGACCAGCTCTCTGCACGGAATATAAATCTCCCCATTCCTCATTATCCTGTCAGAGCTGAAGAAGTTTCTTGGATGAGAAGTGAAACATGTTCAAAAGGAAAAATAAAAAAGTCCAGTTGCCTCTTGAAAAGAACCTTTGGGACCACCATGATGTGGATGACTGAGAATCTCCACAGACTTCAAGCTGTCCTGATATTTTTACAAGCCTTGCTGCCTACATATTGCTCCTAAACACTCTACTCCTTCTGCAATGTTTGCTTGTTCCCATCCAGAATTTCTGCAAGCCTCCCTCCCAAGCACCTGCATCACACTGACCCTTTGCCTGCCAGTGGACATTTACTCCCTTCACTGAAGCCAGGACATGAGATCCTTCTTGTAGGTGTGTTCTCCTCCCTCATTCCTGCAGAGCTTGAATTGCCCTCAATCCCATTGTGTGTGATGGTTGGTTGCACTACTCTCCTTTCAATCTTTTCGGAAAGGGTGAACCCAGCAGGAATTTAAGGCACCTGCTGAGTCCAGACATCATGGCATAGTGGCCTTCTTAGTGGAAATTGGGGGGGGAAAGGGTTTATTAGTAGTATCTCTTTTCAATCTTAAAATTTTTCAATCATTTATTTTTTTAAGTCAATGAATAACTGAACAATTTATCAACTGTTGCATTATGTTCAGAATTGTTACGTTAGAACATTGATTACTGTCCTGCTCAGATTTCAAACAAATAAGGCACCAGCACTTGCTAAATAGAACTGCAAGACAGTGATAATTGTTTGTTGGCTTGGATTGCTACACAATGTTCTTTTAAACATTTTCAGGGAATGGCACTTTTTGTCCAACATCTGAAACATTATTTGATGACATAAAGCATTGGGGGACAGAGTATTCAAACAATCCCCAGAACCAGATCAATGGGGTAATTTGATAGGAATTGTAAGATAGGATTTATTTGTTGTATTTTCATAGCTTTTATAAATTGATTTTTGTGTGTTACCTCTGACTCACAATAAACAATTTGTGTATTATGGGAATAGACATAGAATCATTTTTTCTTCATTTGTAATTCTTCTCACATAAAATGGTCAGAGGAGAGGATCTTAGGTTGTTTTTTTGAAAATGCGTAATGACTAATAATATTAGGCAGCATTTGTTAGGATGATGATATATGACTCAGTTGCTCTAGTCGTTTCCAAAAGATCGGAACTGATATCTACTTAGGTCATAATAACATGAAAAAAATCCAGCCGAAGGAATGTTTTCCATGAAAGGAAATAAGAAGCAAAACATGTGTGATTAACACTTAACCCAGTTATTTTTACATCCTTCGGCCTCCTTCCAAAATGCAAAGAAATTGTGGAGGGAGGCTGAAAGTATGGCCCTCTACGGAGACATAAGTCATTTGAGGAATGATGATGGTGGCAAGGCTTATCTGGAGATTGCAGATGGTAAGAGCTCTGGGGACAGAATACTTGAAAGACTTATATATTGCCAATTTCACTGGGAGATCTTTTTTTTATTACATAACCCCTTTAATAAAAACATTCTCAGGGCAGTCAGATTTGTTTTATTTGAATTATTTATTTTCTGACTTAAAAATATGCCCGTGTCCCTAAATGTAACATTTTGTCTCGTAGCGTACAAATTCAGCAAAGGTTAATAAGCTAATGTAAGACAAGACATGTATCTTGGTGTCCTATTGTCTATCTTCAAAAAACATTAAAATAAGAAATAATTTTATGAATTTGTTTTACCTTCTGCAACCAAATGTCTGTCTATATGTCTGTCTCTCTATCATACTAGTCTTATATGGTTTTTTTCATCTTTTTCCCCAGGTTTCAGCCCAGAAATAAATTCAAGCTTCTGGCTTTCTCCAATATAGTCTTAAATAAGGGATCGCTGAGCCTTTACCCACTCAAAAGGCAGGTGCCAAAATTATTTGGAACCAGCACGTCAGGAAGTTGGCCTTCTCTCCTATGAATCCCCTTCTTTCTGGGAGTTATATTTCCATATGTACATATAGCAGGGAGCCCCGAAGATCCTGATTTATGGCATGTAGACAAAATATAAACACCAGCACTTTGCTGGAAACCTGGCAAAGACATAACCATATATATTCCATTTTGGGTAAGTAGGTAAATATTACATGACTATGAGCAAACAAGACAAGACTTAAGCAAGCAGATGCTTAAATGAATAATTAAATATATGACTTTCTTTTAAAGCAGTTTGGTAAATTGTGGTGTTTGCTGTTGCTATATTCCACACCTATTGCCTTCTTCCAAGCCTTTGGGATAGATGACTAATGTTCTGTTGTCATTTCTGGGTTTATTTTCTTTGACATTGTTGTTCTTTTGTGTTTATGCTATATTCTTTTTCCTGCCATTCTTCGTTTTTTAATGTTTTAACAATTATAATTCCTCCTCCAATCTTTCTGGGAGTTGGGTGGCCTATACATTTAATATAGTAAAATTTAATAAATTATTAAGATTGGAACTTTCTTTAATTTACAAAATATCTTTTAGTCTTCTAAATGATTTGAAAACAGTGCTTCTTTTCAAAATACAATTATTAATCTTTGTATGTACTCTCAGGACAAAACATAAACACATTTATTGCCTATTCTTCATGATTTTGAAATAGTGAGCTTAAAAGCATCAACAGTATTCTGATCCATTTTATTGACCTTGGGCTACATGTTAGTTTAACTATAAATAATAACCTATTCTTTTACCAATCTTGCCAGTAAAAGCCAACATATTTTACATTCAGGTATTGTTCAATAAGCAGTTCACCATTGTGCTGTTATTTGATTCCAATTGTCATTCTTAAGTTTCAGTCAGATCCATTATGTATTAAGTTGAAAAGAACTCCAAAAATGTGTCACCATCCATTTATCTACATCAAACATTCCAAATGGCTTTTTTTAAGGACAGGATATTTCTTTATCAAGAACTAGGTTTCAGTCCAGAAATAAATGCAAGGTTCTGGCCTTCACTAATTTAGTCTTAAATAAGGGATTGCTGAGTCCTTGCCCACTCAAAAGGCAGATGTCAGGACACTTCCAAACCAAATTCTGTTATTTCTCTGTATAATCAAAAGTAGGATGGAGTGAGGCTTTGAAAGAATGCTTCACTTTGACAAACCTTCACTTGGTTTTACAAAGCTGCATCATTCCCCTCCCTTTTAAAGGTTAAGCAAGTTCCACATAACTTTGCTCGCATTGTATGATAGCTAAGGGAAGCTTCTAAAACAGAGTAACACAAGACAATCTAGTTATTTTGGTTCACTGTTACAAGTGAGAAAACTGAATGCCTCCAAGCTGGGTGCCTTCACTGAACATTACACAATTGCCCATGGTATGAGGGGAAGTTGGCCAACTGCTAGGTAACTGATAGGTTGTTAAGACCACACTTGGAATATTGCACCCAGTTTTGTTCTCCGCAATATAAAAAAAGACGTTGAGATTCTAGGAATAATGCAGAGAAGAGCAACAAAGATGATTAGGGGGCTGGAGGCTAAAACATATAAAGAATGGTTGCAAGAATTGGGTATGTCTATTTTAATGAAAAGGATTAGGGATGGTTGCAAAAATTGGGTATGTCTATTTTAATGAAAAGGATTAGGGATGGTTGCAAAAATTGGGTATGTCTATTTTAATGAAAAGGATTAGGGATGACATGATAGCAGTCTTCCAATATCTAAGGAGCTGCCACAAAGAAGAGAAAGTCAGCCTATTCTCCAAAGCACCTGAGGGAAGGACAAGAAGCAATGGGTGGAAACTAATCAAGGAGAGAAGCAATCTAGAACTAAGGAGAAATTTCCTGACAGTTAGAACAATTAATCAATGGAAGGACTTGCCTCCAGAAATTGTGGGTGCTCCAACACTGGAAGTTTTAAAGAAGAAATTGGACAATCATCTCTCTAAAATGGTATAGGGTTTTCTGCTTAAGCAGGGACTTGGACTAGAAAACTTCCAAGGTGCCTTCCAATTCTGTTCTTCTTTGGTCTGTTCTGCTATCTGGTAGATCCCTTGGTTTTTTCTCCACCAGGTAGTTTTGGTGAAAGCTGCAGGCAACATCAGA
The DNA here is from genome assembly GCF_049901715.1 of Pseudonaja textilis. Classification (NCBI taxonomy): domain Eukaryota; kingdom Metazoa; phylum Chordata; class Lepidosauria; order Squamata; family Elapidae; genus Pseudonaja; species Pseudonaja textilis. The sequence continues at coordinate 126,453,031 of NC_141990.1, read as the reverse complement.
GCACAGGCAGAAAATGGCTCACCTCGTCTAACTCTAGCACTGTGATAGAAGCATTATTGAATTTTAATCAAAACTTTTGGCTTTAGCAAGCAGCCTGAAGGGATCTAGAAAAGATTGTTGATGCCTCCTCAGCTCCTACTAAAGGAAGCAGTCTAGGGGAGAAAAAGGGTCCTCCAAGTACATACCAGAAGTATTGCATCATTTGATTTATTATCTGTACTATAAGCAATTCTCGACAATATAGCAAAGGTGGACAGCCTGGAGCCACCTCAGCACATGCCGGAGCTCTTCCTGCTAGGTTTCACTGTACACAGTGTGCAATCCCAAAGGTGATCAACCTGGAAAAGATCCTACAGCTCTTGGAAAGCAGCTTGAGAGGGGTCTCCTCTCACCGCATTGCACTGAAGCAGTTTGAATTGTTACCTGTATTGCTTTAGAAAGCAAATGTAAACAACCCTGCACTTCAGCAGAGTGAAATACATCAGGGGTTACCAACCTTTTGGACCTCAGGGACTACCAAACTCATAATTTTAAATCCCGGGGGCCATTAATATGAAATTTGATTAATGGTGGCTTGCTGACATTGGAGAGAGAGAGAGAGAGATTTGATCCACCCCACCCTCTCTCTCTCACACACACACACACATAAACACCCCAGGGGTGGGATTCAAATTTCTTAACAACTGGTTCTGTGGGCATGGCCTAATTTGTGGGTGTGGCTTAATGGTCATGTGACTGGCTAGGCATGGCTTGTATGTAAATATTATAAATATTCATGTAAATATTGATTTTTTTTATAAAACAAAAAACAACTTTAAGGTGCTCATCAAGAAACCAGGAGACCATGAGTTTTAGTCCAGTCTTGGGCATAAAAGCAGGCCTTGGTGAGTCAGTCTTGTTACAGGTGTTATGTCTACCTTATATGCGGCTCTATCATTCTTCTCTATTGTAGTTGTTTCCTGTATCACATTGCTATTCTAGGATTCATATCTATTGTTTCTGTGATGCATTTCCTGTTCCTATTGTATTACTCGCTCTGTAGTATAATGGTTTCTGCACAGTGGGGCTGGTAGGGTTCTTACTTACTCTACATGAAACAATTCTCTCTCATTCCAACTCACCTCTCCGTTGTTGTTGTTGGGTTAAAATAGGAGGAAGAAGGGAGTATTTGATGTGTTCTCCGCCTTGAGATTTTTTATAAAGTAATAAAGGTGGGGGGAAAGTTTAATAGAATAAAATCCAAGCAAAAGAAACTAAAGGAGCTCTCAAGTTGACATAAAATTGCTGTATGTTGCATTCGAAAGCAAGTATCAGTAAAGATTCAATGCTAGAATGAAACTCATTGACAATTGCATGTTTTACAATTTCCTGTCTTGATATTCTCCTGTCCTGGGATGCCAACTATTTTTACTTCAAACTGGCTTGTGGCGGATGATTTTTCAGAAACATTGGTACACAAATACTAAAATGTATTTGCTTATGTTTGCCTTCTTGGTGGTTGCGGGGGGTGGGGGGAGTCAGAGAAGAGGAAGGTAATTCAATTCAAAGTTTTATAGTTTTTTAATACTTATATTTCTCATTTGACCCAATAAATTATGGCGTATCAATTTCAGAAACTGATTTTGTGCCCTGACAGGCAAAAGAAGCAAATTGATTCTAGCTGTCACATAATAAACAACTTGAGGATGCCAGAAGCAGCCATTTTTCCTTCTAAATGTCATTTAGTGGGAAATGTAAAAATAAAATGGCAATTACTGTGACAATGTCAAATAAGAGCCATGGGCTGTCAAGAAAAAGCTGTTCTCCACCGGTTGTAATTGATTTCAATAAGACCATACATGCAGTAACAGCTTATTGACTCACTTACTAACTTGAAATCAAGAGCGCTATGAACACTTAAAGACACAATAGTTATATGACCCCAGTGTACTGAAGTGTGCATTATTTTTCATGCACCAACTATCACTGTCCTAAGGACTTACTCCTTTTAAAAGGTGTGATCTGTATCTATTCGGTGTGGCATTTTCTATTTGGTGACATAAACTACAACTGCAAATACAATTTCTCTTGAGCAGAAGCCTTTAGCTGAAGAAGACTAACTGCTTAGAGATTCCTTGAAATATTGAAATAATGCATTATAAAACTAGAACACAAATTGTTTGCGATATACAGAAGTACAGTTATGGGCAAATCTGACTTCATTTCACAGCAGTAGTAGTAAGAGGCAGAATCAATCTTGCAATAAAGTCATAGCCTCCATTTGCAACTCTAATACTGAACATATTATAAAAGACCCTCCAGTTTTTTGCTCAAAGCAATGCAAATGTTTTATTAGGTATAACAATGTGTAGGAACAATTGTACCCAAACGAGGGAAATGTCAAATCAACACACAAATGGCACAGCATACCATTGTAATTTTAATTTGAACTGGTTAATAGCTGTCAGGAATTCTATAACTTACCTGGTTTATAGAAATAGGTCTGAACAATCTTTGGGCATTCTAATATTGTATTAAATAAATAATCAGATGTGTTCTAGAAATTGGTCAGTGGAATTTACATTCCAGGCAAATCCTGAATTTATGACCCACAGATGCCTAGCCTTGTTTTGGTCAACATCAAACAGTTTCCATCTGGATTGTACATTTCTGGCATGTAACAAACAGAGAACAGAATAGAATAACAGAGTTGGAAGGGACCTTCTAGGTTTTCTAGTTCAACTCCCTGCTCAAGGATACTATTTGAGACAAATACATAAGAATAGATGCATGACACCAGGCAGCAAAGAATTCTAAAGAAAAGGACTTTTAAACTAGATGTTAATCATTTAAAAGTTGAGGAGACAAAGTCTCAAGTCCCATACTATATACAGTGATACTCTAGAATAGGAGTGGGCAATTAATTTTCCCAAGAGTCCACAAGAGAAACTGAGGCTGTTGTGGAGGGCCGAACCAATAAGGGCTGTGAAAGTGCATAGAACATGTATGCATGCATATATCCCCCCCTCACCTTTTTATGATCCTGTAATCCCTTAATTCAAGTAGAGACTATATGGATCTGAGTGTTTACTGGCCAGATGCCCTTCCTGATAACATATGGAGTTCACACAGCCAATACAGCTACTGCTATCTAGGATTGAACTCTCAACCTTCCAAGTGGGAGATAAGTGTCTTCACCATTAGGCAAATTAAAAAAAGAAAAAAGCAATTGCCTTCAAAATAAAAGTAACACACAAAAGCCAGACAGGGGCAACCAAAGAGATGGATGTGGCCCAGGGGCTGTAAAATGACCGGGTCTAATACAGAAGATTAGTGAGGAGGTTTATACCTCTTTTTCCATTGTACCTGTAGGGTTGTTGTTGTTTGGTAGATTTCTGTACACACACCCAAAATGAACTGTAGAAATTGTAAGTTTTACTATGGACCTAATAAGCACCTTCAGCCTTCTTAAGTTATATCTTTATTTAACCTAGCAGTATAAGAATGATGTTTAATTAAATTATACTCTTTAAATCAGAGGTCTCCAAACCTGGCAACTTTAAGATGTGTGGACTTCAAGAATTCCCCAGCCAGCTGGCTGAGGAATTCTGGGAGTTGAAGTCCACACGTCTTAAAATTGCCAGGTTTGGGGACCCCTGCCTTAAATGAACCGCAAGGGGGTGTATATGAACACCCCCCCCCCCAAAAAAAATATCTATGCTGAAATGTCTTCGGGTTGGTGCAAAGGAAATGTGGAGTTGTGGAATTTAAACAAACCACTCTTATGAAAATGCCTCTTCAGATTGTTGCCAGAAGTGATGAATGTACATTGAAAAGTATAAAGATTAGTGGCCCAGTGTGAACTTTGGAAGGTGCCAAGATGCAAATCACTATACATGTTAGTTTCAGGGGCCCTCCTGCCACCAGTTCTAAAGTTCCTAGCAAGCAGAAGGGCTGTAAGATGATTTTTGCTTTGTAGATGACTGTTGACTTGTTTTCAGTTAATAAAATCCTTTTATCTCTTCCTCATTAGTACGCTCATTGCCTCTCAATCCCAGAACCTATTAGTCACCAGCTGGCCACTGATGGCAAAACACCATATTACATCTTCCTTCCATGCTACTTCCACTAGCGACTGTGGTGTTTTTTTTTTTTTTAAAGAAATACATTTCTGATGGAGCCAGCATATTGACAGTTTGGCAGAAGAAATTATCTTATTTCTGAAATGTCAGATTTGTTCACCCTGAGAGTAGCTTTAGGCATTTCTTCCAGACTTCATTAATAGGCGTTTGTCTTTTCCTTGAGTCAGGAGACAAGTATTTTGATAAATATTTTACATATATATTTTGTACTATCTCCATGACCAAGCTTTACTTACTTACAGCTTTATGTTGTAGTACTGCAGTAGTTCAGTGGTGAGATTCAAAAAATTTTACTACTAGTTCTGAGAGCATGGCTTGGTATGCGTGGCTGGTGGGCACGGCAGGGGAAGGATACTGTAAAATCCCCATTCTCTCCCCACTAACCTGCTTTCCAGCTCTGTTCTCCTGTACAGGGCAACAAAAGAAGACCCAGTCAATCTGCTGGGACTCAGGAAGCAGATGGGGGCGGGCCAGTCAGAGGTGGTATTTGCCAGTTCTCCAAACTACTCAAAATTTCCTCTACCGGTACTCTGAATCCCTCAAAATTTCCATTACCAGTCCTCCAGAACTCGTCAAAACCCGCTGAATACCACCTCTGCCATAGTTCAGGGAAACGCTGGTTTCTCCTACTCAAAACCATCTCCAGTGACAACAATAATTGAACATAGAACATTCAATTGGTTTCCCAAAAGCATGGAAAGATGGGACTGGTGGGTTCAGGATCCTCTTTCCCATCTCATCCCGTGCTTCTTTTATATCCACCCCTCCATCCATCCATCCATCATTATTGTTGATAAGATTAAGAAGAAACGTGCCTACTCTTCTCCTATTAGTCTTTAAAATTCAGATCTGTTCCAACTTCATTTTTGAGAGACCACAATTTTTATTGAGTTTCTTAGACTTTTAAAGAAAGGCGAGTGATTATACAATCATTGTACATCCAATTTGCATCCTAGTCTGTAACTACTGGGATCCTAAGCGTGATACTCAGAAGATCTCATAAAAGCCAATAAGGCTTATTTATAAGAATGTATCAATGTCTGTTTTTTCTTGACATAAAAGACTGATGTCTTATAAATTAAAAACAAAACAAAACACAGAATTATACTTGCTTCTTCCTTGGAGCAACCCAACATAATTTAGACAGTTTAGACAAATTGGAATGATTTGGGAAAAAAAAAGATACTTAGGATTGCAATTTGGAGTTCCATGAATATTCTTAAGGGAAATACTAAGTTTTCTCTCCCTTGCTTTTTCAACTCTCTGCTCCATTTAGGGCAGGGGCATCAAACTTGCATCATCATGGCAATGTCACATGATGTGTCATGACTTTCTCCCCCTTCGTTAAACCAGGCATGGGTGTGGCCAGCATATGACACATCCGGCCCATGAGCCGCGAGTTTTACAGCCCTGGTTTAGGGCTCATCAGATATATGCTTCCCTCCTGTTACTTCTTGAGTTCTTATGCAAAGGAGGTTCATAATTAGCTATAATCTTTGGCTTAATTCTTGCCTCCTATTGCTTATTCTTCCTCTTCTCTCCCTCTAATAACCTTTTCAGAATGCAGATTTTTTCCATAAGAATGGTTTTGCACTCCTAGTTTCTGCAGCAGGTTAAATGCTCTTGAGGTGGACTCAACTCTTTGTGATGATTAAGGGCTCAGCCCTAGGAATGGTTTGTCATTACTTTCTTCTGAGGTGGGTTTTTTTTTTTTTAGTTTTCAATCTAGCCACCAGCCCTGAGGTTTCCTGGTGGATTCACATCCAAATAGTAACCATCTTGTCTAGCTTTTAGACAAAGTTGGCTAGGATCTATCACTGCTAAGAGTACTTCTTTTTGACTTTATCTGATCTCAGACATTGAGTAATACACAGATAATAGAAGGGTCTCTTGAACCAGGGAGCAGGACATATGACATCGAAGCACAATTTGGTTGGTAAACAGTACTAGAGGCAAAGACAGGTTTAAAGAAGAGTAGAGTTAAAAAGCAGGACTTACACAAATTAGAATATGCACATGATTGGAAATAGCAACAAGGTGTCATATCATACACCTGGTGATGCCATTAGGCTGTAACTATGGTATGGAGACTATAAACACAACAGAGTTTGGAATGAATAAAGGTTTTATGACTAAGTTGACTGTCATTTTCCTGGGAAACAGTGTTTGTAATGTCTAATTTCCAAATATGAATAGCTGAGCCATTGCATTGCTTTCTTTGGGAAGGAACATTGGCCCACCTGAAATCTCCTATACATATACAAAAAACGCTATGGTAAACTACTTCATATTGTCACAAAGAAGAGGGAGTCAACCTATTATCCAGAGCACCTGATGGCAAAATAAGAAACAATGGATGGAAACTAATCAAGGAGACAAGCAATCTGCAATTAAAGAGAAATATTCTAACAATGATGACAATTAACCAATGGCCTTCAGAAGTTGTGGGTGCTCCATCACTGGAGGATTTTAAGAAATAACTGGACAGCCATTTGTCTGAAATGGTATAGGGTCTCCTGGTTATGCAGGGAGTAAGACTAGAAGATTCCCAACTCTATTGTTCTGTTATATCATTACAAAGAAATATCTGGAATCAGTTACTAGGAATCAAGCTCAATTTATAGTCATATATTTACTACGGTAAAGTCATATTATACTAAAGCATAGCCATATTTGTTGTACAATGCTGTCCAAATAACTGCATTACTTTCTTTCCTAAATATTCCTTGTTCCCATTGGATCTTTCTATTCCATGTGTTGTCTCGGTAGATAGAAAAGTCAAATGGTGGATGTTGCAAGTATGTGTGACACAAATTTGATTTTAGAAAGAAATAGTAATTAATTTAGAATCTGATAAGAACTAAAATCATCCTTAGAAGTTCTAATTACCATGTGATATATGCATTACTTTGATAGAGCTGTTTTATTGGGTTGCTACAAAAACTGAAACCAATTTTAGGAAATCAATTAATTTCTGAGGCTTCTTTCGGAATTTTATCAAGTTATCAGTTTCCATAACAGTATTCCTTTTTCATCTGTTTTACAAATTCCTTATTATGTTTGTTTCAAAGAATGGATATTGTAATTCTGCATACATAGAGTACCTGCTGATAGATAGCATAATTATGAAAATATCATAACTTCTTGGTTCTCTCATGTTCAAATGTCGGTCTGCTTGGAAAACTAAAAAGAGGCAACAGAAGAAGATATTTGTAGCTTGTGATTGAACTATGGAGTCCTTGGTGCTCTCTTAGGTTATTTGATTTCTTGCAGACATTTCATTACCAAAGGAGATAAACTCATCAGTGAAAGAAGAGAGTGGGGTTTGCTCTCTTATTATACACTAGTGGCTTGCCCTGCCGGTGTTGGTCATCTTTTAGCTATACAGTTTGAGATGTACACCTTTTGAATGGTGTGGGAGTAGGAATGGATTTCCAGAGGAAAAAATGCAGATGACAGGAACCAGGGCACTACTCAGGTGACCCTGAGGACACAGGTAATCTCCCCAATGCTTCAGTGACCCTCTAGAAAGATGCAAATAATCAGCTGTCTTCAAAGAATATAAATCCTCCCATTCCCCACTATCCTGTCAGAGCTGAAGAAGCTTCTTGTTTGAGAAGCAAAACATCTTCAAAAGAAAAAAAGAAAGTCCAGTTGCCTCCTGAAAATGCACCTTTGGGACAACCATGACCTGGATGACTGAGAATCTACATGTTGGTGGTAGTGTTCTTAGTGGTTCATTGATTAAGCTGTTGTTTACTGTTAAATTATTTGTCTGAGTTGGTAGTTTCTTGATTGGGGTATTGTTTGCTTCTTGATTTATTCATTGTTTTATGGTTGAGTCTTGGTGTTAATCTCAGCTTATCTGGGTGTTTTATCAGCTTTAGGACTCTTTCTACCAGGTATCTCACTGTTGCTGAATTTAAGATCTTCCCTTTTACTCATTCATTTAAATGTCTGTATGTGATACTGAAGTGGTTGACTGTTACTAGTTGTAAAATGCAGTTTATAATGAACGAGATAAAGTCACTTTGAAGGCCAAAATTTTAAAATAAATGAAGGAATAAACACTAAACATAGGCCCAAAGTTCAGCCTCTGATAAAATATCAGAGTGCTTACTTTCATTTGATTTTCTTCAGCTAATAGAATGATGGATAACTTCTCAGAGTGTTGTATTTCTTAAAGAAAGAATTATAGCCTGACTTTGATCCAGGGAGCCTGTCCAGAACTCCATCTGAGGTTACATTGCTCTGTAGATGCTGGAATCAGCGTTTCACAAGGGAGGGATAAAAGGTATCATAAAGCATCTAAATCCTTACGTGTGGCCACATTTCTTGACAGTATTGATTCACGACAGAATTTTTCACTAAACCAGATCTTGAACAGGGTGTGCAGTTCCTCCGAAAGTATATGGGGATATATTTCTAGTATTCTGCAACTTCTAAGTAAGCTGCAACTGTCAAGTAGACAATCAAATTTTAGGAACATCAGGATTATGCTTGCCAAAAAGGAACATAAACTTCTATGACCAGGTTCAGTGATACTCAAATATTCAGCAACATTGCCGTCTGCAATTTCCTTTCCACTTAATTAATTGAAATATTATCTTCTAGACATCAGCATTTATTTATGCCACAGTTATAAAGATTAAGATTTATTTGAGAGCTTGACAGGACAAATTAAGGTTACCGGCTCAATAATTAAGATTGTATTCATTGCATACTGAAAACTTTCTTGAGGCAGTAAATATTATTTAGGAATAATGAAAAGGTTCTTATTTCTGAGATCCTGGGATAAATATGATGGTCACATAAATGATGAGTTGAAATAAAATTGATGCAACTTATAATTTGTTAGAGAGGAAAAAAAAACTTATTTTAAACTGATGTATCATTTCTTGCTAAGCATTCCTTGGATTCCAAATATTTCTCCTTCCCTTACAGAAATTCAGAAGATGGACTTCCGGTTTGCAGGGCTTCAGCGGTAGGTAGGAATCCATGATCTTGCACGGTTTCTGCCTGGGCTAGCCGCTGGAGCGCACCGAGCCAGCTGGCTTCGGGGCTAAGTCACCCTGTAGAGGTGGTGAAGAGGGGGGAGATCGCCAGCAGGGTCGAGGAGAGCCGCATTTCTCCTCCTCAGCTGGTCAAACTCCCTTTCCCGAAGGCGGTAGGAGCAGTGGTCAGAAATGGCCACCTCAAAGAAGCACTCAACCGGAAAATAAAGTGCAAGAGGAAGATAAGAAGTGAAAGTTTTGGCAGACTGGGTTAAAAAGCAACAACTAAGGTACCCTAGAATTTAAATTTTATAAAAGATAACATCGCTCCCAAAGAAGAGTCGGAAGCAGCGAAAGAAAGTGAAAAGGGAAATGTTTTTTTTCCTTCTCTCTCCTTCCTTACATTGACAACGAAGAGAGCTGAATAAGAAATTGGTAAAATCTGCTTTGGCACCAATAGGCAATTAAGCTGAAAATATAATTAAATGCCAAAGGGACAATAAAGATTTCTGGACACTAAATTTTTTTTTTCTATAAGCAGGAATGGAGAGGAAAAGAATAAGGGCAGGATCTGGAGGGAGGAGACTGCCTGGACTTCAAAAGAATCTAAAGTAAAATCTCAATAAGACTTCTAAAAGATACATTTTAACTGGAACTTTGTAACTAAATAGTAACCCCAGGAAGAGAAAGTGAAAAAAGAAACAGCTTGTATGTATTTGGATTGCTTGGTGACTTTTGGATTTTTGGATATTATATTTAAATGACTAAAAACAATTGGGTGGTTGTTTAAAAAATTCTACAATGGCATCACTTCTGAATGAACTGAAAGTGTAATTTAGTGAAACTTTTGTGAATAAAATAAATGAAATAAAATAAATGAGAAAATTGAATTAGGAAGGAATGGGAACATTTTAATTAGTCAATGTTTTATAAAATATAAGTAGGGGGGATTAACTATGGAAAGTTTATAAGTGTTCCCATAGAACTATGATATTTATCTGAAAAGGAATGTGTAACATGTTAAGATTTAAATGAATATTAATATTAATGATAGAATTGAATTGGAATGGATTGTTGTTTTAATTATATTATACATTTATAATTTTTTCTTTTTTTAAAATTCAGTGTGTAGTTTCAGAATGTACCAAGCAGAATCCAAATAGAAGTTATGTATTATATTAAGTGTTATAATTTTAGGGGAAAGATATAAAGGCGTCTTACTCCAATCAGTGATTACAGGAGAAATTTTGTTTAATGAGAAAAGATAGTAGACAGTTGAAACAGGGCAGACAAAGAATATAAGTACAATGATTTGAATTGAGATGAAATAAATAAAATAAAATTAAGAAAGTTAAAAGAGGGGACAAGCTATATAGAAAATGTAGAATAGTAATAAGATATGGAATGGAATATAAAAATGAGCATGAACTTGAATCTGTGTCTGTACGAAGAGATGTAACCTGGGATTATGCTGCTTTCAAAAAAGATGTTTTATGTTTTTATGTTTTATTTGTTTATGTTTGTTTTTAAAAATCAATAAAATTTTCAAAAAAAAAAAAGAAATTCAGAAGATCACCACTGTTTTATGATTCAAGATTGAAACTGAAAAATGAACTAGCATTTGCTTCAGTATGAATTTGTTCCTTGGTACTTCTAAGGAGTAGCTTATTCCCCCTTAAATTGATATAATTCCATGAAAGCAAGTTAATATATGGGTTCCTCTTACACACCCTGGGAATGTATCACATGCAAAACCAGCTTGAAACTCCATATTGTCAGATAAGAATATGGAAACCATCCTGCTCGATCCATTCAAGGCCTATCCTAGTCTACCATTCTGTTTCACATAGAAATTATCCAGATGCCTATGAGTTGCTGACAAGTAGGGGATGGAAATGGACCTTTCTCCCACTATTGTTCCTTTGCAGTTCTTCCAGTTTAGAATAGTTTCACTTCTTCAAAAGTAAAAGTCCTTAATAAATCTGTCCTGCAAATTTTTATCCAATCCAGGTGGACAGGTGGATGTTGCAGTTAGGTAAAGTGCATTGTGGCAAAGTATAGTGCAGTGAAGCCAGATAGAGTGCAGTGTAGCTAGGGAGAATACAGTAGGACTTAGTAGAATTCAGTGCAGCCAGACAGAGTACAATATGGCTAGATAGAGTGCAGTGTGGCCATAAAGGATACCGTGCAGCCAGGTAGCCACAGTGTGGCTAGATAGAATGCAGTGTGGCCCCATACTATATGTGTGCAGAATGGGGAGTGCAGTGTGGCTAGATAGAGTGCAGTATTACCTAGTAGAATGCAATGCAGCCCGACAGTGCAATGTGGCCAGAAAGAATGCAGTGCAGCTGGATAGAATGCAGTGTGTTTAGGCAGAATGCAATTGGGCCAGGAACAATGCAGTGAGACCAGATAGAGTGAAATGTGGCTAGGTAGAGTGCAGTGTGGACAAGAGGAATGCAGCATAGCCACGTAGAATGCAGTGTGGCCATGAAATGCAGTGAGCCACGTAGAGTGCAGTGTGGCCAGGAAGAATGCAGTGCAGCCAGGTAGAGTGCAATGGAGCATGACCAGGTGGGTGGCTGGCTGCTGTGGCATGACATGATCGAAGTCAGGCATGGCAGGCCTGCTGCAGCTCAGTATAAGCATGGCCAGCCAGATGTATACCTGTGTTTGTTAGTATGCACATGTGTATGCCGTAGTTGGGCATGTTCTATGGAGCCTGCGATTCCTGGAGTCTCCAGGACAAAAAGTAGCAAGAGGGGGAACAACTTAAAGGAGTGTCATACAACCTTCCCTGCTGGCTTCCCCAATGACTTTTCTTGTGGGAAGCCAGTAGGGAAGGTCATCAATGATGATCTGGTGACTGTTGGGTTCTGGGATGGCCAGAATTACAGGAGTCATAAGTGCTATCCATTCAGCAGCTTCATAAATATTCGCCGAATGGGTGATTGTTAACTGAGAACTTCCTGTAAGAGCCTTGAAACTGTGAATAAATAAAGGTAGATCAGAAAGGGAGAGAGGGAGGAAGGGAGGGAGGAAGGGGAGGAAGTTTATCCTGGAACAATAGTTAGAAAAAGAAGACAAAGGAAAAGCTTTGCCTACTATGAGGCAGCCTAAGGAGAAGAGTGGAATAATTGCCCAAGAAATCAACCAGTTGGAAGTCCCATCAAAAAGGAGGTATCAATCAGCTGGAAAATCAGCTTGATGTAGGTTCCCCCACCCCCAAAGGCAGGTGTTGCAGTGAGCGTTTTTTGTTAAGGAATGGAAGGAGAGTCATTTTATTTAAATGTCTCTTGTGCTGTTGAATTCTGCTGCACCTGTGAGGAGATTGCTTTGTTGTGTGCATGGAAGAGTCAGGGGTAGCTTCACTGCAGGACACACAGAGACTCGTCTCTTTGAGTCTGTAGTTTATGATTATTTAAAGTTATTCTTATGTCTGTGGGGTGCTTTCTGTATATCTGCATCACTTTTTTAAAGGCAAGCAGTAGAGTTGTCCTTGTCAGATCATAATTTAGAGATTCAATATTTTTCTTATTAGAAAACCCAGGAGGGAGGGGAGAATATCCATAAGAACTAGTTAGTTCTGCTATTATAGCTAAATGTTGAGCAGTCCCTTGAAAATGGGGCATGAATGTCTCTACATTCTATCATACCTCATGTGGAATTACAGCAGTAGATGTCTTGGAGAAAAAGACAGGATTGTTGGTAATCAAATGATAGACAAATTTGTAGGTGGAAGTGGAGGGGAAGAATGAGGATGAGGAGAAGGAGAATTTCCTTATCAAACAGCATGGAGAATCCTCCCTCCCTCCCTCCCTTCCTTCCTTCCTTCCTTCCTTCCTTCCTCCCTCCCTCCCTCCCTCCCTCCCTTCCTCCTTATACACATTTATTAATATTTTCTTCACTTCTTCCTTCTTTCATTTAAGAGGACAGTAAAAAAGAATGATCACATATTTCAAATTATCTCTCAATTTGCTTCTAAGGAATTTGTCTTTCGTTAAATTTAGTTGCAGGGGAAATAGCTGTCCAGGATCACATGAAATATATAATGGCATCTAATTCCTGGGAATTCCTTTGGTATGCTATGCAGAGAAAAATGGGCGGGGGGAAAATAGCATCGCTGCAGTGGAATATGTCCTGAGATGTTGTGTAAATCTTACCTGTACTTAAGTTCAGGTGAGGGCAAGTGTTCCATTTTTCAGAATGGTAAGTTCCTTTGTTGTCCTGCTTAATAGGGACACCATTTGGTATATTTTAATTGTGCAGAACTGATACCTGGCTTGAAAAGAAGCAGTTTTGACATTCCTGTGTGATGGAAATGAATGTGTTTTCAAGTGCAGCAGTTAGATGTTGAAGTCAATAATCTGGTAATCTAATGCCAGAGAGGCTATGCATAATTTCTGTGCATGCAAATAGTCTTACCTAGCAACAGATTGATACTTAAATGGAAAAAAAATGTGCAACCAAGAAATAATACATATTCTCATAAAAAGTTTGGCTGGCTGGAAATATAGCAGCCTCTTCCCACAAATACTGCAAAATCACTCCATTTCTGCTGCTCCTATGTTATTTGTGATCAGGACAGCATCAGTTGATAATTGGAAACATCTGCATCAACAGAAAGATTTCCATCCTTTAAATAAAATAGGGAGGTTTTGAATGTTCCAGTTCTAATCACCAGGAATAGGCTGCACAGAATTTCAATAGTAACACACCAATATTCATGCCATGATTTTTGGAGGGTCCTACCACCACAATGGGAGTGAGCTCCTGTCATTTGCCTCCACTCCTGCCAACCTAACAGTTTGAAAGCATGTAAATGAAAGTAGATAAATAGATACCACTTCTGTGGGAAGGTAACAGTGCTCCATGTTTCAGCATATACTTTGTTCTGTGGCATTATGCCATACTTCTATTTCTAGGTTCTACTATATCACATGACCTAAAATGGACACCTAACATCAAAAACATCATCAAAAAAGCACAACAAAGAATGTTCTTTCTGCGCCAACTCAGAAAGCTCAAACTGCCCAAGGAGCTGCTGATACAGTTCTACAGAGGAATTATTGAGTCTATCATCTGCACCTCTATAACTGTCTGGTTTGGTTCTGCAACCCAACAGGACAGACACAGACTTCAGAGGATAATTAGGACTGCAGAAAAAACAATTACTACCAACCTGCCTTCAATCAAGGACCTGTATACTGCACGAGTCAAAAAGAGGGCTGTGAAAATATTTACAGACCCCTCACATTCTGGACATAAACTGTTTCAACTCCTTCCCTCAAAATGACACTATAGAGCACTGCACATCAGAACAACTAGACACAAGAACAGTTTTTTCCTGAAAGCCATCACTCTGCTAAACAAATAATTCCCTCAACACTGTTCAACTATTTGTACTAAGTGTACACTACTATTACTGTTAATCTTCTCATCATTCCTTATCACCCATCCCCTCCCACTTGTGATTGTAGGACTGTAACTTTGTTGCTTGTATCCTTACGATTTATATTGACTGTTTCCTAGTATGATTTGATTGTTGATTGTACCCTATGACTATCATTAAGTGTTGTACATTATGATTCTTGACTCTTAACGAATGTATCTTTTCTTTATGTATACTGAGAGTATTTACACCAAGACAAATTCCTTGTGTGTTCAATCACACTTGGCCAATAAAGTATTCTATCCATCTATCTACTGGCCACATGAGCATGGAAGAGATGAGCGGCACCCCCTAAAGTCAGCTACAACTAGCAGAGTAAAACTTGCAGGGATTCTTTTATTTTTACCTTACTGTGCTTAAACTCAACTCATACAATGAGTTCTCTTCACTGCAGTTCTCCACTTAAAACAGCAAGAACCACAACAAATTAAACATGATTCCTCCAGCTTCTAAAAGCTTGTCAGTTGAGTATATTGGTTTTTACATGCATTTCTACCGTCCTCCATGCAAAAGCCCTATAGGATAAACCAGCATCAGTCCCTAGCTTAGAAGAGGATAAAGATAGTAGCTTGCCTAATGTGAGATATAGATATAATGTTCACAGCTAAGAAAAGACCAGAATCAGGAACTTCTTAATTCATAGCATATTATGGTGGAAGGTAGTCTGGATTCCCAAAAGGAGGGGCTGCATTCCAAAGATTGAAGAGACAGTGAAGTTTAGAGAGTTGGGTTGGGAGAAAGAGAATGAAGACAGCTCCCCCCTAGAGATTTTCAGAGTATATCTTTAATGATGTAAGTAGTCACTTTAGTTCGGCAAGATTTTTGCCTATACAGTAGATGAGGAACAATAAAAGAAACTGTTCAGAAGTAATGCTACATGTCTTTCTCAGTTCTTGGGAGCCTGACACATATATACCGTATTCACGGTTATTCCCCTTGAAAAATCCACTTGGTGATCTGGAAGAATAATAATTGTCCTAACATTTTTTAAAAAAAAATCTTGAAGAATTCTTCCACGGTAGGGGAAAAAGAAAAAATTAATATAATTGTTTATACTTAAAACTTGTCTAAGAAAGGGGCTTTTTAAATATTTAAAGAGCATTATAAAACTTCACTGAGCTCTTTAAGAGGCTGGAAGCAAATCTGTTTTTATCAGCTTACCTATCAGCTCCACAATTGTCTATTTAAATAGCCCCCCTCTAGAATAATTGTTCTAAAATATATGACACTTCTAGTTAAGATACCATCATATAAAAAAGATGGATTTTTTCATATAATGAAGATATTTTCTCTACTGTTACAGCTGGGTTCAACTGGATATTCTCCAGTTACTTCAGTGAATAATAATGTCATGCTTTGAAATAACCACAAAGCAACTAAGTAGACAGTAGGATGCGAAACTGTTGTATAAAGGGAACAAAGGAAAACAGAAGCAAAGGGAATTATGAGTCACAGTTAATGAGTAGCTCATTAATTGGTAATAATATTCCTGTGATAATCATGCTTATATGTACCACAGAGTTGTTAACGATTATTACAGTTCGCTGCATAGTCAGCCAGATGTTCAGACTAGATTTGGCATTTTTGTCTTTCCCAAGGACCTAAGACAGGCAGATCTGGATATTTGATGGTGTTATTGTTGCAGGTTGTTGCAGGTAAAGCTTCCTTTTGCAATGGACTGAGGGTGAATTTGTCAATGCTGATGGTGTTCAAGTGCTACTCCAGTTATTTTGGGATTGCATCCATGGCACCTATTACTATTGGTACTACCTTTGCTTTCTTTTGCCACAGTCATTCTGTTTCTATTTGTAGATCTTTGTATTTTGTTATATTTTCCAGTTATTTGAATTCTAAAGTCCCAGAGCAACTTAACTTCTTTATTTTCTGTGATTTTCTCTATTTCATATAGTTCTTATAGATATAGATCTATTTTATAGTTCTTGCTTGCAGGCAAATTTCTTTCAGATCTTCCAATGCACCATTGTTGCTACTTTGTCATACTGTTGTTTGTAGTGTTGAAAGGCTGCTTAAAATGCCTTTCTTCTGAGGATTCATTTTCCTGCTGGGAGAGCTCCGGTGCAAGGATACAGACAACTGCTTGAAAGCTGGTTCTTTTTATTTTTCAGGAAGGCGAGAGATAGCAAGAAGTCTGTGTTCCTGGAGCTAGCTGGCTTTGTATAATAAACCCCTGATTTTTATACTTTTTTTCTCCTTTTGTGTGTGAGTGCTTGTGTTTGTATTTCTTAATGTTTTAAATCCTGTCAGGGGTTGTCTTCATTTCCGCCGGAGGGTAAACTCCGCAGGGTGGTTTGATTGGATTATCAGTTTCATCCTAATGTTTTCTTATATTTGTTTTGTGGCAATCTCCTGTCTGCTATGGAATTTATTTCGTGTCTTTTGTCTATTTGTTTTGCTGATTTGGCATGACCTGTTATTTGTAAGGGATTTCTTTTTCTTGTTTCCCTAGCTTTCTTAATTACTTGGCTTTTGTCTAGGGGACTTCTTTCAATACCTTTTATTAAATCTCTTTTCCTGTGCAAGTTTGTTTTATGGCTGGCCTGATGTTCCCTTTGGGCTTTTCCTGCTTGGGTGTCACCACTGTCCTCATGAAGTTCCCTTTCCACAGTAGTCAGCTTGTCACTAGCCAGGTGATCCACTGTTTCTTCAGCTTCTTTGCAGATGTGGCATTTGCTATCTGTTGTTCTCTTCTCACTTCTGGCTTTATATGCATTTGTTCTTAAGGCTTGGTCTTGTGCAGCCAGAATTAGCCCCTCTGTCTCTTTCTTCAACATTCCTGCTTTTGGGCATTGCCAGGACTTGTTATTATTTGTTTTCCATTCTACTTTTAAAATGTACTGGTTATGCAATGCTTTGTCTTCCCATGCCTCTTTTCTTTATTATTATTATTATTATACAAACAAAAATGTAAAATCACCATTACCAGTTCTTCAGCTGATGTTAGCCTTCATACACATTGCATTTCTTCCCAAGGAGTGAGGATGTTATAATGTATGGTGTAGTATAAGTGCAGATCCAAGCAGTGTGCCTTTTTGTAATTGAAAGATGAAAATGTTATCTAAACTTCTTCCAAGATATTTTGGTATGACACCCAGAGTGTTGATAAACACTGGGTCCATCTATATATTGTTTTTCAGTTACAACCTGTCCAGTTCAGCTTTTGTCCAGATAATAATTCCAGAAGGTACAGCCCAAGAATTGATAGCTTTGATGGTATTTCCACTATTCAGTTTTGTCTTTAGCATGTTTCTCACTCTTTCGATGTATTCTTTACTGATCACATCTTTAACTTATCCATGCTTGATGTTATCCAATTGAAACAGGCATTTGTAGGCCCTCCCCCATAATATGGGAATATCCATGGAGGGGATTGGTTCATTGCACAGTCAGTCAGATATTTAGACTAGATTTGGCATTTTTTTGTTTGCCCATCGAGTCCTTTCCAGGGAACTGTAATAGAAAGGTGTGGATGAGGGGATTTACGATGATGACAATGATAATGATGTCATATAAAGAAAAGAGTTGAATGAAATGATCCTGTGGGAAGCTGCATGCTAAGAAATTCTAATTCAAAAGAGGATCCAAATTTTGCATGTTTGTTATGTAAATTGTTATGTATACAATATTATATAAGAATAAATATTATTGAATGGGATATCTATGTCGCTTTTTGCTCTGGGAAGCACAAGTCATGTAGAGAAAGAGAAAACTTGTACCAGTGGTGAGATTCATTTTTTTTTTTTTACTATTGGTTCTGTGGGCGTGGCTTGGTAGGCGTGGCAGGGGAAGGATACTGTTAAATCTCCAGTCAGAGGTGGTATTTGCCAGTTCTCCTAACTACTCAAAATTTCTGCTACCGGTTCTCCAGAACTGGTCAGAACTTGCTGAATACCACCTCTGGTCTGTACTATGTTCAGTGGAACAATGTCTCTTGAAGACAGCACTAAACTCAATGCTTTTTTGTATATGCTGTATATTTGCTCTCAAACCATTTTGATAGTCAAATTATTTAATAAGAATATTCAAGAAACAAAGAGAACATTCCAAAGATAAAAATTGCTACATTAAATTGATGTAGGTGAAACAAAAGTTTCACAAATCAATTTTTCAACTGCTGTCCACCATAAACAATTTGTTTTAAATGATCATTGTTACTTGTTCTATTTAATATATCTAACAATTGTACAATAATATTGGTACTGAATGTTCAGCTGTGGTAATGAGAAATATATGAGCAGATAGAAACATGAGCATTGAGAGGAAGAAATACGACTATCCAGAAACGATTGGAGATTTCTTTGTCAACTTTATGATGTGATTCACAAGATTCTTTTACAGATATAAACTGTTAAAAACAAATGCAAGGAATCTCCTGACATTTGGAAGTGCTGATATAGCTTTGAGAAAACATTTGGCAAGCATCTTCATTTATCATATGTCATCTTCCTGAAATACCTTAATTTTCATATCTTGATATAGCTTCTTTCTTTCTTTCTTTCTTTCTTTCTTTCTTTCTTTCTTTCTTTCTTTCTTTCTTTCTTTCTTTCTTTCTTTCCTTCCTTCCTTCCTTCCTTCCTTCCTTCCTTCCTTCCTTCCTTCCTTCCTTCCTTCCTTCCTTCCTTCCTTCCTTCCTTCCTTCCTTCCATTCATTCAGGGCTATGAGTGTGGACTTTTTTTAAAAAAAAATCCCCATCTTGTTTATAATTCACAAGTTATGAGTAAAGAACACATGACTATTAGAAGCTCCATCAGATATCCAAGACACCCTCATCTCCCTCAAACATCAAATTCTCACCAGCGTTCAATGCAATTTCAGTGATCTTACACAAGGACATAGAAGGCTTGCAAATTCCTTCAGAGGCACCTGATGTCAGGGTTCCAAGTAATATACCCATAGAAAGTAGAACTCTAAGGCAGGCAAATTCCTCGAAGAACAGTTTTATTGGATACATCATATTGGTACAACTGGTGAAAGCTGATTCTAAAAGTTCCTGTGGCTTTCACCTAATTATAAGTAAAAGTTTCCCATTTCCTCTAAGTCACTGGTCATGCTGTCCAATCTAGGTGCTGTCTGGTTGCTTGGTTACTTCACTCCTCCTCTGGCCAGCCACCTGTGAGTATGTCCTTGGTACTCACATAAAAGTTTTATTGTTTTACTAAGAACCCCATCTATTTCCCTCCTCCCTCCATTGTATGGCAACCCTGAAGCCCCCAAGATGCCCTCAGTCATGTTCACTTCAGGGTTGACACCTAACTCACCATATCCACACCAGAAGACTACAACAATTGCAAAAAGAAGTGAAAAGAATTTTTTAAGAACCATCTTAGTAAAGAGACAGAAGAAGAGTTTGGGTTGTGAGATAAACTTATATAAGAGGATCTTTCATGCTGCATAACAGTGAATTTAAAAAAACAAGAGAAAATAAAAGTGATTTGGGGTGAGATTAAAAAAAAGAATTTAAAAAGTCCCCCAGGGAGAACAATTATTATGCACCAAATTAATCTTCTACAAAGGCAATTATCTATTTTAACAGTGAGAGAGATGGAAATGAAAATGAATTGTGCAAAAGAAAAAAAAAACATTTTGAACTTGCAAATAAACCAGGACATATAAGTTGCAAAAGATAAAAAAGAAAGAATATTTTAATAACAGATAATATAAATATGCAAAAAGTGCTTTACTGGTATTAATCTATTTTATATAAAGGTCAAGAAGTTTTCTTGGAAAAAGTCAGTCAATATTTACCTAAACAAAATTTATTAAAGATTACAAAGATTCATAGACAAATTTTCAATAGACCTATAACAATAAGAAAATTTTTGGTGCTAGTAAAAAGACTAAAAAGCAAAGGCTTCTGTTCCAGATGACCTTTTGGCTTCTTATTATAAATGCTTTGAGGATTAATTTTTACAGGCTTTACAAGAAACAATGAATATTATTTTACAAAATGGGAATATACTCGACAGCTACAAAGAGGTTCAGGACTAGACTTCAACAAGGAATTATCTACCAATATCTTTATTGAATAATGACTATAAATTGTTTACAATTATTTTGACTGAAAGTTTGAGAAATAATTTTACAGGACTTTATTCATAAAAATCATTGTAAGTTTTAATCTAAAACACTACTGATAGATAATATTAGAGATGTGCTGGGTATTCTGAATGTAGCATTCAAGCAATGGTTAAAAAATCTAAACTTGTCTCTTCTTTATTTTTCTCTTTCACATTTACTATGTCTTTTTCTTGGAATGTATTTCTTATTACGTATGTAAAATCTTTTATTAAATTAAAAGGGAGGAAGGGAGGGAAGAGGGAAGAAGGAAAGATCCAAAATAGGAAGAAGATGAAGAAGACAAGGATAAATTTTTGAGGGTGCTGCTGACCATTATATTTATTTTTAGAAAGTGCTTACCATATTTTGAACTCTTTTTAAAAAAAAGATGCCAGCAAATCTACATGTTTCATGGTTTTTAGTCATCTACAATGCAGAGAGAGCACCTTCACTATCTACAGCCTCATAGGAGTTTCATGTATCAGCACCAAGCAACACATTGATTTTTATGATAATAAGATGACAAGGGATTTCAAAGCTGTAAGTATGATAATGCATTGTTGGCATTTCATGATACATTCTATTCATATTTTTCCTGAGATACATAATCTATTTGCTGGAATAATAGCTAGCCAGACAGGGAATGGTGATGAATCTTAGAACGTTGGAGATAAAATACAAATCAAGCTAAATTGAAAGAGACTCAGAAGTGTCATAGTTTTGAAATGGCACTTTGGAACAAGTAATTAGGGGCTTGAATAAGACATCATTACCATTGATGGCGGAATCCTGGTAGTGACAAAAATGTATACCTTACTGCTCTATTCACCTATTTTGTTACTCAACCCTGATCTTCAGAATTCATGTGGGAGCTTCAGTTGTGAACAATACCAGTATCATTAATTCCCACAACTGACCATTATACAATTTACCAAGACAGCTCAAAAAATATGATTTCCAGTATGTAGTTTCAATATAATGAATTGGAATGTTTTCCTTCTCCTTCCCTTTCCCCTTCCCTTCCCTTCCCTTGATAGTTGCCTCCAGTTGTGTGAAGAGATGAGATGATGGCCATCCTCTCCAAAAGACTCTTATTCAACTAGTACAAATAATTTGTTCCCCATACCAAATATTAACACGGACAAAAGTGTATTTTTTAATGAAATATGACTGTACTGCACTTCATATGGCTCTGACTGTATATGCTCTGCTCAGGATTACATACCATATCTTTACATTTTTTTTCCTCTTTATGGTTAACCTTTCAATTTTCATGAAAAGTTACATCTAAATTACTAATTTTACAGATTGTCCTAATTTAGCAACTGCCTTGGACAATGACCATTCATAGTTACAGTAACAGTACACAAAGAAAAGTAATGTTGTGACCAATCCTCACATTTTCCTTTGCAATCTGTCAAGCCATGGAAAGTTGATTTAAGATAATATGCACAGTCACAGTTTCACTTAGTGACTGTTTAGCTTAACAATCAAGTTACCAGTCTCAATTGTGGTTACTAAGTGAGAACTACCTATACTCTGGACAAACAAGCAACTTATATATTCCCCTTTTTTCATCAGACAAGAATTAAAACAGAGTATTCTGTCAAAGATACGATTAAATTAGATTCTATCATAGCTAGCCTTGGCCAACAGAAAGCTTTATACTACTTCTATAGATTTTATATTACCTTTTGATTTCATCTCAAGAGAGAGACTGTGGGAGACGTTAAAGACAATCTCTATTGATTATAGAAATGTATTTTAAATCCTTTCTATTGTGAATGTTGGTCTGGGAAACCATTGGATAAAGCTTCATTCTAACCACTGGAGGAATCAAATAGCTTAGTACCTTTTTGGCTTAATTTGTAAGTTAACAATTTTGGTGCTTGTCTTAATTCCTCTGAACAGTGTGCACAGAAATGAAGTTATTGTTCTTCCGGTTTGAGCTTCTTCGGCGACAGACCGAAACCTCACCTCTCCGAGGCTTCGATCCGCTGGAACGCCCTGAGCCGGCTGGTTTCGGGGCTAAGCCACCCCGTAGAGGTGGTGAAAAGTGGGGAGACTGCCTGCAGGGTTGAGGAGAGCCGCATCTCTCCTCCCCAGCTGGCCATTACCCCCTTTCCTGAAGGCGGTTGTAGCGGTGGTCAGAAATGGCCACCACAAAGAAGAACTCGACCGGAAAAGAATGTGCAGGAGGAACATAAGAAGAGAAAGTTTTGGCTGACCAGGTCAAACAGCAAAAGCAACAACGTAAGGTATTCTGGAATTTAAACTTAACAACATTGTTCCCAAAGAAGATTTTGAAGCTGCGAAGGAGAGAGAGAAGGGAAAGGATTAGGTTTTTTTTTCTTCCCTTCCTTATACTGACAGCTAAGAGACTTAAGCAAGAAACTGAAAAAAAATCCACTTTGACATTAATAGGCATCTGAGCTGAAAATAAAAGTCAAAGGGATAAATAAAGATTTCTGGACATTTAAAAGTTTTTAAAAGCTGGAAAGGAGACAAAAAAAGAATAGAAGGGCAGGATCTGGAAAAATGGAGGAGATTGCCTGGAATTAAGGAATGGAACTGTAATTAAAAGGAACTTACAGTGAAATTTTAACAAGATTCCTCAAAGATACATTTTAATGGAAACTTGGTGACAAAATAATAGAACCCCAGGAAGAGAAAGTGGAAAAAAGAAGCAAGTAGAAACAGCCTTGGATTATTTGGATTACTTGGTGATTTTTGGTTTTTGCATCTAGATGACTAAAATTAACTGGGTGGTTGGTTAAAAGTTTTTAAAATGGTATCACTCTTAGAAGAACTGAAAACGGAACTTAAAAAATGGAAAGAAAATGCACAAGAAGGGAAAAGTTCTTTTGGCTTCGTGTTTCAATTCTTAGAAATGGAGATCTGGAACTATGAGAAGCGACAAGAAACACTTGCAGAACAAGAAGATTGGGACAAAGAAGAAGTCACCTTTAATGATCAAATAATTTTAAGTGGGGGGAAGAAAAGGGGGGAAAGAGAGTGAAACGTTTAAGATTAGAAAAAACAACCAAAAACAAGAAGAAGAATTTGAAAGATAAGTATAATATTAGAAAGCAACAGAAGAGGGGATTACAGATGAGAGAGTTAGAAGTAGAGAGACGAGGGGTAAAAAGGGGAGGGAGAAGAAGAGGGGGAAGAAGGCAAGGAAAATAAGTTGTAAAAGACAGAAACAAGAAATGGAGAAACAGGGAAAAGATATAAGGATTGTAACCATAAGTTTGTTTAGAGATAATGGGTGAAAATTTAATTGTAAAAGGGATTCTGCAAAGGTACATAAGTTAGCTTTGTTATATTGCAAATAGAAATAACTTTAGAAAATATGATGATGGATAAAATATTTATTGTAATGTAGTGGGATCTTTATTAATAAATACATGAATTAAAATGAGAGAATTAAAAGGGAACATTTTTAATTATTAGTAATGATTTATAAAAATATAAGTGAGAAATATGGGGGGGAAAAGAATTAACTATGGAAAGTTTATAAGTGTTCCCAAGGAAGTATGATATTCAGTTGAAAAGAAATGTTAAAGATGCTAAGATTTTAATGCATATTAATGATAGAATTGAATTGGAATGGAATGTGAGTTTTATTTACATATGTATATATAATCTTTTCTTTTTAAGAATATAGTGTCTATTTTAAGAATGTACCAAGCAGAATTTGATTGGAAGTTATGTATTATATTGAATGCTATAATCTTAAAGCTATACATTGAAGCTTAAATAAGAGCTTGAATGGATAAAATTAAAGGATATAAAGGTGTCATACTCTAATTGGTAACTACAGGGAAAAATTTGTTTAATAAGAAAAGATAATGTGAAATTGTAACAGGACAGACAAAAGTATAAATATAATGATTTGAATTGGGATAATCAAAACAAAGTTGAGAAAATTAGAAGAGGGGAAAAACTATGTAGAAAATATAAAATGGTAATAAGATATGGAATAGAATATGAAAATGAGCATGAAATTGAGTTTTGTGTCTGTATGAAGAAGTGATAACCTGGGACCATGCTATTTTCAAAAAAGATGTTTTATTTGTATTTTGTTTTTGTGAAAACCCAAATAAAATTTTCAAAAAAAAGAGAAAAGAAATGAAGTTATTGTTATTGTACATTAATGATGCAGGAAATGAGTTTGAAATATTTAGGGAATGTTAGCATACGGTCCTTTTAGTCAATTATAATTAAATTAAAAGTTGACAAAAGCAGAAATTATTTTTGTATGGGAATCAAACGCAGCAACTATTTAGATAGAATTAGGAATTTCATACTATTCTTTGCTGTATTAGGGAACTCAGAGAAAATTTGCTATTGCCTATACAACTGACCTACAGTAGATGTCTGATCAATTTTTTAAAGAGAGGTTTTCTTTCTCTGTTGCTAAGAGAGTTTATATCTACCATATTTGGTCTGCAAAAAAAAGAAATAAACACTGGAATTAGCTTCTACTGCAATTATCTGCACAGTTAGTTCTATGGGTTGGATCTAAAAATTGAGCCTTAGAAGCTCTAAAGCAGGAAATGTTCTTTGGAAAAATTGCAAAAGGAATTTTTTCAGAGGTTGAGATATGCAGGACAGATTTGGTGGTTAAATTCTATTCATCTGCCTCTCACTCTCCCTCCCCCATTTTGACCCTTATGGCCACCCTATGCTTGCCTTGTAGGGTGCCTTGTACACTTGCCTTGCAGCCCCAGAACTGAATGACTATGGAGGTTCTCAATCATCCAGGTCATGGTTGTCCCAAAGGTGCTTTTTCCAAAAGGCAACTGGACTTCTTGGTTTTGTTTTGTTTTTAAGATGTTTTGCTTCTTACCCAAGAAGCTTCTTCAGTTCTAACTGAAGGAGTTAGAACTGAAGAAGCTTCTTGAAAAGAAGCAAAACGTTAAAATAAAACCAAGAAAGTCAGTTGCCTTTTGGAAAATGGACCTTTGGGACAGATCAGGGGATGCTTGCCACCCCCTGGGAAATATAATGGAATGTATGGATGACCTTTCTGACAGCAGTCCAACTTTAATCACGTGTAGGAAATGTTCACCGGAGAATAAGGATCCAAAAAGTAGGCAGCAAAAGCAATGAAAGGAGTAGAAAGATCAGAGGTGGGATTCTACTGGTTCGGACTGGTTTGGGAGAGCTGGTAGTTCCGGTGATCATTGGGCCCCACCCACACACCCCTGCCCTAGCCTGTCCTTTATTTTCATGTTTTCTAGCTTAGTGGGTGTTCCATACTAGTAGGCTTGAAGACCTGCATTCCTATTGGTCCAGAAGAGTCGGGCCATGATTGGACGAAATAAGTGCTCATGATTGGCTCGTAAAGGGCTTGCCATGATTGGGTAAAACCAATCGCGGCAAGCTCAAAAAGCTGCTATTGGCTGCCTAGCCGCGGCCGGCTCTATAAAAAGAGCTGCCACGGCTAGGGTTGCTGTCTCAGAATCTGTTCGTTAAATAAAGAGCTGTTGTTCATTACTCGTGCCTCACCTCTCAATGGGACCCACCGACCAAACTTAACTGTGGGCGCACTAACTGAACCGATTGTTACACTGGTTGAATCCCACCACTGAAGAAGATGTTTCTGCTTTGGCTGTGGCAGGGGCTGTGCCCAAAAGATAAGAGAGAAGGCAGTTGGGCAAATGAATGCTTTCTATTGCTTGCTGGAATGAGCTGGCCCAACAGCCAGACAGTTCTTTGGTTGTTTGCTGCCCCACAAGACAGGGTCTAGGGCAGGCAATGGGCAGAGGAGATAAGTGTTTGAGAAAAGTTAGAGGCAGTCCCCTACCTGAGTTTCATGGCTGGGAGGGACTGAGCTCAGAATAGCTTGGATTGGGACGGATACTTGTTTAACAACCCATGATTCTCAGTTAACAACCACAGTTGATGTACTGAGATTACAGTTGTAAGCCAATGCAGTCACATTACATCTCCATTTACGACCTCACTGACTTTCAGTGGAAATTTCAGTCCCAACTCTAGTTGTAAATCAAGGGCCTACAGAATACCAAATAACAGAGTTGAGAGGAAGTCCAACGCCTTCTCAAGCAGGAGATCCTGTATTAAATGGCTGTCCAATTTCTTCTTAAAAGCCTCCAGTGATGGAGCACCCACAACTTCCTGTATGAGTTTTAATTTACCTATTGAAAAAGTTCAGGCAGTTGTCTAATGTCTATCATCAACATTGCTAAATAACTATCAGTTGCTGTTTTGAGTTTGAGAGATAGTCCTGAACTGTATGGGAGGATATATCTGGCAATAAAGCTGTGTCTGCATATTGATTTAGCCAATTCTCAATAAATTTTCCAAGACTTTCATGTTAACTCATGGATGAACACACTCTATTTTAAGTTATAAATTATAGGCCTCTCTCCAACTTTTTCCTTATTTTGTGCTTCTGAAAGAATGAAACGATGTATATTATTGAACAGATTTAGAATATAGATTTCTAGATATATATATATATATATTTCAGAAGCTAATAAGGCATACTTATCTGTCTTTGGTGGAATTGTAGATTATGAAATGCAGGCTGCAATCTAACTACCACTATAATCTCCATATTCTTAAATATAGGAAGGCATTTATTCTTGCCCAGTTTAATACTATCTGTACTCTGTAGCAAGTTTTGAAAACAAAGGGGTCCCAATAACTGAGGAAATAGACATAATAGGGCAGGTGGTACAGTTTTGCTCTTTCTTTTGCCCTTTACGTGTAGAATTTACTACTGTAATGCTTCTCTTATGCCCTAGCAGAAAAGTTAATGCATCTCTCTGATAAAACTTAAGGTAGCCAGATTCTTCTCAACAGCTATAAGCCTTAAACCTAAGATAGTTGACCTGGTTTTGCAGTCATTCTGAGCTTGAAATTCATAGTTCTGACTTTGTTAGTAAATATATCTGTGTGACATGTGGAAGTCGAGGGGTTACCCTTGAAGTCCATTTGGAAAGTTCAGCTGGTGCAAAGTGTGGCAAGGAGAGCCATCATTGGGGTGCCTAGAATGGTCCATATGCCACCTCTGCTTCGCAAACTTGCTGGCTACTGGTTTGCTTCTTTAAAGCCCTAGTAGCATAACTCCAAGGAACTTGGTGAAACAACTCACCCCACTAGGACAAACCTGTCCTATTTGTGCTGGCAGAGAAGACCTACTTTGGATCCTATCAGTCAAAGAATCCCAACTAGCAGGATTCAGAAGAACAGACTTCTCTGCTGTAGTACCCTCCTTTTGGAACATCCTATTCTCAGGGGCAGGGGTGTCAAAATTGCATCATGATGGCATCATCACATGATGTAGTGGGACTTCCCCCCCTTTGCTAAACCAGGTGTGGGCGTGGGCAGCGCATGATACATCCGGCCTGTACAATACAATAGCCATGCTCTAGGGAAAGATCTACCCACTATCTCCTCTCCTTCTGTAAAATCCAGAATACTTGGTTCTGTTGGTTGGCCTGAGAACCAAATGGGGGTATTCCACACTGGAGGTGTCTGCTGGATTGGAGGAAGACTCCACCTCACCTCCCTTAGTCTCTGCTCTCCACCGGTCCATATTTTTGGTTATCCAATTGATGTATTGTGTTCCTTTTTATTTTACTTCTGTTCTGTTTGCACTCCTTTCATTGTCTTCTTTCTTATTATTGTAGGCTACCTAGAGTAGCTCTATGGCGAGATAGGCCACAAATAAATTTAACAAACAAATAATCAGTCTAAGGAGTGAGTAAAGACTAATTTAGGAAAATTATTGCTGAAAAGAGTTGCTTTCATGAAGCATCTTCACAGTTCAAGCACAGGTGTGATTATTCAGAGAGGAGAGAGAGATCCAGTTCTACATATAAAGCATGTCTATTCGTATTTATTTTTTTTACATTATCAAGTATTTTTATGTCACTCTACTTCCCAACAGTTCTGAGTTTAGGAGAATAAGTGAAATCAAGTTTATTTTTGAGGAACCAACATAGAAGAAGCCCATATGTCGGTTGTTAAATAAAACAGGTAAAGAAATATGAACTTTCTCTATAAGATTAAGTGATGCCACCTTCTTTTCTTCCAGATGCGGTTGTCACATTGTTGTGCCCTCAGGCTCTCCTGCTTGGTAGAAAATTCTAGTGTTTCCCTGACAACCCTCAAGTACTATATTTTGATTTTTCCTACCCTAACTTGAAAAAAAATACATTAAAAAAAACCCAGACCCTTGCCATAAACAAGGAAGAGATGAGCATCTCTGGAGATCTATTATTGAAAACTCTCAGAGAATGCAATTCTACAAATTTAAAAAAAAAAAAAAAAGCTGCAGATAGTTTCAGAATCATATTTTCCCCCCTCTTTCAATTCCTTTTGTCTCATACTTTGCTGACTTCTAAACTCTGAAGAGGAACAGCTTGTCAATCTTGACATGGAAAAGACCCTCAAGGGCAGGAACTTGACAGTGAGAAAAACCTCAATTATTTGTCAGAAGCAGTGATTGGAGGAAAAGACATTTCTTCAAATAATTCTGAAAGAATACAACAAAGGCAGAGGCAATGTGGGGAAGAGAATGAAAATGCAAGCCAAGGAATGGATGACTTGAGGTGATAGAGCTAGTGTTTTTGTCAATTTTTACTGTTTTAACTTTTAGTATTCAATGTTTTAATGTTCTAACTGTTTTATTGGTTTTACGAAGTTGCAGGCTACTCAGAGTTGCTTGATAGTGAGATGTATGGCATATAAATTTTATAAATAAATAAATATGGGTAAGTAATTTAAAATGAAATACTAGACAATTGTATCAGTTTTGCTAAGAGAGAAGGCCCTTGACAATCAAAAGACCAAGAGATCTTAATAGATTCCCATTGTTTCCATGAATGACAGACTTCCATCTCACAATATAGGTAGTCCTGAACTCATGACCACAACTGAACCCAAAATTTCTGTTGCTAAATGAGACAATTATTAAGTGAGTTTTGCCCCATTTTATGACCATTTTTTGTCACAGTTGCTAAGTGAACCACTGCAGTTAAGTTAGTAAACCTGCTGTTAAGTGAATCTGACTTCCCCATTGACTTGGCTTGTCTGAAGGTTGCAGAAAGTGACCACACGACCCCAGGATCATCATAAACATGAATCAGTTTTCAAACGCCCAAATTTTGATCATGTGACCATGGGGATGCTGCAATGGTTGTAAGTGTGAAAAACAGTCATAAGTTACTTTTTTCAGTGCCGTTATAACTTTGGTCACTAAATAAATGGCTGTAAGTTGAGGACTACTTCTAGTTGTAAGACCAGTTTTGCACACGAAAACCGAGCATCTGACAAACAGCCAACAAAATGTTTGTTATCATGTAAAGGCATCACATTATCTGCTGTTTATTTAACAAGTTTTTTGATTGTAATAAAAATAAAGCAATCTTGTCCTCAAAATTTCCACTGTTTTTATTTATTTATTCAATTTCTAAGGCCACCTATCTCAATCAATGGCTCTGGGTTTATAAATCAAAACTGTTAAGTCTTTGGGGGTTCCTAGAGAGCATTTTCCTGGAATTATCAGAATGAAGCTGTAAAATTACCATTTCTGAAACACCAAAATTAGGATCATTACTGGATGAAAGCAGACTTATTCATTTATTATTTATTTTCTTGCCTACCATCTTGTCATTGGGTTGTTTGCAGTCTAGTTACCTCTACCAAGTAGTGTAAAAATGTAGTTGTCTTAACTTAGAAAATATCCGTGAGTTGTCAGACTCTTGAATGGAAAATAACCTTACAACAACATAGTATAAGTGACTTGCAGGGCTGGTGCAACATGCAATAAGTTCCCATGGTGCAATAGGATTGTGTGTTAGTAGGATTCACTGGGTTCGGGATTTTTTGTTTTCACTGTGATTTGTATTGTGTTGTGGGGAGGTGCACAAAGGGATGCTCAGCCAATCTCATCGTACACATGTTATACTCTGGCAATAAAGGTTTGAATTTGATTTGATCAAGTTACTTGCAAAAAAAATAGCTGTAATAAAATCACAATGCATCTAGAACCGAATTAATTTAGTACACAGCAAATATTTTTAAACCCTAGAGATAATGAAATCATTATGATTATATCAAAGCTAGGTTATTCCTTGAAACTTATTTCATAAATGTGCAGAAACCTTAACATGTTGTGCAACAGTTTTGTTATTGGTAATGCTAAATCTGACAGGACAAATTATAATGCATGCTCAACATGTTATTTCCACCAAATAACTCTATTTCACACCTGAAAGCATGTCAGACAACAGATGAGGCAGCTAATCGGTGTAGCAAGAATCAATGAGCTAGTGCAGATTTAATTTACCTATTCTTCATAGGGTATAAGAGTACTGAGAATAGTTTTAAACTAAGCTCCAATCATAAAAGGAATGAACATCTTGAGAATTCTTCTTTGTGGTTCATGGCTTAATAATTACTTGAGGTTACTAAAAAATATTGGAGGAAATTGTAGAATAGAATAGAATAACAGAGTTGGAAGGGGCCTTGGAGGTCTTCTAGTCGAACCCCCTGCCTACGAGGAAACCCTACATCACTTCAGACAAATGGTTATTCAACATCGTTTAAAAAACTTCCAGTGTTGGGGCATTCACAACTTCTGGAGGCAAGTTGTTCCACTGATTAATTGTTCTGTCAGGAAATTTCTCCTTAGTTCGAAATTGCTTCTCTCATTGATTACTTTGTACTTTTGATTAGTACACTTGATTAGTTTACTTGATTAAATTACATTTGGTTTGATATGGTTAACCGACTAATCAATAAATTATTATTTTTAAATTGCATTTGGGTTTCAACTGTACCAGAATAAATATGAAAGGGATGAAAAAAGTAAAAAATAAATAAATAAGCACAGTCCATGTATGGAGCTTTCCTATTCCCCTCCCTTTTAAGTACAGATTTTTGACCTTTGAAATTATGAAAAGGGACTAATCTCAACCCAGGCATTTATTGTTAAATAAGTCCCTTTAAACTTTTGACTTGCAAGAAAATATACTGCTAAGGATTGCAGCTTCTATCAAATGAAATGAGGTTCAGCAGAAAATAATTTGACTATTGGCGGCAAAATGTCAAAAGTCAGCATTTAGAAGTTAATCTGAAATACTGCAGCTGCTGACAATTTCATACAACTTCACTCATCGGCTTGCATCCCTATTTTTTCTCAACGTGATGAATTCACGTCATTAAGTGTGTTGCAAGATTTGAAGCGAATTATAGAAAGAAAGGGGGGATTTTACCATCGGGGTTTAGGCACATTTTGGTTGTGCTCTGTAAATGGATTTACATTGTGGTTTGTGCGGTAAGATTAAGTACAGCTCTGTAAATCTTCAGAGTGTCTCAGTTCAAGCAAGTGAGGAATCAATAGCTATTAGCTTTGATGGCAGTGTGGCTACCTCGGAAGGCCATCTGCAGGCAGACTAGTAGGCTTCCTTGAATAGTTGATTGGCCACTCTAAAATAGACTGCTGGATTTGATGGGACCAAGGGTCTGATTCAGAAATTGTGGGAGTTTCCTCACTGGAGGCTTTCAAGAAGAGACTGGACTGCCCTCTGTCAGGAAATTGTTCTGACCAAGACTTCCTGAGACCATAATTAATCGCATGCTTAATCCAAACAACTCTCTTTTTATTTCAACCGCTGGGAATTATGTTCATTCCCAGCCCATAATGAGTCCCAAACAGTCTCTTGAGATAAGCACCCATCTTTATCTCCTTTGAATTGCTTCCAACAACTAAAGTGCCAAATTAACTGTAAAAAGCCAAACGGAGTACAAAGTCCACACAGAGCTTCAAGGTTTAATCTGAACAGAGCGAACAACATTGCTTCCTGCAAAGGTTCCTGTCCCTTTGCTCCTCCTTTATGTCTTATGGGAGGGCCAATCATCTCCAAGCCTTACTCCCAAGTCGCTCCTTTTGTCTTAACTGTTCTTGCCTTCTGGCAGCTCTGTGCACACGTGCACTGGGAAAAGGCTCCCCTTGTTCCTCTGCCTTGCTGTTGTCAGATTCTGGAGGCTCTGGAGTCAGCACATAACTCCCAGATGGCCCTGGCTCCATCTCTGTATCAGATGCAGGACCATCGTCTGAGTCCTCCCCAGAATCCTGGACTGGCCCATGTTCCTCTCCACTGTACGACTCTGCTGCTGTCTCCTCAAGCTGCAGGCAGACCACAACAAAAATGGTGTAGGGCAGAGGTATCAAACTTGCATTATCACAG
Organism: Pseudonaja textilis; assembly: GCF_049901715.1. Lineage (NCBI taxonomy): Eukaryota > Metazoa > Chordata > Lepidosauria > Squamata > Elapidae > Pseudonaja > Pseudonaja textilis. The sequence goes on along the minus strand of NC_141990.1, from coordinate 126,420,155 downwards.
CATTGTCACATGATTTATCATGACTTTTCCCCCCTTCACTAAACTGAGCATGGGAGTGGCCAGTGTGTGATGCAACCAGCCTGTGGGCTGCGAGTTTGACAGCCCTGGTGTAGGGTCTCCTGCTTAGGTGGGGGAGGGGGGTTGGACTAGGTGACCTACAAGGTCCCTTCCAACTCGATTAATCTGATTCAGCAGGGCATTGGTTATGTTCTAAATTTAAAGCAAAGCACAGTTGCTGCATGAAGCAGATCCATAAAGTGACTACAGTTAGTCCTTGACGTAAGACCCCAATTGAGTCCAATATTTCTGTCACTAAGTGAGACAGTTGTTAAGTGAATTTTGCACCATTTTATGACATTTCTTGCCACAGCTGTTAAGTGAATCTCCACAGGTGTTAAATTAGTAACACAGTTTTGGAATGATTGTGGCTTCCCCATTGACTTTGCTTGTCAGAAGGTCAGAAAGGATGATCATGTGACACTGCAACCATCATAAATATGAACCAGTTGCCAAGCATCTGAATTTTGATCACATAACCATGGTAATCTGCAATGGTTGTAATGTGAAAAATGGTCATTAGTCACTTATTTTCAGTGCCGTTTTAACTTTGAATGGTTACTAAATGAACTGTTGTAGGTTGAGGGCTACCTGTACATTTCGTCACTTGGCTGTGCAAAATCAATACATGGCATGAGGTAAATATCAGAATGACCACAAGATAGCAGGAAAGAATGGACACTCTCTAATCTAGCGGTACATTTGGAAGATATGTTGTCTCCAGCTTGGTAGACCTATCAGGTCTGCAGAAATACGTCGGTTCTTTGGTAGATCTTGTCAAGCTTGCTCAACTTTTACCACAGTAATCAATTAATGATTTCACAAGCATTGCCCAAGAGTCTCATTCACCTCCAGCACAGCTTGCCAAAAACTTTGCATTATGCATGAGTCAGCACTTTCTAACTAATCAACTAAAACTGTGTCTTCTGGCCTATTGTACACTTTACTATCAGAGCTACTAAATTCAATAGCTTAACAAGAAGGTACCAAACCTGAGCAGATGAGATGTGCTTCAAATGGTGAGACACCAGATTCTGGCAGGCACTTAGCAACCAAGGATACACCAGCAGCTATGAAAAGCCAAGAGGATCAGCGTATCTCCTTGAGAGAAAAGGACAATAAAGCCCTTTAATCAAGTCAAGCCATCTCTAAGGTCTATATAAGAGTAGCTTCAGGCTTGTAGAAAGTCAGGATCCACCCACCCTCCTAGAGAATGAAATATTTTGGGGAATATTAAAAAGGCAGAATAGAATATTTCCCCTAAAGGAGAAATGGGAAAAATCTTAAGGGAGGCAGAAACTGAGGAGGCCAGCTTTTAGAAATGCAAATTTGGTAATCCATTATGAATGACTGGGTCGGGCAGAAACTCCAGATAAGTAATTATGCAAGACAAGATTAACTCAGACAAACACCTAGGATTTGCATTTCCCCTTTTGCCTATAGAGCCAGTCCTGACTTCTACATGACCCCATAGAAATAAAAAAAGATATAGAAACCCACGCTACTCTCCACTCCATTATGTCAGCTGTCCCAGAGCTGCACACTGTGGGTGTGTTGGTTCTTTTTCCTAATAAACAGAATATTTCTTTCCAATCAGCCCCCATTTTATTCCCAGCTTGGAACTGGATCTGGTTGTTTTTTTCTTCCAACAGGCTCTTGACACTCTTCTGCAAACAATCATCTGAGTCTTGAACTGTATACTCATTATTCTTTCTCCTTGCCCTGCACTCAGTCCCTTGACCAGTTTAGGTAGTTCTCGGTTGATCAAACCTGGGCCATTAAGGTTTGATAATGCTCATATCTCCACCTCTCTTTCCTCCTGTGACAGATTGCTGACAACTCAAGACAATTTCTAAATGCTCTCTAGTTAATTAACCCTGGTTACTCTGCAGAAAATTAATGACACAACAATAAAGTCTTTCAACTTGAGTTTGCACTGGTTGGCCCAAGAGCCAAGACACCAGCTGAGTAAAAATAAGGTAACATAAGGTAAGCTTTACCTCAGCCTCTAGAGTAAAACTCTCTGGTTGAGAGCAGCTCATCAACAGTAGCAACATATGTTCCTTGAGAGCTATTGTGGAGAGTTTAGACTGTGTGGTACTTTGGAGCATGAATATTAACACCTATCTGAAACTCTGAATATCCAGAAATTGCATGCCGGCTCACCCTCTACAGCTGCTGTGTAATCCCAATGAAAGATAGATTTGTTTTAAGAAGTTGTAGATTGGTGCTATGTTCACTCGCTCACATTTTGAAGCGATCATTTGCATTTGAATCCAAAGGCTCATGGAACAGTTTTTAACAGGAGTTTTTAAATTAAAAAATATAATTACAATGATTACAAAAAAAAATAACACTAAAGAAAGAAAAAATAGTAAGTAGAAAAAAACAACAAAAATAAATAAAAAAGGAATTAAAAAATAAGAAAGGAAAGATTTATAAGCTTTTTTTTTTTTTTTTTTGTAAATCCAATATAGGAAAATTATCCAGCTTACTCTCTTGGTTTGTTGTATCTCCTTTATAATTATTAAGAAAACAGCTGGTTTCTTTTGTATGTTCAATGTAACTGTTCCTTATCAGCTTTGTAGCCTGTCATTTTTAAATCCATTTTTAAATCAGTCTCAATCTCACTGAAAAAGCTTGTTCCTCTTTCACAACATCTTTGAAATAGACACTATCTATAGGGGCAGAGACTCTTAAAATTAACCTTCAGGTCTATTGTTCAAATAGGTCCTTCAGTATGTCCAATGTTAAGCTATTTTGCTTCATTCTGTACTTGTAAGTCAATTTTAAGTGTTCTCCTTTTATTGAGATCTTTTGTTCTTTCTAGATGCCTCTAGTGCTCAATCTTTAAAGTTCTTTTTTTTCCCTTAAAATAATTTGGAAGAACATAGGAAGGACTTTTATAATCAAGTCCAAAATCTTATTTGAAATCCATCCAGACCCTTAGTCCATTTGTCCAACTTTACAAATAAAAGTTCAAAGCACTCTTTTGTTGTTTATTCCTCCCTCCAATGTTTTAGTCCTTAAAACTTGTATTTAAATATGCTAAGGATTGAAGGAAACTTTCTCAGTATTTTTGGATTTCTTCACCCCAAGGTTCTTAATAGCTCAAAAGCAGTCAACAAGTAATTTCTGAAAGTGCTTAGAAAAAGAAGTATGTTAACCCATTGTCCTTAAAGGTGCTGAACATGGGTTCAGCAAGATTGTTTATTCCCTCTGTACTCACTGGAGACCTCATGAAGAACAAATGTCTGGAGCACTTGTGGGCAGTCTAAAGCCCCCTCTTTGTCCAAAAAGAAATTATTACCAGTATTAGTACCAGTATTTATCATTGTAAAGATTAAACATATTTTGGGGGGAAGAAATCACCTGACAAGAAATATACTTCATTTATGACCAGGTAATATTAAGATTGAGCCGTTGGTGAAAACTCTAATGGTATTACATTAACTTGGTTAATATTCCTAAATTGTACTCAAATACTAAACTCTCTCTTTAAGGGGAAGTGAAGTACAGAAACACCCTGACATAAAAGGAAAACTCTTTCTGTGAATTTAGCCAATTTCACCCAACATACAATATTTCTGATCTCCTTTTCTGAAAAAAAAAAAAATCTTGTACCTGGTAATATTTAGAGCGTAAATTGATTGAATTTCTTCTTTGAACTTCTCACTTCACATGTTCCTGTGAAGTGTCATGAGCTTATTTTGTCACCCTGACGAATATGTCACTTTCACACTTATTATTTGATATAACATTATGTCATCTCCTGATTCAAAAATTTCATCTATCTATACAAAAAAAAAATTTCTTGTCACAGATACTGTCTCAAGGATTATTAGGTTACAATTTCTATAAAAGTATTTGGATTATCAAAAATTTCAAGGAAGAAACTCTGCAAGTACCTTGCTATTAAGCTGATGTCCAATTGTTTCATTCTTTTTTTTAATGAAAAATCATTATACCTAGAACCTTATTCTTTACTATATATTTTATTTTTTAAGAAAAATCTTCATATTTATTTTATATTGATAGGTACTTACATTACTTATTTTTATTCTTCAACAGACAAGACAGAAAGATGCCTTAAGATACTATATTAATGTAAACTCAATTGCATGCAGAAAACTGTACTTCTACCTAATCTTATTTAACTGAATTATCCATAAATGTTAATAGTTCCATCTTTTGAAAATTTGTGCACATTTTGAAAGACAGACTCAATTTAGAAGAATTAATTTTTAAAAAGTAGACTATTACTAATATTTTAGACTATTATTTTTTAAAAATATTTCATTAAAGAATTATTTTAATACTAAAAATATTAGACAGTAGGTAATGTTGGAATTGAACTTGGCACCCCAGCTTGCTGCACTAAGTATTAATCACAAGTAGCAATAGATGAGGAGATAGTTATTAGAAGAATTCTGTCCTTTTAATTTTTTCCTTCTTTAAAAGACTTACTTGGCATGTCCTTTTGGTTAGACTGATATTTTCAGGATTTTCATGATTTCCTTTCAGTTTAGTTCTGTTTCATTTCTGATTCTGATCTGGAAATTACTGCCTTCCCATAGTTCTTAAAAAGTACCTACTGTGTTTCTCTGAAAATACAATGGGGTCTTATATTATTTTTTGCTCCAAAAGATGCATTAGGTCTTATTTTGGAGAAAATATGGTACTAAATGCATCCATCTGGCTGACAATCTTAACTGGGACTTATTTTGGGGTAAGGCTTATATTATGAGCATCCTGAAAAAAAATCATGCTAGGGCTTATTTTCTAACTGGGTCCTCTTTTTGGGGAAACACAGTGTTTTCTATTTGATTCTTATTTATTTCTTCATTTTTATTTCTTTATTTATTAGAAGTTTATCTCATCTTTATTACTTCAAGGCAACAAGCATACATGATACTCCTTCCTTCTCCTGTTTTCCCCACAACAAGCAAATAAAATAATTACAATTATTTTTGAATTAAATTAAATTTTAATTACATTAAAATCTCTTCATAGTTAAAGGTTTGGCAAAAGGCATGCAGGTGTGCATTCTTCCCATTTACCTAAATATAGGGGGAATGGGTGTTCAAATGCACCTCTCTTTATTCAAAGGTATTTTATAAATGTTTGTCTTTGTATAGAAAATGTTATTATTTTACTCTGATTTTATTGAGTGACTTAATAACCCACATATATGTATTGCTCTTCTCTTCTCAATTCTTGGACCTACTCTCATCTTTTAATTATATATGTTATAGCAATAACTCCTGAAAATAATACAGGGGCATTGGCATAATGAAAGAACGTCAAGAGACAGAGAGTTATACATTTATCACCTACAGAATGTGCTTCAGTCAAAAATTTTTTTGATAGCCTCCACGCAGATTTATGACTTGATCACAAAATCAATATCAAAGGGACAGCCAAAAAAACAGAAAAATCCATGTATGCTTATTTCAGAAAATTGCAATGGATAGCAAACTGAAGAGATGACATTTAGATAAAGAGGTTAAAAGAAAGGTTGTCCAGATCAGGGAAGCTGACATCTGGACATTATGTATTGGTATTGACGTTGCAGCTTTTTACTTCTAGCAAACTATCTATGGAGATAATTGTACCCTGAGATCGTGCCTTTCTTTACATTATTCACATCAGCTTGGTCATAATAAATTCCGAGAGTTAATGCAGAACCCATCATGTGTATATAACTTAAATAAAGTTAAAGATAGAACTTAAAGATATGAAAAAGGAAGATTAAGAGACAAGTCTGTTATTCAGATACTTGGGCCTTTTCCCATTTGCATCCAAATCCAATACCAATGTTTCACTTGTCACTGCTAAAGTGCATTGGGCCAATATTTTGAATTCACTGGCTGGGAACAGAAAGAACCCAAGCTTTTCTCAAACAAATGAAAGGAATACCAATGGAAGAGAATATTTGTAGCTCAGGGATGAACTGTGAGATCCTTGCTGCTTTCCGAGTTTGGTTGTTTGTTTTCTTGCAGCCGTTTCGTTAACCAACTGTGTAACATCATCAGTGCAAGAAGAGAGTGCGGTTTGCTCTCTATTGACAAGACAAAATTTCCCTGTCAGTGTTGATAGGGGTACTCTTGATATCAAGATGAGAGAGCAGCAATGAATGATGCAATGTAGGCAATGCTGAAAGGTCTGCTCCTTTGAACATGCATGAGACATTGCAACATGTACAAAAGGGGTGGAAATTGCATCACAGTGGCTTGTTTCATTGTTTGTCATTGATCTTGCTGGATGCCTCTGGCCAGGGAGGGAAAAATGGATAGACACAAAGTTTGTTTGGATAGTAGTTGGAAAAAATAAGAGTCCTGCCCTTGAGAAATTATTATACAATTTCTCTTCACTGAATAAATTAAGAAAAGGTGACCATGAATTTGAGAAGACACTGATTCCCATCTGTAGATTCCAACTAGGAGAAATGTCTGGGGGTGATAGCTTCCCGTATAGCTTCCTGTGGTGCTCCTGAGAGATTTCCCAGAGGGTACCACATAATCTACAGGAACAGTCAGGCCCGAGGCAAGATAATTTACTGGTTGAAGGATAAAGTATTTCACCTATCCTCCAGTGAATAGTTCCTTTCAAAGATAATAGCAGTCAGAAGCAAACATGCCCATAAGATGTGCAAATCTGACAATAAATAAAGTTCATTTGCACCATAACATATGATTGAATGCTTCTGAAAACAATAAGTGTAGCAATGACCATTTCCCTAAAAGAAGAATTGAATGTTAATTGCCCCAGACAACCCAAAAGATGATCCATGGGGAAGGCATTTATTTTCTTTTTTTAAAAAAGAGCTTTGCTCAAACTGTTTACATATGTCAGCTGTTTATTTGTTTCTTCATTTCCCAGCATTTTTAATCCTTCCTAATCCCTAAGGACTTGGGGTGGCTAATTAAAGTTAAAATTGAAAGGAAAAATATGAAAAATCAAAGCAAAGAACAAAATGGCGGTCCAGCAGCAGAGTCTGGCATGGACATTCAGCTGGATAGAAAGATGAGTTGGAACAACTTTGTCTTTACTTGTTTTCTAAAATTAAGCCTGCTGGTAAATAGCACCATGACTGTCAGACTCCTGTTATTCTGCACGGAAAGCATTGATTTGCTGATAATCTCATCACTGCACCTGATACCAGGACAACTTCCTAGACACAAGAAAGCTCATACAGGTAGTCCTTGACTTACAACAGTTCATTCAGAGACTGTTCAAAGTTACAACGTTAGTGAAAAAAGTGAATCGTGGCCATTTTTCTCAATTACGACTGCTGCAGCATGGTCACATGATCAAAATTCAGACAGTTGGCAGCTGACTCCTATTTATGATGGTTGCAATGTCCCAAGGTCACGTGATCACCTTTTTGTGACCTTGTGACAAGAAAGTCAAGGGAGAAATCAGATTCACTTAACAACTGGGTTACTAACTGAACAATTGCAGTGATTTACTTAACAACGGTGGCAAAACTCACTTAAAGTGTCTTGCTTGGCAACATAAATTTTGGGCTCAATTGTGATCATAAGTTGAGGACTACCTTTGTACAGCATCTAGCATCTCTTGTTTAAGGCACTAGTCTAGAAGCCAGGAGTTCTAGATCTACCTTAGGAATGAAAGCTGGTTGAGTGATTTTGGGCCTGTCACTCCCTCTCAGCCCAACTTGCCTCACTGTGGTCAATATAAAACAGAATATCACTGAGAGTCCAACATATCTGTTACTTTAAAAGAGAGAGAGAGAAATCTGTTTTTAAATAAGATTTTTCTTTAAATGTTTGATATCTGATTCTTTTCAATCTATTTTTCTGTGTCAGGAAAACTCTGAAGTATATTTTTCAGGGAGGAAAAGGCACCTCAAAAAGAAAAAAAATGGAGGAGTGAATGCCTTTATGAATAGTGCACCATATAGCAACTTTACATGAATTTAATAAAACTTGTCAAAAATACATAGACAAAATAGAATGAGGAGGCTGAGCAACTCCGACAGTCTTCAGTTTGAACAATGTACTTTCCCCCCCAAAATGTTACAATTGTCAATGGGTAGTAGGTTGACTACAAAGTGATGCTATCTCCAGGAAAAACAAAAATGAAAACAAGAAGCAGCAGCAGATGTTGAAAACATGATAAAAGCATAAATCCCTGCCAAGATAAGGATGGCTAGATGTCTATCAATATTTTGGAGAGCTTTGAAGGTCTGATTCTTTAGGAGGGACTCTTCTTCCTCTGGTGAAGTGCTACCCTATTGATGAGCAGGTAAAATTATTGCTCTTTTCTGAATTATCAATGCTTTAAACCTGAATTACTGAATTCAGCTTTGTGAGCTGTTCAGAATCAATAGGCTGTAGTGGAATAGAAGCCAGTGCAATAAATAAATACTTATTGTAATATGAATGTAACATGATATGCCCTTTAAACATAGTAAGTAAACGTGAGTAATAACAAGAAAATCACTGTAAGCTATTGAATGTGGTTTTGCATGATTTCATTTGAGTATGTAATGAAACAAGAAAGAAAACTGTATTTTTCCATTCCTTTTTCCACACTGGATGCATACAAAAGCACATGATGACCTGATGAATGAGTCATACTGCTTTTGCACATGCCCACTCATTTACTGTACTTATACAATTTACATACTGTACATTCATTCTATCAAATTCTTACTGGTGCATTTATTTATCTAATTGATACCTGCCCATCTAACAAGCAAGTAACTGGGTGGGATCCAATAAAATACAAAAATATTAAGTATTTTAAAAATGCATTTGTTCCCACAGCATAATTCTCATAATACATTATTGAATCATAGGAGTAGGATGGATTATTAATTATTATTAATCACTTTTGTCAATTAGGGAAATTCCTCCTCCCACCCAAGCTTTTGGGTTGTGTTGTGTTGTAGCACCAATTAAAGGATGGTGTCCTCTCTGTTTAGATCACCATTTTATAGTTTTAATGCTTTATTATTGTTTATCTACTCTAGTATTGTGGTAACTACCACAACTTACAAATTTCATAGAATTATTCATAAAATAATAGAGTTAGAAGGGACTTTGGAGGCCTTCTAGTCCAATCTCCTATACCATTTCAGATGAATAGTTGTCCAGTTTCTTTGAAAGCCTTCAGTGATGGAGCACGCACAACTTCTGAAGGCAAGATATTCCATTGGTTAATTGCTCTCTCCATTAAGAAATTTCTCTTTAGTTCTAGGTGGCTTCTCTCTTTGGTTAGTTTCCAACCATTGTTTCTTGTTTTGCCTTTTAGTGCTTTGGAAAATAGTTTGACCCCCTCATCTTTGAGCAGTTCCTCAAATATTGGAATACTGCTATAAATGCACCCCCCACCCCCCCGGTTCTTCTTTCCATTAGACTAGAGATACCCAATTCCTGTAATTGTTCTTCATACATTTTAGCCTCCAGCCTCCTAATCATTTTTGTTGTTCTTCTATGCACTCTTTCTAGAGTTTCAACATCTTTTTTGTATTGTGTATCCAGAACTGGTTGCGATATTTCAAGTGTGGCCTTATTAAAGCTTTTTTAAAGCAGTACTAGAACTTCACATGATCTTAATTTTATCCTTCTATTAATGCAGCTTAGTGGAAAGCTTTTTGTTGGAAGGCTCACAATTTATTTGTTCACCCAGCTCATCCTCACTTCGGTTGAGCTGGATGGACAAATAAATTTAGGAAAAAAGGAAAGAAAAGAGGGAAGGGAAGGGAAGGGAAGGGGGAAAGAAAAGAAACAAAAGCAGCAGCAGCTTGGAGTAAAAATAGAATTGTGGTATCCAAAGGTTACACATTTCTTTAGAAAGATATAATTTTGATTTTACACATTATTTAATGCTCATTGAATGTAAATATAGAAAATATAGTGTTTATTATTTTCTCTCAAGAGAAAAAATGCAATTCTCTACATATAATTATTTTGGGAAAAGTATAAACAGTGACATATAAACTTAAGTGTCTTTCTCTGTAGCATTTGCTTTAAATAAATAATAGGAAATCTTTTTGTTTTGCTTTTTACAAAACATAAACAAGGCTGGATGTGTGGTAAATTAGGCATTTGAGGTTCAATCTGCATGTAGCAAAGAAGCACTGAATGAACTGTGCACTGACAATCATGTGGTCATAAACATAATCGCAACGAGGCAGTCAAGATTATAATTTTTTTTAAAAGCCCCAGTTATAATTACATACAATTTTAAAAAACATGTATTATATTTTTCATGTTAATCAAACATCACATTTCCATACTCCTATGTATGGTGTAATATTGCTACAGTTTTATCTCTTCTCCCGTACCCTGCTCCCTGCATGGGACCAATTAAATAGAATTTGTAAGTAAGATAGGTATATGGCAAAATCTTGTCATAGATATTTTTAAGGCTGCTGAATAGTGCTCCCTTCCTTCTAACTCTTTTAAAGGCATTTTTCCCGATAGCAGCCTTACCTCTTTTTCTGTGACCCTCTGGGTGAATCTTCCTCATGCAACTTCTGGGGAAAAAATAATATTCAGAAAGACATTTCATAATATCTTTATAGCTCAGAGAATTACTAGGGCTAATTTCAGTCACAGCGTTCCTACTGAAAAGCTTGGCCCGTTTTAATTACTATAACTGTGCTTCCTTGTTGTTTTCTTCTGTAGATCTCTCTATGACACATATCCATCACTTCCCAGGAAAATCTGAATGTTATGCATAACCAATCCCACTGGGATGGATATTTATTCAAATATTTACTTGACTATATTTACTATCAGATCACAAAAACCAAGATGAGCAAATTCACAGACCAAACTTCCCTCTCAGATCTCTCAGTGGAAATTTCCCCCAGTCAAAAATTGGATTATTTTCGTAAGGGAAGGTAGGATCCACAAAGGTTTCTGGCAGAATCCCTTATTTTTATGAGAAAACCAACGCAAACATATAGAGGATATCTTTTCACAATTACAGGTAGTCCTTGACTTACAACAGTTCATTTAGTGACCATTTAAGGTTACAACAGCACTGAAGAAAGTGACTTATGACCACTTTCACACATACAACCGTTGCCGCATGCCCATGGTCACATGATCAGAAGTCAGATGTTTGGCAATTGGTTTATATTTATGATGGTTGCAGTGTTGTGGAATCTTGTGATCTGCTTTTGCGACCTTCTGATGAGCAAAGTCAATGGGAATCCAGATTCACTTAACAACCATATTACTAACTTAACAAATGCAACGCTTCACTTAAAAACTGTGGCAAGAACAGGCATAAAATGTGGCAAACTCACTTAGCAACATAAATTTTGGTCTCAATTGTGGTCGTAATTTGAGGATGACCTGTATTTCTTAAGAAATTTATCTCTTCACGAATTTATCCTGTTCCAATGATGGACCTGCCTTTTCTTAGATTATATCTATAGAAGAACAGTTTTGGAGAAAAAAGTTTGGTCACCACAGTTTTAGAGGGTTGTTGAAACACTTGGAGGTTTATCTGTGTCCTCGGGGTCACCTGAGTAGTGCAAATGGTTTCTGTAGTCTGCATTTCTTCTTCTTGTCTGGAAATCATTTCCTACTCCTGCACCATGCAAACAGTGTTCATCCCAAATTGTATAGCTAAAAGTCTGTAGAGATTCTCAGTCATCCGAGTCATGGTTGTTTGAAAGGTGCTTTTTCAGGAGGTAACTGGACTTCCAATGTCTTCCTTTGAAGACATTTTGTGTCTGAACCAAAAAGCTTCTTCAGCTCTGACAGGACAGTAGGGAATGGAAGGATGTATATTCCTTGCAGAAAGCTGGTCACTGCATCCTTTTAGAGCAGGGATGTCAAACTCACGGTATCACAGCAGCATTACATGATATATCACGACTTTCTTCCCCTTCGCTAAACTGGATCTGGTCAGCACATGATGCATGGGCTGGGAGTTTGACAGCCCTGTTTTAGAGGGTCATTGAAACACTTAGAGGTTTATCTGTGTTCTCAGGGTCACCTGACTAGTGCGCCTGATTCCTGTAGTCTGCATTTCTTCTTCTCTGGAAATAATCACTCCTGAGTAGTGCTCCTAGTTCCTATAGTCTGCAATTTTTTCTCTGGAAATCCATTCCTATTCCCACACCATTCAAAGGGTGTTCATCCCAAACTGTACAGCTTGTTGGAAGAATTATCCTTCTGGGTTCAGTTCCAAGTGGGGAAAAAGACACTGGAAACATGGAGGCTGTTTGTAAAGATGGTTTAATGATGGACAGGACCACATGGCTTGAAGCTCCAAAGAAGGAAGGGCTGATATGCTGAAAGTGCCTAGGTTTTATACTCTCTGTTGGGATTTGAATTTGAGCTTGTATTCTGATTGGTTGTTAGACTCCCATGGGGCCATGCAGGGGCAACTCTGTAGGCTGTCCTGGGTCCCAGGTTTGGTTGAGCCTTGCTGGGTGATGATGTAATGAAAGGGATTTGGGCAATTCCTATAGCTCTACCTGGAGATCTTTGTTATGTAAAACAGCCTAACACCCAGAATGGGCCGATTAGCAAAGTGTGGGGGTGAGTTTTTGCTTCTGAGGTGAGTTTCTGCTTCTGACTTTTTACTCTTTTTAAGGGAAATATTCTGCCTTTTCAATATTTCTTAGGATATTTCAATTTTCTAGGAGGGTGGGTGGGTTTTAACTTCCAAAAAGCTAAAAGTCTGTAGAGACTCTCAGTCATCCAGGTCACAGTTGTCCCAAAGGTGCTTTTTCAGGAGGCAACTGGACTTTGTTTTTAAAACAAGACTTTCTTTAAAACATGATTTGAATTGCCTAAATGTACCCTATGACTATATTAAGTGCTGTACCTTATGATTCTTGATGAATGTTTCTTTTCTTTTTATGTACACTGAGGCCATATGCACCAAGACAGATTCCTTGTGTGTCTAATCACACTTGGCCAATAAAGAATTCATTCATTCATTCATTCATTCACTCATTCATTCATTTATTCATTCAATTCAAAAAGCACCTTTGGGACAACTGTGACAGCCATGACCTGGATGATTGAAAACTCTACAGACTTTTAGCTACACAATTTGGAGTGGAACAATTGCGATTATTTTATTTGTCTTGCAAATTGCAAAAGAGGAAATTATTACTAATCCAGTCATCAGTTTTCTGGAACATTTTATTACTGGAGGAAAGCATCTTTCTCATTCTGTTTAGTTTCAGTGGAATGTTCATCCCAAAAGGAAAATACACAACAAATCAATGGAACTGTTGAAAAAGTTAAAACCAGGAGAAAATGACACAAAACCATGTAGCATTGCAAATATTCAAATTGTGAAACAGTCACACTGAATGCTACAGCAGAATGAATTCTGTCAAGTCTGAATTTGTACCAGATCAACTATGGTCAGGGCTGGTCATACCTGGGTCAGCTTTTGATGTCAAAAACTATTCCTTGAATTAGACTAAGAGTCAAATCAACAGTGCAGCTTGTTCAAAACAGGTGTACACTTAGTCCCTGACTTACAACCATTCATTAAGTGACCATTACAATACCACTGAAAAAAGTGACCTATGATCATTTTTCACCCTTTGCCACATCCCTGTGCATATATTTATGATACTTTCTGAGGTCATCTGATCACCTATTGCTACCTTCTGTCAAGCCAAGTCAATGGGGGAAGCCAGATTCACTTAATAAATGTGTTACTAACTTAAGAACTGCATTGATTCACTTAACAACTGTGTCAAGAAAGATCGTAAAATGGAACAAAATTCAGTTAACTATTTTGTTAGCAACAGAAACGTTGTGCTCAATTATGGTTGTAAGTTGAGTTCTTCTAGTCCAAACCCCTGTTCGAGCAGGAGACTATAACATTTCAAATGGCTGCCCAATCTCTTCGTATAAGCCTTGAGTGTTGGGGCATTCACAACTTCTGGAGGAAAGCTTTTCCACTGATTAATTGTTGTAACAGTCAAGAAATTTCTCCTTAGTTCTAGTTTGATCTCTCCTTGATTAATTTCCATCAGTTGCTTCTTGTTCAGCCTTCAGGTGCTTTGGAAAATAGGTTGACCTCTTTTTTTGTGAAAGCCCCTTAGATATTGGAATACTGCTAGGGCTAAAATCTTCTCTCACAGAATTCACAGAGTGGGGAAAGTGAGTGAGTGAGAGAGTGAGAGAGAAAACAGCTATCTTATTTTTAGAACTGAAATGTTCATAAATTATTTTATGATATTTTATGATAGTCATTTTGGCTACTATTTTCTTAACATAGTAGTCTACACCTGTTCATCTGATCTCTATATGGTTCTCTATTTCTACATATAGTAGATGTAAATAAACTTGGACTTATAGAGATAATCAGGATACCAGTGTGGATTATTTCCATAGTTTCATAAACTGTGTCTAAATTTCAGATTATAGTCATAATTTGTGAACTGTAAAATACAATTCATCGGATGTGTTTGGCAAAATTATGGAATCACTTAACATGCCTCAAAAATCTACTTTGGAAGAAGCTTTGGAGAATCATCCTGAACATCAGGGAAATTGTGCAGTCTACTGGAAGAGGGAAAATTTTGCTTGCGTGTGGTGGTCTCTCATGAAAAGAAGACACTTCGCAAAGTTGTCTTGGGATGAGAGCGCAGAGAGAACTCCGAAACCCTCTTTTATTAGAAGCAATCTTGTTAACGTAGCAATTTTGTTAATGTCCTATCACAAATGCATTATATCACACAACATGCACTGATCATTCGCATAAAGCATACAAGGCTGCGGAGTTTAAGTTTGCTACAGTTCTGGTTAAGAAATGGCAACAATTTGTCTTTGCTCCTTGCTTCGTGTTCCAGCCAACTACCAGAAGGTTCCGTTGTCCTAGCACGTACACAAAGAACAAAGAATCATAGTTCCCACATCTCCCCTGTTTTTCCTTTTTAAGAGACAGGGAGTGTTTTAGTCCCAACAACAGTCTTTGTCAGGCCCGTAGGCAAGAGTGCTGTGCATGCTGATGTTATCCACGGCGTTCGTGACTTCAACCATCACAAACATCTTGTCCTCATCTGGGTCGTCACAGGTTGGCTCCCCTATCTCATCTTCGGATGGCAATGGTTCATATGTGTTAGTTATTTGTTGATTCCAGAGAGCCATTACCTGCGCAGTGGCTTTTTTCTCAGCCAAGAGGGATAAACTGTTAGAAATAGTGCGTACAAAGATGGGTAATACACAAGGCATTACATCACACAACATGCACTGATCATTCGCATAAAGCATACAAGGCTGCAGAGTTTAAGTTTGCTACAGTTCTGGTTAAGAAATGGCAACGATTTGTCTTTGCTCCTTGCTTCGTGTTCCAGCCAACTACCAGAAGGTTCCGTTGTCCTAGCACGTACACAAAGAACAAAGAATCATAGTTCCCACACTTGCGTATAGTTCCTCCAGGGAAGCAAAATGCAACCCAGTACAGAGACGACGTACTGTACATATTTTCCTAAAAGTACATAATTAAAGAAAAACACTTTCAGAATATGTAAGAGAAGTAGCACCTGTAAGTAAAAACTAGTAAAATGTTAACAAACGTGAAAAGCAGTATTTCCTGTTTTCTAACTGAAAGTTATAATACTACTATTGGCTATAATCTCATTCCAAATAAATACTGTAGACTATGACCAAGTCTTTACCTCCAGAAGAGTCTTAAATTATAATCTTCTAAAATAATCCCTGCTAATAACATGGATATTGTGTGGTTACAATTCAGATTGTTGGCTTAGGGGACATTTAATAAACTTACAGAGTCAAGTGGAAATCTAATTACAATTCTCTGTATTGGAATTTGCACACATTTATTTGTACATAAAATATATAGGTACATACAGTAGATTCCTTGATAAAAGGAAGGTTATAAATGTACATAATCCCACAATGCTTACCTCTGTAATAAATTCCCCACCTTGAAAAGTCTTACTGATTAAATTAAAAATTGGACAACGGAAACGGTGACACGGGAGAAAGCTGTGAAAACCTTAAATCATGTCCACCGTTGAGTCAGCACACTGGTAATATTAGAGCTAAATGGGAATATGTGTTTGTTTTTCTTTTAACCACCCTGTAATCCCTTGCATTAGGAATGGAGTCAGGGCAACTGAATGGAGCTCAAGTGTTTACTGACTCAATACCCTTCCTCACACCTAAGCAGAGTTCTCAGGAGACAATCATTCATCGTGTCTAGACAGAGAAGTATCTACTGTTACCTAGGATCAAATTTGCAGCATCCTAATTGTGAGGTAAAAGCTCCACCTCTGGGCCACCATGCCACTCAAGAGTTAAATAGGAATGTATTTTACATTAAATTTATAAGCATTGGAGTAACAAATACTTATCAGTCCTATTTATGCTGCGATAGAGTAAAATGGTAACAGAATTAATCACTACAGCAGAAATTCACATGTAGAAGAATTCTTGGTACTCTCTGAGCTTGGTTGTTTGCTTGCAGACTGATTAGCTAGCAACATCAGTGCAAGAGAGTGTGGGGCTTCTTCCTATTTATCTATAGTACAATAGCTTGCTCTGACAGTTCAGAGAACACCAAGGACTCCACAGTTCAACCCTGAGTTACATATATTATACTATATTCTTTTCTATCAATACAGATGTACTTCATGGACAACTTCTTTTGAGGTGAAGTTAAGAATTCAGTTATTCTCAGACTGGAATCTAACTGTGATAGCGCATGGGTCAGGGGGTGGATGAAGTCTCCATCCTTCTGAGGTCGGTAAAAATGAGGACCCAGATTGTTGGGGGATAGTATGTGAACTCTGTAAAACTGCTTAGAGGGGGCTTTAAAAGCACTGTGAAGCGGTATACAGGTCTAAATGCCATTGCTATTGCTATTGCAAGTGAGTGTCCATTATTTATTATTGGGGGCTGTGGATGATGTTTGATGAGTTTTTTTTCTTTTAATCTTGTAAGGCACCCAGAGTTATTTGTGTGAGATGGACAACTATATAAATGAGTGAATGAATGAATGAATGAGTTATCACCTAGCAGTTGGCACCTGAAATGGAGTTTCAATCTTTTTTATTCTTAACTCTTTTTTAACAAAGAAAGAAAGAAAAAGACATAACAGAAGACAAATGAATACCTATTGGATACTAAAGAATAGGAATTAATAAGAATTCCAATTAACTAAGAATAGGATAAAATGAAAAGGCCTTCCCTATTTGATCTCTTTTCTTCCTCACATTCCTTTGTATTTGTTCAATCTTTTTTGTCTTCCTTGGAATGTTACTTGGATTTATTGGTTTGATTCAGACTTGCATTTTATTTGGATTATAGAGCTGTCAGAATTGTTCATCACCTCCCCTTCAATGCAAAATATATGTATGAGCCGCTCAATCAGACAGCACCTTTTTCTATTATTCCATTCTAAGTAAATGGCGTTCTGGGATAGGGCGAACAACATTTTTAAAACTGATAAGAACTAATTAACATAAATCATGTAGATCTTTCAAAACATACGTTGCTCTTGCAGTGTGCTTTGGCACGATCACTATCTAAAACGACTGCTATAAAAGCTATTTTCCTTCTTTCACCTATGGGTAGAATTGCCATAATAAAAATAAAAATAGTTGTTTGGTTGTTGTTTATTTGTGGGAGGTTGTTGTTTGTTTTTTTTTTTTTAAGACTGACTAATTGGTTTGTTCAATGTGGGGAAAAATAAACCTCTAGTTTCAGCACATCT
Organism: Pseudonaja textilis; assembly: GCF_049901715.1. Lineage (NCBI taxonomy): Eukaryota > Metazoa > Chordata > Lepidosauria > Squamata > Elapidae > Pseudonaja > Pseudonaja textilis. The sequence continues at coordinate 126,402,392 of NC_141990.1, read as the reverse complement.
TGGGAAATACTCTTGGGAGGCGAGAAACGCAAAATAAACATTTGTAACATGCAATATTAAATAATGTCTGACATTAGTAGCTAACATAGAAGCTATGACTGCAGTACAGAGAATCAAGCCCCAAAGGCAGGTTTTTCTATTACATTTCCCATATCTGTAGATAATAGTGAGAGTTATTAGGCACAGTGTGATGGAGTGAATATAGTTCCACTTTCTGTAGGAAAGTTGTGTCCATGAACAGCTTGGAACAGAAATACTTTCTTTTTTTTAATCCTTCAAGTAAGATTGTAGGTTTAAAATCCAGGCCACAAGTGCTTGGAACTTTCAAACCAATCACATACCTTGATAATGTAAAGCTATTCAACACCACAGACAATACTGCTGCCCTTCAAAAAGACCTTGACTGTGTATCAGAATGGTCAAATAAATGGCAATTTCAAATCTCAACAAATAAATGCTCTGTCCTATATATTGGCAAAAAAACTATCAGAAAATAAAATACAGGCTGAATAGTCAAGACCTTGTTGATGATCCAAGCTCTGTCAAGGACCTTGGAATGCTCATCTCTAATGATCTAAGTGCTAGAGCCACTGTAACTACATAGCCAAAAAGGCATTAAGAGTTGTTAACCTAATCCTACGTAGCTTTTTCTCTGGTAATATCACACTACTAACTAGAGCATACAAAACATTTGCTAGATCAATACTCGAAAGCAGCTCATCAGTCTGGAACCCACATTACATATCTGATATTAACACAGTTGAGAAAGTCCAGAAATATTTCACAAGAAGAGTTCTCCACTCCTCTACTCATTGCAGAATACCTTATGCCACCAGACTTGAAATTCTAGACCTAGAAAATCGAGAACTACACTGTCTTTGGTCCAATCTAAGTATAGTATAAAAAATCATACATTGCAATGTCCTACCTGTCAATGAATACTTCAGCTTCAACCATAACAATACAACAGCAAACAATAGATACAAACTCAAGGTTAATCGCACCAAACCTGATTGCAGGAAACACGACTTCAGCAACAGAGTGGTCAATGTCTGGAATACTCTACCTGACTCTGTGGTTTCTTCCCCAAACCCCCAAAACTTTAACCTTAGACTGTCTGCTATTGACCTCACCCCTTTCCTAAGAGGTCTGTAGGGGGCGTGCATAAGCGCACCAACGTGCCTACCACCCCTGTCCTGTTGTTTCTTTTATTTTTCTTATTTTTCTTATATGTATCCATGTATTCATAACTCTGTTTTTACTTGTACCTATTATCTTGTAAGCAATTGACAAATAAAAATAAATAAATAAATAAATTGACACCAAGGCAGGCAGCAATACTTATGAGAGTTATTCAAAAGGCAGAGAGGGAACACTGAAATTATTTTTTAACCAAACCTTTGGCTCAGATTACAGAATAACAAAACTGGAAGAGACCTTGGGGGTCCAACTCCCTTCTCAAGCAGGAGACCCTATACTATTTCAGACAAATGGTTGTCCAATGTCCTCATAAAAACCTCCAGTGTTGAAGTGCCACAAGTGCTGAAGACAAGTCATTTTATTGTTCTGATTAATTGTTCTCACTAGCAGAAATTTCTCCCTAGTTCTTAATTACAACTATTCTTATGTAGTGAGAGTTAACTAACTAATCTGAGTTGCTGCTTTATGGTGCTCCGTTGAGACCTTCTAAATTTCTGGAACGTTGTTCTATAAAAATATTTGGGTGTCAGATCTTGCCTCTCCATCTATATTACAATATCTTTCCGTTGTTCACTTTTCTTGAGGGCTGAAGGCCTGGGAGTTCTGTAATATTGTACATTCAGTAACAATCCTAGATAACTAGATGTCAACAGTGGAGATCTTGGTGCTCTCTGAGCTTGTTTATTTTCTTGCAGATGTTTCATTACCCAATTACAGAGCTGTCAAACTCCCAGCCCACGGGCTGGATACATCATGAGCTGGCTACACCCAGTTTACTGAAGGGGGGGAAAAAGTCCCTATATGTCACATGACACCACCATGATGATGTGAATTTGACACCTCTTCCCAACTAGGTAACATTTTCAGTGCAACCTACAAGGCTAGCACTGAAGATGTTGCCTAGTTGGGTAATGAAATGTCTGCAAGAAAACAACCAAGCTCAGAATCCCCCAGTTCAACCATATGCTACAAATATTCTCTTCGTGTAATCTTTTTTTTTAATTTATCTACCAAATTTGTATGTGGACTGACTCCCAATGACTTTAAATTTTAAAAGATTTGAAAGCACATTCAGAAACACTGCGTAGATTGTAAATCAATTATATTTCTGTATTAATGCTTTCTTTCCCTCCCATTAAAAAAATGCTATCTTTTATCTTAGCAAAAATATTTTAGAATTCTGCAGTCCTGGGAACAGTGAAATAAATGTCATCTTTATCATGATCTTAGGAGTCTTGATTATAGAAGCTAAATGCATTAGGAATTTTTAAAAAATGTTATGCATTATTTCCATTTATTTCTCTGCTCTTTTAGCCCCTTATTTTGAAGGACCTAAATGATTAAAGATATTGTGTGACTTATTCTTCACCCCCCTCAAAAAAGGTTTGTCTTCGAGCAACAAAGAGCAAAAACTTTGAATTGTATGCTTCTTATTCTTCATCACTGCTTTCTTGAGAAGTGAAAAATACAATTTTCAATTGCAGATTGTTATGATTGTTGGGAAAAGCAGGAGTCAATGAGGTTGATTTTTTTTTAATGCGAATCTATTTTTCTTCTTTTCTCTGTGCACATCTATTTCTCTGGACTTTTAGGATACTGCCTCTCTTATGCTCCAACTCATGCTTCTTGTTGTGTTCTCTCTTTTTTAGCCACTCTATCAGTGAAAATTCCAGTATTCCTTCTTTGACCTCTTTTTCAACTTTGTCCAGCGATGTGCACCTGGTACTGCAGGAGGTGGTTTCATTCTGCTTCTTCCCTTTCTTAACACCCACAGTCAGTTTGTTTTAGCAATTTTAGATTGGTATTAAACTGCAGGTTGCTGTTTCTTGCTTCTTCTGAGAACTCAGCAAGTTTTCTTATAAAATCTAAAATAAATAAATAAAAATCCAGGCAGTGTAGGAAAGCAAGTAAAAGGAAACCTGTATGCTCTTTTGCATTTCTATTAAGGCAAAGTGAAATTGTCATTTTCATCATCATATCATCACCATCTCTGATTGTGCTTCCTTTATTTACATATCAAAGTTCTATGCAGAGAATTTCCTTCTTGAAGTTGACAGGATAAGCTTGGAAGCCAACCATTATTCTAGGGGTGGCCATTTTAAGGACTGTTCTCTAATGTAATGCTAACATGCCTTTATATAGTTCTGATGGGCCTATGGAATATCAATATACTGTTGGAAGAAATATCCTTCTGGATTCAGTTCCAAGTAGGGAACAAGACAGTGGTAGGATTCAATTTTTTTTACTACCGGTTCAGTGGGCGTGGCTTGGTGGGTGTGGCAGGGGAAGGATACTATAAAATATCCAGTCAGAGGTGGTATTTGCTGGTTCTCTGAACTACTCAAAATTTCTGCTAGCGGTTCTGCAGAACTGGTCAGAATCTGCTGAATACCACCTCTATATTGGAATGACTTCACCATACAAAAAGTTTGTAGACTAACCTGAATTTGTCTTGAATGATGAATCAGTCTAAACAAAAAAAGAATATTGGGAAAAGAGACAAGTGAAGAAGTCTTATGGTCCAGCAGATTTCATAGCTAACAAGTAACATTACAAGTAGTCTTCGACATAAAACAGTTCATTTAGAGACTGTTCAAAATTCCAACAGCACTGAAAATAGTGACTTATGACCATTTGTCAAAATTATAACTGTTGCAGCATCCCCACAGTTACATGAACAACATTCAAATGTTTGGCAACTAACTCATATTTATGAAGGTTGTAGTGTCCCGGAGTCATGTGATCTTCTAACAAACAAAGTCAATACCAGATTCACTTATTCCTAACTTACTAGCTTCAGTGATTCATTGGCAAGAAACATCATACACTTAACAAATGTCTTGTTTAACAACTGAAATTTTGGGCTCAATTGTAGTCGTAAATTGAGGACTACCTATATAGGGAAGTATTTTCCCATAAAAGTCATTTTAAATGAAAGGAAATCTTCAGTGAACAGGCTTTTGAAATTTTAGTATACGTTAGGGGAAAATATTTTCAATATCTTTATAGAAATGCAGTTGACAAGCTCTTTAAACTTGTCGTTCTTTAACTACTGTTGTCATCTCTCAAATTAAAAAGCCATGTAAAAGCAGTGAATTATCCTTTCTGTATGCATAGACATAAGAAATGCAATACAAACTGTTCAGTTATTACAGTAAACAATGGCAAATGGCATCTGCTCCTAGATCAACCAATACTATAGATAAACTCCATATTTTATAATGTACTTTTATTCATATCTCTGTTTTTCTACTGGCAAACTTTGGGAAAATGTTGGATTAGGTTAAAAAACTATTTTTCTATCTAAAGTTGTTATTCCATAGAAGATGACAGAGGAAAGAAACTTGGGCCTTACAAAAGTTAATAATTGAACAGAATTAATTATCAACTGCTTTATCAGATATTACAGTTATTACATAAGCAAATGTATTTATTGTGTGATAAGTATATAATAAATAAATATAAATAATATAATAAATGTTATAATAATAAATAATAAGAAAAACAGTTATGACTAGCAAGCAAATTTAGCATTTCCTACTAGATTTAATTCCAGGGAATTGTGTTGTGTTAACTATCACTACTAAGAGAACTACATATATGGTTCTGCATCATTACTTTTTGAACAGTTAGTTAATCATGTAGTTCTGTCATACTGCACAGGATTGCAGCAGTGGTGGGATTCAAATTTTTTTACCACCAGTTCAGTGGGCGTGGCTTGGTGGGCATGGCAGGGGAAGAATACTGTAAAATCTCCAGTCAGAGGTGATATTTGCCGGTTCTCTGAACTACTCAAAATTTCCGCTACCAGTTCTCCAGAACTGGTCAGAACCTGCTGAATACCACCTCTGGAACAAGACACTGGAAATATGGGAGCCGCTTGGAAAGATGGTTTATTGATGAACAGGATGGGTTCCTGGGCAGAAAAAGGGAAGAAATGCTGAGAATCCGTGAGTTTTATGCCCGCTATGGGCTTTGAACTTCCTGGGAAAGAATATCCCGACTGGTTGCTGTCAGAGGTCATAGCTAGCTTTGTAGGCTGTCTGTGTGCTAAGTTTGATTGAATCATGCTGGTAGCAGAGGGTAGCTTTTTCTTCAGATGATGGGAGGTTATTTATTTAGTTTTCTTACTAGTGAGACTCAGGTAAGAAGTTATCGCAGGGCTATTTGGGGATATATTGGAGAACTGGGAATTATTTCTCTTGACTGCTTATTATATAAAAAGGCTCCGTTGCTGCAGATTCTGATATCATGCTTTTAAAGCAACATTGAATTGTCTTTCCTCCCCTGCAAAAGCACTGGCTACAAGATGGGTTGAAGAGATGCCATTATGAATGGAACTGGTCGTGGATTTTGTGGGTTCTCTGCATCTTGGCATCATCTCCAACCATTTCATTATCAAAACCACAGTTAATATTATGAGAGAGCCCCTATTCTTGTTATGTGCTCACAACTCAGTAATCAGAGGCTGATCATGCTGACATAATGAAGGCTAATTGCAATTAGGCAAATGCAATGTTCCTCTATGTGATACAATGGATAATGAGATCAATACTATTCCTAGTGGATAGAGTCCCTCCACTCTTAGAGGGCTGTGGGATGAGACAATTTTAATAAATAATTGTTTAATAAAGGATACCCTAAATCCTGACTATTTAATATTGAATATTTGATGTGCATTTTTCTAAATACATTTTTAGAATGTTTGTTCAAATATTTTTGTTTTGGTACACTGCAACAATAAAGCACATCTCCTCATATTTGTTTCTTGACTTGGTCTACCTCAAAGGGCTAATCTCAATCTTGAAAGCTTGTCCAAGTTTGTTTCTGCTACAGATTAAGCAAAATCAAGGCAGAATTATTTTGAGTTTCTTTCTTGTGAGCCTTCTACCACATTTCCAAGTCCTTCCTTCCTTCCTTCCTTCCTTCCTTCCTTCCTTCCTTCCTTCCTTCCTTCCTTCCTTCCTTCCTTCCTCCCTCCCTCCCTCCCGCCCTCCCTCCCTCCCTCCCTCCCTCAAATTAACTCTAAATCCTTTTCCAGAAACTCAGCAAAGTTCCACAGGAGCCTGAAATGTTCAGCAAGGTAAGTCATCCTGCCTCTTGGCTGCTACAACCAAAAAAGTCATATAGCCCATATAATACAAGAAGAATCTAAATTGTCCTTCTTAGGACTTTCCCAAATAAATGCCACTAAACCTAGTGAAGAAGAAGCAGTAGATTCATATCTTAAATGATCTTAAAGATTTCTTAACTCTGCAACTTCAGCTGTAGGAATGCCATCTGGACAGACAAAAGAAGTGGTACACGACAAGCTACTCCTAAAACTAAAATCTTATGGTATCTCTGGACAAATGCATAACTGGATAGAAGCATTCCTGTCAAACAGACAACAAATGGTCAAAATTGGGAGTGTCCTATCAAATTCTGTACCTGTCAATAGTGGTGTCCCCCAAGGCAGTGTTCTAGAACCAACTCTCTTCATACTCTAGATAAATGACCTCTGTGATCATATTAAGAGCAACTGTGTTCTCTTCACTGATGATGTAAAGCTATTGAACACCACAGACAATATTGCTATCCTTCAAAAAGACCTTGAATATGTATCAGAATGGTCAAACAAATGGCAACTTCAAATCTCAACAAATAAATGCTCTGTCTTACATATTGGCAAAAAATAAATAAATCAGAAAATAAAATACAGGCTGAATAGTTAAGACCTTGTTGATGATTCAAACTCTGTCAAGGACCTTGGAGTTCTCACCTCTAATGATATAAGTGCTAGAGCCCACTGTAACTACATAGCCAAGAAGGCATTAAGAATTGTTAACGTAATCCTATATAGCTTTTTCTCTGGTAATATCACACTACTAACTAGAGCATACAAAACATTTGCTAGACCAATACTCGAATACAGCTCGTCTGGAACCCACATTGGGAACCAACATACGTATCTGATATTAACACAGTTGAGAAAGTCCAGAAATATTTCACAAGAAGAGTTCTCCACTCCTCTACTCGTTGCAGAATACCTTATGCCACCAGACTTGAAATTCTAGACCTAGAAAATCGAGAACTACGCTGTCTTTGGTCTGATCTAAGTATGGTATATAAAATCATATATTGCAATGACTTACCTGTTAATGAATTCTTCAGCTTCAACCATAACAACACAAGAGCACACAATAGATACAAACTCAAGGTTAACCGCCCCAAACTTCATTGTAGGAAATACGACTTCAACAACAAAGTGCTCAATGTCTGGAATACTCTACCTGACTCTGTGGTTTCTTCCCCCAAACCCCAAAACTTTAACCTTAAACTGTCTACTATTGACCTCACCCCTTTCCTAAGAGGTCTGTAGGGGGCGTGCATAAGCACAACAATGTGCCTACCATCTATGTCCTATTGTTTCTTTTATTTTTCTTATTTGTACCCATTTCATGTATTCATAACTATGTATATACTTATACCTATTATCTTTATTTGACAAATCAAATAAATAAATAAAATAAATAAAGTTCTCAGATCAGACAAACTTAAGCTTTTCTAGATAAAATGAGCTCTGTGTGTATTAAAGTTTTCAGAGTAGCCATTTTGTCCATATTATGTTGTGAAAGGTCCAAATAATCCCCTTTCCCATACAGTAAAATGAACACAATTATAAAGAAATATTTTATACATATCTTGAAGCAATAATCATAGAAATTCTGTTTATTATTTCAATAGTCAAAGCTATTATTTCAATAGTTAAAGAGAATTAAATCCACTTTCAGCTAGACCTGATTTTCATTTCTCTATATCAGTGGTTGCCAACCAATGGGCCAGGGACCACTGGTGGTCCACGAGAACATTTTGGTGGTCCGCAGAGAAATGTCCCCCCAAAGCACCCCCGAAAGTAATTAATCCAGGCTGCAAGAGAATACAAGGCTTGTGCCACTTGCATTACGAACAACACAAGGTAGTGAGGGGAGAGGGGAAAGGGCAGAGGGGGGAATTTGCCCCACTCGCCCCAAATGCCTCACCTGGCCACTGGGCTGCTTATTTCCGCTTCTTTCTTCTGCTTTTGGCTGCACGCAAGGAAAGCAGCAAAAGTCTTTCTTTCTCTCTCTCAAACTCCACCAGAAATGAGTCTTTGGGACTCTGCAAGGCCTCCTGCTCCAAGAAGCTGTGCCAGCAAAGACTCATTTCTGGCAGAGTTTGGGGGAGAGAAAGAAAGACTTTTGCTGCTTCTGCTGCTTTCCTTTCATGAAACCAAAAGTCTCTCTCTCTCTCTCTCTCTTTCCCTGAGAATTGAGCTGGAAACTATATTCTGCAATCCCAAATAAAGAATGATTGATCGGTAGGAAAACGGGGTGGGGAATTTTCCTGAAGACTTTTTTGGGGATTTTCCCAGGGTCTTTGGTCTACAGGATTTAAAATTATGAGTTTGGTGGTCCCTGAGGTCCAAAAGGTTGGTGACCACTGGTCTATATCATGTGACAATATTTAGACTGTCTTGTTTGACTTGGAAAAGTGAACTCACATCAGTTGGAAATCAACTGAAAACTCCAGTGCTATACAGGTATTCCTCAAGTTACAACATTCACTTAGCGAACATTCAAAGTTATGAAATCCCCAGCCAAAAGTACTTATGACCAAGTACCAAAGTTGCATATGTTGCAGTACCACAGCGTTTATTTGGCCTTACGAACCACCACAGATACACTGCAAAATGCTCCTTTGGCCATGCCTTAAAGCCCCATACTGCCCATGCAGCCTGGGGTGTTGGAGCTCTTCTCCAACCAGGCCGAAATGTGCTGGGTTAGCTCTCCCCTTCCCCACTGAGCCCCAGCCTCTCTCACAAGAAGGCATGGCTCCACCCCACCACTTGCTGGAGTGCCAAACCCATCTCCATGGAGCTGCAGAGCTTGACGTGCTGCTGCCCTGTTCCCCTCACTTGCCGGAGGCACTCTGAACCCTTTTTCAAATTGCAAGGGGGGCTCCTAATCAAACCTGCTTTCCAGCTCCATCGTATTTCTCCCCACAGACACTCTTCTTTCACTGGAGAAATCAAAAAGCTGCATGGAAAAAGGAAGAAAAGCACAAGGAAACCAAAGAAGAATCCTCTGAAGCCATCACCTTCCCCAATGTCAATTCCATGAGACAACTTTCGTGAGGTTGGAAACACTCATCTTACTTTATTTTTTTAAGCCCTTCTGTGGCAACGAACTTGGTCATGCCTGGAAGTTGCCTCATGGAGTTGCTTGCTCTCTCCTGCTCTGTATTAGGGAAAGTATGTCCAGCAAGTGAAGTGCACAAGGTGATGGCGCCAAGCTCTCCAACTCTGTGTCAGAGATGGAGGCCTGCAGGGATTGCATCCCCTAAGGCAGAGGTCTCCAAACTCCAGAGGTCTCCAATAGCTGGCTGGAGAATTCTGGAAGTTGAAGTCCACAAGTCTTGCAGTTGCCAAGTTTGGGGACCCCTGCCCTAAGGCTTTTGTTCTCTGTGTCAAAAGCCTTTTGCAGAGAGGATGGAGGCCTTCAGGGACCTGATCCTGTGACCTCTCTTCTCCATGCCAAAAGCCTTTTGCAAAGAGGACAAAGACCTGAAGGAGCGTGAGATCATGCCTCCAAAGACTTCTTTCTTCTTTGCAAAAGGTTTTTGGCACAGAGAACAAAGGCCTTCAGGGGAGCATGAGATATCTCAGTGGGTTGGGAGGCCTGGGGTGCCTGGAAGCACTAGGGCCCCCATGGTCTTCCCCACCATGAGATACCTCATGTGCACTTGATAACCTGTGCATTTGATTAATGAATGCATTGGGATAAAGCAGGAAGGGATCACATTCATTTAACGTGATCCAATTAATGAATCTTCAGCTTATGAATGTAATTGGTAGGCTCTATTACATTTGTACCTCAAGGATTACCTGTACTCCAAACTAGGAGGTTGAGAAGAGTCCGTGGAAAAGTCCGTGGAAATCCATTTCTGTATAATTTCCAAGAAAACAACATGTATGGGTCCAAGTAATCAACAAATGCCCAGCTCGACAAGAGAATCTTTACCTTTTTCACTGTAATTTATGCAGTGAAACCTCCTAAGGGATGCTCCAACCAGAGAAAATTTATTTAACAGCCCGTAAGTTTACTTGAAAGAGTGTGAAGGAATAAAATTGGAAGGCCCTTTAAAATATAAATCAGCTTTAGAGTTAAATTAATCTTAATCACATTTATTTTAACCTAGGCACTCAAAGGTGTACTACGCTATTTGTCTAGATTGTATTTTATTTGTCCTGAAAGTGGGGATAATTCAGATTTATCAGTTGAGAAGGCTTCCTACGAATTCTTATACCAAGAAAAGCAAAGGAGGTAGAACACACGACTAAAAATGTCCATTCCTTACACAAAGCAGAATTATTACTGAGACCCAATAGTACCAAATCTGATTTGCTCCAGTTTATAAAATAATCAAGCTGAATACTATACTTGTGTTTAGTAAAATGAGATTAGGATTTGGTTCAACTATGAAAAGAGGTTAAAGTGGGGGACATTACAGTTTCTCTTGGATAAACTTTCACTGTCTCCTCAATAAAAGTTCACAAAGCCAGGATAGTTACTCCAAGAGCCCTAACATGGCATGGATGCAAGACATTTGAGACAATGGTACCCTATCTTAAGTCTTCAACTCACATGAGGTCCCACAAACTCATGATCCCAGGTAACAATCTTAAATGTTGCTCCACTTCACAAGTTCACAAAGCTCTGCCCAACCAGTATCAGAATTAGATGAATGCAAGCAACTTTGGTGGCAAAGAAAATCTGTAAAACCATGTAGAAGGTCTGCAGGAACTTTATCTTCCTTCCCCACTTTAAAAAAAAGACTTGGATTACCCAGAACATGGCTACTGACTAAGTAGACTAAGGACTAAGAATTGCAGGTACAAAATATGACAAAAAGTAATGCTTTGCTATTCTTACTGCTATTATGGGTTACAAATCTGGATTCATACTTGTGCTTGGTTACATTTACTTCTGGTCTCATGCCATAGTTGGTCTAGGAATTTTTTTCACTTGCTTAATTTCCCAAGTTTCTCAGAAAGCTAGAAAGATATCGGGATTGATGAATGAGAAGAGACTCCTGATTAGCAAGAGTCCTGATTGTCTACTTATATCAGAAATCAATCAGATCCAAAATCAAGCTGTCCACTTAGTCATCAGGAGAATCTCCAAGAATACACACAAACTCATTAAGAGCCATTAGGTGCCTGGGATGGACCATTTTAAATGCCTCCTTTACATTCAAGGGAATCCATGACACTAACAATCTCCAAGGTCAGACCAAGAAGAGATCTGACATAGCAAAGGATAGATGTTTAGATCTTCCCTATTCAGACCATATCTCATCTGATCAAAAGAATAAAATGATCAAGTATGTTTATTCCTGTGTGGCGTGGAGCTTCAATTATCTTGGATATACCTATGGTTGCTATGAGGGGCATGAACTCAAAAACTACTCCAAATGCTATCTCCAGGACATGGAGATGGAAATTTTTAAGCTCTAAACTTCCAATACAAGTCTGGAGTTAATAGGAGCTCCTGAAAAACTAAAGCTTGGCAACAGGATAATATACACATCAACAACAGAACTAGTTTATCCTTGGGGTCCAACCTTACACAAAGGCACTCATATGCAAATACTTCTAGAGCACCATTCACTGTGAAGGCTTCACAAACTAGCAAAGCAGTCTCTCCTTCCTAAATGCCTGCTGTAGAAACCTGCTGTAGAAACCTATGTCCCATCTTTGTTAGGAGAAAAAAAAAATCAAGGGCCAGAATAGAGTTCAAAGCACTATGAGTTTATAGTGCTAACCTATACACGAGAATCTGATCTAGTAATGGTCGGCAAATTGGCACCAGATAAGAGCCAATGGACTTGAAGAAGGGGCTGCAAGTCTCTTAAAGGTCCCTTATGGGGTGTAGTGACTCCAAACTGATTATACATTTGACCCTGCCCTCAGTCTCAGCCTGATTATTTCCTACATCTTTTGGTTTATTACAATATTATTGCCAGAGTGGCATAAGATTTACAGTATATAAAATATGGCACAATAAATACAATTAAAAACAAACAATCTTTAAAGAATATCGTAGAACTTGATAAAAAATATTATCTTATCCATCTGCTCAAATACTGGAAAAGTGGAAACCCAACACACCTCCTTAGGATGCTTACCCCTTAGTGTGGGATCCAGACAGGGGAAGTCTTTATTTATTGATGTCAAATATTTATGTGATTGATGGTAGACTTTTTAATGTCACAGGATTTAATAATATTTGTTAATAACGTAGGTACTTCTGAGGCTAAAAATACCACTGAAGTTAACTTTGTAATTGTAAATACAGCCAATGTGTATCAAGTTAGAAATGTTCCTTACCTGTAAATAAACTATAAAATCTCATTTTGATCATCCAGTAGTTGGAAAACAAACTCTGCACCCATGCAAATCTTTAATAAAACTGTCTTTAATCATGCTTGCAATTTTACTTAACTCTTGCTTATGATCTGATTGGTGGTCTTCACTTTTATTGCCTTTTAAATTTTATTTATTGGACTTCTATCCTGTTATTTGTATATCTAATACAAACAACAGAATAGAAGTCCAATAAATAAAATTTAAAAGGCAATAAAAATGTTGCCTTGTTTGTATTAGATATACAATTTCCAGAAAGTATAGTGTTCCCTCCTCTTACCTGTCCCCACAACCACATTTTTTGATATAGGTTGGGCTGAAAGGAAATGGCTGATCTTAAATCACCCAATGTCCTTTGTGACTGAGTATAGATTAGAATTTGGGTTTCCTATTCCCAGTATTTAACCACCTTAACCAATATACCACATTGTCTTAGTTTATATTTTGATTTACATTGTCTTCTTCTTCTAGGATCACTAGCTGACATACATCATGTTCCTTCCTAGAATTGTAGGAACCTTACAATAATCCAGTGAGATAATTTTGGTTGACAAATTCAAAACTATTTAAACTCACCTTGTGAACTTCCATGGCTGATTATAGATTTGAGCCTGGATAGCAATGCAATAGTGCTTAGACTTATATACCACTTCACAGTGCTTTTACAGCCTTCTCTAAGCGGTTTGCAGAGTCTGCCTATTTCCCCCAACAGTCTGGGTCCTCATTTTACCCACCTTGGAAGAATGGAAGGCTGAATCAACCTTGAGCCTGGTGAGATTCAAACTGCCAAATTGCAGGCAGCCAGCAGCCAGCAGAAGTAGCCTGCAGTACTGCATTCTAGCCACTGTGCCATCGTGGCTCTTCCCAATCCTAAACTAGCATCCTAATCCAGCATTTTATCTGCTATATCTTACCTGCTATATTATAATGGCCACAGTGCCAAGCTCCAAGAAGCAGGACAAAATCTCTCAGCTTAGAAATCAGCGGTGGGATGCTGCGAGGTTAACAACCGGTTTGGTGAGCGTGCACTTGCATGCAACACTGAAAATGGAACATTTAGAAGCTCAACTGCTTACCTTCCAAGTCAGCAATGGTAAGTAGAACAGAGAAGCGGGGAAATCAGCTGTGCCATGTGATTCAGATGAGCTACAAAGCAGGAAATAAAGGACAGGATAGGGCAGGGGGTGGGTAGGCAGGGCCAGCTGATTGTTGGAACTACCAGTTGGCCTGAACCAGTCTGAACTGGCAGCATCCCAGCACTGCTGGGAATCTTCCACCACAAGCAAGATGCCTCCTGAATAAGCAACAAGATACTGATGCTACGAGCCAGCCCAGATTCTCATTATTAGTAACCACTGAGCAGGCAAAGCCCGCTAAGCAGAGAGAGAATTTAAACCCCACAGGGACTGCCTTCTACTGCAGGAAGCAATTTTTGTTTTTAGTTTTGTGCATCGTCCTGTTCTTGCATTTGCTTTGTTTTGACTTCTCATCCCTTGGTACTTTTCAAGTTATTGTGTGGCATTGTGTTATGGTCTGTCTACTTATGGAAGATGCCTTTTCCTCAGCCTCTAGTAAGCCACCCTGCTTACTAAGGTACTTTACTCCTGTTTGCACCAACAGTCTGTTGCTCTCTTTCCAGAAAAGACAAGCTTCTCCAGAAAGGTATTGCTATCAAATGCTCTGCAACTTTCACAGCATGTGCATTCCTGCCCAGGACCTCTATAAGCCTCATGATCGATTTGCTGATACATTGCTGATATACCATAATAAATGTTTGTCCCAGGCTGGCTGAGGTGTTTTCCCAGTGCTTGGAAGTTGAGCAGGTCTCGATAGGGAAGAACCAGCTTCTGCTCAATTCTGCAAAGACTGAATGGTTGTATGTTTTAAGGTCCCCACGGATCTAATGATTTGCCATAATTAACCCTGAATGGAACTACACTCCCCTACTCGGAGTCGTGCAATCTAGGCATTATCTTGGAGCCATGGTTCCTGCTCAAATTGCAAGTGGCAGCCATGGCCAGGAGAACTTTCACCCAACTACATCTTGAGCATTAGTTGCACCCATTCCTGGATCAGGAAGCACTGTTGTTGGTCACTCATGCCTTTGTTCACCTCCGGATTGTACCACTGCACACAGGTACATGGGGCTGTCTTTGAATTTGGAAACTTCAGTTGTTCCAGAATACATTGACTTCCAGTAGGCTATTATCCCAAGAACTAGTTTTTCAAGTTTAAAGCCAAACATGGCATGGAACTGGGTTACTTGTAGGATCACTTTTGTCCAGCGGTTTTTGGCAACCCTACCAGATTTCTCAAAGTGGACATGATGAAACAACATCATTAGGTGGGTCACCAAAAGGGTACCTTCTCTGTTATGACACCAACCTTAAGGAACGGCCTCCTTCCTGAAATATGGGCAATTCATATTCTATTGGTCATAAGGCTACAAAGACCTGGCTCTTCCCCAGGATTGGGACTGGGAGGTTAGTATGGGACTCTGGCACAGATATACATGTTTAATGGTTTTGAGGTTTTTTTTTTTTATTGAGCCCTGTTGCATTTTTGTTGGCTCTTTATTTGAACAACATTCTCTGCTTTTATTTTGTTTACTAACCTGAATTCCTTGGCTAGAAAAATGGATTAATAAAATGAATAAATACAATTTTGCCCCTTAATGGCAGGATTTCAATGGCCAAGGAATTAACCCAGATACATCACTGGCCCTCTCAGTCCTTGTTCACTCAGGCAAATTTCTTTGGCTGTAGTTTCTGCTTATCAGGTTAAGTCACACCATAATTATTAAAATAAGCATTGGAGAAAACAGTGTTGCTATCTAACCTAGAGGTATTAATGCTAAATCTGAATGGCTATTGGTTGGGCAAGAAAATACGGTAGCACTAAACAATTCTCTCTCTTTCCATTGCACTTGATAATGTAAATCCTTGATTAGTGTCAAATAGATCTTTCATTAGAAGCTAATTGTACATTCTGCTGAGGAGGATACTCTGATGTGTAAGGAATTTACATAATTAAACACCCTGATTATATTAATGGGAATCAACTGCAGAATGATCGGCAAGCAAGCAAACTAGCAGAAAATAAATCTATTTCAATGGACATATCCCAGTATTAAAAAAAAAAAGCATTTGAATTAGCATAGTGCAGATATTTAAAAGGCATGTCTATGTAAAAAAAAAAAAAGAATTCTCCGTATATATCACATTAAATTTTCAGGCAGCTATTTTTAAGCTTCTTCCCCAAGGATTTCTCTTACATGTAATGCAAATGTACCATTTCAGTCATGGCTTGTTTAGTGTAGAATATCTCAAAACAGCTCAGCATTTAGGATTTTCTGTTACCTTAGGCAGGGTTAATCTGTTCGGGGCTATCAACAACATTTTCCAAGGAGCTGCTGTTTGCTCCTTGGAATTGATTGCTTCAACTACATACTTGGCAGAGGGGCTTCAGGGTTTGGAAACAATATTCCTCCAGCATTGCATGTAGGCCAGCTAAACTGCAGCAATTATGGGTGAGTGATTATATTATAGGCTGGGTTGATATTACTGAGGTTCAAGTGCTCATCAGTGAAAATTCAGCTGCATGACTTCCTGACATTTGAAAAAAAACATGGAAAGGAATTGGCGAGACGGTTCAAGATAACTCATTTGAGGTTCATGAATTACTGGATGTAAAAAAAACCCTGCTTCCCATGCAGAAGACTAATAGTGCCAAAGAACATTTACATGAATAATCTGAAAGCTGGCACAAATATTTTTTTGGGGGGGGAGGAGCTGCTTAAATTCCAGAGACGTGTATATTTTTGAGATAGTAACTGAATGTCATACATTTGTGAACTAGCCAAACAGTGTGGTGGAATCTCCAGCTAGACCGAAGGGAGGTGTTAAGCTTGCACTGTAGAAAGCAGCACAGGCCTGATCTACTCTAAAATTCCTGTAGCCTTACCTGACCATTCCCAAGGGGATACGGGTAATTTCTGGATTATGAGCGTTTCCTTAGCGAACGTTCAAAACAATGCGATAAGTGCCCCCTAGCGTTTACAAACAAGTCCTGAATCTTGCAGCACCATGGCAGTTGTTCACCCTTATGAACAACTACAGAGGCTCTGCAACATTCATCCTGCACTTTGGAGGTGGCCTGCCCCGTTGACGTTCCATTCAGGCCTGCACAGGCCTTGCCCAGCACATTGCGAACCAAAAATGGAGCATTGGAGAAGTTACATTTTGGCCTGCAACATGCCGGGTGAGGCCTGCGCAGATCTAAACGAAACTACAGAGGGGGGCACACAGCTGAGAGGCTGTAGAGGAGACTGTTTGCTGGATCTTGGCATGATAAGTGACCCAACATGGCAGGTTGGATGAAGCGGGGAAACAATTGTGGGGAGCATGAAAAATTGGGGAGACCTTGGGTCAGTGGTGGGATTCCATTTTTTTTTTTACTACCGGTTCTGTGGGCGTGGTTTGCTGGGCATGCCACGGCATGGCTTGGTGGGCATGGCAGGGGAAGGATACTGTAAAATCTCCATTCCCTCCTCACTCCTGGGGGAAGGTTACCACCAGTTCTCTTAACTACTCAAAATTCCTGCTACCAGTTCTCCAGAACTGGTCAGAACCTGCTGAATACCACCTCTGTCTTGGGTGGTCTTAGGCAGATGGCCTGTTCCATCTCTAGCCCTGCCCCCCATGGGCTTCCTCACCTGAAATACCTCCTGTGCACTTGAACCTCGCATTCAATTAGCAAATGCATGGGCGAAAGGAGGGCGTGATCCCATTCAAGGAACAAGATTCATTCCCATAAATCCTTGGGTTATGAATGGAATGGGCAGGCTTCACTGTACAGTCAGTTCTTGTAACCTAGATGTCTAACAATAAAAGCTTCTGCTTGAGACTATTCATAAGAAATTCCGGTTGCTTGTGCCTGACAATTGTGAAGCTTCTTTGAGTGCACTTTGTTTGGGTTAGAAAAAAATGCAAATATAATTTCATAAAATAACATCCTGTTGTCAATCAGACGAAGGTCCATATTAGCCTAACACAGCATTTGTTTCTCATGGTAGCTAACCTGTTCTCTCTGGGATGCCTGTAAGCAGGAGATGGAAACATAGTTTCTCCTACCCATGTTCATTCCAGGTTGGGGGATCATATGTGTTAAGTTTGGGTAATGAGAGGCTGAACCAGAGCATGAGTGCAACAAATACTTTATTATAGCAATAAAGGACTGACCGTGCTTGCCAAGCCTGGAACTGGCTCGCAGCGATCAGCAACTGGTTGGACCCCACAGCCTGCTTTTATAGCTGGCTGCTGGGGAGAACCAACCAATGAGCGAGGGGAAAACCGCCCCGCAATGTGAGCGGACCTGAGTGGGAACTCCTAGAGTTCCAGGGACATAACACCCCTTCCCCCAGATGCGAACACGCATAGTCTTTGAGGTAGGCAGGAGGTTTATGCTGGCGCCCGGGCAGCGCCAGCTCTGGTGGGTTGTCTGTCAGTTCAGAGTCTGTAGGGGAAGACAGAATCGGTAGAGTGTCACTAACGCGCCCCTCGGTTCAGGTTGGCCCGGGACTCGTAGGGCTGGTCACTGGGGACGTGCTCCCGTTGACTGGTTCGGACTGGTCAGCCATCTGGGCGCGCTGTCCGTGTTTGGATTCCCTGGAGCGGCTGCTGGTGTAAGCAGGTCACTGGGATTGATGCTGATGTGGGGTTGATGCTGAGGCCTCGCTCCGGTTTGTAATTCTGGGTCACTGCTGACGAGGGTGTTGTGACGCCGCAGCTGGTCCAGGTGCCTTCTCCATATTCGGCCGTCCTCCAGTCTGACTCGATATGACCTGGGTCCGGTGATGGCCACGATCTCGCCCGGGATCCACAGAGGGTCTCCAGCGAAGTTCCTTGCGAATACGGGTTCCTGTAAGATAAAATGTCTAACCCCGATGTGGAAGCGAGGGAGAGTCAGGCAGTAATGTGGGTGAAGTCTGTCCAATACAGTCCTCAGGCGCCTGCCCATCAGGAGCTCAGCCGGGGACTTATTGGTGACTGAGCACGGAGTTGAGTGCTGGCTCATTAGGAAGCGAGAGTTTGTGGTGCCAGTCATCCTTGCTGAACCTAGCTAGGGCTTCTTTAGTGGTCCTGACGGCTCTTTCAGCCAATCCGTTACTGGCAGGATGAAATGGGGCCGTGAAAATGTGGCGGATGCCCAGGTTGGCAGCGAAGCGGCTGAACTCGGCTGATGCGAACTGTGGGCCATTGTCGGAAACAATGGAGTCAGGCAGCCCGTGTGTTACAAACAGGCGAGTTAATACCTTGGTAATTGCTAGTGTGGTGGTCGTGGATAGCTGTGCCACATCAATCCATTTAGAGTAGGAGTCCACGACCACTAGGAACATTTTCCCATGCAATGGGCGGCTAGGTCGATGTGAATTCTGGACCACGGAGCGCTGGCGCTTTCCCACTTAGTAGGGGTGGCAATAGGAGGAGCTGGACGGGATTCCTGGCAGGGGTTGCAGGAGCTTACCGAATCTGATGATGTCCTCATCGAGGCCCGGCCACCATACGTAGCTGCGTGCTAACGCCTTCATCCTGACGATGCCAGGGTGCCCCTCGTGCAACGCCTCCAGAGCTCGGGTACGCAGTGAGGTCGGGATGACCACTCGAGTGCCCCACAGCAGACAGCCCTGCAAACTAGATAATTCCTGCAGGCGGGTCTTGAAAGGTGTAAATTTGTTTTCAACATCACCGCCCGGCCACCCTCTCCTCACCCAGTCCAGTACCTGGGCGATTGTTTTGTCTGCCTTGGTTTTAGCAGCAATGTCAAGGGCAGTGATGGGGAGGTCCAATTGGGTGACCTCAAAAATAGCGTGGACTGGAGCAGGGTCTTCAGCTGGAGCCGGCAAGGGGCAGCGGCTGAGAGC
Organism: Pseudonaja textilis; assembly: GCF_049901715.1. Taxonomy (NCBI): domain Eukaryota; kingdom Metazoa; phylum Chordata; class Lepidosauria; order Squamata; family Elapidae; genus Pseudonaja; species Pseudonaja textilis. The sequence goes on along the minus strand of NC_141990.1, from coordinate 126,382,824 downwards.
GTCAGCGTGGGACAATGTTTTACCTGGGCGGTGTATGAGTCTATACGAGTATGCCGCTAGGAAAAGGGTCCATCTCGTCATTCTAGGAGAAAGGACTTGAGGGGTCTGTTTGTCCCCAGCTAGTAGACCCAGGAGAGCTTGTGATCCGTGACCAGCTCGAAAAAGTGGCCAAAGAGAAATTATGAAATTTCTTCACTGCTGCAACAGCGGCTAGAGCTTCCTTATCGATCTGGCTATAATTTCGCTCTGTTGCAGAGGCGTCCTGGAGAAAAAAGCGATGGGAGCCTCGGAGCCATTGGGGAGCCTGTGGCTTAATACTGCCCGATTCCAAAAGGGGATGCGTCTGCTGCTAGCACTAATGGAAGGTTGGGGTTGAACTGAATAAGTACCGCCTCTGGCGTGAGTAGTGATTTGGCCATGAAAGCGGAGTCTTCTTTGTGACCCCAGTGCCAAGGCGATTTTTTATCCAACAGTCTGTGTAGGGTTCTGCCACTGATGCTTTATGGGGCAGGAAGGAGGCGTAAAGTTCAATAGCCCCAAGAAGGCCTGCAGTTCAGTTTTGGAGGTTGGAGTGGGTGCCTCGTGAATTGCCTTAACCTTGGACTCCAGGGGTGAATGCCTGAGGCGTCAATTTTATAACCCAGAAAGTCCACCTGTCTAGTGGCAATGGCACATTTTTCTTTTTTAATTTGAGGCCATGCTGTCTGAACCTCTCTAATACTGCTCGAACTCTCTGGAAGAGTTGGGGTCTGTCCTAGTCGAGACTAAGATGTCGTTGAAGTAGGGTACTACACCAGGGAGGCCCTGCAAAATCCGCTCCATGAGGATTGAAAAATGCCTGGGGCAACACTTACGCCAAATTGGAGACGCTTGCACCGGAATGCACCCCTGTGGGTGACAATGGTCTGGAGTTCCGCTGTTTGGCTGTCAACAGGGAACAGTTGATACGCTTGAGACATGTCCAATTTGGCAAAAATGCTGCCAGGTTCAAAAGTGTGTAATAAATGCTGAATGACGGGCACTGGGTAAGCGCTCACTTGTAAAAACTTATTAATTGTGGTCTTGTAGTCCGAGCAAATTCTCAGGTTACCGTCTTTTTTGAGGGGTGTGACAATGGGCGTCTCCCATTTGGCGAAATCTGTTGGCTCAATGACCCCTTGTTTTAATAGTTTATCCAATTCTGCATCTAGTTTTGGCCGAATAGCGAATGGGACTCTGCGCGGTTTTAGCCTGATTGGGACTGCCTGGGGGTCGACTGAGAATGAGATAGGGGTACCGTTATAACACCCCAGCTCATCGCTGAATACATCTGAGTAATCAGCGAATAAGGAGTCAGTGTCAGAGGTTGAGACAGCATGGACTCCTGTTAGCCCCAGGCCGAGATGGGAAACCAATCGAGCCCCAAGAGTGTGGGGAGATTGCCGTTAACTACCACTAGAGGTAGGTGACCTTTGAAAGCTTTAAAATTGACAAGGAACTTGCCTCTGCCGATTACAGGAATGACCTTCCCCTGGTAGTCCTTCAGGCTAAACTGGCACTTCTGGAGCCGGCTTGTTGATAGGCTGGGCTGTAGCCTCTTGAGGGTGCTCCACGAGATAATTGAGGAGCGCTGACCCTGTATCAACCTCCATGCGGCATGGTTTACCTTCTAACAAAAGCGGAGAGAGAGATTTTACTAATGGTATTGCAAGTGTGCTTGGCATGGTGGTGAAGTGCGACAGTTCAATACTTGCCTCTGAGGTCCAGAGTGTGAGAAGGGGGTGCCTTTGTGCTGAGTTTTGAGAGGCTTGGCAGACTCTCGCGATGTGCCCCCTTTTGTGGCAGGTGTTGCAGGTGGCTCCTTTGAATTTGCAGGCGGCCCTCGGATGAGATCCACCACAGGATAGGCACAGGGTGATGTGCTTGGGTGGACCGATGTTTTCTTGCTTGGCTCCTACCTGCGGATGCCTGGCGTTGGTGAGGCGGTGGATGTCGTTTTCATCACTAGGGGCTTCCTCTGCTACCACCTCCTCGGAGTGGACTGGAACTGTCGTTAGCTTGGAAGTTGGACCATGGATTTCGGTGGCTGAGTGTGCTGCCAGTTCTGCTGCCAGGGCCTCCTCGATGGCTTGTGCGAGGTTGAGGTCCTTCTTAGTGAGTAGGCGCCTTTGGAGGTGGAGATCCTTGACCCCGCAGACTAGTTGATCGAGGAGCATGTCCTCCAGGTAGGTTCCAAACCCACAATGGAGTGCTGCGGTCCTGAGGGCGGCCATGTACTGGTTGATGGTCTCTTTGTCTGATTGCTTCCTCATACGGAAGGTGAATCGCCTGGCAATCTGTGAAGGTCTGGGAGAATAGTGGTTAGTAAGGATTTCTAACAGTTCAGACCATGGAACGTTTTTTAACTCACATGGAGCCACGAGAGCTGTGGCAGTGTCAAAGACGATGGCTCCACAGTAGATCAGGAAATATGATTTTTTCCGGTGCTCCCCAGCATCAGCCAGCCCAATTGCGTCGATGTAATGGTTAAAGCGGTTCTTGTATGATTCCCACTTCTCCTCATCCGGTTTGAATGCTGGGAAGACTGGATTGGAATTCATAGTGAGGAAATCGGTTGTACAATCTGTGGACAAAATCTCTCTGGGGCAGCAGCAAAGGTTTCTAGTGCCTGTGGCAGGCAAGTGATTTCAGCTCTGGAGAGGCTTTTTCACAATCCTCTCTCTCTCTGGGCTAAACACGAGGTTAGGCTGTCAGCCGTTGGCAGCGTTTTGAAATTGCGCCTGCGTGGGCGTCAGTGACTTGACTTACAGCACAGCGCTGTACTTTTTGGTTTGAAATTCAAATGACAGCCGTTTGAATTTCGCGCCTAAAACAACGAGCGGCTGCGGCTCGCAGCGCTTCACTTTTCCTGTAGCTGGGCTCAACAAGCGGCTACAGACGCTTCTCACTTTCGTTACAGGCTGACCGCTTTCTCTGGCGGCGGATCAGCGTTCGCTCTCGTTGCTTGCTGACCGCTCTCTCTGGCTGCGGATCAGCGTTGCTCTTATCGCCGGCCGATCGCTCTCTGGCTGCGGATCGGCGGCTAGTGACTCAGCGGTTGCATGGTGCTTCTGGTAGCCATCCCACCTTCGTCGCCAGTGTTAAGTTTGGGTAATGAGAGGCTGAACCAGAGCATGAGTGCAACAAATACTTTATTATAGCAATAAAGGACTGACCGTGCTTGCCAAGCCTGGAACTGGCTCGCAGCGATCAGCAACTGGTTGGACCCCGCAGCCTGCTTTTATAGCTGGCTGCTGGGAGAACCAACCAATGAGCGAGGGGGAAAACCGCCCCCGCAATGTGAACGGACCTGAGTGGGAACTCCTAGAGTTCCAGGGACATAACAATATGGACCCTAACAATGCAACAACGAATGTTCAATAATAATAGACTTGAAGGACCCCCTCCTCCATGAATTTATTCATCTTCCTTTAAAGATAACCAGGTTGTTGCCATGCCTACTTTTGGTGATAATGATTGTCACAGGTTAATGACATCCTACATGTATGAAGAACATATACTTACACTGGGAACTAAAGGATTATTTAGCCAATGCAGGACATTCTACAGAATGTAATAAACCATAAAAGATCACTAGATTTGTATTATTCTGATTCAGTATATTATTTCAAAATCATTTATAATCATAGTTATAATCATTTATAATCATAATTAAATTACAAGATAAAAATAAATAATCAGAAAACTTTTGGCCAAAAGGAGATTTTGACCAAAACATTGCAAATAATTTCAACAGACATAAACTCTTATAGAATGCCTATGTAGTTCTATATTTTACATTGAATTTTGAACTTTCTGTTCCAAAGGTATTTCAAATCTCTTTCTAAATGGATAGTATAAAGGCAGAGGAAGGAGCAATTATACGTTTAAACAACTTTCTTTAAACAGTGATCCAATATAAGTAGCTGCTTTGAACTTCATTATTAAATGGTACCAAGTCCTTATTTATTCATGCATTGGTGCTATAATTAGTTCTCAAATTGATATTTCATGACAGGTAAGCTAAAGGAATAGCTGGCTCAAGTTTCAAATACATAAAGCCACTGCAGCCATTCTGAGTGATCTAAGAGATCAATCATTTTTTTTACAAATATCATTTTGGCCTTTAAAAATAAGAGAAATCATCCACATTTGCTTATTTCTGGCTTTTGTTAAGTATAAAACAGAATCATGGGGTTGGAAGATGCCTTGATGGGGTCTTTTAGTACAAGCCCCTGCTCAAGGTCATACCATTTTGATTGTCCGACCCTTTCCTGAAAGCTTCCAGTGATAGAGTACCCACAACTTCGGAAGGCAAATTATTCCATTACTTCGTAGTGCTCACTATCAGGAAATTCCTCCTTATTTCTGGGTTGGGTCTCCCTGTGGTGAGCTCCCATCCATTGCCTCTCATCATTAGGCTGAACATAACTAGTTATCCCACATCTGCATACAGAATTGCACGGTTTCTTCCTAGTCAGGCACTGAGTGATTCACTGCAGTCTCTCCATTGATGGATTGGTTGAACTGTTTCTGATTGGACTGAAATTGGAGGTTGTACCTATAATTTGCAATTCAAATTTCATATCTGCTGATCTTCACAAACACTATTTGCTGCTTTGTTATTTCTAGTGGTTTCTTAATCTCCCTTGCGTATTTCTTGATCTGATATTCTTTGTAGTTCTTCTACAAGAAACACTCAGTAACGGTAGAATGCAAATAAGCAAACGAAAAGAGAAACTTAAAACAGGATTGTAAGGGAAGTGAATTATTTGCATCTCTTATCATGGCATTTTTCTCAGCCATCTTCTCCTGGTGTTTTTCATTGAGTTCTTTCGTCTCCTCTTGTATTTTAATGGAAAACATTTGTGCAGTTACACAGCATTCATTTAAGACATATTAAGCCACCACCAACACAGCAATTTAAGCCCAGTCCATTTAAAATGTAATATTGGGGTGTGTTACTAATGCAGGGTCTTTTTGCACCTGTTTTCCATGGGAATTGAGAGCCTCTCCCAAAGACAGTAGTTGTGAAAGAAGGGTTTTTTCCCCTCTGGGGTTCAGAGAAAGGACTGCCCTTCTATCCCCACTCCTGCTACAGGTACCCACACAAACAATATGCTTGGTTGCTCACAGGGATGGGATATGACTGGTATAACTACAGGTTCTGTCTATTAGCGTCACGTGTGCATGCGCGAGTCACGCGAGTGCAATTTACAACCTGCTGAGCTGCCCGGACAGCTGAGCAGTGCTGTGTGCAAGTGCGCAGCGGTTGGAAAAGCCCTTTTTTCCTGCTTTTTCAACTGCAGCTGTGTCGCGCAAAGCAGCTGCGGTTGAAAAAGCAGGTGTTAAGTTTGAGCAATGAGAGGCTGAACCAGAGCATGAGTGCAACAGTACTTTATTTTACAAATAAAGGGCTGACCGTGCTTGCCAAGCCTGGAACTGGCTCGCAGCAATCAGCAACCAGTTGGACCCCGCAGCCTGCTTTTATAGCTGGCTGCTGGGGAGAACCAACCAATGGGAATGGGGGAATAACGCCCACACAAAGTGAGTGGACCTGAGTGAGAACTCCTTGAGTCCTCAGGACGTAACACCCCTTCCCCCCCAGATGCGAACACGCATAGTCCTTGAGGTAGATGGGGGGTTTGTGTTGGCGCCCGGAGCGGCGCAACTCGGGAACATTGTCTGACTGTTCGGTATCAATCTGTGACGGTTGAGCTGGCATAGTGTCGCCAACACTCTCTCTGGACTGGGCATCCTCGGAAACCACCGGGTTGGTTTCTGGGGTCAAGCTCTCGTGGGTTGGATCCGGTTGGTCAACTCTCTGGGCGCTGTTGTCCGAGTTTGGGCTGACCGGAACGACCGCTGGCGCAGACTGGTCACTGGGTGCGGTGTGGCTGGGTGGCGGATGAGACGGTTCCCCTTCGACTGGAGACTCTGGATTCTTGTTTGCGAGGTTGCTGAGGCGCCTTCTGAGTTGGTCTATGTGTCTCCTCCAGACGCGACCATCCTCCAGCCTGACTCTATACGATCTCGGCCCGGTGACGGCGATGACCTCGCCCGAATCCAAAGTGGGTCCCCAGCGAAATTCCTTGCGAATATCGGCTCCTGTAACATAAAATGTCTAACCCCGAAGTGGAAGCGAGGGAGAGTCAGGGCAGTATTGTGGGTGCAGTCTATCTAATACAGTCCTCAGGCGCCGGCCCATCGGAAGTTCCGCTGGGGACTTATTGGTGACTGCACAGGGGGTTGAGTGCTGGCTCATCAGGAACCGTGAGAGTTTGTGGTGCCAGTCATCTCTGCCAAACCTAGCGAGGGCCTCTTTGGTGGTCCTGACGGCCCTTTCAGCCAACCCATTACTCGCAGGGTGAAATGGGGCTGTGAAAATGTGGCGAATGCCTAGGTTGGCTGCAAAACGGCTGAATTCTACTGATGCGAACTGTGGGCCATTATCGGAGACCAAGGAGTCGGGTAGTCCATGTGTAATCGAACAGGCGCGTAACACGTTGGTGATTGCTAGTGTGGTGGTCGTGGATAGCTGCGCCACGTCTATCCATTTGGAATAAGCGTCCACGACCACTAGGAACATCTTTCCATGCACGGGCTGGCCAGATCGATATGGATTCTAGACCAAGGGGCGCTGGCGCTCTCCCATCTGGTAGGGGTGGCGATGGGGGAGCAGGACGGGATTCCTGGCAAATGCTGCAGGAACTTACCCAATTGACAATGTCCTCGTCTAGACCCGGCCACCACACGTAGCTGCGTGCCAACGCCTTCATTCTCACAATGCCGGGTGTCCCTGCGTGCAACGCCTCCAGGACTCGGGTGCACGCAGCGAGGTCAGAATGACCACTCGAGTGCCCCACAGTAGACAACCCTGCAAACTGGACAGCTCCTGCATGCGAGTCTTAAAGGGTGCGAATTTGTTATCAACATTGCCTCCCGGCCACCCCTCCTCACCCAGTCGAGCACCTGGGCGAGCGTTTGGTCTGCCTTGGTTTTGGCGGCGATGTCAAGGGCGGTGATGGGCAGGTCCAACTGGGTGATTTCAAAAATGGCATTGACAGGAGCTGGGTCTTCAGCCGGAGCGGGTAAGGGGCAGCGACTGAGCGCGTCAGCGTGGGATAGAGTTTTGCCCGGGCGGTGGATAAGTTTGTATGAGTAGGCTGCTAGGAAAAGTGTCCACCTTGTCATCCGAGGGGAGAGGACTTGAGGTGTCTGTTTGTCGCCGGCCAGTAGGCCCAGGAGGGGCTTATGGTCGGTGACCAGTTCAAGAAGTGGCCAAAAGGAATTCGTGAAACTTTTTCACGGCTGCAACAGCTGCTAGGGCTTCCTTGTCTATTTGGCTGTAATTTCGCTCCGTGGCGAAAGCGTCCTGGAGAAAAAGGCGATGGGGCCTCGGCGCCATTGGCGAGTCGGTGACTAAGGACCGCCCCAATTCCAAAAGGGGATGCGTCTGCTGCCAGTACTAAAGGAAGGTTGGGGTCGAATTGGATGAGCACTGCCTCTGACGTAAGTAGTGATTTGACGGCGTTAAACGCCTGGTCTTCTTTGTGCCCCCAGTGCCACGGTGACTTTTTGTCTAGTAATCTGTGTAGGGGTTCGGCTACTGAGGCTTTATGGGGCAAAAGGATGCATAAAAGTTTAGGAGCCCCAAGAAAGCTTGTAGCTCCGTTTTGGAGGTCGGTGTGGGAGCTTGTGGATCGCCCTGACCTTGGACTCCAGGGGGTGAATGCCAGAGGCGTCAATTTTATAACCCAGAAAGTCCACCTGTCTAGTGGCAATGGCGCATTTTTCTTTTTTTTTAACTTGAGGCCATGCTGTCTGAACCTCTCTAACACTGCTCGCACTCTCTGGAAGAGTTGGGGTCTGTCCCTGGCCGAGACCAAGATGTCGTCGAAGTAGGGTACTACACCAGGGAGGCCCTGTAAAATCCGCTCCATGAGGGATTGAAAAATACCCGGGCAACACTTACGCCAAATTGGAGACGCTTGCATCGGAAGGCACCCCTGTGAGTGACGATGGTCTGAAGTTCCGCTGTTTGGTTATCAACAGGGAACTGTTGATATGCTTGAGACATGTCCAATTTAGCAAAAATACTGCCCGGTTCGAATGTGTGCAATAAGTGCTGAATGACGGCACGGGGTAGGCGCTAACTTGTAAATATTTATTGATTGTTGTCTTGTAGTCCGAGCAAATTCTCAGGCTACCATCTTTTTGAGGGGTGTGACAATGGGCGTCTCCCACTTGGCAAAATCTGTTGGCTCAATGACCCCTTGTTTTAGTAGTTTATCCAATTCAGCGTCTAGTTTTGGTCGAATAGCAAATGGAACTCTACGTGGTTTTAATCTGATTGGGACTGCCTGGGGTCAACGGTGAACGAGATGGGGTTCCATTATAACACCCCAGCTCCTCGCTGAACACATCTGCGTAGTCAGCGAATAAGGAGTCAGTGTCTGAGGTTGAGACAGCATGGACTCCTGTTAACCCTAGGCCGAGGTGGGGAAACCAATCGAGCCCCAATAAGGTGGGTAGATTGCCGTTAACTACCACTAGAGGTAGGTGGCCTTTAAAAGCTCTAAAACTGACAAAGAACTTGCCTCTGCCGATCACGGGAATGGCCTTCCCCTGGTAGTCCTTCAGACCGAACTGGCATCTCTGAAGCCGGGTAGTAGATAGGCTGGGGTGGAGTCTCTTGAGGGTGTTCCACGAGATTATTGAGAGCGCTGACCCTGTGTCAACCTCCATGTGGCACGGTTTACCTTCTAGGGAAATGGAGAGAAATTTTACTAACAGAGTGGCAAGTACGCCTGGCAAGGCGGTGCGTGCGACAGTTTAATACTTGCCTCTGTGGTCCCGGAGTGCGAGGATGGGGGTCTTTGTGCAGCGCTTTGGGGGCTTGGCAGACTCTCGCAATGTGCCCCCTCTTATGGCAGTTGTTGCAAACGGCTCCTTTAAACTTGCAGGTGGCCCTTTGATGTGATCCCCACAGGCTAGGCACAGAGTGATGTGCTTGGGTGGACCGGTGTATTCTTGTTTGGCCCCTACCTGCGACCGTCTGTCATTGGTGAGGCGATGGACATCGTTCTCATCGTTGTGGCCTTCCTCCGCTTCCACCTCTTCGGAATGGACTGGGAACGCTGCTAGCTTGGCGCTTGGGCCCTGAATTTCGGTGGCTGAGTTCGTTGCTAGCTCGGCTGCTAGGGCCTCCTCTACCGCTTGCGCGAGGTTGAGGTCTTTTTAGCTAGCAGTCGCCTCTGTAGGTTGAGATCCTTGACCCCACAAACTAATTGATCGAGGAGCATGTCCTCCAGGTATGTTCCAAACCCGCAGTGCAGGGCTGCTGTTCTGAGGGCGGCCATATATTGGTTGATGGTCTCCTTACTTGATTGCGTCCTCATTCGGAACGTGAACCTCCTGGCGATTTGTGAAGGCCTGGGAGCGTAGTGGTTTGTGAGGATCTCAAGCAACTCGGACCACGGAACGTTTTCAATTCTCTCGGCGCCACGAGTACTGCAGCGGTATCGTAAACGGTGGCTCCGCAGTAGATTAGGAATAGGATTTTTTCCGATGCTCTCCCGCATCCGCCAGGCCGACCGCATCGATGTAATGATTGAAACGGTTCTTATACGATTCCCACTTCTCTTCGTCTGGTTTAAACGCCGGGAATACTGGATTGGAACTCATGGTGCTGGAACGGCTGGGCTACCTGCGGAAAAAATCTCTCTGGGACTACGAACGCTCGTGAGTTACTAGTGATATCAGCTCTGGAGAGGTTTTTTGCTACCCTCTCTTTCTCTCTCTCTGGGTTACCACGTTGGCTGCTAGAAAAAAAAAAGTGGGCGTTAGTGACTCTCTACAGCGCTGTGCTGTGATTCCTACTGGCTCGAAATTCAAATGACACCCGTTTGAATTTCGCGCCAAATGCAGAGCGGCTGCGGCTCGCAGCGCTTCACTTTCCCGTAGCGGGCTAACAAGCGGCTACAGACGCTTCTAACTATTTGACTCAGACCGCTTTCTCTGGCTGCGGATCTGCGTTTGCTCTTTTTGATCGCTCGTTTCGTTAGCTGACCGCTCTCTCTGGCTGCGGATCAGCGTTTCCCTTGTCGCCAGCTGATCGCTCTCTCTGGGCTGTAGATCGGTGGCTAGTGACTCAGCGGTTGCAAGGTGCTTCTGGTAGCCATCCCATCCTCGTCGCCAGTGTTAAGTTTGAGCAATGAGAGGCTGAACCAGAGCATGAGTGCAACAGTACTTTATTTTACAAATAAAGGGCTGACCGTGCTTGCCAAGCCTGGAACTGGCTCGCAGCAATCAGCAACCAGTTGGACCCCGCAGCCTGCTTTTATAGCTGGCTGCTGGGGAGAACCAACCAATGGGAATGGGGGAATAACGCCCACACAAAGTGAGTGGACCTGAGTGAGAACTCCTTGAGTCCTCAGGACATAACAGCAGGAAATAAAGGTCGGGTAAGAGCCCGGGCAGGCAGGTGGGCCAAAACAGCAGCAGACATAGAACCGGTTCTATGTCTGCTGCTCTTCGGAGCAACCGGTTCTACAGAGGTGGACCAAACCTGTAGAATCCCACCCCTGGTTGCTCATGTTTGTCTCTTTTACGCTGCTTGTATTTCTGAAGACAGTACTTCCAAAAGAAGAACATTATGAACATTGAGAGCAAACCAACTGGAGGAAGAAAATCTAGTTATACTAGTTTTTAAAATGATTTATATACTGTAGGCCTCCTCCTCAAACCAAAATGTTGATATTTGTAGTTGGGACAAAGTTTGTTAAATTTAGATTTTTTTAGCAGCAATCCTTAAACAAGCTGATCACAACTGAAGCTGCTGGCAATTATTATTTTGCTCTATTTGTAAAAGTCTGTTAGGAATAAACATTTAATCCTCTAGCTCTAGATAGATTTTTAAAAACAATATTAATCTTGCATATAATCCGTGTAAACCCGCTAAGAAATTATTGTATCTTAAAACTGGGGTCTGGAAGGAACCATAGTAATATTTGATTTGAATTCTTAATATATACTGGAAATAGATCTGCTTCAAAATAATCATAGTTCTTTTGTGCAGAGAAGGCTGTATCTTTTTTGTGCATAAATGATCATGTAAACAAATGGGTTGTTTGTCATGGGTGCAGGTATATGATGAAAGGGACAGGATACCCTTCATAATATTGTCTCTACCTGTCATAGCCAAAAACAGTAGGAAAGGAGGGCTCTCCCACTACTTTGGGCCATCCACCTGGTGAATTGAAAAAGGGGTGAAGCACACCTTGAACCTTCTCCAGGGATAAAAAGGCACATGGGATAGCGAAGTGACAATGTTCACTGTTGTCTGCTGGGTGCTTCACCCCGATGCCCTTAACCACAACTAATGGCTAGTGCAGTTCGGTGAATCACGAGAATAGAATACACCCTATTTATTTATCATAGTTAAGAACTGCTCATCTCCCTCCCAGAGAGACTATAGGAGCTGTACAAATGACATATTGCAAACATAAGCCCCACACAGAGGTTGTATTCATCAGGTTCTGACCAGTTCTGGAGAACTGGTAGCAGAAATTTTGAGTAGTTCAATGAACCAGCAAATACCACCTCTTACTGGATATTTTATAGTATCCTTCCCCTGTCACTCCCACCAAGCCATGCCCACATAACTGGTAGTAAAAAAAATTCAAACCCCACAACTGGCCCCACATATAAAATTTAAGAGAAGCAAGACATTTAAAAATTAACTAAGAAGAGGGGTTTGAGGGCTCTAACCAGCTCCACAACTGTGTGCTTTTTTGTGCACCCCAAACAAAGCCACAGAGTCATGTTTCCCACCCTTTCCTAAATTGAAGATATTAACGTAATTCACCAAGAAAGGGCCTGAAAGAAGATGTGCAAATATTTTTTAAATATTCAGGTTCAAAAGTTATTCTAAAAAATATTCTAAAATAATTTTTGCTTGTTCCTAGATTCTTTTGATTCCTATTTTACTTCATTATCAAATCAAATGTTAATATAGTTCTTTCCAGATCCCATTACTCATGTTATCTGTCATGTTACCTCTTTAATCCTAAATCCTTGAGTCAGACATGCAAGTTGACAGGTAAATAAATAAAACCATAGATCTCTTACCACAAAGAAGGCTTTCCCTGCGTAATAGAGGAAAGTCTCCATGATGGAAATAAATTAATCCCTAACTAAACTAAACTAAAGTAATCCTAAATAAATAAATAAATAAATGGGTAAATAAGTAAATAAATATTATGATAAATAAATAGTATGATAAATAGATGTGATATTATGTAAATAAATGAATAAACAAACAAATAAATACTGCATAATAAAGCAAACCCAAGCTACATAAAAACAAAAGCAAATCTAAACAACCAATCCTGAGTAACTAAGTAAAGCACCCACAAAGAGATAAAAACTCTGGTGAATAGCTTTCATTCAGCCCACCCAAAAGCTTTAGTTACTTCTCCTTTGTGAGATCATCTACCTCAGCAGTATTATGAGGTGTGACCTCAGAAAGGAAAAGCAAAGCCAACTGATTGGCTGAATGAATGCTACTCAGGAATTTATTTATTTTTCAATATTGGCAGAAATGTAAATACAAAATACTGCTGATGCGTTTGGTGGAATCAGAGGATGATCTAACAAGAAAAATGCCATAGAAAAAATAGTGGCCCTGAAGAAAGCAGGGAGATCTCTGGAGAAATATGCATAATTTAGGCTGAAAAAATGGTGCAGAGTTGGGTGAGCAAAATTGGAGAGATATCTGTGCAAATTACAGTATGGCTCTTGCTCATTTATCTTGAATGAGCTTCAGGGAGACTATGCATCTACATTTTGTGGGTCTCGGGATATGTGTCTTCTCAATTACAATGCCCTCCCATACTGAATATTCTTCCCAATAGAAAAATTGGGAAGTCAGCCCCATCTCTTTTGATTTTTGAAAAAGCCTTAAGAATAGGTTAGGTGACCAAGACTGACATATGTACCTGAAAGAGCACAGGGGGAGAGTTTGGGAATGTTTCAATCAAAAACCATGCAGATGATCTTCGCCTAGTGCTGACCAATTCTTGATCTTCTTTGCTTTTTTCTGCTCAATTTCTGCCACTATTAAAAGCTCTTTCATTTCAGCCTTTTTAAAAAAAAATTCTTACCCACTCCCTTTAGCCAAGCTGCATCCTTGATTTATTTCTTTGGGTTATCCCATATCTGCACCCAGAACTGCACTGTGTTTTCCTTGTCAAGTGTTGATTGATTCACTGGAGTCTCTCAATTGATGGATTGGTAGGAATGTTCTGATTGGATTGAAATTGGAGATTCTACCTGTAGTGTGGAATTTGAACTTAATGTCTGCTGATCTTCTCGGCTATAGCTGTTATTTGCTGCTTTATTATTTCCAACGCTTCCTTAATCTTCCTTGTTTCTAGGTGATATTTCATGATCCAGTATTATTTGTTTTGTTCTTCAGGTTCTTTATATTCATCTGTTCTACCCTGCTTGCATCTGCTCACAGCTTGCTGATCTTGTTTTTCAGCCCAATCTTCCATTTGGGTAGTGTATAGTTTGGATGTTTTTCCTCTTTGTTGATCTTGCATCCCAGGTATTTTTTTTTAAATAATTCCAGTTGTGCTGTATATTATTTGGTTTGTTTCTTGCAGTGAGCTGGTGCTTATATTTTCTATTACAGTATCAGCATCTTTCAATGCTTGTGCTAGTTGTTTCTTTGGAACAAGCTTCAATGCAAGGAATTTTATTTTGTTCTGTTCTAGAGGCTCAGTGATTCTTTGTTTCAATTCTTCGATTTCTTTTGTTAGAGTTTTGTTGTTTCTGAGGCAAATCTTGGATCAAATTTCCAGATCCCCTTCAAGGCTGTTACCAAATTGAGGTAATGTAATTTAATAGTGTATAGTGAATAAGAAACAAGAAAGGTTCTACTTGGTAGTCCTTAGATATTTGTTTAGGGAGAAGCTTCTACTCAGGTAGTCATTGATTTAACCACTATTCATTTGGCCGTTTGAAGTTACAACTATACTGAAAAATGTAATGTATCATCAATCCTCACGCTTATGACCATCATAGCATCCCCATGGTCAAAATTCTGGCTCTTGACAATTGACCTGTTTTTACAACTGTTGCAGCATCCCAGTGTTGGAAGTTAAAACCCACCCCTCTCCTAGAAAAATGAAATATTTTAGGATATATTAAAAAGGCAGAATATTTCCCTTAGCACACAGACAACCTACAAAGCTAGCTATGATCTCTGACAGCAATCAGTCAGGATACTCTTCCTGTTTCCCAGGAAGTTCAAAGCCCAGAGAGGGCATACAACCCAGGGACTCTCAGCACCTCTTCCCTTTTTTCAACCACGATCTCCAAGTCATGTGGTCATGTTCATCAATAAACCATCTTTCCAAGCAGCTTCCATGTTTCCAGTGTCTTTTTCCCCACTTGGAACTGAACCCAGAAGGATATTTCTTCCAACACCAGGACCATGTGTTTGTCATTTGCAGCCTTCTCAGCTGATTTATGATAAAGTCCATGAGAAAGCTGACTTTAACAAATGATTTATTTAATAACTGCAGTATATTTAACAACTGCAATTATTAGCTCAACAATAGAAGTCAGGCACAACTCATTTAAGAACTGCCTTGCTCAGCAATGGAAATCCTGGTCCAACTGTGTCATAAATAGAGCACTACTTGTATGTGCTTTATATCTTATATTAAGGGAAATATAATAAATAAAATGATAACTCTGTTTTATTGATGCTTTTCAAAACGCCCTTCTTCCATGGCATAATTACAGGCCAGGATAAAGTATAGAATAGGATAGGATAGGATAGGATAGGATAGGATAGGATAGGATAGGATAGAATAGAATAGAATAGAATTCTTTATTGGCCAAGTGGGGTTGGACACACAAGGAATTTGTCTTGATGCAAATGCTCTCAGTGTACATAAAAGAAAAGATATATTCATCAAGAGACAAGAATCATAAGGTACAACACTTAATAATAGCCATAGGGTACAATAAGCAATCAAATCATAGTAGGAAACAGTCCATAAGAATACAAGCGACAAAGTTACTACAAGAAGAACTGCTGCAATCTTACTCTAAGAACTGTAATGGTCTGAACATACTGATGCCATGGTTTGGTCAAGCTGTATCTTGCAGATATAGAAGAAACATCATGTAGTCAATCAGTTTTCTTTCAGCAATCTTGGGAAAAATTGATGGGTTGGGGAAGGGGGGTTGATCAAGTAGCTATTTTATCTTCATCATGCCAAAGCAGATAGTATGAATATTAAGTCTAGAAAGAGCTGTATTTTACCCTCCTTTTTTGAAGGATGCCCCTGACCTTAAGCCATGGAGTTGAGCAAAGCAACTCTTAGATACAATTGATAAAACCCAAGTTTAAACTCTGTGACATGAAGTACATTAACTGAGAAATACATCTCAGAGAAATCAAAGAGACTTTCTCTACGTCTAGAAGAACAGATGTAGAATGCTGATACAATCTTTTCTCTCTTTTTTACCTTTTTCCCCCTTAACTGCCTATCTGTTTTCATGCAGCCCGAAGTCTAGGATCAAATTAATGGTATGTCAGTAAAATGCACTTTAAAAAAAAAAAAAAGACTGCCTAAGAGATAGCTGAAATAAATCTATTCTTTAAGATGAAGGAGCATTCTGACCGTTGCAGATAATCTATTTTTTCCCCTAGCTGTCCAAGTCATTTTCTCTTCAAAAATTATCTAGCTTTCCTGTGAATGAGTGAACGCTTCCTATCGGTAAGTTTCTCATTGATGCTACATGTTATTTCGCTAAAGTGGGCCTACTAGAATTGTTGAAGGTAATTGTATCAAATATGATCAAACGGACATCCTTCTTACGGATCTGATTATTCTAAATGCAGTGTCAGTTTATGTTAATTTGGAAAGCAGGAAGCCTCTGCTGCTGACTAAATTCAAAGCTGAACCCTCTCAACTTCTCATTAATGATTCAGAGGCAGGCACAGATTGGTTCAGAGGTAGGCAGACAGAGAGGACAATGGAAATGTTGCAGTCCAAGGTCAATACAAAAAGAAAATGGGAGGATGAGTACGACAAAATTGAGAATATATTGTAGCTCTGTGACTATAGGAAAGAGACATTGCTACTGAGAAAATCAAGAATTTGTATGGAGTTCCTAGGGCAGGGCTGTCCAACTCGTGGCCTGCAGGCACTGGCCACTCTCACACCCAGTTTAGCGAAGGGGGGAAAATCCCAGTACATCAATGACCCCGCTGTGAAAACCCCTGTCCTAGGATCTAGGACACTACAAAACTGGTGTTTATTTTGCAAAGGTGAATGGTTTACTCTTTTCATTGTTTCATTTGATTTCCATCCATCATGGCTCCTGTCTGTCAGGGCTCCAACAAATCCACCCTCATCCAAATTAAAAAGTCTCTAGCCGCATCTCAGAGAAAAGTAAATTGGCTTATTAGAAGTTGCCATGTTGGCGCGTGGCTGGGTGCAGCACATACTAAATCACATCATACATTTCCCCCTTGACCCTGGTCTTTCCCCCACCCCCTGGATATGACTTCTCCAATGGGATACATCCATCTCCAAGAGTCATCCATCATGCTCTCCAATAACCTTTTTATGCTTTGACAACTTTGGGCTGCCAGGGTGATTGTCTAGGCATTTCAAGAATGCCTTGTTTTCCCCCACTCCCTTTTCCTGGCAGCTAAAAAGTATCTTTTTAGTTGACACTGTCCTAATGTCCTTTTTCTGCCTTTGATGCCAGATTACTTGCCTGTGCCCATAAGAACTTTCCCAGCAAGTTAATTTCACTATAAATCAGTAGTCCAACATCTAACTTTCTAAAAGATTGAGATTTCCTTCACAGTATTCTTTTTCTGAATTTTTTCTGATTTTATAATAATTGTATTCCCCCTAAAAGAAATAAAAAGGAAGGAAAATGTGCTTTTTCATTTAAAAAAAATGATGATGGCTATGCTGAATTATTTCAGGATTATTAAGTAGAGGTAAACCATCTCTACGCTGTGTTTCATTTAAAAGATTTTTTATCAATGGAGATGTAAATACCACTTTTTGAAAATGATGAAATCTGAGGTGATGTTTTAATTTGTCAGGAATCATGGGATGTGGCAACACAAATTTGATATCAATTGAAAGATAGGGAAATGTTTTCATTTCATTTTGCTTTTTTTGTTGTTTTTATAAAATGTTTGATATTCTGAAAAATCTATCATCTATCTATCTATCTATCTATCTATCTATCTATCTATCTATCTATCTATCTACCTACCTACCTATCTACCTACCTATCTAAATTATGCCAACAAACTTGATCTGCTTTAGTGAATAATCCTATTACAATTTTTGGTATATCAGAATTGCTTTAAAGTGCTGCTGAAAGATAGAAATGCAAGGGAATATTAAATTTCACTTTGTCTGTTGCAGTTCCTTGCTTGAAAATAATCTTATGTTTCCTTCAACAGCTCTAATTTCTTGCAAAGTGGTCAAAAGATGTGTGTATTACTGTAATGGCATTAATGCGCACTCTTCCTGCATATTTTCAAAGCTGTGTATATGCAAATACACATCTGTACCTTTTTGCTTAAATGACATGGGAATATTAGGCTCCACTGAAGAGGCAGGAGAGACACATGGTAAACAGCACAATAAACGTGAACAAAGTGGAAAAAATAGATCAAAGTGATTGATGGTGAATAAATATAGAAAAAAATAAATGAATGTTCAGTTTAGCATTTATGTTTTCCCTAATATTGGACTGCCAAACAACAGTGGAGAAAAAGATAGAAGTGATGTGTTATGGAGAAATAGTAGCTGAAACCTTCTTAGGTTGCAGAGGTGGAACATTTTACTTTTTTTGAGAAGGGATGTCATCTTTCAATCAGTCTTCCCCCCTGGATAAGTCCCTGCAGTTTTCTTGGCAAGGTTTTGGAACTGGCCTCCTTTCTAGGATGGAATGACTGGCCCAAGGCCACCCAACTTCTTTCTTTCATGCCTAAGGTAGGATTGAGCTCATGGTCTCCCATTTTCTACAGCCTCAATTATACCTACACAAGTGTGGTTCTCGTAAGGTGGTGCAAATGATGGGCAAAATTAATAGATTTTGAAGTTATATGGATATGAATGCCTGGGTCAGAATAACAGGAAAGAAAAACACCACTTTTAGATTGCTAGCTTCGTGCCCTACCTTCTAAAGCTTCCAAGTGCTAATCTTCAATGAGATACTCAATTACAGGTCACTGCCTTGTACAATTATCTTTTGTTCTCATGCAAGATCAAACTAATTCTAAGATTCCCTTGAACCGCACACTCTGCAGAATATAGTCAAAGCTTAGTTTAAAGTTGTTGTTTTTTAAAAAAAGGAAAGTAATGTCTTTCCTAGAAATATAACTTACAGTAAAGCAAGTAAATTGAGATAATGAAAGGAAATCAGGCTCTAAAATGAGCACAACCGTACTCCCCAAATGCTACAAGAATGTTAAGCAAGAATCACACCAATGATTTCCAGTGCGAGGGACGGCTATCTTGTATCTCTGAGTGACTTGCAAAACTTCATCCTAAATGTTGTATCATGGTGGAGGTCCTTTGGGTATTTCAGGCAATCAAGTTCTGGCAGCAGTTTGGCAGAATCACTTGTCTGGGTCTTGTTTCACTGCAGGTTTGTGCTAAGTACACAAAGGCTGTAAAAGCAGGACAAGAAAAGCAGAGGACGGTTTGGCCTGAGGAGGCCGATAGTGATAATAGGAAAACATGAGAAATAGATAGCATCCCAAGCTATCTCTGGAAAAAAAAATCAATATATTACCCTCAACAAAAGGCTTGTGTGTGCATTGGCCTTGCAATCAGCTTTGTGATGGAGCCAAAGGCGCTTATAGAATTCAGACAAAAATATATGGAGGCCGAGACCTCAGCTGTACTCAGTATGGGGTAAAATAACTTGGCTCCTGGTATGAATAACAGCCTTCCATAGCTGATTTTGTGCTGATTAGTTAAGCAGTATGAAATCATGCTTCTGAGGGACAATTTCAAGAGAAAGGATAGAACAAAGGTTATATTAGTGACACTTTTACATAAAAAACCACCAGTTGCTGCAAGTTGGGCATAATCACAAGAACAATAATAGGCTTATAAGGAGCCTGATTCTTCAGATAGTTACTCTGAAAGTTGAACATTGCTGTCTGCATATATGTGCAAAAATGCAACTACTTTGCTTCCTTGTAATCTCTTGGTAGCTTCCATAGAAGACACAAGCTGCTTAGAACACCCATAGGAAGTACAGATTTCCTTAAATACAATAAAAACTGTGACAGTAAAAAAAAAATGCAAACCATACAAATAGAAGGCAAGGCAGTCAAAATAGAAGTTAAAGATGATATGATACCATCAAGGAAACATTTTCCAAACTATCTTCATCTTTAATAGCTTCTATAAGGAAGAGGGCTAGAAAAGATGATAGGAAAACATGTAGATTTTAAACTTGAACTGTTGTTATTAGGTATAATATCAGAAAAACTTGATACGCAAAGTATATATTTAATATTGCATATCTTAACAGCAGGGAGGATAATATTTGCACAATATTGGAAAAAATGAAGAAACACCGTGAGATGAAGAGATAATTAGGAAAATACTAGATTATGCAGAAATGGACAGATATATGTTGAAGATTAAACAGAATGAGGACACAGAATATTATTAAACATGTACTTTACTTTACCAGTGGTTGGAAAAATGAGGTGGAGATTAAGAATGTAATCTGTATTGTTGAGCAATTAAACAACCCAGACAACTATAGAATTGGTATCTGGTTGCAGCTGCTGAATCTGTCCCTAACAGTTTCTCACTGGTTGATCAATAACAGTTTCTCCTTTGTTGATCTGGATCAAGCTGGCAATGCTTAGAGGAGACACGCAGCCCTGCAGGTATTTTGCTAATTACATTAGGCAGATGAATGAGCATAACAATCCAATGTTTCCCTCCTTTCCTCAGATAAGTAGTTGGCGATCAGTAGTGGCAGTTCTGAAATTCCCAAGTTCCACGTATGTATTTTATTTCACATGGATCACTCAGATCCTGAAGTGCAGCTCTTGGCCTGGAATCACCAAGAACCTCCTCTTGTAGGAGTTCAATTTCAGTTCATTTTCCTGAATCCACCAACTCACAGCCTGAAAATAGGAAGAAGTTCTTAAAACTTTTGATGCTTTTGAATTGTGGTGTTGGAGAAGACGCCCGACAATCCTTTGTACTGCAAGGAGATCAAATCAGTCAATCAATTGATTGAAAATCAGCCCTTTTTTTGGAGGCACAGACATGGAAGCTGAAGCTCAAATACTTTGGCCACCTAACGAGAAGGGAGGCTTCATTGGAAACACCCCTGATGTTGGGAAAGATTGAAGGCAAAAGGAGAAGGAGATGGCAGAGGATGAAATGGTTAGATAATGTAATCAATGGAATGAACATGAAATTCTGGGAGACAGTGAAGGACAGGGGGACCCTGGTGTGCTATGATCCATGGGGGCTGCAAAGACTTAAGACATGATTTAGCAACTGAACAAGTAGGAAGTGAAAGTGAATTTTTAAGACTGAGTTTGAAGTTGAACCTACCTGTAGTTACCCTGCTCCCAGTCCAACTCCCCACCCCCAACCCTACCCCCTCCAGATTGATGAATTTGGTGAATTTCTGCATGCAAAGCAGAGAGTTTGCCTCCGAGCTTGGCCTCTCCCTATTGTTCCTGAGCTACGATTTGAGGAATTTTGCACACTATAATTTGGATGTTTGTCTCTTTGCTGCCATAGTATTTCCAACCAGTAAAATTCAAGGTGTTAAGTTGAATGATTTAGCTTGAAACGTGTCTTTTCTTTCTTCCTGCTCAAGCGTCTTTACCTTGGAGGCATTTATGGCCTCTACATAGTCAGAGTTAAAGCTTCAGCTAACGGATCCAATTCAATCATACTCTGGAAAACTATACAAATAGAAAAATAATTCAAAATAAATGAATAAAAATGAAGCTCGCTTCATGAAAAATGAACAGGTGAATATCCAAGAAAGGAATTAAACTGACATAGAAGAGTTCAGTTGATTGAAAGGCATGTTTATTTGATTGTTGGAATCCTATCTGTCACTCGCTGCTTTTAGAAGCAATGTTCCTGTCCCTCTTTGTCCTGTAGGTTTCTCACTTCACTTCTCTTTTCATGGTCTTCTTTTCTTTAAATCCTTACTGAGTAATATTTAATCTCCAGCTGCCTTCAACTTGCTTCTTCTGCTGCCAGTTCTGACCATTAATATTTTGTCGTATCCTTTCCCTTCCATACTTGGCCTCCTCTTTTCTCCCTCCACTGAGACATCCTGGCTGCATATATGAAGGCTATGTTTGGAAAAAGTAGCTCCCTAGTAACTACATACACAATAGTTGTTATAGATCCAGCTTATTTATTTGAAATGTTTTTTCAGTGCCCATGATTCTGTAGAGGACATTGACTAAGATTTTTTTAATGTGGTAGAAATGCACATGTATGTACCTAGCCATAAGCCTAAACATTATATTAAAACAACATCCTCTGCCATTGTTTCTATGATTTCCTCTCCTTTGTTTGAACTGACTTTAAGACTTTAAAGAGCTGTGGTGACACAGTGCTAGAATGCAGCATTACAAGCTAACTTTGCCCATTGCCAGCAGTGTGATCCTGACTGGCTCAAGGTTGATTCAACTTTCCATCCTTCTGAGGTTGGTAAAATGAGGACCTAGGTTGTTCAGGGCAATATGCAAATAATGCTGACATTATAAACTGTTCAAAGAGTCCTGAAAAGCACTATGGAGTAGTATATAAATCTAAGTGCTATCACTATTGCTATTTATTAAAGTGCTGTAAGGAAGGGAAGTTGCCACAAGGCAAGAGACATACCTCAATTGCAGTTCTCCAAATTCCAGAATTTTAAAACAAAGTGCCATTGCTTTTTGCTGTTCATGTGTTGCTAATTTTCTGTACTGTGGTTCCATTACTCATAAAGATGCCTACAGCAGTGTGTCCATTTCTCTTTGTTGCATTATATATTTGTGCCTCGTATGGTTAAACTTTATATTTTTGCACACCAAGAGAGACATTGTTTCCTACAGAGTTTTTAAAAACTCTGATTATCCTGACCCATGTGGTCATTTATGTTAGGAATCTGTTCACCAATTAGTTGGGTTGGCAATATATAAACCAACAATGTATGTTTGTAGCTTTAAGACAAAGTTACTGTATTGATTTGTACTATGTTCCAATTGGTTGATTGTACTGTGAATTGCCATAAGAGGGAACTAGAGAACATGGCTTGCTCTCTCTGACATTCTGTATCTCTGACATTCTGTATCTCTGACATTCTGTTGCTATCTCAGTTTGACTCTGAGACTCTGTTGTATTTATGCTGTGCTTCTATTTTGATATTTGTGTTTACTGTAAATGACAAAGGCAACTGGTAAGAAGACTTTGTAATTGGATATTCTTTGGACTGTTAAACGTATATGACCTGGACTGTTTATTGGACTGTGCTATTTATTAAAGTAAATTTTAACTCAATTTAGTGTATCTGTGTGTGGCTGGATAACTATTTATAACTATTCTCATAAACATTTCCATGTGCATATCCTTGTTTCTCAAGGATTATTCTGTACATATCATAACATTTTATTATTTTGATTTCTTTGCACCTGACCTGTTTAAGGATTGAAAGGGAGCTTGGATTTGCCTGAACTGAGATGTCTTCCTATTCTGATACAGACCAATGTTGTTAAATGTGGAAGAGAGTTTTGATTCAATGCTCAAAGTAGAATTTTGGATTTTCATATGGCCCTATCATCTGCCAGAGTAGTCTAATTAGATCTACAGTATTTTTTGTGTGGCAAAAACCACTAGGTCAGGGGTGTCAAACCGGCGGCCCACAGGCCAGATGTGTCACGTGCAGGCCATGCCCACCTCAGCTCTGCAAATGGGAAAAACATCATGAAACATCAAAATGACGGCAACATGATGTGGCGAGTTTGACACCTGTGCACTAGGTTTTCTACCAAGTTTGCCTTAAATGTTTTATAGTCAATTCACAACCTCGCATGAATTTTTCAAAATATAATAGATAATAGATTCAAAGCCTGCCTTCTGGTCATTTGGAATTAGGACTTCAGCCAGCCAGCCCAAATTTAATACAGTGAAGCCTGTGAAAATCCATTGGCTTAAACGCATCTATTTCTATCCTATAGACACCAAATCTAAAGCTTTCATTATTATGCCACAGAGGTTGTTACTTTACCTGTTCTAAAAGAGATAATAACACTTTGAAGAGCATCCTTTTTGTTTGATGACAGGAAAGAGATGATGCCTTGTATTATTTAAAATGACTCTCTTCGACTTTACATCTCTGTTGATTTAACAGCCAAACAAATTCTTGCTGACCTTCAGTGAAAAGAGTTTCAGAGAGTTCTTCATCCTTCAATAAGTAGCGAAGCAACAAATCTAAGTGGGATGTAAACGTAATAGATCAAATTGCATTTGTTAAGGAAGAGGTTTCTACACTACTGCTCGAACTTGGTTCAGTTCTTTAATATTTGAGGAGTACCATTTATTACAGTCACATTTTCCCACTGAATCAAAAACACGCCTTGCATCTATATTTACAAGTTACATTTAAAATTGCTTTTCCTTTTTCATTTCTTATTGAAACTGGACAGACACAAAATGAAATGCAGTGGCAATTGTTTTTAATAAGGGGAAGCTTGGAAGCCATTTTATCAGTGTCTCAGTGCCTAGAGACTGTGAAGACTGCAGTCTGTGGAAACTGTGAAGATCAGCTTGACTTCAGAAGTTGTAGGTGCTTCATCATTGGAGGTTTTTAAGAAGAGACTGGACAGTTGCTTGTCTGAAATTGTATATGCCGGTCCAGTGGTGGGGTTCAAATTTTTTTACTACTAGTTCTGTGGGTGTGGCTTGGTGGGCGTGGCAGGGGAAGGATACTGTAAAATCCCCATTCCCTCCCTACCCCATTAACCTGCTTTCCAACTCCGTTCTCCTGCTCAGGGCAACAAAAGAAGACCCACCCAATCACCTGGGACTTGGGAGGCAGAGAATAGATGGGGGTGGGACCAGTCGGAGGCAGTATTTGCCAGTTCTCCGAACTACTCAAATTTTCCGCTACCGGTTCTCCAGAACTGGTCAGAACCTACTGAATACCATCTCTGGGTCAGTCTCCTGTTTGAGCAGCAAGTTAGACTATAAAACCTCCAAGGTTCCTTCCAGCTCTATTCTTATTGAAGATCTGGATGGGACGGTATAAGCTTAAATTCAAGCTTGACAACGCAGAGTGGCTATGGGCTTACAGGTCCTCCAGTGTCAGGAATTTTTCATCTTTACTTCTGGGTGGGGTTGTTTTTTCCCAGGTAGAACTGTTACCAATCTGGTGACCTTTAGCATCCTTTTGTACCTTTAGCTGGACTAGAATTCCCTTCTCACAATTATTCATGCCTCAGTCACTTCATGTTTGGGCTATTGTAATATCTTGATATGGACTGCCCCTGAAGACTATTTGGAATGAAAATGGCTGTGTGGGAGGTTATGAGCACGCTCTGGTATGCTCCTGTGAGGCCTCTGCTGGTTACCAGTAAGCTGCAGGATTTCTTTATTAGCAATAGCACTTAGACTTATATACTGCTTTGTCATGCTTTTAGCCCTCTCTAAGAGGTTTACAGAGTCAGTATATTTCTCCCAGCAATGTGGATCTTCATTTTACAGCCCTCGGAAGGTTGAGTCAACCTTGACACACTCAGAATCAACACTCAGAATCAAGCTGTGGAGCGAGCAGTGAGTTAGCCCTGCAGCACTGCATTCTAACCACTGCGCTACCATGATTCATTAGATTTTTATAAATAACTTAAGATAGTGAACATGCATCATATTCCTTCCTCCTCCTATTTTCCCTACAATAACAACTCTGAGAGGTGTGTTGGGCTGAGAGAGACCACCAAAAATCACTCAGCCAGCTTTCACACCTAAGGTGGCACTAGAACTTGTGGTCTCCTGGTTCCTAAACCAGCACCTTAACCACTGGTGGCAATTCAAGGGGATGCTTGTGACTTATAAAACCCTCCGAGGCATAGGATTCAGTTGTCTGAAGGATAATGATTGTCCTGCTTTTTTCTGCTTACCCTGTCCAGCAGAGTGGACATTCTCCAGGTCCAATCCTTGAAACAGTGTCCTCTAGTGGCTTGCCTTCAGAAGTAGTTGGTGCTCCATCACTGGAGGCTTTCAAAAAGGGACTGGACATCTGTTTGTCTGAAATGGAATAGAGCCTCCTGCTCAAGTAAGGGGTTGAACTAGATGACCTCCAAAGCCCCTTCCAACTCTGTTATTCTATGTTCTAATGCAGGGGTGTCAAACTCACAGCCCGCAGTCTGGATGAGTCACATGCTGGCCCCACCTCTCCCTGGTTTAGCGAAGGCGAAAATATGTCACGTGATGCAGCCGTGACGAGATGAGTTTGACACCCCTGTTCTAATGAGTCCCAGGAAGCATGCTTTCTTCATCATGGTTACTGTCCTCTAGACTACTGTGCTCCCAGTGATTGTGTTGCTCTGATCTTTTATGCGAGCCTAGAAGATCTTTCTCTTCCTCCAGACTGAGATGAAGGGCGATTATTTCTAGTTGTCTTATATTATCAGGCCTTGTTCTTTGGGGGCTTGTATTAGCTTTATCAGGATATGTCACTTTATGGGGTGTTTCAAATTGATCGGCTTTCTTTTTATAAACTGCCCAGAGTCAATTGAATTGGTCAGTTCTATAAATTTGATACAAAAAACAAAGAAATATAGTCTTTCTAACTCAATGCTTTCGTTTACAGAAGAAGTACCATTTCTTTTGCAGTTCAGAAGAGTCTTCTGTAGCTCCTGAATTTATTCCAACCAACCAACTTCAGAATATTCAGTGCTCCTATAAATGTCTTCTGAAAGGACTATAAACTGTTGTGAATTGTTAAGTAGGATGTCAGTTTGCCAAGTAACACATCTAAAAGTTTGCTCATGGGTCATCCAATTAGGTGATACTTCTAATCTACTGCATTAGAGTCAAGAACTGAAACTAACAACTTACTTTTTTTTTTTTTTTACTAATAGATTGCTACTCAGCCCTGGGGTATCATTTAGTCATTTTCAGTTTTATCTGAGGAAGAATAATCTGTTATGGATAAAAAAATGATTAATTTAAAATTAATTGCACTGATTATTAATAATACAGTTAAAAATGTAGAACTCGTGTAGAGAATGGAAATACCAAATAGCATAGTTATGCAGTGTTTTAGGAAAAAGTGCTTTTGAATTTGTGGGAGCACAAATATAGACACTCTTGGCAATTTTTTTGAAGCAGCTGTATCTTTGGCTAGGATCATGCACGTGCCGCATTGTCTTGGGAAAAGGTATGTCTGCTTTAAAGAGTTCAGGATGGGAGCTGCATTGACCTTTTTATGCAATCTACCTGAAGCACCAAAGCAGGTGGGAAAGCTGTATTTTTAAGGTGTGTGCTGAACATGTAATCTCTGCAAGCAAGGAGGAAAGAAAGAAAGAGGAAAGAAAGAATGTAGTTGTAGTGAATGGGCAAACCCATGAGAGCAGCAGATCAAACTGGAAACCTGATGGATAGAGTGACAGAAGCTGTTTTGAAAGAGTTATCTTCTCTTGATCTCCAACTGTTGGTCCTGAGGACAGCACATAGGAACCAAAGGGGAAAATACATCTTAATAGGTGATAGGAGGTGTGGAGTTTAGAGACCGTGAGGTTCTTGATGCTTTCTGAGCTGGGTTGTTTTCTTGCAGACCTTTCAATAGCAAACTAGGCAATGCCATCACCGTTGGCATTCTCTTTTATCAGGACTTCAGAGAATCACCTGACTATATTGCCAACTGCACAGGGCAAAATATCTAATTGCATTTGCAGCAGCAAGAAGGAAAACACTCCTTTAACTTTGGAACAGCTAAAGATGATTTGAGGCTGCCCTCAGGTATACATTGGTGATGAGATGAGAAATCATTAAAAAAAAAAAACAGTTGTGTTCAAGTGTGATTGGCTCCAATGGGATGCATTTGAGGAAAGTCCTCATGCTATTGGGGTGGGGTGGGGGTGGGGATTTTATTCAACCAAGAAGCTAAACCTTACCAAAATAAAATGTAAGCATGAAAACACAGTTCACACTAAGGCATGCTAAAAGTTTAGTGTACAGGTTTACACCAGCATTAAAGTTAAACCTATAGAAGTTAGGGCTATGTTTATACTTCTATTTCCTCTATTGAAATAGAAGGAAAAATTTAAAAAGCAGGGATTGAAATGATAATACATATTTTAGCAGGGTGTTTCATCTTCGAGAGCAGGCATGAGGCTTGGTGATAGAAGGGAAGAACTGGAGTTGAAGTGCTAGATTACGGAGAAGAATTTGAACAGATCTGCAACAGAGCAATGAAGCATCTCATTGGACAAAAAGGTTTTTTTTCTAACTCATACATTTTCCAGTCCAGCTCCTGAAAGCTTATAAAACGTATTAGTCTTAAAAGATGCTGTCACACTCTTTCTGATTATCATCTCATCTGACATTCTCAAGGGGTGCTGGGATTTTCTTGATTATGTGCTTGAAATTTCCCTTCACTGGAACATTTCTCAAAAATTCTTTTCGGACTTGAGCTTCATTTCTCTTCACAACAGAGGTCATACCTTTCTGGAGATGGCCAAAGAATATCTTGATTGTGTTGGAATAGATCTTTCCTGGCAGAATTCTACTCGATGAAGCTCACTTCAGCTTTGCGTATGATTAATAGGTCTTTTCCTGTTTGACTGGTATGACTAATGTCTGCTTAGTAGCAGAACTGAAGTTCAGTTTTTCCTTTCTCACTATGCCCGAGTGTCTGTATATATATATATATATATATATTTTGAAGGACTTTCTCCCCCCCCCCATGCTCCCCTTGAATCTGAGGTTACTAATATAAACATGCAGTTTAGTCTAGTGGTGAAGGCACCAGGCTAGAAAGCAGGAAACAATGATTTTTAGTATCACCTTAGCCATGAAAGTCAGTTGAGTGAACCTGGGCCTATTAACTCTGTCTCAACCCAATCCACCACACAAGCTTCTTGTTGTGGAGAAAACAATAAAAAGGTGTGTTGTATATGTTTGCCACAATGAGTTATTTGTAAAAATAATAGCAGAACAATATAAATAAATAAATAAAATTGGGGATTTCTTGCTTTCACTTTTCAAATGGCAACAACTGGAATTCAACCCCAGTAGCTCATACCATAGAACTGGAAAAAATTGGTTTTGGCTTTTTTTTCCTAAAAAAAGAGGTAACTTGAGCAATATCCTTCACAAGAGAGCACCATTAAATTTTGCAATAAAAATCATATATTCATCCTTCATAACATAAAAATGCAAAACACAGGCAAACTACGGTTTACTTCTCTCTCACTCTCTTTTTTAGTGATCAGACCCAATTTTCATTTACTACATATATCAAATCATTGTGTGTGTAACATAGGAATGTTCTCTTACACTCTAAATGGACATGGCATACAGTTCATTTATATTTTTATTATATATGCTGTGCCCCATTCTTTATATTGTTGAGGATATTTATACAATGGAAATTGAAGGAAATGTGCAACCATCTGGTTCTGGGAATGGTTTGATCATGATGCAATACAGAGAGGAAAGTTTAAAAAATTAAGTTAAGCTATTTTTATTCACTGTATACAGCAGAGATGGGGGACTACGATGATTTTATGACCTGTAGACTTCAACTCCCAGAATTCTTGGCTGGTTCTGAGAGTTGAAGTCCACAGGTTATAAAGTTTCTGCAGTTGCCTACCCCTGTTACATCGTCAAATCAGCTTCTTAACTTCGTTTTCTGTTCCTTTTCCTTCCACCGTATGAAAGAACATAGAGCTAGGAATTAAAGTGCAGATGGGACCAATGCAATTCTAGTTACATGGATGGTGAGCTTTTGAACAGATTATAAATAATTGCATAATAGTCTTCACCTGATTTCTGTTGGTGCAGCTAGTGGAAGGTATCTGTTATATCTAATTCACAGTTATTTGCATCCCCAAATATCAGGTTCCATTAACAATTTGGCCTATGGGATAATCCAAGTTTTTCCAGTCTTTCAGAAGCCTGACAGGATAAGGACCACCTGGATATTTAGGGAGAAGCCCTTACATGTGGCAAGTCCTGCAAATGAGAAGGAATGTAACTGAAAAATAATAATTATTAACATAGAGGTGGATAGAAGCTGTAAAGTGTTATGGCCAGCCCGAACTGTACTGATCATTCCCTCTAGATCCAAATTTGTTTGAAGATTATCAACAGAAAGATATTAGCAGATCAATATGTTGTTCCTTGGTTTGGTTTTAGAAAGCATTGGGTTCAGAGGTGGTATTCAGCAGATTCTGACCAGTTCTGGAGAACCAGTAGCGGAAATTTTGAGTAGTTCAGAGAACTGGCAAATACCACTTCTGACTGGCCCCACCCCCATCTATTCTCTGCCTCCTGAGTCCCAGCTGATTGGCTGGGTCTTCTTTTGTTGCCCTGCACAGGAGAACAGAGCTGGAAAGCAGGTTAGTGGGGTAAGGAGGAAATGGGGATTTTGCAGTATCTTTCCCCTGCCACGCCCACCAAGCCTTGCCCACAGAACTGGTAGTAAAAAATTTTGAATCCCACCACTGATTTTGATGTGCTTACAGTCTAAAATGTGCAAGTATTGCTAGCCCTTTTTCTGACAAAATGAACCCAATCTATATCCTTATGTCAAAGGCAGCATGTTCCACCTGATTTTATATTTCATGTGGTGAGGAAGGGAACAGGAATTTATGGATCAATAGAAATCCAGTTTGTTTTAACCGCAGCATTCTATTTCTGTCATTGTATTGTTTTCTATCTAGTTGTTTAGAATTTTCAACAATATGATGAGCATCTGTACACAATTCTTTGCAATGTATTCACAATTTTAATGTTAAGCAATTCATCATAACCTTTGTTATAACGATTCCCTTGGTGGTATTAATTCATTTATTGATCAGATTAGTATAGCTATCAACTCACCTGAATATACTCTGGGCTGCGTGATCAGATTCCTCCTCTAAAATAACCCCAACATTGCAAATTTAAAATATACAGCATCAACAAAAACTCTAACCATGTCAAGCCAACAAAATACAAAAAGCAACAGATCCACAACTCCCAGGGCTCACCAATCATATACACCCTCACAGAGCAGATGGATTTATGTATCATCCTGGCCCAGATTTGAGCGGGTAAAAACCACATTGTAAAATATTTCCTAAAGACTAATAGTTCTCAGGCACGTTTCCTCAATAAACATTTTCAAAGATAAATGTTTTTGGTAAATTCTTTCATATAATTTAGCAATTTCCAAGTAGATGCTTTTTGAGTGAAAAATAAAGATGCTACGAGATTCCATTCAATGCTGTCATCCACACAGAATCTATTTTGGATCAGATATGAATCCGCCCCTAAAGATAGTGATGATAAGCTTTTTCAGTAGGGTTGCTATGACAGCAATTCATGGAATCAAGTCAAAAGAGAGACAGGTAAGTGATAACTCCTAGTCTTGATATACTGAATTCAGATCAATGGTAAAAAAGAGCCAAGAGTTTGATCTAGTGCAGGAGTGTCAAACTCACGGCCCACCGGCTGGATGTGTCATTGCTGGCCATGGCCATACCCAGTTTAGCAAAGTGTGTGTGTGGGGGAGTCACGATATGGCACATGACGATGTGCTGACAAGATGGTACAAGTTTGACACCCCTGATCTAGTGGTTAAGGCACCAGGCTAGAAAGCAGGAGACTTTGAGTTCAAGTTCTGCCTTAGCCATGAGTGACTTTGGGCAAGTCTCAGTATCTCTTTCTCTCCCTCTCTCTCCCTCCCTCCCTTCCCCACCTTCTCCAATCCATTTCACAGTGTTGTTAATGTCAGGAAAATGGGAAGTGGAAGGTCCGTTGGGTATAGTTGCTACCTTGAATGATTTATAAAAAATAATGAAGGCGGGATGCAAATAAGCAAATAAAAACCTTAATCGTAGTTTCATTAGTTACAATGAATTGGCAGAGCAGGGACAGGATTCAGTCTTATTATTTCAGCCCCTCACTCTGTTAAATTGAATGAACATCTTCATGTCCGGTCATCCATTTCTTCTTGATTGTGACTTCTTGCTTCTCTCAGGACATGGCAAAAGCTTCCTAAAATGTCACATGTCAACCTTTTCCAGCAGATCATAAAGTTGGCTTGGCAGGGTCTATGTTGTATTATTATTAAGATCAATACCGATTTCCTCTGTGCTTCTCAACTGAATATTTAGATAGATTCCGAAGAACCAGCTGAATAGAAAAGTTTGAGAGTGTCAAAGATATACCAGCAAGTGAGTTTTCAAGGCATCTTGCTTTACTACCTGCATAGAAATGCATTTTTTTCCCCCAAGAATCAAAATATTCTATTGATCAGTAGATGGCAAACTTGCTGCATACAACTTTCCTTTCTTATTTTCATCCACCGAACATTTTCGGTGCAAGCATTATTCTGTATTATAATTTAAGATACCTTTAAATTCATTGCATTTAGTTTATTGTGGCAATGATTTGTTTACAAAGCACTCTGTGTAGCAGGTATATATGCTGCAGTTTTTAACATGTTACGGAAAGAAATATTAATAAATGTGTGAACTTCCCTGAGCTATTTTAAATTATTATCTACTTTGTTTCTGGAGGTTTCTTTTTATTGGGAATATGCATGTTTTATTAGTGCAATCTCCTCTGTAACAGTTTGCAGACCCACTCTGCTTCTGCACTTATCCATGATTACTAATAGTGTTGCAAAAGAAATATGAAGCTAATCCTTAGGAACCTCTAAAAATTTGGATTTATAATGGATCTTCAATTATTATTTTTTGACAAGATTCGTATGTAGCCCATTAGAAGAACATTTATGGGTGTTAATTCAGCTGAGAAAGGGATAACACATAGGTAGAAATTAGTAAGTATAACCCAAGTTCTGTTTATGGAAACAGTATTCATTTTTTAAAAAATAATGAGTGCTCATTAAAAAGGGAAGGTGGATTACTTTACAAATGAGCTAACATTAATCTTTCTTGAGGAGAAAAATAAGGATAAATATATTATCCTTAGTATGCATTTGTTTTTTAAAATGAGCATTCCATGCATCTTACTGATAGAAAATAAACAAGATGTGTTATCAGGTTAAAAAAAAATTCCACACTTTCCCTTGCCTTTAAATGCATTAAATAGACTTAAAACACTTGTCATGAGGGCAATTGCCTTTTTAGTTACACCTTTATAAACAATTACCTTTGTAATTACAAAGTATATTATCTTTCCAATACACTTCTCTGGAATCAATAGAGAGATCATAAGAAACAATATTTTATATCCAGAAGACAGACTGGAAGAAAAATAAGGCTGAAGGATTCCATGCAAAATGTGAAGTGTTTTATTTATTTATTACTTTTTTACACTGCCTAGATTCCAGCAATTCTGACTGATTCACAGATAGACAGAGACAGAGGACAGGCACAAACTGGAAGAAAAACCCATGTTATTCAGAAAAAAAGTTTTAATTACCCTTGCCAAAAACCCAGGGAAGGAGCTGAGTCTTCAAGCCTTTCCAAAATATCAGCAAAGTAAGGGCTCTCTGGGGTTTTTGGGAAACCTCATTCCAGAGGGCAGGTGCTGCTTTTGAGAAGGTCTTGGGTCTAAATCTAGGTTTGATTTAAATCCCCTCAGAATGAGAACTGAGTCATTTAATTTCCTTTTGCTATCGATGTATTGATGTGAACAATTGGACAGGCCCTTACATGAGTACCTCTTTGGTGCTAACTAGTAGCCCCATGGACAGGGGTGGGATTCAATTTTTTTAACAACTGGTTCTGTGGGTGTGGCTTAGTTGGTGGGTGTGGCTTGGTGGTCATGTGACTGGGTGGATGTGGTCAACTCGACGTCACTCATGTCAAGGGGTGCTTCTCCTTGCTTGGCCTCTCATGACAGTGGGGATGCTGCAATGGTCGTAAGTGTGAAAAATGGGCATAAGTCACTTTTTCAGTTCCATTGTAACTTTGAATGGTCACTAAATGAACTGTTGTAAGTCAAGGATTACAGGTACAAAAATACAAAAGGATTCTTTGCTTGCAAAAAGCTGCCCTAAATACCAATCATTAGATTAAAAATACCTGCAAGCTGGAGTTACAAATCAGGCAGAGTGCCAGAGCCCCTTGAGGAATGAAAATAGTTAAAATGCGGTGATAACTATCAAGCAGCCAACTCTTGCTCATAAAGTGAAACCTTTTAGCAGAGGGGTCATTTAAACTCTCCAGAAAGAGCACACCCAGGAGAAGCAATCCTTAGATCCATTTACACCACTTAAAGATACCAGCTGGTCTCACTCATCTCACAAGATATCCTAAGGAAATCATCCAGGTTTAAGGAAAGGTCACATGCCCCCCAGGAAGGCAATAAAAAAAATCAGGGCCAAACTTGCATCCTGCCTCTTGGAAGTACACTCCAAAAGAATACTGCCAGATACCACTAAAGCAGTGAAGGAAGACTTCTCCCCAGACAGAAAAAGAAACCACGAGGCAGGAAAAAATTCAAACGCAATACAAATAATTAAACCACAACAGTCACTGTTTCTTGTTAAATCAATTACCAGAACAAATAGACAGAGGAACTAGCCAGATTTCTCAAACCAGTTTCTTTTAAGGAACAGAGATTAATCTTTTTCCTTCCAAACAAAGCTGAATAGGGAAAATTATCCCATCAATAAACACCGGATTAAATGTCACCAAGCACCGAATTAAACTTTACCAAAAACCAGTTTTAGACCAAAATTCAGAAAGGTTATGTAAACTCACATTTAATGTCAATCTTTTTAGCTAGCCAAGAAGAAGTATTTCCAGGGGAGTATTTTCTCCCAACAACAGAGTAAAAAGCTTAAAACAACCCTCCCTCTTTAAGTATCAAGAAAAAAAAAAACTCATTCAGAGACAGTAAATCTAGGCATACTGCCAAGAATGTAACAAGGGTAGAAAAAACCCAAAGGAGATTTCCTCTTACTACCGGTTCTCCGAACTGCTTAGAAAGTTAACAAGGGGTTCTATAGAACCGGACAGGGCTGTTAGAACCCCACCTCTACCCATGAAGCATTGTCACTCAATTTGGTGGCCCTAACTGTTGCAAAGACAGAAACACCATATTAAAAAGAAATCAAGCCCTGTACCTGATCTTTGACATATTTAATGGTATTTTCATGGCATCTTTATATAATTGCATCTGGTATCTGCAAAGCCATCCTGGGTCACACTGTGCAAACAAATGTCCCTTTTCCACCAATGTTACAACATGATTTCCAGAAGGATGGGATTGCTCACTGTTGCAAGTGTAGTAAGTTTTGGAATTGCATGAATGTGGCTTATTCTCTAGTAGAGTTATAATGAGGGGGAAAAACCCTCATGATTATATATTTTAAGAAGATCTACTTGTAGGACTTCTGTTCCTGAAAGAACTATCTTAAAGTTCTAGCTTCTGTCTTTAGCTTGATATAGTATTTCCAAGACTGTTCACTAATTCACTAAGTAGGACTTTCTCACTCTTGGGAATAATTCCCACCGCGTAGCCATAGCTGCAAGGAAGCCATACATACATATTTATTATGTTCTAAAAGACAACATACTATCATCTACCAAGCTTTAGCTTGATCTGAGGAGCAAATCCTTTCCCCTGATTATGATGTCATTCATTTAAACTTTCAAGCTTTAATCCTATGCATCTGTGCATGGAGTTAGGCCTGAGGACTTGTTCTTTTGTGGGTATAGGATTAATAGACTGTTGGAAGTTAAAACTCATCCCTCTCCTAGATAAATGAAATATTTTAGGATATATATTAAAAAGGCAGAATATTTCCCCTACAAGAGAAGTAGAAACTCAGAGAGGCAGAAACTCAGCCCCCCTACTTTTGGTAATGGGCCATTAAGGCCTGGGCCAGTCTATTCTACATAACAAAGATCTACCTCCTTCAGGCAGACCCATAATAGGAATCTCAAAGCCCTTTTATGACATCATCATCCAACAAGTCTCAACCAAGCCTGGAACTCAGCATAGCCTACTGAGTTGCCCCTTCATGGCCCCAATGGAGTCCGACAACCAATCAGAATACAAGCTCAAATTCAAATCCCAACAAAGGACGTAAAATCCAGGGACTCTCGGCATCTCTTCCCTTTTCACCCAGGAGCTCCCAGGCATGTGATCTGGTCCACCACTAAACCATCTTCCCAAGCAGTCACCATGTTTCCAGTGTCTTTCTTCCCCACTTGGAACTGAACCCAGAAGGATATTTCTTCCAACACTACTCAAATCCACTCCACATTCTCCACAATGTGTCCTAAGTGCTTAAGAACTTTTCTGTTTTATTGAGGGATGTGTTCTTTTTATTTTGCAGCTTGATACTGTGGCCATGGGTTTAGGGAAACTGATTTGGACCAGGTCAGATGATTAGGCCATCTGGCCCACTTTTACAAAAAGCAACTGCTTGCAAGCAAAGTAAAGATGGAGTTGAATTTGGAACTTTATGAGTACAGAGATTTTGCCACTACAGTTCTTTATTTTTTTATTTTATTTTTTTTTATTTTGTTTTATTTATTAGTTTCATCCTTAAAAAATGTTAGAATTTATAATACTATTTCTTAAAGTTTGGGAAGATATGGACATAGCTGTCTTCGAAGGTTGTCTAAAGAGATCTAAGGGATGTGTAAGGCAAGAGCTAACCATTCCATACTGGTGTTTACTTATTTATTTTTATGTATTTATCATATTTAAAAATTACCCATCTCCTTCACAGAGATATCTGGGATATTGTCTCAGGTAGCTACACAAAACTGAGTGGATTTTTTGCTTTTTATTTTTTTAAATTTGGAACTCCAGTAAATGATGATTTTCCTTATGGAAATCAGATCTGGGATACAAACCAGAGAAAATTATAACATGTATCTAAAAGCTAAAACTATAGGCATCATTCTTAGATTTTGAAATCATCTCTTTTGGGGGGAAATAATCTGACTTTAACAAAACTGTCAGGATTGCATTGTCTTGAATATCTTATCAACACGATGGAAAAGCATACTTTATCTGTGTCTTTGTTGACAAAATTACTTAGTCTTTTTCTTACTGATACCTAAATTGGACACATTGCTAGGAGACGGCCCTATTTGCATTCATTTTGCATAAGCCCTCATTGTTTAGAGGGTTATACATAACAGTGACATAAAGTCCCATGAGAAAATAATTGAAAAGGTCACAAGCCTATTTTTCTTTTTCTATGACTAGTTTCCATTAGGCAATTTTCCTGTGGCAGTATGATTGTGCAGCTGTGTGACAGCGGCTGTAGCACAATGAACTGACAGCTTGGCTTTCTGTCAAGGAAAATGCTGTCTACCTATCTCTCTGTTTTGAAGTTATCATTTTAGAAATCACCAGAAATAATCCTCAAAAGATTTTTTTTTTAATGATAAGGGAGAAATAGAGAACCAGAGACCCGTTTCAGAGTTTCCCTGATCATTCTAAGGTTTTATTTTTCTATTTTTTGTTTCTTAAATATAAAGCAGCAATATTAGAACCTTGGTGACTTTAAAATTTGAGAATTTCAACTCCCAGCCAGCCATGCTGTCTGAGGAATTTTGAGAGTTGAAGGTCACAAGTCTTCAAATTGCCAAGAGTGAAATGGAACATGGTTGACGATTTCAAAACTGAGAACAAATTTCTGTAGATTATGACTAGTTCTCCATTAGCCTTTCCACCCTCAATTCATATTTTATATGTCATCTTTAGCAGGAGTTTCCAACCTTAGCAACTTTAAGCCTGGCAGACTTCAACTCCCAGAATTCCCCAGCCAGCTTGCTGGGCAATTCTGGGAGTTGAAGTCTGCTAAGCTTAAAGTTGCCAAGGTTGGAGACCCTGATCTATAGGTAATACTAATCGTAAATTGTTGATTTTCAAGACATCTGGCACTCCATATCCCTACCCCTCAAATATTCCTTCCAGAATCAAGACAATGCTTTTAGTTTAAACTTCAGATTCTGTTTGGATTTGCAAAGCATTCTTCAGTAATTTTCATAGTATCTGTGTATGATGCCTTTCTTCTTTTTCTAATACTGACAGCTTATTATTTCCCATTGGTCCTGCTTAGAACATTTCCAGTCAAATAGCCAACTGGAACTTCTTCTTTTCCTAATTCGAATTATCAGTTTCCTGGTCTTTTTCCTCTTTTAAATAACAAAACTGTACCTTTGTTCTTTTTAAGTCACCCTTAGTATTCCAAATGATATCTACATAGCCCTTCAAGCTTCATAAAAGCAATCAGGTTATCTAATGCAAGTTTGTCCTTAAAAGTTCAGAATATTCAGTGGTAGTTATCCTCCAAAGTCCTAAAATTTTTATTTTCCTGCAAAAGAGTTTTTTTTAAAAAACAACAACAATGTTCTTCTTAGTTCCCGGGGTCCTTAATCTACAGCTGCAAGGTAGGTAAGGAGGGTAATATGCTAGTTTTTCCTGTTAGCATGTATCACTCTGCTTTCTTAACAAGCCGTATT
The DNA here is from genome assembly GCF_049901715.1 of Pseudonaja textilis. Taxonomy (NCBI): domain Eukaryota; kingdom Metazoa; phylum Chordata; class Lepidosauria; order Squamata; family Elapidae; genus Pseudonaja; species Pseudonaja textilis. The sequence goes on along the minus strand of NC_141990.1, from coordinate 126,345,080 downwards.
TATGTATTTACAAAACAGTAATGGTAGGTATTCCTTCTGTTATCTTTCCTTGGAACTTGAATGATCTATATCAGGGCTGTCAAACTCCCAGCCACAGGCCAGATGTGTCATGCGCTGGTCAGACCCACGCCCATGCCCACTTTAGCGAAGGGAAAAAATGTCCTGATATGTCACATGACGCCACTGAGTTTGACACCACTGATTTACATAATGCTGTGGAAATCACTAGAAAGATTAAGATTGAGATTCTAGAAAGAGTTGAGAGAAGAGCAAGATGATTAGGGGATTGGAGGCTGAAATATATGAAGAACAATTACATGAACTGAGTATGACGAGTCTGATGAAAAGAAGGACTGGGGCAACATGATAGCAGTCTTCCAATATCTAAGGGTCTGCTTCGAAGAAGAGGCGGTCAAGCTATTCTCCAACGTACCTGAAGGTAGGATAAGAAGCAATGGATGGAAACTAATCAAGGAGATCAACCTAGAAATAAGGAAAAATTTCCTAACAGTGAGATCAATTAATCAGTGGAACTATTTGTATCCAGAAGTTGTGGGTGCTCCAATACTGGAAATTTTAAAGAATGGATTGAAGAACCATTTGTCTGAAATGGTATAGGGTTTCCTGCCTGAGCAGGAGGTATGACTAGAAGACCTCCAAAGTCCCTTTCTACTCTGTTATTCTGTTATTACAAGGAAACCTTTGTAAAAAGATAGGACACTTCCATGCATCTCTTAACCCAGGATCACTTCTGAATAGTTGTTTTCAAGAAAGTAAATGGTGAAAGCAAGAAGGGTCTTTATCATCCATTCCATTATTACTCTATGAATCAAACAAATGATTATTAAGTTCTAATGAGTTTGCATGGAGAGAACATCAAGGTTTTGAGAAGGCCTCTTAAAAGCCTATCTGTGACTAATGGTTAATTTGGGTTCTACATCTTAAACTGGCCCTCTAGTGGGTTATTATCATGTTTTCTGCTTTGTGTACTCTCACACTTTTTCTTCCTTGAAGGATAATTTTATGGTGGAACCTCAATGTATGTTAGACTTTAATAGCCGAACAAGAGTTTTTCTACCTGCTCTGTATTTCTGAAACACCTGAGTTGACAAATGAAAGTTAATATCACATCCTTCTGATGTTGGAGAGAACCATCCAGTTCCAAGACACTTCCTATCAGGGGCTGAGACAAAATGAGAGCTAACTTCTGTGCCTAAGGAAGAGATAGAACAGTGAGACATTAAGTGAATTCACAACTCGCACTGCTAATAATGTGGTTTGCTTGGGTTATTGAATTGTATGAATGTAGCCTAGTTTATGGCTTAGTGCTGTGTGGAATACCAACAATTATACTTAGTCATCTATAAACCAGATGAGTGATATTTTCTACTCTGTATATTCATTTTCAACAGAATAAGAACATGTTGAAGGAGCATTTCTCACCTAAGTAAAACAGTGTTTCATTTCAGTCTTTACAATCTCATTATTCCCAACATGTAGGTTTTATTGTACGAAGCTGAGTACAGATTGATCTAAAATGTCACACTATCCGTATCACAGAAGAATGGGAGGCTGCAACTTCACGTCTAAGATCAAATGAACCTGCTGTGAATATTTCTGCCACTTAGAAAGACATGGAGAATACACAGTGATTGATTATCATCTGAATTTAGCAAGCTCCAAATAGATGGTTCAGCTCTGATATTCACATTTTACTGCTTTAAGTAATGTGTGCATCATACCTAGTTGTGCTTTTTGTATTGTTTTTGCTACCATAACTGAAAGCATATGTAAAGACATGGCACAGAATAAAAGGAAAATCAAAATTGGGGTTTTTTTTTAATTACAAGATAAAGTGCAGAATTGCATATCAATGGGTGTTGGCCGCTCACTCCCCAGTTTGCCTTCCTGCGGTCTGTATATGCATGAAATGATGGTATAGGAGATAAAATACTCCTATGTTTATTGCTACCAGCTCACAGCCAACTTTGTAGCAATTCTAAAACCATAATACTGAAATATATGCCATTTATATATCTGAGCCCTTCTGCAAAAACTAAAATAAAGTCTAGGAAAAGAGCAAGAAGAATAGAACAAATATATACACTTTCTGTTTTATCTTTTGAGTTACACACCAGAATGAAAGGGTATTAGGCACTTGTCTGTTCACAAAAGCCTTCTGTTGAAGGAATTATTTTTCCCCAATAAAAAAAGGATGTTCTCTCTCTTGTCTTGCAATGGTACATATTTGCAACCTATTAAAAGGGAATATACAGATGCAAATTGTATTCTTCCCAGTTGGCAGGACAACATGAATAAGGCAGTATCGGTTCAACACTCAATTAATGTTATCATTTATAACCAATTGGAAATAGACAATGCTAATGAGATATTAAACTCTGAATCAACAATAAATTGCCTAATTATAGCTGAAAATGAAATAGTCTGTCAAAACTAAAAAGTCGCAGCCTGTAAATAAGCAGTAAATAGGAGATCATGGTTTTGAAATGGGAAAAAAAGGAGGGCAACTGAAGTGTGAAGCTGTCTGGAAGAAAATATTTTCTAACTAGACCAGTAAACATTATTTCAATCTGCAGAGCAAGAGGTCAAGCTTTCTTTTAAGTGCTTTAACAAGAAAACTAGAATCAAGCCGGAAATCCATGCTGGGTTTTTAGAAATCCATTCCCAACTTCAGATTCCCATCACAAATATATTGACTTAATATATCACTGAGAAAGGTGAATATGAATTAGGGAAAGTTGATGATTGACTGTGATAAATGCATGGAGTAAGCACTGCTGATTTGGCATCTTGTTAAGACAGCATTGTACCACAAATGATTTGGCATTCACTCACCAATTAAGTATGTGAAGATCAGGACCACAATCAGTTGTGTATCATGGAATAATGCAACAATGCTGCACTTTAGCACCAGCTTGGATAGTAAAATCTAGATAATTGTGCATTCGAAAGCATGCAAATACAAGTAGATTAATACAGTAGCTCCCAATCTTCTGGGCACCAGAGACAGGTTCCATGGAGAGAGGTGTTTCCCAGTGGTGGGATTCAAATTTTCTTTACCATGGGTTCTGTGGGCATAGCTTGTTGGGTGCGCATTGCACACGCACTTTGCGCACACGCAGAGGGTTTGCTACTGACCTTATCCTGCAATCCTGCACTCTCCCTGTGTGTTAAACAGCTGGCACACGGCAATCTGCTATGCCGTGCAAAGCAGCTGAGCTTCAAAAACAGGAAATAAAGGTCAGAATAGAGCCGGATCAGGTGGGAGGACCCAGCAGCTGTTCGTCGGAGTGAACTGATTCGCTCACAGATGATCCTTGGAGCTACTGGTTCAGCTGAACCCCTGCCAGACCAGTAGAATACCACCCCTGGTGATTCCACAGACTCGGGGGGAGGTGGTTTCATGTGCTGCCTGCATCCCACGAATGGGGCTTTGCTTATTTATGCAGCTTGATTTCTGGCATGCCACGGACCAATGCTGGTCCATGGACTAGGGGGACTGATAGGTACCACTTCAGCGGAGAAGGTAACAGGATTCTGTGCACCTTTGGCATATACTCATGCTGGCCACATGACCATGGTAATTGTCTTTGGACAATGCTGGCTGTTTCAACCAAGAAATAGAGATGAGCACCCTGCGTTCAAGTTGGACACAACTGACAAGGAAACCTTTACATTTTAATTGTGGGATTAATGAACAATGACAGCTTGGGTGTCAGCAGGCATGACCAGGAGAACTCTAAGATGGACAGAAGAGAGATACATCATGGATGGCTTTCAGAAGGAAGCAACTGATACATCCATAGCTGCTGGCACCCTTATTCCCACCTAAAAGGCATGGGAGAGTTTATTTAGAAATGTATATCAAAAAACAGCTATTTAAGGAATTTGAATGTAAAAAAATAGGATATTGGGATGGGGGCTTGTATAACAAATGTATGTATGTATGTATGTATCTATATCTATATCTATATCTATATCTATATCTATATCTATATCTATATCTATATCTATATCTCTATCTATCTATCTATCTATCTATCTATCTATCTATCTATCTATCTATCTATCTATACATATATATACATACATACATACATACATACATACATACATACATACACACAACACAACACAACACAAAAGTTGGGTATTGAAGACAGCGGGCTACATATTGCATTGATTATAATGATCACGACACACAGTGCTGTATTTATTAGGGAGGGTTGCATAGGATTTGCCTGCTTTTAAAAATAATTTGTCAAAATTTCACAGAAAAATGGGTCTGCCTGTCTATCTGATATACTCCTAGGGTTGTCTTATGCATACTAATGTATGCCTGCTGAGTATCCTGCTAACCAAATATGGACTTGGTTTCCATTGTATGTTGTTATAAAATAAAGACCTGATTGTTGTTGTGTAGCCTGTTGCTGGCTGTGCTGCAAGCAGAGAGAAATTGCTCTCCAAGACATCCATTCATATTACCTGCCCCCTCAAGTGACTTGTGCCAGTGTTGAAAAGGCCATGGTCTTAAGTGCTGCCAATGACATCTAGTGAAGGTTACAGTAATAACTCTAGATCTGTCAATTATGCCATCTGTGATGCAGTGGCTATATATCTCTTTTAAAAGATAGGTTTGCAGGAGCCCTAGAATAATAGCCACAAATACCCCAGTTAGAGTCCCATATTCATGAATGTGACCAACTGATATAATGTTGCTCTCTATAATCTGTTTTATGTTTTTAATTAAACTGCTTTTTTTTTTTACTCTTTGCTGGTCAAAAGCTCCCAGCCCATTGCTGCAGGGTTTCCTCCAATGAGAACATAGCTTATGAGAAGATAGCAATATTGTTTGTTTATTGAACTGGAGATGTGGAGGCTGCTAGTACAAATGTTTCCACCACTGGGTTTTGTGCAAAGCAAACAGTATCTACTGTGGTTGTTCTGAATTGGAGATTTGTTTCTCTGTGAGGAGACGTTTCCTGTTGGGAACTCAGACTGGCATTGCCCTGGGGAGGGCAGGAGGGGGAAAGCTGCCTGAATTATTATTTTTGATGTTATAATGGGTGGTCCAATTTGTCAGCACCCAATGGCCTCACTTAGGAGTCACCTGCTTGGCATCTGGTGGTTGAGCATGCAACTCAAATCCTAAATTGTAACTTTCACTAGGCTGCTGAGACACTACAAGGCAAAGCAGAAACTGATGAGATCACTTCAAAAAATAATCTAAACAGGAATATGTCTGAGCAGCAAAACAAGCAACTAATTGTATTCACATATTAGTTAAGTCATTCTTAACCAATTAAGAATTGGACAACCATTTGTCTGAAATGGTATAGGGTTTCCTGTCTGAGCAAAGGGTTGAAGACAACCAAGATACCTTCCAGCCCTTCTGTTCTCCTCTCCTCTCCTCTCCTCTCCTCCATATTCTAATCTCCTCTATATTCTAGTCTCCTCTATTCTGTGGTTGGTTAGACTATGGCTTAAGCATGTTGTGTGAACTTAGCCACTATGATCTGTAAATCATTGTTTGTTTATTCATACCAACTTCCAGAACGCCCAAGTCCAACTCAATCTAGGTGATTTACATAATAAAAAGCCTGAACAATAAACTAAGAAAGACATACAGGTTCATCCTCGACTTACAACCGCATTGGGCCCAGAATTTCTGTTGCTAAGCAAGGTAGTTGTTAAGTGAGTCATGATGCCCAATTTTATGACCATGGTGGTTAAGCAAGTCACTGCAGTTGTGAAAAGAATCTGGCTTTCCCCCATTGACTTTGTTTGTTGGAAGCAGGCTAGGAAGATCACACATCGGGATCTAATGATCCCAGGATGCTGCAACCATCATAAATACATTCCTGTTGCCAAGTGTTTGAGTCTTGATCATGTGACTGTGAGGACACTGTGATGGGCATAAGTGCAAGGCCCGGCTGTAAATCACCTTTTTTAGGGCTAGTGTAACTTTGTGAAAGGAATGGTTGTAAGTTGAAGACTACCTTTATGGGTCCGGAAAGAAAAAAAGAATACAAATAGAACAAAGTCTTATCCACCCTCCGCATTTAGCAAAACTCTTTCAGCTTTGGAACATCATCAGGGGACGAACTATATACTGTAGATCTCTGAGGAATTATTGATCCAAAGGACAGGCCCCCTCAACAGAGAAGGCATGACTCTGAGGCCTCAAAACATGACACCGTTTGATTGGGAGGACTGACTTTGTCATATAATGTATGAGGATGGGCAATACCAAATGAAGAAAGGCAGTCCCATAATTGACCTGGCTCAATGCCACATATGGCTTTATAGGGGTAGCCAGCTGTGCCTTCTGAATGGTTTTCAACAGTGGTCCTGAGCACACCACAGTTCAATAGTCGATGCATGAGGCAACTAGGCAGTGGTGAGATTCAAAAATTTTTATTACTGGTTCTGTAGGCGTGGCTTGGTGGGCATGGCAGGGGAAGGATATGATAAAATCTCCTGTAAGAGGTGGTATTTATCGGTTCTCCAAAGTACTCAAAATTTCCACTACCGGTTCTCCAGAACTGGTCAGAACCTGCTGAATACCTACCTCTGCACCTAGGACATGAGTGGCCATCTCAAGGGCTTCCCCATGGGCATAGATTGATCAGATAAAAGCTCTCTTGGCCACAACTGCTATAACTCTTTGATATCCTTCAGATAGCACCCCACTCTTGAAGTGCTATCCCATCCAAGACCGAACCTGGAAGTTCTCCAGTACTAGGGTGCACGGAAGTGACCCACAGAAGTGATCCACTTGGTCTTCCAGGATTGAGCCTAAGTTCCTTCATGTCTTTCCAGACCCACAGAGCTACAAGACATGAGAAGACAATAACAGCAACACTTGGATGGGCCAGGCTGAGATGTACAATTGGATGTCATCAAAATATTGATAATACCAAAGCCCAAGTTGACAGGTGACCTCAACCAGTAGTCTCAGAAGCATGTTGAACAGAAGACAAAAAAATTATGTCCTATGGCACCCTATAAGTGAGGAGTCCATTGACTCAATGTTTCACCCCATCAATGCCGAGAGGATCTAACCATATCTCCAAACCTCCCACTCCTGATTCCCTCATCTGGTCCAAAACAATACTACAATGATGGCATGAAAAGTTGCTGAGAGATCAAAGAGCACAACTGTCTGACTAAAATGGGACAGTAATTTAATTATTGTTTGTAAAGTAGGAAGAGGAGGAAAATACAACCAAATGGCTTACAATTCTCCACATCAAAATACATAAAGGTAAAGGCTTCCTCTATCCAGCTGTATCCAACTCTAGGGGACAGTGCTTGTCTCTGTTTCTTAGCTAAGGGAACCAGCATTGTCCAAGATATTTCTGTGATCATGTGGTCAGCATGACTGTACACCAAGGTGCATGGAATGCTGTTCCCACTGAAGTGGTATCTATTTATCTACTCACATTTATTGACTCACTAAAGTAGTATATATTTATCTACCCATAGCTTTCAAATTGTTAGGTGGTCAGGAATTGGGTATGAGGACTCCCTCAGCTACCTCTCTAGATGTCTCCTCAGATGAGGAAGAACCAGTTCCAGCAGGGATGGGATATGGCAGGGTTAACTACTAGTTCGGGATTTATGAATTTCCCTGCACGCTGCAAGCCACGTGCCTATAAGTCGTCATCAGCACACTGCGTGCAGAGAAGCAGCCTTTGAAACAGCCCTCTTTTCCTGCTTTTTTAACTGCAGCTGTGCCTTGTTTGGCAGCTGAAGTTGAAAAATCAGGAAATAAAGATCAGGTAAAAGCCTGGGTGGGCAGGTGGGCAAAAACTTCAGCAGAAATAGAACTGGTTCTATGTCTGCTGCTCTTCAGAGCTACTGGTTCTACAGAGATGGACAGAACCAGTAGAAACCCACGCCTGAGTTCCAGGAATGTCTGGTGAGGAGTTGGTCAGTGGCTCCAAGCAGCCATCTGAGAGGAATTTGGCTGAAACACAGCTGCAGCAGAATAGCCCTGAGGCTTCAAAAACATACAGCTGCAGCCTATCAGTAATGAGGAAGAGAAACTGCCTTCTGCACCTGATCCAAGAACACATAGGGGAGAGAAAAGGCCAGCCAGATTACTCATGAGGAGAAATCTTCCCCCTTCTTGATGGACTGCACTGGAAGCTAACTATTTAGCACAGCAGACAGATGGAAGTTGTTATGTCTGCTGCTCTTCAGAGCTACTGGTTCTACAGAGATGGACAGAACCAGTAGAAACCCACGCCTGAGTTCCAGGAATGTCTGGTGAGGAGTTGGTCAGTGGCTCCAAGCAGCCATCTGAGAGGAATTTGGCTGAAACACAGCTGCAGCAGAATAGCCCTGAGGCTTCAAAAGCATACAGCTGCAGCCTATCAGTAATGAGGAAGAGAAACTGCCTTCTGCACCTGATCCAAGAACACATAGGGGAGAGAGAAGGTCAGCCAGATTACTCATGAGGAGAAATCTTCCCCCTTCTTGATGGACTGCACTGGAAGCTAACTATTTAGCACAGCAGACAGATGGAAGTTGTTATGTCCTGAGGACTCAAGGAGTTCTCACTCAGGTCCACTCACTTTGTGTGGGCGTTATTCCCCCATTCCCATTGGTCGGTTCTCCCCAGCAGCCAGCTATAAAAGCAGGCTGCGGGGTCCAACTGGCTGCTGATTGCTGCGAGCCAGTTCCAGGCTTGGCAAGCACGGTCAGCCCTTTATTTGTAAAATAAAGTACTGTTGCACTCATGCTCTGGTTCAGCCTCTCATTGCTCAAACTTAACACTGGCAACGAGGGTGGGATGGCTACCAGAAGCACCTTGCAACCGCTGAGTCACTAGCCACCGATCTACAGCCCAGAGAGAGCGATCGGCTGGCGACAAGGGAAATGCTGATCCGCAGCCAGAGAGAGCGGTCAGCTAGTGAAACGAGCGATCAAAAAGAGCAAACGCAGATCCGCAGCCAGAGAAAGCGGTCTGAGTCAAATAGTTAGAAGCGTCTGTAGCCGCTTGTTAGCCTCGCTACGGGGAAAGTGAAGCGCTGCGAGCCGCAGCCGCTCTGCATTTGGCGCGAAATTCAAATGGGTGTCATTTGAATTTCGAGCCAGTAGGAATCACAGCACAGCGCTGTAGAGAGTCACTAACGCCCACTTTTTTTGGCGCGGATCAAGACACCTCCAACGGCTAGCAGCCAACGTGGTAACCCAGTGAGAGAGAAAGAGAGGGTAGCAAAAAACCTCTCCAGAGCTGATATCACTAGTAACTCACGAGCGTTCGTAGTCCCAGAGAGATTTTTCCCGCAGGTAGCCCAGCCGTTCCAGCACCATGAGTTCCAATCCAGTATTCCCGGTGTTTAAACCAGACGAAGAGAAGTGGGAATCGTATAAGAACCGTTTCAATCATTACATCGATGCGGTCGGCCTGTCGGATGCGGAGAGCATCGGAAAAATCCTATTTCCTAATCTACTGCGGAGCCACCGTTTACGATACCGCTGCAGCACTCGTGGCGCCGAGAGAATTAAAAACATTCCGTGGTCCGAGTTGCTTGAGATCCTCACAAACCACTACGCTCCCAGACCTTCACAAATCGCCAGGAGGTTCACGTTCCGAATGAGGAAGCAATCAAGTAAGGAGACCATCAACCAATATATGGCTGCCCTCAGAACAGCAGCCCTGCACTGCGGGTTTGGAACATACCTGGAGGACATGCTCCTCGATCAATTGGTTTGTGGGGTCAAGGATCTCAACCTACAGAGGCGACTGCTAGCTAACAAAAGACCTCAACCTCGCGCAAGCGGTAGAGGAGGCCCTAGCAGCCGAGCTAGCAACGAACTCAGCCACCGAAATTCAGGGCCCAAGCGCCAAGCTAGCAGCGTTCCCAGTCCATTCCGAAGAGGTGGAAGCGGAGGAAGGCCACAACGATGAGAACGATGTCCATCGCCTCACCAATGACAGACGGTCGCAGGTAAGGGCCAAACAAGAATACACCGGTCCACCCAAGCACATCACCCTGTGCCTAGCCTGTGGGGATCACATCAAAGGGCCACCTGCAAGTTTAAAGGAGCCGTTTGCAACAACTGCCATAAGAGGGGCACATTGCGAGAGTCTGCCAAGCCCCCAAAGCGCTGCACAAAGACCCCCGTCCTCGCACTCGGGACCACAGAGGCAAGTATTAAACTGTCGCACGCACCGCCTTGCCAGGCGTACTTGCCACTCTGTTAGTAAAATTTCTCTCTCCGTTTCCCTAGAAGGTAAACCGTGCCACATGGAGGTTGACACAGGGTCAGCGCTCTCAATAATCTCGTGGAACACCCTCAAGAGACTCCACCCCAGCCTATCTACTACCCGGCTTCAGAGATGCCAGTTCGGTCTGAAGGACTACCAGGGGAAGGCCATTCCCGTGATCGGCAGAGGCAAATTCTTTGTCAGTTTTAGAGCTTTTAAAGGCCACCTACCTCTAGTGGTAGTTAACGGCAATCTACCCACCTTATTGGGGCTCGATTGGTTTCCCCACCTCGGCCTAGGGTTAACAGGAGTCCATGCTGTCTCAACCTCAGACACTGACTCCTTATTCGCTGACTACGCAGATGTGTTCAGCGAGGAGCTGGGGTGTTATAATGGAACCCCATCTCGTTCACCGTTGACCCCAGGCAGTCCCAGTCAGATTAAAACCACGTAGAGTTCCATTTGCTATTCGACCAAAACTAGACGCTGAATTGGATAAACTACTAAAACAAGGGGTCATTGAGCCAACAGATTTCGCCAAGTGGGAGACGCCCATTGTCACACCCTCAAAAAGATGGTAGCCTGAGAATTTGCTCGGACTACAAGACAACAATCAATAAATATTTACAAGTTAGCGCCTACCCCGTGCCCGTCATTCAGCACTTATTGCACACATTCGAACCGGGCAGTATTTTTGCTAAATTGGACATGTCTCAAGCATATCAACAGTTCCCTGTTGATAACCAAACAGCGGAACTTCAGACCATCGTCACTCACAGGGGTGCCTTCCGATGCAAGTGTCTCCAATTTGGCGTAAGTGTTGCCCCGGGTATTTTTCAATCCCTCATGGAGCGGATTTTACAGGGCCTCCCTGGTGTAGTACCCTACTTCGATGACATCTTGGTCTCGGCCAGGGACAGACCCCAACTCTTCCAGAGAGTGCGAGCAGTGTTAGAGAGGTTCAGACAGCATGGCCTCAAGTTAAAAAAAAAAATGCGCCATTGCCACTAGACAGGTGGACTTTCTGGGTTATAAAATTGACGCCTCTGGCATTCACCCCTGGAGTCCAAGGTCAGGGCGATCCACGAAGCTCCCACACTGACCTCCAAAACGGAGCTACAAGCTTTCTTGGGACTCCTAAACTTTTATGCATCCTTTTTGCCCCATAAAGCCTCAGTAGCCGAACCCCTACACAGATTACTAGACAAAAAGTCACCGTGGCACTGGGGGCACAAAGAAGACCAGGCATTTAACGCCATCAAATCACTACTTACGTCAGAGGCAGTGCTCATCCAATTCGACCCCAACCTTCCTTTAGTACTGGCAGCAGACGCATCCCCTTTTGGAATTGGGGCGGTCCTTAGTCACCGACTCGCCAATGGCGCCGAGGCCCCCATCGCCTTTTTTTCTCCAGGACGCTCTCGGCCACAGAGCGAAATTACAGCCAAATAGACAAGGAAGCCCTAGCAGCTGTTGCAGCCGTGAAAAAGTTTCACGAATTCCTTTTTTGGCCACTTCTTCGAACTGGTCACCGACCATAAGCCCCTCCTGGGCCTACTGGCCGGCGACAAACAGACACCTCAAGTCCTCTCCCCTCGGATGACAAGGTGGACACTTTTCCTAGCGGCCTACTCATACAAACTTATCCACCGCCCGGGCAAAACTCTATCCCACGCTGACGCGCTCAGTCGCTGCCCCTTACCCGCTCCGGCTGAAGACCCAGCTCCTGTCAATGCCATTTTTGAAATCACCCAGTTGGACCTGCCCATCACCGCCCTTGACATCGCCGCCAAAACCAAGGCAGACCAAACGCTCGCCCAGGTGCTCGACTGGGTGAGGAGGGGGTGGCCGGGAGGCAATGTTGATAACAAATTTGCACCCTTTAAGACTCGCATGCAGGAGCTGTCCAGTTTGCAGGGTTGTCTACTGTGGGGCACTCGAGTGGTCATTCCGACCTCGCTGCGTACCCGAGTCCTGGAAGCGTTGCACGAGGGACACCCCGGCATTGTGAGAATGAAGGCGTTGGCACGCAGCTACGTGTGGTGGCCGGGTCTAGACGAGGACATTGTCAATTGGGTAAGTTCCTGCAGCATTTGCCAGGAATCCCGTCCTGCTCCCCCCATCGCCACCCCTACCAGATGGGAGAGCGCCAGCGCCCCTTGGTCTAGAATCCATATCGATCTAGCCGGCCCCGTGCATGGAAAGATGTTCCTAGTGGTCGTGGACGCTTATTCCAAGTGGATAGACATGGCGCAGCTATCCACGACCACCACACTAGCAATCACCAACGTGTTAACGCGCCTGTTCATTACACATGGACTACCCGACTCCTTGGTCTCCGATAATGGCCCACAGTTCGCATCAGTAGAATTCAGCTGTTTTGCAGCCAACCTAGGCATTCGCCACATTTTCACAGCCCCATTTCACCCTGCGAGTAATGGGTTGGCTGAAAGGGCCGTCAGGACCACCAAAGAGGCCCTCGCTAGGTTTGGCAGAGATGACTGGCACCACAAACTCTCACGGTTCCTGATGAGCCAGCACTCAACCCCTGTGCAGTCACCAATAAGTCCCCAGCGGAACTTCTGATGGGCCGGCGCCTGAGGACTGTATTAGATAGACTGCACCCACAATACTGCCCTGACTCTCCCCTCGCTTCCACTTCGGGGTTAGACATTTTATGTTACAGGAGCCGATATTCGCAAGGAATTTCGCTGGGGACCCACTTTGGATTCCGGGCGAGGTCATCGCCGTCACCGGGCCGAGATCATATAGAGTCAGGCTGGAGGATGGTCGCGTCTGGAGGAGACACATAGACCAACTCAGAAGGCGCCTCAGCAACCTCGCAAACAAGAATCCAGAGTCTCCAGTCGAAGGGGAACCGTCCCATCCGCCACCCAGCCACACCGCACCCAGTGACCAGTCTGCGCCAGCGGTCGTTCCGGTCAGCCCAAACTCGGACAACAGCGCCCAGAGAGTTGACCAACCGGATCCAACCCACGAGAGTTTGACTCCAGAAACCAACCCGGTGGTTTCCGAGGATGCCAGTCCAGAGAGAGTGTTGGCGACACTATGCCAGCTCAACCGTCACAGACTGATACCGAACAGTCAGACAATGTTCCCGAGTTGCGCCGCTCCGGGCGCCAACACAAACCCCCCATCTACCTCAAGGACTATGCGTGTTCGCATCTGGGGGGAAGGGGTGTTATGTCCTGAGGACTCAAGGAGTTCTCACTCAGGTCCACTCACTTTGTGTGGGTGTTATTCCCCCATTCCCATTGGTCAGTTCTCCCCAGCAGCCAGCTATAAAAGCAGGCTGCGGGGTCCAACTGGCTGCTGATTGCTGCGAGCCAGTTCCAGGCTTGGCAAGCACGGTCAGCCCTTTATTTGTAAAATAAAGTACTGTTGCACTCATGCTCTGGTTCAGCCTCTCATTGCTCAAACTTAACAGAAGTGATGCTGAGATGAGTGTGTTTATTTCCTAGCTGTATGTTTTCTGGTCATTGTGATTCTTCCCTTGTTTTGGAATGACACCTTGACTTGGGTTGTGAATTTTGGATTTTTCTTGCCTTGTGAACCCTCTGGTACTGTGGATTTAATTTTGCATGGTGGGTTTATTTTAACTGGCAAACTTTCAAGTGCCTTGTGGACTTACTGGCTGTTGCTCTATAGAGTAGCATTGGTCTGCTCATGGCTGGACTTAACTGGGACAGTTCTGGGTTTTTGATGTAGGGAGTTGCAGGGGAATATTAATAAACCCACCAAACCACAATTATGTGTGTGAGCGGGACAACACTTTGGGCAAGTAACAGGAGCTCATTCCATTGTGCAACACTTGTGACTTCAACCCCAGGCTGTCAGCTTTACAGCTAACAAGGTGAGCTTAGCCATTGCAACAGAAATTTAACTATTGTTTATAAAGTAAGGGAAGGGAGAAGGAGTAGAATACAGTCAAGTGATTTCCTAACTTCCACATCAAAATACATATTAATATTTGTTGAGATTAGTGAGCCTTAGTATAGGACTTAGAAGTCTTCTGATGACCACGAATTTCACCCCATTCTGTTAAAAACAAGAAACCTTTTTGCTTTCCCCTACTAATCAATAAGGATAAGTTTTACTTTTAGCCAATTTAAATTTGGAAACTTCCTTATTGAACTTGCTCTTTTTTTTTTAAGCTGCCAAAATCAGAATTGAACCAAACTTGTGTTCAGTGGATACACCTCTACCATATAACTTGAGGAACAACCAAAGGCTTTTACCATAAATATAATAGATCTTTTTTTTTTTTTTAACAAAGTGAAATTATGCAGAGCAAGAGAGATTTAACCTGGAAATAAGGAGAAACTTTCTGACAGTGAGAACAATCAACCAATGAAATAGCTTGCCCTCGGAAGTTGAGAACTGAGACATCAGTTGAGACTTTCAAGAAGAGATTGGAATGCCATTTGTCAGAAATGGTGTAGGGTCTCCTGCTTGGGTGGGGGGTTGGACTAGATGACCTGTAAGGTCCCTTCCAACTCTGATTATCTGTTATCTGTTAAGACTGAATACCAAATTTAGTGAAAGAAATGGAAGATTTACCCAAATTAGCATTAATATGAGCAACTCCAAATTATTAACAGTGAATTAATAAAGGAAGATGCATAATGTATGTAAGTGCCTAAAGGGGAACAATTACTCTTTGAAAATGAACTAGTCATTTTCCTCTTACATTCAAGTCTAGTAGGGTAAAATTTGCAAATGAATGGAAGGTAATGCAAAGTAATGAGCTCCCTATCTCTTGCAACTTCAGTTACAGCATATAGGTAGTCTTCAGTCAACAATCAGGTCTAGAATTTCCATTGTTAAATGTTAGGAGAAACATGCCGGAGATAACATTGAATTTTAAGATTAGCTCTTCATAGGCATGTCTTTATCCAATCCTTATCTAAAGCCATTGAATGACCATCACCTAGTCTTGTGACAATAAGGTGGATAAAACAAGTCTCAATGTCTAAAGTAGAATAGAAAATCTGATTCTCAGTATGATTGCTGGCCTCCAATAGTAACTGAAGAACCACAAGTTACGCAGCTGTGGTATATCTCCTACCCTCTTCCCCCAGCCCCTTTCTGGTTTTTTTTTTTCTCTATTTCTTTTGCATTTTCCATATTTTTGTTATTTTTAGTGCAATTATTTACATCACTCAGCACGTAGGCTTTTGTTCAGAGTTTAAGATCCATTTGTTACTAATGGGTTTCAATTCCACTTTTAACATTTTGATTTATAATTATAACATTAAAAAATCATCTACTTTAGAAATCTTAAGCGTTCAAAAATAACTGTCATCAGTGTTGGGTTATTTTGACTACAGTTTATTTTCTGAGCTAAAAATAATAGTCTTGTAAACATAGACATGGTCTGACTCCATATTTTTCAAAAAAAAAAAAACATTGCAGCAAGCTGAGGGCACAAGAGAAGACAATCAATGAGTCTATTGCTAGGTGTCTGGATGACTTACAATAGGATCTCTAAGTTCCTGTTAAAAGGTAAAGGTAAAGGTTCCCCTCACACATACCTGCTAGTCATTTCCAACTCTAGAGGGTGGTGCTCATCTCTGTTACAAAACCGAAGAGCTAGCGCTGCCCGAAGACATCTCTGTGGTCATGTGGCTGGCATGACTAAACACCGAAGGTGCACAGAACGCTGTTATTTTCCCACCAAAGTGGTCCTTATTTTTCTACTTGTATTTTTACATACATTCAAACTACTAGGTTGGCAGAAACTGGGGCAAATAACAGGAGCTCACTCTGTTATGCAGTTTTAGGGATTCGAACCACTGAACTGCCAACCTTTCTGACTGACAAGCTCAGCATCTTAGTCACTGAGCCACCACATCCCTCTAAGTTCCTGTTACAATCCCCCCTTTTGTGTCTAAATTAGATTGTGTGAATTAGATTAGATTAGATTAGATTAGATTTCCAAACCCACTGTAGTGACTCAGGTATAGATCTGTATTTGTATATGCATATCATTCCATTGTATGGGTCATCTTTCCTCTCTTATCTGATATTAGGTGACATAATGATCCACTATGATTTAATTCATCTAGTTTCTGCCTACTTTGTGTTAGAAGGATCAACTAAATCTCAACAGACACGACTGTAGATTGCCAGGGATCCGGACAATCTTAACAGTTTGCAATAGTAGCGAACATCCTAGCTCAGGTGTAGGATGAGGGTGAAGGTTTGTTCTCCAAGCTTCTGCATTGATTTCTGAATGTTTCATTTCCAGGCTAGGTAACATCTTCAGTGGAGTGTAGGGGATAAATTCTGCTGAAGATGCTAATGCCCTAATCTGAACAATGTTATAGCTATTTATGCCACAATCAACAAAACAATTGTTTTGAGTGAAGGTGGTTCTTATTTAGTGACCACTTCTTCAGCAGCTATTCAAACTTACAATTATGCTAATAAATGGTCCTTGAGAGTACTTGGTCCTCAAAGTTCCAGCTGTCACAATTATATAAGCATGATCCAGTGCTCAGCAACAAACTGGACTTTCAATTTCCATAGTGTTGCTTGTTACATGATCATGATTTATGATCTTTCCTGCCAGCTTTGCACAAGGAAACTCAATGGAAAAGCTAACAGAAGTTGGAAATTGTGATCACAAGAGGTCCTCAGCTAATGAACCATATGGTCCTCACTTAATCACAGTAACAGGAACTGCTAGAACTGCTATCATTAAGTGATGCAGTCATATGACATACGTCCACATCGCTTAGCGATGGAAATTTTGATTTCAATTACCATCATTAATTGAGAATTTATCCATATTCTTATGTTTCAGGATTTCTTACAGTCATATTTTATGCTATTGGGTGGTTTAGTGGCTCAGTGGTTAAGATGCTGGTTTTGTTGGCTGGAAAGCCAGCAGCCCAGATTCAAGATCTGAATGCCATGTGATGGGGTGAGTTCCCATCCTTGCCCCAGCTCCAGCTAACCTAGCAATTTGAAAGCATGCAAATGCAAGCAGATAAATAGGTACCACTTTGGTGGGAAGTAACAGTGTTCCATGTGCCATGTGACCAAGGAAATGTCACATACAGGGGTGGAATTCTACCAGTTCTACCACCTATTCACTAGAACTGGTTGTTAACATTCTAAGCAGTTCGGAGAACCGGTTGTTAGAAGAAATTACTGGCCTAATCCTGTAAGGAAGGAAACATTCTGGTGTTGCTTACAGAAACATGATTTTTAAAAAATTGGGCTTTTGTGTCTGGGTTACACAATGTTACAGAATGTTTGCCCCCCAAATTGTTACCCGTGCCACTTTTCGGCCATTATTGGACTATCTCCTCTCTTCGTAAAGTTTCCTTCAAATGGTCTACAGAGGAAAGCAATCTACCTTTTGCTCATGACTTGTTCATAATCAGCCATTAGTTTGAGTCTATTTAGCTTGTAGGTGGATTGAATTAATGAGGCATGTCTACCATGCTTTCTCATTTGCGTTTCTACGGCTCTTGAGAACAATCTGTATTCAGCTTAGTTTTTTATTTTACATCTCATTGGCCCTGCATGTAGAATCCTCAAATGCAAATGCTTGTGGGAAGATTTCCTTGTGTCAGTTTGAGCCATGTCTCCCTATAGTTTGCCCAGGCTGCTCGTGGGCAGATGGCAGAAAAACTGGTTGATCCTGGTTGATCCCAAATGGAAAAATTCATAGAAATGTTCCCCCTCCCTTTGCAACTCCCTCCCCCTCTTTCTGAGCAGCCACATGGATATTCCTTTTCCTACCTAATCTACCTTCCTTGCCAGGCAGGTGACAAGAGTACACAGCCACACATCACAAACAGGACATCTTCAACATTTATTTGCTATTCCATATCCACATACACACACAGTGTATCTACTATCGACACAACACAAGCTGCTGACAGGCTAACCAAATCCTCAAGGAAAGAAGAACCAATCACTGAAGGGGAGTTTGTTGGGTGTAAACAAAACCCTTCAAAAGCTAACCAACTTTTTCACACTTCACTTTCTGAACATACTCGCTGTAGAAGAACCTTCCATAGAGGTCTTTAAGATGTCCCAAGAAATCCTCTGTGCAGCCTCCCTTTTAATATTTAATACTTTCAATATTTTTCAATAATGCTATTTTCTATTTTATCTCACCGTATTTAAATGTTTTAAATTAAACTGCCTTGAGTCGATTAGGAAGGCATGGGAGGCGGCTAGCAAAATGAAATTCCTCAAAATGGCAGAATGGTGAGGAGGAAAGGGAAAATAAGATTGATTGCATGAATTATTTCCATGAAGCTGCTTGTCCTTTGATGGGAGGAAAATATCTTTCCCTTGGCGTCTTTAGAAAAAATGAACTTTCAGGAAAGGACAGGCTTGCTCTCTCAGAAAGCAACAGCAGGCCTTGCATGATGGCACAAAGTTGACTTTCTCCAGCAGAGAAAGAAATAAGGGAGAAAATAGGTCAGTATTAGAAAATAGGCTGCTATTTGCACGATATCTAGAAAAAGAATATATTTTATGCACAAAAAGCACCCTTTTGATGCTTTTATACACTTATGCAAAAAGACCAAATAGCCGAGTGAATTTTGGTACAAATCTTCTCTGCGCCGATTCTTTCCATCCTTTGTGGAGCATGCTCCGTGTCATGGGCTAATCTCACAATGCGGTTTCTCAACACACAAGAATTGAGAGGCTTGTTCAGGCCAACTGAGGACCCTGTCAGAACTCATTCTGGCCTTTGCTCCCTATTTTGTCTGGACAGCCCTGCAGTGGCCTGCTGCAGAATCATAAACTGCTCTAATATAAAGATTAAAACACAATTATTAAAATTATTAATTGATATATTTATTTCATGACCAGCTCTAATTCCAATGAAATCATAGTTTCATTCTTCAGAAAAGGGTTTTTTTTACAGAAATTCACAATCAATTTAGAAAGTCATAGTACTGCAATGTTATACAGTGTATAAATTTCCTACAGTAACATGCCATACAGAGGTGGGTATTCAGCAGGTTCTGACCAGTTCTGGAGAACTGGTAGTGGAAATTTTGAGTAGTTCTGAGAACTGGCAAATACCACCTCTGACTGGAGATTTAAAAGTATCCTTCCCCTGCCACACCCACCAAGCCACACCTACAGAAACGGTAGTAAAAAAAATTGAATCCCACCACTGATGCCATATGTCAGAATCTGTAGAAAGAAGATTCTTGGCTGTATTTTGATTTTAGTTGCTTGCTGCTTTTCCCCCAAAATAAATAAATTCATAGGACTGGATTGAACTTCAAAATACACCTTTAATCATGTGAAAAAGCGTTTAGTACTTTATAAACATTCCAATGCATTTGGATACTGTGACAATTTGGTCTTTTTATATTTCTTTTATAATGTGATGGAAAGAAATTTAATAGTTAACTGAATTAAAAAGGGCTGCATTTCCAAAAGTATGTTTTTTCCTCTTTCGCTGTCAATAGTCAGAAAACTGACACCATCTCTATTCCATATCTTCTTTATTATACAAGTATTGCTGACTTTATCTCATTGCAGCTGACCTCTGGCATCCAGACAGAAGACGTTTTACTGTATTTTTTATTTTTATTTATATTGCCCAACAGCTCTTATGCTGCCAACAGCTGGAATTCTGCCGTTCCTCCAATACTTTTCTTTTATCCATAAATTCATAACACAGTTTACAAGAGTGTACATACACTTTTTTTCCAATTCTTAATAGCTTAAAATATTTTCTTTCTTTCTTTTTTAAATGGAGGCTCCTATCTTAATGAGGCTTATTTTTCTATGCTTCTCAACATTGGCACTATATTCAGTGCTCAAATTTAAAAAGGGGTGGAAGTAGACCCATTAAAAAGTGTGTGTGTCGGTGTAAGTGTATATGTGAGAGTATATCTCTTTCTCCCAAGGAAGCTGCAATCAAGGTAAAGGAAAATATGAGAGTCATCTAACTTTCTACTGTGTTTTTACAAGGACTCACTTCTCAATCATATTATTGGTTATTTTAATTATTTTAAATGATTAATTAACTATTTTAAGTAATCCTTTGGCAAAGAGAGTAAATGTGCTATATTTTAACAGATCAATATAAGAACATCTCTGACCAAATTCTATGCTGATATCCAACAGCTGCTGGACTGGAAAATGGAATAAGTTTCTAATTCTTAATATGTTTCATTTCTGGTTTTACGAAAGGTACTCCATAGTTAGAGCTCTGGCAACATTTGATTTGATTTGTATATATTATCAAATTTACATCCATCTTTATACTTTTATAAGCAGCAAAATCTTTTATGAAAGTAAAACAGAATGCAGAATCTAAAATGTAACGGTATAATCAGTACAATTAAAATCAAAGTGAAACTGTCTAGCTAAAACCATTTAAAGTGAAAAGTTTGGCAGAGGACAGGTGCTTTTTGCCATTTTTCCAAACGCTGAGAAAGTGGGACCAAATATTCCAGAGCTGCGAGCAACTCCGGAGCTTCTGGCTGTGGGAGCATCTTAAAAATGGCCTCCACTGATCATTCAGCTTATCTGGAATGCTTATTTTGATTGTACAAATTTTACTGTGATATTTTTAATTTTGTACTTTGCTTTATTCTGAGTCCAAGAATTCTGCTATTTACCAAAAAAAAAAAAAAATACAGTTCATTATGGCTTCTTTTTAAGTTTAAGAAAACTTAAAAAAGCAACTAGATTAATAGCAATAGCACTTCAGATTTATATACTGCTTCGCGGTGCTTTTACAGCCCTCTCTAAGCAGTTTACAGAGTCAGCCTATTGCCCCCAACAATCTGGGTCCTCATTTTACCCACCTCGGAAGTATGGAAGGCTGAGTCATCCTTGACTAAAGTGTATATAGCCTAGGAAATCCTTTAAAGATGGCACAAAGAACTTGAATTTAGTGCTGGCCCAGTGAGTCTTGATTTGTTTTCTAAATTTGGATAGAATATGGGAATTAATATGCATTATTAACTATCTTGCAATGATTTAATTTGATTTATGCAGCTGCCCATCTCACAATTGAGACTTTAGGGGGCAGACATAAGAGATAAAACCAACAAAACAAAAATAATGACTAAGAAGATAAACAATAGTGCTACGGTGGTGCAGTGGTTAGAATGCCATATTGCAAGCTACTTCTTCTGAGTGTCAGCTATCTGCAATTTGGTGGTTCAAATCCCACCAGCCTCAAAGTTGACTCAGCCTTCCATCCCTCCGAGGTTGGTAAAATGAGGACCCAAATTGTTGGGGCCAATATGCTGACTCTGTAAACCGCTTAGAGAGGGCTGTAAAGCACCATGAAGTCTAAGTGCTATTGTATTGGCCTCAATGGTGCAATCCATTCCACTAAGTAATAAGGAAAAGGAGCCCTGGTAGCACAGTGGTTAGAATGCAGTATTGCAGGCAAACTCTGCCCATAGTTTGGAGTTAAATCCTGACCAGCTCAAGGTTGGTTCAGCCTTCCAGCCTTCCAAAGTCAGTAAATGACCTCAGAAGTTATTTTCAAGGTCAGAGTTATTCAAACTGCAGGTCTTCAAAGGTTTACAAAATAGCAGCTGGGTCAGGGACAAATTAATCTCTTGGGATATAGTGGTCTAAAGGGCAAGCACTGTGATAGAGAAAACCTTCTTTCTGAGTCTAACCAGACAATGCTGGTTAATAGATGGGATCTGGGGCATACCCTCCCTGTGGGATCTATTTCACTAGGCAGAAACAATTGAAGAAAATAATCTCACACCATGAAGGTCTTTATAGGGTCCCATTAAGTACCCTTAATGGCACCCAGAAGTTTTATTGGGACACAATTTAATGTAGAATAATAAAGAAAGAGAAACTGCTATACCTGTGAATAAATACCAATGACTGGTACTGGGAATATCCTGTTGAATTCAAACACATCTAAGAAATTCATCTAATAAGAAAGTTGCTTAAGAGTTTGTCTACTCTAAAAAAATATTTTTAGATTCTCCATATGTCTTAATAGGTGTAAATTCCAGGAGAGAGAAAACTAATTTCCAGAAATGGACTGAATCTAAATATATCATTTCATGCCTCTGATTGACTCTGTGAATTTATTATTTAGTCATTATTTTTGGAAGTTTATGTAAATATTTATTAGGATTGTGAAGTGATCTGGATCCAAAAGGGAAATAATGAACAGGAGCTTGGGTGAATGTGCTGGTTGACCCTTCTTGAAATCAATCATGCCATTTCCTAGAAGCTTTTAAAGTCGTTGAAAAGGGAAACATCACTGCCCTCTGTATCCCCTTTCACTTTTGAACCTGGATTTCCATCAATTTCCATCAATTTTAATTTCCATATATCGCCTGCAGATTGTGTATATTTTAAGTGGATGCTTCAAATAGGCCAGGAATGTAAAATATGACTATTTAAAACAGCAGTATAAGCTTATTTAGAAAATACTTTCCCAAGAAGAATTCCAATGGCTTTGAAATATACAAATATATTAGAGATATTTATTTCCTTATTTATTCCTCTCCCAGAGTGAAAATCAGTGCCTTACATTTTCTATGCTACCTTCAACTCTTCTTTAATTTCCGTGTCAAAGTGTAGTGGTAATCATTAAAATTATAGTCACCTGAATTGTGAGATGGGAAGGAAATAAATTTGATAAATGGATGGGTGGGTGGGTGGGTGGATGGATTTATGGATAGATAGATAGATAGATAGATAGATAGATAGATAGATAGATAGATAGATAGATAGATAGATAGATAGATATAGGTAGGATAGATAGATAGATGGATGATAGGTAGGTAGGTAGGTAGGTAGGTAGGTAGGTAGGTAGGTAGACAGACAGACAGACAGACAGACAGACAGACAAATGATGGATAGAATAAGATGGATGGATGGATGGATGGATGGATGGATAGAGATAGATAGATAGATAGATAGATAGATAGATAGACAGACAAATGATGGATAGAATAAGATGGATGGATGGATGGATGGAGAGAGAGAGAGAGACAGACAGACAGACAAACGATGGATAGAATAAGATGGATGGGTGGGTGGGTGGATGGATGGATGGATGGATAGATAGACAGATAGACAGACGGACAGACAGACTGACAAATGATGGATAGAATTGGATGGATGGATGGATGGATGGATAGATAGATGATAGATAGATAGATAGATAGATAGATAGATAGATAGATAGATAGATAGATAGATAGATATTGCTGGAAATCAATACTATTCACTGAAGAGTATTCAAAGGCAAAGTCTTTGGGTTTTAACTATAGGGAACTGTAAAAGTGGAGGTTAATTGTGCCCAGGATTGACTCATGGATTAGATAAATTGTAAATGTCAAATATAAAAAAAAATGGGGATGGGGGAGGAATCATAAAAATGCACTGGGGGAGGGAAGTGGGGAGGGTGCCAGTTACTGGCAGATAACACAGCTGCCATGGATTTGCCCATTGCAATCAATCTAACTTGAGTTTCACTGCTGTTTTTCAATATTCCAAGACTGGATTTTGCAGAAGGATCTTTTAACAATCAAATTTTGACCATTTGGAAACCATATATTTTTATTTTGAAATAAGGAAAGAGTTAGAAATGGGGCTCAACAGAGAATCATCCAGTTTAAAGTGAGGTTTTTTTTCTCCCATTTCTCCATGGGGAACATAACTCTTGAAATATTATTTTCTAGATTGAGTTTGATATATTGTTCTTTATAAAGGGCAAAACACTCAAAGTTTGTTGTCTCTTATAAACATTTCTACGTGTGGTGTGTGCAACTGTGTGTTCATTCAGTAGGATGTGTGTAGGATGCATATGTGCATATATATGCATGCACACACATGTACACAAGCATACATATGCAAACCCTTTGCTATATCTAAGTATACTATATCTCCCAAAGTCTCTAGGCTAGACTTCTTTGGGGTAACTTCAAAAAAGAATTTACTACTTCTTCAGAAATTTCCAGAAAAAACGGTCTTGCAAAATAATTATTTAATAACTTACAAACTAGACCACAAACTCACATTAGCACAACATCACTTTTTTTAGACTTTTGCTGTGCAATTGCATGCCAATATGTTTTGGGTAGAGTTTATATTGTCATCCTTCTTGGACATCAGTGGAAGTATAACCTTTAATTGATCACATATTTGAATTAAAGTAAATAAAAGAGTTGGTGCAATAATAGTCAGCATTTTGGAAATTTGAAATGTAATTTTGTAGGTCTGATATTGTCCCTGATACAAAAGCCTTTTTCTGAACTCATGTTAAAAGAACAATGTTTTCTGCTTTGCTTAGTTTCATTTTTGACTAAAATAATATTTTCTTCCCTCTTTGTGTAAATACAAAAGGTATATTTTGTCACTGAAGAATTTCTGTATTCTACAAAATAAACCCCCAAACATTGGTGCATCCTATGGCGATGCTGCTATTGCAGTTACCTTTTTTTTAAAAAAAAAAAGTCTTCATTAGGAAGCCTTCTTTAGCTTTTATTCCAGCTTGCTGCAAATATTTTATAAAGAAAAAAAAAATCTTGTGAAGGGTTTCTAATGAACGGTTCAAAAAAAAGTTTAACACTACCAAGTGCAACCAAATTAGCTTGTATTCATCTTGCCAAAGTCCCTGGTTATTTTTCAGTAATTCAGCTAAATGAGCAATAATATCCCTTGGATGAATCTTATTGGCTTTGGGCCCAATAATGTATGGGAAGATTTACTATCTTCATCTAAAGATGAAGTTCAGCAATTTAATTGTTTGTTTGGTAAAATTTAATTTGATGCTAAATGTATTTACCTCCTTCATGAAATCCATTCATAAAAGCATTAATTTAACCTCTAGCTTTGATTCTTCAGAATGTCTGCATTACATTTGGTTCTCTTTTTATGTTAGCGATTTTATCTGAATTGCTTTGACTGGCTGTGAATTCTCTGCTTGCAGTAATTTAGAACTGATTACTTTAATGTCTTCCTGTAAAGGTTTGACTAACTTTTTTCTTTCCAAAAATCTAACCTTGGGATGGACAACTGTAGCAACTTTATGACCTGTGGACTTCAACTCCTAGAATTCCTAAGCCAGCATAATTGACTCAGGAATTCTGGGAATTGAAGTCCACAGGTCATAAAGTTGCCACAGTTGTCCATCCCTGCTTTAATTATTATTTTCTGAGAGACATAATAAACTGATTGACCCAATGGTCTTTGCTTTGATTGTGGAATTCAGAGTGTTGAGACTGGAAGTTCTGGATAGGTAGGATAAGAACTTTTCCCAAATTTATTGTACCCACAATGTTGTAAATCATTCCCTTTGGGGAAGCATTAAACTCCAGTCTACTCTGGATCTAAGAGCAAAAATTTTAGTCACTGGCAGTTCTTTATACCCATATATTTAGTAGCTGTAGTTGCAAAGCACAGTGTTTATGCCACCATCTTCCCTGACACATGCACATCTTTAAAAAACATCCCATATATGGGTGTTTGTGTGTTGTGTAGTATTTTCATTAGTCCTAGTGGCTTTGTATGCTGACTAGAGAACTGCATCATAACATTAGAGGTATGAAAACTGAAAGATAATTATATTTCCATTTATTGATTTATTAATCAAATTCATATAGCTGCTTATCTCGCTGAAAGCAGTACATAACAATCAAATAAAACAACAAAGAAATATAGATAGATAGATAGATAGATAGATAGATAGATAGATAGATAGATATAATATTTGCTATCTATCATCTCCAGTTTGGTCTATTAGCTAAAGCATCAGGCTAGAAACCATGAGTTCTAATCCCGCCCCAGGCATGAAAACTAGCTAGGTGACTTTGAGCCAGTCACTCTCTCGCAGATCAACCCACTTCGCAAAATTATTGTTGTGGGAAATAGGAGGAGGAAAGTGTGTTGGATATATTCACCTGTCTGAGTTATCTGTAAAAATAACAAAAGCAGGAAATAAATAAATAAATAAATCTATGTTAACAAATAGTCTAAAAGGAAAAAAATATAAATCATAGGAATGAGAGGAAAAATGGCTATCTTAACAATTTAACCATCTAAGTAAGCTCTTCAGAAAGTCAAAAGGAAAGGACCAATCTATATTTTTTTTTGGTGGGGGGAGGGATATTCCATAAAGCAAGTGTCACGACAGAGAAGGCACGTCTCCAGGGATGTACCAGTTGAAGGTTCCTAGCTAATGATACCTGTGTCATGCTGACTCTGCCAGATCCAATGGATCCATCTAGGAAAGGAAGCCCTCAAGTAGCTCAGTCCCATGCCGTGAACAGTTTTGAAAGTTAAACCAACACCTTGAATTGGACTAGGAAGCAAACTGCAACCAATGCAACTCACAAAGAAAAAGTGTGCTATGTGATGGTCTATGAGCACACATAACTATCTGTGCCACTGCATTCTGTACCAGCTGAAGCTTTCTAACACTCTTCAAGGGCAGTTCTACATAAAGCCCATTGCAATAGTCCAACCTAGAGGTGACCAGGACATGAGTGACTGTAAGTAGGCACAGCAAATCATCATCACAATCTCTTAACGACCCCACAATCCCTTGCTAGGTGGAGTCTGAGTAACTGAATGGAGGTAGCAGAGTGTTTTAAGGGCCAGATGCCCTTCCTGTGATGAATGTGGAGTTTTGTTCAGCAGAAATAATCTCAGTATGCCCAGAGAGAGAAATATTTGCCTCTACCCAGGATCGAACTCACAGCCTCCTGATTGTGAGGTGAGAACTCCACCTCTAGGCCACTGCAGCACTCCAAAGAGCACAGCAAATGATGTCAAGCTTTTAAAGCTAACTACATTAAAGCTAACCGCATTAAACTATTTTTTTGGTAAAATCTATTCTTTTTGTCATCTTTCAAAAGTTTTAAAAGTTTAATGAAGAGTTAGCTGATTAAGGGAAATCACCCCATTCTCAGGGTTGATATGTATGTATATATCAAATTCCACTTTTAACTAAGAATTATGCTAAAGGGTCAGTTTCTCATAAGAACAGAGATTAATTTATTTTCTTGCCCAATATCATCAAAAGATGCCTAATCAACTTCATGCTGAAAATGCAAAATATAAACTTAGTACTTGCAGAGCTTTCAAAGATGCAAAATAATACCACTCTAATTAATCCTGCAGTGGTCTATAAGCAATGTCATTTTTATTCCAATTACAGAGCTGAAAATAACAAATATGTCCAATGATGTAATTACAGATCAGAAAAATTGGAGGAAAAGATATATATGAAAGGGGAAACTTTGAGAGGAAGACCTTATTAATTTATCCATTTGTTTAAAACATCTAAGTAAAATTAACATAGCTTTCCGCCTTAGAATATATATCAATATATATCACTAAATCAATGCAGAAGAATTGTTGATATTGACTGATATGGGCACATACCTATATATTATATATGCACATTTTTACATATTATAGGCATTTTAAAATAATGTATTAATGTCACCATTAATCTGTCATACAATTTGAAATATTCAGGTTGTACAAGAAAATATTCCTTTATGAATAATTATCCTATCCTAATTAATTATTTCTTTAAAGGAACATATACAAACTCCCCATTTTTAAACTTAATTCCATAGAAATATTATCACCAAGTAAATGTTTTATTTATTCCAGTTTATTGTATTCTAACATATACAAAAATTGATAATTCTTTAAAAAGTCTAAAATATAATATACAAATAACAACTTGTGTTAGATTCTTCCCACAAGCATACCTTGAATATCACAGCATTGTCTAATAAAAGAAATCAAAATTTTCCCTCAACAAATTCTATAATATATTACAATTGGGGAAGAAATAATCTTATTAGTTATTACCCCAACAAAATGCCAAATATAATAAATTTTAATCCAAGAAGTAATATTTGAAAGAAATCAATTTTTTTCATAACTTCATCCAAAAAAGTAATGTATATTATATTAATACTATTGCTGTATCCAACAAAGCCCCTAGAGGTAATTCATAATTCTCAGAGTATATTACTAAAATAATTATCAATAATCTAATATTGTTAGGGACCTGGCATCTTTTCATAATGCCAGATTGTACAAGATAAATTTTTAACAGTAATGCCTTCGGCAACCTTCATGCAAGAGTTGAGTTAGAATCTTTGCACAATATATTAGGTGATAAGTTGCACAAGTGGTAGAGTTTCCATTTTCAAAAATATTGTTATATAAACCTCATAAATGATAAGTGGAGGGGGCCATCTTCAAGAGACATATCATACTATCTGTCATTAATAATGTAGGATTCAAATATCCTCTTTTTTAAATTCCATTCTACAGGGCACCCAGCTGGCTAAGTTCCTTTCTAGATTTCATAGATTAAACTGTGTTTTCTATTGCCTGTGTGAGACTAGTTCAAAGCCACCATACCTAAAAATGGTGAAGGCACATAAGCAGGATCAGAGGTGGTATTCAGCAGGTTCTGACCAGTTCTGGAGAACCGGTAGCAGAAATTTTGAGTAGTTTGGAGAACTGGAAAATACCACCTCTGACTGGCCTCGCCCCCATCTATGTCTCCCGAGTCCCAGCTGATCGGCTGGGTCTTCTTTTGTTGCCCTGCACAGGAGAACGGAGCTGGAAAGCAGGTTAGTGGGATGAGGAAGGAATGGAGATTCTACAGTATTCTTCCCCTGCCATGCCTACCAAGCCACACCCACTGAACAGGCAGTAAAATGTTTTGAACCCCACCACTGAGCAGGGTGGACAAAAGCCAACAAAAGCTCCCTCAGGGAAAGGAAACAAGTCATTAAGGAAACAAAAAGACAAAAGTTGGGACTGAACACATGACAATCCCCTCCCCAAATCTCACCACAAAGGAGTTGGAGCTGCATGGGAAGCCCTTCCCCACCAACAAAGCAAGTACTTTGGGGATGGAAGCATGGGGGTAATTGCCGGAATCCCGAGACATTTAAAACTGTCTTCACTCATGCAAACCAAGTTAGTCTGTAATCAATTAATGCAGAACGTGCTCCATATTAAGGGAGGAAATCATCTTTCCACTTAATTGCCATTTGTGCTGTTCAGTCGCTAAGTCGCGCCCAACTCTTTGTAACCCCATGGACCATAGTGTGCCAGGACCTTCTTCCATCCTCCACTATCTCCTGGAGTTTGCCCAAATTCATGTTCATTGCATGGATGACGCTATCTAACCAATTAATTGCCATGCCCTTCATATAATAGGGATAATTTTTATTTATTCATTAATTTTGTCTTTATTCTGCTGAATCAGTACTGATTTGTGGAATTTTACAAAACAGTAGACAAAGCTATCCACCCCATTTAAAATATCTGCAATAAACATAATTAAAATAATGAAACAACTAAACAATGCTACAGTGCATGAATACATTATACTAATGTCTATGAAAAAAAAATACAGTACAGCAAAATGTAACCAAATAAAATAATATTAAAAGGTCTAAGTGGAATAATTTAAACATGGGGATAACAAAAGATTCTAGCAAACACTCTTCAAAAAAATTGTCATCAGTAGTTTCCAGAATGTTCAAAGGGATAGAGCAAGACTTAATTCTGAGGGGAAGTTACTTCATATTTTGGACTAGCAACTTCCTAATTCCCAGCCTCCTTTCTTCATAAAAGTGGTTTATGAGTAAACATTTCTTCAGTGAAGCACATACTAGACAACCAATTCAGGTAGTAGAATTCACCTGCCAGTAACTGATTTAAGGCCTGAAATGCAGTAAAATGGTCTCTCTGGTGAGCAACACCCATCAGTCACTAGAGTCCTACCTTTTTTCACAGATTATATTTTCCCGGTTTCAAAGGCATAATTTCAAAGGCAACCCCATGCAGGGTGCACCTGTAAGTAAACTGAGAATGATGAGAGCATGAGGGTCTGTTTTCAAATCTGATCTACAAAATCTAGAAAAATGAGTCTGTTGACTGAACTGAATTGGGTATGTGTGTGGGCTTTACATAGAAGGTTAAGAAGTGCAGCGGTACCGTGGTACTCAACTGTTTTGAAGCTCATCAGATTTGGTACTCAAAGCATCTTGATGCAAAAATTTTGCCTAGTATTCATGGTTTGTTTAGTACTCCACGCACACTTTATGGGAAGCGTTTGTTTGGTACTCATCATTTTTGGTACTCATCATACCTCCAGGAACCACTTAACAATGAGTATCAAGGTATCACTGTAATGGAGTAGACAAATTTCATTTCATTGCAGTCTGAATGCTTTCCTTTTCCACCCTTAGTTCAGTCCCAATATTAACACAAAAGTTACTTTTCATTTGTGAATGGAACCTGACTTATATTTTTAGTCAATAAAAGTAATGAAAACTGAGCATGACCGAACAAGGGGGTGGGGTGGGGGAATCTGTCAGAGTATGTAGAAATTCATACAGTGGAACTTGGATGGAACATAGCTAGCCTGTTCTCTTAGAGATACTTATCTGACATCTGTTCTTCACTCAGGATAGGTGTCAAACATTTTCTTAGTTGCTGCTGCGTTATTGTTAGTCTGACAAAACAACTGTGATTGCTTCTGAATGAGGTCTCTAGAGTCAATTGAAATTATATTGCATAGAGATAACCAGCTGCCCTCTATCATTGCAATACAGAGCTAGTACTCTACAGGAAAAGTTCTATTATCTCTGCTATCTCAGGGAAGCATAATTCACACAGTTAATAAGTTTATAAGTGATGCCAGGTATGTTATTTACAATTTAATAAATGCTTTCATTAGTGGCATTTGCTAATTCTCTGCTTACTGATACAGGATAAGCTTTTGTAGAAAAGCAGAAAAGCAATGCTGATTAAAGTAGGGGGGGGGGGATTCCTTTTATCCATTTTTTGGAGGTGGTGGTGGAAGTAGGGACTATGAATTCAAGGAACTGCCAAAATCTTTCTCACTGAGATAAAAGCAAACACAAACATTTCTAGACTTGTGGACTTCAACTCCCAGAACTCCCCAGTCAAATCTTAATGTTGCCAAGTTGGAAACACCAGCCTATATTCCCTTCTTTTACATCACATTTTAAAAACCTGTTGCTGAAAGGAAAACTGAAGTCCAATAAACAAACTGAAACTTAATATACACAATACAATACAAGTATACAAGTACAATGTATGCAATACAGAGCTGGTCCTGTTCATGGGAACTTTGGTTGTAGGAGCCAGAATTTAACTTGCCTTGGATGGCAGAAACTTTTCCCTTGAAAGCATAGGAAAGGTTACTCTCTGATAGTAAAGCAGGAATGCCTAGGGAAAACACTTCTAGGTTTGAAGCAATCCGGATGTTAGCTTATCTCTTGGCTGCCATGTAGGTAGAGATGACCTGGATTTTGGCAAGCCAGATGTGATAGTCCTAGAAGAATAAAACTGCAGAACAAAAATATTTCCAATTCAATATTTCTAATAAACAATCACATATCCAAAAATCACATCTAAAAGAATATTGCATATGTTTCTCTTTGCTGATCATTGTATGGCATGCAACTTGAAGAATATCAATAGTGGCACTCAGTGGTGGGATTCCAATTTTTTTCCTTCTGGTTCTATGAGAGCATGCTCACAGTGCTCAAAAAACATTCTCTGTGTCAGTGCTGGTGAGGTGTGCTGTTTTTTAGCTCAGCTGAGGTATGGCAATCCGCTCTGCCATGTGACTCAGCTGGGCTAAAAAACAAGGGAATATAAGAGAGGAAAAGGCGGGAGTCAGCCAGAGGTGATATTTGCCGGTTCTCAGAACTACTCAAAATTTCCACTACTGGTACACCAGGACCAATCCAAACAGGCTGAATACCACCTCTGGTGGCACTGTTATTTCTAACAAGGAGAAACATCTTACCCTTCCTCTTCTCTGTAGTGTATTCAGATAGAGACTTCTAAGACTACATCCCTGTTGGTTAGCTAATGCAATGAAATGATTGGTTAATAACAACGGTTGCGGATTGGCTGCCTACGTGGCGGGAAGTTTAAATAAATGCCATTGGTTGCAAGCCACAAGCAGCCACTATAAAAAGGGCTGCTGTGGCTCGACCTCAGTTGAAGTTACTGGTTACTAATAAAGAGCTGAATTCAACTCCGGTCTTCGAGTCTCTTTTATCTGGCGAACAGAACATTCTCCAATTCAAATCCTACCCTTTGATCATGAGTAGATTTATTTATCTGAAGATAGAAACATCCTAGTTCTCCCATAAAAAGATACATTAACTTGTGGCTTACTTGGTACACAACATCAGAGTGGATTCCATTACACTGGTATGAAAATACAGCCTGTAACCCCAGGGCTGTATTATTTGCATCTCCCTAGAGCTTGTGGACATTTCTCTAACTCCACCCTAGAGTCCATCTTGTTGCAATTAATAAAGCAAATTACATGTCAACTGTGAGCGCAGAAAGTTGAAGTTACTAAAATCTCCATCAAACCA
Source organism: Pseudonaja textilis (assembly GCF_049901715.1). Classification (NCBI taxonomy): domain Eukaryota; kingdom Metazoa; phylum Chordata; class Lepidosauria; order Squamata; family Elapidae; genus Pseudonaja; species Pseudonaja textilis. The sequence goes on along the minus strand of NC_141990.1, from coordinate 126,312,413 downwards.
TAAGAGGTTGTAAAGCAATATATTGTATTTCTTACATACAAACAACTTTCATCTATGTTCCTGCTGACAGAGCATTTCCCAATAAAGAGATTTCTCCCTGTTTAATCAGACTGAAGGGTTACATGATTGTGTAAGAAGCTCCTCCCATTTTTAAAAGCAGGGTAAATAGGTAACACATACACTGAAAACCGTGTTTACTGTGCAAGGTACTGTACTGGGAGACTATCAGGCTTTTGCAGTTTTACAAAACATAAAGGCTTGGCATTAATAGCCAGCACAGCTTTGAAATGCTAAGTGTCAAGAAATAGTAAGTTTGACAAATGGTCTGGGCTTGTTAGTTTAGGCAGGTTTATTATTAATCCTACCCGAGTTTCATAAACCCACTGGAAGAGTTTGAATCAATTTTATAAAATCTGAAGTTTGGAGCATTACATTTTTCTAATACCCTAAAAACAAGAACTAAAAATAGTGGAAAACAGTAAATGTTTACTTTTACGTCTAAAATCTCTTTGGTGATTAAAATCAAAAGCATGAAACTGATCTGTATAATAAATCTTCATTATTTTCATTTTATGTTGCACAGCTTATGATCACCATCAAAATGATTAGACATGAGCTGGCTTTGCTGCAATATGTCTATTAGCTGCTAAGTCCTAAAATCAAGTATTTTAAATGAAAGCATCGGTGATGCGGTGCGAGTGAGAATCATATTTTTAAAACTAGTCCTTTTCACTTGAAGACTGTGTAGTGAACTCACACCGCTGGCAGAGTTATTCCCCAAGAGCCAGTTTGGTCTAGTGGTTAAGGTACCAGGCTAATAACTGGGAAACTGTGAGTTCTAGACCTGCTTTAGCCATGGAAACCAACTGAGTGACCTTGGACCAGTCACTTCCTCTTGGCCCATCCCACCTCATGAAGTTATTGCTGTGGGAAAACTAGGAGGAGGAAGGTGTGTTGGATATGTTTGCTGCCTTGAGTTATTTATAAAAAATAATAAAGGCAGGATATAAACAAATAACCAAGTCCTCAGGGTGATAATTTGCTTTGCTTGCTAAAACTAAGTGCTTCAATCAACAGGTTGCTCTCACTTTGAGAAAGCTACCAGGCTACAAAGATGGGGTAGGTATTTTGGTGCAAAAAAAAAAAAAGTAAAGAAAAGTAGTTTCTAAGTGCTGGTAATCTCCAGTATTGGCTATTTTCAGATATGCAGTTTTTATGCACTGGACTCCTGTCAGTTTCCTTTATTGTTCCTCGCCCATAGACAGAAATCTTGCCAAACGAAAGCAAGCTACTTACACTTACACCTTTAAACATATACTCTGAAAATTCTTTGGAAGGAGCTGTTCTGACTCTTTCCCTCCCAAACTAACTAAACTTGTCCCTTGTTCTCCTGGAATGGTGCTCCTCCATCCTGGGAAACTGGACTGCATTCTAACACAAGTCCTTTGCTACAACTCCACCTAGAATGCCGCAGGAGGACACATTACTTTTAAGCCCAGATGTTCCTCATTAATTATACTACCCTAATTGGCATGATGAAAAAGGGGAAACCCAGAGGTAGCCATTCTCTTCATATACCTCTGTAATAGCCTGTATTGTTTCCAATATTCTGATTTTATTAAATCAAAACAACTTTGCACACTCCACAATCTCTTGGGAGACAATGGGAGCAGTGAGTTGAATCCCTTCACAGAACAGGGTGCTTCTATCAGAGCTGCAAAACACGGAAGGCTATTGACTACATTTTGCTGCTAGCGGTCTGGATCAGGGGTCTTCAATCTGGACAGCTTTAAGACTTGCGGACTTCAACTCCCAGAATTCCTCCTCCAGTCATGTCAGCTCAGGAATTCTGGGAGTTGATGTCCACAGATCTTGAACTTGCTAAGTTTGAAGACCCTTGGTCTTGGTGGTTGCAGAATTCAAAGGATTGTATTCAATGCTCAGCTGAAATGCTCACACCACTAGGCAAGGTCAGACACTCAAGCCTTGCAAAAATCCTGATTATTTCCAACCTGTGATATTTTCCAAATGTGCTTTTTTGGGGATCATTTCCAATGAAGAATTTCTTGGTATAGGTAATCTTTGACTTAAGACCACAACTGAGCCCAAAATTTCTATTGCTAAACAAGACATTGGTTAAGTGACTTTCACCCCCATTTTAAGACCTTTCTTGCCACAGCTGTTAAGTGAATTGCTGCAGATGCTAAGTTAATAACAAATTGTGAAGTGAATCTGCTTTCTCTGTTGAATATACTTGTCAGAAGGTCACAAAAGATGACCGCATGATCCAGGGACACTGCGATTGTCATAAATATAAGCCAGTTGCCTAGTGTCTGAATTTTGATCAAATGACCATGGGATTGCAATGATTGTTAAGTGTGAAAAATGATCATAAGTCATTTTTTTTCCCAGGGCTGTTGTGACTTTCACCAGTCACTAAATGAATTCTGTAAGTTGAGGCCTATCTGTACATCTCTTGCTCAGCTAATCCAACTGCTTGTACGTGGGATGCTACCATTTTGCATTGATGGATGTATTTCAGTGTTGATGTCTCCGACCCAGATCTCCCATCCCTCCCCCCAATGGTACCTAGAACAGAAGCACCTCTGGTTTAGATCCCCATTTTAAATCCCCACATTGAAAGCTACTGGGTCAGTCCAGCTTAACTCGCAGAATTATTGTGAAAATAAGATTAGGTGCTGCAGGTCTTCTTGGCACCTAAATGTAGAAAATGAATGGTTGGATAAATATTTTACAAAGAGTTTGTCTCAGTGGTGGGATTCAAATTTTTTTACTACTGGTTCTGTGGGCATGGCTTGGTGGGTGTAGCAGGGGAAGGATACTGTAAAATCTCCAGTCAGAGGTGGAATTTGCTGGTTTTCCAAACTACTCAAAATTTCCGCTGCCGGTTCTCCAGAACTGGTCAGAACCTGCTGAATACCACCTCTGGTTTGTCTACATGCACACAAGAATTCGTGCACGGATAATTTTTCTCCAGTAGAATGTACAGTATAATGGTAATCTTCATCACTGAGTTTGCTGTGTGTGACAATCATCCTTTAGTAAACAATTGCTACATCACATTTGCTTTGCTTTTCTCCTTTTCTAGAAGTTCACCTAAACATCCCTCCCCTCCCCCGCAACCCTATGCTCCAAGACATTGTTGGGCTTCAAATTTTTTTACTACCAGTTCTGTGGGCCTGGCTTGGTGAGTGTGGCATACTTGGTGGGAGTTGCTTGGTGGGCATGGCTTGGTTGGCATGGCAGTGGAAGGATACTGCAAAATCCGCATTCCCTTCCCACTCCTGGGGGAAGGTTACTGCAAAATCCCATTCTCTCCCCGCCCCACTAACCTGCTTTCCAGGTCTGTTCTCCTGTGCAGGGCAACAAAAGAAGACCCAGCCAATCAGCTGGAACTTGGGAGGCAGAGAATAGATTGGGGTGGGGCCAGTCAGAGGTGATATTTGCCAGTTTTCCAAACTACTCAAAATTTCCACAACCGGTTTTCAGAACTGGTCAGCACCTGCTGAATACCACCTCTGCTTCAAGATTAAATTTCTAAATCACCACCAAGTCTGAATTTTTCTTAATGTGGCATATTCCCTGCTCTGGTAGGACAGGAGTTCTCTCCCCCCTACCTCCCCCCCCACATAAATCCTTTTAACTTAAGGAAGAATTAGAGACCCACATAGTTTTCTCTGATTATAAAAGCCAGTGTCAGTTGCCAAGCTACGACAATATAAAGTGCTCCTTGAGATGCAGGAGATGACGATAATCTTTAAGACAAAATAGAAAAAAAGCCAGAACATATAAGAATGCTTTGCTAAGTTGTTCCTTGCATGGAATTGTAGACAAAATATTTTGGTGAATAATGAATGCCTTTTATTCTGCATTTGACAGGTAAATCTGTTCAATGGTTAAGAAGATGTGTCTACGTTAAAGGCAAATCTTTCGAAACTAATACCACATGTTTGATCTATTGTATATGTAAAAAGGTTCAATGTAAAAGTTTTAAGATTTTTTTCCAGTTCTGTGACCTTGCACAGAATGTCATCCAACAAAGGATATTTTCTCTAAGCTGTATTAAAAAAACAAAGCAAAACAAAAACGAGGCAATACAAATAACAAGCTCACATGCGACAGCTATTGCTACTGTGGATTTTGTGTGGCTTGAAAACATTTTCTCCCATAAAATTTATACTGTCCCTTTGATATCCATAATCCTCAGATTGTGCTACTCCATGCTCCTTTTTATTGTATGCACTGTAAGCGCGGCATTACGTGGCACCATAAAAATGTCAAATGAGAACATATAAAATGTGCATCCCAAATTCTTTCTATGTTGCAAGCATTTAAAGCTACAAAGTTAAAAATGCACCCTACAAAGAGAGATGGGTTCACACACGGCACAAAAGTGTCAGTTTCTTGGAATGGTTAATCAATAGGATACATTGTATGTATTGAATCTGGTTTTCCCAGGGGTGGGTTTCCACCAGGTTGGACCGGTTCAGGCGAACCCCTTGCTCCAAAGAGCAGCTGGCAGTGAACCGGTTTGCTGCGATGAGCATATGGGCCTACCCACCCACGCCCACTCCAGCTTTTTCCTGTGCTTTATTTCCTTTTGTTAGAGCAAAGCTGATTCACATGGCAGAGTGGTTTGCCATGCCTCAGCTGTTTCATTCACAGGGACTGCTGCAGAAGGTAAGTATTGGAGCTTTTTTAAATGCGGAGTGCACGCACGGAGCATGCATTTGGTGCACGCACATGTGTAAAGCATGCTAAGCACATGATCACCAAACCGGTTGTTATACCCGTGGAATCCCACCCCTGGTTTCCCTACTGATTTTGCTTGCCAGTCGGTCACAAAGAGTGATCACTTGACCCTGGAACACTGCAACTGTCCTAAATGTGAGCCAGTTGTCAAGGATTCGAATGTAAATCACATGACCATGGGGACGCTGCATTAGTCATAAGTGTGAAAAATGGTCATACGCAGGGGTGGGATTCTACCAGTTCGCACCTATTCGCTAAAACCGATTGCTAACATTCTAAGCAGTTCGGAGAACTGATTGTTAGAAGAAATCACTGGCCTAATCCTGTAAGGAAGGCAGGAAGGAAACATTCTGGTGTTGCTTACAGAAACTGCCTCTCTGTTAACCCTTATTACATTTTTGGCAGGACTAGACTTCCTGTCTCAGGAACTTCTCTGGAGTTTTTGTCCTCTTCTTTGCTGGTACTTTGCTTGTGTGGAGTGACCATTCAAAGTTACAGTGGCTCTGAAAAAAGTGACTTATGACCATTTTTCACACTTACGACTGTTGCAGCATCCCCACAGTCATGAGAGGCCAGGCGAGGAGATGCGTGCCTTGATGTGAGTGATGTTGAGTTGGCCACGCCCAGCCAATAACATGACCACCAAGCCATGTCCACTCAGTCATATGACCACCAAGCCATACCCACCACCTAAGCCACACCCACAGAACCAGTTGTTAAAAATTTGAATCCCACCCCTGGTCATATGTCCCTTTTTTTGTGTCATTGTAACTTTGAGTGGTCACCAAACGAACTGTTGTAAGCTGAGGACTCCCTGTAATTTCAGGCCTTAAACTGTGCATTGTGCAGATTAAATTCATAAATTCAAGAGCAAAAAAATTAACAAGTAAGGAAACTGATGATATAGATGGAACTAAATCAATAAAATGAAAGGGCAGTGTTTTTCCCCCCGGGGTTTTTCTTCTTCTTTTTTTGGCCAGTTAGAATTTCTTTAATCAAAATGATTGTTTTTCACATTAGAGAAAGAAAAAGTGGGGGAGAGAGAATTTTTCCCTGGCCACAGGATTAACAGCAGCTTTGGATAAATCCAGTGCTGATCTGTGAAACAGAATACCGAAAGAGATCAATATCCAATCTTCATCCATAGGGTGCAGTTTGTTTTTAGAAGTTTTTAAAAATGTGTGCAACATCTAGTACATCACCAACAAATCTGCTAAGCAAGCTACCGCACAAAAGACTAAAAAATTCCTTATGAAAAGGCCCTTCTCAGTAAATGCAAAAATGCCTTCATAAATAATGAACCAGGGGACACCAGTCATTTACAACCAAATAAATGGCAGGATGGGGTGCATATTTACTCCAAAATTTGTAAGGGAAGGCATCAATAATAGATTTTAATGCTAAGGTCCTAATGGATGATATAAATAATGCAACAGTGTATTAGCAAGGTGTGCTGTAAGATTCAGGACCAGATTCTTTAAAACACCTAAAACTGAATAACTACTAAATGGAGGAAGCTAAAATAAAAATCAATCCAGAATTTGTTCACATCATTCCTATAATTCTTGAGCATGCTTCATTTATTCACAACTGGTCCCAGGACTTCCCCTCTCTTTAACCCAATTATAACATTGTAAACATCTCAAATTAAATGGCTCTATTATGTTTCTGGAGGTTTAATTATGGAAAAATAGTGGGAAAGGTGTTTTTTTCCCCCCTTCATGTCAGGGTCCCCGGTTCCCTGCTATAGATTCCCACTTTCTTCTTGAGTTAATAATCTCAGAAATATCTTTTTTTATAGCTAATTTTGCTTTCCAGATGGCATTGGGAAAATTGGAAAGTTCTTCAGTGTTTAACAGTGGAACAGACTTATTCAGAGTTTGTTCAGAGTCTTTTGTTAATAACCAGCTCAACAGTAGTAACTGCAAGAGGGATCTTGGAAACTGTTAAGTTCGGAAAGGAGGGAGGCCACACCAGAGCTTCAGTCATAACACACTTTATTCGTGGGAATAAAGGGGGCTGTCGCGTCTGCAGCTAACAGCAGACCTACCAGCGAACAGCAGCTGGCTCAACCTAGCAGCCGGCTTTTATAGCCGACTGTCGAAGGGAGCCAGCCAATGGGGACTAAGAATGCCCCCGCAGGAATTGCGGACCTGATGGGGAACTGGTGTCAGCCCCAAGGACATAACACCCCTTCCCCCCAGATACGAACATGAGTAGTCTTTAAGGTATGAAGGCGGTTTGTGTTGCCGCTCTGACCGTCTTAGTTCGAGTGTAGGAGCGGGTGGCACAGAGTTTGGGACAGCGGGGGTTTGGTCCCTTGGTAGCTGTCCAGCCACCCGATCTTGCTCGCCGGTCGCCGGCCGGGTTGTCGACTTGCTTCGGTCCCCCGGCGCGGTAGAGGAACTGCTAGGGACGGTTGCTGGTTCTGTAGGGTGGTCACGGTCAGCCATCTGCTCCCTTGGTTCGGTTGGTGGAGACAGGTTACTCTGAGTGTCCCAGCTGGGTGCCGGATGCGGTGCCTGGAATGTTGCCGTGGTCTCTGGGTCGGTGGTGGCGTGCTCGTTCTGCTGGCTCCTCAACTGATCCAGGTGTCTCCGCCAAATGCGCCCGTCTTCTAACTGGACGTGGTACAACCTGGGCCCCGTGATGGCCACGATCCTGCCTGGTACCCACAACGGGTCTCCCGCGTAATTCCTGGCGAAGACTTGATCCTGTAAGACAAAACTCCTGACCCTACTGTTAGACCCAATGGGTGTGTCTGGGCAATAGTGAGGGTGCAGCCTGTCTAGTATTGTCCTTAAGCGTCTGCCCATCAGTAGCTCTGCCGGCGACTTGTTTGTGACCATGCAAGGGGTCGAGTGTTGGCTTATAAGGAATCTAGAGAGTCTGGAATGCCAGTCATCTTGGGTGAACCTGGCAAGGGCTTCTTTGGTTGTTCTGACTGCTCTTTCAGCCAACCCATTACTCGAGGGGTGAAAGGGAGCCGTTAGGATGTGCCGGATGCCCAGGTTGGCGACATACCGGCTGAAGTCTGTGGACGTAAATTGAGGACCATTATCCGACACAATAGTGTCTGGGAGACCGTGTGTGATGAACAAACGAGTCAGTGCTTGGGCGATCGCTCGTGTGGTGGTTGAGAGTAGGAGTGCCACATCGATCCATTTAGAAAATGAATCTACTACTATTAGGAATGTCCTGCCATGGAATGGGCCGGCCAGGTCAACATGTAGATGAGACCATGGTGCGTTGGCGCTTTCCCATTTGGTGGGAGGGGTGACTGGGGGCGCTGGCCGGGATTCTTGACAGGGACGGCAGGAGCTTACCCATTTCACAATTTCGTCGTCCATGCCCGGCCACCATACATAGCTCCGTGCCAACGCCTTCATTCGTACAATGCCGGGGTGCCCCTCGTGTAATGCCTTCAGGACGGGTCTGCGTAGTGATTCCGGAATGACAACTCTGGTCCCCCACAGCAGACAACCCTGTAAACTGGACAGTTCCTGTTGGCGGACTTTAAATGGTGAAAATTCGTTAGAAGGGTTACTACCCGGACACCCCCTCCGTACCCAGTCCAGGACCTGGGCGGTCAGTCTGTCCTTCCTGGATTGGAAGGCAATGTCTCTCGCCGTGACTGGAATTCTGAACTCACTGGTATCAAAAATGGTGTGGACTGGGGCCGGATCCTCCACGGGCGTTGGTAGCGGGCATCGGCTGAGGGCGTCTGCATGGCTGAGATTTTTTCCTGGACGGTGAACTAACTTGTATGAATATGCTGCCAGGAATAAGGTCCATCTTGTCATTCAGGGAGACAAGACTTGTGGTGTTTGCTTCTCTCCGGAGAGAACTCCCAACAGCAGTTTGTGATCTGTAACCAGTTCGAAGTTGTGCCCAAACAGAAATTCATGAAATTTTTTAACCGCGGCTACGGCAGCTAGGGCCTCTTTGTCGATTTGGCTATAGTTGCGTTCTGTCGTGGAAAATGTTCTAGAGAAGAACGCAATTGGGGCTTCGGACCCGTTGGGTAGTCTATGACTTAATACGGCCCCAATCCCGAAAGGTGAGGCATCTGCTGCCAAAACTAGCGGTAGGTTCTGGTTGAATTGGATCAGTACAGCGTCTGAAGTGAGAAGTGACTTGACTGCCCTGAAGGCGTATTCCTCTTTGGGTCCCCAGTGCCATGGAACATTTTTATCTAAGAGTCTATGTAGTGGTTCTGCCACTGATGCCTTGTGCGGCAGAAATGACGCATAGAAATTCAGCAGGCCTAGGAAAGCTTGTAGTTCTGGTTTGGAAGACAGCGTGGGTGCCTCGTGAATGGCTTTAACCTTTGATTCTACCGGGTGGATGCCAGAGGCGTCTATTCGGTACCCGAGAAAGTCCACCTGTTTAGTGGCTATGGTGCATTTTTCTTTTTTTTAGTTTGAGGCCATGCTGTCTGAATCTGTCCAACACCCCTCTAACTCTGAGGAAAAGCTGTGTTCTGTCCCGGGCGGAAACCAAGATGTCATCAAAGTACGGAACCACGCCAGGGATGCCCTGTAGGATCCGTTCCATTAACGACTGGAATATGCCCGGGGCGACACTCACACCAAATTGGAGGCGTTTGCATCGGAAGGCCCCTCTGTGGGTAACAATGGTTTGCAATTCGGCCGTTTGGTTGTCCACAGGAAACTGTTGGTAAGCCTGTGACATATCCAATTTGGCGAATATCGTTCCGGGTTCGAAAGTGTGCAGTAAATGCTGGATTACTGGCACCGGGTATGCGCTAGTCTGTAAATAGCGATTTATTGTGGTCTTGTAGTCTGAGCACATCCTTATACTACCATCTTTTTTGAGGGGTGTGACAATAGGTGTCTCCCACTTAGCAAAATCCGTGGGTTCGATTACCCCTTGTTTTAACAATTTGTCTAGTTCCGCATCCAGCTTAGAACGCAGAGCGAATGGCATTCTCCGCGGTTTCAAGCGGATGGGAACTGCCTGGGGGTCCACTGAGAAGGAAATAGGTGTGCCCTTGTAGCACCCTAATTCATCGCTGAAAACGTCAGCGTAATCAGAGAACAGTGAGTTGGTGTCAGAGGACGAGACAGCATGTACCCCCGTTAAGCTAAGGCCAAGAGAGGGGAACCAATCCAACCCAAAAGACTAGGAAGGGCACCATCAACTACCACTAATGGCAGGTGGCCTTTAAAGGTTCTGAATTTGACTAGGAACTTGCCTGTTCCGATTACTGGAATGTTCTTCCCTTGGTAGTCTCGTAAGGATAGGCGACTCTTCTGCAGCTGTTTCCTGGACAGGCTGGGACGTATTTTCTTGAGCGTGCTCCATGAAATAATCGAGAGCGCTGACCCGGTATCGACCTCCATTAGGCAGGGTCTACCTTCTAAATGAATGGAGAATTTAATTTTATTGGGTGTTAAGAAGGTATGGTTAGCTTGATAGCATGTAAAACAATTTTCTACTTGCCTGGATGGCCTCGAGGGGGCGTAAGATGGTAGCTTTTGTGGAGCCATGTGCGCTCCCTGGCACACCCTAGCGATGTGTCCTCTTCTGCTGCAGTTGTTGCAGGTGGCACTTTTGAACCTGCAAGTTGCTCTGGCATGGGGACCCCCACAGGAGAGGCACAGCGGGGTGTGCCTAGGTGCGTTGCCTTCTCTCGGTCTAGTTCCTACCTGTGGCTGCTTGAATGGTTTGAGACGGTGCACCTCAGATTGCTCGATGGGCTCTTCTTCGTTCACTGCCTCCTCAGAATGCACAGTGACTGGATTAGCTTTGGGGGTGCTTCCCTGTATTTCAGCCGCTGACTGTATTGCCAATTCTGCAGCCAGGGCTTCCTCGATGGCTTGTGCGAGGTTGAGGTCCTTCCTTGCCAACAACCACCTCTGTAGTCTTGTATCCTTGACTCCGCAGACAAGTTGGTCCAGGAGCATGTCATCAAGGTAGCCTTTAAATTCACAGTGCAGGGCTGCGGTTCTGAGGGCTGCCATATATTGGTTTATGGTTTCTCCCTCCGCTTGCTTCCTCATGCGAAAAGGCGAAGCGTCTCGCGATCTGCGACGGTTTCGGCGAATAATGATTGGAGAGGATCTCCAGTAGCTCAGACCATGGGACATTCTTGAGTTCTCTTGGGGCGAACAGTGCTGTTGCTGTGTCAAATACAGTGGCCCCACAGTAGCTCAGGAAGAATGATTTCTTTTTGTTGTCTGTAGCGTCGGCCAGACCCACAGCATCAATATAATGGTTAAATCGGTTTTTATAAGAGTCCCATTTATCTTCGTCTGGCTTAAATGGCGGGAACGCCGGATTCGCATTCATGGCTGGTTCAGCTTGTGGCAGGTAAAACAAGTCTCCCTGGGAATACAGGCCCTGGAAAAGGTAGCAGCTACAGTTTGTAGTGCTGTTAAACGAGTGTTCAGCTTCTGAGTTCTCTCTGGGTTGTACAGGTAGCAGCTGCGCTCGCAGTGCAATTTCGGTCTTGTGATTCAGCTCGTGGAATCTCTCTGGGTTTTCTCGCTCTCTGCAGCCCTTGGCGGCTGGGAACAGACGCTATAACTGACGTCTGTTTAAAATTCGCGCCCTTACAAGGGCGAGGCGGCAATGACTGCAGCTGCGCGCTGACAACGATTTGAATTTCGCGCCTAGATTTAGCGGTCGTGAGCGTCGCACTGGAGCTTCGCTACACGAAATTCTGGCACGCTTGTTGTTGGGTGGCTGAGGCTCTCAGTGCCCAACTCTCTTGTAGCTTATTTGTGTTCTTGAGCGGCTACACGCTCCGCTTCGCTTCCTTCTCAAATGGCTGACTGAGCTCTCAATGATGCGGCTACAGTTCAGCGCTTCAGCTTCGTGACATTCAGCTCTTGTATAGCTGCTGGTTGGCCACATCCCACCTTCGTCGCCAAAGTTAAGTTCGGAAAGGAGGGAGGCCACACCACAGCTTCAGTCATAACACACTTTATTCGTGGGAATAAAGGGGGCTGTCGCGTCTGCAGCTAACAGCAGACCTACCAGCGAACAGCAGCTGGCTCAACCTAGCAGCCGGCTTTTATAGCCGACTGTCGAAGGGAGCCAGCCAATGGGGACTAAGAACGCCCCTGCAGGAATTGCGGACCTGATGGGGAACTGGTGTCAGCCCCAAGGACATAACAGAAACCTAGTCAACAATCACTTAAATATGAGCCATCAGTGTGCTGCGGATGCCAAGAAAGCCAACACAATCCTAGGTTGCCTTAATAGATGGATAAAATCAGACCACACTTGGAATATTGCAACCATTTTTTGTCACCACGATATGAAAAAGATGTTGAGATTCTAGAAAGTATACAGAGAAGAGCAACTAAGATAATTAGGAATTGGAGGCTAAAACATATGAAGAATGGTTGAAGGAATTAAGTCTGTCTAGTTTGGTGAAAAGAAGGACTAGCGGGTAACATGATAGCAGTCTTCCAATATTTCTGCCACAAGAAGCGGGGTGGGGTTTGCTGTCAAATTATTCTCTAAAGCACCTGAAGGCAGGACACGAAGCCATGGATGGAAACTAATCAAGGAGAGAACGAACTTAAGACTAAGGAGACATTTCCTGACAAGACAATTAAAAAGTGGAATGGCTTACCTCTGGAAGGTGTGAGTGCTCAAACCCTGGAGGTTTTTAAGAAGAGATTTGTTTGTAATGCTATAGGGCAGTGGTGGCTAACCTTTTTGGGCTCCTGCGCCGATAATTGCGCATGTGCTTGCGTGCCAGAACCCAGAAGGCAATGCTCGCGGGTCCCCTCATGCCTGCTGCGCATGCATGCATGACCCCCATGCGCACCATGCATATCTGCACATGCACAAGTGACTCCCCCATGCATGCTGAGTGTCTCTGTGCATATGTGAGCATTCCCCTGCATGTGCGGTGTGCCCCTGCACATGCATGTGCATCTCCCATGCACCCTTGTCCCCATGCATGTGTGCCAGATACCTGACAATCAGCTGTCAGGCGAGTGGTGCGCATGCATGCGCAGTAGACCTGCTTTGGGGGAGGGTTGAGGTAATTCCCCATTAGGAGAATGAGCGCATACAGGGAGACGTATTTGAGAGAAGTGTTTGAATAATACACATACAGTAGACAGATACACTGTACAGTAGGTTTTTACTTCCAGAAATGTTAAGCAAAGTTCAAAATAGGCAGTCCAAAGTCATTCACAGGTAAATCAGCCAGTCTTTTCAATCCAGGGTTAATTCAATAACAAAGTCCAAAAACAGTTCAGTAACAGACTTACATTAAATCCAGAAAATATCAGTCAATTAGGAAAAATGGAGGAACGGCAATACTTTCCAACAGAAGGAAACAGAGACATACTCTCTTCTGAGACTCAGACTAAACAACCCAGGTTGCTGGCTCTATCTTATGGCTGTTTGAGAAACCTCACCCAATTATACTTTTGCATTTTCTTAAAGATACCGTTTTAAAATGTTTATCCTGGTTTATATATTTCTAACCCAAATAGCTGTTAGGGGACTCATATTCCTAACATTCACATGCTGGCAGTAATGGCTCTGCACGTGTGCCATAGGTTCACCATCACGGGTATAGGGTCTCCTCCTTGAGCAAAGGGGCTGGACTAGAACACCTCCAAGGTCCCTTCCAACTCTGTTATTTGTTAATAAAGGGTATCAGTTCTTCTTTCCCACAATTACCTAAACAAAAGCTGGATGTCCATTTTCCAAGGAATTTTTAGTTAGTGATCAGAAGGCTGTACTAAATGATTCCTATTGTCACTTTCAATCCTCATGTAAAATCTATGAAGGGCATACAAAAACCTTTCAGCCAAACATTGATAATAACCAGATTCTTCTCTAATGGGAATTTCAGTAGAAAGATTAAAACCTGTTTGTTTTTTTTCAAAACGTTTCACCATCAAGACTCCAAAATAGTTTGTGGCCATTAAAGACAGGGTGGGATTCAGCTTCCAGTCTCACTCCTGGGTAGCCATCTTGCTTACCATCATACTCAATTTCTCAACCAGATGTTTCACATGAATGGTCAGGAAAGGACTTTCTATCTGCTTCAATAGCCTGAAGACTTCCTTGTGTGAGGAACTGAACTTTGCTCCACCTGAATGCTTTTGTTGAGGCCTCGTCTACTTGATCAGTACAATCCCATGGGTCTTTGGGGACAGTCACCACTGCAACTCTGGCTTGTTTTCTAGCAACAGCTGGAGCAGAAAAGGAAAGAGTGTTTATTTATTTAATTGATTAATTTTTATGCTGTCCATCTCCCCTACAAGATGACTCTGGGTAGTTTATAACTCATAAAACAAATAAAAAATAATTAAAACTACACAGATTAAAATATTAAAAAACTGTACTAAAATCAAAAATTAAGATAATCAAGAGCCGGCTGGGACATCTTCTCAGCATATCATCCACCTCCAGTAGGTAAGTGTTCCCCTCAGAGCCCCAGGCCAACTAGCAAACCCAGGTTGTGATACCCTTCCAGAAGGCCAAAAGGGAGGGGGCAGTTCTCACCTCCAGTGATAGAATGTTTCACAGGGATGGGACCACAGCAGAAAAGGCTCTTGTCCTTGATCCCACCTGCTTCAATTCCTTAGCAGACACGTTCCATAGCAGGCTTCTTTCACTGGCACAAATGGGGAGGGCTTGTCCCATTGGGGAGAGGCATCTCCTCAGATGTCTTGGACCTCTACCATGTAGGGTGACAAACAACCCCTTGAATTGGATCCAGAAGCAAATGGGTAACCAGTGCAGCCAGTTGTTACATGGTGTAATTATTATTTCCTACAATGTCCTCAGAAGGAGTAAGTAATTTTTTTTAATATTTACAGAACCAAATTTCACAGAATACAGAGTACATCAATACATATTTTAAAAAGCTGCAATATTAAAACTGCAAATTCTATCGCTAATAGCCTTCTGACTAAAATTGGTCAATTATAATTCATTTAAATCCACATTTCCATACAGTCATCAACACTGAACAAATCATTGCAATGCTTATATAAAGATTTCAGAGGAATTACTCACTAACAGTTTAGTTGAACTGATAAGTATGTCTCAGCCCACCCCCTTGGAAAGCTGACTTGCCAAAGTTATTTTACAGCATAGGTTTTCCACTCAACACTTATGCTCAACTGCCTTTCAGGCAGGGGACATTTTTAAACAGAGACTCTTAGATCTAGAGACATTGAGTTATTGGCTATATATATACAGATATATAATTTGTTTTCTGAGGTTCTCGCGGGTATTTATGTGTGGATCTTTGGTTGTTCGGGTTTTCTCCCGCGTAAGATTCGAAGTATCTAGGCAACGTTTCGATGAAGTCTCATTCATCATCTTCAGGCTTCTGTCTCCGGCTCTGTGCTTTTCAGAGTAATGTGAGATTGCAGCTGCTTCCTCCTTTTAACTGCCAGTGGGGTGGGACTTGATTGGGTGGGGGCTTGGCTGTGTTCTGATTGGGTGGGGGTGTGTTCTCATTGGTAGGGGGTTTGGTTGTGTTCTGATTGGTTGGGGGTTAGCCGTGTTCTGATTGGTTGGAGGCGTGTTCTGTTCAGGTGGGGCTTGGCTGTGCTCCGGTTAGTCTTAGTTACTGGGGGATTTGAGCTGGTGAGTTGTGATCTTGCTGTTTGGCTTCGAGTTCGTGGTCCTGTTGCATCTTCATAGTGGGTGTCGGTTTGCTTCATGTATGGCTCGGAGGGGTTTGAAGTGGGTAGTGATGCAGCTGTAGTGCAGCTTCTGGTCCATGGTCGTGTCTCATCTTCTGAGTGGGTGAGAGTCTGTTTTCTGCATGGAAGTGTGGTGGTGGCATCTTGTGTGGCTCTCATGGGTGTGGGTCTGGTGTCCTTCTTCATGTTAGGTACTGGTCTGTTCATGAGGGCGGGTTTCCAAATGGCTGGAAGGCGGGAAGTGTCATCTCGTTTGTTCATGCTGTGTGGGCGTTTTTCTATCTCTATGGCTTCTCTGATTATTCTGCTGTTGAAGTGTTCGGTTTTGGCGATAGTTCTGGTGTTTTTAAAATCAATTTCATGTCCTGTGGCTTTGAGGTGTTGGACCAGGGAAGAGGTCGTTTCTTCTTTTTTGATTGAGTTCTTATGTTCTTCAATGCGTGCATTTATTCTTCTGTTAGTTTGTCCAATGTATGTGGTAGGGCAGGCAGTGCAGGGGATTTCGTATACTCCTTGGTTTTCTAATTCAATTTTGTCTTTGGGGTTTCTTAGGATGGTGGATATTTTTCTGTTTGTGCAGAATGCTGTTTTGATGTTGTGTTTTTGGAGGATCTTGCTGATTTTGTCTGTAGTGCCTTTATATATGGGAGGAGGGCTTTGCCGTTTTCTTGTTCTCTGTCTTGGATTTTGGTTGGGGTTTCTTTTTGGATTAGGTGGGTAATCTTCTTTCTTTGGAATCCATTGGCTGTAAGTACGTTGGTGAGAGTGTGTAGTTCGGTTTTTGGTGTTGTTCATCGGCTAAGCATTTTGTTCTGGAGATGAGTGTCTTGGCTACGGAATTGATCTGTGCTGGGTGGTGGTGTGAGAGTGCATGTAGATAGCGGTTAGTGTGTGTTTTCTTCTGGTAGATGGTGTGTCCTAGGGAGCCATTGGATCTTTTGTATACCAAGACATCTAGGAAGGGAAGTTGGTTGTTGGCTTCTGTTTCCATGGTGAATTGTATTTTGGGGTGTAGGCTGTTGAGGTGTGTGAGGAAGTTGTTCAGTTTTTCTTTCCCATGTGGCCAGATTATGAAGGTGTCATCTACGTATCTGAGCCAGAGTTTGGGTTTGTGGTCGTATTTTTCTAGAGCTTGTGTTTCAAAGTGTTCCATGTAGAGGTTAGCGATGACAGGTGAGAGGGGTGATCCCATGGGTGCTCCTTCTATTTGTTTGTATTTTTGTCCATTGTAGGTGAAGTATGTATTGGATAGGCAGTGGTTGGTTAGATCTAGGATGTGCTTGGGGGGGTTGTATTTGTTTTAAAAACACCAGAACTATCGCCAAAACCGAACACTTCAACAGCAGAATAATCAGAGAAGCCATAGAGATAGAAAAACGCCCACACAGCATGAACAAACGAGATGACACTTCCCGCCTTCCAGCCATTTGGAAACCCGCCCTCATGAACAGACGAGTACCTAACATGAAGAAGGACACCAGACCCACACCCATGAGAGCCACACAAGATGCCACCACCACACTTCCATGCAGAAAACAGACTCTCACCCACTCAGAAGATGAGACACGACCATGGACCAGAAGCTGCACTACAGCTGCATCACTACCCACTTCAAACCCCTCCGAGCCATACATGAAGCAAACCGACACCCACTATGAAGATGCAACAGGACCACGAACTCGAAGCCAAACAGCAAGATCACAACTCACCAGCTCAAATCCCCCAGTAACTAAGACTAACCGGAGCACAGCCAAGCCCCCACCTGAACAGAACACGCCTCCAACCAATCAGAACACGGCTAACCCCCCAACCAATCAGAACACAACCAAACCCCCTACCAATGAGAACACACCCCCACCCAATCAGAACACAGCCAAGCCCCCACCCAATCAAGTCCCACCCCCACTGGCAGTTAAAAGGAGGAAGCAGCTGCAATCTCACATTACTCTGAAAAGCACAGAGCCGGAGACAGAAGCCTGAAGATGATGAATGAGACTTCATCGAAACGTTGCCTAGATACTTCGAATCTTACGCGGGAGAAAACCCGAACAACCAAAGATATATAATTATATATATAATTTCTTGTCTTTCCTCACAAGAAATACTTATTAGTGACTTTGAGGCAATTGCTAATAAGGGCCTATTCTAGATCAAATTTTTGGATTGCATAATCATGTATAGGGGCTTCCATCACTTGCTATCAGGTGCAAACAGATTCACCTATGAAGAGTTCAGTTAGCAACTTTTTTGCTCATACTAATTTCACAGGAATCTTCTCAGACTGGCCAGACTAGATAATCTTCAATGGGATTCAAGGGTGTGTGTGTTGGTCCTTGCTCTCTTGTGTCTATGTAAATACTCCAAACTAATTCCCCACTTGACTCCTCCCCCAGTCTCTGACACTTGCCATATCATGAGAAGACCTGTGAATATGGTGCCTCAGCAAACAAAGATAGGCTCATGTTTTGTTTAGCAATTGAATGCCTCTTTTAGACTTAGATATTTAAAAATTGGACTTGAAAGAACATCCCACCAGAACTTGAATCACAGATTATCCTATTTCTTCCTGGGATCCAATGTATGGACTGTGAGCATAACTGCTACGTTTATATATAGTATATTATTGACATATTGAGAGAAGCTATTATACCAGAATCTTGCAAGTCTGACTGCATTTCTCTTCCCCTCCTTCTTATACCCCTATAATGGAGAAGCCAACTTGTTGTCTTCCTAATACACTTTCCTCCTTTTCCAGGGTTCAAAGAATGCTTCTCACTTTTTGTCAGGGTAATGATGATTTAATAGCTGACCAGCTGCTGTAAAGTTATAATGCTGTAATACTATAATGTTGAAATGATGATGCAATGGTAGCAATGAGTCATCACCAGAGGTGGGTATTCAGCAGGTTCTGACCAGTAATGGAGAACTGGTAGCAGAAATTTTGAATAGTTCAGAGAACCGGCACATACCACCTCTGACTGGCCCTGCCCTCATCTATTCTCTGCCTCCTGAGTCCCAGCTAATCAGATGGATCTTCTTTTGCTACTCTGCCTAGGAGAACAGACCTGGAAAGCAGGTTAGTTAGATGAGGAGGGAATTGGATTTTGCTGTAACCTTCCACTAGGAGTGGGGAGGGAATGGAGATTTTACAGTATCCTTCCCCTGCCATGCCCACCAAGCCATGCCATGCCCACCAACCCAGCCCACAGAATCAGTGATAAATTTTTTGAATCCCACCAGTGGTCAGCAGGTTTATTTGACTACTACCGTTTTAAGAGACTGTAATATGAGACTTTGTGAGGGCATATCTCTCTCTTTCTCTGTATGCTTCCGTGGTGTAGCTGATTACCGATTGCTGTTTGTTCAAGGTCTGTATCAAAGTAATTGTATGTATATATGTTTTTGTAGGAATAAAACTACTATATGTAAATACAAACCTGTATTTGCTCTGGGGTTTTCTCACCTAGTCACACTATGTGCACTCTGACACTTTTTTTTGTTTATGTAATTGCCAAGAAGAATTTTTATCCAAAGCAGTTGTTATGGCAGAAGACTGATTGGCTGTATTATCTCCCAGTTTTAGTTGAAGAATCATCAGAGTCAAAAGATAATAGAATGATGGAATAATATTCTTGCGATGAACATTTCTAAAAATGAAAAGCAGTAAAGGATTTTGTCTCACATTTCTTTTTCTGTCCCATAGGCAAGCTTTTTGTTCCCTCCTCCTTGGCCTTGATCTTCACTAAATCCAACTTATCTCCAAAGAATTTAGCTCCTAAATAAGTAATAACCGTCTAAGGCCTTAAGTCTACCTCCCAGCTACGTAACTAAACATAGCATCTGTCCACTGAATTAGCTAATCCTAACCTCCTCCAAACTATATATCTCAAGAGGGAAGAAAAGCTGCTAATGGAGGAATTTTCTCCAGACTATCCTCAACTAAGCTTAGGTGGCTGTGACAAAAGCTTGAAGCATGGCCAAGAATGATTTTTCAGCAATGAAATTCTGACAGAAAACTAACAGTCAAATTCTCATAATATGGCTTCCTGCAGCTCAACCAGTTAAGTTCAGGGGGGAGTGCAGACAGATTTCTTTTGTGGGAAATGGCATCTCAGCCCATTGCACTTATGCAAAACTGCATTAGGAATTATCTAGCCACTTGCCTGTGATTTTCTTTTATCTGTACCTTAAACAAGGTGACCAGCTGTCCTCCTTTAGGGAGGACAGTCCTTCTTTTGTAAGTTCTGTCCTCTCTCGAAAAGTGTCCTCCTACATGTCCTCCTTTTTGATATTTGAAGACTAATCTGTAAATCTCCATATTTGATCAATGCTGATCCGATCTGTTATGTGTGATGTGACGTATTTGTATTTGACATGACGATTTGTCAAGGCTCGGTACAGTGCGGCGAGATGTGATTATGAGACGCATGCTCTCCGCACAGGAGAATTGTTTTAAGAGAGTGTGCCACACGCAAGAGTGCACCGTGCACAAGAGTGCACTGTGTGCAAGTGGCTTTGGTTTTTTTTCTTCAGTTTATTTTTGTCCTCCTTCTCACTGTAAAAAAGTTGGTCACCTTACCTTAAAACAAAAATCTCACCAGATGTTTTTTTTTCAGCATCAAAAAATTCCCTTTTGCTTTTGAGAGATTAGTTGTAACTGAGAAATACTTAGCAATATTCATCCATTTCTGCTTCAAGAATTCTAAACATACAAGAATGTCTGTTACAATGTTAGCATGAGTGAGACAAAGGGCTTTTTTATTTTACTTTTTAAAGCAAGCACAGGTCTCCCAGGTGTGAATGAAACATGACTCTGCATGTTCTCACTTATTAGGAGACATTGCCAAGTATCTCCATAAAGTGATCTAAAAGATAATAATATAGACCTGTAAAGCATGCTGATGGATGCAAGGTTCATCCAAAGACAATTTCCTAGATTAAATAATTTTTACTTTGTGACAAATGTGTAGGAAGCTAGTCCTGACAACACTAATATTTCTAACATTATTATTTTAGAGTGACAAACTTCAGTATATACCTTCAGTATAAATACCCTGTGTGAAATATTAGCATTTTTAGATATGTACACACATGGGTGCACACACAAACCCTGCTCTTCATGACGCTCAGGAAAAAGAATCAAAGCAGTCTTGGTCACGATATCTTTCTTTTTCTTTCAAAATACCAAATTGGAGGCTACCTCTGCCTGAGGGTCAACCAAGCCTCTGTGGGTTCATTACCTCTTTGTTGCCTGCCCACCTGTTTTCCATCTCCTTCTGAATTGCATTCACACAGATGAAAAAGCACAGCAGAGGCTGTTGTTCCTCCTCCGTTTGTAACCTTCTGTCTGAGCTCAGAGCGAGAGAACACAGAGACAACAGTGGCAGGAATGAAGAGCACACCGGGAGACTCCGAAGGCTCACAATCAGTCAGAAGCTTGAAACGGAGATGCAGGCTTTGGGCAGGGCCTGATTAGGATGCTTTGTGACTGCAGACCAAAAGGAAAGTCACAAGGAATGTGTCTTGAGCAGGAACCATGGCAACCTTTATGAAGTCACTGTGGGAATGCAGGAGAAGCTCTCAGAGTTGTGAGGAATGGCCTTAGAAGCAAATGATCGGAGAGGTTCAAGGATAGCAAACTAGGTGATTTTTTTTTCCTCTTGGCTTCACCAGAGTACTGAATACAGAATAACAGAGTTGGAAAGGGGCCTTGGAGGTCTTCTAGTCCAACCACTTCTCAAGCAGGAGACCCTATACCAGGGATGTCAAACTTGACACCGTGTCAAATGACATATCATGACTTTTTCCCCTTTGCTAAACCAGGCGTGGGCATGGCCAACACGTGACACATTTGGCCTGTTAGCCATGAGTTTGACAGCCCTGCCCTATACCATTCCAGACAAATAGTTGTCCAATCTCTTAAAAACTTCCAGTGATGGAGCACTCATAACTTCTCAGAGCAAGCCATTCCACTGATTAATTGTCCTCACTGTCAGGAAATCTCTCCTTCGTTCTAGGTTGATTAGTTTCCATCTATTACTTCTTGCCCTGCCTTCAGGTGCTTTGGAAAATAGGTTGATGCCCTCTTCTTTGTGACAGCCTCTCAAATATTAGAAGACTGCTCCTAAATTGGATTAATCTCACTCCTTTTTGAATCTGAGATTATTATTATTATTTTAAATGCACTAAAATCTGTACATTTTCAATCTGACATTGGGTTTCCAGTTTGGTCTCATGCAAATGTTTTTCTTGGGCACATTGAGGTTTTACATTTATTGTCATGGTTTTAACTTCCTTTGGGGCAAACTTTTCCTGAGCAGTAATTGTTGATCTGATGCTGATGATGCATGCTTCAAAAATGATTTGGAGAATATGTTTTGGGCTCTCTGCAAGCATAGCATCTGTTGGTCATTAAAATAATCAGGTTTCTCTGAAAGCTTGGGGTAAGAAAAAAAAGGCATTACTAAGATAGTGGAACTACTTTGACTAGTTCATCAGAACTCTGGAAAAAAAGTCAGGCTATTTTAATAAATAGGAAATAGTTGCATCTATTTAAGCTTAGAAGCTTTTTTTCCCAAATCTTTGCAGACCTTGCACAGTATTTTCAAAATACAAAATTATTGAAGTGTGCAGTAAAATATGAAATGGAACCAGTTCCCTATCCACCAGCCTATTGAGTCTTCTCACTTGATTCATACAAGGAAGATAGAAAGTCTGTAAGCTACAAGAGGAGCCATTAAAAGAATGGCCATTAAGGTCCTAATAGGTGACCATAAACATTTTTACACCTCGTAACAAAAGAACTCAATGACAATTGCAAGGACAATTGAATTGGCATGTCTTAGAATTTATCTATAGGTTGGCTTCATGAGCATCATTTGGCACTGTGTGTTGAGATTTGAATTGGAGATGTGTGCAGTATCCCTACTTCATGTGTGTAATGGGCTATGAAAATAACCTTGGGAGACAGAAGGGGAAGCCACATCCTAGACAGCGATCTGAGAATTGAAATCTGAGACCAAAGGCGGAATGAGGGTGGAGAAAGTGACTCAGAAGAGACCCTTCCTAGTTCTCTGGAAAGTAAAGGTAGAGGAGGAGAGAAGTCCTTTCCAATTTGCAAGGTTCTCTTACTGTAACATTACAATAAAGGTAGCATTAGTACTCGTGGTTTTTGTTTCTTCAAAAGGTTGACATCAGGCTACCTCAAAGAGTTGATATCAGGAGAAGTCATTCCAACAATGAATGAGCTGGCTGGGGAGGATTCAAATCTTTCTAATCTGTGTACAACCTATGTACGATCAGAATTGCACTTGTTCCCTCAAGAGTAGCAATAGCACTTAGACTTATATACACCACTTGACAGTGCTTTACAGCCCTCTCTGAGCAGTTTGCAGAGTCAACATATTGCTCCCAACAATCTCGGTTCTCATTTTACTGACCTAGTAAGGATTGGAAGGCTGAGTCAACCTTCAGCAGGTGACAATCGAACTACCAAACTGCTGATAGCTGGCAGATAGAAGAAGTAGCCTGTAGTACTGCATTTCTAATCACCGTGCCACTGCGGCTCTTAAAGATAGATAGTAAAGATGGAAAGAGGGCTAGCTGCATGCTTTGTGATCAAAACAGGGAGAAGAATACATATTTCCAGGAATGTAAATTGAATGGGTGACTTATAAATATGACTGAGTCCTGCTCTCCTATTTGAGGAAAGTGGGGGGGAGAGGGCTCAAGAAATATGGAAATATGTTCATCTTTTCTTCATTCCTAAGCTACTTTCATTGTTTGAAGAAAGGCACTTCCACCATGAGTATTGATTCAAATTAGGCCATTGAGACTGATCCAATGTATATATGTGATTATTACAACTCAAATACCTGCAACCAACACTGATGAATTCAGCTTATCCAGATGTGAAGAACTGGTGGCTCTTCCAGATATTAATGGAGACTCAAGAGAGCTGGATGGATAACAGTGCTTGGTTTCTTGATGTTGATGAACTAAAATTCAGTAGTGTGGAGTTGATGGTGACTCTGGGGACTCTTTCTTGTCTTTGCTTAGTTTAGCTGGGGCTCATTTTTGCTGTCAAACCAGTTTATATTCCAGGATGTCATAAGATCAAGTGACAAGTGCTTGCAGCATCTATAATATCAACAGCATAATGTAGTTCGGATAACCAGCAACTTTGACTGAAGATTTCTTATTGATTTATGCATTCATTTTTTTATCTATTATCTCCTAGTATTTAAAATAAACAGACTCAGAGAGATGTGTTCAAACCCATAAAAAGGCAGAAAACTAAGGATCATTCCTATGAGGAATTGCCTGATTCAATCTAAATTAATGAGAGTGCTAAGGAGTGTAAGGATGCAACCTACATTCTGTTGATTGTAATAGAACTGGACTGCAGTTTTAATCTGTCATTCAGTAATAAATGTTCACCTTGAGTCTCTTCTTGTTTTTTTTTTTTCTTACATGGAGTCAGGGGCAGGAGGGGGGGGTGTTCCAAGAAAAGGCACAGGTAAGTTCACAGTGGATGCATATTTTATGGTCCAACCTTCATTCCTGATCCCAGCTAAGTCAAACTTGTGAGCATATGATGCTACAGAGAAAACCCTGATGGTAACCCGGACAGATCTTCCTAATATTGTTTCCACATCAGTGGTTTTCATCCTTTTCTCCTGCCCCTGCAGGTTTTTGAAACCATTGGGGAAGTGGATTTTGCATTTCAGAAGCAAGAAACATTTGTCTCATTTTCTAAGTAATCAAAATGAATTTTGAAAAGGATTGAGGAACAACATAAAGGGGAGATTTTCGAATGCCTCAGAGAATTTGACAAGCCTTCAGGCAGCTTTCCAAACGATGTTTGACTGTTTTGCTTTTATTTCGCACAATAAAAACAATAAAAGCCTAAACAATAAATATGATTGTTTAAACAGAGAGAATATTATGGCAGTCCCAGAGTGGGAAGCTCAATCCCTGAGCTGACAAAGTCTCATTATGAAGATGATTCTGAATAGGCTCTATGTAGCACATACCCTTTCTTTTGCTTTTGCTTTTTTCAGACGTACCTAAAAGGACTTTCTGCATGGGCCTCAGCAATTTTAATTAACCAGATCCTTTTCCGTATGATTACCATTTCTCAATAAAAAATTGAGTGTGTCAGCCTTGGAAGCCATTTTGTCTTGGAAGCTTCGAGGCTGCCACATTCCCACACGCCTGGGAATTTGGGAGGGGGGATTTCCTAGTGGGGTAGAAGGTTAGACATAACAACATTCTTTCTCAGAGAGTCAAGAGTGGCTGGAGGAGTGTCTCCAGTTGGATGAAGATTTGTTTGGGTCATATGAGGGACTGATGGGTGCAGGGGTTGGATCTTCGAATTCTCTTTTGGGAAGGGAAAACCTGGAATTCTCAGATTCGGGTTTTCCCAGATGTGCCAGTATGACAATTCTCAAAAAATGGGAACTTTGAGGAACTGATTGTCTCGGAGTTTATTGGTATGGAGTTGGTTAGTTGGAATGCTGACAGTGTTTGATGACATTAGGCGTGAAGGGGTTCGATTACCTGGCCTGATTACTTAAGGATTGAGAAGAGGAGAGACATTCAGGAGGAAGACTATTCAAAAAGTGCATTCCATTTATATATTTTTTTAAATCTATTTTTAAAAACCAGTTGTTAAAAACAAAAGTGAATTTAATGTGAATTTTCATGTAGATTTTACATTTAAGACTTACTTTCTAATTGAAACAATTTTGATTCTTGATAAGCATAAGCCATAATAACAAGTCTATAAAAATGCCCATATAGTTGTCAGCTATAACTTAAAAAATAGCTATATTAGAGTGACTGTAAAATCTATAAAAAAATACTATATTTAATTAAAATTTAGCAATACCTGATTATATTAAGATATTGACAGAATAACAGAATAAAAGTTGGAAGGGACCTTGGAGGTCTTCTAGTCCAACCCCCTGCTCAAGCAGGAGGCCCTATACCATTCCCAATAAATGGTTGTCCATACTCTTCTTAAAAGCCTCCATTGTTGGAGGACCCACAACTTCTG